>NC_044319.2:13412561-14612561 GCF_007474595.2 Lynx canadensis
GAGCCCAAATGTCCATCGATGGATGAATGGATAAAGAAGATGGTATGTATATACAATGGAGTATTACTCTGCAATCAAAAAGAATGAAATCTTGCCATTTGCAACTACATGGATGGAACTGGAGGGTATAATGCTAAGTGAAATTAGTCAGAGAAAGACAAAAATCATATGACTTCACTCATATGAGGACTTTAAGAGACAAAACAGATGAACATAAGGGAAGGGAAACAAAAATACATAAACATATATTGCATATTACATTCCATATTACAAAAATATAAAAGCATATAAATATAAAAACAGGGAGGGGGACAAAATGTAAGAAACTCTTAAATATGGAGAACAAACAGAGGGTTACTGGAGGGGTTGTGGGAGGGGGGATGGGCTAAATGGGTGAGGGGCACTAAGGAATCTACTCCTAAAATCACTGTTGCACTATATGCTAATTTGGATATAAATTTTAAAAAAATTTTAAATAAAATTTTAAAAAATGAAAGTAAAATAATTCATTAAAAAATAGAGAAAGAATCTGAGATAGTTACCAGCAGACCCACACTAACGGAAAATCAAAGTTCTTTGGGCAAATAAAAATGATCCCAGATTGAAGCATGGAAATACTAAGGAATGAATAGGTAAATATGTGTGTAACTTTAAATTAATATTGATGGCAGGAAGCCACAACCAAAATGTCTAATGAGGTATTACATATATGAAGAATTAAATATATATGACAATAGTACTACAAAAGGTATGAGGGTAGTAAATAAATTTAAGTATTATGTAGACCTTTCATTGTCTCGGATGTGGTAAGAATTCAAATATATTTTGAACTTTATGAAGCCCAGGATGTATACTGTGATCCCTAAGGAAACTCCTAACAGAATAGCAAAAGACAACTCAACAAATGAGTTAATGGGGGAAGAAGGATAAATACATTTCATTAATTGGAGAGTAAGCACAAGAGGACAAAAAGAAAAATAGAATAGGTGAGGCAAATAGAATACAAATGGTAAAATGGAAGACTTATAGATCAAATGAAATAGAGCATTCCAATTAAAATGTCAGAGTATGTTTTTCAGAAGAAATATTTGTGGGACTCTGCAAAAGGCTGTTTGAGGAAATGGCAAAAAGTTATGTGGGAATGAAGTCTAGGAAGAGTGCTGGGATACAATAGACTGTGAGAATAAACAGGCTTTTGATTTTTGCTCCATCAATTAGAATTAACCCTGAAGCAAATACCGCTGGTCCCAGGCTCAATGCTGGAAGGTGATCAGTAGAAACATGAAGAAGAACCAGCTCAGCTGTTACATAGGCTTTCATTGAATTAATTTCCTTGATCAATGTCCCACAATCTACTCCACTCCCCACACTGACCACAGCAGAGTTTAGGGCTTGTAGTTTGGTTCAGTGATCGAAAGAGGACTTAGATGGCCTGGATTCAAAGGCCTCCTTGTTGCATGATTTCCAGCATTTTAGTTAATTCTGTGTATCTGCTTTCTCTCTCATAAAATGCAGGTAACAGGATTTATTCACTCATAAGATTGTTGTAACAATGAAGCATTGCTTAACAAGGCTTGGTTATTAATAAATAATAGGTTATTAATAAATAATAAATAATAGGTAGGATAGTGGTTTCATAGCCTTCATTGTTAAGGATACCTCCCATCCCTGCTCCATCCTTTTCCTGTATGTTCTAGGCCATGGCTTCTACTCTGGCTTATCAAGATGATCCCATCCTAATTCCACCTTCCAGAAACTTCATCAAAATCTGGCCCAGAGATAAGCAAAGTCTTGCACATGAATGCATATAGCAGCAATATTCATGATAGCTAAAAAGTAAAAGCAACCTAAATGTCCATCAACAGATGAATGGATAAATAAATAAGCTGTGGTAACTATACAATGAAATATTATTCATCAATAAAAAGAAGTACTGATACATGCTAAAAATGGATGAACCTTGAAAATGTTATGCTAAAGTGAAAGAAGCCAGTCACACACACACACACACACACACACACACACACACACACACACAAAACATACATGATTCCATTTTTATGGAGTGTTCAGAGTTGGAAAATCTATAGCAAGAGAAAGTAAAAACAAATTAGTGGTTGCCTGTGACCAAGGGTGTTTGAGTGATTGCTAATGGGTACAGTTCTTTGGGGACTGATAAAAATGTTCTAAATTTGCTCGAGGTAATGGTTACACCACTCTGTGAATATACTAAAAACTATTAATTTGCATATTTTAAATGGCTAAATTATATATCATATGAAACTATTTTTAAAAAATCTGATCCCAGGAGCGCCTGGGTAGCTCAGTCAGTTGAGCATCTGACTTTGGCCCAGGTCGTGATCTTACAGTTTGTGAGTTCGAGTCCCATGTCAGGCTCTGTGCTGACAGCTCGGAGCCTGGAACCTGCTTCGGAATCTGTGTCTCCCTGTCTCTCTGCCCCTCCCCCATTGTGCGTATGCATTATCACTTTCTCTCTCCCAAAAATAAATAAACTTAAAAACAACAACAACAACAACAAAAATCTGATCCATGGAACATTTCCTTATTGGACCTGCCTCAGAAAATACAGAACACATAGAAGTGATGGGACTATATACATCACACAGGAGACACAGATGTGTTCACTCAGACAGAAAAAACTGAGTCATAGTCAAGGGACAATAAAACTAGTTTTGCTTGTCATTTGCCTAAGGTCTAGAGTCACTTAATGAGAGAACTTGTCCTCCTGGCTCAGTAATTGCTGTCCTCAAGGAGTGAGACATGGTTTAGTTTTTGTCTTTGTTTTTGCTTCATGAGTTAAAATAAACATAACATAAAATTTACCATCTTAGCTATTTTTAAGCGTACAGTTCAGTGCTATCAAGTACATTCACATCGTGTGGCCATCACCACCATCCATAACACTTTTCACTTTGTAAATCTGAAATTCTATAACTCTTCATTCTCTCTCCCCTCCAGCCCCCAGCAACCCCCATTTATCTTCTGTCTTTATGATTTGACTGCTCTAAATACTTCATATAGGTGGACTCATATATGTCTTTTTGTGACTGGTTTATTTCACCTAGCATAATGTCCTCAAGGTTCTTTCATATTGTAGCATATTGCAGAATTTCTTTCCTATTAAGACTAGATAATATTCCATTATATATATATATTATATTCCATTTTAATATTCCATTATATATTACATATATTATATTCCAGTTTAATATAATATAATATATATTCCATTTTATATATGCATTATATATATACCTTATATCACTATATATATATACACACTTTATATCCATATATATATATATGTACATACATACATATATATATATATATACACACATATATATATCACATTTTGCTTATCCATTCATCATCCAACGGACACATGAGTTGCTTCCATGTTTTAGCTATTGTAAACAATGCTGCTGTGAACATGGGTGAACAAATATCTCTTCAAGACCCTACTTTCAAATCTTTAGGTTATATACCTAGAAGTAGAGTTACTAGGTTGTATGGTAATTCTATTTTAAATTTTTTGAGGAGGCTCCATACTGTTTTCCACAATGACTATACCATTTTACATTTCCACCAACAGTTCACAAGAGTTCCAATTTCTCCACATCCTCACCAACATTGGCTGTTTTCTGGGGTTTTTTGATAGTAGCCATCCTACTGATTGTGAGATGGTATCTCATCATAGTTTTGACTTGCATTTCCCTAATAATTACTGATGATGGGCTTTTTTTTTATGTGCTTATCGGCCATCCATAGATTTTCTTTGGGGGAGTGTCTGATGAAGTCCTTCCCATTTTTTAATTAGGTTTTGTGTGTTTTGTTGTTGAGTTTTAGGAGTCTCTATATATTCTGGATTCTAATCCTTTATCAGATACAAGATTCACAAATATTTTCTCTCATTCTGTGGGTTGTCTTTTTACTCTGTAGACAGTATCTCCTGATATGCAAAAAGTTTTAATTTTTATGAAGTTCAATTTGTCTATGTTTTCTTTCATTGCCTGTGCCTTTGGTGTCACATCCAAGAAATCATTGTCAACACCAATGTTGTGAAGATTTTGTCCTATGTTTTCATCTAAGAGTTTCATTGTTTTAGATCTTATGTATAATTCCTTGATCCATTTTGAGTTAATTTTTATATATGGTGTTAGATAAGGATCTAACTTGATTCTTTTGCATATGGATATCCAGTTTTCCCAACACCATTTGTTGAAAAGACTTTCCTTTCCCCCATTGAATGGACTTCACATCCTTGTCAAAATTCATGTGATCATATATTCAACGGTTTATTTCTGGACTCTCTCTTCTATTCCATTGGTCTGTATGTCTGTCTTTATGCCAATACCATGCTGCTTTGATTATTGTAGACTTGTAGTAGTTTTTAAATCAGGACATGTAAGTCCTCCAGTTTTGTTCTTTTTCAAGATTGTTTCAGCTATTCAGGATCCCTTGAGATTCCATATAAATTTTAGGATGAATTTTTCTATTTCTGAAAAAAACACATTATTGGAATTTTTATAGTAATTGAAGTGAATCTTCAGATTGTTTGGGATAATATTGGAATTTACCAATATAAATCTTCCCAATCCATGAACATTGGATGTGTTTCCACTTATTTGTGTTTTCTTTAATTTCTTTCAGCAATGTGTTATAGTTTTCATTGTACAAGTTTTTCATCTCCTTGGTTAATTCATTATTTTATTCTTTTTGATGCTATTATAAAGTAAATTATTTTTGTAATTTCCTTTTCAGATGGCTCACTGTATACAGAAATACAATCTATTCTTGTGTGTTGACTTTGTATCCTGCTACTTGCTGAATTCATTTATTAGTTCTAACAGCTTCTCTATGGAGTCTTTAGGATTTTTTATATGTAAGATCATATAATTTGCAAAGAGAAATAACTTTATTTTTTTCCTATCAGATATCTTTTATTTCTTTTTCTTGACTAATTGCCCTCACTAGGACTTCCAGTACTAGATTAAATAGTAGTGGTGAAAACAGGCATCCTTTCCTTGTTCCTGATCTTAGAGGAAAAGCTTTCAGTCTTTCACAGTTGAGTATTATGTTTGTTGTAGGTTTTTCATATATGGCTTTTCTTATGTGGGGGTAGTTTCCATTTTATTCCTATCTCATTGAGTGTTTTTATCATAAAACAGTGTTGAATTTTGTCAAATAATCTTTCTGCATCAACTGAAATGATCATGTGAGGGTTTTTTTCTTCACTTTTTTTGATGTGGTTTATTACACTGATCAATTTTCATATGTTGAACCATCCCTGCATTTCAGGAATAAATCCCACTTAATCATGGAGTAGAATCCTTTTAATATGCTGCTAAATTCTGTTTGCTAGTATTTTATTGAGGATCTTTGCATCAATGTTCATAAAGGATATTTATCTATAGTTTCCTCTTTTTTGTAGTGTCTTTGACTTTGGTATCAGGGTAATTCTGGCCTCATAGAATGAATTATGAAGTGCTCCCTCCTCTTCAATTTTTTGGGAAAGTTTGAGAAGGATTGGATTAGTTCTTTAAGTGTTTGGTAGAATTCACCAATGAAGCCATCAAGTTCCAGGCTTTTCTTTGTTGAGACATTTTCAGTTTTTTATTTAATCTCCTTGAATTAGATTTGGATTGTCTATTCTTTGTGATATAGTCTTGGTAGCTTTTTTATTTCTAGGAATGTGTCCATTTCATCTAGGTTACCTCTTTTTTTTGCATACAATTGTTCATAGTAGTACCTTACAATTTTCTATTTCTGTGGAATAGATAGTAATGTCCCCAGTTTCATTTTTGATTTTAGTAATTTGAGTTTTCTCTCTGTGTCTTTCTTTTTCTTTATGAGTCTATCTAGCTGTTAATTTTGTTGATCTTTTCAAAGAACCAAATTTTGTGTTCATTGGTTTTTCTCGGTTGTTTTATATTCTGATTTTTCATTTATAGTTCATTTATCTCTGCTTTATCTTTATTATTTCCTTCCTTCCACTAACTTTGTTAGTTTGTTCTTTTTTAGTTTGTTCTTCTTTTTTCTACTTCCTTAATTTGTAAAGTTAGGTTATTGATTCGAAATCTTTCTTGTTTGGTAACGTTAGTATCTATAGCTATAAATTTCCCCTTAGCACTGCTTCTGCTCTGTCCCATAAGTTTTGTTATATTGTGTTTTTATTTTCATTTGTCTGTAAGTATATTCAGTTTCCCTTGCTATTTCTTCTTTGAGCCATTGTTTAAACTGTGTTGATTTCAACAATTTTGTGAGTTTTCCACTTTTGTTTGTTATTGATTTCTAAATTCATTCTGTTGTGGTTAGAGAAGATACTTTGTATCGTATCTACCTTCTTAAATCTATTGAGACTTACTGGGTGCCTAACACATACTCTGTTCTGGAAAATGTCCCATGTGCACTTGTAAAGAATACATATGCTGTTTTTGTTGGGTAGAGTGTTCCGTATATGTCTGTTAGGTCCAGGTGGCTTATTGTGTTGCCTAAGAAGCATGGTTTTAAGAAGAAATTTTCAGTTGAAACATAAAACAGAAAGTTAAAATTGAAGGAGGAAGAGATACCACAGATGATATACACCTTGTTTTCATGGGAGTAACCATAATGAAGGGAGCCTGAACTCTTCTAGCAATGTCTGAGGGGAGTGACTGCAAGGCCCAAACCATGTGGATGGGTGATATAGTGCCAACAGCCTCAGTCATACTTGCAAATCCAATCTAAAGTCTTCTCAGGGCACCTGGGTGGTTTAGCCGGTTAGGCCTCCAACTTCAGCTCAGGTCATGATCTCACGGTTTGTGAGTCCAAGCCCTGCATCAGGCTGTTTGCTCTCAGCACACAGTCCGCTTTGGATCCTCTGTCCCCCTCTCTGCCCCTCTTCTGCTAGCATTCTCTCTCTCTCTCTCTCTCTCTCTCTCTCTCTCTCTCAAAAATAAATAAAACATTTTTTGAATTAAAAAAAAATAAAGTCTTCTCAACAACTTTGTACCTATAATAAAATTCTAATTGATAAAGATAAAATCTCAGATCTCAGACCCGCGAATATTACAGTTAGTGACAACCTTACTTCACTCTAATGCCCTGCCTTCATGAATCCTCCTATTGTTTTCTAACAAGCGGCTACCTAACTTCTGTTTGAATACTTGCCATGATAGGGAATTCGCTATTTTACAAAACAGTATGGTCCATATTTATACACCATTGTTAGCCAGAAGGTCTTCCTTATTCTGGGGCAAATTCACTTTTTCTGTAACATTCACATACTTGGTCCTAGATAGACTTTTATGTCCATCCAAAATAGACTTATATAAACATTTCCATATAACAGCCTTTTGCAGTCAATTATCATGTACATATACCCTCTAGGTTAAATATCAAAAGTTTCTTCAGTGGCTCCGTATGTGACAAGGTTTTATGCTCATTATCATCCTGGTTATTCCTAAACTTCCCAGTAGCCAAGCTAAGCCTGTTCCCATGTCCATAAAACAAGGATGGATGCTAATGCCTATAGTTCTAAACTAATCAAAATGAATTAATCTGTGTGAAAGTTGTTTACACATTAAAACATTTTGTAAAGGTGAAATACTATTCAAGCGTATCTGCTTCTTGAAAGGCAACTTGCCAAAACATAGTAGATACTTGCAACTTAAATGTAATCCGAGGACTTGCAACATTGGCCTTACCTGGAAGCTTGTTAAAAATAATTTCAGGTCTATCCCATAGCTATTAAATCCATATCTTCACTTTTAAGAAGATCTCTAAGGGAAGGGAAGCAAAAATAATATTAAATCAGGGAGGGGGACAAAACATAAGAGACTCATAAATATAGAGAATAAACAGAAGGTTGCTGGAGGGGTTGTGGGAGGGGGGGAAGGGTTAAATGGGTAAGGGGCATTAAGGAAGACACTTGCTGGGATGAGCACTGGGTGTTATACATAAGGGATGAATCACTAGAATCTACTCCTGAAATCAATGTTGCACTATTTGCTAGCTACCTTGAATGTAAATAAATAAATAAATAAATAAATAAATAAATAAATAAATAAATATTTTTAAAATGCTGCTATACGTATAAAGGTATTGCCATACTGAAAAGTGAAAAATCAAATTGGAAATTATAGTTAGAGTGCCATTCCACTTTTGTGGAATGTGTGTATATGTGTATACATACAAATATCTGGAAAGATACACCAAAGTGTCCACGTTGGTTATAATTATCTCTATACAGAGATATAACTGCTTTTAATTTGTCCATGTTTGCTACTTTGCTAATGACCATTGGTCACATCCATTATAAAAAGGAATTTTATACTATGTGTATGATATGTGTAAGTATATAATGGTGTTACGGTGAAGATCATTGCCCTGGACCTCAAAATATAAGCCTCTTGCTTAATTTCAGAACTCCTAACAAAGTCCTGAGAGTTTCAGGTTGCAAAATGCTGAAGGAGTGAGAAGCTCCTCCCACTCCTCACAGCCTCCTCCAACTAGAACACTTCTGACTGCTTCCCAGCCCACAACCAACATAAAAAAAAACCATTGTGTCAAGGAGACAGCACCAAAAGGCAAAAACGAAGGTAAGGGTAATCACAGCTGGGGATAGTAGCTGAAAAGGAAAAGTTCAGCACGCTAAGTTATGTCATGAAACTTGGCTTCTATACCTAGTGCTATATTATTAAATTGTTTGGCACTGTTAAATGGGTTGCTTTTAAATACTAGACAAACTCTGTAGCCAAGTCTGGGAAAACAACTTGGTTTCTTACCAGGAAGGGGACGAGGAGTCTGGGATTTGACTAATGAGGAATTTTATTCAATTAGTGCTGCTTAGTATATTGCCAGTGCTACCACGTTATTGAAAGCTGATTACTGACCACACTGCAAGGACTCTCTTACCAGTGAAGCAGCATTGATTGATCAATTCCTTGACAGGAGACCATGGCAAAGAAGGTGGCAGTGATTGGAGCTGGAGTCAGCGGCCTGGTCTCACTGAAGTGCTGTGTGGATGAGGGACTGGAACCCACTTGCTTTGAGCGGACTGAAGATATTGGAGGGCTGTGGAGGTTCAAAGTAAGTGACATCTTTTTTTTTTTCTCTTGAGCAGACTCTACTGCTTTCACAGAGTAAATCACAGCTACAGAGGGGCCTTGTTGAGGGATCTCCTAAGCGACTTTGATCAGACCTATTTCATGCAGCTACACAGGAGCTATAGAAATAGGCTGTCATCTCTCCCAGGCCATGACTCTCCTAACCCAGATGGCCAACCCAGGCACATAAAGGACCTTTTCTTATGGATCCTGCAACTGTCTCGCAGCCCACGTTCTAGTGATTCTCAAAGCAACATACTAATGTCGGAGGACATTTTACAAAATACAAGTGACAGGAATTCTTTTCAAGAGGCCACGTCTATTCCAAACACTGAGAAAGTGCTTTTTCAGAGTGTGCTGACTTTCCTTTTCTCTGACAAATCATGTCTGTTTGCTTAGCATTACTGATGACACTCTAGGGTAACTTCTGGGAAACGCTTTAAAGGTATTATTAAACACATTCATTGAGTTCATTAGCCAAACCTAAATATTGATAATGCTCTCCACTCATCAGAATTTATATAAAATTTAAACAGATACATAGATAGACAACTGCAGAGATTCATAATTATCCCTTCCCACAGTGTTTTGATTTTAAATACTAGCTTGCCACCTCCTCAGTGTGAGATTTTGAGCAAGCTCTTGGCATCCCTGTGTCTTAGCCTTCTCAGCTGTATAATGGGGATAATAATATAAAAGTGTAATCACTCCACAGTGCTGTTTTGAAGATTAAGGGAGATAATTTATGTAAAGAAATTAGAGCACAATAAATGTCAGCTCCAATAGCTACATATTTTACGGACAACCAAACAGAAACTGAGGGAGATTAAGTAACTTGATCATGGTCACATAGCTGGAATTGGCATTCAAACCCAGGTCTCTATGACTTCTAAACAGGTATAAGTAGCCCCCTACTTATAACCATGCCCTAACTTGCATTTTTTTCTCAGAAAGTTTAAACAGAAGTGCTAGCTCAGAACTCTTGTGCAACAACTTTAGGATTGTGTATCAGGTGCATCTAAGTGAGGGAGTGAACAGTTGCGAACACTCTAAACAGAAGCAAAAGGTTTGAATACGCTCAAAGCAGACTCCAAGGTGCAGTTGGGTGGCTCAGTCAGTTGAGCGAGCAACTCTTGATTTTGGATCAGGTCATGATCCCAGGGTCATGGGATCAAGCTCCACATCTGGCTCCATGCTGAGCATGGAGCCTGCTTAAAATTCTCTCTCTCTCTCTCTCTCTCTCTCTCTCTGCCCCTCTTTCCGGCTTGCTCGCTCTCTCTCTCAAATAAAAATAAATAAAAATAGGGGCACCTGGGTGTCTCAGCCGGTTTAGCGTCCGACTTCAGCTCAGGTCATGATCTCACGGTTTGTGAGTTCGAGCCCCACGTTGGGCTCTGTGCTGACAGCTCAGAGCCTGGAGCCTGCTTCCGATTCTGTGTCTCCTCCTCTATCTGCCCCTCCCATGCTCATGCTCCATCTCTCCCTGTCTCTCAATAATAAATAAATGTTAATTTTTTTTTTTTAAATAAAAGCAGACTCTGACATTAGCAGAGACCATCAAAAGGGCTCTGCCTACAAGCTGACCAATTAGGGGGAAGGCACAGACATCTATCTAGCACATGTGCTTTGCAAGTTCAAACTGAATTTTATGCCAAAGTGGATTTTTTAACCTGGGGCTTCTCAAATGTGTATGACTATAAGACATACCTAGAGGGTTTTTTAAAGATACTTAACACCAACCCAGACTTATTAAACCAAAATCTTCTGAGTAGGGGAATCTGTTTTTAACAGGAGTCTCCAATGAATCTTACGATGAGACAAATTTAGCCAGCAAATTGCACAAATACCAAATAAAAATCTATTCATTCAACTATGCAAACATAATCAGAGCTAATGATGGAGATGTTGATCCTTATATAGGACAGGTAACTTGCAGAGAGGAAACTGGAAAAACAGTTTGAATCACATTCATTTCTTACTAACAACTGGTCATTAGAAACAGCTTTTCCTGGGGCACCCAGCTGGCTCAGTTGGTTGAGCTCCGGACTCTTGATTTTGCTCAGGTCATGATCCCAGGGTCATGATCCAGGGTAATGGGACCAGAAACATTATAGCTTTTCCTGAGAGGGTGATCTAATAAGGTGGTCATTCCTGTCTTAACCAAAGATGTATTATTTTTGTTGACTCTAGGTTCACTCTAGGTTCCATTTGGGTGCCCGCCCCGGGAGATTTTTAATCTAAAGAATAAATGTGAAGTTATAACAAATTTATTATTAAATATAAATTTGTCAGTGTCTTATTACCTGATTTGGGACTTAATATCTAAAAGCCAAATGTCCAGGGGTGCCTGGGCAGCTCAGTCGGTTAAGTGATCGCCTCTTGACTTTGGCTCAGGTAATGATCTCATGGGTTCATGAGTTCAAGCCCTGCATCTTGTTCTGTGTCGATGGTGCAGAGCCTGCTTTGGATTCTGTCTCCCACTCTTTCTGCCCTTCCCCTGCTTGCTCTCTCTCTCTCTCTCTCTCTCTCTCTTTCTCTCAAAATAAACAAAAAATAAACTTTAAAAAAAATTAAAAAGCCAAATGTCCCTTATTTGACTATCATCAATTTGGTGATAGAAGCCGTAAGAGTTATTTTTACGTGGTCTGTCAAAAATATGACTTGATGAATTCCAGGAAGGTTTCTTCCTGCCCCCAAATACTTTTCCTGCTGACCTAATCCCAGTTGCCAGTGTTTAACATTTCAGAATTAGAGATACCTTCCGATGGGTTAGAAAGGAAAAATTAGATTAAAATTTGAGTTAATTAAACCTCATTAGATATAAAATGGTGAAGTATATAAGTTCCTGAAACCTTTAACAATATCACATTTCAAACCTCTCAAAACTATGTCCAATAGAGAAACAAACAATTTTCTCAACCCAAAGAAGACGAGTAATCTCCCTGCAGTGTTAAATATACAGTATGCAAAATATCCCAAGTGGCCAATGAGGCCGCGTGAGGGTCTTGATTACCAACAGACTGATTGCCAAAGGGAGGAGGCACCGAAAAGGATGCTGGGAGCTACCGCACCCACTCCCGAGGAAGCTTCACCTCTTCGCTACTCTACCATCAAGAATCAATTTTGAAAATAGTTTATTCATTAATTTCTATATTTACACATAGTCCTTCTAAGATCACCTAACATATTTAGTGCTGACAAGTTAAAACAAAATTTAAGAATCATTGCCCCATGCCCTGCTCAGAAGGTGCTGGATTTTTCCAGAAGGTTCTCCAGCACCCCTTAGTGGCAGCTTTGCAACATGGGCGGGGTGCGTCATGAACCTATTTTTAGCACTTTTCCAGCAATGGAAAAGTACTTTCCATGCATCATCTTATTTTTTTTCTTCATAATACTCCTAAAAAGCAGTGTCAGGGAGCAAGAATTCCTGTCCCCTCAAAAGTCCTTCTAACTGGACTAAGCATCAAATTGACATAAGACAAACTAACAGGAGAAAATCAAAGTTAATAGATGTTCCTGAGGAATCCACATAGACATAGAAATTCCAAAGACAGGGAAAATGAGGTATATACGTCATTCTAAAATAAGGAGAAGCGGGTAGGTTCTGGGACTTTAAAGGAAAGGAATGTCCTTCACACGGCAATAAGAATGGATGCTTGCTCTGTCATTCAGATGGGTCACTCACATAAAATTTATCTCTGTTAATAACCCTTATTCTGGGAAAGACCCTCAGTTTAGATTCTTGTGTACGGTAAAGGGAGGACAAAAGTTTCTCTTGAGCCCATAAGGTCTCAAGTGCCTTCAGTTCAAAATAATCCACATGCCCAAGTGGCACATTTTGGGGGGAAGAGGGTCTGTCCTGAGATCCTTTAGTAGGTATTATGATTATCCTCATGGACATATCAAGAAGAAGCTGAGTTTTAGAATGAACAATTTCTCCAGGGGAACATAGGTAGTGGGAAAGGCACAAAAATGAAGGTCTATAAGATTTCTGAGCCTGCACACTTAATAATCTTACTGAGGTGTCAAGAGAGGAAAGCATGATCTGCCTTTAGCCACTAACCTTCTCTGCCTCCTTCATTGTTCCTAATACTAGCGTTCACAGGAAAGTTACCAACATATATCGCATTTTTGTTTGTTTGTTTGTTTTACATTTGGTTATAAATAGATCTTTTCCCAGCTACAAATACTCAATTGTTTTAATCTTCATATAATACTCTCTAAATGTCTCTCCATCCTTCCTCTAGATTCAATCTGAGATACCAGTTTCTCTCTTAAAATGTGATTCACACAAGATCCAATATTCCAAACCAATTTATTTTTCCAACATATATATATTTTCAGAACCAAAGGGGTGCTTGGCACTG
Source organism: Lynx canadensis (assembly GCF_007474595.2). Taxonomy (NCBI): domain Eukaryota; kingdom Metazoa; phylum Chordata; class Mammalia; order Carnivora; family Felidae; genus Lynx; species Lynx canadensis. The sequence continues at coordinate 13,426,039 of NC_044319.2, forward strand.
CTTTAGACAATGGGGATAAATCCCCTTGAAGAATTTATAATCAATTGGTCTAACAATTGCCCAGCATGACTTATGTTTCAGTAGGCCTGGACGGTCTACCTTTGCTAAAACAATTTAATGCTGCATTAGCTTTTTCTGCATTTGCAAAATTAAAGCTATCATTCATGTAATTATTTTGATAGGGATTATCTCATTTTATACTCACAATACTCTCCTACATTATTTGTTATTAATTTCAACTTAAATATAAGAAAACCAAGGGTAAGTGGCTTTCCCATAGTGACTAAATAAATAGTAGGTGTTAGATCTTAGAACTAGCCACAATATTGAGATTAAATACATATGGGCTCTCCATCATGCTTTGTCTCACATAACTCCAATCATTTATACTGAGCTTAGGATCAATCAAAGTTCTGGATCTTTTCTATTTGAAGCACTGATGATCCAGGTCCCTATTATTCTACCCTTATGAAACTGAATTGTCTTTTTTTTTATGTTTATTTATTTTTGAGAGAGAGAGAGAGAAAGATCATGAGTGGAAAGGGGCAGAGAGAGAAGAAGACACAGAAGCCAAAGCAGACTCCAGGCTCTGAGCCGTCAGCACAGAGCCCGACGTGGGGCTTGAACTCACGAACCGCGAGGTCATGACCTAAGCCGAAGTCAGACACACAACCAACTGAGCCACCCAGGTGCCCCTGAAACTGAATTGTTAATTCTACTTACAGGAGTTCACATTTGGGCATGTCCAACTGCATTTAGTTGGTTTTATCTTTGGTCAAGAAATATTCATTTGAAATTTCAATTCTGTCTATTCTTACTCAGCTCTTTCGGTTCTCTACTTTGGGTATACGCAAATTTGATCACCTGTATTTGTCTCCGTCAATGTTTTTGACTTAAATGTTAAAAATAGGAAGATAAAAATATGAAACAGACACTTGGGACATCACCAAATGGAACTTCCCATGTGGCACCATCTATCTCTATACTGCACTCCTATCTTTCCTGTGCACCACAAACTCTCTTTTGTGTCGATTGGCTTATTCTTTTTAACAGCACATTCTGTGCACTTGAAGTTTAACATTATACAAGACTAATGTAGGGGCAGAAAAGTTTTCCCTTCTTCCCTTCTAGGTTCTTTGGCTGGTCTAATAATTTAATTGATCTATGACAGGGTAACAGGTCTAATAATTTAATTGCTATATGACAGAGTAACAGGGGGAAAAGAAACAAATATTTAATAACATGTATATATCTTGTATACCTGGGAGAGACTCAGGAAAACTGAGTAACTCCCCGAAATGGCCATCACCTTAAAGACCACCTTTAGCTAAAGACATGAGAAGATGTTGAGGGTAGGGAGTCAGTTCCAGGAGGTAACCCAGGAAAAGCAGTAAGAGTGAGGTTGTTGTGTAGATTTAAGCCATTGCCTTCTTCTTTGATAGGAGTTTCTAGAGACTGACTCATCCCCTTCATCTTGGCACAGCGAGAGAGACACCCTTATGCAAGCAAGAGATTTCCCTTATGCAAGTAAATACCTCTCACAGAAAGGTAACTTCTACTCAGTTTTCAAGGCCTACCTATGTCTGCTGTTTCTTAAAAAAAAAACAGTTTAAAATAATCCCCCTGCCAAACAGACATAGTCGAGGGTGGCAAACTCTGCTCCTCTTTGCTGGTTTAGAACGAACAGCCATTTCCTCTCCAGAAGAGATAACCGCCTTCCCTTTGTTTTACTTCCAGGCATTCTCTTAGGTAAGCTTATCCCAAGAATCTATCGCAGCGTAATTCAATATAACTTAGGTTTTTGTACCTTGCTGCCCAATTAATGCAAATTTATTAATAACCAAATTTAACATGTTAGATATTTGTAACTCTCCAGGCAGTGAAATATAAAATACCATGGATGGGTCTCAATTAAGTCTGTTCACCAGTAGTTCAAGATATATATTGGTTAACTTGCCACAATATTTTTAAAGTAATGTTTACGTGTGAAGAAAGGAAAAAAGTTTACAGCGTACGACTAGCAAAACCAAGTACTCATTCCCACTATACCACTGACTGTCCATTTTACTATCATTAAGCCCTATTTGCAGTGATGGTAAAATGCTTCCAGTTAACATTACATATTCTTTCATTCTTTCATTCTTTCACCAAACATATTAGCTCATCTTGCACCATGCATGTCTCCAGCATATACTAGGTACCGTTAACCTTAAAAACTGACAGTCATTTTACCAGCAAAAGACAGATTTATTGAGGAATAAAAGAGAATCGCAGTCTGGGACAAACAAGCTGTGGCAAAACTGTGTGCAATCCAGGGAACAAAGTAAAGGAATGCTTTTTAGAGGAGAAAACGGTAAGTTGGGAAGGCTGTTATAAACTAAAAGGCCATTGGAATAAACTTGGGGTTTGAGGTATGGTGGCTTCTCATTGGCTGAGCTGTTGTGGTGGGGGGGGCGGTGAGGAAAGTGTCTCTTCCTCCAAATGGAAGAATAAAGTAGTGTCCATGTGCAAGGTCAAATCCATCTCTTCCTGTTGGGTCTGCAATTGACTATAAGTGGTAGGGCCAAAACTTCCCAACTCCATTTTAGTGACGTTTACTGTTACTAATTTTCACAGTACTAAACAGGCACAAATGCACAGTCCCTGCAGGCTAAGGGCTCATAGTTCAGAAGAGGAAATACTAAAGCAAATCCATATCAGAGTGCAATTTTATAAGGGCCGTTACTCTAAGTGTTATGGAAAGCACAGAACCTCATGCAGTAGAGAATAGGGCAAGCTTCCTACACGACGAGATGCTTTCATTTGTCTTGACAATAAGCAGAGATCAGGCCTGTGTTCTAGGCAGTGTTCTAGGCAGAGTAAATGGCATGTGCAAAGGAGCTTGAGAAACCTGACACGCTTAGAGAAGATAAAGTCACGTGATGCAGCTAGAACAAAGGAGGCAGGTGGGTGAATAGAAATTGATGAAGCTGGAGAGAATAGTCAGGGTCTCATCACGAAGAACGTGTGTCCCATTCCAACAAGTATACTTTTTACCGTGAAGGCAGTAAAGAAAGTAGGCGATATTGGACTCAGGGAGTTTAAATGGGGGTCACTATCAGTGAGCAAAGCCAGAGATCTAGGGAGGTACCAACCTAATAGAGGGATAGCAGAATGCAGTAGCGGTCTAATAAAGATGGTGGCTCCCAACATTCATGTGCATAAGAATCAGCTGGGGAGTACTTTTTTTATATAAGTTTATTTATTTTGAGACAGAGGGAGAGAGAGAGCATGAGCAGGGGAGAAGAGAGAGACGGAGGGAATCCCAAGCAGGCTCCTTGCTGTCAGCACAGAGCCCAATTTGGGGCTCCAACTCACAAACCATGAGGTCATGACCCTAGCAGAAACCAAGAGTCCAACACTTAAGGGACTGAGCCACCCAGGCACCCCAGCTGGGGAAGCATGTCTTAAATACACATGAATGGACCCAAACCAGACCTGCTCAGAGTTTATGTTTTTCAAAGCTCTCCTGAAATCTTATCATGCAATAATCCATGAATGGCATTTGGGAACCACAATTTTTCCCCTAACTGTAGAACATAAAAATAGTTTCAGTTGTACTTATTTCAAGCAACGTAACAGATAGCTATAAGTTCCATCGGAAAGAGTGAAAATTTGGAGAGTGGTAGAAATTTTTTAAGAAATACAATTTTATTACTTCCAACTGCTTAGAGCAACTAGCCAAGAGAACAAATATTTACTGGTCGAGGTCAATATGCTAATGTATCACAATGAAAATGACTAATTTATAAGTGTTTGTAACTCACATTTATAATAAGTTGAATCTATTTTCACTGTATAAGTTTGCTCCCTTTAGTAGGTTAAATATTACCATTATAATCTTCCTTAAACTTAGTTTTTGCAACCTTTTTATTCTTACACAGTGGAAGATAAACTTCAGTCTAATCTATGATCAAAATATCATAAATTCTAAATCAGTGCTCTCTGAACTAATTTTATTTTGCTATATAGTCTTCTGACATTCAGAAAATTCTACATTAGGAAAATACTTTATCATATGACCATTCCTCTTAAACAGGTAAGTTGTAGCAAATTCTATCTGCTAGGAAATTCAGACTATCAGTATTTGTGCTTAAATATCATTTTTAGGTACTATTTCTATTTTAAATAAATATGAGTTACATTTATATGTTTTGAAAGCTGTGTCTCCCTGTCTTTGTCTTGGCTGAGAGGAAAGCTTCTCATCTTATTCTGTCTCCATTCTTCCATCCTCAGAGCCCAAATGCCTTTATATATATATAAAGTTGGCATATAGTGCAACAATGATTTGAGGAGATTTCTTAATGTCCCTACCCATTTAGCCCATCGTCCCCTCACAACCTATCCAGCAACCTTCTGCTCCCTATATTTAAGAGTCTCTCATGTTTTGTCCCCCTCCCTGTTTTTGTGTTATTTTTGCTTCCCTTCCCCTATGTGCATCTGTTTTGTATATATTAAAGTCCTCATATGAGTGAAGTCATATGATATTTGTCTTTCTCTAATTCAATTAGCATAATACCCTCTAGTTCCATCCATGTAGTTGCAAATGGCAAGATTTTATTCTTTTTGATTGCCGACTACTACTCCATTGTAGATATATGCCACATCTTCTTTATCCATTCATCTGTTGATGGACACTTGGGCTCTTGCCATACTTTGACTATTGTCAATAGCACTGCTATAAACATTGCGGTGCATGTGCCCCTTCGAAACACCACACCTGTGTCCTTTGGATAAATACCTAATAGTGCAATTGCTGGGTCATAGGGTAATTCTATTTTTAATTTTTTGAGGAACCTCCATACTGTTTTCCATAGTGGCTGTACCAGTTTGCATTCCCACCAGCAGTGCCAAATAGATCCTCTTTCTCTGCATCCTCGCCAACATCTGTTATTGCCTGACTTGTTAATGTTACCCACTCTGACAGGTGTGAGGTGGTATCTCATTGTGGTTTTAACTTCTATTTCCCTGATGATGAGTGAAGTTGAGCATCTTTTCATGTGTCGGCTGGCCATCTGAATGTCTTCTTTGGAGAAGTGTCTATTCATGTCTTTTGCCCATTTCTTCACTGGATTATTTGTTTTTTGGGTGTTGAGTTTCATAAGTTCTTTATTGATTGCCTTTTAGTTTTGCTGATTGTTTCCTTCACTTTTTATTTTGATGAGATCCCCGTAGTTCATTTTTGCTTTTGTTTCCCTTGCCTCCGGAGATGTGTTGAGTAAGAAGTTGCTGCGGCAGAGGTCAAAGAGGTTTTTGCCACTTTCTCCTCCAGGATTTTGATGGCTTCCTGTCTTATGTTTAGGTCTTTCATCCATTTTGAGTTTATTTTTGTGTATGGTTTAAGAAAGTGGTCCAGGTTCATTTTTCTGCATGTTGCTGTCCAGTTTTCCCAGCACCACTTGCTGAAGAGACTGTCTTTATTCCACTGGATATTCTTTCCTGCTTTGTCCAAGATTATTAGTTGGCCATACGTTTGTGGGTCCATTTCTGGGTTCTCTATTCTGTTCCATTGATCTGATTGTCTGTTTTTGTGCCACCAAATGCCTTTTTATTCAATGTAATAACAAGCTCCCTGGAGACAGAAACTCTGTGTCCTGTTTGCATTTAGTCCCTAACTCAAAGCTCAGGGCCTGTGGACAGGAGAGATACTTGATATGTTATTTGTTTATTAATAAGAATCATTCTCCCTTCTCAACCATCAGCAAAGGGTTTTACCCAGATTCGTCTAAACACATAGACATCTGCCTCAGCCAACACAGGAGGAAGCCAACATAGAAACAAAGCTTTTTTTTAACAGCTGTATACCAATCAACCATAATAAAGATTATTACTTGATCTTCAGGGAAAAACTTGTGATGTCCTCATCGATTGCTGACAATTGCTGACACCAGTAGAACTCCCAGAGGAGAGTCTTGCCCTGGCTCTGAAACTTCTGTAGTGGTTCAGACATCACAAGCAGTCCTTCTCATGACTCCAGAGCCCCTTAAAATTGACCTGACGGAGGAGCCAACCACATCTGAAAGCCACTGTATTGGCACATGAAAAAACCAGCATGTTGGCTACACTATAACAATCTTAGTTTAGCTTTTTCAAGAGTCAAACTAGTCAAACTATGACTAGTTTAGTAAAATTAATCCTCATGACCTATAATAATAACAATCGAGGCAGACATGTGTTGGGCACTTATTTAGAGACAGGCATTGTGCTAAGCACTTTACCTAATCTCAGCCTGATAACAATTGATCAGTGTTGGAATTATTAATGAACCCCATTTTACAGGAGAAAATGAGGAAACTGACTTACGTAACTTGCCCATGGCTAAAAAGCCATTAAAGGTGGTAGAATCAGGCCATCGATCCAGTTTGACTTCAGAGCTCTCACATTTCCTCTGTGCCACTTATAAAATTATCTGATCTTGAGGAAAAAATAATTGGTATCTCTTTGCTTCATGAAATACGGTTGACCCTTGAACATCATGGGGATTGGGGCACTGACTCCCACATAGTCAAAAATCGGTGTATAAATTTTGGCTCCTCCTTTGAGGCACCTAGGTGGCTCAGTCAGTTAAGCATCCCACTCTTGATTTTGGCTCAGCTTATGATCTCACGGGTTTGAGTTCAAGCCCCACATCAGGCTCCTTGCACTGACAGTGCAGAGCCTACTCGGGATTCTCCTTCTCTCCTCTCTCTGCCCCTCCAGTATACACAGTCTCCCTTAAAATAAATAAATAAACTTTAAAACAAATTTTTTGGCTGCCCTAGAACATAACTACTAATAGCCTACTATTGACCAGAAGCCTTACTGATAACATAAACGGTCGATTAACACATATCTTGTATGTTGTATGTATTATACACTATATCCTTACACTAAAGCAAGCTAAAGAAAAGATTATTAAGAAAATCATAAGTACTGTACTATAAAACACCTACGCATAAATGGAGCCATGCAGTTCAAACCTATGTTGTTCAAGGGTCAACTACATTTCCAAGTTTGAGAATTTGGCTGGATAAGAAAGTCAGACATTTAGTCTTACCAAGGACATTGTACTTGACCACACTGAAACATCCAGAAATATCAGTTTGACCCTAGTCGTATACAATTTGAAGCTAGTGTTTGAAAATTAAAATGATTTATTGATCCAGAGTTCAGGGTCGTTGTATCCTTGTGTATGAGGCAGAAACCACTTCATATTCTAACGCAAACTCCCTTGACATTCAAGCACTTACATACAGTTAACATCACACCAAACTGTAATCACCTAGAAAGCTGGCTGACCCTAAACTGACTAGCTTTTATCAAGCCATTTGAAACTGAAATAACGGTACAATCTGAGCCTTGATTCCAGACTAGGAAAGGTAAACACATTGTTCACATTCAAAAAGGCATTTGGCTCCTGACCTATAGTAGGCATGAATGGATGGATGGATGGATGGATGGATGGATGGATGAGGAGAGATAGAAGGAATGCATGAGGGAGATGGATCCTCAAAACATAGACTTAGTTAGCAAGTATTCTACATACCACTCCTAAATGACATGATCTGAGCACATTGTTTTAGCTTTGGTAACTCATATTCGTACTGATAATCCTGAAATTAGGACACAGTGAGGCCCAATGCATATAAAGAGCTTTGCTGATAAAAGAGGAAAGGTCCCACAGTTTATTCTTCTTTAAGTCTTTGAAATCAAATCCAACCTCTTGTGCAGAAAACTCAGGTGTGGTGGCGAGTGTGCCTGTGTCGGTTATCTTGCTGCTAGAAAAGCTACCTTTCATGTACTGCGGTGAATGGGGAGTTTTAACCAACAGCTTTGCTGAAGCTTGTAGCTTCCTTAATAACACAGACAATAACAACACTGTTGAGCATCCAGTAGCTGCCCATTTTATAGATGAGAAGACTGAACCTCACTGCACTGACTGGTCCGGGCCACACAGCCCAAAGAGAGACAGATTCAAAGCCGTGTCTAACTCCAACAACCAGATTCCTTCAGCTAGTCCAGGCTGCCTCTTTCAGTGCTGCCAAAGATTTAAGGAGGCTGGATCTAAAGGTTTGGCAGGAAAGTAACAATTCTTCATGAATAATGATGAGAGAGAAACATGCACAACTGAGTTATTATGGTGGCAGGATTAGAGTTCAATATTTACTTTCCTTTATTTACTATTCTGTGGAAACGACAGAGTGCTGTTTCTGTATCACTGAGTAATCTATTCCAATTAATTCACGAGTTCCTGCAACTTTTCCATTTCATTACATTGCACCCTAACGTTGCATCATAATAACAACTACTGTTTGCCTGAATTATGCCTTAGTCTGCAGAAGCGTTAATTGAGGAGTTCCTGGGTGGCACCATTTAAATTTTCTCGAGCAACCCTCTTTGATAACATGCCGATTTCAGGGACATTGAATCACCACACTTAGCTCTTACATAATTTAACATAAAGAACATTATCAGTATGCACAGCGCTTAGAGGAAACTATAAACTCAACCATAGCATGTGCTGTCTGCGGTTTTACCAAAGTATAGTGGCTAAGATTTAGATTCAAGTCGAAGATGTGATGGATGCTAATGCTGTTCACTTTTAGCACTTGAGGAAGGTTGGTTTCCATAAAGCGTAAAATGAAAGTGGGGCATTCAAACTAAGATGTGAAAACTACCTGCTCCCAGAAGTATTCATTTTAGGTACAATTCTCCAGAATACTTCCTCACCAGTATCCCAGAGTTTGTTGGTTCCTAAAGAGGTGGAAGGTGGAGATAGGCTCTCCAGAGGGAGTTCCGGAATGGGGCTAATTGTCACAATGGCTGGCATTAAGCAGGTAGAGAGGTGCCCAATATCCTGCAATGTGCCAAAACGAGGGTTGTCCCCACCTCCTATCCACCAGGGGCAATAGCCCCTCCAGTGAACAACATTGGAGGACCCCAATGAGGCCCTCTCACACGGGATGATGGAACATATAAGCCGCACCTCAGCACCCAGACACTGTAGTCCCTCTACAGCAGTGAAAGACGATCACATAACCCAAGGGTTAGACTCGGAAAAAGAGTAAAACACCAAGGGATCGTTTTAAACACAACATGATTATCACTTTTTTTTAATTTTCTTCTTTAGGAAAATGTTGAAGATGGCCGAGCGAGTATCTATCAATCTGTCATCAGCAACACCAGCAAAGAAATGTCCTGTTTCAGTGACTTTCCAATGCCTGAAGACTTTCCAAACTTCCTGCACAATTCTAAGCTCCTGGAATATTTCAGGATTTTTGCCAGAAAGTTTGATCTTCTAAAATATATTCAGTTCCAGGTATTGTATTTTGGGGGGAATGGCTTTCTCCACATGGGTTCAGCTCACATTTAAATAGAGAAGTTACTCTGGTAACTAAGAAAAAGTGAAGAAAACAAAACATTTCAATCCAATTCTTTGCTGAAAGATAAGAGCAAGATAGAAAGCCCAAAAGGTAGTGTCACTAACCCCGATATTATAGATTACATGCACATTAGCAGAAGAGGAAAATCACCTGTTAAAACTAAGGATTTGAATAATGATGATATTGACCATGAAACTGCACTTAAGCTAATATCTATAACCCCTGCAGACTCCTAGCCTCATTTCCCTTGAAAGAATAGAAGAAGAAAATCAAACTGCTATTTCATTTTTGGATCTTCTCTGTAGAAATGGAATTGCTGAGAAAGACGTATGAAATAAACTCACAGCTCTCCATTCATTTCATAAGCCTGTAGAAACTATTTTTGGTCTTTTGCGGGGGGGGGGGGGGGTTGGGGGGGCATGGCACATTCTCTGGCAACATAAGGCTGGTTGGATCATTTTTAGATACAATTAGAACCACCTTTCCTGTGCTCCCTCAAAAACAAATAATCAACAAGAACAATATTCTCAATATACATGCTAGATTTTTATCAATAACCTACACTCTGAAAACTAGTAACTGTGGTTAGGAAATAAAATTAAATTATACCTCTGGATAAATAACTGTGAGTGAGCTTATTTTCTTGTAACACAAGAAAAAAAATCTCATTTTCTCAGTAATTTCATTTTTGTTCCAGATTTGCATCCTATTAATTTATAGTAGCTGATTGTGGTGGAAATCTATATTTGTAACTACCATAAAAATGTATCTGATGTAGTTTTCCCCAATGCCTGGCAGAACCATCCTATGAATAACAGATTTTTTTGTACCAGAAGCTTTAATAGGTCTTTGCCCATTTGACTATCAATTTATTTAACAGATATATTGCCCTCTTATGATATCATTTGTGTTATGTGTTCTTTGAAAGGTCATGTTAAAGTTGCAAGGGAGCTGTTTCTTTTGTTTATTGCATTACTGCTGTTGGATTCCTGGAGATTAGAGAGGGGTTAGGGACACTCATTTCCATTATTAGTCTCTTGGTACAAGTCATAAGATATTAGGGCTCCACTCGATCTATAAAAGCTCTGTTGCATTTCTAATAGCCTCCTGAGTTGCACTGAAGGTGTTAGTTCCCAAAGCACATTTTTAGTAGCAATAACCCACAGTGCTTTAGCTAATATACTACCTTAAACTGCAAATCTGAAATCTTTTCTCATAGCCAACAATGCCCAGACATTTTATAATACGTTAGCAAACTTTATACTAATAGTCTATATATTTTCTTAATTGGCACAGCTTCAAAAATTGCCAACCCAGCGTTTTTTTAAATATCTGAAAATTTGAAAAGCAGGCGTATGGGACTCAAATATTTGTAAGCAAGAGAAGCATGCCATGACTCTAGAAGTAAGAAAAACTTTGTTTCCACTTGACATTGTTTCTTACACCAAAGATGTATAACCTTTATGTGCATTTACAAATTCATAGACCTCCAGTGAGCTACATTAAAAAAAAAAAAATTAATGGGGGTGACTGAGTGGCTCAGTTGGGTTAAGCATCTGACTCTTGATTTCAGCTCATGTCATGATCTCATGGCCTGTAAGTTCAAACCCCACATCAGGCTCTGTGCCGACGGTGCAGAACCTGCTAGGGATTCTCTCTCTCTCTCTCTCTCTCTCTCTCAAAAAGAAACTTAAAAAAAGGATTTCCTATTAAAAAATTAATGAACATAAATTATTTCATCCAAATGAGATCATGAACTATATTGCTAACATAATGTACTCTGTTTTAAAAATAATTAATATGAACAGCTACCATTCATGGGATGCTGACAATGTGCCAGGCACCATGCAAAGTGCTTCACACGAGATGTCTTCTCTAGCACAGATTCTGCACAGAGGTGGACACATAAAAGTTTCTTAATCAATACTGACTGTGCGATCACTTGAATAATAAACATGTGTTTTGTATCTTGCCCAGAACTTGTCTGTCTCTCTCAAGTCCTTATTCAGTCCTTAACAGACAGGTTCTCACTGCTGAGTCAGGCCTCTTGCACAAAGTACCATATCCTTGGTAGCTCCCTGCCAAATAAGAATGAGAATAATGAGAAGACTGCTTTGCAGTCTCTGTCTTCAGTGAGTTGAAATGGATTCAAATGGAACCGAGATGGAGTCTGCCCATCCCCACTCCCAGGGTACTACTGAATGAAGCCCCTGTTATGCCAGAGGAACGCTCAATGATGCCTTCTCTGTGTTCGTTCAAGACAACCGTCCTCAGTGTGAGAAAACACCCAGATTTCTCGTCCTCCGGCCAATGGGAGGTTGTCACTGAGAGCAACGGCAAGAAGCAAAGCGCCGTCTTTGACGCGGTTATGGTTTGCAGCGGCCATCACATCCTCCCTCACATCCCACTGGACTCCTTTCCAGGTGAGGCCTGCGGGGATTCCCAGCTTTTTGGAGTAGGTCCTGTTGGGGAGGAAAAATTTTCCTCGGCCCTTCCACATTCTTTTGGCTAGTCTCAGAGTTAAATTGACAAGACAGACTAAGAGGAAAAAGTTTAATTTAATTATGCATATAGAGACTCCGTAAGAACATGAGGCCCACAGGCAGTCAGGCAATTGAGGCTTGTGTGCCATTCTGAGCTAAAGAGAAGGGGGCACGGGTTAAGGGCTTCAAAGGGAAGGAAGTCAGTTCACAGGAAGGTGAAAAAGCCTTCTGTTTGATGGCCCATCCAGAAACAATGGGACACAGAGAGGAAGTTTAACAAACAGACCTTGCTAATTTCCTCCCTGTCTACCTCCCCTAGTTCATATTATACTGTAGTTATCGACAGTGACAGCTCCCTCCCAGGAGCAGGTCCTCTGTCTAAATTCTTTTAGGCAGTCGGGGGAAGTCAAAGGTTTTTCTGTTTTAAGGAGGCTTCTGTTCCTTAAAAATTACTAGCTTAAAATAATTCACATGCCAAGGAGGCTCATTTCGAGGTGATGAATTTGGCTGCCCTACAGTGTCCAGGTATTTTATATGCAGATTGGATTGACAGGCAAAATTAGCTACTGCAACGGGACATAATATTAAGATCTGGATAGAGCCAGAAAGATGAAAAGCTCCACATGCCATCTTTGTTCCCATTGACCTCTTTGGGTCTTCATGACACAGGGACTTCGGCCAACTTCCTCCAAAGTCACTAAATCTTCCCTGGCATTTCAGAGAACTTTCACCCAGATTGGTTCTCCATTGGCAAGGCCCTTATATCCATGTGCCTACCTTGGCCTTTATCTGGCCTACCAAACCCTGTGACTCTGTTATATCCTTGGAGACTTTTCCTCAGAGCCATGCCTACAGACAGGGATATTGAGGAGATTTCCTGGCAATAAGTGCTCCTACAGGACACTGATGGACACAGAGAGAGTGAAGGAGAGGGATGTAGCCAATGGAACCCCACATCCATCTCTCCTGGTACCTCACAGGCCCTTCTCTCAGAGAGCATACTTCCTTCTCAAGGCCCTCGGGGGAATGTCTAATACAGTGGTTCACAGTCCAGACCTCACACTCAAACCACCTGTGGAGTTTCTAACATCCTAATGACCCCCAAAAGTTCAAATGATATAAGGTAGGCCTAGATCAATTAAGGGTTGCTCAAGTGATTTTAATATACAGCCAGGCATAAGATCTTCTACCCCAAAGCAAACAGAATCACCTGGTGGGCTTTTAAAACCACAACTTGCTAGGCTCCACCTCTGGTATTTCCAACTCAGTAGATACGGTGTCATGAGGCTGAGAATTTGCATTTCCAACAAGTTTCCAGGTTCCAGCTAATGATGCTGGCCAAAGGACCACACTTTGAAAACTAATGATCTAAAGGTTCTTTCAAGCAACCCACGGTCAAAGACAAATACTTTAATAAAGTCATATTTTCCTGGGAAAGACAGAGAGAGGCTTGTCTTCAAAAAGGTTTGTCCAGTGAGTTACTGACTTACCGCAATGTAGGAAGCGTCCTTCAACTTCTAGGTGCCTGTTTTTAGTTTATTTTCGTTTTTGTTTGCTTTTGCAAAATAAGAATGATAAATATTATTCGAATTATTACACAACTACAATAATAGCACTTCACAATATGTCAAATAACATTTAAAAGAATACATGTGTTAAGTGATATTAAAGTATCACTATACAATCCAAAATAGGATAGGGATGGCTCAGTCGATTGAGCGTCTGACTCTGACTCAGGTCATGATCTCACTGTTCATGGATTTGAGCCCTGCATCAGACTGCACTGACAGTGCAAAGCCTGCTTGGGATTCTCTGTCACCCTCTCTCTGCCCCTACCCTGCTCTCTCTTTCTCCCTCTCTCCTTCTCAAAAATAAAAAAATAAACAAAAAAATAGGATAATGGGTAGTGAGAAGCCAGCATCCAACTCTGCTGTATTCATTGAAGCCATTTGTTTATTCTCTAATAAATATATAAGCTGCAGCCTCTGAAATCAACTCTTTTGGTCCTGTGCCATATGCTAGCATTTCTTCTATACTTAATTCTTTGAGTCTGCCAATCGGTCTTGCCATTGCAACTCCCCTAAGAGGGGAAGAGGTAAAATAAATAACTGACCCCAGAAAAGAAAAGCTGAAAGTGCACTTTTACTGAAATGTACGTGGTTCATGGATTTCTCTCTTCTTCCCCTGAAGGTATTGAGAAGTTCAAAGGCCAGTATTTCCATAGCCGCCAGTACAAGCATCCAGAGGGATTTGAAGGGAAACACATCCTGGTGATTGGACTAGGAAACTCGGCCTCAGATATTGCCGTTGAGCTGAGTAAGAAGGCTGCTCAGGTGGGATGCTCTCTGCTTATCTTGTACCATGGAGGAAGGGAGGAGGGACATATTGGAAAACCCCAGCCACGTAACCAAAAAGCTCCATTACTCATTAATTGGTTGGTTAGTTGGTTCCTACAGTGCGGTATCATAAAAAAAAACCTGGTAGTCAGGAAGCCAAGGTTTACCTCCCAGCCCTGCCATTAATCAGCCATGTAACCCAGAGTAAGTCTTCTTCTCTGAGCCATATATGTGATATATCACCTACACAGTAGATTCCTCCCAGAAGGGACAATGCCCTGATTTCAACAGCATTCCTTTTTGCTTACCAGGTTTTTATCAGCACCAGACATGGTTCCTGGGTCATGAGCCGTATCTCCGAAGATGGCTATCCCTGGGACATGGTGTTGCACACCCGGTTTATCTCCATGCTCCGAAATGTCCTATCACGATTCAAAATAATTCGAAAATGCATAATGGAACAGCAGATGAATCGGTGGTTCAACCATGCAAATTATGGCCTTCAGCCTCAAAACAAGTAAAGTCATTTTGCTTTTTCATGTTATACTCATTGATAAGCAAGGGTGTTAGAGGTGCCTCTTGGTAAAGAGCCAAATTGCTAACACAGCATTTCAAACTACAACCTAACAGTATGGGTATTATAGACATTCCAGGATTTGAATTCCAAATTTGTGCTGCATACCTTTTAAAAAGTAAATAAAGAGATGAAATAGAAAATATTATGAACTTTTTTGTGGTTGAGTAATATTCTGTTGTGTACGTATACCACATCTTTTGTATCCATTCATCTGTCAATGGACAATTAGGTTGCTTCCATATTTTGGCTATTGTGAATAATACTGCAATGAACATTGGGTGCATATATTTTTTTTTCAAATTAGTGTTTTCATTTCTTTGGGCAAATACCCAGTAGTGGAATTACTGGGTCACATGGTAATTTTATTTTTAATTTTTTGAGGAAATTCCATACTGTTTTCCACCATGGCTGCACCAATTTGCATTCCCACCAACACTGTATTAGGGTTCCTTTTTCTCCACATTCTCGCCAACACTTAGTATTTCTTGTGTTTTTATTTTAGTCATTCTGACAGGTATAAAATGATATCTCATTGAGGTTCTAATGTGTCTTATGATTAGTGATGTTGAGCATCTTTTCATGCAGCTGTTGGCCATCTATGTCTTTTTTTGGAAAAACATCTTTCGGGTCTTCTGCCAATTTTTAATTGGATTACTCGGCCATAAAAAAGAATGAAATCTTGGCATTTGCAACAGCATGGATGGACCTAGAGACTATAATGCTAAATGAAATAAGTTAGTCAGAGAAAGAAAAATACCATACGATTTCACCCAGGTGTGGAATTTAAGAAAGAAAAACCAAAAAAAAAAAAAAAAATAGACTCTTGAATGCAGAGAACAAACTGGTGGTTGCCAGAGGGGAGGTGAGTGGTGGGATGGATGTAATAGACCAAAGAGATTAAGAGTACACTTATCTTGATGAGCACCGAGAAATGTGTACAATTGTTGAATTGCTATATTACACATCTGAAACTAATATAACACTGTATGTTAATTATACTTGGATAATAAATTAAAAAAAGAAAAGGAAATATTAAGAGCTGCTTCAGAAAGCAGAACTAGGATCATAGGAAGAACTTCCTAATACCCAGAGCTGTCCAACATTGGAAAAGGCTGCTTTTGTTGTTGTTGTTGTTGTTTGTTGGCTTTTGTTTGTTTGGTTGGTTTGGTCTGAACCACAGACATTTATTTCTCATAGTACTGGAGGCTGGGAAGTCTAAGATCAAGGTGCCAGCAGATTCGGTTTCTGGTGAGAGCATTCTTCCTGTCTGGCAGACAGCTGCCTCCTCACTGTGTGCTCAAGTGAGGGGGAGAGAAAGAGAGCTGGTTCTTTAATGCCTCTTCTTATGAGGTCTCTAATCCTATTGGATCAGGGCCCCACCCTTATGATCTCATTTTACCTTAATTATCTTTTTTTTTTCTTTTTTTGTTTTCAGGAGTAAACTTCAGTGATTCACCTCTTACATGTAACACCCAGTGCTCATCCCAACAAGTGCCCTCCTTAAGGCCCATCTCCCATTGAGCCCATCCTCCCACCCACCCACGCTCCTACAGCAATCCTCCCTTTGGTCTCTGTATCTAAGAGTCTCTCATGGTTTGCCTCCCTCTCTGTTTTTATCTTTTCTTTCCCTTCCCCTGTGTTCATCTGTTTTCTTTCTTAAATTCCACATATAAGTGAAATCATATGATATTTTTCTTTCTCTGGCTGACTTATTTCACTTAGCATAATACATTCTAGTTCCATCCACATTGTTGCAAATGGCAAGATTTCATTCTTTCTGATTGTTGAGTAATATTCCATTCTGTATATATACCACATCTTCCTTATCCATTCATAAGTCAATGGACATTTGGGCTCCTTCCATAATTTGGCTATTGTTGATAGCACTGCTATAAACATTGTGGTTCATGTGCCCCTTTGAATCAATGTTTTTGTATCCTTTGGATAAATACCTAGCAGTTCAATTGTTGGATCATAGGGTAGTTCTATTTTTAATCTTTTGAGGAAACTCCAAACTGTTTTCCAGAGTGGCTGCACCAGTTTGCATTCCCACCAGCAGTGCAAAAGGGTTCCTCTTTCTCCACATCCTTGCCAACATCTGTTGTTTCCTGAGTTGTTAATTTTAGCCATTCTGACAGGTGTGAGGTGGTATCTCATCGTGGTTTTGATTTGTATTTCTCTGATGATGAGTGATGTTGAACATCTTTTCATGTGTTTGTTAGCCATTTGGATGTCTTCTTTGAAAAGTATCTGTGCCTTCTTCCCATTTCTTCACTGGATTATTTGGTTTTTTGGCTGTTAAGTTTGATAAGTTCTTTGTAGATTTTGGATACTAACCCTTTATCCGATATGTCATTTGCAAATATATTCTCCCATCCCATCAGTTGCCTTGGAAAAGGCTTCTCTAAGAGATTGTGACCTTCCTTTCAGAAGGGTGTAGTGGGACATGTGTCCCAAATTCTCCATGTGAACTAATGCTTTGCTAACTCTGTTCACCATAAGGGTTCTTCCTATGAGTGGCTTTTGAGAACATATTCACTATCTCTTTGCCAAAAAATAAATCTCTATTGAGCTCGAAGTTATATATCGCTGATCTTATAAACACAAGCAAACATTATGAATGTTTGTTTTTCTTTAGTGATAGCGGGCTCCTTCCCTTTAAAAAAAATACAAAAACAGAGGGTGCCTGGGTGGCTCTGTTGGTTAAGTATCCAATTCTTTTTTTTTTAAGTTTATTTATTTGAGAGAGACAGAGAGAGAGTACAAGAAGGGGAGGGGCAAATAGGGAGGGGGACAGAGGATATGAAGCAGGTTCTGTGCTAACAGCAGAGAGCCTGACATGGGGCTCGAACTCACAACCGACTGAGTCATCCAGGTGCCCCACATCCAGTTCTTGATCTCAGCTCTGATTTTAATCTCAGGGTTGTGAGTTCCAGCCCTGCATTGGGCTCCATGCTGGGTGTGAAGCTTATGTAAAAATATATATATATACACAAAACACAAGAGCTTCGGAATCTTTTAACAAACACCATATGACTGCTCAGCTCTGATATCTAATGCATGTAGCATGTATTTTCTTATATTAAAAAAATGTTTCTCAAATCTACAAAAAGGAATTCCGGAAATACAACCAGACTTTATCACCTATGCTATCACATACAGAGACTCCGTGGATATTTGGGATGAACAAATATTCCCAAACTTCAGTTTATACATTAATTGTAATACTAATCCCTTAATAAAGTTTCAAAATGAATGGGGATTTAACTAAATTCTCCTTTCTTACTTTATGATCAGATAGAGATTAAATGGAACAGCATGATAATTAAAGGCAGATAACATAAAACAATAGTGAAAATATCAATGGGATAATCATGACTGGAATATTCAGGGACTGACCCTGGTATTTTGGTTAAGTCCTTGGGAATGCCTCCTCTTTTGAAATGTCTTTTACCCACATCACTTACATGCCTTCCCTTCTTTGTTGAGGGAGAGATTTGTGATATAAGAATAAAGTTATCAAGATAGTAAGGTTCGGGGTAGACCAACTAGTTAAGTTAGAAAGATTTATGGATAGGGGCACCTGGGTGGCCCAGTCAGTTGAGTGTCTCACTCTTGATTTTGGCTCAGATGGTGATCTCTTGTGAGATCCAAACCCACATAGGGTTCTGTGCTGGGTGTGGCGCCTGCTTCAGATTCTTTCACTTCCTCTCCCTCTGCCCCTCCCCCTCCTCTCTCTCTCTCTTTAAAAAAAAAAAAAGAAAGAAAGTTTTGTGGATATTTGAGAAACCTCATTCAAAGAGCCCAACCCCATAAAATATCAAGAGAGTTCCAGGACTCCTTATTAAATGTTCCTTCTAAGTATTTTCTTCTGGGTGTTTCAGACATCTCATGAAAGAACCTGTAGTAAATGATGATCTTCCAAGTCGTATACTCTATGGAGCCATCAAGGTGAAATCAAGAGTGATAGAGCTCACAGAAACTTCCGCCATCTTTGAAGATGGAACAGTGGAGGAGGATATTGATGTCATTGTCTTTGCAACGGGATATACTTTCTCTTTTCCCTTCCTGGAAGAGTCACTTGTTAAAGTAAAGGATAATACGGTCTCACTGTATAAGTACATGTTCCCTCCTCACCTGGAGAAGTCAACTCTGGCATGCATTGGTTTCATCCAGCCCCTAGGCTCCATTTTCCCAACTGTTGAACTTCAAGCTCGTTGGGCAACCAGAGTTTTCAAAGGTACGTGAGGGGCCAAATGAGGGGCTAAGGGTTTTACACCTGATGGAGCTTGCTCAATAGTAAGTTTAGACACAGAGGTTGCCAGTAAGAATGTGGCCAAACTTGGGCTGCTCTCGTGAGATTAACATCCTAAAAAGTTAGTGGAGAATTTTCAAAGTAGCAAATACAGAGATAAAATAATACTAAATGTCTGCAATCATCCTTTTAAAATATTAGAAAGTTCATAAAATTTCAATTGTCATAAAGCTAAGTACATACTATCCTTTCCTGGAATCATGAGAGAATAGTTGAGAAAAAAAAAGATCTATGACTCCCAGTTTTACCTAGATGATGTTTATAAATTCCTCTGAATACATGCAAATCCAGAGACCCAGGGCCTTTCTGCATTAACTCCAAATTAACCCTTAGTATGTTTCTTTTAATTTTTTTAATGTTTATTTATTTTTGAGAGAGAGAGTGAGACAGAGTGTGATCAGGGGAGGGGCAGAGAGAGAGGGAGACACAGAATCTAAAGCAGGCTCCAGGCTCTGAGCTGTCAGCACAGAGTCTGACGTGGGGCTCGAACCACAAACCGTGAGATCATGACCTGAACCGAAGTCAGAAGCTCAACCAACTGAGCCACCCAGGTGCCCCAGCCCTTAATATGTTAAGAAACTCAACCTCACAGGTCCTTACAAAGTCATAAAGCTATTGAAAGTTTTCTGTCTAAGTATCTGTACAGCCTTTTGCATTCCTCCCTGACCCCAGGGGTTCAAATTCAGCTCAACCAAAACTCATTGAATACCTAGCCTTGTGCTGGAACCTGGTGGAATAGAGAGAAATTTTTTTTTTATTTGAGAGAGAGAGAGCACACACAAGTGGGGGAGAGGGGCAGTGGGAGAGAGAATCTTAAGCAGGCTCAGTGCTCAGCATGAAGTCCATTGATCCCATGATCCTGGGATCATGACTGAGCTGAAATGAAGAGTCAGAAAGACTCTTGATTAATTTGTACTTGCCTGGAGAATTGAAGCTACTCACTAAAGAAGAGAAAGATGCTTAGCAGCAGCAGAGTGGGGTAAAGGAGGGCATGTGGTCAAGGAAAACTTCCTAGATGACCAGGTTTCTCAGGTGCAAAAAAGGGAATCACTTGAGCCAAAGCACAGAGGCATGATGGATGTGGAGAATTATAAGCTGTCTGTTGTTCCCAGAACCTGACACATGAGGCAGAGAGGGGTGAGAGATTATTCTTTCTGGAGAAGGGGCCAGGACACAGGAGCCTTTGTAAGGCATGCTAAGAAGGTTACAATACAAAACTTAGGTCAGCGCTTTCCAAATCTGACTACACATAAAAATCATCTGGTGGACCCTTAGGGACCCTGATTAAGTCTGGCTTGAGGACCTAGAATCTCCATTTTAGAAAGCTTTGCAGCCAGAGGACCCAATGAGAGGTTATAAGCAAAGAAGAGACATTATCAGATTTACATTTTCAATAGATTAGTTCAGCATTAGTGTGGAACATAGATTTGAAAGGAGAAAAGAATGAGGTCTTGGAGACCAGTGAGAAGGCTGGTCTGCAAGTCTCTACTGAAACATGATGCAGCTGAGCCAGGCAGAGAGAAAGTACTGAAGGTGATAGAAATGTGAGAAATAATTAGGGATAAAATCCGCAGGACATAATGATCAGCTGAATGTAGAAAATCAGAGAGAGAAACAGGAATCACAGATGACTTTCAGATCTCTAGTATGGGAACTGGGGGGACAGCAGAGCTATGAATAGAGAGGACAGAAGAAGAAGAAGGGAAGAGAGAGGACGTGTGGAAGAAGATGTAAGTCTGACCAGGAGGGCTTTAATGACACGCTTGGTTATGGACTCGTTGACCCTGGTATGTCTGATGACCAGCCATATCCAGGGGAGACTGACCATTTCAACATGCCCGAGAACACCCGTGGACAGACATGTAATCACAAGCATGTAGTGATAACTCCTACATCAATCTACTTTCTCTGTCCCCACTGCTTGACCTTACCTCCACCAGGCTTACTTCAACAGCCTCTTAACTGGTCTCGCTGCCACTAAACTCACTTCCCTGGAGCCCATTTTCCAAAATTCAGCAGCTAGAAGAATCTTTCCAAAAGGCAAATCTGATCTTGTCACCACCTGCAGAAAATCCTCCCATGGCTTCCTATCACCTTTAGGATACAGCTCAAGCCACCTGGCGTGGCTTCCAGCTCTTCAGGCTCACCTTCCTTCTCCAGCCACTTCTCTTACTCCCTCCACCTCAGAGTTCACACAGTAGCCCATGCTCCCCTTATGGGCAGCACACCCCAAAGTTCAACAACACAGCAGCCCTGACTGGCGTAACAGGGGTCAGAGGTTAATGGTGGGAATCAAGTACTAGAAAAAGCAAGGATACTGAACCAAACCCACTACTCAAACCAGCCTTTTATTTCTAGGCTTGTGTACCTTGCCCTCAGAGAAGACTATGATGGCGGACACTATCAAGAGGAATGAAAAAAGAATAGACCTGTAAGAATTTTTTTTCTAATTCTTTACACAGAGCAGTGTTTCTCAAAGCATAGTGATCTGACTACCCACAAGAACCACCTAGCTGTTTCTTAAACATTTCCTGGGTCACAACCCAGACCAACTGAATCAGAACCTCCAGATGAGACTAGAAACCTGTATTTTTATGTTCTCCCTAGGTGATTCTTATACATATTAGTTTAAGAACCAACTATGTAAAGCTACAAGTGTTACCAAATCAGGACATTTTTCCTGGACTTAATTTTATCCGGCTTTGTGTGATGCCTGTGTTCAATTCCATATCTTCTCAGGCTGCCCGCTCTCTGTGGTTGGAGAGGAGATTGGATGGGGCAGTGATGGTGACAATGGCCTGACTGTCTCTGGAAGGATGGCTGGGGGATGTCCTATCAAACTAAATTATAAAAGGAGTTGATGTGAAGCAAAAGTTCAAAGAAGCATACTTTGTGATACAGTAGAATGGGGTTCAGTAGTGATCAAGCACCCTTGGACAGTTGACTTGGGGGCCTCATATATAGGGGTTTTCTCATGATTAAATTCTAATTAATCTAACATTTACTGAGCATCTATTACGTTCTAGCCACAGTGCCAAGTACTTTCATAATTTAGCAGGTAAATATTAAGTATCTTTTCTGTGCAAGACACTGAGCTCGGATTTCATCTGCATTCGCTCATGAATCTTTGCAGCAATCTTGATTAATTTGTACTTGCCTGGAGAATTGAAGCTACTCACTAAATACCAAGTAATAATCCTGGTTTTAAACCTCGCCACATTCCCAGAACTGCCATGAATTCATGACTATTTCTTTCACGGCCTACTCTCAATCTGAGATCTGGGCCTTCTAATGAGATAAGCTCACACCTTCCACTGGTGATTTATTCAAAACTCATTGATTCATTCACTCAGCCCTTCTTTCTTTCAACAGCCCTCGAACACCTACTGTTCTTATGTGACTTATAACATTTTGTGAATCTGCCCTTTCTACGTTCTTCATTAAGGTTTGGAAAGAGTCAGAGTCAGACACTGCAGACCGATTACATCAACTACTTGGATGAGCTCGCTTCAGAGATAGGTGCGAAGCCAGACCTCCTGTCTCTCCTGCTAAAAGATCCCAAACTGGCCATGAAGCTCTATTTCGGACCCTGCAACTCCTACCAGTACCGGCTCACTGGGCCTGGGCAGTGGAAGGGAGCCAGAAGTGCCATTATCACTCAGAAAAAGAGGATACTGAAGCCTTTAAAGACACGGGCACTAACAACCTCATCTAATTTCCTAGTTTCCTTCCTGTTGAAAATCCTGGGGCTTCTTGCTATTTCTATGGCCTTTTTTTTCCAGCTTCAGTGGTTCTAATCTGTCAGAGTAAGGCTTTTGACTTTGGTGTCAGTCAGCTCCTCTTTAAAAACAAAAAAGGCTAAAAGAAAAAATATTAAATCTAGATTCTATGTTTCAGAGCTGATAGGAACAGAGAGGTGGTTGTAGAGAATTAGCAGAATTAGGTCCGTGTAAAACACCAAAATGGCGTCATGAAATTTCTTGGCCATTCCAACCTTTCCTCAAGTTCGCCAGATTCTCCAAAAGGACAAATAACATGGCCATGTACATAGTGCTGCCAGCCCTTACATAACACAGTTGTGTGGAAAAAAATAGAAATGCACAGAATGAAAAGCAGGCCCCATGGCTTAAAACATTGGAAAATTTCAACAGTGAGTAAATATCTAATCCCCTGCGTGATGCTCTTAATAGTCCCCTTACCCAGACTGTATTTGGTAACAACGTCCTTGGGTGTTACGTCATGCTCCATTTGCTTAGTGGGGCATTGCTCAAAAATCCTGGAGATAACAATGAGAGGATAGACTCAAAAAACGATGGCAATGATGTCACAGACTTCTAGCACCTCATGTTGAAAGCTGAGCCAACAGCCACATTTCTGATACTTTGACATAAAACCACTGTAAAAATAAAAATAAATATGCCATAATAGCTATATACATATTTAGTACTTACCATTGACCAGACATTGTGCTAAGTGCACAGTATAGTATTAACTTCATTTAATTCTTGCGATAATTTTGTTAGATGGGTGTGGCTATCATACCCACTTGTCAGATGATGGAACTGAGACTCAGAGCATTTGGGTAACATGCCCAAGACCATACAGCTGGCCTTGTCGTGGAGCTGGGATTTGAACCCAGTTTTGCTTGACTCTAGAACTGCAGATCATAACCTTTCTGCAGAATCTACTTATTGACAAAAGCCCTTATTATTGATCAAGTACTTATTAACAGTTTATTTTCTTTATAATCATATATATGTTGCTTTGGGAGGAACTTAACACAGATAATAGCACTCTTCTTGCAAATATGATCAATTAATTTTTTTTTGAGTGAGAGAGAGAGAGTACATGAGTGGGGAAGAGGAGTAGAGGAACAAGGGGAGAGAGAATCCTAAGCAAGCTCCACACTTCGCGTGGAGTCCAATGTGGGGCTTGATCGCATGACTGTGAGATCACGACCTGAGCTGAAATCAAGAGTCAGATATTCAACCAACCAAACTATCCAGGCACCCCCAATTAATTGATTCATAATATTTGGTTTATAGTCCAGCTAGATCTAAAAAGCATTTGAAGGGATTAACAGTGCGAGACACCTATACAAGAACATTTCAAATAGCCACTGACATTTTGAAAAAATAAGCACCAAGGAAGAAGTATATGTTCCAAGTAGATGAAAAGCATTATAATGATTGAGCCTTGTATATAGCTCTAACTTTATAATCAAGGCAAAGGCAAAACAGTATGTAATCTCCGTCATCTGATGAAAGGAAGCATACCAGTTTTTTAGGAGACACATTTTCTTGGAACTGAAATCTAAAAAAAGACACAAGCAATTCAATGTCAGTAAGCTTTGAGCAACACAATAAACATCCAGTTTATCTGTCCACTACAGCCATTCTTTCCATGAAGTGTGCTTTGGGAGATAAACTATGCCCTAAACCCAGACCAAGGCCTTCTGAAGAGGGAAAAGGTCAGAGATTAGAGATTTAGACAAACGTCTCCTCTTACTTTTCCAAAGCCTTTGTGGACACTGTTCTTTACTTGGGCCTGGATTTGTTTCTGAAGTGCCTAGAGCAATGTAATGACAATCGCTATCAGTGGAAGCTTTATTTCTTTAGAGTCCATTGAAATAACACCACCATTTAAATGCCACATTTGTTTTCATTGCTCCTATAAGCAGTTTCCTTTGAAAAAATTGCAGATGGTATGTATACTTCTTGATTAAAAACTGATTATTTTGCTAATTATTAAAGATTATTTGCAAGCCTTTATATCATTAATAATAATAATAGAATTTATCAATCTTGTATAGCAAGAGAAGGTGAACTACTTCCGGTAGGTTAAATCCAGTGTTCTACCTATTTCTATAAATAAAGTTTTATTGGAACACAGTCACAACATACATTGACGGTCTGTGGCCGCTTGCAAGCTACAATGGCGGAGTTGAGCAGCTGTGATAGAAACAGTAGGACTCACAAAGCCTAAAGTATTTTACTCTCTGGCCCTTTAAGGAGAAAGTTTGCCAATTTCTTTGTCGTCCCAATTATTTTTCATAACTTGCTTCATTCATCGTTACCACTACCAGGGAAGTAACTCTGGTTATTATCCTACTTTTACAGTGGAACGAATTGAGAAACAAGTGTCAGGTTGATACTGAATCAGTGGGGAAAATAGCTCCATTAGGACAAAATTATTATTAAATGTATAACCTTGAAAATTTTAGAAAGAGGATGATCTCTTGAAATCTTTCCAAATATTCTGAAATCTTTTTAAAAACATAAATAGTTCATTTCCAGAGTCTGAGATTCACTAAGGAAGACTCATCCAAGTTTATTCTTCTGCCTCTATATACCCTAAAACAGGAAACTATCCCAGACAAACCACCTAGGATAGTTTGTTCCAAACTACAACCCACAGACTATCTCAGGGAGCTTCTAGAAGTGCAGATTCTTGGAGGAGGAATTAAGATGGCAGAGAAATAGAGGGACCCTAAGCTTGGTGCATCCCTCTAACATAGCTAGACAGTTATCAAAGCATGCTGAACACCCAAGAAATCAATCAGACGTCTGAGAGAACAAAAACTGGTGGTCTACAAGTAGAAAAGCCACCACCTTTCGGAAGGCAGGAAGTGCTGAGCGTTGACTCAGGGGAGATATAACTGTGGGTACACCAGCGGGGAGGGAGCCCTGCTCATGGAGACTACCACAAAGTATTATAAGCGGCAAGGCACAAAGTCTGAGTCTTTAGAAGTCCACTACCATGGGACATGCCTGACTTAAAGGTACTCGGGTGGCAAAGCAAGGCGGAGTCCCAGGAGTGACAGTATGGACTGAGGATCCCCTGGGTCGCAAGAAGAATGGATGGCTCCCACATGCTGCACTGTTCCCAGGCACAGGAGCAGGGTCTCTGGCTGAGGGCAGTGAGCCAGGGTGCCAGCTTTCTGCTCTACTTTGCTATAAACTCTGAACCATTGCATGATCATGTGATCACTTTCCTAGCACGGGCTGGCAAACACTTGTGCTGTTGCACAAGTATGGCAAGACCCTCCCCCAGAGGAACAGCACCGGTCCAGGCTGCAAAAGTTTCTAAAATTTGGAGTTTTGAAACTCAGTCACACGCCTGCGATAAAAGAAGCTCGGACACAGGCAGGGTGAACGCAAGGTCCTGACAGAAACCAGGGACACAAGAGGGATGACTGATTGCTCTTCTGTGAGGGTTCCCCCAAAGAGTGGGGGGGCACAAACTTTCAGCTCCAGAGCTAAAGAATGTGGCACCACCATATTTCATCCCACCCATCAGCGCTGAAAGTCTTCAAGGAGCAAATCAGCACCACCTAGTGGAGGCCTAAGCTACCTACACCAAGCCTCACCCACCCTGTGCCCTGGAGGTGTATTTCCACTGAACAAGACAGCAGGAGAATGAGCCCAGCATTCCCCTCCCCCAGAAGACCAACACAAACAACTCACTCACACCAAGTCTACTGATCATAGAGTGCTGCAAGCTTCAGCTCTAGGGGAAATAGGATCTCACTTCCTTTTTACTTATATTCTTTATTTTTTTTCACTTATTTTCTTATTCTTTTCTATTCCTTATTTATTTATTATTATTTTAATTTTTATTTATATATATATTTTTAATTTTTTGTTTGTTTTCATTTCATTTCATTTTATTTATCTATAATAAACAGTGCAGCATGTTGGAGCCACCCATTCTTCTTGGGACCCAGGGGATCCTCAGTCCATACTGTCACTCCTGGGACTCCACCTTGCTTTTGGGTGGTTGGGGGAGCAATATAGATTGTTTTAAAAAGCAGACCAAAACACAGCCAGGATCTAGTTTTGGGGTTTTTTAAATTTTTTTTCCTTGTTTTTTTCTTTGGTTTTTTTTTTGTGTGTGTGTGTGTTTGTTTTGTTTTGTTTTTGTTTTCTTCCCTTATTTTTTTCCTAGACAAAATGACGAGATGGAAAATTCACCCCAAAAGAAAGAACAGGAAGTAGATCTCATGTCCAGAGATTTAACCAATACAGATATAAGATGTCTGAACTATAATTTAAAATGATGATTATAAGGATTCACTGGGCTTGAGAAAAGCATAGAAGACACTAGAGAATCCCTCTCTTCAGAGATAAAAGAACTAAAATCTAGTCAGGCTGAAATTAAAAATACTATAACTGAAAATGCAAACCCATAAGGAGGCCATAAAAATGAAGAGGGATAAAACAGAGGAGTGAATCAGTGACATAGAAGATAAAATTATGGAAAATACTGAAGCTGAAAAGAAGAAGAAAATAAAGGTAATGGATCACGAAGGCAGACTTAGGGAACTCGGTAACTTGTTAAATGGAATAACATTTGTATCATAGGAGTCCCAGAAGATGAAGAGAGAGAAAAAGGGGCAGAAGGTTTATTCAAACAAATTATCACTAAAACTTTCCTAATCTGGGAAAGGACACAGACATCAAAATCCAGGAAGCAGAGAGAACTCTGAAAGTCAACAAAACCCAACCATCACCAAGGCATATCCTAATCACATTCACGAAATACACAGACAAGGAAAGAATCCTGAAAGCAGCAAGGGAAAATAGTCCTTAACCTACAAGGGAAGATAGATCAGGTTCACTGCAGATCTGTCCACAGAA
This sequence comes from Lynx canadensis, assembly GCF_007474595.2. Taxonomy (NCBI): domain Eukaryota; kingdom Metazoa; phylum Chordata; class Mammalia; order Carnivora; family Felidae; genus Lynx; species Lynx canadensis. Next base: position 13,453,790 of record NC_044319.2, read on the forward strand.
ACTTGGCAGGCAAGAAAGGAATGGCAGGAATATTCAATGTGGTGAATGGGAAAAATGTGCAGCCAATAATTCTTTATCCAGCAAAGCTGTCATTCAGAATAGAGAGAGAGAGAAAGAGTTTCCCAGACCAAAAAAAAAAAAAAAAAAAGAAAGAAAGAAAAAGAAAAAACTAAAGGAGTTTGTGACCACTAAACCAGTCACAAATTTTAAGGGGGACTCTGAGTAGAGAAAAACAAAAACCTAAAAGCAACAAGACTAGTCACTGATTCACCACTGTTGGCAGAGAAAGGACCCATTCCAAGTAAAATATTTGACCTTCAGTAGGCATGGTACCCTCTCCACCTGCCCTTTCGGTACTACTAGTCTGTGTTCTCACAAAAAGAAAAAGAACAACCTCAATGTGAAAGGGACTTAGGGAGTTACCCACTCTTAGGAATATCAGTCAACCAGTCACCATCAAGAAAGGCACCTGTGGAGCCTCTTGATGCTTTCTTCTGGGGGAGTGGGAGAGCTGAAGGGTAGGGACTTGTGGCTGTCTTTAATTTTTAGAGGGAGAAAGAAAAAAATTGCACCGGGTGGGTCTAATTTACTAAAGCTAAGTAAATTCTACACTCTCTTTCAACTCCGCTCCGCATCAGAGCAGGGTGGGGGAGGGAGGGTGGGGAGACTTCAGAAGATAATTTAGAAATACAGTGAAGGAGCCAGAAACATCATTCTAGTGCATCCATCAATAGAAGCCAGGTATGGTGCACTAACACCCAATCCCCAAAGCTCAAAACCTTGCAATAAGACAAAGATCCTTCCTCTTTCACGTTATGTATCCACTGGAGGCTAGGCTCTGCTCATCGGAGTCACTCAGGCATCCAGGCTAATGGAACAGCCTGGTTGAAAGTCTGAAAGTAGCTATAGCCACCGTGGAGAAAAAGAAAGTGCTCTCTGGTCTTACACTGGCAATTAACAGCTCTGAGCCCAGAAAGGACATGTGTTACTTTGGCCCACATTTCACCGACCAGAACTAGTCACATGTTCCCAGCCAAGAGACCGAGAGACCAAGAAGCTCTATCCTACCATGCACCCAGAAGGCAGAAAGTCCAAAATACTTCCTAAAAAGCATGATTGTCTACCAATCTGGCTTCCTAGGGCTCAAAAAGGGCCTGGATAGCTTTCTCCATTCCATGGCCTCAAGCACAGCTAATTTACAATAAGCCCTAAAAATAGCAGAAAGTAAATGTGTCACTGAAAGCCAATCTTCTCATTTTTAATTACTACAAGTCTCTTGCTAATTAAGAAAAAGGAGATGATCTGATCAATGATCATGTTTAGGCTCGAGCAACGTTTTAAGTTCTTTGTTTCTACTTATGTCAGCAGCATGCCTGGTAAGGCCTAGTGACCTTACTACTAGGCATGTGCCAAAGATGCATGTACATATCAAGGTAAGTGCCTACGCCAGGTGTCCATCAACTGATGAACGGATGAAGAAGATGTGGTATATATATCCAATGAAATATTACTCAGCCATCAAACAGAGTGAAATCTTAGGGCACCTGGATGGCTCAGTTGGTGAAGCATCTGACTTCAACTCAGGTCATGATCTTACAGTTCGTGAGTTCAAGCCCTGCCTTGCTCTTTCTGCTGTCGGCACAGAGCTCGCTTTGGATCCTCTGTCCCCCTCTATCTGCCCCTTCTCCCCCTCCTCCCTCAAAAGTGAATAAACATTTTTTTAAAAAAGAATGAAATCTTGCCATTGTCAATGATGCGGATGGAGCTAGACAAATATCATATGATTTCACTCAAATGTGAAATTTAGGAAACAAAACAGAAGAACATATTAGTGGGGGGGGGGGGGGAAGAGAGGGAAGCAAACCATAAGAGACTCTTAACAATAGAGAACAAACCGAGGATTGATGGAGAGAGGTGGGAGGGGGATGGGCTAAATGGGTGATGGGTATTAAGGAGGGCACTTGTTATGATGGGTGTTACATATGAGTGATGAATCACTAAATTCTACTCCTGAAACCAACATTACACTATATGTTAGTTAACTCGAATTTAACTAAACTTTGCGGTGGGGGAGGTAAATGCCTAAGTACTGGGGTTTGGGACACTAATTGTGGCCCTAGTTCTCAAGGTGTCCCTGACTTGACGTCAAAGATACTCTGGTTTTTAAAAACATGCTTGAACTAATACCACTTTTGAGGGCTCCCTTTCTGGGTAAAAACTAAGCTTTGAAATGATTCAAATATTGTCCTCATAGCTGCAGGAAGGCAGCTGAACTCCACACAGCTAACAGTGCTGTCTCCGTGCCAAGTCTTTCGCCAGAAGCAAGGTAAAGGGTAAGCCTAATGAGCCAGCAACAGACTGGGTGATACACAAGGCCGTCTAGATACAGAGCTGAAGGGTGTGGTTATACCATAATGAAAATCAAGAAAAAGATTTATTCTTCCAGAACCTTCTCCCTGCTTCAATCTTACCAATCGGTCCTGACGTTTACTCTCTGTGCCTGTGGGAGTCATTTCAATACCACAAGTCAATAACCAAGACACCTTATCTGTCCTGGCAATGACATCGTTATCACCTTCATTGCAGCCACTCAGTGTTTACTATGTAAAAAAATCTCTGCGTGGATTATCCCATCTAATCCCCACCACAACCAACTGAGTTAGGTATTATTATGTTTATTTTAATTGAATAAGCTGAAGCTTTAAAAAGTTATATAATTTTCCCAAGATTATTCTGGTAATAACTGGTGAAGAGAGTACTCAAACCCAGGACTTGTGACTCCAAAAGTCATGATCTACCCAGATGTTTGTTACATTTCCCAAATGTCTGGGCAATCATCTGTACTTAAAAAGTCTTTTAAAAATGAATTTAACAGGGGCGCCTGGGTGGCGCAGTCGGTTAAGCGTCCGACTTCAGCCAGGTCACGATCTCGCGGTCCGTGAGTTCGAGCCCCGCGTCGGGCTCTGGGCTGATGGCTCGGAGCCTGGAGCCTGTTTCCAATTCTGTGTCTCCCTCTCTCTCTGCCCCTCCCCCGTTCATGCTCTGTCTCTCTCTGTCCCAAAAATAAATAAACGTTGAAAAAAAAATTAAAAAAAAAAAAATGAATTTAACAATGTGGGTGATGTATGGTTTAAAAATAATAATGTGAAGGGCACCCAAGTGGCTGTCAGCTAAGCGTCTGACTCTTGCTTTCGGCTCAGGTCATGATCTCATGGTTTGTGGGTTCAACATTCCCTCATTGGGCTCTGTGCTAACAGCACAGAGCCTGCTTGGGGTTCTCTCTCTCTCTCTCTCTCTCTCTCTCTCTCTCTCTCACTCTGCCCCTCTCCTACTTGCTCCCTCTCTCTCGAAAATAAATAAACATTTAAAAAAAACAAATAAATAAAAACAATGTTAAATGGATCAAAACTTTAAAAGTGAACCTTTGGTATAGCAGCTATTCACATGATTGTCTTATTTGCTCCCTTTGAACAGCGAAGTTGATGAACAGTTAAGATGCCGCTGTGACTCACTAAGTTAATTTCTATTCTGCAGGGCGAAGTGTGAGTCTAAACGGCATATCACCCACCAGGCAATGTTTTTCTCTTAGCATGATTGTACCATTAATCAAGTTAAAATGTAAGCAAAGACTAACCTTAGGTCCCAAATTCTGCATAACATTCCTTATCTCTTAGACCCAGTTTATCCGGAGCCAGGGCCTGCTAGGACAACATTGGCTTGTGCTCATCCATTTCAATTCCTGCTGGCTCCAGAGTCCAAACTATAGTGGGGACCGTGGGAATTCCAGGTACATTAAAGTAACTACATAAAGTAAGTAACCAGATATAATCTCTGATTTCTTTGAATTAGGGAGGTGGGACCCAGATTTTTTTCTGTTTTGTTATTGTGCTTCAGGACAGACTTACCTCCCATTTGGCACAAGTTGGGAAAGATAAGTAACCCCCCTTTGGCATCTGAGTTGTCCTTTTCCCGTTGTTAAAAGTGCTCCATTCTACGCATTATGACAAAGTTTCTTGAGTTTCTATGGTCAGATCTCTCTTGTTAACCCCACTCCCACATGAATTCACTTTAACTCTCAAAGGTTTTGGAAATCTTTTATAGCTACCCAGTTTAATGTCTTCTGATTTACAGATGGTGAAACTGAGTCTCAGTCCTTCGTTACTTCCTCATTTCTCCTCCAGCCTAGGGAAACTCTGTGGCCTTGTAACTGACAAGATAAATTTAAATCCTAGCAGAATTTTTCTTATGTGGTTAGGAATGGGCTTGAGCAGGCGAGGAACAGCTGCGGGAAGACAGGAATCACAAAGCACGGCCCTGCTCTGACCTCAGTTTCTTACCAGCTTGTGCTCATTTGTTCCCAGGGGCCAAGTAGGCACCTTCACCCCTCCCCCAACTGCCATCCATCCAGCTAAATCTACTGTCTCTTAGTCTTGAAATGCATAGCCCACTTAAGGACATTATATCATGGGGCACCTGGGTGGCTCAGTCGGTTAAGGGTTGGACTTCAGCTTACGTCATGATCTCATGCTTCATGAGTTTGAGCCCCACATCGGGCTGTTTGAGCCCTACATGAGGCTGTCTGCTGTCAGCACAGAGCCAGCTTCGGATCCTCTGTCCCGGGCTCTTTCTGCCCCTCCCCCGCTCATGCACGCGTGCACGCGCACTTGCACGCGCGTTCTCTCTCTCTCTCTCAAAAATAAAATAAACATTAAGAAAAGGATATTGTATCATTGTGCACTCAGTGCTGGTATCCAAGCACTTTCTGTGTAGTACTTGCTTTTTTAACATTGCAACTGCCGAAAACCCAGCCTTGCAAAAATATGACATCATCTAACATAACACAGCCCTAACTGATATTAAAACTATCAACTATCCATCAGCTTTGCTCAGAATTCAACATACATGTGTTTTCCTGGATATATTAAAATCATTCACAGCACCTCTGCACACCATTTGGGGAATGGCAGGTTCAGCCTCGTGTTCTGATATTAGCTCCCAGTAAATATTCGCTCAGTTAATTTTTTTTTTTTTTAAAAAAAGGATATACTGTGGTGAATTCATTCATTTTACCCACCAGGAAGTCAACTCATTGCCAAGTGTTTATGCAACTACTAGTACAGACCAAGTGTTCCACTCACTATAGAAAATAAGACAAAGGAGGGCGCCTGGGTGGCTCAGTCGGTTAAGCGTCCGACTTCGGCTCAGGTCATGATCTCAGGGTTTGTGAGTTCAAGCCCCATGTCACGTTCTGTACTGATGGTGTGGAGTCTGCTTGGGATTCTCTCTCTCCCTCTCTCTCTCTCTCTCTGCCCCTCCCACACTCATTCTCTCTCTCTCAAAATAAATAAATAAACCTTTAAAAGAGAGAGAGAGAGAGAAAGGGAAAATAAGAAACGAGTCAAAGGAAATGCTCCCACTTTAGGCAAACATATAACCTTGAGCAGAGAGAAGATTAACAGAGGAGATAGTCCGTGATAGAGACAGACCGTGATAGTCTCCTCTTGTGGGGAACATGCTATTTCCTGTAAGTTTCAAGCTCACTGGGGAGCTGGGCAGTCGTAGAGGCGTCCATCGACCGTCTCTGGCTGCTACTTTTGCTGCTCCCTGTCTCTAGAGCTCATTTCCTTCCCTCTTCTGCCCACTGGCGTTCTTTTCAAACTTCAAAACCTGAAGCAACTAGTATTCCTCAGTATTGCTTTCCTATCACCCCAAAGTCACAGTAGGAGCCTCTTCCTTCATGCTCTTATTGCAAGGCGTACATAAGACACGACTCTGTCTTAGCACGTGACACAGAATACTGCAATGATCTATTTATCATCCTGACTTCCCCACCAGAGGGAAGCTACTCTAAAGAAGGCATCACACCTTATTCATCTTTCGTACTCCCAATACCTCGCCCAGGGCTTCGGATCACAGAAGCCCCTCATTGAGTGTTTGACCGCTAGACTAATCCATGAATGAATCGTGGAATCTGAGTTAACAGAATCCTAAAGGGCATTTGATTCCACCCTCTACATTACCTACTACTCTCCTACTTACAATATTTCCAAAAAATAATCTTACAGACTCTGCACAAATATCAGAGCCTGAAATGCTGTAAAGTGCTTATATGGAACTAAAATTTGCCTTCATGTAAGTAACGTCTTCAGTTCCACCATTTCCCATAAATCTAATCCTTCTGTTTGCAACGATCCTTCAAATGCTTAGGGGCAAATGTTTACAGTACTGGGTCCGGCCCTTGGACTAAGAGTTGATATGGTTATCCTTTTTTGCAAAGTGAGCCCAAGGCAGTTGATTTCCTTGCCCAATGTCTCCACAGTTACCTCACAGTGAGCCAGGTCCCTGGCTGGCCCTCCCTCTGACCAGGCTAACAGCTGGAGTGGATGCATTTCTCCTTCTCCTTCTTTCCCCTCCTCCTTCTCCTCTTTCTTCTCCTTCCAAAATTTATTATTGAAATATAATTGACATACAACATGACGGGTCCTTTTCTTCTTATAGAACCAGTTTGGTGCTTTCATTCAGCAACATGTATCTGAAGCTACAACATCCTAGTCAAGGAAACATACACACTGGTTCTTGCCATACCAGAAGCCCATTTTTCCTCCATGGGACACCACCCTGGAAACATGGCAGAATATACACTGACTAGCCCCTCTCCGGAGAAGTTCGATCTCCACCTGCTGACCTCTAGTCTCAGTGGAGCAATGCTAGGGAGATTTCCCCCACCTTCCTTCTCAATCCAGCTACTGCAAATGGCTCTGCCCTCTCCCCTTCCAAAAGGAAACTGCTTTGTTTCCTGGTCCCCTGCTGAGGGCATGAGTATCCCATTATAATCAGACCTGCTGTCTTTACAGAGCCAGCATGCTTCTGCACACAGCTGCAGATATCATAGTGATAATATGCAATTCCTCTCTTCATTCCGAGAGTCATTTTTCCCATAATACTCTTGGGGCTCCCTGAGTGGCTCAGTTGGTTGAGCATCCGACTCTTGATTTCGGCTCAGGTCATGATCTCACATTTCATGGGATCAAGTCCCCCATATCAGGCTCCGTGCCAAGCATGGAGCCTGCCTCAGACTCTCTCTCTCTCCCTCTGCCCCATCCACCCCCCGCCCTGCTTGTGTGCACATGCACTCTCTCTCTCTCAAATAAAAAAATAAAATCTGGTGGGTGGGGGATGGGTTTAATCAGAGAGGAGGTTGGTGAGGGATGGGTTAAATAGGTGCTCAGGATTAAGGAGGGCACTTGTGATGAGCACTGGGTGTTTAAGTGATAGATCACTAAATTCACCACCCGAAACTAATAATACACTGTATGTTAACTAATGAATTTAAATAAGAACTTGAAAAAGAAAAAAATAAAATAAAATCTTTTTTAAAAAAGTGGATATTCTTCATTGAATGTCTACTATGTCTCACAAAAATGAACAGCATGATTTCCCATTTTACAAATGAGGAAAGTGAGACCCAGAGGGGATATTTTCCTATGCGCCAAGCTGATAGAGCAGGGATTTGAAATAGATGTGTCTGGTCCCAACACCCATATTCATTTCATTACATCAGCTGTCTCTCTAAATGTAGGGTCATTTTATTTCTCTAGGACGCAAGGCAGGGAAAATTGTATGAGGTTGTGTTTCTATGGTATCCGTTAGGATCTAGAGCGTGACTTCCCCTAAAGGGGACCTACCAGCTCTCTCCCAGTAAATCAGAGCTAGTAGCTTCGGGGAAGAAACTTTTACATAACACCTGAAAATAAATGGGCCTTTCCATTTCATTCTAGAACTATTTATTGAGCACCTGTTGTATTCTGTTCCAAGGACTTCCCTGGCCACAGAGGCCCCAGCAGAGAGCAAAGCAGATGAAGTCTCTATAGTTGAGCTATTTCTCTCAAAAACGAAAGATGTATGTCCAGTTTTGTGGAAAAAGCTCATCTGTGCAACGAGAAAATAGCAAATGTTCAGGAAAACAATGCCTTCGGGGGCACTTCTTACATTGACTCTGGGACCCATGCGCTTTCAAAACTCACTAACGTGAGGAGGTACAATTGTCACAAAAATGTATTAGGGAACAACTCTAAATCACATGATTCACTGTTAAATGTGGATGAACTGGCCAAAACGTATAGGAATTAAAAGAGCAGAAACTTACTAATGGGAAAGGCAGAGGAGGACACCAATTTTGGGAAATGGTTTCATAGTTATAATAGCTTATATTTGTTAAGCATTTGTTACATGCCAGGAACAGTTCTAAATCATCTGACGTGTTGACTCCCTTGATTCTCACCAAACACTACAAAGAAACTCCCACTATTTCCTCAATTTTTATGATGCACAGAGGGGTTAAATAACTTGCCCAAGATCACACGGCAGTGACTGGCAGAACTGAGCTTTAACCCAGGCAATCTGGTCTACAGCCTGGTTGCGTAACCAATACACTATATTGCCTCTCAGCATTCTTGCATGGCCTGGGGACAGATGACCCTCCGCCTGTGCCAGTGGGGACAGGGCCATGTTCCCTGAGCTGCATCAGTATCTGAAGGGGAGAGGAGGGATGAATGTCCACACAAAGCCTCGCACCCTCACCCTTCCACTGGCAGCCATCCACTGGCCGCAGACAGGAGAAGGATGGGCAACCGAGCCGGGACCCTGCGGTATGCCAGGGGCTGGGACTCTCCCAGGGCTGCCGTGGCACCTGCAGTGGCCACAGGTCTTGGCTTCTAGTCCCAACTCCGCTCCACCACTGCCATGTGGCCTTGTCTCATGCCACCATGCTAATCTGACCTCCAGTTTCATATGTTTATTTAAAAAACATGTTAGGGGCACCTGGGTGGCCAGTCAGTTAAGCTTCCAACTATCGATTTCAGCTCAGGTCATGATCTCACGATTTGTGAGATCGAGCCCCACATCGGGCTCTGCACTGACACTTGGGATTCTCTCTCTCTCTCTCTCCCTTCCCTGCTTGTGTGCTCACGCTTGCATGCTCTCTCTCTCTCTCTCTCTCTCTCTCTCTCTCTCTTTCTCTCTCTCTCTCTCTCGAGATAAATACATAAACTTAAAAAACAAAACATGTTTGACCAGGTGATTCTTTCTGGTCCACTACTCTATGCCATTCTGGGACCCATGAAGGGAGGCCAGAGGCAGCAGCCCCATCCTGAATGCAAAACTCTCCACGAGAGGGTCTAATTTCAGCCACTCTGCCAGAAGCCACAGTCTTGGCAACAAATGTGCTAACATCAGGCACGAGCTCCGAGTGTAGGCGCAGGGGCTTACGAGCACAGGGTTAAACCAGGGACCTGAACGTTTCTCTTTTTGCACTCACAACACCAGAGGCCAGCCACAGAGGGGTCAAATGGAGCAAATTTCTTAACCTCCCCGGTTCTGTTTCCTGGTTGGCTAGAGCAGCCAAGCTGGGGTGGGGCTTTCACTTGTGAATAAAAGGCTCAGTTTTGCTTTCCCCTGCACCAGGGAACATGGCCAAGCGAGTTGCGATTGTGGGAGCCGGGGTCAGTGGCCTGGCCTCCATCAAGTGCTGCCTGGAGGAAGGCCTGGAGCCCACATGCTTTGAGAGGAGTGACGACCTCGGGGGGCTGTGGAGGTTCACCGTAAGTAGGGGTCTCAGCAGCTGTGCGACGCGTCTAATGGATGAGGCTCGACGGTGTGAAAGCATTTCTCCCAAGGCTGCTCTGGGGCGGGGGGAGGAGTTAGAAGCATCTGCTGAACAGGGGCCAGGAGGGTTAATGAAATTCTTAAAAGAAAGAAGCAGGACACAGCCTGAGCTTGGGTGGGGAGTGTGGAAGCAACCCTACAACTTTATCTAAAGCCAAGAGGAAGGAAGATGCCCACAAAGGGTGGGAGAGAATGGAGTGGCTGGGACAGCCCGGAACAAGGGAAGCAGGAGCCAAGGGGTGTGAAGTGAGGCCAGAGGCTGTAGTGTTTGGGGCGAGGGATGCTGGCCTCCACCTGCTGGGCGGAACTGCTCACCTTCTTTTTTCCCCAGTCCTGCTGCCCCTGACGTGAAACAGCGCAGGGCTTGCTGGATGATGAGTTTTATACTCAAGGAGCTGCTGTCCAAACAATGCCAATCTATGCCGAGAACAACCAGAAGTAAAGAATGTGAGTTAGGCGCCTTTTTTCCCTGAGGCAAAGAAAGTAATATCCTCAAGTCTCAGCAGGGCTACCGTCCAGACTGGAGAGGAGAATGGGGTGAAGAAGGAGAAGAGGGGACTCTACAGCCCGCCCTTGGCTGGCCTGGGCCAAAGGGGATCGCAGTGGCACTGCTGGGGCCACTGAAACCCTTTGAGTCCTGTGTCTGAGCAGGGAAGCATTTGCATTAGAGTTCCCAAGCCTCCTCCTGGCCCTCCTTCTCTAGAGCTTTAAACATGCTGATGAGAAAGCTGTCGGGAATAGTGAAAAGGAGCAAGGTGTCAGACGTCCGGGCCTCAGAGCCCATAAGGGGCTAAGAGAAAGATGCAGCACTCCTCTACCCTAGAAGAATGGAATTTGGAACTGGAATAAAGGATTTCCTAACTCTGTGAGCAAAGCTCCCGAGAGGCCAAGGCTGCTGGTTAGTTGCAGTTCCCCTAGCATAGGTCCGCTTGGCCCACATAAAGAACTGCAGGTGTTGAAATGTGACCATCGATACATAGAAACCTCCTCCAAAGGCACTAAGTGAAAGAGCACATCTGTTCCCATGTTTCAAAGTGCATACTTTCCATTCGGACAGCAGAAACCTAACAGCCCTGCTGTACCTCTCCCCTCCTGTGCCCACTGAAGACCTTGCTAGTCAAGCCTGATACACTTCCCCTGATAAGCCTCAGAATCCTTCTGAACACATACTCAAGATAAATAGGATTAATCTATCACAGCTGGGAGTTGGCTTGCAAGATGAAAGTTCCCAGTTAAAAGGATAAATAGCAGAATTTCAGTCAAAGCAAAGGTGAGTCCAGAAAGAAAAAAAAAAAAAAAAAAAAGCCCAGAGACCTGAGGATACTGGACAAAAAAAAAAAAAAAAGTACCTTATATAGGTCACAGACACTTAATTATTCACATGTAAAAATCACTGACCTAAGAATCAAGAGAAATGAGTTCCAGACCCAGCTGTGCCCAACCGGCCGTGTGACTTGGGCAGGTCAAACACCTATGCATGAGCACCGTGGGGGACGCAGAAATGAGAATAATACATCAAACCCCCAGGCTGCTGCCAGGGTAATGAGAAGAGAGTAGGATCCTACAAATTAGACACAGTGCTGTGGGTATTTAAATGAGGTCAGGATTGGGGCGCCTGGGTGGCTCAGTCAGTTAAGCGTCCGACTTCAGCTCAGGTCACGATCCCGAGGTCTGTGAGTTCGAGCCCCGCATCGGGCTCTGGGCTGATGGCTCGGAGCCTGGTGCCTGCTTCCGATTCTGTGTCTTCCTCTCTCTCTGCCCCTCCCCCGTTCATGCTCTGTCTCTCTCTGTCTCAAAAATAAATAAACGTTAAAAAAATTAAAAAAAAAAAAACTTAAAATAAATAAATAAATAAATGAGGTCAGGATTGTATCCACTGGAGGAAAGTCAGGGAAGGCTTCATGGGGGAGACGGTGTGCGATGGAAAGATTTCAACAGGCAGACGAGACTGAGTGGGAGATTACAGGGAGGAAACCAGTAAAGAAAAGGTACTGAGCAGGCTTGGAAAATAAAAATAGCTCATTGGTGTACGTGGCGTGCATAAGAAATAATGGGAGGGGATGAGGGTGGCTGAATTTTCTGGCAAGGTATTATTTAGAAAGCAATCTAGGGGCGCCTGGGTGGCACAGTCGGTTAAGCGTCCGACTTCAGCCAGGTCACGATCTCGAGGTCCGTGAGTTCGAGCCCCGCGTCGGGCTCTGGGCTGATGGCTCGGAGCCTGGAGCCTGTTTCCGATTCTGTGTCTCCCTCTCTCTCTGCCCCTCCCCCGTTCATTCTCTGTCTCTCTCTGTCCCAAAAATAAATAAACGTTGAAAAAAAAAAAAATTTTTAGAAAGCAATCGATAATGAGGAACGCAATAAAGGAGGTACTTTTTATTAGTGTATCGATTTGCTTATGTTGGCATGATGGGAAGACCCAGACATGTTTACAGGCAAAGAGAAGCTACCTGGACAGGGGAGGTAGGGGGGTGGGGGGGGACTATTGATTACTTGAGCCCAAACAGAACAAGATCCTACAGACAAGGGAAGGGGTGTCGTTGTAGGCCCAGCAGAAGGGTTTGCCTCGGAAAGGTGGAGAGGCCCCGATCCCATCAGGAAAATACGGCCTCTGTGGAGGATAAAGGAGTGGGAGTGGGGAAGGGAGGAGGGAAGTAAGAAAAATAGAGAAGGTCGGGGAAACCTATCTCGAAGCACATGATAGGGCATCGAAAGGATGGCAAAGAGGATAATACAGCAGAAGTAGCCCAAGTAACAAGTCCTTCCAGCCCCACTGCTTTCTGTCTTCAATGAGAACACAGAACCAATTTGAAATATAGATAAAAGCTCGGGGACTGGGAGCCAGGAAAACCACCCCACCTTCATTCAGCAGCCCTCTCTTGACACAGTGGCCTCTTGAGATAACCGTACCACCTTGAGATTTCTCGAAAGCCTGAGAGAAAATCCCTAAACTAAGGTGCCCTTAAAGGGACCTTTCAGCTCCAACATGCTATGAGCCTTCTGAGTCTTTCTAGAGGCATCCCACTCTCCTACCTCAGCGCACGTGCACATGCGCACACAGGCTTGGTTACAGGGTGTCTCTGTCTCTGCACTCAAAGCAAGTGGCCAACTCAAAACTTGCAGATTAAAGTGTCTGCTCCAGGGTGCTGGACTTCCTGATTTCTTGATTTCCGCTCAGGTCAGGATCCCAGGGTCATGGGACTGAGCCCCATGTCAGGCTCCACGCTTAGCATGGAGCCTGCTTGGGATTCTTTGTCTCTCTCTTCCTCTGCCCCTCTCCCCTGCTCTGTCTCTCTAAAATATAAATAAATAAATAAATAAATAAATAAATAAATAAATAAATAAAATTTTAAAATGAAAAAAATAAAGTGCTCGACCAAGGGCTGTGCTTACCAGAAAGCCCATAGGGGATCCTTAGTTCCCCTTCTGGGCATCGGGGATCACCGGGCAAAAATGGACAAGCCATCTGCAGAAACTCAAGACAACACGTATGGAGACTGCCTCCACTTCCAAATAGGGAGACACCCCCAAAGATTATAGAGATTAGAAACCACTGTGCTTAATTTGCAACTCAGACACCCATTTCTCTGGCCTTTTCCAGCTACCATAGCCTCAAGCAAAGAGGAAACAAAGGTTGCAATGGAAAAGAAATGGCATCATTCCTTGGGGTGGGAGAGAGGTGGTGATCTTTAATGAGAAATAAATTGGTAATAATTGGGATACGTTGGTAAAGAGCCCACTTCTGTCCACTAACTCAAGTGGGGGCAAGCGAGATGTATGGAAAGTCTATCTTACAACCAATTCTCTTAGGCTCCTAAGAGGGAAGGGAGGCTTAGGGCAGTAACACCATAGGTTGATTACTTCAATTATAAAGTAACATTGAAATAAAATGTGAGGAATTGTCCCATCACTCAAAATGAATTTTACTCAGAGAATTTTAGTATAGGAAGGGATCTTAAGGGATAGCCTTCCTATAGAACCACACTGACATTATCTAGAGGAAATTATACTATACTGGTAGAAACACATTCGGCTTCATCCTTCACATCCCTGAAACATATTCCAGGGCCTACTAACCCTCCCAGAATGATGTTCTGGCCTCCAGTGAGACTCCAACTCTCGCTAGGGAGAGGAGGAGACAAAGAAAAACGGATTCTGGCTGCTCAAAGGAGAGGAAAAGAAGGCAGTAATTGTTCTTGGAGAGCAAGAGGTATGAATGTCCTGTACAGAGAGAATGTCTCTATTTAGGAGTGACTTTTACTATCATTTTACATTTATTTTTAATATGAGACAGGAGAGACATCTGAACTGTCAAAGCTTTCTTCCCATCACCTATTATCCTCTCTGAAGGACACAAAGCTTCAGAAAGTAAATCTCCATAATAATCATGGAGGAATAGTATGAGTAACAGTTAACATTTATTGAGAGCTTAGCAGACACTATCCTAAACACGTTACAGCTATCGTTTCAGTTTATCCTAGGGGATATACACTATTATTATAATACCTATTTATAGCTGAGGAAACTGACTCAATTTCAGCATAGGTCATGATCTCAAGGTTTGTGAGTTTCAGTTTGAGCCCCCCGACTCTGCCCGGTTCTGCACTGACAGTGGGGAGCCTGCTTAGGATTCTCTTTCTCCATCTCTCTCTGCCCCTCCCCTGCTTCTGTGCGTGCTTTCTCTTTCTGTCTTTCTCTCTCTTTCTCAAAAATAAATAAACTTTAAAAAAGAAAATTCCCAAGATTACCCAGATAAAACTGTAGAGCTTGAAGATGAACCTAGGCAGTCTGGGTCTGGGTCTGTGCTGTCGAGAACTGTACTTCATGCATTTCCAGAGTCTGGCTCAAGAATGAGAGCATGTAGGGGCGCCTGGGTGGCGCAGTCGGTTAAGCGTCCGACTTCAGCCAGGTCACGATCTCGCGGTCCGGGAGTTCGAGCCCCGCATCAGGCTCTGGGCTGATGGCTCAGAGCCTGGAGCTTGTTTCCGATTCTGTCTCCCTCTCTCTCTGCCCTTCCCCCGTTCATGCTCTGTCTCTCTCTGTCCCAAAAATAAATAAACGTTGAAAAAAAAAAATTAAAAAAAAAAAAAAAAAGAATGAGAGCATGTAAATTCTGGACAGTTCAGGGAGTCCCACCCAAGTGTCTTAGCAGATGACTGTGACCTTTCCATTCATTACATTGCAGGACCAAAGTAGACCGGGAAGCCAGAACCGCTCAGTGCATGCTTTTAGCCTTTGCTCTCTGTCCCCGTCCATCCCTCCTCCCCTCCCACTTTTCCCTTCAAGACAAAAACCTTTCCCCTACATGGCCCCACCAATTCGTGAGGCATGTGACTTGGAGCACCAGGGCAATTGGCAGACCCACGCAGGGACGATGCCAAGAGTGTGTATAGCTGGAGGTCCCAACAGGACCTGGGAATCACTGGGGCAAACACAGGAGGGCAGGCGGCAGGAGCCGCATACAGAAGTACTCTCTATATCTTTCTAGGAGGAACAATCAGTGGGAAGAAAGAAAAGAGCAAAGAGTTGGTCTTGGATTCCGCCCTAAGGGCTAAGTTTCCCTCTAAACTATAGCGCCTCCTTGGCTAACATCTGTGATACATTGTTTCAAGATAGGCCTCAGGTTTTCCGGGAAGATTCTCTTCTCCCTGCCTTTACAATTATCTCCCAGAGTTTTACAAAACAGCATTTTTTTCTATTTATATTTCTTTGTTCATCTGTTCTAAGGTCCCATTAATACATGGTTCCTGGCTTATGCAACTCCACTGAGCCCCATTACTCTCTGCTGTTTAAATGTGCCATTCCAACATACAGAAAAAATTTTTGAGCCATTTTTATGGAAATCTTTACAACATGTATTATGCACATCTCTTCCCCTGTTAAAACAGTATATAGTCCTAACTTACCCTTTTATTATTGTTAACTAGAAATTGCCAGTATTAACCAAGTATGATTCACTATGTGATGTTTTCAGATGCTAGAGAAAAGTGAGGGAGTTTTGGCCTAATTGATCCCAAAACATTCATAACTGATGTTTCTCTTATTATACTATAGCTTCTTCCCCTGCTGTTTGCTCTCACTGCTCCACATTACATCTCTTTATAGCTGTTCCTAGTCTCTTTTTTTCCTGTAACCCAGAGGAAGCATCACTTTTAATTAAATAAAACCAACACTAAATTTTGTTCTAATAGCTGGCTTCAACTTTAAAGCTCTACTATTCAATAAAGTAGCCACTGTCTGCATGTAACTATGGAATTGGTTCATATGACTAAAAACTTGAATTTTTTATTTCACTTAATTGTAATTAATTTTAATTTTAAAACCAATACTCAGTTCAGTTACTGGAGTGTTTTTAAGCATATTTGCTAACAGTTTGGGTATGTGAATCCCCTTTTTCCAATAAAAATTTGGCATTTGAATTGAGAAGTATAAAATATACACTAAGGGGCACCTGGGCGGCTCAGGTGAGTTGAGCATCTGACTCTTGATTTTAGCTCAGGTCATGATCCCAGGGTCGTGGGAATGAGTACTGCACAGAGCTCCACACTGAGCTTGGAGCCTGCTTGTGGTTCTCTCTCTCTCTCTCTCTCTCTCTCTCTCCCTCTCCCTCTCCCTCTCCCTCTCCCTCTCCCTCTCCCTCTCCCTCCCATGGCCTCTCTCCCCTGCTCACGCTCTCTCTGTCTCTAAAAATAAAACAAATCTTTTAAATTAATTTTATAAAAAGAGAAAAATAAATTTTTAAACAAATAAATAAAATATAAAATATACACTGATATTTGAAAGACTTGCTATGAGTAAAAGAATGTAATCTACTTCATTAGTAATATTTATAGTGATTACGTGTTGAAAGTATAAAATTTGACATATGTTGAGTTAAATAAAATATACTGTTAAAATTAATTTCACCTGGCTCTTTCTACCTTTTTAAATATGACTGCCAGAAAATTTTAAAGAGCATAAGTGGCCTCCACCAAATTCCACTTTGGTAGGACTGCTCCAAAGTGTTGTTACTCAAAGTATGGTCTGTGCCCAACAGCATCTGCAGGGGAATTTGTTAGAAATACAGAATCTCAAGTTCACCCAGACCTACTGAATCAGCATCTACATACGAGTAAGATTCCCCAGGTGATTCTTTTTTTTTTTTAATGTTTATTTATTTATTTTGAGAGAGAAAGAGAGAGGGGGAGAAGAGGAAGAGACAGAGAATCCCAAGCAGGCTCTCACAAGCCATGAGATCATGACCTGAGCCAAAATCAAGAGTCGGGCACTTAACTGAGCCACCCAGGTGCCCCCAGTTATCTTTCAATGAAAGAAAATAATGACAAATTTTATGCATTTCTGGCTAACAGTTTTCAAACTAACCTTAAAACATCAGTGATCCATGACTAGCACACAGTTCGAACCCCAGGCCACTCATCACACGAGTTAAGGCAACACTGAGACTGATCTAAGTCCCATTCAACACATAGAAGTCCACGTGCTTGGATATTGAGCAATGGTGAAGTATTGCTAGTAAAGTTTCCAGATGCTTACTCTCAATTTCTGTACTTGTCATAGAGGATTAACAAAGAATCCAGTTCCATATTGCTCGCCGAGCAATACGTCTTTGAGTAACAGTGCTTTAGATCTGCCTGCAGAATAAAAGATCAGGATTTAAATAGTCATCTTTCTCAGGAGCCTTTAGATTCCAGGTTTATAGATTTGTGCTGTATAAATGAGACTGGCAGAGGTGAGGCCCCAGACAAACAAGATACAGCTTGCTCCTTAGTTGATGAGATCAGTAACATTAATTCAAACCACAAAGACATGTTTATAAGTTTATTCTCTGTGCTCACTATACCCTTCCACTTGAGGCAACGAAGCGAGCCCTTCTCCATAGGTGAGGCTTACATTCGTCTTTCCACTTGCTCACACAAACAAAATAATTTTTGCTTCACAGAGAAAAAAAAAAAAAAAAAAAACTGTAGATATCCAAAATGGTAAATAATATTAAAATACTAAGGACCACATTCCCATTAAAATCAGAACAATCCTCCATAATACATTCAAAACACAGAGGCAATGTATATTAAAGACTAAATATACCAAAAGTGCTTATTACTCAACCTGGTTGTAGTTGTCTGAGACACTGACATGTGCTAGTTATTCATGTCAAAACTAGGAGTGGAAAATTAGTGTCTCACTAAGTGCACAGTTGTCCATTCTGAAAACCTTTGACGTGCTTCTTCTCCCAAGTCCTAAATCCAAACAGCTTCCCTATGCTGCGCATTCTGACTTACTGCTACCTCACAAATCTCGCCTCTCTGTGGCAACCGCCATTGCCTCTGCTTGGGCTGCCATTAGCAATCAAGTGGATTTGTGTTTTAGGCTCTTCACTGGCCTCCTTCCTTCTTTTCCAGACTTCCTATTTCTTTTGTGGAACTGGAATTATCTTTCCAAAATTTAATATGAATCACTTCCACATAAAAACTCAGAAGACTGCCATAACCTTCCTATTAAATGCAAATTCCTTAACTTTAGACGCAGAGTCCTTCAATAATCTGAACCCTCTTCTCCGTGATTCTTTCAACAATACCCTGGGAAACCAAACTACCTAGCAACTGTCCATCATCCAGATAGTACTTCCTGGCTCTGGTCTATTTGCATATTTTCCTACATTTTGGAGTGATGCCATATCAATCTGGACAAGGGAGTTCATCCTGGGTTTATTTGTTAACATGTAGTGAATGAAATAGTAATTCTGATCATAAAATTATTCAGTGTTCACCCTATCTCAAGTGCAGGGTAACAAATCCCATTAGGAAGGGTTACCTTGAGGGACTCCTGGGAGGGCTCAGTCGGTTAAGCGACCGACCCTCAATTTCGGCTCAGGTCCTGATCTCGTGGTTCATGAGTTCCAGCCCCACCTCAGGCTCTGTGCTGACAGCACAGAACCTGCTTGAGATTCTGTCTCTCCCTCTCTCCTCTCTCTGCCCCTCTTCCCATCTCAAAATAAAAAATAAACTTAAAAACAAACAAAAAAAGAAATGGTAATCTTGGAGTGCCTGGGTGGCTCAGTTGGTTAAGCATCCTACTCTTGATCTCAGCTCAGGTCCTGATCTCAGGGTCATGAGTTCAAGCTCCATGCTTTAAATTAAAGAGAAAAGAAGAAAGAGAGAGAGAGAGAGAGAGAGAGAGAGAGAGAAAGAAAGAAAGAAAGAAAGAAAGAAAGAAAGAAAGAAAGAAAGAAAGAAAGAAAAGGAAATAAAAAGATAAAGGGTAACCTTAATCTTTATCAATGTTTGAAATGTCTAAAAATCAATATCCGTTTCACGTGTGTGCACACACATGCACGAATGCAGACACACTCATGTGCGTGTACCGTTTGTACAGGAACATGTTGAAGAAGGAAGAGCCAGCCTCTACAGGTCTGTGGTTTCCAACACCTGCAAGGAGATGTCTTGTTACTCAGACTTTCCTTTCCCAGAAGATTACCCAAACTATGTGCCAAATTCTCAATTCCTGGAATATCTCAAAATGTATGCAAACCGGTTCAACCTTCTGAAACACATTCAGTTCAAGGTAAGACACAAAACATGAGTTAGTAGTCAGGAAGTATTTCCTACCAATTTCCTATTTCTTTCCATAGCCTAGCCCTTGGCTCTGCAGATGAGATCATGAACTGGCAAGATTGTTGACAGCTGGCTGGATTCCTTTCCCCTTGTACTCATACCCACCCACCCCCGCCGCCTTAAGTAAATCTGGAGGTGGAAATGGATACTTTCAGTAAGGATTCACATGAATAAATTTTTAGTTTGCAATAATTTCACCCAAGTACCCAAAGGGACCTAAAAATATCAGGCCACATTCTCGGCTCGGAACAAATGCACATAGTGACACTGATGACTTCTACCCATACCTAGGCACTCTCCTTTGGACTATCCCTCTATAGGAATAAGCATGTGCAGGGGCCCACACATAAGAGAACCCCACGATCTGAAGGAAATCTTTTCTAGATATCCTTGGGAATAGAAAGATCTTTGAATATTGTTCTTTATAGAGGCCTTACCACCTCCCTTCCCATTTCCAAGAACAGAGACAGGAAGAAGGTAGAAGGATGGGGACAAATATATCTTCTTTTTTTCCCCTCTCCAAGAAACATGAAAAATCCACATGTTTTCTTTCTCCTCTCTTCCCCTCTCCCTACTACAGATGGGGATAGTAAGGAATTCCTAGGGAATTGAAAACAACATGAATGACCAACACTAGTAGCAAATAAGATTCATATTCACAACCTTAAAAGCACTGATAAAAATGAGACCACTATCTTGAAGAGATATCTACACCACCATGTTCACTGCAGCATTATTTTCAATAGTCAAGACATGGAAACAACCTAAGTGTCCATCGATGGGCACATGCATAAAGAACGCATAAGGAAAATGTGGCACACACATACACACATACTGGAATGTTATTCAGCCATAAAAAAGAAGGAAATCCTGCCATTTGCAACAACATGGGTGGACCTATAGGGTATTATACTAAGTGAAATAAGTCAGACAAAGACACAGACTGTAGGATCTCACTTGTATGTAAAATCTTAAAAAAAAAAAAAAAAAAAAAAAAAGCAACTCATATAAACAGAACAGATTGCTGGTTACCAGGGGTGAAGAGTAGGGACTGGGGAAATGGGTTAAGGTGCTCTAAAGGTACAGACTTCCAGTTGTAAGGTAAATCCGTTCCGGGAATATAATGCAAAGCATGCTGAGTATAGTTAACTCTATTGTGTTGTATATTTGTAAGTTGCTAAGAGAGTAGATCTTACAAGTTGTCATCACAAAACAAAAAATTATAACTATGTGAGGTGATGGATGTGAGCTAAACTTATTGTTTATTATAATTATTTTGCAGTATATACATATATCAGATCATTATGTTGTATACCTTAAACTTATACAATGTTATATGCCAATTATATCTCAAAAAAACTGGAGAAAAATTTTTTAAAAACTTCTAAAGAGTATTTTACCCCACTCCCATATCTTTCAAGGGACACAGTAAAATTGAAACAGTACCATAGTGAATGGGCATAATCCACAGAAGTATTTTTAATGCATCAGAGCTCCTGAATCTGAAGTATTTTCTTTACTAGGTGCTGCTCCAAGCCTGCTTTAAAATAATTGAAAAAAATTTTTTAACGTTTTATTATTTATTTTTAAGAGAGAGAGAGAGAGAGAGAGAATACAAGAAGAGGAGGGGCAGAGAGACAGGGAGACACAGAATCCAAAGCAGGCTCCAGGCTCTGAGCTGTCAGCCCAGAGCCTGATGCAGGGTTCGAACTCACGAATTGCGAGATCATGACCTGAGCCGAAGTTGGATGCTGACTTAACTGGGTGAGCCACCCAGGCCTACCTTGAAAAAAAAACTTTAAAGCTAGATGTTCACCAAAGTTTTAAGAGAGTACACACAAGCAGCTGTTTATAAGAGATTTCTTTCCTCTCTGTGCATTCCAAGTTTTTAATTATGAACATTTCTTATTTTTAAGTTGAAAGTAAATTCTACTTTGAAATTAATTTTTAATTAACTGAAAATTTATATTTAAAAAAGGAAGAGTTACTAATACAAATGTTGAAATCCAATAAGCACTTCAAATATTATAAACCAAATTGTGAACCCATGAGGTAAGACTTGAGACACCTGTCTTCTCTGAAAACTTAAAAGGAAAGAAAAGCAGCAAAGTCTCTTGGCCAGTGGGGCATTTATGCTTTTAAACTTGACTTGGGGGGCCGCTGGGTGGCTAAGGTGGTTAAGCATCTGATTCTTGATTTCGGCTCAGATCATGACCTTAGGGTATGTGAAATCAAGCCCCACATCGGGCTCTGCACAGACAGCGCGGAGCTTGCTTGGGATTCTCTCTCCCTCTCTTTCTGCCCCTCCCCTGCGCACACTGTCTCTCTCTGAGTCTCTCAAAATAAATAAACTATAAACAAATAAGTAAATTAATAAATTTATCTTGTAAATTTATTTTATATATTTTCTGAATCAGAACCTAGCATGCATAAACATATATATACTCTATTGAAACAAATACCACTCCCATGGTCCATCAAGTTAGTACATTCAGGCCATCAAGTTAGTACTTATCAGACCATCAAGTTAGTACTTATCATTCAGGCCATCAAGTTAGTACTTATCAATAGCTATCAAGATGTGGGAAAACGTCAACAACATATTCTACAGGACCTTTCATAAGGTAAGATCCTTGGGACCAAATTCATATTTCCAATTTATATCATCCATGTTTTTATCAAAGCACAGCTTTATGAGAGATAGACGTAACAGAAAAAAAAAAAATGAAAAAGACTTCAGAAGACCGCGATGCTTGGTTCTATCACTTACTATGAGAATTTGAACAAATCACTCAAAATTTTTGGATCGCATCACTTCTCTTAAGTAACCCTCTACAACCCTTAGAATACATCCATCCAGGGGTGCCTGAGTGGCTCAGTCAGTTGAGCATCCAACTTCAGCTCAGGCCGTGATCTCACGGTTGGTGAATTCAAGCCCCACATCCAGCTCTCTGCTGTCAGGGTGGAGCCCGCTTTGGGTCCTCTGTCCCCCTTTCTCTCTGCCCCTCCCCCACCCATATTCTCTCCCTCTCTCTCTCTCCCTCTCTCAATCTCTCTCTCTCAAAAATAAATATTTTTAAAAAAGAATACATCCATCCAGAAAATTACGGTTAATCTGATAACTTGATTCTATTTCTAAGTTTATGCTTATTGATTATGTTTAGCCTATGCTCTAGAACATTTGAAGTGTCAACTGGTACCTCGGCCAGCAAGCCCTTACTAGAAGTTTGACAACAATTAATTGTGACTATGACTCTTTTTTTCAGACTAAAGTCTGCAGTGTAACAAAATGCCCAGATTTTACTGTCACTGGCCAATGGGAGGTGGTCACTCAGCATGAAGGAAAGCAAGAGTCTGCCATCTTTGATGCTGTCATGGTCTGCACTGGTTTTCTTACTGACCCATATTTGCCACTGGACTCTTTCCCAGGTACGGTTTTCTGAAACTGACCTTAATTCGTCTCGTGGGAGCCATCCTGATACTGGCTTGGTCCGGGAATGAATTTCTATGGTTCTTCCGTTAAATAGTTAAAGTTGTAAGGTAACAGGGATTTTTTCTAACCAGCATTTCTGACCAATTTTTGACTTTCATTTGTTCCAAACAATTTATAAGTGCCAAAGAATAGAACAAATTACTTGCAAGCAGTTTTATGCTTCACTGGGGTTCAATGTCCCTCCTTAAGCGATGGGCAACACTCAGAAAGTCTTCTAAGACACTGGATGCTTACAAAGTTGTTAGCCTCAGCAGTAGCACACAACCAAAGCTGAGTTTAGAGGCCACAAAGGTCGATCAGTGAATAAATTTTTAAAAAAGTAGTGTGACTTTTGTTCGTTTGTTCCATAGAGGTTTAGCTAGATCAGACGTTTATAGCACTGGGTCAGTAGTCAACAGAGAAAAGAATCTTAGAAGGCAAGTTAAGTCATCTTTGAGTCCCAGTTTCCTTATCTGGTTTTTGCAAACATGATTCATGTTAATCTATGTCAAATTTCCATTGGATTACAATGCAGAGGGAATAAAAAACACAATGATTTGGTTTATTTTATCCACAGTAAGTTTTCAAGAAGTTAAAACTTTAGGAAATTTTTCTCTTCATCATCTAAATATGACTTGGAGTGATCTCAAGTCTCGTCTTACAATAAACTCACACACCTCCCATGCCCCAAGAGCTTATGCAAGTCCGGCCAAGTTAGGACGAAGCACATCCTGAAAACTGCCGTGGAATTGAATCTTGAATCAAAAAGCCCCAAGTCCACGATATAAGGAACTATTCCCCAACATCCCTGAGAGAGGATCAATAGCCACCCCACAAGACAACCCAATCCTTTCTCAGCTCTTGTCCACAGAGAAAATCCCTAAGTAGGCAAGCCCCTCCAAACTCCTAGGAAGGAGTGCCTGGTACTAGATCACCCTAAGAATCCAGAAAGTTCCATGACATAGAGAATACGCTGAATTTATTTGGCACCAACAGTGCCATATTACACAAAGTGCTAAAAATACAGGGGTGGATATGACAACATGTAGCCTGTCTGGAAGGAATGAAAAGAGTTTTATAGGAGTCCAGCAGAGGAATCACAGTCTACACATGACCTGAAAATGATACAAATGCTTATTTTACAACAACTCACGTACATCCATTGGTGCTGGGTCTGCCCTCCAGACGTCATTCAGGTCAGGTCAGATTAGGATAAGGTGTACCCCGAAAGCAACTGAACCAGTGTCCTCAATTTGAATAGGATGGGCTTGAGACCCAGGAGGTACAGATTCTAGGCTACACAGCTAACAAGCTATACAACCTTGGGCCTTCCGGTTAACCTTTCTAAGCCTCTGGGGTTTTGCCCATAAATTGACCACCTTATCCAACAGCATACATCACAAATCAAGCAAACAGAGCTCTATGGGACTTGCAGACCTTTTCAATATCTGACCGGCTACTACCAATTGGCCATTTGAAATCCCTGGGTAGGTAACTATTAAGGAGCTTTTGAGTTCTAAGGTTTTGTGACTTTAGATTTGAAAAAGAGTCCTCGAAATCTCACAAACTCTCTCTCTGCCTCACAACAGACTTACTTAGTCTGTACGTAATTCCTGGGGTCATCATAACTATTAGAAAAATTCAGATTTACTGAAGACATTTGAAAACATGTGTCTGGAGGTACATTGTTCTTTTTTGTTTCTTTGTTTGTTTGTTTTGAGAGAGAGTGAGAGCACAAACAGGGAAGGGGCAGTGAGAGAGAGAGAATCCCAAGCAGGCTCCACGCCACCAGCGCAGAACCTGACGGGGGACTTGATCCCGCAAACCATGAGATCATGACCTGAGCCAAAATCAAGAGTCAGACGCTCAACAGACTGAGCCACTGAGGCACCCCTGGAGGCACATTGTCTGGAGTCAATTCCAAAGATGTTCCAAAAAGTCTTAGTAAAAATAATAGGTATCACAGAATAAATGCATAACTTCACAGAATAAATGTACAACTTCCCAAAATAACTACTTGTAATCAATCATTCAGATATATACACTCTGGTGTGTTTACTAACACAACCACATTCACCTAAAAAAAGTGCCTGCTCTATCCTCCTGTGATAAAAGGGGGGAAAATATTAGTGTGATAGGTGGCTCAGACACAGTCTCATTTTTGTTCATTTCTGATCCAAAAGACCCTGATCTGGAGAAAAATCTAAGGTAATTTAACATCCAGGGATAATAATTCTATGATTCTCCTTAAACTTGCCTTGGGGAGCCTGGGTGGCGCAGTCGGTTAAGCGTCCGACTTCAGCCAGGTCACGATCTTGCGGTCCGTGAGTTTGAGCCCCGCGTCAGGCTCTGGGCTGATGGCTCAGAGCCTGGAGCCTGTTTCCGATTCTGTGTCTCCCTCTCTCTCTGCCCCTCCCCCGTTCATGCTCTGTCTCTCTCTGTCCCAAAAATAAATAAACGTTGAAAAAAAAATTTTTTAAACTTGCCTAGCTCTCCCTTGTCAGCCATTCTCTGATCTGTGATGAGTCCTGTCTGAATTAATATTTGAACTTGGCTGCATGATTATTAAATTCTAAGTGCTCGGGATTGTGGTGGGTTTTAACTGAGATTCATGTCAGATTTCTAATGTTTCAAGGTGAACTAAGGGTGAACCAAACCTTGATAAGGCTGTTTGCCACAAGCATCGATATTTATCCCCTGAGAATCTAGGTGTCTTATCACTTTTCCTGGAAAAAAAAAAAAAAAGGTTCTTTGTACAGCACCTCTTAACTTTTGTGTTATGCAACCCTGAGAGTATTTTCCAAAACTCTCCATTCACAGTTAATGTTTCAGTGAGACATTTGGCATCAACCGCCTGAGATATCCTTTCTGGTTAGAACAGTAGAGCTAAACCCAGCGTGGCGAACATGATCCCTTTTTCTCAGAGCCAACTCTTGCTGCCTCAGCAAACTCAGTCTGCGTTATAGTCAGTCACCAAGGTGAGCTATCGGTGAACTTCCCCAGCCAACATGGATCTTTTCGAATAGGAACCACATTTTGTTTATCTTATTTCTCTAATATCAACTTAGCCCAGGTCCAAGCACATAGATGCCAAAAACAGTTTGCTGAAAAGAGTGGAGGCGCTGACTCATAGTTCCCTTGAGCTTCTCTGCTCTTGCTCCTTGCTTGGGAGAAGCTCTAGATAGTCAAATATTAGTAAATAGAACAAACTAATTCTATCACTGATTTCCATCCACTTTAAAATTGGTAATGACGGCTTGGGAATGCAAGCTGG
This sequence comes from Lynx canadensis, assembly GCF_007474595.2. Taxonomy (NCBI): domain Eukaryota; kingdom Metazoa; phylum Chordata; class Mammalia; order Carnivora; family Felidae; genus Lynx; species Lynx canadensis. The sequence continues at coordinate 13,479,807 of NC_044319.2, forward strand.
TGCAGCCACTCTGGAAAACAGTATGGAGGTTCCTCAAAAAACTAAAAATAGAACTACCCTATGACCCAGCAATGGCACTGCTAGGCATTTATCCACGGGATACAGGTGTGCTGTTTCGAAGGGACACATGCACCCCCATGTTTATAGCAGCACTATCAGTAATAGCCAAAGTATGGAAAGAGCCCAAATGTCCATCGATGGATGAATGGATAAAGAGGATGTGGTATACACACACACACACACACACACACACACACACACACACACACACACACACACAATGGAGGATTCCTCGGCAATCAAAAAGAATGAAATCTTGCCATTTGCAACTACGTGGATGGAACTGGAGGGGATTATGCTAAGTGAAATTAGTCAGAGAAAGACAAAAATCATAGGACTTCACTCATATGAGGACTTTCAGAGACAAAACAGATGAACATAAGGGAAGGGAAACAAAAATAATACAAAAACAGGGAGGGGGACAAAACAGAAGAGACTCATAAATATGGAGAACAAACAGAGGGTTACTGGAGGGGTTGTGGGAGGGGGGATGGGCTAAATGGGTAAGGGGCACTAAGGAATGTACTCCTGAAATCACTGTTGCACTATATGCTAACTAATTTGGATGTAAATTTAAAAAAATAAAAAATTAAATTAAAAAAATAAATAGGGGTGCCTGGGTGGTTCAGTTGGTTAAGCCTCTGACTTCAGCTCAGGTCATGATCTCACAGTTTGTGAGTTCAAGCCCCGTGTCAGGCTCTGTGCTGACGGCTTAGAGCCTGGAGCCTGCTTTGGATTCTGTGTCTCCTCTCTCTCTGCCCCTCCCCTGCTCTGTCTCTCTCTGTCTTAAAAATAAATTAAAAAAAATTTTTTTAATAAATAAATAAATAAAATTGGTAATAATGGCTTAATTAATCTTTATGCCATGATATTTCAACTTAGTAGCAAATAAACCCAGAGGCCTATCTAGTGAGATGGAATAAGTACCTCCATTAAATAAATAATCACTCATTTCTGTGTCTTACAAAGTCATGTATTCACATTTTGGATTTTCTTAAAATTGGGCATGCTATTAAAAACAACCAAAATAATCCATCAAAAGGATATTATTTTTTTTAATTTTTTACGTTTATTTATTTTTGAGAGAGAGACAGAGACAGAGCACGAGTAGGGGAGGGGCAGAAAGAGAGGGAGACACAGAATCTGAAGGAGGCTCCAGGCTCTGAGCAGTCAGCACAGAGCCTAACGTGGGACTCGAACCCACGAACAGTGAGATCATGACCTGAGCCAGTCAAATGCTCAACCGACTGAGCCACCCGGGCGCCCCAATCAAAGGGATATTATTAATGGAGCAATGCATATGTTTCGTTTACTGATCCTATAAAATTCTTCATTTGACTTTTTTTTTTCTATAGGTATAAATACCTTTAAAGGCCAGTACTTTCATAGCCGACAGTATAAATACCCAAATATATTTAAGGACAAGAGAGTCGTTGTGGTTGGAATGGGGAATTCGGGCACAGACATTGCTGTGGAGGCCAGCCACCTGGCAGAAAAGGTACCCTGATGTTACCTAATGAAAAACTGTAGCTTAAGATGCATGCCTCAGGCAAACAGTGACAAAAGATGAAAGAAATAAAAATGCCTAAAATACACACACATACAAAAAAAACAGATTTTTTAATTTTATTTTTTAATGTTTATTTGTTTGTTTGTTTGTTTGTTTGTTTGAGAGAGAGAGAGAGAGCAGGGGAGGGACAGAGAGAGGGAGAAAGAGTCTCTGTGCTGTTAGCAGAGGAGGCAGATCTGAGAAAGCACAGGCCACGTTTAATCACTTTGTGAAACAACAGAAGCTAGAAAAGCTATTCTGGCTCCTCAATCCTGCCAAAATGTACAGGGAAACTCTTTTCACGAAAATAATAAAGTAAAATAAAATAAAAGCAACAAAAGCGAAAATAATAATAATAATAAATTGCAGATGGATTAGCCCTGCTTTATAGAGTTCTCCTTAATCTGGTTCAAATGTGCCATTTCAACTTTATCTCCCACTACTCTGAGCCTTTTCCAATTCCTGTGTTTTTCCCCTTTGCTCATACCACACCCCTCCCTTCGGTGCTCTTTTCCCCTTTATTACAATCCACTTGTACCTCCCCAGCTATGTTGCCCCAACACAGTGATCTCTCCCTAGTAAAGTTTATGTAATAATTGTAATTAACGTTCCTCAGCTGGCACTTGTTAAAAACAAATACATATTGGGGCGCCTTGGTGGCACAGTCGGTTAAGCGTCCAACTTCAGCCAGGTTACGATCTCGCGGTCCGTGAGTTCGAGCCCCGCGTCGGGCTCTGGGCTGATGGCTCAGAGCCTGGAGTCTGTTTCCGATTCTGTGTCTCCCTCTCTCTCTGCCCCTCCCCCGTTCATGCTCTGTCTCTCTCTGTCCCAAAAATAAATAAACATTGAAAAAAAAAAATTTAAAAAAAAAAAAACAAATACATATTAGTTGTTGGTTTCTGATGTGCCAAACGTTGTGCCAGGCACAGGGGGAATCACGGAAAAATACAATAAAAACAAGATTTCTGGGCACCTGGGCGGCTCAGTCAATTAAACATCTGACTTCAGCTCAGTTCATGATCTCAAGGTTCCTGAGTTTGAGTCCCGCATCGGGTGAGAGTCCCACCTCTCTCTCTCTCTCCCTCTCTCTCTCTCTCTCTCTCTCTGTCTCTCTCTCTTCCTCCCTCCCTCCCTCTCTCCCTCTCTCTTTTCCTCTCTCTCTGCCCCTCACTCACTTGAGCCCTCTCTCTCAAAAAAAAAAAAAAAAAAAAAAAGCAAGATTTCTGCCATAATGGGGCATAGAGTTGAGGCGGACACAGATGCCAACTAAATAAGTATAAATAATTAGGTCATGGATACCCGGATGGCTCAATCGGTTAAGTGTCCAACTCTTGATTTCAACTCGGGTCACGATCTCATGGTTTGTGAGTTCAAGCCCCATGTCGGGCTTAACACTGACAGTGCAGACCCTGCTTAGGATTCTGTCTCTTTCCCTCCCTCTTTCTCTGCCCCTCTACCGCTTGTGCTCACACTTGGGTTGTGCACTCTCTCTCTCTCTCTCTCTCTCTTGTTCTTGCTCTATAAATGAATGAATGAATGAATGCAAGAGTGAGGAGTGCCTGGCCGGCTCAGTCAGTAGAGCATGCAACTCTTGATCTGGGGGTTGTAGGCTCAAGATGCATGTTGGATATAGAGATTACTTAAAAATAAAAGCTTTAAAAATAATAATTGCAAGAGCAAAAATAGCTATGAAGGAAAAGGATTGGGAATGTGATTTTGATATTCCCTTCGGGAACTTTCAAAAAAAGGATTGACTGGTTGATTGATTTGGAGAGACTTCGCAGTTTGGTGGAGACATCCCGAGAGAAGAGAAAGGAGGTCCTGAAATAAAAATTAACAGTCCCATCCATTCCGACCCCCACAGGAGACATGTGGGTAGCATATTCTATTTCCATTCATATTATTTCTATCTCTCTCATCATGTGGAAATTTCAAACTCAGTCAGCTGGTGAACTCAAACAGCTAACCTGTTAAAAAAAAAAAAAGTGTTTTTTAAGGAATTCACCAAAACCAACTGTGTTACTGAAATTTATTGTCAGTTCAAACAGTGGTTTCTATTGAAACCCTTTATAGACAAGATTCACCTGCTGCCACACCTTGTTCTTATGCCCTACAATTACTAGCATGCAAAACTGTACCCACCCGCTCGCTGCTTTTTCACACGAGACTTTGAGCTCGCTCTGGGTTGCCACAGTAGCTCACTCACTGAGGTGTCTGGCACTGTATCTCGCAGATAATAAGAGCTCAGTTATATGTTCGAAGGCATTTTAATACTCTAAGTGCCCAAACCGTTATCTCAAATGAATAACTTTACAGCGGGAGCCGGAGGAGCCAAAACCATCTTGTGGAGGATATATTTTGAGGGAGGGAGACTTTCAGGCGCTATTCCAATGATGAGACCTCTTGACTCTCTGGCGAAGCCAGCCGGGCTCACCGTGTCAAACTGAGTGGCTTCTTTGACTGCTTCCAGGTGTTCCTCAGCACCACCAGCGGGGCGTGGGTGATCAGTCGAGTCTTCGACTCAGGGTACCCGTGGGACATGGTGTTCACGACTCGGTTTCAGACCATGTTCAGAAATTCTCTCCCAACTCCAATTGTGAACTGGCTGCTGGCAAGAAAGATGAACAGCTGGTTCCATCATGCAAATTACGGCTTGGTACCGGAAGACAGGTAAACGGAGGGTATCTGCTGAGGGCTGTGAGGAAGGAGGAGGCTCTGTGCCTCCACTGGCACCTCCAAACCAGGCAACAACACATCATATCGACCAAACGTGAAGGAAAACTTCATCCCAGTGTATTTCCTAATAGCTAGCTATTTTGAGTTCTTGGTAAGTGAAACTAGGTATTGCATCTTGTCAACAACCCTTTTTTAAAGTCTTACTTAATCTTCTTTTTACTGTGGGCGAACCGAGGCTTGGCAAAGTTCAGCCACTTGCCCAAGCTCATGTAGTGATAAGTGAGCTCTATGACCTAGGCAGGTTACGTGGCCCTCAGCTGCAGCGCTCGAAAGACAATGACTTGTCTACGACTCTTTTGGTAGAAGCAACACGCTTGGCTTGTTTCTCTGTGTGGGAAGAATCAAATGTTGTAGTGGCCCCTGCCCATCTCTCCAGCAGCAGTGCCTTCTTGCCCTTGTCAAGACGACCTTGACCTCAGTCTGTACTTAACTCAGTCTGTATCTGAGTTACAGCCTACAATTTATCCCATTAAGAATAGACGGTTTTACTTTCTCATTGAGTCGGTACAAGGATACTCCATTCCCGGGGTTGGCATCGTAGCCCAGATATCTCATCTGATCTTCCTCCAGGTTCCACTCTGGACCAACATGGATCAGGTGTACCCAAGCCACCACTGAGGGCACACAGCTCCCTACCAAGTGCCACTTCTCCCAAGACTGGCACCTCCTGCCTGGCCAAGGGGAGAGCCCCAGAATGAGGAAGGGAAGGGAAGGAGGTGGAAGGGCCAGCCACACTGGTCACCGGCACATCTCTTCCCTGCCCATGTTTCTCTTTAGGACACAGCTGAGAGAGCCTGTGCTAAATGATGAACTCCCAGGCTGTATCATCACTGGGAAAGTGCTCATCAAGCCAAGTATAAAAGAGGTGAAGGAAAACTCTGTCATATTTAACAACACCCCAAAGGAAGAGCCCATTGATATCATTGTCTTTGCCACTGGATACACCTTTGCTTTCCCCTTCCTTGATGAGTCCATAGTGAAAGTCGAAAATGGCCAGGCATCACTGTACAAGTACATCTTCCCTGCACATCTGCCAAAGCCAACCCTGGCTGTTATTGGCCTCATCAAACCTTTGGGCTCCATGATACCCACTGGAGAGACCCAAGCACGATGGGTTGTTCGAGTCCTAAAAGGTACGTGCATGAGAAATTCCGGGGCATATGTTTTCTGTTTACTATGTTATTTTGGATACTAGAAATTTTGAGAGCGTCCCCAGCTCCTATCTCAAACAACAGAATCTTTAAAAGCAGGATTCATTCTATTCTTCATGGAATTACACTATCAGAATGAATTTGAGCCATTACCAGCACAAAAGATAAATCGGGGGTCAAAAAAATACAAGTTGTGTCTATCTGTTGTTTTCACTGAATTAACTGGTTCAATTAAAGTATAAAACTTCAATCAAGTGACAGAATTCAGTTCTGAGGTTATGTTGTATCAGATAACTAGTGAGATGACCAGATGCTTATAACTTTTCAGCTGGTAGCATTATTACCAAAAACTTACCATCCACCCTGTAGGCAGCTAATATTTTTAGGAGGAGAACAGATGAGTCGCTGGGTACCAGGAATAAAGATAAGCAGTAATAAAACATCTTCACCCACTAAGCAAGCAGGCCTGAAGTTAAATTGCCTTTTTTGTTGTTTCACAGGTATAAATAAGTTACCACCGCAAAGTGTCATGATTGAGGAAGTCAATGCAAGAAAAGAAAACAAACCCAGTGGGTGAGTTAACTTAGTTAACTCCTTATGCATCTTTTTGAATCATGACTCAAATTGGCAAAACAATAGCAGAGAGACATGAGGCAGCGCCTGAGATTTAGAGGGGGGGGGAAACTAGCATAGCCTGTTAAGGAGAGTGGGGAGAAGGGGAACTGAAAAGTTTAAAGGTCCCAAAATCGTCACTTCAGACCATAATTATCTAGCGCCACATGGAGTCTGGATTCTAAACCAAATACAATTAACTCCCATCTACCAGATACATTATTCCACGCCTTTTTCATAATCAGCAGGCAAAGAGTTGTGTTTATCCCCTCTGATGCTAGAAGGGTCTGTTTATTCATTCATTCAACCAATCTGTATTCAATTCTATTGTTTTATTTAGATTCTACTCTAGTCAGGATTCTGCAAACTATGTCCTGCAGGTCAAATCTGCCGACCACTTGAACTTTTATGTGTTTTAAGAGTTGGAATAAAAGAATATTTTGTGATATGTGAAAATTATATGAAATTTATTGTTTTAAAATTTTTTTGTTTACTTATTTTTTGAGAGAGAGAGTGAGCATGAGCAGGGGAGGGGCAGAGAGAGAGAGAGAGACACAGAATCCAAAGCAGGCTCCAGGCTCTGAACCACCAGCACAATGCCCCACATGGGGCTTGAACTCAAGAACCATGAGATCATGACCTGAGCCGAAGTCAGACGCTTAACCAACTGAGCCACCTAGGTGCCTCATATGAAATTTAAATCACAGTAGCCATACATAAAATTTCATGAGAACCTAACCACACTCATTCATGTACCTATTTACATGTAGCTGCTTTTGAGTTGTTGAGATAGAGACCATAACATGGCCCTCAAAGCCTAAAGTACTTACCATCTGACCTTTTGCCAGAATAAGTTTGTTGACCCTCTTCCCTAGAGAAGTTTCCACTTATTCTCTGCTCTCTGGCTCACACTCAAGGAACCCGGGATTACAGAAGGGAAGCAGCAGAAAAGAAAGGAGTGTTGGCCTCCCCCCCGCCCCCAACCCCACCGACTCTCATCCTCACTCCTAACCCAACTAAAACATCTCTGGTTTTGTTTACTGTTAGTCTGTTTTGGGCTTTAATATAAATTATCACTTGAAAAATGCTTTCTGATACCAAAAGAAAGTTTTTAAATCACTGCATTTAGGGGCGCCTGGGTGGCTCAGTCGGTTAAGTGTCCGACTTCAGCTCGGGTCATAATCTCGCGATTCGTGAGTTCGAGCCCCGCGTCAGGCTCTGGGCTGATGGCTCAGAGCCTGGGGCCTGTTTCCGATTCTGTGTCTCCCTCTCTCTCTGACCCTCCCCCGTTCATGCTCTGTCTCTCTCTGTCTCAAAAATAAACATTAAAAAAATTTAAAAAAATAATAATAAATAAATCACTGCATTTAAACATTTTTATCACTGGGGCACATGGGTGGCTCAGTCGGTTGAGCGTCCAACTTCAACTCATGGTCTATGGGTTTGAGCCCTGCTTCAGGCTTTGTGCTGATGGCTCAGAGCCTAGAACCTGCTTTGGAATCTGTGTCTTCCTCTCTTTCTGCTCCTCCCCCAGTCATGGTCTGCCTCTGTCTCTCTCAAAAATAAACAAACATTAAAAAATAATTCTTATTTTTTTATTATTTTTATCACTTCTCTAATTTAAATATATTTCCAAACTTCATGTTGAGCTATCCTTGTCAAAGTGCTAAATCCCAAAATAACAAAAAAACATTTTAGATGCCTCTTTTTCACCCTCAACCTGGAATGTGATTTGATCTCCATTATGGAATTGTGCTATAACATAGATAATTAACTAGAGCTGCACAGTGGAAAAGCTTCTTGTCACATAGGTCAGCTGGTGATTTTAGGACCAACACCAGCATTACAGGAAATTCCACCTTATTGATTCTTGTGGACTTTACATTATATAAATCTAGCAATAACTGAGTTTTAGAAAAATTTAGGAATAGTGAAATTATGTAAATAAATTTTTTTCTAGAAATTCCTAAATATTTGACAAAAGAAGCAGAGAAATACTAGATGCATTTTAAGCATTTGGAGCACCATATGCATAGAGTATCTTGTCAAGGAACTCATCTTGTATTAAAAAAAAAAAAATGCAATGAGACCATTAGACAGCTATGGGCTTGGAGAGAATAATACAAAAACCATTTCAGGGGTGCCTAGGTGGCTCAATCAGTTGAGATCTGACTCGTGATTTCGGCTCAGGTCATGATCCCAGGTTCATAGCATCGAGCCCCACATCAGGCTCTGTGCTGAGCATGAAGCCTGCTTGGGATTCTCTCTCTCTCCCCCTCTGCCCCTCTCCCCGGCTCCTCTCTCTCTCTGTCTCTGTCTCTCTCTCTCTCTCAAATAAAAAAGAAAAGCAAAAGAGAACATTTCAAATTTTCTAGCATCATTGTTTACTTTTGGCATGTTGACTTGCTCTGGGTTATCATTATTTTATCTTTGTGTCTTTCTCTTTATCCCCCATTTTCCTTTTATAAAGGTTTGGCTTGTGTTACTGCAAAGCTTTACAAGAAGATTATATCCCATACATAGATGAACTCCTGACCTACATCAATGCAAAACCCAACCTATTCTCTATGCTCCTGACGGACCCACGCCTGGGCTTGACCATCTTCTTCGGCCCATCCACACCATACCAGTTCCGCTTGACCGGCCCAGGGAAATGGGAAGGAGCCAGAAATGCCATCTTGACCCAGTGGGATCGAACATTCAAAGTCACCAAAACTCGAAGTGTACAAGAATCCCCATCTCCCTTTGCAAGCTTACTTAAACTCTTAATCCTTCTGCCTTTGCTTATGGCCATTTTCCTAATTTTCCTATAAATAAAAGATTACCCAAATGGCTCATCAGATGCACACCGTAGATTTACAGTGCTCTGTTCTGCCATTGACACAACATTGCATTCACAGCCATAAGCCATGTGCAAGTGGTGAAAGCCACTTCCTCTCCCCTCCTGCCGGTCTTCCTGGGCCTCTCGAGGCTCCACCTGCTTCCAGTGCTAGAGTCAGATAACCAAGATTTCGATGCCTTTGAAGGCTGCTGGAAGGTTCCAGGTTCATTTTACAAGAGCGAGCTATTAAAGACAGCCCTCTGAGCCTTCCTCTATCTTTCTCATATAAACTATTTTCACGGGCCTCAACTAAAACTCCCTACTTCATAAAAGATTTGGTTGTACTAAAATAATCCTCTTGTGATATCAGATGATTAAAAATAAAAAGAAAGGAAAAAAAAACAATAAAACTGATTGTTTCAAGTGGTCTTTTAACCTCTTTTTTACAAGTTGGGGTAAAGGTAGGGGGAAAGAGATAAGGGGATGAAGTGTCTATTCATAAAGACCATAAAAGAATTGGGGGTTCAGTAAACTCACTGGAGTGTTTCTAAAAGAATGTAAAAAAGGTAGAGAAAAACAAATACCATACGATTTCACTTATATATAGAATCTAAAAAACAAAATAAAGAACAAACAAAACAGCAACAAAATCCAGAAACAGACTCACTCATAAATACAGGTGGTTGCCAGAGGGACAGGGGGTTGGAGGAAGGGACAAAATAGGAGAAGGGGATTAAGAGGCACAAACCTCCAGTTATAAAATAAGTAGGTCATGGGGGTAAAAAGTACAGGATGGGGACTGTAGTCAGTAATAATATAACAACTTTGTATGCTGACAGACGTAACTGTAACTACGTTTATGGTGAGCATTTTGCAACGTATGTAATCATCGAATCACTATGTTGAAAGATAATTTCTTAATAAAAGTAAAGGGATGTTCCTGCTTGTAAGGGCTTATTCCCCTAAAATGCCCTATACAACAAAATGGGGTGCTCCAGCTGGCACAGTGACCATACAGATCAGATCTACCCCACAGAAAAATACCCCCTCCACCAGTGCAAGGAGCCAGCCTCCATGAAATGAAATTTCCATAAAACACCAAAACCATGGGGTTCAGAGAGCTTCCAGATTGGTGAACACAGAGAAGTTGGGGGGAAGTGATGTCCTCAGAGAATATGTGAAGCTCTACACCCCTTCCCAATGTCTTTATTTTTTTATTGTGAAAGAGAGAGAGAGAGAGAGAGAGAGCGCGCGCACAAGTGGGGTAGGGGCAGAGAGAGAGAGAGAGAGAGAGAGAGAGAACCCCAAGCAGGCTCTGCATGGGGCTCAAACTCACAAACCATGAGGGCTCAAACTCACAAACCATGAGATGATGACCTAAGCCAAAATCAAGAGCCAGATGCTTGAGGCGTCTGGATGGCTCAGTCGGTTGAGTATCTGACTTCAGCTCAGGTCATGATCTCACAGCTCATGGGTTTGAGCCCTGCCTTGGGATCTGTGCTGATAGCTCAGAGCCTGGAGTCTGCTTCAGATTGTGTCTCCCTCTCTGTCCCTCTTCCATCCACACTCTGCTCTCTCTGAAAATAAATTCATTAATTAAATAAAATTAAAATGCCTTTTAAAAAAAGTCAGATGCTTGAGGCGCCTGGGTGGCTCAGTCGGTTAAAGGTCTGACTCTTGATTTCAGCTCAGGTCATGATTTCATGGTTTGTGAGTTTGAGCCCTGCATTGGGCTCTTCACTATGTCAGCACAGAGCCTCCTTGGAAGTCTCTCTCCCTCTCTCTCTGCCCCTACCCCATGTCCTCTCTCTCTCAAAATAAGTTTTTAAAAACTTAAAAAATTAAAGAGTTGGATGTTCAACGGACTGAGCCACTCAGGCACATATCTTGTCCTATGCATCTCTTCCCATCTAGTTTTTCCTGAGTTATATCCTCTTATAATAACCTGATCATCTAGCAAGCAAAATGTTTCTCTGAGTCCTGTGAGCCACTGTAGCAAATTAATCAAACCGAAGGAGGGGTCACAGAACCTCCATCTATAGCCGGTCATCAGAAGCATGGGTGACACCCTGGGCAGGCAACTCAAGTAGAGGGGCACCTCGTAGGACTGAGCCCCTAACCTGTGCAATCAGATGCTGTCTCCAGGTAGGAAGGACCAGAATTGAGTTCAGTTGTAGGATACCCAACTGGTGTCCAAGAATTGCGTTGCAATGTAGGGAAAAAACCTCCCACACACTTTGGAATTGGGTACAAAACCCTTAAAATAGAAACATAACGAAAAAATACTCCATTGAATACTCTCCCAATTTAGGAAGATTCCCACGGAAGCCATAGACAACAAAAAAAAAACACCCTTCAGGGTTGTCCTGTCCTTAGTAAGATAGGATACATTATTTAAGAATAATTTACATTATTTAAGTCTAACTTCAGGGGCACCTGGGTGGCTCTCATTGCTGTGGGTTTGAGCCCCGCATCGGGCTCTGCACTGACAGCTCAGAGTCTGGAGCCTGCTTCAGATTCTGTGTCTCCCTCTCTCTCTGTTCCTCCCCTGCTGGCTCGCTCGCTCGCTCTTTCCCTCTCTCAAAAAGAAAAAAAAAAAGAGAAAAAGAAATAAACATTTTAAAATGTTTTAATAAAGTGAATAGCCTAACTCCAGAACATTTTGATGTTTAAAAAGTCTGCACTTAGTTCTTTCTCTACAAAAAAGAACTCGATTAGACATTTGAAAGCAAACCTAACAAGTTTAAGCTAAAAGGGAAAACATGAGATGATCAACTTGTTTCAGTAGGATAAGACAATTGATCAAATTTCCCTACAAAGTAAAATTGATGCTATTTAAATATGCGATGTTGTTATTTGCGGCATCTGTTTCCATGAAAGTGCAAGCAGCCTTTATAAAGAGAGTGGCTGGAATTAGAGCTCCGGCCAGAAACAGCAGGGGCAACATGTGGCTATGGAAGGAAGCTGAGTGCAAATGTCATCAGGGGAGAGAACGCATGTCCCCAAATGCTCTTCTGTAAATGGTCTTTATAAAGTCAGGACATAGAAGAAGGCAAAGGGAGATGTCGCAAGACATCAGAGGAGGAGGACAGTGATTGTGGAATGAGAATGTTATTAAGTGCGTTTTGAGGCACCTTGGCAGTATTTACCAAAGTTTTAAATGTGCATATCCCTTGGGACAGCAATTACACATCTCAGAATCCGTCCTGTAGAAACAGTCGTGCGTTCAAAGATACGTACATGAGGACGGTTATCTCATTGTTCACAACAACGGCAAAAAGACACTGCACTGAGAGTAGCAGAATGGTTACATAATTTGTGGAACATCCCAACTGTTAGAAACAGAAACTCAACTGAAACTGACACAACAAGGAAAGTCTGTGGCTCATGTAATCAGAGTCCAGCAGTGAGATGGGCTTCGGGGTGGACTGAATCCAGGAGTTTCAATGCCATCTCTCCATGGTTCCCTGATCCACTCTTATCCCTAGGCCAGCATCATCCTCAGCACGATAAGGGGATGGTGGCTCCAAGTCCAGTCTACCGCCTGTAGAAAAGGAGAGAAGTGCTTCCAGAATTCTTCCAGAAGCAGAAAATGGCAGACGGCAACTCGTATCCACAGAGTCTGCTTCCCTCCTCTTCCAGGTCATATGCCCACCTTGCCTTCCTCGCAGCTAGTGTGGCCATGTGATCAAGTTCTTGCAAACGGAATGTGAATGGAAACGATGTGTGTCATTTATCCCTGCTTTACTTGCAAGGGAACTGCTTACTCTGAGGACTTCCTCACTCCTCTCTGCAAGAGGGTGCCATGGAAATGGAGCACGAAGCAAACCAGCTTCAACCATACTCCTCAGAGATGACTAAGTAACAACATAGAAGCAACAAGGTTCCCTGCATGACCCAAGCAACAAAGCTGCCTTACCAGCCTAGAGTGGTCTGATTGTCACATGACAGAGAAATAAAATGTTGTCTTATTCGTTCCACTGTGCGTAGGAGCCTGTTAGGTCAGCTTCCCATTCACACTACTAATAGGTATGTATCCTGAAGTCTCCAGCAGAGCTCTCCTTGTGTCTCAAGTCCTCACGGCCTGCATCGCATCGGGGACAGGATTCTCCTTTGACCAAACGACCCACACCTGGAGCTGGGGGAGGAGCCAGCATCCTCAGGCTCAGAGCTGCGTGGAAGCGTGAACAGATCTCTGACTCAGTGTCTCTTTCTTCACCCTTACTTCTCTCATAATTCTCAGTGATTTCAAAATCAAGTGTCACGTTCTCTCTATTCCTTAACCCGGTTACCTCTAACGATCACACCCTCCACCTATCTCAGCCACTCACTACTATGTTCACACTCTGGACCAGTGCTGTCCAAGAGAAGAACTTTCCACCATCACAGAAATGTTTCACCTTCATTCTCCACTATGGTAGCCGCTAGCCTCACGTGGCTGTTAAAAACTTGAAAGGCAGCTAGTGCCAATAAGGAATTACATTTTTCATTTTATTTAATGTTCATTTAAGTCTCAGCTTCAACAGCTATAGATGGCGAGTGGCTATTGTACTAGCCAGGGCAGGCCTTGGCTTTGTCACTCTCAGCAAGAGCAGCTGTCCACAGTCTGAATTACAAACATCCCGTCCTCCACCAATCGTGTCATGGTCTGCCAGCCAACCCCTACTAATACAATATTCTCTTCAAACTGCTGGGACTTCCGATCCAAACATCCTGCCATCTTTCACTTTCCATCTCCCCTCATTTTCTCATTTCCTTCATCATCCAGCTTCGACTTCGTGATTCTATGGTGTCACATTTGTGTGTGCTCTCAACTCATTGCCCTCTCTCATTCATTCATATTTGCATGACAGAACTGCAATTCTGGTCAAAATCCAACTCTCTACCTTCTTCAAACTTCTGCTTGAGCACTTGACCTTAGATGGAGGAAGAACACTCAGTAGTACCTAATGGATCACTCTTCAGTTCAAGCCTACACGACTGCCCCCAAATCCTGCTAGATTTCCCTAATTCCTTCACTCCCCAATCTGATCTCTTGGATGACTATTTTATATCATCTCCTCTCACCCCCAATCTCTACCACTTCCTTCTTGGTTCACTGTCAGACGAGAAAATAGTAACAATTCGAGGGGAACGTCATCAGATCTCCCTGCCACCAACTTCCTAACCCACCTGCCACTGTGCCCATAAACTCTCTTTCCTGTCACCAAGGGTGACTACCTATGCTCTGACGGGCAATTCCAGCTAGTGTTCTCGATTTCATCCTTTTGTACTTACCCAAGAAGACCTCTCCCGTAATTTGTCCAATTTCTCTCCCAAGTTGCTGATCTTTCTCTCGCTCTCCTGGACCATCCTTCACAATATATAAATATGGTATAATATTCCTGTTTTTTGAAAACCCTCCCTGACCACACATTCAGCAAACGCTTCTGTGTATTAGAGTGACATGATCTAATTTATGATTTTAAAAGAATAGATTTCTTTCTGGAGAATAGATTATAGGGGAGCAAATGAAAGTAAGGAGACTAATTAAAATGCTATTTCAGGGGCGCCTGGGTGGCTCAGTTGGTTGAGCGGCCGACTTTGGCTCAGGTCATGATCTCGTGGTCCGTGGGTTCGAGCCCCGTGTTGGGCTCTGTGCTGACAGCTCAGAGCCTGGACCCTGTTTCAGATTCTGTGTCTCCCTCTTTCTCTGACCCTCCCCTATTCATGCTCTCTCTCTCTCTCTCTCTCTCTCTCTCTGTCTCAAAAATAAATAAGATGTTAAAAAAAAATTTTTTTTTAATAAAATGCTATTTCAGAAAAATAGTTTCTGTGGTAGCAAACTAGATAATATCAGCCCATCTTAAATTGGGCCCTTTGGAGGCTGGAAGATTGCTACAGAATAGGACAAACTAAAGAGGCCTAACAGGTAAATGCAACTTGTAAACTTTGATTGGCTGTTTAATCAGGAAAAAATATAACTGTAAAGAGTGGTATATAGTTCAACGTATGGAAATGAGGTAAAGTGATACACCATATTAACGAAATGAAGGATAAAAGTCGCATGGTCATCTCAGTAGATGCAGAGAGAGCATTTGACAAAATTCAACACATGTTCGTGATTAAAACTCTCAACATACTAGGTACAGAAGGAATTTCTCTTAATATAATAAAGGCCATATACGACAAGCCCATAGCTGACATCATACTCAATGGTGAAAAACTGACAACATTGCCTTTAAGATCAGGAACAAGGCAAGGATGTTCACTATTGCCACTTACATTCAACATAGTACTGGCAGTCCTAGCCACAGCAGCTAGGCACCAAAAAGAAATAAAAAGCAGCCAAACTGGAAAGAAAGAAATAAAATAATACGTTTGCAAATGACATGATTTTACATATAGAAAACACTAAAGATTCCAACAAGCGAAAACAAAAACCCTGTTAGAACTAAGAAACAAAACTACAGCACTTAAAACAAGAGAGTACTGGCATAAAGACAGACATATAGACCAACAGAGCAGAATCGTGAGCCCAGAAATTAATCTTCAACAAGGCTGCCAAGAGCACACAATGGTGCTGGGAAAATTGGCTATCCACATACAAAGGAATGAAATCAGACCCTTACCTTACACCACACACACAAAATCAACTTAAAATGGATTAAAGACTTAAACACTAAAAAAAAAAAAAAAAGACTTAAACATAAGACCGAAAATATAAAACCCCTAAAAGATAACATAGGGAAAAAGCCTCTTATTTATTTATTTATTTATTTATTTATTTATTTATTTATTTGGGGGGGCAGGGAGAGAGAGAGAGGGAGAGAGAAAAAGAGAGAGGGAGAGGGAAAGAGAGACAGAGAGGATGAGCAGGGGAGGAGCAGAGGGAAAGAGAGAGAGAATCCCAAGCAAGGTCCATGCTGTCAGCTCAGAGCCCCCATGTAGAGCTTGAACTCACAAACCTTGAGATCATGACCTGAGCCAAAATCAAGAGTCAGATGCTTAACCAATTGAGTCATCCAGGCACCCCAGGAAAAAGCCTCTTGACAATGGTCTTGGCAGTGATCACTTGGATATGACACCAAAGGCACAGAAAATAAAAACAAAAATAGACAAGTGGGACTTCATCAAACTAAAAACCTTCTTCACAGCAAAGAAACCAATTAACAGAATGAAAAGACAACCTACAGAATGGGAAGAAGATTTGTAAACCATATTCCCCATAAGGGGTTAATATCCAAAATACATGAGATTTCTACAATTAAAACAAAACAAAGCAAATAATCCTATTTAAAAATGGGCAATGTATTTGAATGTCTCTAAAAAAGACATACAAATGGCCAACTGATACATAAAAAGGTGAGGTGCTCAACATCACTAATCCTCAGGGAAATGCAAATCAAGAACACAATGAGATATTGCCTCATACCTGATAGGATGGCTATTATCAAAAACAATAAAAGTAACAGGTTTGATGAAGATGTGAAGAAACTAATACCCTTGTACACTGTCGGTGGGAAAATAAAATGGGGTACCTGCTATGGAAAGTGGTATGCAGGGTCCTCAAAAAATGAAAAGTAGCAATCCCACTCCTGGATATTTATCCAAAAGAATTGAAATCAGGATCTTGACAGATGAATACCTAAAATGTTCTATACACATACAACAGAATATTCAGTGTTAAAAAGAGAAAGAAAAGAGAAGAGAAGAAAAGAAAAGAAAATCCTGCCATATGTGACAACATGCATGAACCTGGAGAGGACATTATGGTAGGTGAAATAAGCCAGTCACCAAAAAATCATATGATTCTTCTTCAAAACAGTTAAACTCAAAAAAGCAAAGAGTGGAATGGTGGTTGTCAGAGACTGGGGATAGGAGAAAATGGGGAGTTGTTCAATATATATAAACTTTCAGTTCAGCAAGATGAATAAATTCTGACAGTCTGCTGTTCAACACAGTGCTTACAGTTAAAATACGAACGGTGCACATAAAAAAATGTTAAAAGGGTAGATCTTACATCAAGTATTCTTACCAAAAACAAACAAATGAAAGGGTGTGAGGAAACTTAATGAAAGTGATGTGCATGTTTATTATCTTGATTGCAGTGATGGCTTCATAAGCATATTGCATACATCCACACTCGTCAAATTACCTTCATTAAATATATGTAGAATTTGTGTGTGTGCGTGTGTGTGTGTGTGTGTGTATATATATATATATACATATATATACATATATATATATATATATATATATATATGCTGTTAAGTTAAAAAAAAAAAAGGAAGAATGGTGTGTCATTAAATTTTGTTTAACAACTAGCCAGGGGTAGGGAGGATCTCAGACTTCTAGTAATTGCCAATTTCCATGGTATAAATATTCCCACTACGACCAATGTCAAGCTACTGTGAGATCACTGAACTTGAAGTTGGAAGAGATGCACACATTGTCACTGTACAAGCCAGCCTCAGCATGCCATTGGATAAGAACGTTTTGGAGACAACGGGAGAAATTTGAAAGTAGACTGGATGTGTTGGATAATATCACTGAATTTATATTGATTTTCTTAGATGTGGTAATGGTAATGTGATTGTGTGGGCAAATGCCCATATTCTTGTGAGATATATGCTAAAATATCCTGATGGCATCCTGATGTTTAAAGGCTACACTCGTGTGTGTGTGTGTGTGTGCGTGGGTGTGCGCACGCACGTGCACGCATGGACACGTTTGGGAGGGGGGAAAGGATATATTGGTCTTCATTAACAAAATTGTTCTTTCAACTTTTCTATGAGCTTAATATTTTTAAAAAGGAAAAAATTAACTTGTGGCCAACAGAAGATATCATGTAAAAATCTGGATTTTCGTTTTCTATTGAAAAAAGCCTAAAAATGCAATTTCGGACTCATGCTTTCAAAAAACACCATTTACCTGAACCTAACAGACAGGAGATGTGCTTGCCGATCAGTCTTAACCTGGCCCTCTTTCCTCCTCTGAGTTACCTTCTTGACCCCTGTGGGCATTTGCATTTGAGCTCTGGGTCCAGAAACGGGTTCAGTGAACTCAAGATGGCCTTTTATGCTAGCTAGCTTCCAAGCACTCAATGGAGAAGGAAAAAAAAAAACAAAAAACAAAAAGATGGTGCCTATTTAGTATTCTGTTCCTGCTTCTGGGATTATTGTTTTCATTGTGCCCTACGCTAAGATCTAAAACTAATTTTGTGCTTTCTCAAACTCATTTTACCAGCTCTCTCGGCTGACCCTTTCTGAAAGGATGACAGTATTTAAATTCCTTACAAGTTCTGGATTTTAAAATCATATTTCTCGGGTTAGAGACCTGTAGACATGAAAGAACTTGGCGAGGTGATAGTCACCGAAATGACTTTGTCGTTTGGACGGCTCCTAGGATGGCTCCGGGGACTAAATGACACAGAAGAATCTAGCAAGCAGAATGCCTGTTTCACGCAGGGCTGTGATGTTGGCGGTGACTCTGGCGCCCTCTAAAGGCTACTGTGAGAAAAGCAACCGCTTACCACGTGCTTTAAGTTTCGGGCTTTGCCGGAAGTGTGACGTTTGGGAGGGAGGGGGGCAGAGGTCGTGTATGTTCTTCGAATCCAGAGCCAGTGATCTAACTCGTCATTTAGCCCTCCCCTCATATCACGGAAGTAGCAAGCCCTTGTCCCACACAACTTTTCATCCTCAGTGAGGACGATACTCTCTGCTGTCACCAGCAAGCCTGGAAACAGAGAACTTGATCAAAGTCTGCATTCCTGTGTTGTTGTTTTTCTTTTAGAACAAAGAGTTTGAGATGCGAATTTTTTTTAAGGCAAGCACTATCTTGTCTATTTGCTTTGAGAAATAAGTTGTCAGAGTATCTGCTCTGTGCCAATAAGGTAAGTGTGCTGGGCTATTCTTCATTGTCATTGTCTTTTTTTCTTTTCTTTTCTTTTTTTTAAATGGGGAAATGTTTCCAGAAACCTCTTTTGCAGAGGATGAATATTCCCCCTGCTGAGTGCCTTCCTTAAGGATGAATGTCTTCTTCAAGAGCCTCTTGATCAGGGTGAAAGCAACAGAATTAAGGAGAAAGTCAGAAAGCAAAGGAGCTGTTGTAAGGAAACAAAGTTACGTGGTCGGGAGAAACCATCTGAAAGAAAGCTGTCAGTGAGAATAACAGCATCCCAGGACTTTCTGTAATTCTCTTCTCCCCTCTGATGTCATCTTACGGATGACATAGGAGTGCCAAGCGTTGGGAAACATAAAATACTCCACAGGTGTTAGGAAATACTATAGCATTGGTGAGTGATAATAAGAAATATAAACAGATCAAATTCCAAACCCAAATGAACCATGATCGATCGCATGATTTGCAGATCACCCAAGTCTCTCCATATTTCAGAAATGATTCCTACATTTTCTGGTCTGGCAGGTCTGGGATGGGGTTTTCGTGTCGTTCAAAAGTCCAGTTCAATAGATTAGGGCTCATTTACCAAAGAACTCCGATTGGAAGCAACCTTTGAGCTACAGAGGACCTTACAGTCATAACACACGTTACAGTTTAGAGAGAGCATACACACACCTTATGTCCCACCACTCCCCCTGCCCTTCATGCCTGCGGAATCTCTCCTCCCTTTCAAATCACACCTATTTTGGTACCAATTACTTGGCATTCAGACATTAAAAACAATTCTCTTGGGCTGGAAGAGGACAAAGGGAAAACTACTAGAACCCTCTGTTTTATAAATGCAGGAACAATCTCACGGTGAAATAAAGAATTTTAAGTTCCTGCGGCCGGTCAGAGCCAGAGGCAGAACCAGAACCCAGATCTTCCTATTTCTAGTTCACTCACCAACTCCCCTCATTGACTCGAGGCATACTTTTTACATTTACGTATTTATTTTGAGAGCGATAAAACGAGACAGAGTATGTGGGTGTGCATGCAGGAGGAGAGGGGGCAGAGGGAGAGAGAGAGGATCTTAACCAGGCTCCTTGCCCAGCAAAGAGCCCGATGCGAGGCTGGATCCCACGACCCTGGGGTCATGACCTGAGCCAAAATCAAGAGCCAGACGCTAACCAACTGGGCCATCCAGGCGCCCACCCCCCTTTTTTTTTATTTAAACTTTTTTATTTGAAGCATATTTTTTAAATGGCTGCCCCCACTCAGAAATTCATAATCTGCAAGTGTTGTGTAATTCCAAGAGGTGTTAATTCCTAATTTGTTTTTGCTGCCTGTACAGTTTCTTAAGTGGCTCTATAAAGGACAAGGTGTTTTGCCCTGGAAAAACAAAGCCCACTCTGTGTCTCTAACCAACAGAGACATTGTTGCTCTGTGTTGCTCTGTGTTGCTGTGTTGTGTAGCCAAACAACCCAACAGGGCCTGCGAACGTTGGTACCTGGAGCACACAACCGTTACAGGAACGCACCACATGATGTCATGTGTGTCCACATCTCTCCATATGGCAGCGTCTCCTGTTACGGGGTCTTTTCTTATTACTATTATTTAGTCACTGGGCCTTCATCATCTTTGGGTCCCCACCCTTGGCTCTCTAACTGCACTTCGAGGTACCCGGATGCATCCATCCACTCAACAGAATGGATTCATTTGCTGCTCGCCTGTTCACTGGAGCATGTTTTGCACTTTGCCAGTTCAATCAGCAACCACTTCTTTTGTGTTTTGATTGCAAAGACAGAACACAGTTGAGATCTACCGACTTCAGCCATCTACCTAGTGGCCTAGAAATTCCAGTGTCCTCATTGGCAGAGGCCATTTACTTCTGTTTGAAAGCTGTCTAAAAATCCTACTCCTCACCCCAAAGGAAGCTACAGGTATGTATGCCTCCTTATTTCCAAACTCGCTGATTGCTTTTGTCTGTGTGAGCTGTCTTTTCTAGGGAAAAGAGAGGAAGTGAGGGAGATAATTAGGGAGGTAGGGAATGAACACTGATAAATATTTGGTGCTGGGCACTTTTGTGTGAGTAATGTCACTTTGTTTAAAACTCAATTCTACATAGCTCTTTTTCTTATTTTATAAGCAATAAATCTTAAGGTGTTCAAGTAGGTTGTTTGGAGTCACATGGCCAATCAGTTGCAGACACAGGGTTCAAACCAGTTCTGCTGCCTCTAAGTCCATTCTGATTGCAGCCTACCTAGCTCTTTCAATTCAATAGAGACTCCCAAGTCAACCAAGAGTCTAAGGGGAAGAAGTGCCAGTTTTGTCGTAAATAATGGAAGCCAGACCTGGAGGTCTCAACCCTACAAAGGGCAGGTTGGCAAGTAAGATTTGGCAACAGCCCTAAGAAATCCCTCTGTATCTCCTTGCAAGTCCCTGGATCTGCTCCAGGACCAGGTGAGTTCGAGGGTCTGAAGGGCTCAGAAGTCTTCCTCTGCCCCCTGTAAAGTTGATAAATACACTTTGACTCTGTGCCTGGGGACTCTGATTTGATCTAGAAGGCAAGCTGCAAAGGCATACGACACATTCCCCCAAGTCCATCACAAAAATGTGACAGCAAACCTGAGCACAGGTGAGGGAAGGGGCTTACTAATGGGAACCACAGGACACCTTAGCCTCTCAGACCAACGAGATGCGCACATCCAACCTCAGAGTCAGAGATCTAGAGTCGCTGCAGACTCAGCCCCTTATTAGCAGTGTGGCCGCAAATCATGTCACACGATGACGCTCTTTGTTTTCTCATTTACTGGCGCTCAGGTCTCAATAAATATTTTTTCTCTTGGTTCCCCAAGGCAAATAGCACTAGAATAAGCAGCATCATGCTACAAAAATCACATAAGGGTTACACAGCAAGATCTCCCCTCAAAAAAATACCATGTCTTCAAAGGCAAAGCCAAATCAATTATACATATATATTTTTTAGAAAACAAATACTTTGACGTCTTGACTGCTCTGTGTGTGTTTGGGACTGGCCAGGGGGCGCTGAGGGAAAGGCAGCACTGGCTACTGAATCCACCTGACATGTCGAGGGCCTCAGCGTGACATGTCTGATTTGCTGGAATCAACTGAGTGGTTCGCCCATCTGTCAAAGCAAAAGCTACATTGGTGTTGACAGAAGCCCAAATTGTAGTACCAAGAAAAACTGGTTCTCAATCCCTATGACACTTACCTCCTCCAGTCTCTACTGACTGCCACAGACATCCCCATGTCCAGAAGACCTCATCCAGAATGCCCCATGTAGCTTTCCTTGGGGACTTTGTTCTGCGTTATGGTCAGCCAGTCTTGCCTCTGTGCGAGGTTAAGAACCCCCCACTCAATTCGTGTAATATCACCATTGCATGGTGGGGGATGACCCATGACCAGCCGTTCTTCAGGACTCTAGAGGCTATGAATAAAAACTAATCTTTTTTGCTAGCCACAATTCCTCAGGTCCAGAGAGACAAAGTGGAAGCAGAGGGTCCTTTTCATACTGAGGGGATCTAAAGTCCCAAGGGCATCAAGGTCCTGACTATACTAGTTAATAATAAGAACTAAATTTAAGTGAGCACTTACTATGTAGGCAACACACTTCTACAATCCTTCCGACATATCAATCATTTAATTCCATAACAAGTATTTAAGAGCTATTATTATTATTTCCGTCCCCACTGTACTAAAGAGAACACCGAGGCCCGGAGACAAAAAAAAAAAGCTAGCCCAAGGTCACGCTGCTAGTAAGTGACACAAAGAGTTAAACCAGAACAGTCCCATTTCAAAGCCCTCATGTTTAACCACAATGTGAGTCTGCCCCAGCTCAAAGATGACAAGAGGGTGTTTACGCCACCATGAAAGTTGAATGCTACGACAGGAGGCTCCTTCCAGTTTTGTCACAGGAGGACGCTCAGGCCACCCTTCTTCCAACAGGGTGCCATGGCCAGGCGAGTCGCAGTGATTGGGGCGGGTGTGAGCGGCCTGTCCTCCATCAAGTGCTGCTTGGATGAGGATCTGGAGCCCACCTGCTTTGAGAGAAGTAATGACATCGGGGGACTATGGAAGTTTACTGTGCGTAGCTTGTGCCCTCCCACCTCTCTCAATCATAATCCGGCTGTCGGCTCTGTCCCTGCTCAGGCATGGTGACTTCAGCCTATCTCGGGGACCACATAAGAAAGCAGCTCACCGGGTGGGGGTGGGCAGCCTGGGCGGCTCGGTCAGTTAAGCTGGCTGCCTCTTGATTTTGGCTCAGGTCATGATCTCACAGTTTGTGAGATCGAGCCCCGTGTCAGGCTCTTGTTCACATTTAGCACAGAGCCTGCTTGGGATTCTCTCTCTCTCTCTCTCTCTCTCTCTCTCTCTCTCTCTCTCTCTTTCAAAATAAATAAATAAACGTTAAAACAAAAAAAGAAAGCAGCTCACTACAACAACACAGGATTGTGCACATAAGGTGCCAATACTGTGCAGGATGCAGTCTGACAGGTGATGAACCCGGAGACTTAGCAGGGCAGGGCAGGGACAGTTGGAGGAGGGAAGAAGGAAGAGTTAAGTCCGCTACACATAGGACTGGAAGTTACAGTGGTTTCTGGACCACATTCTGAGGCAAAGGAACAAAGTGTCACATAGGTTAAACTGAATGGCATTGGTGAATATGGAGCAATGACACTTTTAGAAGGACGGAGGTTGGCCTCAGGGAGTGAAGCCCCAGCCCCCAGGCATTGTTCGGGTCTTTGGGAAGAGAACTGGCAAGAGTGAGGCAAGAATCCGGACCTTGTAGAGTTGGGGGTGGGAAGCTTTCGCAGCAGTATCAGAATAAAAAAGGTCGAGATGCTGATCAATCCTTCTAAGGAGAGGGGTGTGCATCCTGGGGGGTTATGCTTAGGGTTAGGCCAGCTGTTAGGTGACTTGAGCAACAGAAGTAGGGGCTGGAAGTGGCTCAATACCACCTGCCTCTGGCTGGTCCTGGGCATCACAGGGCCTTCAGCAGGGACCTAGGGATCTGTCCCAGCAGTGAGGTATAAAATGTCAGAAGATAGGAGGCCTTGGGGGGAAGAGAAAAGCAACATTCAGTGGGAGCTCAGCATGGAGGAGAGTACTTCAAACTGGTATGAATGAGGGAAGCCTTCATGGAGGAGGTGGCATTTGCCATTCATCGACAGATGGTGAAGAAAACAGAATAAGCAAACATATGTAAGCGGAAATGGTCACAGCCCTGTGATTATAGTGTACTAGGGGAGAAAAGTTTCTCTTGTTGTACCGTGAGCCTGATGGAACCAAATGGAGCCAAATGTCAATGTGGACAGAAAACACTGGGTCTGGTTTGTGTCCCTTCTGCTATTTGACCCCACAGTTTGTTTGGTTTTCTTCCCCTAAAGTAAGATAGATAGGGGAGCCCGGGTGGCTCAGTCAGTTAAGCGTCTGACTCTTGATTTCCGCTCAGGTCGTGATCTCAGTCGTGAGATCGAGCCCCGCATTGGGCTCCGTGCTGAGTGTGGAGCCTGCTTGAGATTCTTTCTCCCTCTGGCCCACCCCATTTGTGTGTGCATGCGTGCACACACACGCTCTCTCTTTCTCTCTCTCTCTCAAAAAAATAAAGTAACATAGATAAATTTTAGAAAATAATACTGAGTTAAACAAAAAGAAAAGTACAAATTAAATATAATATCAATACCCATGGGAATTATATACCTGCACTATTAAAATTTCTCTGTATGTTGTACATCTGAAACTAACGTCACACTGTGTGTCAACTATACTCAAATTAAAATAATAATAATAATAAATTTCGATGTAATTTCTTTCAGTCATATATATACTATTTCTTTTTCAAAAATGCAGTGATAGTATTAATGTTCACCCATTCACCAAGTACCTGAGTACCTGTGCTTATAATGTCCCTCTACCAGGATGGGGACAAAATAGACAAGGACCCTGCCCTCCTTACAGTCTAGTAGGGAACAAAAACAGTAAAACACATTGTTACAGTGCAGTGTGATCAGGGCTGTGTTGGGAGTGCAGGGTGCTATGCGGCGGGAATAGCTACCTTAGACACGGCGTCTTATGGATATTGACAGCTAAGAAAGATACTTAAAAGAGAAATAGAGATTAGCTTCAGCCATCAGAAGTTCATTGAGGCCTTATTTTTTAGAGAGAGAGAGAGAGAGAGATTGATAGAGCATGCAAGCTGGGGAAGGGGCAGGGGAAGAGAGAGGGAGAGAGGGAGAGAGAGAGAATCCTAAGCAAGCTCCATGCCCGGCACGGAGGCCAATGTGAGGCTCCATCCCGTGACCCTGGCATTATGACCTGAGGTGAAACCAAGAGTCAGATGCTCAACCAACTATGCCACCCAGGTGCCCCCATCGGTGCTTTTAATATGCATGTTTTTGGGGCGCCTGGGTGGCGCAGTTGGTTAAGCGTCCGACTTCAGCCAGGTCACGATCTCGCGGTCCGTGAGTTCGAGCCCCGCGTCAGGCTCTGGGCTGATGGCTCAGAGCCTGGAGCCTGTTTCCGATTCTGTGTCTCCCTCTCTCTCTGCCCCTTCCCTGTTCATGCTCTGTCTCTCTCTGTCCCAAAAATAAATAAACGTTGAAAAAAAAAATTTAATATGCATGTTTTTGTTTTGTTGGTACGTTTTTTGAGTGTGTGAGGTTGCAACAAGACAACAGTGAGTTGAAGAGTCGATGAAAAAAAAGAGGCTGCCAGTATGTGATGATTTTTTTTCATGAAGATTGATATAGGACACAGAGAGACAAGGCTGGAAAGGGAATAGATATAGGTTGAAAGGGAGTGTTGTTTTGTTTTTAAAAATTAGAGTCTTCAGTATTTTAAGTGCTGATGGGAAGGAGCCAATAAAGAGAGAGTGATTGAAAATATACATAGACGATAAATACAAAAATCAGTGAGGAGTTCTCTGAGTAAAGTCAAGAGAAAGAGGTCTAGGGCATGAGTTGAGGGAGTGAGGATGGCAAAGAAGGGGAAAAAAATAAGCAAGGGAGACCATAGGCCCCATGTTCATGGAATCGCTTAATGGCATTGTTAGTCTTGGAGAACCCTGTTAAATGTGTTAACTTCTTTGTAGTTTGATAAAGATACTATGTTTAATAAGTCCAATCCCAACAACGATTTCTGATAACTATAGCATACAGACCCAGTGCTGCATTTCCGTGGAATTCTTTGGAATGGTGAGTGGAACACTGACTGCTAACGATCTCTTTTCTCTTCCTCCTGACTCCCCCACCCCATCAAGCTAACTGTGCTCTCACCACAGGAAACTTCTAAAGATGGGATGACCAGGGTCTACAGGTCATTAGTGACAAACGTCTGCAAAGAGATGTCATGTTACAGCGACTTCCCCTTCCAAGAAGATTATCCAAATTACATGAACCAAGGAAAATTTTGGGACTATCTCCAAGAATTTGCTGAGCACTTTGACCTTCTGAAATACATTCGGTTTAGGGTAAGACACCTTGGGTCACGGAAGGTTAATGAATGGGGACTGCTCATTCGGCAATCTAATGCAAATGGGATATTTAAGTAAATTCATTCCTGATTTTATCTCTATATGAACAAGGCAGATAATAAAGACTCCTCACTTCTCCTGCTTCTCATGTTTTACTCAAATAAGGCATTAAAATACTGAATATCCTGGTTCCTCTTCTGAATCCAAATTCTTATTCAGGATGAAATTTAGAATGTTTTTCTTTTTGAGAGGAAAGGAAAAATAAATTTTGCCCATGAAACCCACTGGGAAGAAGTGACTAGGAATCTGGACCACAGAAATTATAATGAGCCAAAATTCATCTTCCTGTGTTTTCCCAAGTCATTCAGTGTTGTAACTCACCTCCTTCTCGCCGGGAGTAAAAACTGAATGTTTCTTCCTTCCAGTGAAGTCATTCAGATGTTTTGGGTCATGCTCTCTATGACTACTTTTGAGACTGTGTACAAGTTACTTAATTTCTTTTTTTTTTTTAACATTTATTTATTTAGAGAGAGAGAGCGTGAGAGCACAAATGAGGAGAGAACAGTCTCCACACTGTCAGCACAGAGCCCGAGACCGGGCTTGATCTCACAAACCATGAGATCATGACAGGAACCGAAACCAAGAGTAAGACACTCAATCGACTGACCACCCAGGTGCCCCAAGTTGCTTAATTTCTTTAGGGGGGAGATAAACCAATATTGACAGACCTCCTATCCTGAGACTCACTCAGCCCGCTTGAAGTAACAAGCATGGTTACCATACCAGTCATTACATGAAGTCCAAAGGTGATTGATAGAAAGTGAGTGTTTGGGGGTGCCTGGGTGACTCAGTCGGTTGAGCGTCTGACTTCGGCTCAGGTCATGATCTCGCGGTGTGTGAGTTCGAGCCCCGCGTCGGGCTCTCTGCTGACGGCTCGGAGCCTGGAGCCCGCTTCGGAGTCTGTGTCTCCCTTTCTCTCTGTCTCTCCCCCACTCGTGCTCTGTCTCTCTCTGTCTCTGTCTCTCTCTCAAAAATAAACAAACATTAAATAAATTAATTAAATAAATAAATAATAAATAAAATAAATAAATTAAACATTTTTTTTAAGTGAGTGCGTGTCTTTTACTTTCAGACCACAGTATGCAGTGTCACGAAGCGTCCAGACTTCTCTGAAACTGGTCAGTGGGAAGTTGTCACAGAGACAGAGGGAAAGCAGGACCGAGGTGTCTTTGATGCTGTCATGGTTTGCACTGGACATTTCCTGAATCCTCACTTGCCTCTGGAGTCCTTTCCTGGTGAGTCACTTCTACCCAAGATTGTGCCTACTCTGCTGGGTTATTCTAGAAGAAAGTTGTTTATTTGCCATTGGAGATAATTCATGAGATTATAAGTGACTTGATGCTCAACCTCAGAAAAAGTGTGTACAAAATAACTTGGAAAGGTAGGAAGCTATGGAGGTGTCAGGTCTTATTACTTACTTATTAATATAAATGCTGTTGTTATTATTTAAGCTTTATCGTACCTGATCTGATTCAAGTTCAGTAATCACATAACCCTATCAGATGTGTAAAAAAAAAAAAAAAAAAAAAAAAAAACAAGCTTTTGAATTCTGTCATTGAATTACAGGTCATTTGAGTCAGGAGTAAACTGCAAATCAATAACTTAATTAATAAACAAACAAACAAACAAAGTGAGAGCATAAAGAAACTTCACAGATTTGTTTTTAAGAAACATAGCAGTTGGGGCACCTGGGTGGCTCAGCTGGTTAAGTGTCCAACTTCGGCTCAGGTCATGATCTCACGGTTTGTGAGGTCAACCCCCGCATCAGGCTGTGCACTGACAGTGTGAGGCCTGCTTGGGCTTCTCTCCCCCCAACCCCCGCCCCTCCCATGCTCTCTTTTTAAAAATAAATAAATAAACTTTAAATATATATATTTAAGAAAGAAAGAAAGAAAGAAAGAAAGAAAGAAAGAAAGAAAGAAAGAAAGAAAGAAAGAAGCTTTCAAGGAAGACTATGAAGAATAAAGCTTGCAAACCTGGGCCAATGAAGAAAATGAAATGTAAATCTTATAAACATAATCTCATTATAATCAAATTAACAAAATATCGTACTCAAAAAAATGTCTTAGAGACCCAGCGGGAGACCTCAATGCATACTATTGCAAAGAAGCAATATTGTAAATGATGGTCCAGCTTGCAGCTAGTCTGGGGGCTCAATCCACAATGGCACAGCAGTAAAGAAATATAGAACCGCCTGTTATAGCAATGTTTCTATGGGGAGATGTGTTACAAGATGTGATACTATGTTTTGGAATACAGTATCTTGTCAGGTTTGGGTTGGCTCGCCCTCAGTTGTACTTAGACTCTGACTAAAAGATGCTGTTGTAAAAGATCAACCAAGAGCTGAGAGGCGAGGATCCTTGTGGCAGTATAATGTACGTAATCTGGGAGAGCTGGTCCGAAGGAAAGAGACTGGGCAAACACAAAGGAGAATGACAAGGGAGTTTGGGATCAATACAAGAGCAAACATTTCTGCATACTTTAATGATCTCTGGGGCAGGGGGGTGCGGCTGACTGCAGTAGAAATATCGGTGTGCCCTTCTCTTTTGCCACAAAACCCAGATTATAGAGAAGGAAGAAATCCACACATACAGATGTCAGAGACTCCTCCTGAGGAGGTCTTAGTTTAAGACCAGACTTCAGAAGGATTTGTCACAGGAGGACACCAGGCCAAATATGCCAATGTCCTCTGTGTTCCTAGCATGGGGTATCTTGGTGAGTAGGCATGCTTTCAGGTTTCCAAAGAGTCCTGGTCTGCTACAGTTCCCCCGGGGACATTGGCCCTTGGTGATAAGTGGCATTTAACATAATAGTTATGAACAAAGTTCTTCATGCCCAGCCCAACATGGGGCTTTAACTCATAACCCTGAGATCAAAACCTGAGCAGAGATCAAGAGTCAGACATTTAATTGACTGAGCCACCCGGGTGCCCCTAGGAGCAAAGGTCTAAAGTCTGGAAGCCCGGACCACATGCCAGCACTAGTTGCATAATCCTGGGCAAACTTAACCCAGTGATTCCATTTAGAGAGTGGTTTAAGAATTAAATGAGTTCAGGGCACCCGGATGGCTTAGCCAGGTAAGTGTCTGACCAGCTCAGGTTCGTGGGTTCGAGCCCCGCGTCGGGCTCTGTGCTGACAGCTCAGAGCCTGGAGCCTGCTTCCGATTCTGTGTCTCCCTCTCTCTCTGCCCCTCCCCCGCTCACGCTCTATCTCTGTTTCTGTCTCTCTCTCTCTCTCTCTGTCTCTCTGTCTCTCAGAGCAGGCCTGCTCTGTGGGGCTTGCCCTTCCTCTCCCCCGCCGTGCAATCTCGGGCCATTCCCACCGCTTTTCTGTCAGATCACGGCAAGCCCTCTCATCGCTTTAAAATCACCCAAGAAAATTCTCATTTTCCTAACGAAAACATCTTGCCTCGTGGAATAGTCAAAACTTGCAACCACATGTAACGGTGGGGCTTCCCCTCCCCCGGCTGGAGCCTGCTTTGGGCTGGACGCTCAGTGGGAACAGGAGGCACCCATGACTTTCCCCCTTCCTCTCCCAGTGCCTCCTCTTGCCAAACCCGTCACCCACCAGCTACAGTCTCTAACCCTAGACCCTTCCGGAATTAGAGTCACAGGGGGCAGGGAGGGTCTTTCTTGACTGGCACCAAGCAGGCGCTAGTTTTCTCTGGCCGCAGACGTGCCTAAGACTGACACTTTGCAGGGTGCTTTCTTGGTTCTGCTTCAGAGGGACGTTCCATGAAGGGGGATCTCTCAGTGCAGCCCCTTAGCATGGGCCACACCCTCTCGCTGACCACGCACAGCTCCTTGAACCCTAGCTCCTCCCCCAGTCATCTCCACACAGACTGTCTTTAGGGTCTCATTGCCTGGGCAGATAGATGCCTGTCTTATGCAAAGTTCCTTTCAGTTGGCATCAGGGCACCTGGGTGGCTCAGTTGGTTAAGTGTCTATTGATCTCAGCTCAGGTCTTGATCTCAGGGTTGTGAGTTCAAGCCCTGCGTTGGACTCCACCCTGGGCATGAAGCCTACTGAAACAAAAATTGGCATCATGGGGCTCCTGGGTGGCTCAGTCTGTTAATTCTTGATTTCAGCTCAGGTCACGATCTCACAGTGCATGAGTTGGAGAGCTCTGCATCCGGCTCTGGACTGATGGCTTGGAATCTGGAGCCTGCTTTGGATTCTGTGTCTCCCGTCTCTCTGTTCCTCCCCCACTCACGCTCTGTCTCTCTCTCTCAAAAATAAACATTAAAAAAAGTTGTTTTTAATAAATAAATAAATGTTACTGAGTAAATGAATCAGTCAATCACTGTGATAGAAGATTGATATATTCTAGGAGACAGTTTCATTTTTTTATATTAAAATTTCAAATGTACTTGAAGTATTGGGGTGAGAAGCTTTTAAACTCTCTAAACTGCAGGGCTTCCTTCCAGATTCTTCATCAGAGTTTCATCTCACTGATGGTCACTGTCCCCATCACTCTTGTTTCCTCTGCCACCTCATAATGTCCATTTCTGCAGCCACCGCTGGAAATACCTCTACTTCCGCTGTTGCGACCAGTCTTCATTTTTATGAATCCATGGCTTATGTCTTTTATACATGCCAAGGACATAATTACCAAAAATAAATCAAGAGAAGAAATATTTGGATACATGAGTCCTTCTCATGTATACAAATACCATAAGAGTGATACTTGTATCAACGGTGTTCGGAACTTGAAAAACCAGTCAGTAACACAAATGTAAATAATGTAAGAATAGAGTATAGATAAGCATATGGTATAATAAAGCATTAAGCCTATAATAAAGAATAACGTAAAATAAGCATAGAGTATAAGTAGCAAGCCTAAGCCACAAAAGTCATTATGTATAAGAGAACTTGCCACAAAATTTCTTTTGTGGAAAATTATAATTGAATTAAAATTCACTTGTAAATATGCTCTATACGCAAACCATTTTCTTATAGAATATATCTGTTGGGTAAAATAACATGCGTCGGCAATCTACTTCTTGCTTAGGATGTTCAGGGTCGTGCATGAGATGTTTCTTATGGTCTGCAGTGACCTTGATTTCCCCAGGTAATTGCTTTAAAAGGGAGCACTCATGTGGAATTTAAATTCTCCCGTATTTTTAAATCTCCTGCAGGTTGTACTAAAGCTATACCCAGGCTCAGAGAATCCAATGGGAGAAGAAAATGATACGTGGCTTCTATGTCCTGCAATTAGCAGCAGGAGCAAAAGGCTGACATATTTCTGGAACGTTCCTTTTCCTACAGACCCTATGCCTGCATACTAGGGAGTTATAAAACTTTAGATGCTTCTGATTTTCTGATCCCTCCCTCCCCTCAGGTATTCATAAATTTAAAGGCCAGATCCTGCACAGTCAGGAATATAAGAGCCCAGAAGGCTTTCAAGGCAAACGCGTGTTAGTGATCGGTCTTGGGAACACTGGAGGGGACGTGGCAGTGGAACTCAGTCGAACGGCAGCTCAGGTACACAAGGGTGAATCCACACCCCCACCCCATCATCATTTCTGGTGGCTGGAGAGAGGGATACAAGACTATAAAGCACATTGGCCGATTGCTAAATCATGTGGACCCAACGTGAGTGAAAAAAAAAAAAAATCCACACATAACAGAATTGAAACATCTCCAAGAGGGGTCAAGGACACTGTGTGGATGCCAGGCCACGAGGCATTTTTTCAGAGGCACTGTTTCAGGAACAAGACCAAATGAATAAATTACTCCACCAAGACCACTGATCTGTTTTTACACTCTCTCTTCATAATTCTGGCGAAACCCCCATATAAAAATAGAAAATGGAAGTTATTTTCTGAACATGTCCAAATTTTCTATTAGAAGTCACATTTAGAATTTGTTTTCAGATAAAAACAGCCTTCACTTTGCCCACGAAGTGTGCAGAATGACTTTAGAAAGTCCAAGCATAGATTCGCAAATTAGAAATCTGTTCCACTTTAACATATATTATAGGACATTATTAGATTTGGGAAAGAGATGTTGAAGATTTGTATTGAACTCAGTTAAAATTGCTTTCCCAAAACTCCACTTTACATTCTGTATTATTTATATGTAAAAGATTGCCAGGTCAACAGTGCGCATATCTACTAGCACTATAATTTTTATAGTGAACATGATAAAAATACTTAACAGATATATAGATCAGGTAAAAGTGACTCATAAAAACGAAAACAACAGAAACAGTCATTTGTAGTTCTATGTACAAACTCACCAGTTAAAAACAGAAGCTATGAAGGAAATCTTGCCATTTGCAACAACATGGCTGGAGCCAGAGAGTATAACGCTAAGTGAAATAAGTCGGTCAGAGAAAGACAAATACCCTATGATTTCACTCACGTGTGGACTTTAAGAAACAAATGAGCAAAGGGGAAAAGAGGCAAACCAAGAAACACACTCTTACCCACAGAGAACAAAGCTGAGAGCACCAGAAGGGAGGGAGGTGGGGGGATGGGTGAAATAGGTGAGGGGACTAAAAGTGCACTTGTCGCAATGAGCACCGGGTGATGTGTGCAGGGGTTGAATTACTATATTGTACACCTGAAACTAATATAACACTGGATGTTAATTAACTGGAATTAAGATAAAAACTTCTTTAAAAAGGACAGATGTTATAAGAACATTTGAAGCACATCAAACAAACATACTACAAAATGATGTACATATATTTATCCTTCCTTACTTTTTAGGTACTTCTCAGTACTAGAACTGGTGCCTGGGTTATCCACCGCTGTTCAAATGGGGGTTACCCCTATAATATGGTGATTACAAGAAGATACCTTAATTTTATGGCGCAAGTTCTGCCCTCGTGTGTACTAAACTGGATTCAAGAGAGGCAAATGAATAAAAGATTTAACCATGAGAATTATGGATTAAGTATTACAAAGGGGTACTTAAATTTTTTATTTAATGGGAAAATTATTGAACCAATAATTTTAGGGCACCTGGGTGGCTCAGTCAGTTAAGTGTCCAACTCTTGATTTCGGCTTAGGTCATGATCCCAAGGTCATGAGATCAAGCCCCCAAGTCAGGCTCTCCACTGACAGCATGGAGCCTGCTTGGGATTCTGTCTCTCCCTCTCTCTCTATGCCCCTCCCCCACTCACTCAGGTGCATGCACGTGCTCTCTCTCTCTCTCTCTCTCTAAATAAACATATTTTTAAAAAACAATCAATAATTTTTAATTCTACTTTATTCAGAACTCAAATCTTCAGTAATTATTATGCTGCCTTTATTTATTCTGCTCTGGGCTTAGTTCCTTAAGACAATGTCCATCAGGTACCACAAATAGGAATATTCTCTGTCTGGTAACAAAAGTAGTAATTCATGAGGCTAGAATATAATGAAAGATAAAAACTTTTCATTTCTTGAAAAGTCAGGATGTTAGCTTGAAAGTCAGGACGTTAAAATTGGCTTTGAGGAGTCTTGAAATGGGCACCATCTACAAATGGAATATTTGCAGCATCTTGAGTACAGATGGCCAGCTCTTGCCAATGATTCTCTGGCTGAATGATTAGAGGATGAATTTCCAATAGGAGTTCCTAAAATTAAACATTTTAATATAACATGCATCTGTATGAAGCTGCACATGGCAAGGAAAAGAAAACTTTTGAAATGAATGTAAGGTCATTAAATGTGACTTCTATTTTATGCTTGACCCAAATATTTTTTTTTTGGTAAGACAGCTCTCAACTTACAAAGAAAATTAACGGCAGTGGATGATTTGATATGTCAATTTTATAAAGACATTATATGTGCCATGATTAGATGGAATGATGTTCGTAATAAAAAATATTTTTCAGCATAACTTGGTTCAGATTTTTTTATTTTTATCCAAAAAGTTTCTTGCTAATTTCCTTTTTGTCTAACGTCAACCCTTTGAGGCCTGGGTGATGTGAGACCTGATTCTTAAATGGATTGCTGTATACTCCGTCCTAATTCTTCGAGAAAAGCATTGCTCCAGAAATGAATTTCAAGAGACAGAGAATTTTAAACCCCAGGCAGGAAAGAATAGGTTTAGCCATTTTCCACATGCCTTCTACTGGAAGCAGAAAAACAAAAGATGCTATTGAAACAGTAAGTTGGGTAGACAACTTTGAACTAGACATTGGTCAATTCACTCCCTTGGCTTAGCAGATAATTCCCCTGAGCTGACCAAATAAATAATTTGCTCAACCATCTCACAGATACAACTACAATGAATAATTTTCTCTTCTGTGTCAAAGGAGAAAACCAAAATTCATTGTGAATGATGAACTGCCAATCTGTATCCTCTGTGGGACGGTCACTATGAAAACCAGCGTGAAGGAGTTCACGGAAACCTCTGCTGTCTTTGAAGACGGAACAGTGGAGGAAAACCTCGACGTTGTGATCTTTACGACAGGATACACATTTTCTTTTCCCTTCCTTGAAGAGCCTCTCAAAAGCCTTTGTACAAAGAAGATATTCCTGTATAAGCAGGTCTTTCCTTCAAACCTGGAGAGGGCAACGTTAGCTATCATTGGCCTCATCAACCTTAAAGGATCCATCTTATCAGGCACAGAGCTCCAGGCACGTTGGGCCACAAGAGTATTCAAAGGTACCTTGACTCTATTTAAAGCCCTACGTGATCAACTGAGTTTCCAATTAGTGTCTTGTGATTCAGCCAAAATGGAACAGATGTGAGCTAAAGTACCATAAGATATTTCAAGTTTAGGAAATATTTAATTTCATATATGAGTAATATTGTCATGGGTGTGCTTATGTCACTAACATGACGGTGGAAAAAAGGTTTTGGTTGTGTGGATGGGATTAATTTGCACAGCAACATATAATCATGTTTCTCAGATTAACTGAAATTGTTGGAAGCTTTGGGATCCTATATTCTGTTCTACTCTAGCTTATTTACTTCTAAATCTTTCTATTTATTTCTAGAAGTAGAACTCTATATCCCTTCCAAAGGAAGTTGCTGGAATAATGCAGACTGTGAATAAAGTTGAGTTCTGAGGAGATGGTAACCTTTGAGTAATGCCTATAAAAAAATATTTTAGACACTAGACACTAACTGCTGTCAGTTTTCACAGTAAGAGCACAGATGATGGAGTCGGGGTTACCAGGGTCTGATCCCAACTCTAAAACTCATTATCTTTGTGAGGACCTCTCTGAATCTCAGCCCCTTCGTCTGTAAAATGGGGATAATAAAACCTCTTTCACAACAGTTTTGTGAGATGGATAATGTCTGCCAACCACTTATCGTGGTACCTGGCACACAGTGAACTCTACTAATTGGTAACTGGCATTCTTACTCTTGCTGTTACTATCATACCTCTCCAAAGTAGGGCAGGTTTTAGATTAGTAAGCATTTTAAAGAATTGCATTTGCATGATTTTTTTTTATTTTTTTAATGTTTATTTTATTTTATTTTATTTTGAGAGGGGGAGAGACAGAGCGTGAGCAGGGGAGGGGCAGAGAGAGAAGGAGACACAGAATCCGAAGCAGGCTCCAGGCTCTGAGCTGTCAGCACAGAGCCCGACGCGGGGCTCAAACTCACAAAGTGCGAGATCATGACCTGAGCCAAAGTCGGATGCTTAACTGACTGAGCCACCCAGGCGCCCCTGATTTTTTAACTATAAACAGCAATCACAATTGAGCCAACCAGGTGTTCTTTCGCAGAATTGTGTCATTAATGAATAAAAACAATCACCAGTAATTTATCAACAGTATATAACACAGTACTAAGTTGTGTTGACTTTGTTCACCCTCTACAAATGTAATAGACCTCAGATTCCGCACATTTTCATTAAATGATCACAAATATTTCTTTCTTGGGGCGCCTGGGTGGCGCAGTCGGTTAAGCGTCCGACTTCAGCCAGGTCACGATCTCGCGGTCCGTGAGTTCGAGCCCCGCGTTGGGCTCTGGGCTGATGGCTCAGAGCCTGGAGCCTGTTTCCGATTCTGTGTCTCCCTCTCTCTCTGCCCCTCCCCCATTCATGCTCTGTCTCTCTCTGTCCCAAAAATAAATAAACGTTGAAAAAAAAAAATTTAAAAAAAAAACAAATATTTCTTTCTTTAAGGCCAATTAAAGTGCTTTCACAACATTATCTGGTTATATTAAAATCTCAGAAGACTCTTAAGTACGTGGTGTTTTGGGGTTTTTTTAATGTTTTGTAATGAGCTCAAAAATGCTCACCAGAATGATAGAGCTGACAAAACAAAACTCAATTAGATGACGCCACAGGAGGAATTACATGCTTCTCCAGAGAGCCTCCAGACGCAATCTGAGAACCACTAGGTAAAGTCTTGCCCGCTTTTTACAGGGTAAAGTGACTCTAGTGGCAAGCACATGACGGGGCTAAGTCAGACCTATCTCAAGCGGATACTAACCCCCCACTCTGGGGCCAGCACTTGGCTCCAGTCGGAAGAGCAGAGTCCAAGAGCTGAGACCGTCTAGGAGAGAGACCGAGAAGGAACACATGCCCACAACCACTCAAGAGGTCAGAGCCTAGTTTCTCTGTGAGGCTGAGGGACCACCAGGCACTTCCACACACGAGGCTTCCGGTGCAACAGGAGTGAAGACATGTCAAAGCAGGGCTATAAAAACAAGGTCATTTTAAGTAGTTACATTTAACCCACAAATAGCTTTAACACACACATACAAATACAAACAGGGGTATACAAACAATACAATACAAACAGTATATATGAATATATGTAATGTGCAAGCGGGTAAATGAGCTGGAGCAGGTACCAATGACCGATGGGTCAGCGCAGGCTGAGGGCTGGATGACAGGGGCGTCCCTCCTCATAATTCTGGCAGTAGAATGCCACGAACCCTGGTTAAGTGGGTTTGGAGGCGCATTATGCTTCCAGAAATTACCTCTAGTTCCAGTCTAAGCTTTGACTATTACACGTCCTAAGGATAGAGCAGTGGGGGACCAGAAACGAGGGAGAAGAGAACGCAAAGGAAAAGGCACATGTGACGTTAATGTTCTTTCCAATGTTTCTCACAGGACTCTGTAAGATACCTCCGTCTCCCAAATTGATGGCTGAGGCTACGAAAAAGGAGCAGCTCATAGAAAGGTATGACACGACATGCAGCTTCTTCGGGAAAACCTACCAATGTATTTCCGTATCCACAAACCTGCATCGGAGCCAGAAGAATATGCTTTTAATCCCAACTGTTCCACCAACTAGATGTGTGGTCTCGGATGTGTTAGGTGGGGGTACCAGCTCCTCTCAGCAGAATACAGAGCCAGGGCCCCAACAGGTGGCAACCTTGAGCTCACTTGGCCCCCAGAACCCCCTTGTGTCTTTGTTCTTGTGTCTCTTAGGCTGCTCTTTCTCTGCAATTCCTGGTGTCACCTCTTCCTCGCTCCTAAAAATTGGTGAACCCCAACCTTAATCCTCAGATCCTTTCTCACTTCTACGAACACCCACTCCTAGGCAGCCTCACCCAGGCCTGTGGCTCTCAATTCCATCACATAGTCATGACTCCCAAGTCTCTCCCTCGAATTCCAACTCCTAATCCAAGTCCCTCTAGATATCTCCACTTGGATACCACTTAGATATCTCAAATTTAATACAGCTAAGAATGAACTCTAGCCCTCTAACACCTGCCCACTCATCCTGCACCCGGGCTGCTCTGAGACTTTTCTTCCCCTTCTCAGTCACTGGCTACTCACTCTGGGTGATCAGCCAGAACCCCTGAGTGATCCTTTTCTCCTCTTTTTCTCTCCATACCGCACATCAGCAAATACTGTCAGCTCCTACCTTCGAACAGAAGGTAGAAATCCAGACCCTTCTAGCTACCCCCACAGCCACCCCAGACCAGGCCACTGTCACCTCTCACTAGGACACTGACTGTCACCACTTATCTGGTCTCCTGGCCTCCTCTCTGCTCTTCTACAGAGAGTGTCAAGTCTTGACACTGCGGCAGAAGTGAGGAGCGCCACATTGTCCTTCTGGTCAAAACACTCTGATTGCTTCCCATTTCACTCCCAGAAATTTCCCTGGGGCTCCCCAGTGTTCCAGAGCAACCAGCTATCTCTGTGCCCTCACTGCCTGCTGTCCTCCCACCTCACCCATACTGCTCCAGTCCGAGGCAGCCTCCTCCCTGGTCCTCAAACACCCCAAACCTAGCCCCCTTAGAACCTTTACACTTACTCTAACCTCTGCCTGGAATGTTCTCCCCTCCCCTCCCCCCATACCTACAGACTCACTCTGTCAAATATCGCCTTCTAAGAGAAGCCTTCTCTGACAACACTGTATAAATATGGCGGCCTACTCAATCCCTTCATTGCATCCCCCACTTCCTTTATATCTCTTCATAATACCTATTACCACCTGATTTATTATATATCTGCTTGGCTGAGGGTTTTTATAGCCTGTTAATTTCCTCACTAGAAGGTAAGTTTCTTGACAACATAGACTTTGTTTTATTCATTGTTAGACTCCTGGCAGCTAGCATGATGCCTCATGTGATATTTATTGAAGGAATGAATGAATGAATGAATGTCATTAGGACATCATGAAAGTTTACTAACCACAGAAATAGGTAGGAATAAAGCTTTCATATACATGATACCCACATCTGTGTCATGTTCAGGGCCCCATGTATGGCTCTCTCAACTCACAATTAATGTCAATAATAATAATTTAGGTGGCCATATATGTGATGCTTTCTGATCATGTTCATTCGTTCAACAAGTGCTGTATTGAGACTGGATGAGATTTTACCCTTATATCAAATTCAAGAACCTAAAACATTATCTAGAACTGCTCTTCCAATTGCCTCCTTTTACCAGCTCCTTTAACAAAATTACCTTCCCAAATACCTTCTGTAGATAAACTCTTATTTTTTTTGCTTTGCAACATAGAAAAACATTCCCAAACATGGCTTGACTGTGATAAAAAGAAACAAAATGGCGGGAGGAAGGGTGACTTATAACTTGAAACTGAAAAATGATCCATCTTTTTCCCCTGCAGGGGTGTGATGAAAGACATCAGTAAAGACAAACTTGAGTACATCACCTACATGGATGACATTGCCGCATGCATAGGCACAAAGCCCAGTGTCCCATTTCTGTTCCTCCAGGATCCCAGACTCGCTTGGGAAGTTTTCTTTGGACCGTGTACTCCTTACCAGTACCGCCTAAAGGGACCTGGGAAGTGGGATGGAGCCAGAAATGCCATCCTGACCCAATGGGACAGGACACTGAAACCCTTAAAAACTCGAATCGCCCCTGATTCCACCAAGCCTGCCTCCATGTCACATTATTTAAAAGTTTGGGGGGTACCTATCCTACTTGCCTCTCTTCTGCTGATCTGTAAATCTTCACTTTTTCTGAAGTTCGTGCAAGAATTTCCTCTTACCAGTAAGTATTTGGTGAGGATGAATCTGATTGGTTACAAGGGTTGTCCCGAGCCATATTAATTCTATCTCCAAATATTTGTGCATCCCTCCTCTCCTCTCCATCATAACCGCTATCTTTCAAGTTCAAGTCCAGTCATCTCTTACCTGAATTATTATACTTACTGCCTTCCTCTCTAGTCTCAGTGCCTCCTTTCTTGCCTCCCTTTCCAATCCATACTCTACTCTGCTACCTAAGCAATTATGTGAAATAAAAATATTGTCATTGTTTCCATAAAAATGCTGATTGGAATAAGATGACACTCAAATTAGTTAATTTGGTGGAAATTTTAATATAGAGATTACTACAAAAGGTTTGGGCAGACTGTAAGGAAATCATAGGGATAATGAAATACTCCCAGACTAGTAACAATGAGATATTTTTACCATTCTGAGGCCTAATGAGGCAAGAGGAGAAAACAATTATAAATGAGACAGAGAGACTTCTTTGTGGAGAGGGCTACACCTCAAGAGTTACAGCCTTCAGCTGACAGATGAAGGCAGTCCATGGTGACCCCAAAAGTGCAAAGCTTGGGAATACGTTCCCTAAGTTTATTTTCTTCCCTCCCTTTGATCCCCTGCCCATGCTCCCCAATGGCCTAACCCAGCCAAAACTCAAAGGGCAAGGTTACCAACTATTGTGGATTGAATTGTGCCCCTCAAAAAGTTATATGCAAGTCCTAACCCCTGGTACCTATACCTTGTTTGAAAATAGGATCTTTGTGAATGTAATCAATTTAAGATGAGATCATACTGAAGTAGGGTGAGCTAAATGCAATATGATTGGTGTCCTTATCAATGAGGATAAGACACACCAACATAGACACGGGGGAAAATGTTGTGTGAAGATGAGCAGAGGTCGGAGTGATGCATCCACAAGCTAAGGATGGCCCAAACACTGGAAGCTAGGAGAGAAACATGAACAGACTCTCCCCCAGAACCTCCCGAGGAAATCAATCCCGCTAACACCTGGGTTCCAGACTTCCAGCCTCCAGAACGGTGAATGAACAAGCCACCTGGTTTGTGGTATTTTGTGGTGGCAATCCTAGGAAACTAACGTACCGACTGATGCCATCCACGGAAGTCGGCCTCCTAAAGTACAGACGGAGCAAAGACAATGGAGAGCATATATGGAAGGGCAGACAGAAAGGACCCAGTGCAGACTGTTTACTATCCTTCAAAATTTCTCCTTTGATTAGAGATAATCGTCCAAATTACTGAACCTGGAAGAGGAGACCCTTCGTGATCTGACCGCATTTGCCCAGGTCGCCAGAGTCCTGTCCTACAGCTTCCCCTACTCCACTCTGGACCTACCATCCAACACTACCAAACTGTCAGCTGCGCCATACCTCCTCTCTTTGGCACAAGGCATTGCCTCCACTGGGAACTCGAATCCACCCCAACTCTCTTTCGAGAGACAGATCGATTATCTCCCTCTGTGAAGCCTTCCCTGGATCCTTAAAGCAGAGTCGACCTCCCATTCGTAATGACTGCCCTTCATGTACTGCTTTGTCATTGCCCTTTTCTTACTGTCATGTACAGTTGACCCTTGAACCATGCAGGTTTGAACTGCATGGGTCTACTTATATGCAAATTATTTTCAATAAATACAGTTCAGTCCTATAAGTATGTTTTCTCTTCCTTACGATTTTCTTCATAACATTTTCTTTTCTCTATTACTTTATAGGAATACAGTCTATCATGCAAATAACACACAAAATATATGTTGATTGACTTTATGTTATCAGGATGGCTTCCAGTCAACAGTAGGTGATTAGTGTACTAGTAGAGTTAGATTTTGGGGGGAATGAGAAGTTATACAGATGTTTTACTGGGCAGTGCTGTGTTGTTTAAGGATCAACTGTAACATTCTTTTTGTGTCTGTCTCCTAACAAATGAGAAGTTACTGAGGGGAGTTGTGTCTTGTTCAGCTAAAACACTGCCTGATCCAAAATATTGCTAAATAAATATTTGGTGGCTTACCAGTTGCCTCACCAGCTGACATTTCTTGTCTGTGTTCTCCTACCCAGATTCTTTCTCCTGCCAACATGATAAACATCCTCAGGTTCCCTCAGCCATGCAAACGAACAAGAACAGTTCACCAACAGCAAGAAATCCATATGGCAAATACAGTCAATATGGCTATACAATAACTAGCAACCATGTGTCCTGGTTGAAAGCACTCTCTCTGACTTGGATTATAATCCCAGTTCTGCCATGAGCTGTGAGGGTTTGGCCAAGTGACTTAGCCTGGCTAAGCCTCAGTATCCTCATCTGGAAAATGAGGAGAAAGGTAATAATGGCATCTACCTTAAAAGCAAACAGTGAGACAATACAGGATGTTAGCTACCCAGTAAATTAACTATCAATAGCTGATGAGCCCGAGGACATTTTCAATTCTCTGACTTAAAGGATTTGAAACCTGTTGCCCGGCTCCTTTCCCTCTTGCCTAATCAGAAAGCATGGCCTTTGCTCTCCATGAATCCCCTGGTAGCACTTTCCAGCTAAGATCACTCTTTTGTCTTCGTGACCCCCACCAAATCACTGAGGCCCCTTGCCACCATCATGGCTGCCGTCATCACCACACACACCCCACTCCGGTGCCCCCCCCCCAGAATGCAGAGGGAAACGTCAGCAAAGGAGGAATCATTCTCAATCATTAGGAGTGGAGCCCCTGACATAACTTGTTGATATGTCTGGATTTTTACTAACAACATCACCTAGTAGAAGGGACACCTAATTCCAAATCTTCAAAGCTGACCAACAAGAGCAATGTCATATTTATCTATGCCCAAGTTCTTGAAGAAGAAAGCAGAACTGAGATGTCTTTATTATCTCATTACATGTAATGTTGCGATTTATTTTTCCATGTATTAATTTTTAGATGAGAAAGCAAACTCCGAGAAGTAATTTGCCCCGATTCACAGAGCAAGGGAGAGACAGAACAGAGATTTGAATCCAAACATATGCAACCCTAAGGCCTTGAGATTGAGTTGCCTTGAGAGATAACTCCTCCAAATCACCCCTTACCACCTTGATTTGCTTATGGATGACGTTCCAAGCTGGACATTTCCTCCCTGAACCTTGAATAGACTTCTGAATATTCTACTTATCACATGCCATGACCCTAGTTCCCGAAAAAAAAAAAAAAAAAATGTATCATGAAAAGGCCACTGCAGGGGCAGTTGGTTATGCATCCTACTTTGGCTCAGGTCATGATCTCATGGTTCATGAGTTCATGCCCCACATCGGACCATCCAGGCACGGAGGCTGGAGCCTGCTTCAGATTTGGGGTTTCTCTCTCTCTCTGCCCCTCCCCCATTTGTGCTCCGTCTCTCTCTCAAAAATAAACAAACATTTAAACGAAAATTTTTTGATGAAATACAGCCAGATGAACACTAAACCATCCTGCACACCTAGAAAACTGATCTGAGGTTTAACACAACAATCTGCACCACCTGAACCACAGAACTCAGCAGGTACACGGCGCGGAGAGGTGAACTGGGGGAGAGAGAAGCCGGGAGGGCAGGATGCTGTTTTTCCGTGTGGAGAGGACAGAGACGGGGGGAGGGGGAAATACGGGAAAAGCACCCCTCCCAAAGCAGCTGGAGAGAAGGTGGAAAAGTGGAAACAGCCGCAGGGACTTAACTAAAAAGGGAGAAAGGAGAGGGCTTAAATTCCATTAAGACTATAAACAGGGGGAGCTCAGAGGCTGAAACTCTGCAGCACCATACCTGGCGGAGCTCGGGTGGGAAGGGCGAATCTCCAGGAGCAGAGAGGAGTCCGGGGGTCTTCAGACTGAATGGGAGAGGTGGTTCCCAGGACACCTGGTAGAGGCTGTGTGGATCCCCCAAAGGCAAGGCCCCAGTGGACCCGGGAGACCAACCTGGTGCTGGAACAAGGTCGCTGGGGGCGGAGCCCGGTGCCAGATGCGTGTTGTGATTTTCCATAATCCCTGAAACGCCGCTGCTACACAACTGCATGAACTTTCTCTGGGGCAGGCTGGCACCCGGCTGCAGTATCTGGGCATCGGCAGCAGCAACCAGCAAACGTTCCTGGGTGCAGCCGGCACCCGGCCACCGCTCAGTGAGACCCTCCCGCAGAGGAGCAGAACGGGTCAAGGCCGCAGTCCCTCAGAAGTAAGGGGTCGGGAAAAACAGCCGCATCTGAGATAAAACTCAGGAGGGAGGTGCTGCCTGGGGTTCGGTTGCAGATTGTGTAAAAGCGGGGAGTGGAGGGAAGCTGAAGACAAAGGACAGGTGCACAATTGCTAAGCTAATCCCGGAGAAGGGAGTTCCATACTAGAGACCAGGTATCTGGGCGACACCATTTTCACCACTCCCGCGCATGCGCATACGTACCTACAAGCGGCACGACAACCCACCCCAGTAAGCTAAGCAGCGCCATCTAGTGGAGAATGGAGCCGTTACACTAAGCCCCGCCAACTGGGCCAACCTCGCTCTTCAGGAACACAAGTTTCTCCGCCTGCTTACTTTATGGACTATAAAGTGCTTCATAGTTTGATTTCTGGGGGAAATTGAAGTAATTTCAGTTGTCTTTCGGTATGTTCGCCGGTCTATCTATTCAATTTTCTTTTTTTTTCTTCTTTCCTCTTTTTCGTTTCTTTTCTTTTTCTTGAATACAGAAAGAGAAAAATTTTTATTTTT
Source organism: Lynx canadensis (assembly GCF_007474595.2). Classification (NCBI taxonomy): domain Eukaryota; kingdom Metazoa; phylum Chordata; class Mammalia; order Carnivora; family Felidae; genus Lynx; species Lynx canadensis. Next base: position 13,524,230 of record NC_044319.2, read on the forward strand.
ATTTTCATTTTTATTAAAAATATTTTTCTTGAATTTTTTTCTACCATATTTTTTACTTTTGTGTAAATTTTTTCAAATTCTATTTTACTTCCATCATTTCATTTTATTCTACTTCACTGCATTCATTTTTTCAAATTTTCAAATGATTTCCTTTTTTTTCTTTTTGTTTTTTTTATTCCCCTTTTTTCTCTAATCTATCAAATCTCTTTCAACACCCAAACCAAAACACACCTAAGATCTAGCATCATTTACTCTATTTTGTGTGTGTGTGTCTGTGTGTGTGTTGTTTAATTTTTTAAATTTTAATATTTTTTAATTTAATTTTTTAATTTTAATTTTTTTACCTCATTAATTTCTTTCCTCCCTTCAAAATGACAAAATGAAGGAATTCACCCCCCAAAAAAGAGCAAAAAGAAACGACAGCCAGGGACTTAACCAATAGATACAAGCAAGATGTCTGACCAGAATTTAGAATCATGATAATAAGAATACTAGCTGGAGTTGGAAATAGATTTGAATCCCTTTCTGTGGAGATAAAAAAGTAAAAACTAGTCCAGATGAAATAAAAAATGCTGTAACTGAGCTGCAATATTGAATGGATGCCATGGCAGCAAGGATGAATGAGGCAGAGCAGAGAATCAATGTTATAAAGGACAAACTTATGGAGAATAATTAAGCAGAAAAAAAAAAGAGGGAGACTAAGGCATAAAAGCACAATTTAAGAATTAGAGAAATCAGTGACTCATTAAAAAGGAACATCAGAATGATAGGGGTCCCAGAAGAGGAAGAGAGAGAAATAGGGGTAGAAGGGTTATGTGAGCAAATCATAGCAGAAAACTTTACTAACCTGGGGAAAGACACAGACATCAAAATCCAGGAAGCACAGAGGACCCCCATTAGATTCAACAAAAACCGACCATCAACAAGGCATCTCATAGTCAAATTCACAAAATACTCAGGCAAGGAGAGAATCATGAAAGCAGAAAGGGAAAAAAAGTCCTTAACCTACAAGGGAAGACAGATCAGGTTTGCAGCAGACTTATCCACAGAAACTTGGCAGGCCAGAAAGGAGTGGCAGGATATATTCAATGTGCTGAATCAGAAAAATATGCAGCCAAGAATTCTTTACCCAGAAAGGCTGTCATTCAAAATAGAAGGAGAGATGAAAAGTTTCCCAAACAAAAATTAAATGAGTTTGTAACCACTAAACCAACCCTGCAAGAGATTTTAAGGGGGACTCTCTGAGGGGAGAAAAGACAAAAAAAAAAAAAAAAAAAAAAAAAAACAAATAAATAAAGACCAAAAGCAACAAAGACTAGAAAGGACCATAGAACACTACCAGAATCTCCAACTCTACAAGCAACATAATGGCAATAAATTCATATCTTTCTGTACTCACTCTAAATGTCAATGGACTCAATGCTCCAATCAAAAGACATAGGGTAACAGAATGGATAAGAAAACAATATCCATCTATATGCTGTTTACAAGAGACCCACTTTAGACCTAAAGACACCTTCAGATTGAAAGGAAGCGGGTGGAGAACCAACTATCATGCTAATGGTCAACAAAAGAAAGCCGGAGTAGCCATACTTATATCAGACAATCTAGACTTTAAAATAAAGACTGTATCAAGTGATGAAGAAGGGCATTATATCATAATCAAGAGGTCTATCCACCAAGAAGACTTAACAATTGTAAACATTCATGTACCAAATGTGATAGCATCCAAATATATAAATCAATTAATCACAAACATAAAGAAACTCATTGATAATAATACCATAATAGTAGAGAAGTTCAACACCACACAGCAATGGACAGATCATCTAATCAAAACATCAACAGGGAAACAATGGTTTTAAATGACACACTGGACCAGATGGACTTAACACATAAATTCAGAACATTTCATCCTAAAGCAGCAGAATATACATTCTTCTCCAGTGCACATGGAATGTTCTCCAGAATAGACCACATACTGGGACACAAATCAGCCCTTAACAAGAACAAAAAGATCGAGATCATACCGTGCATATTTTCAGACCACAATGCTATGAAACTCAAACTCAACCACAAGAAAAAATTTAGAAAGGTAACAAATATTTGGAGACTGAAGAACATCCTACTGAAGTATGAATGGGCTAACCAAGAAGTTAAAGAGGAAATTAAAAAGTACATGGAAGCCAATGAATATAACACCACAGCCCAAAACCTCCGGGATGCAGCAAAGGTGGTCATAAGAGGAAAATATATAACAATCCAGACCTTAGTAAAGAAGGAAGAAAGGTCTCAGATACACAACCTAACCTTACACCTTAAAGAGATGGAAAAAGAACAGCAAATAAAGCCCCAAACCAGCAGAAGACAGGAAATAATAAAGATTCGAGCAGAAATCAATGCTATCAAAACCAAAATAACTGTAGAACACATCAATGAAACCAGAAGCTGGTTCGTTGAAAGGATTGACAGAATTGATAAACCACTAGCCAGTTTGATCAAAAAGAAAAAGCAAAGGACCCATATAAATAAAATCAAGAATGAAAGAGGAGAGATCACAACCAACACTGCAGAAATAAAAACAATAATAACAGAATATTAGGAGCAATTATACACCAATAAAATGGGCAATCTGGAAGAAATGGAAAAATTCCTAGACACATGTACACTATCACAACTAAAACAGGAAGAAATAGAAAATTTGAACAGACCCATAACCAGTAAAGAAATCGAATTAGTAATCAAAAATCTCCCAAAAAACAAGAGTCCAGCACCAGATGGCTTTCCAGAGGAATTCTCCCAAACATTTAAGGAAGAGTTAACACCTACTCTCTTGAAGCTGTTCCAAAAAATAGAAATGGAAGGAAAACTTCCAAACTCTTTCTATGAGGCCAGCATTACCTTGGTTCCAAACCCATACAGAAACCCCACTAAAAAGGAGAACTATAGACCGATTTCCCTGATGAACATGGATGCAAAAATCCTCAACAAGATATCAGCCAACTGGATCCAACAATACATTAAAAAAATTATTCACCATGACCAAGTGGGATTTATACCTGGGATGCAGGGCTGGTTCAATATCCACAAAACAAGTAACGTGATTCATCACATCAGTAAAGGAAAGGACAAGAACCATATGATCCTCTCAATAGATGCAGAGAAGGCATTTGACAAAATACAGCATCTTTTCTTGATAAAAACCCTCCAGAAAGTAGGGATAGAAGGATCATACCTCGAGCTCATAAAAGCCATATACGAAAGACCCAATGCTAATATCATCCTCAATGGGGAAAAACTGAAAGCTTTCCCCCTAAGGTCAGGAACAAGACAGGGATGTCCACCCTTGCCACTGTTATTCAACATAGTATTGGAACTCTTAGCCTCTGCAATCAGACAACACAAAGAAATAAAAGGCATCCAAATCAGCCAGGAGGAGATCAAACTTTCACTTTTGGCAAATGACATGATACTCTATACGGAAAACCCAAAAGATTCCGCCAAAAAACTGCTAGAACTGATTCATGAATTCAGCAAAGTTGCAAAATGTAAAATCAACGCACAGAAATCGATTGCATTCCTATACACCAACAATGAAGCAACAGAAAGAGAAATCAAGGAATCCATCCCATTTATAATTGTGCCAAAAACCATAAAATACCCAGGAATAAATCTAACCAAAGAGGTGAAAAATCTGTACACTGAAAACTATAGAAAGCTTATGAAAGACATTGAAGACAACACCAAAAAATGGAAAAAGATTCCATGCTCCTGGATAGGAAGAACAAATATTGTTAAAATGTCAATACTATCCAAAGCAATCTACATATTCAATGCAATTCCTATCAAAATAACACCAGCATTCTTCAGAGAGCTAGAACAAACAATCCTAAAATTTGTATGGAACCAGAAAAGACCCTGAATAGCCAAAGCAATCTTGAAAAAGAAAACCAAAACTGGAGGCATCACAATCCCGGACTTCCAGCTGTATTACAAAGCTGTGATCATCAAGAGAGTATGGTACTGGCACAAAAACAGACATTCAGATTAATGGAACAGAATAGAGAACCCAGAAATGAACCCACAAACGTGTGACTAATCTTGGACAAAGCAGGAAAGAATATCCAATGGAATAAAGACAGTCTCTTCAGCAAGTGGTGCTGGGGAAACTGGACATGCAGAAAAATGAACCTGGACCACTTTCTTACACCATACACAAAAATAAACTCAAAATGGATGAAAGACCTCAACGTAAGACAGGAAGCCATCAAAATCCTCGAGGAGAAAGCAGGCAAAACCCCTTTGACCTTAGCCGCAGCAACTTCTTACTCAATATGTCTCCGGAGGCAAGGGAAAGAAAAGCAAAAATGAACTCTTGGGACCTCATCAAAATAAAAAGCTTCTGCACAGCAAAGGAAACAATCAGCAAAACTAAAAGGCAACCAATGGAAATGGAGAAGATATCTGCAAACAACATATCAGATAAAGGGTTAGTATCCAAAATTTATCCAAGGATTTATCCAAGGGATACAGGTATGCTGTTTCAAAGGGACACATGCACCCCCATGTTTATAGCAGCACTATCAACAATAGCCAAAGTATGGAAAGAGCCCAAATGTCCATCGATGGATGAATGGATAAAGAAAATGTGGTATATGTATACAATGGAATATTATGCAGCAATCAAAAAGAATGAAAGCTTGCCATTTGCAACTATGTGGATGGAACTGGAGGGTATTATGCTAAGTGAAACTAGTCAGTCAGAGAAAGACAAATATCATATGACTTCACTCATATGAGGACTTTAAGACACAGAAATGAACATAAGGGAAGGGAAACAAAAATAATATAAAAACAGGGAGGGGGACAAAATAGAAGAGACTTAAATATGGAGAACAAACAGAGGGTTGCTGGAGGGGTTGGGGATGGGCTAGATGGCTAAGGGGCATTAAGGAATCTACTCCTGAAATCATTGTTGCACTATATGCTAACTAATTTGGATGTTAATTTTAAAAATTAAGTAAATAAATAAATAATAAATAAATAAATAATTTAAAATTAAAAATAAATAAGTAAATACAAATTTAAAAAGTAAAAAAAAATTAAGAAATAAAAGGCCACTGCAAGTGAATCATTTTAAACAGGAATTGAAATGTCATAGTAAATAGTTGGGGGAGGTAAGAATTTAGGTTTTATCAAGAGGTAAATTTGAGAAATAAAACCAGAAATTAGAGAAATAAATTTCTTAGCCTTGTATTTAACCAAATTTTATTATAATTGTAACTATGTACTAATAAGAATTGCCTAGTTATCTGACAATTTATAAAAGAGCAAGCTAGGGGCGCCTGGGTGGCGCAGTCGGTTAAGCGTCCGACTTCAGCCAGGTCACGATCTCGCGGTCCGTGAGTTCGAGCCCCGCGTCAGGCTCTGGGCTGATGGCTCAGAGCCTGGAGCCTGCTTCTGATTCTGTGTCTCCCTCTCTCTCTGTGCCTCCCCCGTTCATGCTCTGTCTCTCTCTGTCCCAAAAATAAATAAACGTTGAAAAAAAAAAATTTAAAAGAGCAAGCTAGAACATCTTCCACCTCATTCGTTCTCTTAACATTTTTTACTTCATGTTTGACTTCCAAAGCAAAATTACAAGACTGGTCATTTTGTAAAAATTTCCAAAGTTTTCATTGATTTTACCAAGTAACTCTTTTTTTCCTTACTTTTTTAATGTTTATCTATCTTTCCAAGAAAGAGAAACAGAACACGCGTGGGGGAGGGGGCAGAGAGAGAGGGAGACACAAAATCTGAAGCAGACTCCAGACTCTAAGCTGTCAGCATAGAGCCTGATGCGGGGCTAGAACCCACGAACTGCAAGACCATGACCTGATCTGAAGTCCGACGCTTAACCGACTAAACCACCCAGATGCCCCTATCTTTTTTTTAATTTTTTACCATGTAACTCTTAATTCTTTGGCATTTAAATCATTCCCTTTTGAAACTCCTGTCTTGTCATTATGCTTGTGAGTTACCTCTATTTCAATCTCAAATTGTTTTACCTGACATAACTCTGCTAGATTTGCCAATGGCTTAGCAGTTCTCCCATATTGTCTTTATCAACTACATGAAGTCCTTCTTGTTTTGAAGGTTCTGTCACTTCACTTGCTGTTACATATTTTGCATTTGTCTGGTATGCGATATCAGATGATCATTAGTGACTGACCACAAAGACATTCGTGAAAATGATACCCAGGGTAGACTCTCCTATTGAGTAAGTACATGTGTTTGAGAGAAAATAAACTTGTAAGTGGTCAGCTGATTCATGAATTCATTCAACAAACATTTATTGAGCACCTACTATGTTCCAAACACTATTCTAGACCATGATGCTACTACGGAATTGACTAACGAGAAAGAAAACCCTTGGCTTCATGGAACTTATAATCAAGTATGAGAGGCAGAAAATGAACAAGAAAGTGGTGGATAGTGACAGGTGTGCCATGAAGAAAAATAGAGTAAGTTTAAGAGACAGAGAGTGATGGGGGGGTTAAACTGGGTGCTCAGACAAGACCTCTTTGAAGAAGTCACTCTTGAAATGTCCTTAGTAATACCTGCAAAAAGTAAGGATACCACCCATGTGAATATTTTGAAATATTTATTTTTTTTTAACATTTTATTTTGAGAGACAGAGACAGAGCATGAGTGGGGGAGGGGCAGAGAGAGGGAGACACAGAATCGGAAGCCGGTTCCAGGCTCTGAGCTGTCATCACAGAGCCTGACACAGGGCTCAAACCCACAAACCATGAGATCTACCTGAGCCAAAGTCAGATGCTTAACTGGCTGAGCCACCCAGGCGCCCCTACAGTTGAAATATTTAAAGATTAACACCTCCTTTTTTTCTTTCACTGATAATCGTAACATTGAAAGGTTTTTGTATTATACGAATAGATGCGAGTCCATTCCAACTTTTTCAAAACAAATAATTCGAAAAAAGACAGCTCAAATTGGGGTACCTGATTGGCTCAGTTGGTAGAGTATCCGACTCTTGATCTCAGGGTTGTCAGCCCGAGCCCCATGTTGCGTGTAGAGATTACTTAAAAAATACATTAAAAAAAAAAAACCATAGCTCAAATTAGTAGAAGGGGCATGCTTGATAAGAGCATTCACCCCACAGGCAGTTTGGAGGCTAAGCTAAAAGAGCACATTTGGCCACAAATGCACAGAATTAGCTGTTGCATGTAAAAGTAGGAATTTCAGCCCTCGGTTGGGAGCTGCACCTGCCAGGAACCCCCACCCCCCTCAACACCTCATCCACCATCACCACTTTGATCGTTCACCCCACCAACTTCACTAGCAAGTCCACAGTCGCTTGTCCACGGTGAGCAATGGCAAACTCTACAGGCCCTGCTAAAGTAAACGCCTGACGTTCAGCTCAAACGTAGCACCCTCGCATCACACTTGCCACTAGAGGGGGACAAGGCAGAGCATGCTGTCAGACAGGCCGCTCTCCGTCTCAGGGTCCTGCACAGGCACTCCGGTTGCCCCTGTCTCACCTGGCCAAACGGGGGGCGGGGGGTGGGGTGGCTGATGAGATCAATTTCTTCAGCATAGTGGGCGGAAGCTTTGTATTTAGCATACCCACAAGGAGAAAACGTGGCAAAGTGGAAGCGATGGGGAAAGAGAGTGAAAGGAAATGCACACCAGTAGGAAAACATTCAGTGAATATTTTTGTACTATGACAATGTCACTTTCCTACATAGTCTTGTAACTTCCGAGATTCAGATAACAAATCCCCAGACAAGAAAAGACTTGTGATTATGTCTTCACATCCTTCCGAGTTATGCACTCTTTGAACAGAAAGTAGACTGATTGAAAGGCAATTCAGGGGCACCCACACAGCTCAGTCAATTAAGCATCCGACTCTTGATTCCAGCTCGGGTCATGACCCCAGGATCGTGGGATCAAGCCCCACATCAGGCCCCAAGCTGAGCGAGGATCCTGCTTAAGATTCTCTCTCTCTCTCTCTCTCTCTCTCTCTCTCTCTCTCTCCCCCTCTGCCCCTCTCCCCCGCTTGCATGTATTCAATCTCCTTCTCTTTCTCTCTCTCTTTATCTCTCTCTCTCAAAAATAAATTCATTTTTTTTCATTTAAAAAAGAAAAAATAAGGTCAGTTCAATAAAGCAGTTCATTGAATTGAATTGGGCTTCCCTAGATTAACAAGGCTTCTCAATGTCTCACAGATTTATTTTCAGTAGGCTCTGGGAACAGTCTAAGGACTAGAGCACTGGGACTGAGGTCTTTGGGCCGTTAGCAATTTCAATGTCTGTACCTCTGGGTACAAGAAATGCATTATCAGTTCTCCTAGGTCAGCAGGAGAAAAGAGAGGTCAATGGTCAGTGTTCACTAAAAATAGCTTTCTTATACTCCAAAACTTCAAACTTACCCAGAAGAGGATAAGACTGAACTCGAACTTGACCAAACAGGGTCCAGGAGTTGACTCTGCTTGGAATACTGCTTATAGGGAGACAGAGAGTTGTGGTGGCCCACATGGGGGCCACCATCTCTGTAACCTCCCTGTATCACTCTCCTTTCAGATTCTGTATGTGCCCAGATACACTTCTTCCCCATTCCTAATACCTCCTTCCTATGAAAGGAACTGAATTAGCATAGCCCTGGGCCTCTCTCCATCCCCTTAGTCATCCTGCTTATGGATCAGGGCAGGTACAATGACGTATCTGACAAATTCAGGGAGAACGACTGGTTCCCCATCAGCTCTGCAGGCATTCTGGTGGGAGTGAGCCTGCCCACAGAAAGCATATGTTCTGCTCTGCCCCGGGCATTGGGTGGGGAAGTCGCCTAATTCTGAAGTTCCATTGATAGACCCATATAGTCCAGCTTAACCTCTGTCCATAACCAAATGAGCATTTTGGACTCAATCTTCACTCTTTGTTTTATTTTATAAATTGTCCAGAACCCAGGTGAAGAAATTAGGTGCTAGTTACGGGTGGAGACTCTGAGACCCCAATGCTGTACCTTAGCAAACTGCCTTTTAACTGTACCTCTAAGTCCCACTTCTGGCTTTCTTTTGGAATTACATACTTTGCTAGGACATCATCAACATGCCAAATAAAACTCCCTTTACTATCACACTCCTTCCCTTCTATTTCTTGGCTTATTGTTCTATCAGCTTCCCACCTTAAAGGGTTGTCAACATACGTTAGCCCAACAACGTATGGAGGGTCCTCTCCATCGACCCTACCTTGGAAACAGAGAGCAGCTGCTGGTAAAAGTTGACAGGGGAAGCCTAGATAGGCCCACCCTAATCCCAGACACTATCACCTCTTAATCCACTCAGCAACCTAGGAGGTAATTATTCTGACACAGATGTGTCACAGAAGAGGAAATTGAGGAATTAAGAGAGGTTCCTTAATTCACCCAAAGCCACACAGCTAGTAAGGGATGGAACCAGGGCAGATTTCATTCTAGAGTCCCACACTTGACTACATATCACTGTGGAATAGGAAAAACTTAGGGTCCCTGGCAGAGCCTGAAAATTAAACTGACAAAGACAGGTTAGCAAGAGAGAAAGCATACAAATTTTGAATTTTTGCATGTGCACAAGAGCTTTTACGAGAGAATGAAGGCCTGCCGAAGTGACCAGAGCAAGAAGCTTTTATACCTTTTGGACAAAGAAACAGTAAATATGTAAAGAATTGAAAAGATGGAGAGGTTTGGGCTAGGAATAGTAAATGGTGAAGAAGTAGCTAGGAAGATAAGGTTTAGTTTAATAAGGTTTGTTTGTATAGATTTCTAAGCCCCAAATTCCCTGTCTCTGGTGATAACAATGTTTTCCTTCCTCCTGGTACAGAGAGGGTACCTTTCACATGGGAGGTTCATCACCTGTATCAGGGAAGGAGAAGGAGGTTAGGGAGAAGTCAGAGTAAGCTTCCTACACCTGCTGTTTTCTCAAATTGTTTCAGCTTAAGATATTCAATGTGCCTGGGTGCCACATTTTAGGGTCATGTGTCCCTAAAGTTAGATATCCAGGTTAGAATGAAAGTTACCTGTTCACATTTAAGAAAAATTATACAGGGGCTCCTGGGTGGCTCAGTTGGCTGGGCATCCAATTTTATTTCAGCTCAGGTCATGATCCCAGGGTCATGGGATCGAGCCCCACGTCAAGCCTCACATCAAGCCCCACATCGAGCTCCATTGCTGAGCATAAAGCCTGCCTGGGATTCTCTCTCTCTCTAAGTTTTTAAAAAATTTTTAAAGAAAGAAAAATTATTCAAAACACAGAAATAAAACCAAGAGAATGCCTGTGTGCCCTTGCAATGTCACACTGAAGCATTATTTGACAATCCTCTCAAGGATTATTTCATTTTTTGGAGGAGTTACCATTTTCTGACTTTTCTATTTACTACTAATTAGGGGCCCATATTCTGTGAAGTTATGTTAACTTGTAGATTTATGTCCAATAAAGATGCAAATGATTTCTCTCTAGTAGAAGAGATAATAATCCCAAAGGTTATGGTTTATTGCCCTGTAAAACATTAATCAGTTTTGTTTCTAACCCAGATAATTTTTTCTACGATTTCTTTATTAAAGTGCCTTACACTTCCATAAAGGCTCTTTAAACTGGCTTGACCGTTGTACTGGTTCCCTCACTAATTAATGAGATGACTAAATCTTTGACATAGATTCCCCTCTATGTTTGCAAAAAACAAAACAAAAAAAAGGTTACTTTTAACTCCTGCAAATTACACATCTAGGAGTGAGCCATTTACAAGGACTCTTCTAAAAAGTTCTTTTTTGTTTATTTAAAGCCCAGCAGACTTGGGTTCAAACATGACCTTGTTGACTTTCCAGCTCAACAATTTGAGGAAACTCACTTTCTTATTTTAAGTCCTACTCCATGTCCAGGAACTGAGGGTAAATATTTCTACAACACAGACTTAGTGTGAGCATTAAGTGAAGTGATATACCCAGTATCTTAGCACTTGAGTCCTAGTGGGTGATTAGTATGAATGTCAGTTACATTCCCCTTCTCCCAGGGGGATACCAACAAATGTCTCACAACTGGCTTTCCAAAAGAAAATCCCATTTATAGTGCTTGCAGATTTTCATGATACAAATAGTCCCACCGTGACTGGCTGATTTCACCCCACCCACCAACCTGAATGTGGAATTTGGAGGAAATACCTACAATTGACCCATGCACAAGCCAGCTCACTCTCTTCCTGTTCTTTACCTGGTTAACTCCCTCTCTTTCAGATCTCAGTTCAAACAGCTCTTCATCAGGGGAGCTCCCCTGATCCCCAGACTAGGTCAAGTGTCCTACTATTTTTTTCACAGTACTGTGTATCCTTGCTTCAGACCCTTCTCACAATTTGTGGTCATACATTTATGATTGTTAGTTACCTCTATCACACCCGTTAGACTGTAAGTTCCAGGATGACACAGACCATATCTGCTTTGCTCTCCATTATACCCCCAGCACCTAGCTCAATGCGTGGTACAAAGAAAGAGCTCAATAAATATGTGTTGGTTTAACCAAGCAAGCAAGCAATTGAAGATGAATAGGTGCATGGATGCATGGATGGGTGGAGCTGAGTTTTTGTTCCTCTTCCAAATTTTACACTCTCTGCCCTTCTAACTGGTGTTCAACTCTCCTCTGAACATTTGCAGTCATTCAAATCAGTCTTCTTTAGAAGCAAAACATTTTCTGACCACATACAGTGGCATACTTCCGTAATGGCAGTCACCTGACTGGTTGACCCCCAAGGACTAAATGTCACTTAATTTCTTCAGGCTGAGTTCCATCAGTAAAATGGATACTCCACTGCCGGCCACTGCCTCTGTTGAGTATGAGCTTGCCACCCACCCACTGTGGATCAGTCTCTGTAATTGAGACCATTCTCCAGAGTCCACTTTGGAACTTGGGCCCATTTCCAATTTCCTCTCCTTCTACATATGTTTCTTACCACTACTCATACATAATGCTATCTTTCTAAGTTACAGATCAAGATCAACATTTACTCAGCTTGACTCTTCCAGAGAAATGATTTTCGTTTGTAACTAGAAATATTTTCCCACAGTCAGAATGATCATTCCACTACTCTAGATATATATTTTTTTCTGCAAGTGGATTTTAAAAAATGAAATCAATTCGGGGCACCTGGGCGGCTCAGTCGGTTGAGCATCCAACTTTGGCTCAGGTCATGATCTCATGGTTTGTGGGTTTGAGCCCCGCATCGGCCTCTGTCCTGACAGCTAGTAGCCTGGAGCCTGCTTCGGATTCTCTGCCCCTCCCCTGTTCATGCTCTGTCTCTGTCTCTCTCTCTCTCTCTCTCTCTCTCTCAAAAATAAAATAAACATTCAAAAAAAATTGTTTTTAATGAAATCATTTCAAATATGTTAAAAATGACCAAAGAAGACAATTTAGGTGATACAAACTTTAATACATGAAGCAGATATTCTGCATTGGGAAAAGTCAAAACAAGGCAGAAGGTAGGAAGCTTTTCTAGGCTAAAGAATAGAGAACAAGGAAGAGAAAAATAGAAAACATCTGATTGGCTGGGCCTGGTAGTCAACTTTGTTTAGGATGAGTAGGAACAAGGAAATAAGTATAGCACCCAGAGTGGCCTTGGTATTTGGGGTTTGGCCGACTGGATATATTGTTTCCAGTCAAGTGGAACATTTACAAAAACATGAAATTTACCTAAGTTTCAGTTTGCTAACATGGCAACCCAGCAGGAGTGGCCTAGCAATTTATTCCAAGGAGTGTAAGGACTTAGTACTATTTATTAATAACCTAAGAGCTCTCCCTATTTAGCCTTCTTATACAGGCTTTAACATATAAAAATTTGGGGGAGAAAAATCAAAATTTAAATAAAAATAATTTGTATGAACGGTCAGAGACGTGTGATATTTTTTTGCCTTAAAAATGTTTATTTTCCAATTTTTTATGTTTTTTTAAAATTTTTATTTTTTAAAATTTATAGCCAAATTAGCATATAGTGCAACAATGATTTCAGGAGTAGATTCCTTAATGCCCTTACCCATTTAGCCTACCCCCCCACACACAACCCCTCCAGCAACCCTCAGTTTGTTCTCCATATTTATGAGTCTCTTCTGTTTTGTCCCTCCCCCTGTTTTTATATTCTTTGTTTCCCTTCCCTTATGTTCATCTGTTTTGTCTCTGCAAGTCCTCATATGAGTGAGGTCCTATGGTTTTTGTCTTTCTCTGACTAATTTCACTTAGCAGAATACCCTCCAGTTCCATCCACGTAGTTGCAAATGGCAAGATTTTATTCTCTTTGATTGCCAAGTAACACTCCATTGTATATATATACCACATCTTCTTTATCCATTCATCCATTGATGGACATTTGGGCTCTTTCCATACTTCGGCTATTGTTGATAGTGCTGCTCTAAACATGGGGGTGTATGTGTCCCTTGGCAGGACAGAGAAAACTTAACTTCAGGAGCTTCATTTCATGAGGAATTCTAAACAGAATTTGGGCTAAGGTAGTGAATTAGTAGGGCTCTAAATTTTCTATCTCTGGTGATAAGGATGTCTCTTTACCTCCTGGTACAGGGAGGGTACCTTTCACATGGGAGATTTATTTCTTGCTTTCTGGGGTCAAAGGGGAATGCAGAGGTCAGAGTGTTCTTTTCACATTGATTATTTCTTAAGTAACTTTTGTTAAAAATAATCAATATGCCAGGGGCTCCTGGGTGGCTCAGTTGGTTAAGCGTCGGATTTGACTCAGGTTATTATCTCACCTTTGGTGAGTTCCAGCCCCACATTGGGCTCTGTGTTGACAGCTCAGAGCCTGGAGCCCACCTCAGACTCTGCCTCCCTCTGTCTCTGCCCCTTCTGCTTGCACTCTGTCTCTCTGTTTCAAAGATAAATAAACATTAAAAAAAATTTTTTTAATAATCAATATGGCACAGTTACACATTTTGGGGGCAACCTGTCCTTGGCCAATAAAAGCCACACCTTGACCTATGCATCTCTTATATCTGGCTGTTCCTGAGTTATATCCTCTTATAATAAATTGGCAATCTAGCAAGTAAACGGTTTTCTTGCGTTCTCTGAGTCATTGGAGTAAATTAACAGAACCTGAGGAGGGGGTATGGGACCCTCCCATCTATAGCCGGTGGGTCAGAAGCACGGATGACAACCTAGACTGGAGATTGGCCTCTGATCTTGGGGGGTGGGGCGCAAGAGTCTTAGGTTCCAGAATTGCTTGATGTGTGGAGAGCCAATGCACCTGGTGTCAGAAGTTAGGAAGTGTGGAAGAGCACTGAGAACTGGGGAGACCCAGCAGAGTGTTTTTCCTTTATAAGACACCCGCAACTCACCTAAGTAAACAGGTGGGGGTGAACCATTACCTTCATGAGACTTTGCAAACATTTCATCCGGCATTGCAAAATTCTTTCCGGCAGACGTTTGCAATTTATGAACAGAGCGTGACCTGCAGGCCATACTCTGGCAACCTAAGTTGGCAGTGCAGCTTGGAATCTAATTTGAGGAAGCCTTGAATCCTAACAGTGGAGAAACTGAGATCCACTTAAAGAAATTCAGCCCAGGGGCACCTGGGTGGCTCAGGCAGTTGAGTGTCCAACTTCAGTTCGGGTCATGATCTCGCCCGCTCATGGGTTCGAGCCCCGCGTCGGGCTCTGTGCTGACAGCTCGGAGCCTGGAGCCTGCTTCGGATTCTGTGTCTCCCTTTCTCTCTGCCCCTCCCCCACTCATGCTCTCGCTCCTTCAAAAACAAACATTAAGAAGAAGAAGAAGCCCAGCCCTGGTCTGACTCTTGCTGATCAAGTATTCCTGATCAGATCTCACAGATGGGGAAGGACTCGTGAAGTGCCCGACCTGCTGTGTGTGCAGTGCGCGCAATTCCCTGGGAGACGCAACTGACAGATACAGTCTGGGACTGGACTTGATCCTTTCTAAGGGGTCATGGTTCCAGCTGATGCTGAAGCAGTTTTCCCCCAGAGCAGCAGCTATGGGTCTTTTCACTTCCTCGGTCAAGAATGAGGGGGGCACCTGGGGGGCTCAGTCAGTGAAGCTGACTTCGGCTCAGGTCATGATCTCATGGTTTGTGAGTTCAAGCCCCGCATTGGGCTCTGCGCTGACAGCTCAGAGCCTGGAGCCTGCTTTGGGTTCTGTCTCCCTCTCTCTCTCTTTGCCCCTCCCCCACTCATGCTCTATCTCTCTCAAAAATAAACAAACATTAAAAAAAATTTTTTTTAAAAGAATGAAACACAGGTTCCAGGGATGATCCATAATTCCATAACATTTTTAAAATATTATTATAGCCACTTTATCTTCTATCACTTATATAATTTATATTTTTAAATATAAAGTATAATTTATGTGAAAGCATGTAATATTAAGAAACATTATGAGGCAAAGCACAGTTTGCAAGGTCATTCAAGGAAATTAAAAATAAACCTGCTGGGGCCGCCTTGGTGGCTCAGTCATTTAAGTATCTGACTCTTGATTTTGGCTCAGGTCATGTTCTCATAGTTCATGAGATTGAGCCTCACACTGGGCCCTGTGCATGGACCCTGTTTGGGATTCTCTCTCTGTCTCCCTGCCCCTCCCCAGCTTGCTCTCTAAATAAATAAATAAATAAATAAATAAATAAACAAACAAACCTGCCGTAAAGGTCTCTTGCCCAATAATAAAATGTGTTCAGAGTTCAGCATTACAATCCAATACTTCTGTTAGGTAATTTATGATCATTTATCTCCCCAAAAGGAAATCCTTCAAGTGAAGGGGAAATCATTAAAAAAAAAAAAAAAAAAAAGACTAAGCTTCAGAGATTGCATTTTCTAGCTTAAAAGCAGTACATATGCTAACTTAAGAGGAAATAAATAAAGCACGTAGTTTCTTGGACTACCCTAGGCACACAAGTTCGAACATCTTGACCCTCTTCAAGCTGAGCTCACTATAGCTCTTCAAGTCCACTCTTGAGAGTCATTGGCAAATTTGCCATTCGCTCTGCAAAACAGAAACAGAACTATATGCACACCCACGTATGCATAGAGTTCCTGTGACCTCCCTTCAGTCACACCAGGCCATCTGGTCTCCCTCTACCACCCTCAGTTAATTTCCAGGTGCCTACGGATGAACAACAGTCAACAAATCAGACGTAATCATTCCACTGGCGACAGCCAACACAATAATAGAAGCAAAAAGTATATAAAATAAAATAGAAATAGAAATGGACAAAAGCGGAGAAGAGGAATAACTAAGAAGGAAGACAGGGAGAGGCAGGAACTTCAACTCCAACGGTAGAGTACTCTAGAGTCATGTGGGAGAATTAAACCATTTTCCACAACTTTGGGGAACACCGCTAACTTGAAAGAAAACCAGTCAACCACAATACCACAGCTTTCTGGAGCCATTGTGGCAGAGGGCACCCAAGCCTCTCTAATGATCTGGCGGCGGGGGGGTGGGGGGGGGAAGGGGAGGCTGAATAACAGCCTGGTCCTATAATCAAGACACATTAGACAGACTAAATCATCTTCTTCTGAGAGGAAATTTGGTTTCGGAAATTGGCTACAAGTCAAGAACTCACCATGGGTGTAAAAGGTATAAAGACAAACTAAGAAATTTCCTTTCAATTAAAAATAAAATGTGGGGGTACCTGGGTGGCTCAGTTGTTTAAGCGTCTTCTGACTTCGGCTTCTGTCATGATCTCACGGTTCATGAGTTCAAGCCCCGCATCAGGCTCTGTGCTGACAGCTCGGAGCCTGGACCCTGCTTCAGATGATTCTGTGTCTCCCTCTCTCTCTGCTCCTCCCCACTCATGCTCTATCTCTCTCTGTCTCAAAAATAAATAAACATTAATAAATAAATTTTTTAATAAATAAAAAAATTAAAATGTGATATAAATAATGAAACTCACTTGCTTTTGTGATTCCAAACAAAGTGTTCAAAAACTAGAGAAAGGGTGCCATGGCTAACCTAAGGAGACTACCGCTCAAGGCAAGGAACCTTCATTTTGAAGTGTTTTCTAGGGTGTTGGATAAAAACCAGTCTTACTAAAACTTCTGGTTAAACATGGCGGATGGAACACATGTTACTATGTTTCTTTCATTTCCTTCAAACCCCACCAAAACAGCAGTAAATGAAAACAAAAACTAGTGGGAGACAAGAGCTGACGGACAATGTCATCACATTTTAAGTAGACAAAAAGCAGATGGAAAAGTAATGACTAACAAAATGGAGGAAGTTTACAGCCTAAACTATCCCAGACACTGTCAGCTTTAAGCAGAGCAGAGAGTAATTTTCTTCAAGTAAAAGTAATAACAATGAGTTTACTCAAGAACAACGGAAGAATTGCAGTTGGTGAACCATGGCAAGTCTGAAGGGACAAAGGGAAGTTCAGGTTTTATTAGGTTTTAGAAGGCAACTGGAGAGGATTGTCTTGAACAAAATTTATCGGAGAACAAGAGTTTGAGGTTCTGAGGGTTTCTCGGTTTCTCGTTGGCTGCAGTGGTGGTTAGTGCTTTGTTTCTGGGGAAGAGAGGAAAGGATTTTCCTTTCCTTTCTTAAAGGCAAGAGATAAAGTCCTATGTGAAAAGAGCCCTCCCTTGTCTAAATGATGATCTTCTCGCCCTGCTGGTTATGCTGGCTGCAACAAGGCGTACATACATGCGAGCTCCCCCTTCAGGGCTTCCAACTCCATTTAAAAAAATTTTTTTAATGCTTGTTGATTTTTGAGAAAGCGACAGAGTAAGAAAGAGTGCAAGCAGGGGAGGGGCAGAGAGAGAGAGAGAGAGAGACAGAATCCGAAGCAGGCTCCAGGCTCTGAGCTGTCAGCACAGAGCCTGATGCAGGGCTCAAACCCACGAACCACGAAATCATGACCTGAGCCGAAGTCAATCGCCTAAGGGACTGAGCCACCCAGGCGCCCCCCTCCAACTCCATTTTAAAGGAGGTTTTCTTTATTTTCACGAAAGACATATCACAAGAAGCCACAGCACCTTTGAAAAGCTCAGGATCTAAGGACATCTGGGTAGCTCAGTTGGTTGAGGGTCTGGTCCTTGATCTTGGCTCGGGTCATGATCTCTCACAGCTTGTGGGATCGAGCCCCGGGTCACGGTCCACTCTGATAGCACATAGCCTGCTTGGGATTCTCTCTCTCCTTCCCTCTCTTCACCTCCCCTGCACTCTCCCTCTCTCTCTCTCTCTCTTTCTGTCTCTCTCTCTCTCTCTCAAAATAAATAAATAAACATTTTTAAAAAATTTTTAAAAAGAAAATCTCAGGATATAGAGGCACCCAGCATGGCAAAAGGCAGAGATGGGACAAGTAGACATAACCAGGTGTGTTAATTTAAAGTCTCCATTCTGCAGTAATCAAGAAACTCCCAACGAACCAAAGCACAGGACCAGATGGCTTCACAGGTGAATTCTACCAATATTTTAAAGAAGAGTTAATACCTATTCTTCTCAAACTATCCCAAAAATAGAAGAGAAATTTGGAAAACTTCCAAGTTTATTCTATGAGGCCAATATTACCCTGATACCAAAACCGGATAAAGACACTATAAAAATAGAGAACTACAGGTCAATGTCTCTGATGAACATAGATGTGAAAATGCTCAACAAACTGAATCCAACAATACTTTCAAAAAAAAAAAAATTCACCACAATCAAGTGTTATTTATTCCTGGTTTACAAGGTTGGTTCAATAGTTGCAAATCAACCAATGTGATACATCACATCAAAAAGAGAAAGGATAATGGGGCACCTGGGTGGGTCAGTCGGTTAAGCATCCGACTTTGACTCAGGTCATAATCTCACAGTTTGTGAGTTCAAGCCCCACGTCAGATTCTGTGCTGACAGCTCAGAGCCTAGAGCCTGCTTCGGATTCTGTGTCTCCCTCTCTCTCTGCCCCTCCTCCACTCACACTCTGTCTCTCTCTCCTTCAAAAATAAATAAACATTAAAGAAAATGTTTAAAGAGAGAAAGGATAAGAACCATATGATCATTTCAGTAGATGCAGAAAAAGCATCTGACACAGTACAACATCCATTCATGATAAAAACCTTCAACAAAGTAGGTTTAGAGGGAACATACCTCAACATAATAAAGGCCATATATGAAAAACCCACAATTAATATCATCCTTAATGGGGAAAAACTGAGGGCTTTCCCCCTAAGGTCAGGAACAAGACAAGGGTGTCCACTCACACCACTCTTATCCAACATAGTACTGGAAGTTCTAGCCACAGCAATCAGACAACAAAAAGAAACAAAGCACATCTAAACCGGTAAATAAGAAGTAAAACTTTCACTATCTGCAGATGACCTGATACCAGTAACAGAAAACCCTAGAGATTCCACCAAAAATTTATGAGAACTGATAAATGAATTCAGTAAAAGTCATGGGATACAAAATCAATGTACAGAAATCTGTTGCCTTTTTATACACCAGTAACAAAGCAGCAGACAGAGAAATTAAGAAAACAATCTCATTTACAATTGTGCCAAAAATAAGATACCTAGAAATAAACCTAACCAAAGAGGTAAAAGACCTATACTCTGAAAAATATAAAACACTGATGAAAGAAACTGAAGATGACACAAAGAAATGGAAAGACATTCCATGTTCATGGATTGGAAGAACAGATATTGTTAAAATGTCTATACTACCCAAAGCAATCTACAGATTTAATGCAGTCTCTATCAAAATACCACCAGCATTTTCCACAGAACCAGACCAAAGAATCCTATAATTTGTATGGAACCATAAAAGACCCCAAATAGCCAAAGCAAACTTGAAAAACAAAAGCAAAGTTGGAGGCATCACAATTCCGGACTTCAAGTTATATCACAAAGCTGTAGTCATCAAACTGGTGTGGTACTGGCACAAAAATAGATACATAGATCAATGGAACAGAACAGAAAACCCAGAAATGAATCCACAGTTATATGGTCAATTAATTTTTGACAAAGCAGGAAAGAATATCCAATGGTAAAAAGACAGTCTCTTCAACAAATTTTGTTGGCAAAAACTGGACAGCAACATGCAAAATTAATGAAAATGGACCACTTTCTTACATCATACACAAAAATTAATTCAAAATGAATTAAAGACCTAAATGTGAGACCTGAAACCATAAAAATCCTAGAGGAGAATATAGGCAGTAACCTCTTCGATATTAGCTGGAACAACTTCCTTCTAGATCTGTCTCCTGAAAGAAGGGAAACAAAAGCAAAAATAAACTATTGGGACTACACCAAAATAAAAAGCTTCTGCACAGCAAAGGAAACAAGCAGCAAAACTAAAAGGCAACCCACAGAATAGGAGAAGATATTTGCAAATGACATATCTGATAAAGGGTTAGTATTTAAAATATATAAAGAATTAAAAACTCAACACCCAAAACCAAAAACCCCAACTTTTTTTTTTAATTTTTAATGTTTACTTATTTTTGAGGGGGTGGGGTAGGGGCAGAGAGCGAAGGAGACACAGAATCCAAAGCAGGTTCAAACCCACGACGCAGGGCTCAAACCCACAAACCGAGATCATGACCTGAGCTAAAGGCAGACAGTTAACCAACTGAGCCACCCAAGCGCCCCAATAATTTGCTTTAAAAATGAGCAGAAGATGGGACACCTGGGTGGCTCAGTCAGTTGAGTGTCCGAATTTGGCTCAGGTCATGATCTCACGGTTCACAGGTTCAAGCCCCACATCAGGCTTGTTGCGGTCAGCACGGAACCTGCTTTGGATCCTCTGTCCCAGTTTCTCTCTGCTCCTCCCCTGCTCTTGCTCTCTCTCTCTCTCTCTCAAAAAGATATAAACATTTTTAAAAATGAGCAGAAGACACGAATTGACATTTTTCCAAAGAAGACATCCAGATGGCCAACAGACACGTGAAAAGATGTTCAAAATCACCAATTATCAGGGAAACACAAATCAAAACTGTAATGAGGTATCACCTTATACCTGTCAGAATGGCTAAAACCAACGACACAAGAAACAACAGGTATTGCTGAGGATGTGGATAAAGGCACTGTTGGTAGAAATGCAAATTAATGCAGCCATTCTGGAAAACAGTATGGAGGTTCCTGAAAAAATTAAAAATAGAACGACCCTACAGTCCAGCAAATGCACTACTGGGTGTTTACCCAAAGAATACAAAAACACTACTTCAAAGGGACACACGCACCCCTAGGTTTATAGCAGCACTATTTACAATAGCCAAAGTATAGAAGCAGCCCAAGTGTCCATCAACTGATGCATGGATAAAGATGTGATGTATATACACACAATGGATTATTACTCAGCCATAAAAAAGAGTGAAATCTTTGGCACAAGAACAGACACTCAGATCAATGGAACAGAATAGAGAACCCAGAAATGGATCCACAAATGTATGGCCACCTAATCTTTGACAAAGTGGAAAAGAATATCCAATGAAACAAAGACAGTCTCTTCAGCAAGTGGTGCTGGGAAAACTGGACAGCAACATGCAGAAGAATGAACCTGGACCACTTTCTCACACCAGACACAAAAAATAAACTCAAAATGGATGAAAGACCTAAATGTATGACAGGAAGCCATCAAAATCCTCGAGGAGAAATTAAGCAAAAACCTCTCTGACCTTGCCCGCAGCTACTTCTTACTCAACACATCTCCAGAGGCAAGGGAAACAAAAGCAAAAATGAACTACTGGGACCTCATCGAAATAAAAAGAAGGAAACAATCAGTAAAACCAAAAGGCAACCGAAAGAATGGGAGAAGATATTTGCAAATGACATATCAGATAAAAGGTTAGTATCCAAAATCTATAAAGAACTTATCAAACTCAACACCCAAAAAACAAATAATCCAGTGAAGAAATGGGCAAAAGACATATATAGACACTTCTCCAAAGAGGACATCCAGATGGCCAACCAACACATGAAAAAATGCTCCACATCACTCATCATCAGGGAAATACAAATCAAAACCACAATGAGATACCACCTCACACCTATCAGAATGGCCAACATTAACAACTCAATGAACAACAGATGTTGGCGAGGATGCGGAGAAAGAGGATCTCTTTTGACTGCTGGTGGGAATGCAAGCTGGTGCAGCCACTCTGGAAAACAGCATGGAGGTTCCTCAAAAAATTAAAAATAGAACTACCCTACGACCTAGCAATAGCACTACTAGGCATTTCTCCATGGGATACAGGTGTGCTGTTTCAAAGAGTCACATGCACCCCCATGTTCATAGCAGCACTATCAACAATAGCCAAAGTATGGAAAGAGCCCAAATGTCCATTGATGGATGAATGGATGAAGAAGATGTGGTATATATAATATACAATGGAGTATTACTCAGTGATCAAAAAGAATGAAATCTTGCCATTTGCAACTATGTGGATGGAACTGGAAGGTATTCTGCTAAGTGAAATTAGTCAGAGAAAGACAAAAATCATAGGACTTCACTCATATGAGGACTTGCAGAGACAAAACAAATGAACATAAGGGAAGGGAAACAAAAATAATATAAAAACAGGGAGGGGGACAAAACAGAGGAGACTCATAAATATGGAGAACAAACGGAGGGTTGCTGGAGGGGTTGTGGGAGGGTGGATGGGCTAAATGGGTAAGGGACACTAAGGAATCTACTCCCGAAATCATTGTTGCACTATATGCTAACTAATTTGGATGTAAATTTTAAAAAATAAAAAATAAAATTAAAAAAAAGAATGAAATCTTGCCATTTGCAACACCATGGGTGGAGCTAAAAAGAATAATGCTAAGCAAAATAAGTCAGAGAAAGGGTGAATACCATGTGATTCTCTCATGTGTAAAATTTAAGAAACAAATGAGCAAAGGGAAAAAGAGAGAGAGAGAAACCGAGAAACAGACTCTTAATTACAGAGAACAAACTGATGGTTACCAAGGGGAATAGGGTCAGGGGGTGGGGGGTGATATAGGTGATGGGGATTAAGGGGTGCACTTGTGATGAACGCTGGGTGATCTATGGAATTGCTGGATCACTAATATAATACTACGGGTTAGCTAACTAGAATTAAAATTAAAATTTTAAGAAAAAGATTAAATGTCTCCATTCTGAAGAATGAGCCCCAGACATCCCTTCTTGTGCCTTGTATCCAGAATTCCAGCAGCCCGGAAGAAGACAGACACTTTCCTCTCTAGAAAATCTGAACGACTCTGAAGAAAAACTTCTGGATTCTAACTTTTAGAAGCTCCCCAGCAAAAAAAGTGGGGATCCTAACAATCCCAGCCTGATTACTCCATGACCCATCTCACCAGTTGAAAAGTCCTGCATAAGCCTATAGAGTCACAAATCAACGGTTTGGTGCTGAGCTCTGAAACATGAAGAGAAATCAAGGGCTGACACTCGTTTCAGAAAATCATCTAATACAGAAGGCAGAGACCAAAACAGACACGGAAGAAAAGTAGTTGTAGGAAATGAAAAAAATGCATGAGTTAACATCAGAAGAATTAGAATCCAGGTCCTCTGAGAGATAAAAGATAGTATTGACTCCATGAAACAATTAACAGAATATTATTGTAAAAAGGAAAAAATAGAGGGCGTTCTGGCTGGCTCAGTCAGTGGAGCGTGCGACTCTCGATCTTGGGGGTTGTGAGTTTGGCCCCACGCTGGGTATGGAGATTACTTAAAAATAAAAAATTTTTTTAAAAAAAGGAAAAATAGAATACGAATGGGCTTATAGAAGTTTAAAAATAAGAATGAAAGATAAAGATCAGGAATTCTCACAGAAAGTGGAACAAAAAAATAGAAAATTATGGATAATAAAAAAAACTAAGAAAATTTGAGGATGCACCTAGCAAACCTAACATCATGATAATAAGACTTTCAGAATCTTTTTTTTTTTTAGTTTATTTATTCATTTATTTTGAGAGAGAGAGGGAGAGAGCACACACCCACGTGCACACACACAAGCAAGCGAGGGACAGAGGAGGAGAGAATCCCAAGCAGGCTCCATACTGTCAGCACAGAGCCCCATGCAGGGTTCGATCCCACACATCATGAGATCATGACCTGAGCCTAAACTGAGTCGGACACCCAACCAACTGAGCCATGCAGGCGCCCCAAGACTTTCAGAGCATCTTAATAACAATTCTTGTCATTACTTATTTCAAAGAAATAATACAATTTTCTTCCCCAAACTGAAGCCCCAGACCGGAAGGGCCCACTAAGCACCCAACACAATGAATGAAAAAACTCTCAAAGTGAAGCACAACAGAGTTCTGTGTAGATACACGAACTTTGAGCAGCTGTTACCAACACCAGTGAGAATATCACATAGAGGGTAGATACGAGAGTCGAGAGCTCCGGAGAGAAGTCAAGATTAGAGATGTAAATGGTGATTCATTAGCTTATAAAAGTACCTGAAGCCCTGACAGCAAATAGAATAATCTATGGAGAGTTCAATAGAAATGGGGAGAAGGAGAAGAAGAAACAAGACAAGAGGGAGAAAGAAGGGCTGTGTTCAGAGCACAGTGCTGCAGAGGAGGTGGGTGATGTCCAGGTAAACGTGACTTCTCAGGGAACCAAGAGGAGAAAGTACTTTGGAATGTGAACGAGGTCAACTTGTCAAAGGCTGCTAGGATGGACAGAAACAGGAATACAGAGATTTGGTGTTAGACTTAGTTGAGTGGGAGAACACTGGCGATCTTAGGAAGAATCACCCATCTTTCAGAAGCATTCATTTAACTCAAAGAGTAGAGTCGGGGTAGGGTGGGATGTGAGAGATGAAGCATAGTAATCACTTAGATGGCAAATAATATCAAACATTGTGGGGTTTTTTTAATGTGTATTTATTTTTAAGAGAGAGAGCTTGAGAGGGGCAGGGGCAAAGAGAGAGGGAGACAGAGGATCCAAAGTGGGCTCTGTGCTGACAACAGAGAACCCGTGGTGGGGCTTGAACTCATCAACTAGGAGATCATGACCCTAGCTGAAGTCGGACGCTTCACCAACTGGGCCACCCAGGCGCCCCTCAAACAGTGTTTTAACAGTGATGTAATCGTGAACAACTTATGGAACAAAATACAGTATTTGCATTAATGTTTGAGATGAATCCGGAGACTTCAAAGAAACTGGGCCATGTGGGGGCTCTGCTTCTATGTGCTCTTTCGCTCCCAACCCTCAGAAGTACTTTGCTGAGTGCCCAGGCCTTTAGTAGTATTAATGCATGAAGAGTCCTGTAGGAAAGTTTGAGAAGCCCCGCCGGAAACACGGAAACATTAACGAACAGCTCCCCCTGCTGACCTGTTCCTTAAAGAAGCTTTCAAAAGTCACCCTCCTGGAGGCGGGATTGATGGACATTTAGTGAATCGTCCTACAACACTGACTGGTCCAGCTTACACATTATATTACTCCTGGGCGGCCTCCTGTCACTGTAGGATGCATTAATATCTGCCATGCATTTGAGGAAATTTTCTCCTATATCTTCCTGAGGAGCCATTTACAGAGTCTATATTTCATTCAATGAATTGTGTGCCTCTGCGTTTTAGTGAGGGACACAATCCCACATGGATCGATGGGACTAGATCAGTGGATTTTTGGCTCCCCTGTTACCTATTTCAGAGGACCAAAGATACTTGAATGCAAAAAAAAAACACTAAAGCATGGCTTAGCCACAACCCCACTCCCACTCCTGCTTTGTTAGGTTTTATATATTGGAGTACCCAGTGAGATTTTATTAAGGAAAATGATGCCCTGCTAAAAATTCGGAAGCCACTCATTCCTACTAATAGAAAAGAATTCTATGTGCAAATGTTACACTCAGTCATCTTGCTTACTCTCATCCCTGAGTCTGCATCCAAGCGGCGATGCCTCGTGGGTAGTTGGACAGTCATGTCTAGCACTCCTGAGAGACAGTGTGTTCTCATAAGGAGACCTCTGCTGATAAAGAACACTGCATTTCTGCAATAAAGTCAGCAGGAGTATTTCTGAAAATGTTGTTCTGTGTATTGACTGTAAAAGTAAAAGTCACTAAAAGCAATTCTGAGAGGGACCAAAATAGCCCAGTACAAATGAGCAAAGTACCTGATGTTTTGCAAAGACTACACATATTCTGTAGAAACCTTTGCAGAATATTATTCTTCCCAAATGAGCGTTTGGCAAAAGTTTAACTCTCTACAGATATGTGTTCAATTAAGGGAGTGTCTGCACTTGGACAATCAATCCTGCCAACGTATATAGAAACAGTCAACAGGGGCGCCTGGGTGGCGCAGTCGGTTAAGCGTCCGACTTCAGCCAGGTCACGATCTCGCGGTCCGTGAGTTCGAGCCCCGCGTCGGGCTCTGGGCTGATGGCTCAGAGCCTGGAGCCTGTTTCCGATTCTGTGTCTCCCTCTCTCTCTGCCCCTCCCCCGTTCATGCTCTGTCTCTCTCTGTCCCAAAAATAAATAAACGTTGAAAAAAAAAAAATTTAGAAACAGTCAACAGCTATGAGGACCCAAATTTTTACACCATAGAGCTTGTCTATAATAACGTTAACCCGAGCTCATGTTGCCAACCGCCCAAGTGGTAAAAAGGAAAAATAATAATAACAATAAGACTTCAATAAAGTGTTTCTATTTGAATTTTAGCAGTGTACTTTGCGATGAACCCTTCAAGATATTCTAACTGCAATATGCAATCCTGGGTAATTACATGAATTGACCTGCTTGTTTATTGTATGCAAACCAATTAAATGTTGGAGGACACCTCCCGAAAATGAGTATATAAAAGTGGTGTGGCCCCTGCCCTCTCAGAGCTTGCATTCAGGTGCGAAGATGGAAATCAAACGAATCACCCCAAAATGAATATATCATTTCAGATGGTGAAAAACGCTTTGAAGGAACAGTCCAGGTAGAGAGAATGACAGAGTGACCTAATTTCAGCTGTGAAGGGATGTGTTAAGGAAGCTCTCTGAGGAAGTGACCTTTAAACTGAGATGTAAAAAGTAGTAATAGCTCCCCACTGAAGAGTGAGGGATTAGGGGTATTTCGGGCAGAGGACAGGAGGTAGGAAGTCCCTGGGGCAAAAGAGAGTACCGTAGAGCATATTTCTGGGAGTAAGTCCTGTGGACTAGCTATCAGCGAGCAAGATGGGTAAAAAGGAGGATTCGGAAGAATCAAAGCCAATCAAGCCAAATAAATCAGGACCTTATCAGTCATGGGAAAGATGTCTGCTTTTACCTAAGTATTGCAAACAAGAAGTACTAGAGGGATTTTTATTGTAAACAGCCTTACTGAAGTATAATTGACCTACCATCCGGTTTATCCACTGTAAGCCTACAGTTTGATGAGTTTTGATAAATTTTATACAGTTGTGCAGCCATCATTACAATCACCCAAAAAAGTTTACTTTGCCCATTTTATACCTATTTATTCCCACCCCAGCCCAAGCCAACCACCTCTCTGATGTCTGTTTCCATGATCTTGTTTTTTCTAGAAATTTCATATAAATAGAATCATATGCTATGTAGGCTTTTGTGTCTGGCTTGTTTCATCGAGGACAACAATTTTACGGTTCATTAGTGTCATTGTGGGTATTTGCAGTTTGTTATTTTTTTATTCCTTAGTAGTATTCCAAGGTGTGCATATAACATGTTTTATCCATTCACCAGCTGGTAGACGTTTGGATTGTTTCCAGGGGGTGTCTATTAAGAATGAGGCCACTGTGAACATTCATCTACCAGTCTTTGTATGGACATATGTTTTATTTCTATTGGGCAGATTCCTAGAAATGGCATTGTTAGGTTCTATGAAAAGTTCCTATCTAACTTTCTAGGAAACTGCCAAACTGTCTTCCCAAGTGGCCGTATGGTTTTACATGCTGACCCAAAACACATGAGGCTTCCAATTTCTCTACATCCTCATCAATACTTGTTGTCTGACTTTTTTCTCTTAGTCATTTTAGTGGGTGGGTAGTAATATCTCTTTGTGGTTTTAATTTGCATTTCTCTAATGAATGATAGTGTCAAATATCTTTTCTTTTCTGTGCTCATTTCCCTGTGTATAAAGTGTTTAGCAAAGAATTCATTCAACTCTTTTGCCTGTTTTTTAAATGGGGTTGAGGGCGCATGAGTGGCTCAGTCAGTTAAACATCTGGCTCTTGATCTCAGCTCAGGTCTTTATCTCAGGGTCATGAGTTCAAGCTCTCATGTTGCTCTCTGCACCAGGCATGAAGTCTACTACTAACAACAACAACAACAACAACAACAGCAACAACAACAACAATTTTCATGGAGTTGTTTGTGTTATTATTGAGTTGTAAGAGTTCTTTATATATTTTGAATGTGAGGGTTTTTTTTAATGTTTATTCATTTTTGAGAGACAGAGTGCAAGCAGAGGAGGGGCAGAGAGAGAGGGAGACACAGAATCCGAAGCAGGCTCCAGGCTGTCAGCGCAGAGCCCATCGCGGGGCTCAAGCCCACAAACTGCGAGATCATGACCTGGGCGGAAGTCGGACGCTTAACTGACTGAGCCATCCAGGCACCCCTTGAATATGAGTTTTTTAGATCAGTTATATGATTGTAAATATATTCTGCCACTCTGTGCCTCATCTCTTCATTTTCTTACTATATAGGAATTTTTTTTTAACGTTTTATTTATTTTTGAGACAGAGAGAGACAGAGCATGAACGGGGGAGGGGCAGAGAGAGAGGGAGACACAGAATCAGAAGCAGGCTCCAGGCTCCCAGCCATCAGCCCAGAGCCTGACGTGGGGCTCGAACTCACGGACCGTGAGGTCGTGACCTGAGCTGAAGTCGGACGCCCAACCGACTGAGCCACCCAGGCGCCCCAGGAATTTTAAATAAATTGAATAAATGGGGATAACAGTATATAAGTTATGAAGCTATTGCTCTAATACAAGCAAAAGATGTTAGTCTTAATGGGAGCAGTGAAGGTGGAGACGAACTAACAGATTTCAGATATATTCTGAAGATAGAATCCATTGGACTTGGTGATAGATTGGACATTTGATATGAAGGAAATAATATCAAAGATACTCGTGACTTTTTGGCATGAAAATAGATTAGATAGAGGCACAATTTTCTGATATGAGGGTGATGGGATGCGAGTCCTATTTGAGAATGGAAACATCATGAGTTCCGTGTTAATAGGATGGGAGGTGTGCTTTTGAGATGTTTGTGAGACATCCAAATGGAGCTAGCCAGTGATGAATTAGAAATGGAAATAGGGGGCGCATGGGTGTCTCTGTCAGTTGAGCATTCAACTCTCAATTTCAGCTCCGGTCATGATCCTAGGGTTGTGGGATCAAGCTGAGCAGGGAGCCTGCTTAGGATTCTCTCTCTCTCTCTTTCTTTCTCCCTCCGCCCCTCCCCCATTTGTGCACACACACACACACACACACGTGCATGCACTCCCTCTGTCTCTCAAAATAAAAAAAAAAATTTAAGAAAATTAAAAAGAAATGGAAATAGGGGTCTAGAGCTCAAAGACAATGAATAATAATGAATACTATGAATAATAATTTATAGGATAGATTCCTAGAAATAGAATTGTTGGTTCGGTAGATAAAACAATAGATAATACTGTTAAAAAATAAAATTCGACTGAGTAAATTGTAAAGATCTTGTTGGCTTTATCAATGATTCATGAATCAGGCAGCATCCAATCTAGCAGAAAGGAGCTCCGAGGAGCTGTACAAAATGGACTTTTATAGGCAGAAGGGAGCAGGAACAAGGAAGTTATGCTGGACGGAAAAGCTGATCAGTTATTGCAAGGTCATTTTCCTTTAGAGAATGGCAGGGGTCTATCAGACAGATTGCCTAACTCATGCTGATCAAATGATTCCTGACTGACTGGTTTAAGATTCCATTTCCGGGAGATCTGAAACTGTAACTAAGGTAAGTCTCAGTTTAATGACATGGGCTTAGCATACATGACTCCGTTTGGGGCCTGCTGTCTTGTTTGTAACATTGCCAAACACTGTTCAGTGTCCTTTCCTTCACACCCTTGCCAAACCTAGATAGTATCAATCTTAACAAAAAAAATTATAAGGAAAATACACATCCAAATGGAGTTGGCAGGTGGTGGGGCTGGAAGATGTGGAAAAACTTAAGTCCCCAAACACACTGCCCAAACATGGCTTCCTGCAGTGGAGGAGAGTGATTTGTCCCCTTCTCCGAACTGTCTTTTCTAATTCCAAGAAACTGCTCCCAGCAGGCCTCGACCCAGGGAGTGCCATGTTCCAATCTGCTCTCTTCCCAGGAATTTGGGACAGGTTGTATAGTTCCAGGCTTCCAAGATACAGAAGACAGTATAGAGAAGGGTAGGATGTTGCAGCCATTTGTTCCCGTGTGATGCCCAGTCCAGTCCCAGCCCTCTGTATTTGTTGATGCCAAAGACACGAGCTCCGTGGAATTGGGGTAATTTAGGCAGTGCGACACTGGGCAGTGAGGCCATGTTGATGAGAAAATGAGCAGCATCACACGGGGGGAGAAGCGGGGCAGGAGGTAGCTGGCATTCAGGGCATCTCCCATATCTCCCCCTGGACTCACAGTACAGTCAGAGAGAGGCAAAGGAATTTGCAGGAAGAGGTAAACTACAGCCTGTACTTTACCTTCCCCCAGGATGTCAGTAGCCAAGACTTTTCCCTGGTCAGGAGTCTCAAGGGTGCCCTCCCACCTTATGCAAGAAAAGCCCACCAGCTTCAGAAGCCCATCCAGCTTGAGGCATGGCGCTCACTTCTACCAGTAACAATCTTTTCTCTCAATTGGCCCCTCATATAATTTCTATCTCCTATATTTTAATTTATAAATAAACGTGAAAAGCCAAATCTTATTCTGATCTCATATCTACCTGATTCTTGGCTGAGCAACTGTGATATTATGATTTATAAGAAATATTTATATCTGGTCATTCAGACGACCAAATATATATATTTCTCATATATATTTGGTCTTATCCACAGTTCCTGGCTCACAGCTCCCAAAACCCTTGGAATTTCCTCAGCAGTAAGAGCAGTGGGAACATCTTTTGTCATAACATTTGGTCTCCTGCACTCAGTTGCTACAGAGCCATAAAAATGAGATGGGTGTCTTGTTCTTTATAAGATCCTTTCCATCACAACTGGGTTTCTGTTGATGAGGTGACTTCTGGAAAGCACCTAAGGTTGGGAGTTGCTAGGGGAACCTACTTGAATAGAAGGTTGGAATTTTCAGTTCCATTCCTTGTCCTCCAGAGAAGGGAAAGGGGTGGAGGTTGAATCAATCGTGCCCATGTAATGAAGCCTCTCTAAAAACCCAAAGGGAAAGGGTTTGGAAAGCTTCCAGGCTGGCGAACACATGGAGATTTGGGGACACTGGTATGGTCTGGTAGGGTGTGGAAGCTCCAGGCCCTTCCTACATACCTTGCCCTATGAATCTCTTCCCTCTGGCTATTCCCGAGTTACATCGTTTTATAATAAACCAGTGATCTAGTCAGTAAAATGATTCTCTGAGTTCTGTGAGCCACTCTAGCAAGTTAATCAAACCCAAGGAGGGGGTCGTGGAAATCTCTGATTTACAACCAACAGATCAGAAGCACAGGCAACAACGCGGGACTGGTGACTGGCATCTGAAGCTGGGTGGAGGGGGGCAATCTTGCACCCTGAGCCCTTCGCCGGGGCGATCTGATGCTGGCTCTTGGTAGATGCTGCCAGCATTGAGCTGAATTGTGGGACACCCAGCTGGTGTCAGAGAATTGCTGACGGTGGTGGTGTGGGAAAACCCTCTCTCCACACCCACTGGAATGGGATGCCAAACGTTTAGCAACTTTTTAAGCAAATGGTCCACTTGTATTTCTTCCTTTGTGGTTCCACAATTACCACTGTTTGGGTTTGTTTTGTTTTGTTTTGTTTTTAATTAACGATTACAGGAGCTCCTTTTGTTGTATAAATGTTAACTCTCTGTCTATTGTATATGTTGCACAGATTTTCTCCCTGTCTTCCTCTTATCTTTTACTTTGCTTATGGTCACTTTCATCATGAAAACACTTTTAATTTTACAGGGGTGTTTCTGGTTCTCTGTTTCTTTGGGGTTCCTACGTTTGGTGTCTTACCTGTGCCTTCCCCTCACAAAAATTACTAAGAAAATCTTCGTTTTATTTTAACACATTATAGCATAGTTTCTTACGCTTAGGCCTCTAAACAATCTGGAATTTATTTCAGGGCACGCTGTGAGATATGAATAAACTTCTTTCTTTTTCTAAATAATGACTGATTTTCTCAATAGCGTTTATCAAACACTCCATCATTCCTCTTGGCTTTGAAATGCCACCCTTAAGATGCTAAATTCCCATAAATCCACACACAAGTGTTACTGGATTCCTTAACGCTGATCTAAGACATTCTTTTTTACGGTAAGAGATTACAGTAATTCCTGATAATAAAAGCGTGGTATCAGCAGATGGGAGTGCTTATCTCCTTAGCAAGGGGCCATCCACCCAGCTCAGGGAGAGATGATGTCAAGCCATTACAGACGAGCTGCTTTAAAAGGAAGGTGTAGACTTCATCATATTACATTTTACTTCCAGCTGAATTAAATTTATCTATTGACCCAGATTTTCGTGATGCTATTAAAGTACAGGTTCTACATTAGCTTCAGTAGCTCTGGGGATTCTCTGAAGTTAAACGGCTAAGTTCAGAATAGATTCCTGACCACAGAGGCAAAGGCCAAGGAAAGATCAATAAAAACTGCAAATAACTGTGTGCTTAGGAAAGAGATTTCAGCACAAGGTGATGAATTAGATAGTGGCCAATAATGGGACGAGCCATACCTAATTCTCCCCGGCTCGTCCTGTAAACCATTTGCCCAAGAGACCCCAATTTGGAATTTGTCCAGGAGAAAACTGACTGGCCGGCATTTTAGATTTCACAACTAGTGAATTCAAGGTCTATAATCTGAGGAATGGAGAACTGACCTTTTGGAAATGGAATAGACCAAACTTTAAGTCCAACCAGATGAGACCCTTGTAATGGGGTTAAAATACAAGCATGTGCTGCAAATTAAAGCCACTATTCCACAAGTCGTGAACATCCTAGAGGCAGAAGATTTCCACTAGACAATTTGTTTATTGGGGCCATGCTGTGTGAGGGTGTTCTCAGTCAGAAAAAAGGTTTAGGGTGGATTTCCTTACTTGGTTTTCGTCTATTCTATTCCTAAGAAAATAAGAAGGAGGATTTTGAGTTGGATCCATTTTTTCCAATGTTTTTATTCAAAAGCAGAGCAATTTATTAAATCCTTTCTTCTCAAATTCCATATCAAATTAGCTCCTGTATCACCATCTCTCTTTTACAGATGAGGGAACTGAGGCTCAAAGAAGTTAAGTAACATAAACTTTGTGTATGGCATGCCATGATTGAAATCGAGGTCCAGCTGATGATTCCAAAGCTCATTCTCTTAACCATCACACCACACCAGTTCAAAGTAGGGAATGGCTGGGAGGGCTAGGGCCAGGGATGCTCACTAGGTAGGTTGTCATCCTCGTGTGGCAAAGAAACTATTTAAAAAAATGGATTTCAGGAGAGCCCGGTTGGCTCAGTCGGGGGAGCATGCAATTCTTGATCTTGGGGTTGTGAGTTCAAGCCCCACATTAAGCGTAGAGATTACTTAAAAATAAAATATTTTTGAAAAAAATGGATTTTCTCTAAATTCCTCTAGAAAGAAATCAGGGGAAGCAGTGTTTGTTTTCAATAAACCCAGGTGCATGAATCATCCTATAGCTGTAATGCTTAATTTACAAGGTACAAATAAAGAGGGAGGCAAACCATAAGAGACTCTTCAATACAGAGAACAAACTGAGGGTTGATGGCGGTGGGGGTGGGGGGATGGGGAAAATGGGTGATGGGCATGGAGGAGGGCGCCTGTTGGGATGAGCACTGGGTGTTGTCATTAAGTGATGGATCACAGGAATCTACTACTGAAGCCAAGACTGCATTGTATGTTAGCTAACTTGACAATAAACTTAAAAAAAAAATGCTAAAAGAAGTTGATACTTAGTAATTTAGATGAATTTTAATCTGTTGTTGCTGTTCGTCTACAACAAAAGGCAGACTCACTAAACCAGCCTAAGTTGCCAGTGATTTCATCAAAATTAATGTCTATTATTTAATGTTGGCACAGACCATATTAAATTCATTTTAAGCATGTTTTCTGATTTAATGTTATTAAAAACTTGGTTTTATGATCATACAAGCAGCAATTATGAGCAATAGGCTTTAGCCAAATGTGCTGAATAGACCAGGTCAGTCTATGTGGGCCAGAGTAGGGTACAGGGATATACTCAGTGTATCTGATAAAAACTAAAAGTCCCAAGAGGTGGAAAAAGTACTTTGCTGAATGGGACAATGTGTAAAAGACAGAATGAAATCCAGGACTGTGTCACTGTTAACTTGCGGATAAAAATGCTAAGAGAGGGGCGCCTGGGTGGCTCAGGTGGTTAAGTGTCAGACTCTTGATCTTAGCTCAGGTCTTGATCTCGGGGTCATGAGTCTGAGCCCCACATTGGGTGGGCATGGAGTCTATAAGAACAAACGAACAAATGAACGAATGAATGAAAAGAAGGAAGGAAAGAAAGAAAGAAAGAAAGAAAGAAAGAAAGAAAGAGGAAGGAAAAAAGAGGAAGGAAGGAAGAGAGAGAGAGAGAAAGAGAGAAAGAGGGAGAGAAAGAGGAAGGGAGGGAGGGAGAGAGGAAAATAAATTTTTTACAAATTAAATACTTGCCATTAGAAACTAGACTCCACTACCTCTCCATTTCATAACCATCCATCCACCTCCCGTTACTCACCCTCATTCTTTGAAGTTTTAAAGCTCCTGGTTTGCTATGTCCCTTGTTAGCACAGCTGCTGTCGCCAAGATTGCACAGCCAACTATGCGAGCCAAGAAACAACTTGGCCTCTCAAGTCCTTGACCTCTGGGTCTCCAATGACCACTGCCTGTCTCTGGAATCTTCCTCCAGACCTCCCATGCTGAGATCTCCACTTCCCAGATCTCCACATTTCCTGCTCCCCTCAGTCAGCCTTCAACCTCCCCAGAATCCACTGTATTGATGCCAGTATTTTCACTGTCTAGCATTACCCCCCCTCACCCATTTCTCTAGCTTGTACTCTTATGGTCCACCGTGATACTCACTCCTCGCCAGCACCATCAACTGCCCGGCTCCTCTCTTCAATTTTCTTAGTTGGAGGCAAAACTTGGATCTGGTGAAAACCAAATCTCTACCTACCTAGCACCTGCACCCAGACGGCTGAAAGTGGCTCGAGTAACTAACACACAGTGGTGCTGACTGGTTCTAACTTGGAAATTAGGGTCACAGGTCTCAATGGGGCTCTTAGCACTGTGGAGTGATCTCACTTGACACCCTAGTAAATTCACTTTCCCTCTCACCCAAATGTCTATTTCATACTTCTTTCTCTCCAATCCCTTCTTGGCATGTCTTTCTCTCCTTGAACATGGTTCAGTTCTGAGTCCCCTTCTCTCTGTACCTAAACTCTCCCCAAGACTTACCCAGACCATGGATGTAATTACCAACTGTACAGTGAGCACCAAGATTTATTTCTCCTCAAGGCCCCAGATTTGGACACTCAACCAACAGCTCCCCTTGAATGTCCAATACACATCTCAAATCCACCATAGCCAAAATCTATCTGTTTCCCACACCAAAACTCCGCTTCCCCTCCAGTTATTTCCATCTCATCTTCTGAGTTGCCCAAGCCAAAAACTTACGAGTCATCCTTGGTTCTTCTCTTTCACTCACTCCGCACATCCAGTCTACCAACAAGATCTGTGTACTTCATAACTCATGAATGGAAACTGGCTTTTCAATACCTTCACAGCTACCACGCGAGCCCAAGCCCCCACACTCCATCCCTCATCCAGACTAAGGCAAGAGGCTTGCTGCTTCCACCCTTGCCCTATTTTAACAAAGAGCAAAAAAACTGTGGGAAAGTGACAAGACAAAGAAAGTGGTTTGGGCTTCTAGGGCTGGTAAATTACAGGAAGTTAAATACAGTGTGGAAGCAAATGGAAGATAAAGGCAATTTTAGTAAGAAATGTTATGCAGACTCAATCTCACATAGGCTTCAGGGGGATAAGAGTGTTTCTAGTGATTAGAGTTCTCTTTCTTCTTTCTGGTTTGGAATGGGGACGGGCACACCTTCACAAAGAGAAATGGATACCCTGTCTTAGCCACGAAGGGGCAGGATAGACAGCTTTTCTTGTATCTGCTCTTTCTCAGTTGCCTTCAGCTCAAAATAATCTTCATGCCAAAGTAGCATATTTCAGGGTAGCATACTCTGATCGCCTTCACATGCCCAGCTTTTCCTATTCCTCACTATACTTACTGTTCTCTCCAGTTGGAACACTCCCTAAGTTTTCTTGCCATGATGTTTTATATAAGTTAACCCTCCGCTGAAACTGTCACCTCCATAGAGGTCATTTCTCATCACTACATCTAAAACACCCCCATTGGGGCAACTGGCTGGCTCAGTGAGTAGAGCATCTGACTCTTGATCTCAAGGTGGAGAGTTCCAGCTCCACAGGGAGTGTGGAGATTGCTTTAAAAAAAAAAAAAAGACATTTTCCTCTCTTCCCAGGTTCCAAGTATGATTTATTCTTACATTAATACTTGGACATCCTGATCTCTTTTTCAGAATCTATATTTTTTTAGTGTCCAGACTGCTCAGAATTTAAATACATTTAAGTGGGTCCTTAGCCATGCTGGCTGGTCCTTTATATTTAGTTGCATTTAATTATATATGGTAAATGCTGCTATAGAAGTCTCATTAAAAATGAATTTTTAGTCAGAGCAAGATAAATATCATATGATTTCACTCATATGTGGTATTTAAGAAACAAAACAGATGAGCATAGGATATGGGAAGGAAAAATAAGATAAAAACAGACAGGGAGACCATAAGAGACCCTTAAATACAGAGAACAAACTAAGGGTTCCTGGTGGGGTGTTGGGGGGGGGGATGGGCTAAATGGGTGATGGGCATTAAGGAGGCCACTTGTTGGGATGAGCACTGGGTGTTACGTGCAAGTGATGAATCACTAAACTCTACTCCTGAAACTATTATTACATTATATGTTAATTAATGTGGATTTAAGTCAAATAAATAAATTAATATAATAATAAAACAAAATAACATTTTTCTTTAAAAAATAAAAACAAAATAATAAAATGCCTATTTCTCAAAAATTTTTTTCCTTTAAAGGCAATTTGCATAATACGTTTAGAAATAAGTACCCCTAGAATAATACCGTATATTTCCATAAGTTTATTTTTGTAAATATGCGTGTGAATGCATAAGACCCAAAGGCCACATGCAAACTAAAAACAGTAATTGTGTAGAAGGAACCATCTTGGGAGTCAAAGATGACAACAGTTTATCAGGTACACTGTGAATACTTTAAAATAAAAACATAATTTTAGGGAGAGAAAGTTTTAAGCATGTTCGGGGCACAATGTTTTTAAACTCTTAAAACTATGTGACTACAAATACAGAAACGTCACAGAAAGGTACTAAAGTTGGAAAGTTATGTGCTATACCATGATGACAGGATGACCAAACATAGTGGTTTGTCCAGGAAGATCGTCATCCTGCATGATGGGGCCCCTAGTAAGAACTGTTTCAGCCAAACTTTGGCAGAATAACTGCTGACATGTGCAGTAAATAAAGTTCTGGGGGGCTCAGGTGTCCATATAATGCTAGACATTGACAGTACAATCAGCCTATGTAACATTCATTCAGGGGGCGCCTGGGTGGCTCAGTGGGTTAAGCGTCCAAGTCGTAATCTCACAGT
The DNA here is from genome assembly GCF_007474595.2 of Lynx canadensis. NCBI lineage: Eukaryota > Metazoa > Chordata > Mammalia > Carnivora > Felidae > Lynx > Lynx canadensis. The sequence goes on from NC_044319.2 coordinate 13,562,039, forward strand.
TCATGAGCTCGAGCCCCGCATCGGGCTCTGTGCTGACAGCTCAGAGCCTGGAGCCTGCTTCAGATTCTGTGTCTCCCTCTCTCTCCGCCCCTCCCCTGCTCACACTCTGTCTCTCTCTCTCTCTCTCTCAAAAATAAAGATTAAAAAAAAAAATTCATTCATTTAACAAATATCAATTGATCACTTGCTGTGTACTACTAACATTGTGCTATTTCCTAAAGATCCTATAATAAGTGAGGCACAATTCTTGCCCTCAAATACCTTAGCATACTAAAAGAAGACAGATGAGTAAACAGGTAACTCGAATACAGTATTAAGTGAAAGATAAATAGAAATTGTGAGAGTATGTGGGTGGAACACCTAACCCAGCCTTACGAGGGTCGGGTAGCTTTCCTGGAGCCAAGTACAAAGGCTAAAGCAAACTTGTAAGTGATGGAGAGCATTACATCATTATATGACTGGAAGCGTTGCTTTCTCAATGGTACATGAGATAATGATGCATCTTAATTTGGTGGCGTCTTAGATTCAATTAAACACAGTGTTTTTAAAAGGACTGATTTGGTTGCTCCGTTGAGTGAAACCAGCAAAGGCAGGTGGGAAGTAGGATCAACACTAGCTAGAAGCCGAGAGATGAATTGGGATGCTATTGCAGAAGCAAAATGATGGCAACTAGGATCAAAGTCGTAGCACGGGTGGGGGAAAGGTGGTCTGATTCTGGATATATTTTGAAGGTAGTTGATGAGGGACTATAAGATGTGCAGTGTGGAAGAGAAGAAAAAAGGTAAGAAAAGAAAAATATGTTTGACCAAGATCATTGGAACAATTACATTTCCATGTCCTAAACAGTCATGTGCATGGCCACAACTTTTGCCACTAACACAATAACTTTAGACATGTCACTGCTCTTCCCTGGCCTCAATCCTCTCATTTGTACAGGGAGAGATTTAAACTAGATCGGAGGTCATCATACTGTGTTTGGTGTGTGTGCCTCTGTAGGTCGCTCAGGAGAGTGAAGAAAAGGCAGGCAAATTAAGTTGTGTTTGCTTCTGGGGCACCTGTGCGGCTCAGTCGGTTAAGCGTCCAACTCTTGGTTTCGACTCAGGTCATGATCTCATGGGCTCATTTGTGGGTTCAAGCCACACATTGGGTTTTGTGCTGCTGGTGTGGAGCCTGCTTGGGATTCGCTCTCTCTCTCTCTGTCTCTTCACCCCTCCCATGCACTCTCTGTCTCTCTAAATAAATAAATAAATAAATAAATAAATAAATAAACTTTTAAAAAATTGTGTTTTGGGGTGCCTCGGTGGCTCAGTTGTTTAAGTGTCTGACTTTGGCTCAGGTCATGATCTCTCAGTTCATGAGCTCGAGCCCCACATCAGGCTCTGTGTTGACAGTTCAGAGCCTGGAGCCTACTTCAGATTCTGGGTCTCCCTCTCTCGCTCTCTGCCCCTCTCCCACTCACGCTCTGTCTCTCTCTCTGTCTCTCTCTCTCTCAAAAATAATATAAGCATTAAAAAAATTGTGTTACCATTTTATATTAGGAGTCCATTTAAAGTCTTATTTAAAAACAGGACTCCACCCCTAAAATTAAAAAAAAAAATTACCATCATTGTGGACTGAATGTTTTCGTCTCCCCAATATTCATATGTTGACATTCTCATCTCCAAAGTGATGCTATTTGGAGGTGAAGCCTTTGTGAGGCAATTAGATCATTGGGACACACAAAAAAAGGGCCATCTGCAAACCAGGAAGAGGGTCCTCACTAAATCAGTGCCCAGAACTTCCCAGCCTCCAGAGCTGCAAGGTATAAATGTTTATTGCCTACACCACCCAGACTAAGGTCATTTGTTAGGGCAGCCTGAGGTGACTGAACCCATCATTTTGCCTAGATGACCCGTGAGACCCCGTCCATCCCAGCTCTAAAGTTGTAGCAACAAGTTCAAATTGTTGATTTATACAAGTGGCATCAGCCCAACCGGATCGCATCGCTGCAACCGTGGGCAGAAAGATCGAGTGGCTTGTGTCGGGACCTGTCACTCCGCTATCGGCACAGTAATGGTCACCCTGCCTGACAAACCCTGATGTGCACTGGGTGGGAGAGAACCCAGACGGCGTGGGATTGCTCTGACAGCATAGCGCTGGATTATTTGAACAGGATTTCCTTATCTCCTTCTCCCTGAAACAAAGCTTGAAGTTTTGGCAAACGGGATTTTCTTTTGAAGTCCCTTTCACATTTCAGTTTCTTTCATTCCCGACTTGAGCCTTCTGGCAATCCCAGAAAATTTCTGAGTTCTCAGAGTGACTCACCTCAGGTGAGTGAGAGCAAAGTGAAACAGGAAATAATTATGATATAAAGGCCAGGGTCACACCCATTGCTGATAAGACTGTGTTTGGAAACAAGCCAGTGTCTTTCCAGGACATTAATTTCTCCTAAAACTGCGACATAACTTTCGGGTTCATCCGGTATTTTAACACGATGTTTTATTTCAGCATGGACCGTTCTTACTATGTGACTCAAGAATGTCTGAGTCCTCTGCTTTGTTCATGCAGTTTTCCATAAAAGGAAATGGGGCTCGCAATGCTGAAAGAACTCCACCCACATGGTTAAAGCAATATAGACTTGGACAACATGAAATTCACCTTAAAATAACTTGCTTGGGGCACCTGGGGGGCTCAGTCAGTTAAGCATCTGACTCCTGATCTCAACTCAGGTCTTGATCTCAGGGTTGTGAGTTCAAGCCCTATGTTTGGCTTCACGCTGGGCGTGAAGTCTACTTTAAAAAACTATAACAATAATAATAACTCGCTTGAACAAATACCCAGAAGTGGGCTTGCTCAATCATATGGTGGTTCTATTTTTAATTTTTTTTAGGACACTCCATGCTTTTTCCACATTGGCTGCACCAGTTTGCTTTCCCTCCAACAGTGAACAGGCTCGTTTCTCCACAGCCTTGCCAAGACTCGTCTTTTTGGGTTTTTTGATAATGGCCATCCTGAGAGGTGTGAGATGATATTTCATTGGGGGGGGGGGGGGTTCATGTGGTTTTGATTTGCATTTCTTTGATGAGTAGTGACGTTGAGCACTTTTTCATATGTTTTTTCATACCTTGGGCTATTGGCACCCCTATGTTCATTGTAACACTGTTTACAATTACCAAACTAAAAACAGCTTCGGTCTCCACTGACCGATAAATTGATTTTAAAATGTGGTATACACATACAATGAAATACTATTCAGCCTTGATAGTATAGTAAAAGAAGGGAATCCTACAATATGGGACAACATGAAGGAGTTTTGAGGACATTATGCTAAGCAAAAGAAGACAGCCACACAAGGACAAATACTGCAGGATTTCACTTATATGAAGTATCCCAAATAGTCAAACTCATGGAAGCAAATAATAGAATTGTGGTTGGGGACACTTGGGTGGCTCAGTCAATTAAACATCCAAATCTTGATTTCGGCTCAGATCATGATCTCATGGTTCGTGAGTTCAAGCCCTGCATCAGGCTCTATGCTGACAGTGTGGAGCCTGCTTGGGATTCTCTCTCTCCCTCTCTCTCTCTCTTTCCCTTCTCCATTCATGCTCTCTCTCTCTCTCACTCTCATGCTTGCTGAAAATAAATAAATAAATAAACTTAAAAGATCACATGTTAATGTTAAATGGCTTTACCACTATATTTAAACATGTATAATGTAGTATAATATATATTAATATATATTAAGTAATATATGTATTTACATGTATTAAGTTACATATATATATATATATATATATATATATATATATATAACTTGTTAACTCTTGTTCAACATTGGTACATTCTTTGCATGACATAGTGGTCAAGAGTATTTATTATCCATGGATCTTAGGCAAGTTACTGAGACTCTCTGTGCCTCTATTTCTTTACCTGTAAATGGGGCAATAATAGCACCTACTTCAGAAGGATGCAATGAGGATTCAATGAGTCAAGTGCTTGGAATAGTGAAGGCATGAGATAAAGAGCATACATGTGCATTAGCTTTTATTGTTCTTGCGATGTTTATCCTGAGGAGTCATCAATAAGATAGAGAAATTGTAAGAAGCGAGATAATTCATTTTCAAAAATACCAAATAAAAGCTGTGTTGTCTAGTTAACAAGAGGTTTACAACCTATTGGAAGTATGTATGCCCCCCCCCCCCCCCCCAAACAATGGAGTCCCAAACCCTAGACACTTCACTTCCTGGTTCTTCTTCCCCTCCCTGTTTTGCAGGCTTATTGTCACAGGCTTTGCAGTGAACATGTGCCACAGAATAAAGGGAGGAGGGACTGAAAGTCTCTGCATCACCCAGGGAATGTACGTTTGTTCCAATCAGACTACTTTTTGCCTTAGGTGGGCATAGGTGACCTCCAGGAAAGTCTATAACTCCGCAGTATTCAGCCAATGAGGAACCAGGGGAGGGACCTGCGTGCTAGGAGGTAAATTGCCTGCGGTAACTGCCCCGGATGTGCCTGTCCGTCAGACACCTGCTCTTACAAGAACATTGATTAAAGCCTCTCTTCACTGTACTCCAAGTCTCCGCATCCCTCCTTTGATTGGGTCACTGGGCTTATTTCTCACAGAAACATCTCAAAACAAAAAATCAGGGCATCTGGGTGGCTAAGTCGGTTGAGCTTCTGACTCTTAATTTTGGCTCAGGTCATGATCCCAGGGTTGTGGGATCAAGCCCCACATCAGACTGCAGGCTGAGTGTGGAGCCTGCTTAAGATTCTCCCTCCCTCTGCCCCTCTCCCCCACTTGTGCGCTCTCTCTCTCTCTCTCTCTCTCAAAATTAAATTAAATTAAGTTAAATTAAATGGTGATTTCATCATGTCATCCCCTGGCTTAAAATCCTCAATGACACCAAAACCATCACAGAAAAGACCATACTCGGCTTGCCGGGCACCTGACATTGGCCAATGCTTGCAGCCATCAGCCTTATCACCCCCAAGTCCTCAGCTCCTTGCAAGCAGTCCCCTTCATCTAAGCCCCTTGGCCTGTGTACTTTTGTTTTGCTTACTATCCCCCATTTCTTTTCCTTTCTCCACTCCCAGCACCTCCACTCTGCCCAGCTTGGCCTCTATCCAAATCATCTCTTGAGTCTCAGTGAAGACGTCAGTCAGGAAGCTTTCCTTGACCTTTTCAAACAGGGTTATGTGCACCTCTGCACGCTCATGCAACCCTCCACAATACTCCACTGTGCTTGCATACCACACTCTTACACTAAACTTTTCACAGACACAAAGACAATGATCCTTCCCTATTTATCTCTGTGTCCTAAGTATCTTACGTTGCCTGGAACCTAGTTATTCAATTTGCCAAATGGATGAGCAAGGAAATTTTTCCCTGTGAAATTCTTCATTTACCAAGCTTTGGTCTGCACCAACCTAACATTTCTAAGACATTAGGTGCACAACCATCAAAGGTCTTGACATGCACAAGACTCAGCGTCTAGACCCCCTCTCTGTGCTTGAGACCCAGGGACCATGCAACACAGAGCTGAGCGGAGAAACACTATAGCCATTCGCTCATGCCAGGCATCACATGGGCTAAATTGGCCAGCAACCAAAATAGATTCCCTCCCAACACCTTCATCCCCATATTGCTTCTTTTCCTCCCATACCCATAGCTTCTCTGCATCCCTAATTCATAGAACATTATCTCAATCCCTTAGTCATAATGAAGGTCTCGTTCTAGTCCAAGATGGCTGCAGCCTAGTTGTGGGGGTTAGCCATTTCCGGAGCCGATGTACCTAAAGGTAGGTGGGCAAGTTTAAGTTCTTCCTCATTCCCAGTAGCACCTCCAGGCCCTCTCTGTCCTTGAAGTATCACTATGCTTTTGAGAGTTATTCTATCTGTGACATCTGCTTACTTTCCGTGCTCTCATTCTCGGACTACTTGGTAAATGGGCATCATCTTGGAAGTCTTCAACGTCCATGTGGGTAACCTTTCTTACCCTGTAGTTTTCTAGTTTCTTGAAACCCCAGCGATCACTATTTCCACTTCATTCAGCTACTCATTCTTGTGATCAGACCTGGACTCTGTTACCATCTGGAATTGTTCCATTGACTAAACTTGGAACTATAATAACTCATCTTTTGATTGTGGACCCCGCCTTGCAAGCACCATAATTATTTCTGAATCCTACAGGACAGTCTTCTACTTCTTGAACCTTTGGTTTCGCTCCATCAGCCTTTTCCTGACTTTTTTTTCCCTTCTGAACCCAGGGTACTCATGTGGTTGATCACATGCACATTTCTTTCATGAACACCGTCATCCCCAAGGCACACCTATCTTCACATTCCATATGGAGACTATGATTCCCTTCTCTGCTCCTACATTGGGACAGTAAGCAAAATTGGATAGAGTGATAACACATTAGGGGCACCTGACTGGCTCAGTTAAGCATCCAACTCTTAATTTTGGCTCATGTCATGATCTCACAGTTTATGAGTTCAAGCCCCACATCTGGCTCTGTGCTGACAGTGCAGAGCCTGCTTGTGATTCTGTCTCCCTCTCTCTCTGCCCCTCTCCTGCTTGCTCTCTATCTCTCTCTCAAAATAAATAAAATAAACCTAAAAAAAATTTTTTAAAGAATGATGACACATTATGTACACAAAGGCACTAAAAATTACTGATCTTCAGATTCAGCTGTGCCTTTTTTTGTTTTCGCTATTTCCCCATAAGTATTTTAAATTTAGCATATTGTCTCAATTCCCCTCCCCGCCTCGCTTCTAGTAATTGATCTTTATCAAATTCTAACCAAATGGCCATCTGCAATTTTACGTAGATTCACCCTAATTCTCACCAACCTCCCTCCTGTTTCAGAGGATGAGATATCCTTCTCTCTTAACTGTGTTCCATCTTGCCCCATGCACAACACTGCCCTTCAATCAGCTACCCTTCTCCCATATGACTAACCTCTCCATCCTTGCTGGGGGGGGTGCGCAGCAAACTTCTTCTGTAAAGGACCAGGTAGTAAATATTCTAGATTTTCCGGCCATACAGTCTCTGTCACAACTACTCGGCTGTGGTAGCATTAAGGCAGCCATAGACAATACAAAATGAAATAAGCGTGGCTGTATTCCAATAAAACCTTTTCTTTGGGCAATAAAATTTGAATTTCTTATTTTGCATGCAACAAAATATGATTCTTTTTCAGATTTTTTTCAACCATTTAAAAATGTAAAACCCATTCTTGGGGCACCTGGGTGGCTCAGTCGGTTAAGCGGCCATCTTTGGCTCAGGTCATGATATTGTGGTTCGTGGGTTGGAGCCCCACATCGGGCTCTGTGCTAACAGCTCAGAGCCTGCAGCCTACTTTGGATTCTGGGTCTCCCTCTCTCTCTCTGCCCCTCCCCCATTCACGTTTGTCTCTCTCTCTCTCTCTCTCTCAAAAATAAAATAAAGCATTAAAAAATATTTAATAAAAATAAAAATATAAAACCCATTCTTAACTCGTGAGTGATAAAACACACATACACACACACACACACACATACACACACACAATCAGTGGGTGTTTGCCAACCCCTGACTTACTTAGCCTTTAACAGAGATTCTCAGAGTATGGGCCCAACAGTATCAGCACCATGTGGGAACTTGTTAAAAATACAAGTTTTCCTGCCCCACCCCAGACCTTCTAATTTGGAAACTTTGAGAGTGCAACCTGCAATCTGTGTTCTAACAAGCCTTCCAGGTGATTCTGATACTCAAGTTTGAGAACTACTGGCCTCCAAACAGAGCTCTCCTTGTTAAGTAAACACATTCTCCTTTCACAAAACAGAAGTGTGCTTTTTGCAGCTCAAATTCTTTCCTTCTCTTTCTTCCAAAACTTCCAAGTGATCTGTCAGCCGTTGCTGTCTCCATTTTCCTGCCACACATTTATAAAAGGAGAATAAGAACACCACGGGGAGTTGTAAGTATACAGGATGATTGGTAAGGGGCATTCCACACATCCAAGGTGGGGAAGGCGGGGAGGATTTCAACTCCGCATCCCAGGAGGGAGACATGTGGAAGGAACGTTGTCTGCGTCCCCACACTCACCTCACTCCTCCACGTAGAAGAAGAGAATGAGCCGATGGGTGAGTCTGGGAGACGGAACAGAGCCTTCCCTTCTCCTGTGGACAGGTGGGCCTCTGTAACTCCTTTCCACAAAGTCAAGAGAGACACTTGCACAGGGGAACACAGCTCTAGGGAGCAAAGCTCAGGACTTGGAAGGTGCCCTGTGCAAATCAGAATTAGACACACCTTCTCCAAGTGGATGGAGCCCAGGGCAAGGGCCACAGGGCCATTGTTGAGCCCTGTTTTCTCACCCCTTGATGGAACCACTCTTTTTTGGACTCTGAATTATCAAGGTCTGTTAATTCCCTAATAAATAGCCCCTCAGCTTTAGTGAAATCTATCAGACAATCTCTTTGATTAAAACTTTTGAGGAGACACTGACGATCTATCACCAGTGTGGTCCTATACGTTCTTTTCCTTAATTCCCTATCTGCTGACAATATCACAAGAGAAAAGTGTTGTGGGGTGTGTTGTTCTAAAATATACATGCTGAATTTCCATTTTTCCTGTCCATCACAACCAAACATGCAGTAGTTAATGCAGACAACAATCATGCCTCCAGCTTTGCTTTGGGAAAAATGACTAAAAAGATAAGAATGCACCAAAAAATGTGCCAAGTGTGAGCCACACTAGAAGTGCTGGAAGAATGTCAGAAAAAGTGGGAGGGTCCAAGAAGTCCTCACAGATGTGTAAGGAATAAGTAGCATTTTTATAGGTTATAGGAAGGGAAGAAATTCCAAATGACTGAACGGCATGAAGACAGTGAAAAAAGTCTGGCTTGCCTAGAGCATAGAAGACTGGAGACTTGGCACAGAAGGTGGGCCTGACAGCCAGGCAGACCCTAGGTGTATATATGCCATGCTGAGCCCCTTCAGGGCTGAGGCTATTTAACTCATCCCTTTGTCTTTAACGGCCCCAATAGAGTGCTTTGCATACAGCAGCAGACTATTAAATATTTGTTGCATGAAAAAGCAAATGTGTGAAATTACATTTATTCAGGCTTAGCTGAGTCAGGAGGCCTGACAAACTGGCCAGCAGATGGAGCAGGAAGGGGGTCAAACTGGGAAGTTTTCACATGACTTATCGTTTCTTGCTGGATGAGCTCATCAGATGAGTCAAAAACCATTTTCCCAATGTTCCTGTACAGTCAGATGGCAAATGCAAATCTTACTTGCTTCCAACAACTTTAAAAAAAAAACAAAACAAAACAAAACAAAACAAAACAAAACAAAGGCACCTGGGTGGTTCAGTTTGTTGAGCATCTGACTCTTGATTTCTGCCCAGGTCATGATCTCAGGAGATTGAACCCCACAGCTCAAAAGCGGATTCTCTTTCTCCCTCACTCTCGGCCCCTCCCCCACATGCTCTCTTTCACTCACTCTCTCTCTCTCTCTTTCAAAATAAATAAATAAACATTTAAAAATAATAAAGAAAAGAAAAGAAAAAAACAGCTTTCACAAAAATAAAGCATGTTCATTTTAGAGAATTTGGAACCCAAAAGTATGTAATAAAGACAATTGAAGTCTATGTAATTTCGGTAATTAATAATGCAATATTATAGCAAGAATATTTTCTCATGTCATTAAAGATTCATTTAAAGTATGTTTTTTTATTTTTTTTAATTTGTTTCATCTTTATTTATTTTTGAGAGAGAGAGACAGAGTGCGAGTGGGGGAGGAACAGAGAGAGGGAGACAGAATCCGAAGCAGGCTCCAGACTCCGAGCCTTCAGCACAGAGCCCGATGCAGAGCTTGAACTCACAAACCGTGACATCATGACCTGAGCTGAAGTTGGATGCTTAACTGACTGAGCCACCCAGGAGCCCCTAAGGTATGTTTTTTATTGATGCAATGTTTTATTAATGCATAATCAAACTATTGGCTATTTTTTAAATCGTTCCTTTATTATTGAACAGATAGTTTCCAAACATTCACTACACTCATATAAATGTCTCTTTAAATATATCTGTAGTGATTTCTATATTCGAGTCTTAAAAATCATCTTGCAAACCCTATTAAAGCATGAAAGAGGGCCAGAAAATATAGAATACCATATTCACGTGGAATAGCTTACCAGTAGAAATCTATAATTCTGGGCATCTGGGTAGTTCGGTCGGTTAAGCAACTGACTCAGGTCATGATCTCACAGGCTCGTGACATTGAGCCCCACATCAGGCTCTGCACTGACAATGTAAAGCCTACTTGGGATCCTCTCTCTCCCTCTCTCTCTGCCCCTTTCCCGCTCGTGTGCACTCTCACTCTCTCTCTTTCAAAATAAATAAACAGTTAACAAAAACAAGAAACCTATAGATTCTTCTAAAAATAACATGCTTACTATACATTTTTCATTCAAATTCCAACACAATTTTGAGAGGAGTGTGACAAACTTGATTCTAAAAATTATAAAGAATAGCTGAGACACAGGGGCGCCTGGGTGGCTCAGTTGGTTAAGCGTCCAACTTCGATTCAGGTCATGATCTCATGGCTTGTGGGTTTGGGTCCCACTTCAGGCTCTGTGCTGACAGCTCAGAGCCTGGAGCCTGTTTCAGAGTCTGTGTCTTCCTCTCTCTCTCTGCCCCTCCCCTGCTCACTCTCTTGTCTTGTCTCTCTCTCTAAAAATAAACATTAGAAAATTTTAAAATAAAAGAATAACTAAGACACAAGTATGTAACGCAATTTTGAAAAAGAAGAAAGAAGATGGAGGACCTTTCTTACCAGATATTAAGATATGTCACAAAGCCACAGCAATGAAAGTAATTTACTACTGGCCCAGGAATAGCACATCAATGGAATAAAATAGGGATCCAGGGGCGCCTGGGTGGCGCAGTCGGTTAAGCGTCCGACTTCAGCCAGGTCACGATCTCGCGGTCCGTGGGTTCGAGCCCCGCGTCAGGCTCTGGGCTGATGGCTCAGAGCCTGGAGCCTGTTTCCGATTCTGTGTCTCTCTCTCTCTCTCTCGGCCCCTCCCCCGTTCATGCTCTGTCTCTCTCTGTCCCAAAAAATAAATAAAAAACGTTGAAAAAAAATTTTTTAAAAAAATAAAATAGGGATCCAGAAGCACACCCACATGTACACGGAAATTTCATATACAATAGCATCTCTAACAATGAAGAAAAGGTAGACCATTTACCCATTGATGCCGGAAGCACTGTCTTCTCCATGGAGAAAAAGTCAGTTGGAGTTCTACCTGATACTGTATAGAAATGTTGACTGTAATAGATTAGATACCTTAATGTTTATTTATTTATTTTGAGACAGAGGAAATGTGAGTGGGGGAGGGACAGAGAGAGAGAGAGGGAGAGAGAGAGAATTTCAAGCAGATTCCATACTTTCAGCACAGAGCCCAATGTGGGGCTCAAACTCAAGAACCATGAGATCAGGACCTGAGCCAAAATCAAGAATCGTATGGTTAACCGACTGAGCCACCCCATGTGCCCCTAGATTACTTTTTTTTTATTTACATCCAAGTTAGTTAGCATATAGTGCAACAATAATTTCAGAAGTAGATTCCTTAATGCCCCTTACCCATTTAGCCCATCCCCCCTCCCATAACCCCTCCAGTAACCCTCTGTTTGTTCTCCATATTTAAGAGTCTCTTATGTTTTGTCCCCCTCCCTGTTTTTATATTATTTTTGCTTCCCTTCCCTTGTGTTCATCTGTTCTGTGTCTTAAAGTCCTCATATAAGTGAAGTCATATGATATTTGTCTTTCTCTGACTAATTTCACTTAGCATAATACCCTCTAGTTCCATCCACGTAGTTGCGAATGGCAAGATTTCATTCTTTTTGATTGCCAAGGAATACTCCATTGTGTATATATACCACATCTTCTTTACCCATTCATCCATCAGTGAACATTTGGGCTCTTTTCATACTTTGGCTATTGTTGATAGTGCTGCTATAAACATTAGGGTGTGTGTGCCCCTTCAAAATAGCACACCTGTATCCCTTGGATAAATACCTAGTAGTGCAATTGCTGGGTCATAGGGTAGTTCTATTTTTAATTCTTTGAGGAACCTCCATACTGTTTTCCAGAGTGGCCGCACCAGTTTGCATTCCCACCAGCAGTGCCAAAGAGATCCTCTTTCTCTGCATCCTCACCAACATCTGTTGTTGACTGAGTTGTTAATGTTAGCCATTCCGACAGGTGTGAGGTGGTATCTCTTTGTGGTTTTGACTTGTATTTCCCTGATGATGAGTGATATTGAGCATGTTTTCATGTGTTTGTTGGCCATCTGGATGTCTTCTTTGGAGAAGTGTCTATTCATGTCTTTTGCCCATTTCTTCACTGGATTATTTGTTTTTTGGGTGTTGAGTTTCATAAGTTCTTTATAGATTTTGGATACTAACCTTTTATCTGATACGTCGTTTGCAAATATCTTCTCCCATTCCATTGGTTGCCTTTTAGTTTTGCTGATTGTTTCCTTCGCTGTGCACAAGCTTTTTATTTTCATGAGGTCCCAGTAGTTCATTTTTGCTTTTGTTTCCCTTGCCTCCGGAGACGTGTTGAGTAAGAAGTTGCTGTGGCCAAGATCAGAGAGGTTTTTGCCTGCTTTCTCCTCCTTCCTATTTTACATTTAGGCCTTTCATCCATTTTGAGTTTATTTTTGTGTACAGTGTAAGAAAGTGGTCCAGGTTCATTCTTCTGCATGTCACTGTCCCGTTTTCCCAGCACCACTTGCCGAAGAGACTGTCTTTATTCCATTGGATATTCTTTCCTGCTTTGTCCCAGATTAGTTGGCCCTACATTTGTGGGTCCATTTCTGTGTTCTCTATTCTGTTTCATTGATCTGAGTGTCTGTTTTTGTGCCAGAGATTAGATACTTTAATCTGAAATGGAAACCAATAAAGATAAGGAAAGTATAGAAGAATATCTCTGTGACCATGAATTGGAGGAATTAGTAAGGAAATCCTCAAAACCACAACCATCAGAGGAGAAATATGTAGATTGAGTGTACAAAAATTGGGCTTCTTATGAAAGAAGGACATGATACACAAAATTAACAGACAAGTGACAACCTGGAAGAATATATTTGCCACCTCTAAAACTCAAGGAATTCATACGTAGAATATAGAGAGAACTTCTATGTATCAACAAGAGTTGATTGGAAATCCAATAGATTGATAGGAAATCCAATAGAAAAGTGGACAAAGAATTAGAATAGACCAATCACAGAAGGAAGAATGCCTAACAAATCTATGAAAAGATGCTTGAACTCCCTAGGAAGCAGATAGTGCGGTTAAAATAACAATGAGATACTACTTTATAAAAATTTTAAAGTTTAATACCAAGAACTGGTAAGAATGCGAGGCAAGGGTTACCTCAAAGGCTCTAGGTTTGCGACAGTGAACGATGCAACCAGTAATTATGCAACTAAATACGTCCCAGCAATCACACTCCTGGGAATACACTCCGCAAAAACTTGCACGCGAGTCTTTATTGGAACCTGTATGAGGGTGTGCCTCTCAGTGCCATTTGCAGTGGCAGGGAGTAAGCTGGGGGCTGGTGGTCAGGGAAATAACTCTATCAAGTGGAATGTATGCAGTCAGTGCATAACTAAGCAGCAGCCAGAATTAATGAAGCAGATATACATTCAGCTATGTGGTCAGCTCTGAAGACATCATGTCAAGTGGAAAAGGTGTGATACACAAAATAAAATCGGTAGCACGGAGCCTATGTAAATTTAAAACACTCTAAATAATATATGTCTCAAGCCTACTGGAGGATGCCTATGAGGAATACGGGATCAGAAATAAAGAGGAAAAAGAGGGCCTTGTGCAGGCCTAGGGTGACAGAGGGTGATCAATGCTATTCTCCACTTGCTTAGGGGAAAAAAACAAACAAAACAAACTCAGAACTGTTACAGCAGTCACACGAGAAGGTCACCAGACTGAGGGTGGCTCTGATGGTAGGCCTACATAAACAAACTGAAACCTAAACCAGAGTCAATCCTGCAGATGCCTCGAGGTCAAGAGGAACAACCGATCACAAACCGCCAACTAGGCTTTCCCAAGTAACGCACTCCTTAAGTTATAGCCAATGAAATCATTTTGCTTCTCTCCGAAAACCTTTCCCCTCGTTCCCACCAGTAGGGTGCTTCTAACTGCTTCCAGTCTGGCACTGCCTGATTCAAATCAATGTTAGCTCAAATAAACCCCTAACATTTTAATATACCTCAGTTTATTTTTGTTCTTGTTGCTGTTGTTGACAGAAAGTAGGATCCATCAACGGGCATGAATAAGGACGGGGCAGCACCGAGGTTTTCATGAGTGCAGCACCCACCATTTGTCCTGGGGGCCACAATTAGGGATGTCTTTGAACCCACAGCCATCTGGGATGAGCCGCTTCTCCACCACCACGTTTTCGAATTTCTCCTCACTTCTTGGAGATGTGGATCTTCCGGCAGCCAGGGAACCTGAACTTGGCCCTGCATAGGGCCGGCCTCAGTCACATGCTCCCTTTTCTGCAGCTTGACATGGATGGACGTGACGACTGCCAATGCGGACCCAGGCCACTGTGCCCTGGGGCTTTCCAAAGTCACCTCGCTTACCTGTCTAGAGCCCAGATTGGAGATAGCATGAGGTCAGACATGAATGTCCACTGCAAAGCGCTGTCTCCAAGGTCCCTTAGGGCAACCCCAACAAGCAACAGGCTGCATACACTACCCAGGAGGCTACTGTTTTCGGCCACGGCCCAGCAGGCCCCCGTGGGGAAAGAGCACAGTCGGCTTAACTAGCGGCAGACTCTCTTTATCCTCCATTCCTTCCTCTCATACCTCCATTCCAGTCCAGTAGTAAATCCCTTATCTTCCAAACATATGCAGAATTCAATCATTTCTCATCTTTCCTATCAATACCACCCCAGGGCTTGGTCACCTTCACGTCTTGGCTGTTTTGGCAACAGTCTCCCAGCCAGTCTGCTTTTGTGTCTTCCTGCCTTTGGTCTGCTTGCTTCTTTTTCTTTCTTTCTTTCTTTCTTTCTTTCTTTCTTTTCTTTTCTTTTCTTTTCTTTTTTTTTTTTAGCCCTCAGGGTTCATTTATTGATTTATTTATATAAGTAAAATACACAGGTACAGGCTATGAAATGTGAGAACTCTTATGTGAACAAATTATGCCATTCTCTCACCAACAAACATTTTGTGGCTTGCCATAGACTTTAGAACAAAAATATGTCATCCCCAAAGACCTTAAAAGTAGTGCAAATCTGTACTTGTATCTCTTCAGTGTTCTTCTTGCCTTTGGAGTATTTCACCTAGTTTGCATCCTGATTATCATGTGAAGACTTTTCTGCTACTTCTGTTCATGATAATGGTTTCTGAATGTTTTTGAAATAAATTTATATTTAAAATATTATTGGATCAAAATTACGACAGACTTACCAGAAATGTAAATTAAATTTTACACTTTATTTGGGGAATTGGCAGAAGAGAAAAATATTGAAGTTTGAAATGAGAATACAAATGTTAAAAGAGCATAAAATAGGGGCGCCTGGGTGGCTCAGTCAGTTGAGTGTCCGACTTCTGCTCAGGTCATGATCCCATGGCTCGTGAGTTCGAGCCCAGCGTCAGGCTCTGTGCTGACGGCTCAGAGCCCGGAGCCTGCTTCAGATTCTGTGTCTCCCTCTCTCTCTGCCCCTCCCTGCTCATACTCCCTCTCTCTCTCTCTCTCTCAAAAATAAACATTAAAAAAATTTTTTTAATAAAAAAATAAAAGAATATAAAATATCTAAAAGAGTTAAAATATTATGACAAAATATTGGCATTTTGGTTTCCACGAAGAAACCATTGGAGAACAGAGATCAGATAGCAATTATAACTTGAAAGGATAAATGCATTTGAGACAGTCAATTAGAAGCGAGCATGGTGACGGGGCACCTGGGTGGCTGAGCCCGTGTAGCCTGAACTCTTGGTCTCAGTTCAGGTCTTGGTCTCAAGGTCGTGAGTTGAAGCCCTGCACTGGGCTCAATGCCCAGTGTGGAGACTGCTCAACCGAGGCTGGTTGTCTCGCGGCTTCGAAGAATGAAGAGGTGGACACAAAATGAGCAGCAGGCAAAATTTTATGAGAGTATGAGATTAGAAAATAAGAATAGTATGAAAGCTCTCTTTGCAGAGGCAACGTTCAAAAGTAAATGCCCATGGTCTGCTTTCAACACAGCACGTAAAAGGAGCCTATTAAACAGAAGTCAGATTACATCAATTTCTGCTTTAGATCTTCCAGCTCCTGTCTCACTCAGCATGAAAGCAAAATCTTGGCGTCCACCAGCAACAGCAGCCATACCCCCTAGTCCCTCTGTTCTTACCTGCTCATCTCTCCCCTGGCCACTCACTCACGCCACACTGGCCTCTTGCCAGCCTAGAACATACCAAGTACACCCTTCATTCATGGCCCTTGCAGGGGTTTATACTTCTTCCTGGAACATTCTTTCCCTAGAGTTCCAAACAGCTTCCTCCCTCAGCCTGTCAGATCTTCATTCAGAAGTCTCAATGAGACCTTCTCTGAACACACTATTTAAAACTGCAACCCCTCAGACAAAAGAGCTGAAGCAAACGGGCAAAAGATCTAAACGGACAACTTTGCAAAGGAGGTACGCCGATGGGAAGTACGCACAAGAGAAGATGCTCAGCATCATATGTCACTAAGAAAATGCGAATTGAAGGAAAGATGAGATCCCACTACACATCGACTAGAAGGGGCTAAAATTTCAAAAATTATGATAAGAACTGACAGCATCAAATGCTGGTGAGGATGGGAAGCAATAGGAACCCTCATTCATTGCTGGTGGGAATGCCACATGGTACGGCCAGGAGCACTGGAGGCGATGGCCCACACCTGTAGTCCCAGCTGCTTTGGAGACAGGAATTTCACTCGAGCCTAGGAGTTCCGGGCGGTATAGCACACTGTGCCAATCCGGTATCTGCACCATGTTGGGCTTTAACACAGCGACCTCCCGGGAGCGAGGGGACCACAAAGTTGCTTAAGGAGGGCTGAGCTAGCCCAGGTCAGAAATGCAGGAGGTCAAAACTCCCATGCTCATTAAACCGGTACAGCCACTTGGGGAGGCAGTTTGGCAGTTTCTTACAAAGCTAAGCATAGACTTAGCATGCCAGCAATCGCACTCCTAGTTATTTACTCAAATGAGTTGAAAACTTTTGTCCACACAAAAATCTGCACGTGGATATTTATAGCAGCTTTCTTCACAGTTGTCGAAAATTGGAAGCAGCCAAGATATTCTTCAATAAGTGAATGGATAAACAAACTGTGGTACATCTGTACAATGGAACAGTGTTCAGGGATAAAAAGAAAGGAGCGATCAAGCCACAAGGAGATACATAGAAAACTTAAAGGCATATTTCTTTTTTTTTTTTTATTTTAGAAAGAGTGAGCAGGGGAGAGCAGCAGAGGGAGAGAGAGAGAGAGAGAGAGAGAGAGAGAGAGAGAGAGAGAACCTCAAGCAGGCTCCACGCTCAGCACAGAGCCCAGGCTTGAGAGCCTGACACAGGGCTCGATCCCATGACCCTGGGATCATGACCTAAGCCAAAATCAAGAGTCAGATGTTCAACCAGCTGAGCCACCCAGGCTCCCCTAAATGCATATTTTGAAAGTGAAAGAAGCTATTTGAAAAGGCTACATGTGGTATAATTAATTCCAAACCTCACATTCTGGAAAAGGCAAAAATGCAGAGATAGAAGGATCTGTGATTGGCAAGGATTAAAGGGAATGGAGAGCTGAACAAGTGGAGAACAGGGAATTTTTAAGGCAATAAAACTATTCTATGTAATACAGTAATGGTGGACACATGACATTATGCATTTGGCAAAACCCATAAAACTGTACGATACAAAGAGCAAACCGTAAAATGTACATTATGGACTTCAGTTAATAATCATGTGTTACTCCACGTGCCAACTAACTTGGATGTAAATCATAAAAAATAAATTATTAGATTAAAATAATAATAATAATGTGTTACTACTGGCTCATCAATTGTAGCAAATGTATCACATTAATGAAAGATGTTAATAAAAAAGAAATCGTTTGAAGGACACATATGGGAACTCTGTACTCTATGCTCGGTTGTTCAGTAAACCCAAAAATATATGCACAATATGCAGAAAAGACATGACGAATATATACTATATATTTAGGTATATATCCTGTGTTATATATATATTTTCTTTTTATGAAAGAGAGAAAGAGAGAGAGAGAGTAAGCAGGGAAGGGGGAAGGGAGGGAGAGAGAAAGAGAGAGAGAGAAAGAATCTTAAGTAGACTCCACACCCAGCCCAGAGCCCAAAGGGCTCAATCCCACAAACCATGAATGAGATCATGACCCGAGCCGAAATCAAGAGTTGGATGTTCAACCAACTGAGCCACCCAGGTGCCCCTATATTTTCTATGTAATACAGCATATCTAATTGTAATAGGTGTAATTACCCAAATCTCAAAACGTAACAATTATACAACACTATTATCTAATTCACACAGTCCATATTCAAATAACATCAATTGTCCCAATAATGTTTTTTATAGCTTTTTTCCCTAATCCAGGACCCAGTCCGCTGCATTTAGTAATCTGGAAGAGGTCCTCAGTCTTTTGCTGGTGGTCGTGGTGGTCTTTCTTTACCTTGACATTTTTTAAGAGTTGAGGCCAGTTCTTTCGCAGATATCCCTCAACTTGTGTTTGTCTCTTTCCTCATGGTCAGATTCACATTACGCATTTTGGGCAGGAATCTTACAGAAGTGGTGTGCCCTCAGAGCATCATATCAGGAGATATAAGACGTTGGTCTGTCTCAATGAGGGTGATATGACCTTGGATGCCCACATCCATCAGATTTCTCCCAAAAAGGGGAATTTTGTATATTTCATTCACTGCCATATTCCCAGAGCCTAGAGTAGTGCCTGATATAGGCACTGAAAAAGAACACGTTGAGTCAATGACTAAATGACTTCAAGTCTGTGGAGCTGAAAAGACAAAGGGGAGGAAGAAGAAAAAGAAGAAAGAGGAGAAAGTCGTAAGCTTGTAGAATAAATTATCAGTATGTACATTTTAGGTTCATAAATATTATTCAGGAGATTTCCAGGACATTTCTATCCAGAGCCATCATACTCCTGCCAGCATAAACTTATCTTCTAATGTGTTAATGATATAGACTTGACCTCAATGATTACTCATTTTAAGATGATCCTCATTTGGGGGGCCCCTGGGTGGCTCAGTCGGTTGATCATCTGACTTCAGCTCAGGCCATGATCTCCTGGTTCATGAGCCCCACATTGGGCTCACTGCCGCCAGTGCAAATCCTGCTTCGGATCCTCTGTCTCCTCTCTCTGCCCCTCCTCCACTTGCAGTCTCTTAAAAATAAACATTAAAAAAAAAAAAAAAAAGATGATCCTCATTCTTAAAAGCTTTTTCAACTCTTTCAGAAGAAAATCTTCTGTGAAAGGAGCCTCAGAGGCCTGTTTCATAGATTATCAATTTTTATTATGGTATGCCTCAGTGGCAATGTGTGTCGTAGGTAAATATAATTTACTATTTACCTCAAGATATCTCTAATTTGGTTAATAGTCCCTTGCAATTATAAAGCAAGCAGTGTGAAAGGAAAAATGGTCACATATTCAAGCAATGTGCTAAGGAAAGGAAAGAAGGACATGAAAATATTATCATAAAAAATTTTAACATTATCGGGGCGCCTGGGTGGCTCAGTCAGTTGGGCGACTGACTTCACCTCGGGTCATGGTCTCATGGTTCGTGGGTTTGAGCCCCGCATCCGGCTCTGTGCTGACAACTCAGAGCCTGGAGCCTGCTTCTGATTCTGTGTCTCCCTCTCTCTGCACCTCCGCTGCTCGTGCTCAGTCTCTCTCTGACTCCCAAAAAATAAATAAATGTTAATTTTTTTTTTAATTTTGTTTTTAATTTTAACATTATCAACTAGACAAGCAAAAATCAATTCCAGTTGGTTCGGTGTCCATCAACACAAGCCAGTGAAAAGGAAAACTCTGTCAAGCATTTTGTTTTCAATCATTTTTTTTTTAATTTATTGTCAAATTGGTTTCCATACAACACCCAGTGCTCATCCCAAAAGGTGCCCTCTTCAATACCCATCACCCTCCCTCCCACCCCCCATCAACCCTCAGTTTGTTCTCAGTTCTTAAGAGTCTCTTATGGGGATGCCTGGGTGGCTCAGTTCTTAAGAGTCTCTTACGCTTTGGCTCTCTCCCTCTCTAACCTCTTTTTTTCTTCTTCTTCTTCTTCTTCCCCTCCCCCCATGGGTTTCTGTTTCCAAACATATTTTAAAAGCGATGTGGAAAGTGAAATTTTTTAAGCTTGGTTTTTAACTATCACCATAATTAATCGTCAGGCTTCAATGTAAAGGAGGTTTTTTTTTTTCCTCTTTTGATTTTTAAACATTCTACGGAGACTTAAATTGTCTCTGCTGTTACCAGCCTTTTCCCAGCTCCCTACGATGGGGTGGGAGGAGCCTTTACAAACAGGCCTGTGACACACTAACATTTCAAAGCCAATCCTTCTTTTAAAAGAAGTCTTGGGGTTGGGGGGGGGGCACCAGGATGCCTCAGTCAGTTCCAAGCATCCGACTTGGGCTCAGGAGTTCGACCCCACATGGGGACTCTCTGCTCTCAGCGTGGAGCCCACTTTGGATCCTCTGTCTCCCTCTCCCTGTCCATCTGCTGCTCTCACGCACACCTGGGCGAGCTCTCTCTCTCTCTCTCTCTCTCTCTCTCAAAACTAACCAAACATAACAACAAAAAAACCCCACCTCTCCAGGTTCATTGCTTCAGTAGAGCAGGGATAGAACATTTGTGTGCAGTCATTTCTCACCTTCATTTGGGAGTTCATTATATAAACAGATAATGACACACTCCCCGGAGAACACTTGACTGAATGCTACATGTGTCTTTTCTCATTTGTAAATTCGTTTGTAAGCAAAATGCAATTCTTTTTGCCTGACATAAATTGGAATGAGATCAAATCAAGTCCATTTGCTAATTGTGTAAACTTTGGATATAGGTTCCTATTTCCTAAATGTTTCCTCATACTTCTTCAAGTTAATTAATGTTTGGCAGACAAACTTATTTGCCCCAATATGATTAGAAAGGGAGTAAGCTTACAAGTGACACGCGTAGCAAAAAAAAATTTTTTTTAATTCTAAAAATTTAGGGCTCCTGGGTGGCTCAGTCAGTCGAGCGTCCAATTCTTGATTTCAGCTCAGGTCACGATCCCAAGCTTGTGAGATCGAGCCCTGTGTCGGACTCTGCACTGGACACGTAACCTGCTTGAGATTCTCTGTCTCTTGCTCTCTCCCTCCCTCCCTCGGCCACACTCTCTCTGTCTGTCTCTTTTTTTTAATGTTTATTTTTGAGAGAGAGAGAGAGATAGCAAGCATGAGTGGGGGAGGGGCAGAGAGAGAAGGGGACAAAGGATCAGATGTGGGCTCTGTACTGACAACAGAGAGCCTCACATGGAGCTTGAACTCCCAAACTGTGAGATCATGACCCGAGCCAAAGTTAAACGCTCAACCAACTGAGCTACCCAGGTGCCCCTCATTCTCTCTGTGTCTAAAATAAAATAAAATAAAATAAAATATAAAATTCTAGGGGCGCCTGGGTGGCTCCGTTGGTTGGGAGCCTGACTTCGGCTCAGGTCATGATCTTTCGGCTCCTGAGTTCGAGCCCCGCACTGGGCTCTGTGCTGACAGCTCAGAGCCTGGAGTCTGCTTCGGATTCTGGGTCTCCCTGTCTCTCTGGCCCTCCCCTGCTCGTGCTCTGTCTCTCTCAAAAATAAATAAACATTAAAAAAAATAAAATAAAATAAAATTCAAAAACTTTAGTGCAGACATGATTAAAGGAGGATTCCATGCATATTTACATGTCATCTAGACAAAAAAAAAATCACCTGTATAAGAATAATTTACATTCAATGGTGGCATGTCACTTAAATTAACGATTTTACTCCCACCAAATACTCTGCTCAATACCAATTTAATCTCCTATGCTTCTAACTCCTTACAGTTTCATTCTTGTGTGACATTTAGACAGCATTCCTTTTTCCATCCTTGGTCATTCTTTCAACCTAAATATTTCAGGAAAGATATTTGTGTGGTATTATCAAAAGCAAATGAAACACATTCAGGCCCTAGCCCGCTCAAATCGAGCCAGAGTGACCACTGTTTCATTTCTGATGGGGATTTTCAAATCCCAGACCAAAGGCACCGTTTTCCACTTAGTCGCTGTGGACAGTCAGGCACTCTAACACCTGGGATCTTTCCACATTTTCCGTAACAGCTACAACCACCAAACCCTCAACCCCTGCCATCCTGGTTAGAAACAACAAGCACGCTCCCAACCATCTCCCGGTGCCATTTTTATATACCGGCAGCCCACAGGGAACAGCACATAATAACCTCCGCCTCCTCTCACCTCCCACTCCCTCCGCTAAGGGACGGAACACCAAAGAAAGTGAACAAGTGGATAAGCCAATTTAAGAAATTGTGGGTGAAGTCTGAAATCTGTCTGAAGACGCAAAAGCTTCCACACTCAGACCCCAAAACCATGGAAACCCTCGGTTCCTATGCGAAATGCCGTGGCACTCTGAATCTATACTGCCAGTCTGCCCTTCACCATGTATTTTTTTTATTTTATTTTATCCGAGGGAGAGACTGCCCGCGCTCATGCGCAGTCAGGCACACGCCAGCCATGACGCGCGCGTGTGAGTGGTGACGCATGCGCGTGAGCGGGAGGGCGAGCGTCTGAAGCAGGCTCCGTGCCCCGCGCACCAGCGAGGAGCCCACGTGGGGCCCCATCCCGTGACCGAGAGATCACGACCTGAGCCAAAGTCAAGAGGGGGACACCCAGGTGCCCCTTCGCGTAACCCTATTGTTAACTGATACAGTTGGTTCTCTTTACCCATGAGTCTCCATGTTTTCTCAGTCCTTAAGAAAGAGGAAGACCTTTGCAAAATAATTTCATGTCAGGAAGATTTGTTTGTAAGTTGTATTTTTAGAGACAAAGCCGAATTGAAATCAGCCACTGGGCCTCAAAATCTAAAGCATTCTTGCAATACATTTAATCAATCACTATGAAGTACTTAATTAGGTCAACTTGGTACTGTGTATTCTGGAAAGATCTTGGTATTTGGTCGCTTGTTTATTTTCTGTTTCCCACACCAGAATGAAAGCTCAGTAACTTTAGGGACTTTTTAAAAAAATCTTTTCCTCTGCTTTATCTGCTACACCTAGAACACAATAGGAGCTCAATAAATATTTACTGAATGAATAAAAATGTGGCAGCCGCTAGCAAAATTCTTTTAAGCTTATTTATTTACTTAAGTCATCTCTGTATCCAACACGGGGCTCAAACTCGCAGTTCCCAGATCAAGAGTTGCTTGCTCTTCTGACTTAGCCAGCCAGGTGGCCTGCAAAATGTTTTTCTCGCTCTAGAAAGCTACCCGAGTGTCTCTTTGGTGGCCATAAAATACCAAACTGTTTTACCTGAGTCGCTATGCCATTGCTTTATGGAGTTTGAACAACAGTGCACTAACAAACAGCCTCAAAGATATTCCCATGACTACAATTTGCTTATGTCACCGAGGCTATTCCTTGGGGTACTCACATAACTCCCTTGATGCAAATCTAAGACATGCACAAGAGGTGAGTTTAGACCAGCCAATAACTCTTGGAAACCTTTACAAGATTTTTTTTTTAATTTTTTATTTTATTTCGGAGAGAGAGAGAGTACATGCACAAGTGGGAGAGAGAGGCAGAGGCAGAGAGAGAGAGAGAGAGAGAGAGAGAGAGAATCTCAAGCAGTCTCCATGCTCAGTGCAGAGCCCAATGCAGGGCTTGATCCCACAACCCTGGGATCACAACCTGAGCCGAAATCAAGAATCAGACGTTCAACTGACTGAGCCACCCAGGCGCCCCTACAAGCATTAAAATTATGATGTTAAAACAGGAACTAACAGTTACTGTGACATGATTTGGGTTACCCCCCGTTCAAAATATGGGCATCAGCAGATGCACAGCGGAAGTGCTGAGCTAAGCTTGGCATTCTTGAAAGCGGAGCCAAATAGGGATTTTCTGTAGGTGCTGTCAGCCCAGAAATGGAATTAGGCAATTTTAACCCATCCGTGCCACCCTCTCTCTGCCCGCATGGAGACCCATGGAAGCAGGACCAGCTCTGCCAGATGGTGGTTAATAGAACAATTGGTTCTTATGTATCTAACCTGTTTATACATGCCAATCCTCCCACTTCCTATCAATGTTTCTCCTCGGACCAACCTTACCCAGGTTTCTGGGTGCTTCTTCTCTTCTCGGAGACTATAGGATGCTATTTTCACTGGATTTTACTCAAATGGAAACGGGTCAAATTGTTTTCCAAACTTGGCTGACCCTAAGAATCTCTGGAATATTTATTTTAAAATGCAGCTTCCAAGGAATGTCCAGAATAATCACAGCTGTGCAGATCAGCATCTTAAACCTCCTGGAAAGCACACAAAGCAACTAGAAAAGCAACAATGAAACACAGAAACAAATGCACAATTAGGATATGCCAATGTTTATAGCAGCATTATCCACAATAGCCAAAAGGTAGAAACAATGGAAATGCCCACTGAAAGGTGAATTGATGAACCAAATGTGGCATATACGTACAATGGAATATTATTTGGCCTTAAAAAGGAAAGCAATTCTGATACATGTTACAACGTGGATGATTCTTGAAAACATGCTAAGTGAAATAAGCCAGACACAAGAGGACAAATACTGTATGATTCCACTTATATGATATAGCTAGAGTAGCCAAATTCATAAAGAGAGAAAGCAGAACAGGGGATACCAGGGGCTCGGGGGCAGGGTGGGACTCTCCAAAGAGTCACAAAAATAATCCTAATATGTGGGGGCAGTTCTTGTAGCGATGGAGAAGGAGAGAGCCTTTGGGTTATAAGCCCGCAAACACTACCCTAACCTGCCTGTCTTCTGCAAACGATGGCTTGTGAAAATCTAACACATTCGTTGTTAGGCAGTAAAAAAAAAAAAAAAAGGTTCTATCACAGCACTGATACAAATGTACTTTTTCAAAATGTGAAGATAATTCCAAACTTATGAACCAGGGGGAAAACTAGCTACCGAGAAACAGGTGAGGGGTGCCGGGCTGCCTCGGTCTGAAGAGCACACAACTCTTGATCTTGGGGTCGTGAGTTCGAGCCCCACACTGGGTGCAGAGATGACTCAAATAAATAAATAAAAACCTAAAAAAAAAAGAAATCGGTGAAAGTGGTAAGCATAGCATAACCTATAGACATGTTGAATCACTATGTTGTTCACCTGAAACTACCGTAACATTGTGTGTCAAACATACTCAAATTTAAGAACGAAATTGTTTTTAAAAAAGAGATATAACCAAAATTTTCACCAGGAAGTTAAGAAATATAAATGAAGTAATTGCATACCTGGAAGACATACGCAAAGCAGAAATACAAGAATTTTGGAAAGACTTGATGAGACAATCCTAGGAGATAAAATGTAAACTGAAAGAAGGACACGGAAAAAGTAAGGCCAACAAATGTGAGGATGAGACAGCAGAAACACAGGGAGAACAGACACGGAAGAAAAATACAGTAAGTGTCCTAAAGTATAAAAAAATAAGAAAAGTGGAGCACCTGGGTGGCTCAGTTGGTAGAGCATCTGACTCTTGATTTCAGCTCAGGTCATGATCCCAGGGTTGTGGAATCGAGCCCTATGTTGGGCTCCATGCTGAGTGTGGAGCCTGCTTAAGATTCTCTCCTTTCCTCGATTGCGCGCTCGCTCTCTCTCTCTCTCTCTCTCTCCCTGTCTAAATTTTTTTTAAAAAATAAGAAAAGCGAAATAAAGATCTTACTTTTTTAAAATAAAGATTATAATGGAGACAGCATTATCTAGAACACAAGGAGTGTCAACATTTGCACAATTTAAGTCCTTGAAGAAGAAAACCAAAATAATGCAATAATAAATAGTTCCAAAAGATTCAAGAAAATGTTCCTGAAACAAATGAGGATGTGAGTGTACTTACTGGAAGGACTTACTAAGTACCAGGGAAAACTCATCCAAAAAGGCATATCCTAATAAAGTTATTGGACTGAAAAAATTAAATCATTCATACAGGAGAAAGTCAGGAGGCCTCATATTTCTCCCTGTCAACACTCATTTCCAGAAGACATTGGGAATTTGACTGGATCCAAATTTCAGTCCTTAGGGCGCTGACTGGATTTGATAACTCACTGAGTAATTACTTAATTCAACAAACTTTTTTTTTCCTTCACCATTTCCTTTACCTCCCATTTTTTTTAAAGAAATTCTCTTTAAAAAAAAATTTTTTTTTAATTTTAGAGAGTGTGGGGAAGTGGGGCAGAGGGAGAGAGAGAGAGAGAAAGAGAGAGAATCCCAAGCAGGCTTCACACTCAGCTCAGAGCCCGACACAGGGCTCAATCCTACTACCCTGGGATCACGACCTGAGCCAAAACCAAGAGTCGGACCCTCAACTCCAGTCACCCCCAAACATGTAAACAAATTATCACAATACAATATGATAAGAGTCAAAACTCAAGATGGAAACAATAGGAAAGGTATGTTCAGGAATGGCAAGAATTTCAGGGAGAGGTGGAAGACCTTGGGACAGTTTATTATGAAATTTGACTTAATTGTAGGTGACAGAAAGTCAATGGAGGAAAGTTAGCTTTGGAAATACTAAGGAGAAAGCGTTTGTGTGCATTGTCTGTGTGTACGGAGTGGGAGGGGGAATATGATTCTTATTGGACCTCAGATGCACAAGGATGAGTTAATCATACTGAACAGGTCGTGCATGGCCTATTATTATTTTTTTGTCCAGACAAAACTTTCTAATTTATTCTCTTTGTATCCTCATATTCCATCTCTTTCATGCCCCTTAACTCCTACTGTATGCAGTCATATAACATGCAATGATATTTTCGTTTATGTGTGTTTCTGTTCTTTGTGTGTGTTCTTACAAAATGTGCATATCTTAGGTGCCTGGGTGGCTCAGTGGGTTAAGCGTCGGACTCTTGACTTTGGCTCAGGTCACGATCTCACAGATCTGTACGGTGCTGGCAGTGCAAGAGCCTGCTTGGGATTCTCTCTCTCCTCCTCTCTCTGCTCCTCCCTCACTCACGTGTGCTCACTTTCTCACTCTCTCTTTCTCTCCCTCTCAAAATAAATAAACTTTTTAATATTTTTATGTTTATTTATTTTTGAGAGAGAGGGACAGAGCACGAGCAGGGGAGGGGCAGAGAGAGAGGGAGACACAGAATCCCAAGCAGGCTCCAGGCTCTGAGCTGTCAGCACAGAGCTCGACGTCGGGCTCGAACTGCGAGATCATGACCTGAACCGAAGTCGGACGCTCAACTGACCGAACCACCCAGGCGCCCCAAATAAACTCTTTTTTAAATGTGCTCATCTTTTATTTCTTATTTTGATTTCAGTATAGTTAAAATACAGTGTTATATTAGTTTCAGGTGTACAATATAGTGCTTCGACAATTATATACACTTCTCAATGCTCATTGTGATAAATGTTCTCTTAACCCCCATCACCTATTTCTCCTATTTCATTCTCCCCACTCTCCTTCTCTCTGGTAACCGTCAGTTTGTTCTGTATAGTTAAGAATCTGTTTCTTGGTCTGTCAGTTTTTTTCTTTGTTTATTTGTTCTGTTTCTGTTTCTGTTTCTGTTCTGTTTAAATTACACATATGAGTGAAATCATATAGTATTTGTTTTTCTCCGACTAACTTATTTCACTTAGCATTATACTCTCTAGGTCCATCCACATTGTTGCAAATTGCAAGATTTCATTCTTTTATGGCCAAGTAACGTTCCATTGTATGCATATACCACATCTTTTTTATCCATTCATCTATGGATGGACACTTGGGCTGCTGCCATAATTTGACTACTGTAAATAATGCTGCAGTAAACACAAGGGTGCATATATCTTTTCAACTTCAGTGTTTTTGTATTCTTTGGGTAAATACCCAGTAGTGGAATTACCAGATCATATGGTAATTCTATTTTTAATATTTGAGGAAACTTCATACTGTTTTCCACAGTGGTTGCAACAGCTTGCATTCCCACCATTAGTGCACAAGCGTTCCTTTTTCTCTATATCTTGCCAGCACTCATTTCTTATGTTTTTGATCTGGGCCATTCTTTCTGGTGTGAGATGATATCTCATTGTGCTTTTCATTTGCATTTCCTTGATGATTGGTGATATTGAGCACTTTGTTCATGTGCCTTTGGCCATCTGTATGTCTTCTTTAGAGAAATGTCTGTTCGTATCTTCTGCCCATTTTTTCTTTTGTCTTCTGCCCATTTTTAGATTATTTGTGGGGTTTTTGGTGCTGAGTTGCATAAATCCTTTATATATTCTGGATAGGAACCCTATATCAAATAGAAACATGCATGTATTTTTAATTAATGTAAATGGTAGGGTGTCACGTAACTCATTCTCTTTTACTTGTTTTTTTCTAAACATTATGATTTTAAAATGTATCCATATGGCAGTGTGTATAGCCAATCTGTTTATTGTAATTGCTATATCGTACTTAAGGGTATACATCCATCGGGGCACCTGGGTGGCTCAGTTGGTTTAGCTTCTTCTTTGGCTCAGGTCATGTGCCATCAGCACAGAGCCTGCTTTGGATCCTCTGTCCCCCTCTCTCTCTGCCCCTCCCCTGCTTTCTCTCTCTCTCTCTCTCTCTCTCTCTCTCTCAAAAATAAATAAACCTTTTTTTAAAAGGGGGTGTACATCCATCACATTTTACTATCCATTCTCCCAGTGATGAACACCCAACTCCTCACTAATACATGGGGGGAAAAAAAGCTTCACAGAACATCTCTTATGTGTCCCGTTATACATCTGTATAACAATTCCTTTGGTATATATACTCAGGAGCAGAATTATGGTCACAGGGCCTGCTTATACTTAATTTGACTACATAGTGCCAGGTTGCCCTCCAAAACAGCCACCCCACTTCACACTTTCAACAGTAATGCAGGAGAGTAACTGAACTCCCTCACCCCACCTACGCTTTCTAATACCTGCTGGTCCCATCACTGTAAACTGACATTTCATGGCTGTTAAGTTTATTCATTTTGAGAGGGGTGGGGGGAGAGGGCGAGCAGGGGAGGGGCAGAGACAGAGGGAGAGAATCCCAAGCACGTTCTGCGCTGACAGAATGCGCCCCTTCCTTGCTGTTTTTATCTGCACCTCACTGATCACCGATGAGGAGCTTCTCTTCATATGCTTATTAGTTATTCGGGTTTCCTCTTCTGGAAACTTCTGTGGCCTACTTTTTAATCCTCAGTCCTTTTTTTCCCCCCATTAGGGTTGCTGCCTTTTACAGAAGTATCTTTAAGTATTCTATATATTAATCCTTAGGTAGGTTTAGATATTACAAATGCCTTTTCCTTATTGTTTCCTCTGTTAACATCTTTTACAGAAATACTCAGTTTTGATATAATCCCATTTGTCAATTTTTTTTCCTTATAGTTGAGGCTTTTGCATTATTTTTTTTAAGTCCTCTCTGACCCCAAATCACAAAGTTATTCTCCTACATGTTCTTCTATTAACTTTGTCATTTTACCTTCTGCATTTAGATCCTCAAGCCATCCAGAATCCACTCTCCCGTGTGGTGTTAGGTGGGGATCCAATTTCTATTTTCTCTACATAGTGAGCCAATTTTCCCCAAATTACCTTTTTAACAGTGTGTCCTTTCTCTCCGCTGATTTGGGGTTAATTTTTTTTTTTTTTAATTTAACCCATAGTTCTGCAGAGGAGAAAGCTTGGAAGTAGGGATACCAGGTAAGAGGTATCGCTATCGGGCAGATAGAAATAAGAATTTGACCAAAGACAGTAGTTGGGGTGGGGGGAGCGAGGAGGAGGGAGGGCAGAGAGGAATATCAGGTTTGGGAGATATTTCTGAAGTTGGAAATGTGGGATGAGGAGGAGAAAGGAGAAACGACTTCAGTTTTGAACCCCACACATTCTGTGGCTAGAGATACCCCTACTGCCATATGAGCAGGAATGAACAGGTTTGAAGGGAAAAGATGAACACAGTTACAGAGGCGTTAAGGTTGAGGTGCCTGTAGACACGCTTTGTTTGGCCCTGACATTTGAAAAAATGTGTGTATGATTAAATAACGTCATTTGGTAACTGAGGGGTTTCATTTAAAATCTGAATTCACAGGTGCCTGGGTGGCTCAGTAGGTCGAGGGCGTGACTCTTGATTTCAGCTCAGGTCGTGATCCCAGGGTCGTGGGATTGAACCCTGCATCAGGCTCCGTGGAACCTTCTTAAGATTTCTCTCTCTTTCTGCCCCTCTCCCCTGCTCACTCTGTCTAAAAAAAGTGAATGAATGAATGAATGAATGAATGAATAATAAAAAATAAAAATCTATATTCAGCTATTTACTTTCTTCTTTTTTAATGGTTTCATTATTTTTTTTAATTTACATCCAAGTTAGTTAGCATATAATGCAATAATGATTTCAGCAGTAGAATACAGTGATTCATCCCCTACGTATAACACCCAGTGCTCATCCCAACAAGTGTCCTTAATGCCGCTTATCCATTTAGCCCATCCCACTTGCCCATTTAGCCCATCCCACTCACTCACAACACCTCCAGCAACCCTCAGTTTGTTCTATATTTAAGAGTCTCTTATGTTCTGTCCCTCTCCCTCTTTTTGTATTATTTTTTCTTCCCTTCTCTTTTGTTCATCTGTTTTGTATTTTAAATTCCTCATATGAGTGAAGTCATGTATTTGTCTTTCTCTAATTTCGCCTAGCATAATACCCCCTAGTTCCATCCACATTGTTGCAAATGGTTTTCTTTTTTAATTTTAGAGAGACAGCACAAGCAGGGGAGAGGGACAGAGGGGGAGAATCTCAAGCAGGCTCCACACTCAGCACAGAGCCTGACATGTGGCTTGATTTCACGAACGGTGAGATCATGACCTGAGCTGAAATCAAGAGTTGGACTTAACCGCCTGGGCCCCCCTGGGACCCCTCTATTTCCAATTTTTAATTATATTTTTTCTAGCCATCATTTGCTAACAATTACTGTGGAGCTTTACACGCATTTTCTCTTTAAACTCTCTTAAGAAACTTCTTGCAAGACAGATACTCTGCCCACTTTGCAATAAGGAGATACAGGTCAGAATAGTTAAGTGGCTGAGCCAGGATTCAAATCAAATCTGTTCCATGGCAAACAGCTTGCGTTTTTACTACCTCATCACTCTATAGTACCAAGATCGCAATCCCAAATGTCTATAGAACTGAGGGGCCAGTGCAGACGGCGGGGCTCCCAGAAACTTGTGCTATCTGAAGTGTTGGGGACTGGTGATTGGCCCCACTAGGTGAAGCCAGGAGTTGTGATCTTTAGAAAGCAGCTGAATATAGGGGCGCCTGGGTGGCTCAATCAGTTGAGCCGCGGACTCTTGATTTCCGCTCAGGTCATGATCCCAGAGCCTGCTTAGGATTCTCTCTCTCTCTCCCTCTCTCTGCCCCTCCCCACATGCTCTCTCTCTATCAAAATAAATACATAAACTTTTTTTTTTTTTTTAATTGGAGGGGCCCCTGGGTGGCTCAGTCAGATGAGCCTCCGACTCAGGTCATGATCTTGCGGTTTGTGAGTTCAAGCCCCTCATCGGGCTCGCTGCTGTCAGCTTCTGATCTTCTGTCCCCCTCTCTCTCTGCCCCGTGTCAGGGTCTGTGCTGTTTCTGGAGCCCTCTGTCGGCCTCTGTGCTGACAGCTTGGAGCCTGGAGCCTGCTTTGGATTCTGTGTCTCCCTCTCTGCCTCTCTCTCTCTCCTTCTCAAATTAATAACATTAAAGAAAAAATTGGAAATACAATTCCAGAGCTGAGGAGAGAATCAGAGCTCTGCCATGACTTGGCAAGAAAGTGGGGTATAGTTCTGTCCTAGAATTCAGGACTTTCTTGATGGTTGGTTGGAATGTCAGAACCTCTTCTCTTCCACATCCCAATCCCTGCTTCTCTAAATCCCTAAAAGTTCACACATAGAAAAACCTCAATGAATTTTTGTGGAAGGAAGGGAGGAAGAATGACTGAAGGAGATGGAGGTAAAAAAAAAACGGGCATCTTCTTTCATTTGTAAGACAGAAGAAAAAGGCAAGTTACCAACTTACCTAAGTTTGTAGGTAACTGCAAACCTAGCCCTGCCTTCTTGCCAATAAAAAAATTTAAGGCATACAGTTGCAGTGCGTACTCCCAGTTCCCAAGAAAAGATTGCAAGAAAACACACACTCATGTTGGCAAAATACATCTCTAAGCCTCCCTGAGCAAAATACTATTTGGACAGTATTTAATAGAAGTATTTGTGGGGCGCCTGGGTGGCTCAGTCGGTTGAGCATCTGACTTCGGCTCACTCAGGTCACGATCTCAAAGTTCGTGTGTTTGAGCCCTATGCCAGGTTCTGTGCTGACAGCTTGGATCCTGGAGCCTGCTTTGGATTCTGTGTCTCCCTCTCTCTGCCTCTTCCCTGCTCATGCTCTCTCTCTCTCTCTCTAAGAATAAATAAACATTAAAAAAAATTTTTTTAAAGAAGTATTTGTTATATGTGATTTGTTATATGTAATTAATAATCCAACAAAATCTACAAAAGAATCCAAAGATATAACATTTTTGAATGTAAAAAGCTTTCAAGAAAAGATGGTTTTGTGGGAGTCTATCTTTTTCTGTCATAAAATATATATATATATATATATATATATATATATATGTAATTAACTTCTGAATTCTCCAGGGCAACATTCAACTCTGTAAACACATTTTTCTCCTGCTTCTGCTAAACACATTTTTAAAATAGCTACACTTACTTTAAATTCATTTCTTTAGAACAACCTGGTATTTGCTCTTTTCACAGGGTGTCAAAATTGAGGTTTTAAGTCTTCCAATTTCCTAATAACTGAGTACCAGATGGCACTTGGCTTGTCCTGTCAAATGTGTTTCTGATTTCACTTACTCTTCATAGCTAAGGAAAATGACCATATTCAATTTGCAAATACATTAACTCACATTAAAAAAAAAAAAAAAGGGTGGGGGGCCTGGGTGGCTCAGTCAGTTAAGCATCAGACTTCAGCTCAGGTCATGATCTCTCGGTTTGTGAGTTGGAGCCCCGCGTTGGGCTCTGTGCTGACAGCTCAGAGCCTGGAGCCTGCTTCAGATTCTGTCTCTCTCTCTCTCTCTCTCTCTCTCTGCCCCTCCCCCACTTGTGCTCTCTTTCTCTCTCTCTCTCTCTCTTTCAAAAATAAATAAAATGTAAAAAAAAAAAATTAAAAACAAAACAAAACAAAACTCAGCAGAGTTACCAAAAATTTTTATGAGTATGTTATTGTAAAATACCATAAATTTTGGAAGGGTAAGTTCTGCAATGCAACTATTTGGCTGAAAATCCCAGATTATTCTTGGAAAGAAACTAGCACCGGAAGAGAAAGTAAAGGGGAGTTGACAGGGAAGCAAAAGCCATGAAGAATGTCCTGTTATCACATGAGGGAACAGGCCTCTGGTTGAAAGTCACCTATTATTAAGTACCCATGTATTTAAAGTCTAATCGTTTTATGCTGTCTTGACCAAAAGGTCATTATGGTTCTTATTCTCAAGAAGCCAGACTCCAAGAGGCATAGAACTGGGAGGGGATTACTGAGGCCATCCAGTTTTGTTTGCTCATTTTCCAATAAGGAAACTGAAGGTCAGAAATGTGACTTGTTTTTGGTGACCAGATGATGTGCTCCTTTTGAATCCTTTTGCCTCAGCAGCAACTGCACCAAACATAGGTTATTCATTAAAGGTGCTAAATTGCGTTTATGAACAAAGAATGGGAAGGGCCAGTCTCACTGTGTTCACGTTCTAGATGTAGAGTTTTGCCAAAAAAAATTTAAACACTAAAAAGATTTCTAAAAAAAAAAAAAATTTATATATATATATATACTGTGTTACTGAGAAAAACCTTTTTCAAAACTTTTTATTGTGGATTTTTTTTTTTTTAATGCATGGAAAGAGAACCTAATGAGCCCCCAACTGTCTATCACCTGCCTTAAACAATTATCAACATTCTGAAATTCGTTGTTGTTGTTTTTTAAGTTTTTATTTTAACTCCAGTTAGGTAACATACAGTGCTATGTTAGTCTCAGGTGTACAATATAGAGTTTCAACAATTCTGTACAACACCCAGTGCTCATCACAAGTGCCCGGCTTAATCCCCATCACTTATTTCCCCAGTCCCCCGCCCCCACTAACCATCAGTTTGTTCTCCATAGTTAAGTCTGTTTCTTGGTTTATCTCTCTTTCTTTTCCCCTCGTTTATTTGTTTTGTTTCTTAAATTCCACGTGAGTGAGATCATATGGCATTTGTCTATCTCTGACTGCCTCATTTTGTTTAGCATTATACTCTCTAGTTCCAACCGTGTCATTGCAAATAGTAAGATTTCATTCTTTGTATGGCTGAGTAATAATCCATTGTATATATGTACCACATCTTCTTTATCCATTCATCTATGGATGGACACTTGGGCTGCTTCTGTATCTTGGCTATTGTAAGCAACACTGTTATAAACATAGGGACGCATGTATCTCTTTGAATTAGAGCTTGTGTATTCTTTGGGTAAATAAATACCCAATAGTGCAATTGCTGGATGGTAGGGTAGTTCTGTTTTTACCTTTCTCGGGAAACTCCAGCCTGTTTTCCACAGTGGCTGCACCAGTTTGCATTCCCACCAACGATGCGCGAGGTTTCCTTTTTCTCCACATCCTTGCCAATACCTGTTTCTTGTGTTGTTGGTTTTAGCCACTCTGACAGGTATGAAGAACATTCTGCCGTTCTTATTACATATACTTCTCCATTTTCTTCTTGCTTTGTTTTGTTTGGCCAGAATATTTTTTTAAAAATTTTTAAGTAAGCTCCACACCCAACATGGGACTTGAGCTCAGGACCCAAGATCAAGAGCCAGCCAGGAGCCCCTCGGCTGGAATATTTTTAAAGTGAAACCAAGGTGTATATCATTTTATCTATAAATATTTCTATGTATATCTCTAAGAGATGAGGGTTTTAAACAACATAACCACAACAACATCATCACACCCTGTAAAATTAACAATGAATTCTTACATAGGCTAACATCTAGTCCAGGAAAAACCACGCTAATAGTATTCACTAATGGATCAAATTCTCAAGTGATAGTCTTTCCCCAACGTTTAGAATGCAAAAGAAGAGAATTTCAAAACCAAATGTTCCAATCTCAGTGTTTCCTGTACTGCTCTGCAAATACAAATCTGGACACTCAGATTCCAGAAAAGGATAAAAATAGGCTATGAATCAAAACCATTAATCATATCCTGTTATCTTTAGTTATCCATTTCTTCCTGATATTTTAATTCAACATGAGCTTAATATATTTAATCATATTTTTTTCAGGGGAAAAAAAAGCATTTTTAGGGCAATTATGGAAAATTTTACAAAAGATAAATTTAAAGCTAAAGTAGGGTGATTGTCAGACCCTGCATCCACGACAAGCCATGAAAGGCTTACTTAGTTACTTCAAAAGCCCTATGTTAATAGTGTATCCTATGGGGGTGCCTGGGTGGCTCAGCCGGTTGAGCGTCCGACTCTTGATTTCAGCTCAGGTCACGATCTTAGGGTCATGGGATGGGGCCACACATCGGGCTCCACATTCAGTGTGGAACCTGTTTAGGATTCTCTCTCTCCCTCGGTCCCTCTCCTCATCTTGAGTGCGCAATCTGTCCCTCTCTAATAAAAAGTGTATCCTATGACTCAACTATCTGCCACGCAGAGGTAGTACAAAACAGCCCCCAAAGACTCACGGCTAGAAATTCAAATATCACACACACACACACACACACACACACACACACACACAAATAAACAGCAAGTGGGTGACAGGCCACAATTACTCCCTTTTAAAAAAAATAAAATTCAACCAACTAAATTCTAAGACCTAATGGGTTTTGCTAAGCAGCTCCAGTGTGGGGAGCTTCTCACCTAGCAAGTAGCAGAGAGTTGTATCTGAAGAAGGTTTTTATAAGAAGGAAGGTGGGGCAGAGTTCTGAGAGTTCAGGCCTGTGCATCTTCCCTCAAGGAGAAGGGCAGGGGTCTTATCATGCAGATTACTTCATCTTCCTTTGGTAGGGGTGGGGTGGGGAGAGAGCATACGTGATAGATTACCTCATTGGTGCCGACCAGAAAAATTCCAGACTGATGGTCTTAAAACTCCACCCCTGGAGAGCTTGAAACTGCAATTAAGTCTTGGTTTGCTGTCCTGAGGGCAAGTGACTTCACCTTGGGCCGCAGTTCTCTTCTTAATACCTCCATGTCAAAGCAGACGCTAATCACAGGGATTTTGACATAGCTTGTAAAATGTTGGGCTCTAAGTAAACACAGTCAAAGCAACAGTGTTTTTCTTCTATTGGCATAAAGACCCTGCCATACACAGCAGGTACTCAGTAATATTTGATTGGTTTTAATGTTGGAACCAAACTTTTCCAACATAGCAACCATGAAATTCCTGATTATGGAAAATGCAAGGGATACGTATTCTTCCACATCCTGGAACTGAGTAGGAGAAATGCTTTTTCTTACACGTACCTTCCTCCTGCACTCTGCATTTTCTGCTGTACCAAATCTATACGCTCCTATTCAGGGTTCATGCTGAATTTGTGTTTGTGTGGGTGAAGACATCCAGCACCCCTCCTTCGCTCCCATTACCAACTTTTAGGGAGCCGGAGGACAGGCCACAGTGTGGGTGAGAATGGGCACATTTCTGGTAATGGGGCATTTTCTAGATATTGATAGACACTGATCAATATGTTTACACAGCAAAGTGCTGACTCTTCTAGATAGTTAGCCTGGTTGGTAAGGAGGTCCTCCCTCTTCAGATAATTCTATCTCATCTTTTCCTGGCCTGGAATTTACTAGACCTAAGTAGAGTTTATTTTATCATGTATGCTTCTAAATTCCTACCAACTTGTATGCTGGCTCATTCTATCAGCCCACACGTTCCAGTACATTTTCAACCCCAACAATGGAAACATGAATAAAACAATGTCGCTGGACCCTTTCTATGAAGCCTTAGGCTAGATTGCAAGAGGGATGCTATGGGCAAATAAATTCATATTACCCAGAACCAGAATCAAACCACCACCACCACCACCAACAAAACAAAACCAAAAAAACCCGGATGTTGTCAGTGCGCCCTCTTGCTCCACCATAGACCCCAACAGTTAAAACCAGAAATAGACTAGACTGCTTAACTCATGCTTAACTGACTAAAACCCTTTGTGCTTATTTCTTATCGCACTTTCTTGAGGCATTGACGGAGATGTTTTGCAAGGCGCAGAACATTCCAGCTGCCAGACTAGAAAAGCCCTGATAGCCACAGGAGGCCTAGAAGACCACACCCCACCATCCCTGCCATTCCCTGAACACATCCCAACCCCCACCAGTGAGCTCATGCTCTCTGCCTGCTCTCTCGCACGTACCCCCCTGAACTTCTCTCTGTCAAACCCTCAGATGTCCATCTTGCCGGTTAAGCCTTGAGCCTGCAGCCTCCCCCTGCTACTGGCCCCGGAAATAAATTTCTCCCATTCTCTTTCCCAAACCCTCATCTTTTGAGTTACTGGCTTCTCTTTGTGACAAGTTTGTTCAGCAAGTGTTGGCGAACCCAGCCAGGGGCTGTGCTTTCGATTCGTCCAGCCCCGTCGGGATTCTCCGGGATGGAGCCGTTGGCCCCCGAAGCGCCCGCGGGGTTCACCGGTTTCCTGAGTTAGCTGCCAAGATGGATTGTTTGGTAACAATGTGACCGGATTAAGTTTTCCTCATTAACTATGTCCCTCCCCCAGTCTTCTTTGCGAATAGAAACAGTGCCTTCAGGGGGCGCTTGGGTGGCTCAGTCGTTAAGTTCCACTTGGGCTGAGGTCATGATCTCGAGAGTCCGTGATGAGTTCGAGCCCCGCGACCGGCTCTGTGCTGACAGCGTGGAGCCTGCTTGGGATTCTCTCTCACTCCTTCTCTCTCCCTGCCCCTCCCCACTGGTGCTCATGCTCTCTCTTAAATAAGTTAAGTTAAAAAAAAAAAAAAAAAGAAGAAGAAGAAGAAACAGTGCCTTCACTATGTTTGCTTTCCCACAACAGTGCGTGGTATCACATCAAGAGTTGTTTGTTTGTTTAAGGGGGGAAGGGCAGAGAGAGAAAGAGAGATTGAGGATCTGAAGCAGGCTCTGTGCACAGATCCTGATGCAGGGCTTGAACCCACGAACCATGAGATCATGACCTGAGCCAAAGTCAGACGCTCAACTGACTGAGCCACCCAGGCACCCCCAAGAGTTTCTTTTTTTTTAAACACAGGTCCCCAGGACAATCCCAGACCTTTCTCAGAAACTCCAAGTGAAGAAAAAAAAAAAAAAAAAGAACTCCAAATGAGGGGCGTCTGGATGACTCAGTCGGTTAAGCATCTGACTCTTGTTTGAGCTCAGGTCATGATCTCAGGCTTCATGGGCTCAAACCCTTTGTCAGGCTCTACGCTGATGGTACAAAGCCTGCTTGAGATTCTCTCTCTCCCGGCCCTTCCCCCACTCACACTGCCTCTGTCTCTCTCCAAATAAAAAAAAAAAAAGAAACCCCAAGTGAGACCCAAGAATCTGTGTGTGTGTGTGTGTGTGTGTGTGTGTATGTGTGTGTATCTTTTTTTTTTTTTTTTTTAAGTAGGCTGCATGCCCAACATGGAGCTTGAACTCATGACCCTGAGATCAAGAATCACATGCTCTATTAACTGAGCCAGCCAGGTGTCCCAAGAACCTATAATCTTAACAATCCCTCAGGAGTTTATTCTGGGGCCAGCAAGTGTGTAAGAATCATTGCCCAGAGTACCTAGAGGGGCATTCCACATACAGTAGTTTCATATAATTGTTTGATTAATGAATGAATAAGTAAATGAGACCAAACTGGAAATTGGCAAGTCTGTGAATTCTGACCCCACCCACCGTCTGTAGATCTCTGTA
The DNA here is from genome assembly GCF_007474595.2 of Lynx canadensis. Classification (NCBI taxonomy): domain Eukaryota; kingdom Metazoa; phylum Chordata; class Mammalia; order Carnivora; family Felidae; genus Lynx; species Lynx canadensis. Next base: position 13,601,208 of record NC_044319.2, read on the forward strand.
TCTTTCATGTACCTTCTAAGGTCCAAACTGTGGAAATTGGCAACTCCATGAATTCTGACCCCTTCCACCGTCTGCAGGTCTCTGTATCTTCCATGTACGTTGTATCTTGCATTGTCTGGCCTAGATAGATGGAGAGTCACTCTGATCGCAATCCAATTCCACCCTGTGAACACAGCAACAATCTCACTCAACTGCGAAACAGTGACAGTGATGAGAAAACTTTGCTTTATTTACCCCTTGACTTGTGAAGTAAGTAAACTAAAATCTTAAACCCCAGCTAGCTCCCAGAAATACCTCCTGGCATTCAATGTAACTACTTATCGGCCATCTACTATATACTTTACTTATGCCACACACACAAAATGATGACAAGGTTTGATACTTGCACTTGAATACTTCGCATTCAAAGTTGGAAAGACAAAAGAACGTGTCACACCTTGCAGTGGGAACTTCTCGACACCATCTTATTCATTCCTGAGAACAATTCTGTAAGAGGGGAAAGTATTATCTTTGTTTCACGGGTGAAGAAATTGAGGTTCACAGAGGTTAAATACCAGCTCGTGGTCGTATATTGGCTGTGTTTAGACTTGAACTTCCCTTTTGACTCCGGAATCCAATCTTTCGCTGCTAAACTACTACACAAAGTGCAAGTGGAGATTTCTAGCCGTTCAATACCCACTCAAGAGGTATGTAATAAGAAAAAAAAAAAGTATTTAATAAACATCTACTATGCACCGGCATAGACGCATGCCACACATGGTCTCTGTCTTCATACAGCTTCCGGTTTAATTGGGAAAACAGACTTTAATAGTGAATGCAATGTATATTCTATAGGAAAACTGGAGGCTGTTTCCCAGGAGGCTGGAACCGGGAACTTATCTTGGTCTAAGGATTCAGCAGCAAATGAATCCTAAACTGAACAACTTCACTTCATACCTGCTTGATTTTGGGTGAGTCATAGTTCCTTACCTGCAAAATGAGGACAATAATACCAATTATAGGTTTTGTAAGGGTGAAGAGATACAATGTATACAAAGCATAGAACCTGACAAAAAGTAAGAATAACCATTTATTAGTAATTATTTAAAATATTCATTCACAGGGGCGCCTTGGTGGCTCAGTCGGTTGAACATCTGAGTTCAGCTCAGATCATGATCTCGCAGTTCGTGAGTTTGAGCCCCGCCCACGTTGGGCTCTGTGCTGACAGCTAAGAGCCTGGAGCCTGCTTCAAATTCTGCATCTCCGTCTCTCTGTCCCTGCCCTGCTCGTGCCCTGTGTCTCTGTCTCTGTCTCTGTCTCTCTCTCAAAAATAAATACGCATTTAAAAATTTTTTTAATTAAAAAATAAATAAAATATTCATTCACAGTGAAGAATATGTAAAAGCAGGGGTAAAAACAGAGAAAAGAGTAGTAGAAGGAAAGGACAAAGAATGGGCAAAGGCCCTGAAGAAGAGGGGCAAGGCAACACAAAACTTGGTGAAAATCCAATCCTCCCTGGCTAGAAATAGAGGCCAGCCAGAAGAAGCTGGAAAGGTGAGTGGGGGATCAAACCAAGCCTTCAGAGAAAGATTTTTGTCTTTATTCAAAGGCAGTTGGGGCACCTGGATGGCTCAGTCGGTTAAGCATCCTACTCTTGATTTCAGCCCAGGTCATGATCTCTTGGTTCGTGAGATGGAGCTTCGGGTCAGGCTCTGTGCTGACAGCAAGGAACCTGCTTTAGATTCTCTGCCTCCCTCTCTCTCTGCCCCTCCTCCTCCTCCTCCTCTCTCTCTCTCTCAAAAACAAATAAACAATCAAAAAACATATAAAATAAAATAAAATAATGCAGACTTATGATATATGACATGATGTTTACAAATAGCAAATACACAATTTGAGTAATGCATTAAGAATTGCTATTCCAGGGGTGCCTGGGTGGCTCAGTCAGTTGAGGGTCCAAATTGGCTCGGGTCATGATCTCGCAGTCTGTGGGTTCAAGCCCCGTGTAAGACTCTGTGCTGAGAGCTCAGAGCCTGGAACCTGCTTTGGATTCTGTGTCTCCCTCTCTCTCTTCCCCTACCCTGCTTGAGCTCTCTCTCTCTCTCTCTTTCTCAAAAATAAATAAACATTAAAAAAATTTTAAAAAGAATTGCTATTCCAGGGGTGCCTGAGCAGCTCAGTAGGTTAAGTGTCAGACTCTTGACTTCAGCACAGGTCATGATCTCACAATTGTGAGATCTGAGCCCCACGTGGGACTCCTTGCTGGGTGTGGAGTCTGTTTAGGATTCTCTCTCTTCCTCTCCCTCTGCCCCTTCCCCACTCACGCTCCCTCTCTCTCTCAAAAAATAAAAAAAAGCTTTGAAAAAGAATTCCTATTCCAAAAAAGAAAAGAATTCCTATTCCATTTATTTTCTGTGATCCACTTAGAAAAAGGTGAACTCTTCCCTGTCATTAGGTCACTTCTGTGACCTAATACATTTCTATGCAATGCTTACTTCTAAGATTGATGCCAATTCTTTTTTTTTTTTTTAAGGTTTATTCATTTTTCAGAGACAGAGAGAGACAGAGTGTGGGGGAGGGGGGCAGTGGTGGGAGGGGCAGAGAGAGAGGGAGACACAGAATCTGAAAGCAGGCTCCAGGCTCTGAGCTGTCAGCACAGAGCCTGAGGCAGGGCTCGAACTCACAGACTGTGAGATCACGACCTGAGCTGAACTCGGACGCTCAACCGACTGAGCCACCCAGGTGCCCTTGATGCCAATTCTTTAAAAAATTTTTTACATTTATTTTTGACAGACAGAGAGAGAGAGACAGAGCACAAGTGGGGTAGGGGCAGAGAGAGAATGAGACACAGCATCCAAAGCAGGCTCCAGGCTCTGAGCTGTCAGCACAGAACCCGACGTGGGGCTGGAACCCACCGACCTTGAGATCATGACCCCAGCTGAAGTTGGCACCCAGGTGCCCCATTGATGCCAATTCTTTAAAGCCAAATTCCTTCTAGGGTGACTTGAGAAAATTTTTTTCTAGTGTAAGATGATAATAGTTATGATTTGTTAACAATGCCTTTCTTCCTACTAAGCTCTGAAAACCTCAACTAGTACCGGGGTCTGGCTGATTGGCTCAGAGGTCACACTGCTAGAGAAGACGCAGCAGGCTGCAGCTCACTAAAGATATCTTTTTCCCCTGTTTCTGGGAAAAGCTTACCTTTTGCAACTTGGGGTGCTGAAAAAAAATCACGATGCTGAGACCAAATTTTCTCTTATCCTTTGACCTTGGATAAAGCTCAAAACGCCAAGCTAATAACTAGAATTTATGTTTGCATGGTACTATGTCAGCTTCAATGCTTTCCCATTATGTCCTCATTTCATAGCACTGATAAAATTAGATAAATAATTAATGCCTTGCTGAATTGTCAATTCAACTGGAATTTTAAGAACAGTGACTTAGCTCACTTTCTAAATCCGTACTCTAGCAACAGGGTTTCTTGCCTTTGTTATTGATCTTGTACCAACACGTAGTATTGGTTCATGCTTGTTCTTTTTGTGGTTTTTAAAGAATCACTTGAAATCACCCTCTGCCCCTGAGTAGAGGGAGATTCCACCAGCACTGGTCACGGAGTACGATGCTCCATGTGAAAGAGCCTGGTCTAGTCAACAGCATCAGTCACCAAACCTCCGGGTCATAGAGCAAGTGATGAAGAGATAGAGACCTTAAATGAAAGGTCAGAGAGAACATGTAGTTTTCAGGCAACGTGGGAGACGGCAGAGTGGATGAGGGCATCAGCTTTGTTCGAAGTTAGACCTCAGTACAAACACCAGCTCTGTGCTGATGGGCACCGGGAACTCAAAGCAAGCCATTTCACCTCTTGGAACTTCAGGTTTATAATCTGTATTGCAGTTTGCCAGGTTACAAGTTGTGTGCAATGGAAAGGACTTAGCACGCGGCTGGCCCCCGTAAGCATTAGATAACTGGCAGCTGGAACAGGATAGAAAGAGTTAATGTACCCATGACAACCAGGTGAGCACCACAACGATGATGTGTCCACTTGTTGCCAGGGGGCTCTTCAGGACTAACTTCTGAGTTTTCTGCCGCTTCACGAACCCCCAGGATTAAAAGAATCTTCTCTGGTCTCAGACAAGGCTCCATTCCTGTTAGTGGTCTCCAGTAAGGATATCTTCTCAGGCAGATAATAGGGACCCAATGGAGATTTCAATGTGGAAGAAGCTTGGAATTAAGATCCTTGCGTCCACTTCCTTGTAGCTAGCAGAAGGTGACCAACTGTCCTATTTGCCCCAGGCTGAGAAGTGTACTGGGTCATGGGATCTTCAGGACTAAAACCATGACAGTCTTGGGGCACATGGGTGGTCAGTTGGTTGAGCATCCGACTCTTGATTTTCAGCTCAGGTCATGATCTCACTGTTCGCGGGAGATCAAGCCCCACGTCAAATTCTGTGCTGACAGTGTGGAGCCTGCTTGGGATTCTCTTTCTCCCTTTCTCTCTGCCTCTCCCTAGCTTGTGTTCTCTCTCTCTCTCAAAATAATTAAAAAATTTAAAAATGAATAAATAAAACCATGACAGTTTCATGTAAACTGGAATGATTGATCGCCTACCCTGTCAGCATCTTCTCTAAGTTGGACAAGTGTCCTGGTTACACGTAGCCTATAAGGTAGCACAATTTTATTAATCATTACAATGATTAAGACGTTTGAATTAAAAGTTTCACATGGGCAATACTGACTGAAATGAAGAGAGGTTCATTTCACTGCAATATACCCAGCCTGTTAAGTACTTTGGAAGCTTTTTCTCAATTCTTTCAATCACTGTTCCTCTTCTTTCTTCTTCCTATTATGACTCTTCCCTTAAGGTTAACTCCAATCCCTGGAGTATTGTACTATGAATTCCCACTTGAAGCAATCATCTCACTGAGACTCAGCAACTCAAATAATTCTGAAATCACCATTTAATTAAACCCAGCAGAAATAAGAACGGAAAATACCAAGAAACAAACCCTGACCAAGGCATGGGTGGCAGATACTTTGTAACACATGGAAGTCTCTTTTCTGTAAGAAGCCTAAAAGTGAAGAATTACAATAGTCAAGATATGGAAGCGATCTAAGTGTCCATCGATAGATGAATGGAAAAGATGTGGGGGGGGAGGGGTCTGTGTGTGTACATACATACATACATACATACATATAATGGAATACTACTCAGCCATATAAAAAGAATGAAATCTTGCCATCCATGACACGGATGGACCTAGAGGGCATTATGTTAAATGAAATGAGTCAGACACAGAAAGACAAATACCATGTGATTTAACTTACGCATGGAATCCACAAAACTAACAAACAACCAGAAACAGACTCATAAATAGAGAGAACAAACTGGTGGTTGCCAGAGGGGAGGCGGGGTAGGGGGATGGGCCAAATAGATGAAGGGGATTAAGAGGTATAAACTTCCAGTTATAAAATAAGTAAATCACTGTGATGAAAAGTACAGCATTAGGAATAGAATAAATAATATTGTAATACTTGTGTATGGTGACAGGTAGCAACTCCACTTATCAAGGTGAGCATTTCATAATATATATGAATGTTGAATTGCTATATTGTACACCTGAAACTAATATAATATTGTGTGTGAAACTATGCGTCGATTAAAAATAAAGCAAACAAATACTTCGTCCCAGTGCTAACAAAGAAATGTACTATCCATATCACTTCTCTTAATTACTATGAAGCAATAAAACATTTGAAACTGTGTGGTTTCATTTATACATTATAAACTTTGTTTAATGTCTATTTATTTTTGAGAGAGAGAGAGAGACAGAGTGTGAGCAGAGGAGGGGCAGAGAGGGACACACAATTCAAAGCAGGCTCCAGGCTCTGAGCTGTCAGCACAGAACCCGGTGCGGGGCTTTAACTCACAAACCGCAAGATCATGGTCTGAACCAAGTCGGACGCTTAATCGACTGAGCCACCCAGGAGCCCCTCATTTGTACACTGTATATACAATTGGTTGGGTAGGGGAAAAAAGTGACTTATACTTTGAGAAATGCTACAAGCAGCTGCCAGTGTTACAATTTTAGAGGTAATTATTGAGCACTGTACATCCATCAGCAAGATGTCAAGTTTCTATTTTCTGGGCTAACAAGTTAAGACATCCCCTATTCTCTATCTTCAGTTGCCCCCTGGCTACTTTCCTTTTTAACCTTTTCTGCTCTACATTCCCTAGACCCACCCTCTTTCCCGTTTGTCTCTAGATTCTTGTCCCTTATCATTACTCACTTCCTGACTTGGGTGAAATTCCAGCCTCAGGCAAAACTGTGAGCTCAGCAGGTCTGTTCTCTCCATCTCCTTTCACTTTCCCTCCCTTCTTCCCTGTGCTCCCAAATATTGTTCTGTGTTCGTTAACAACACTATACCTTCCTGACGGGTCCACTGCTCCAAGAATTTAGTTTCTTCTCTTAGCTAAGAAAAATCTGGGGAAATTTCAGGTGGACAGCATGTTCCAGTTAATTCAAATTTCATTAACAAAGGACTTGTGATAAATGAATAACACTTTTAACCAGATTGTACTTTTATTCCATTATAAGAAGGGTTGGTTGAGCCAATTAATAATAATAAAAGACTGATAGGGGCGCCCGGCTGGCTCAGTCGTTAGAGCATGCAACTCTTGATCTTGGGATCATGAGTTTGAGCCCCATGTTGGGTGTAGAGATTACTAAAAAAAAAAGTAAATTAAAAAAAATAGACTGGGGTGCTTGGTTAGTTCAGTCGGTTGAGCATCTGACTTGACTTAGGCTCAGGTTGTGGTCTGAGTGTTATGAGATCGAGCCTCGTGTCAGGCTCCACAATGAGCATGGAGCCTGATTAAGATTCTCTCTCTCTCTCTCTCTCTCTCTCTCTCTCTTTCTCTCTCTCTCTTTTTTCCCTCTCCCTTTGCCCCACTCCCCTCAAAAAATAGACTGATAACAAAACAAAAATATTTATTCCAGTTTACATTTAATGCAATATTTTATATATGACATATATACTATATTTAGCATATAACTTTTACAAGTTGACAAAAGGTAATTTTTTGAGGCACTGGCAATATTTTTCTTTACTAACAAAGTTCAATATCTATTGAAGTTAAAAAAATGAGATTACATTACTATAGCTTTCATTACATCAGGATTATAATGTTTCACAGTTTTACTAGATGATATGCTGGACCATTGGCAAAAAGAAATCAAAATTGTCATGTGCACGCAAAACTTTAGGAAACACTACTACTAATAAAGCATGATATGGTAATTGATTCTTTTATTTTTTACCAAACATCTCATAAATCTTCAGTGCCTCTAGGTTTATAGAATCAATCTCAATGACAAGGGTAGAAACTCAATAAAAACATTAGCAAATAAGACTTGGGCAATCACAAAGGAAATAGGTCACATTGTTTGGACAATTTGTTTTGAGTAAGAAACAGTTTGCTTGGTTGCATACCATCAATTGGCAATTTGATCATGTAGCCCCAAAATTAATTTTTACAAATCAAAACTGGAAATTAAATGACAAGTTTTCATTCAGTCTGTCATGAGAACATTTCCATTATGACAAATTTACCTATGCTGAAGGGGCGTTAGGAGAGATGCGAATAATTCAAAACAAAGTACATTAAAATTTTTTTTAATGTTTATTTTTGAGAGAGAGAGAGAGAGAGAGAGAGAGAGAGAGACAGAACGTGAGCAGGGGAAGGGGCAGAGAGAGGGCGACCCAGAATCTGAAGAAGGCTCCAGGCTCTGAGCCTTCAGCACAGAGCCCAACATGGGGCTCGAACTCATGAACTGTGAGATCGTGACCTGAACCAAAGTCGGACACTTAACCAACTGAGCCACCCAGGCACTCCCAAAACAAAACACATTTTAAAAGAATATTATTTGGCTTTGGACATTGTACCAATACCTAGAGATTTCAGTCAGATTTTCCCCAAGATATTGGAAGTAAGAGACAGAAGACAGAAGACTCTTCCCCAAGATATTGGAAGTAAGAGACAGAAGACGGAAGAGACAGAAGAGACTGAGAGCTAAACTTTAAGATGACACACAATGGATAAGACCAGAAGTAAGCAAAGTCACCTTTAAAACACAAACTGGCCTGACCTGACTGTAACTTGATTTTTATTGAAAGAATATTGCTGAGAGGTTTGAGTAGCCATTGAAACAGAGAAAGAAGCATCCAAGGCACTTCAGGGCCAGTGCCCATCCAAGTGCTGTCAAGGAGAGAAGCAGCTCGAATCAATAGCATGCCAGGATGTCCCTACTGTATTGGAGATCAATGTAGAAAGTTGCAACCATTGGAAATTAAGTATTTCCATCTTTGGGACAAAATCATCCTGTCATGCAGATAGGTGAATCAAGAATAATCTATACGCATAACCCTACTTGTTCTGAATCTGTGCCCATCAAGCAGCCTTCTGACTGATAATGCCTTAGGTTTCCTGAGTAGGTTTGTCTACATAGAAAATTCACTGGCTTTGCAGTCTTGAGTCTTCAGGTATATACATTGAAAATTAATAAATTAATATTCTGGATCTATGTATCATTCTCATGACCTTGGTTAATGTAAATTCATCTGATGGCTGAAGCTGTTTTATGTTGCTGAAGAAACGTATTTCTGAGACTAAAGTACTCTAGGCCGGATCCTGGAGGGTTGGGAAAAATTCACCGAGGTAAGGCTTCCCTGTCCTCTTGGGGACCGTCAGTAGGCCTTCCCCCAGCAATGAGCATATTATCAGCCAAACTTTTCCATTTCAAAGGACCATTGATATCAATGGAGGGGTGGGTGTGCTTGTGATTTACCTCTGTTTATTATTTTATTCTAACATTGCTACAGTGACAATTCCTTGACCATATTGGTGGGGAAGACAGCTCAGGCCAGGAGAAGTGGCAGGGAATTTTTGAATTTAAAATATACCATATGTAATTCATAAAGTGGACACAAGTTTCCATTTACCACACACCCACTGTATGTTCAAATTCAATATGATCACTTCCCTACATCATACTTGCCTAGTCAAACCCAGCATTGTGAATCTATTTTCTCAGTAGCTATACCAAAGAGCTGAACAGAGAATTCTGATTCTCTCTCTTCCTGTCTCTCTGCCCCTCCCCCGCTCGCTCTCTCTGTCTCAGAATGGGTAAATAAACTTAAAAACTTTTTTTTTTAATGTCTCTTTTTACTCCACATTCCCTCCAGTTATAGTTGTTTTTCTGTTATGGCGAAGTTCAAGTTCTGGAAATAATTGTTTATCCGTAGTCTCTACTCTCTCAGCATCTATGTCCTTTTCAGCTCACTATCTTATGACTTTCTGGCCTCATTAACTCCACCAAAACTTCTTGTAAAAGATACCAGTAACCTCCATGTTGCCAAACCCAGTGGATACTTCTGGCTCCTTCTTCATATGAGTTGACTTCTCAGCAGCATTTAACATATGTGAGTGCTCACGCCATCTTGTAATCCTCTCCTCTCTTGGCTTCTGTGACATCATCATCTTCAGGTTTTCCAGTTCTCTGGCTTCTCCCCAGTTTTCTTTTCTAAGTTCTCCGCCTCCACCTGACCTGTACATATTGCTGTTCCTTAGAGCTGGTCATTTTTCCTTCTTTCCCTACTCTCTCCCTAGGGGATCTGACTTGCTTCCACCACTTTAAACACATGTCTATGAAATACATGTGTACACGTATGAAACCCACGTCTGTGAGACTCAACTCTCTCTCTCCGATGCTGACTTCCCCCCTGAGCTCTCTAGATATGCGTGTCAACTGCATATTTGATCCACAGTTGGACATTACATGAACACCTCAAATTTAATATGTCCAAAATTTAATCTTTCCCAATCTTTCTTTCTTTCTCTTTCTTTCCTTTTCTTTCTTTCTTTCTTTCTTTCTTTCTTTCTTTCTTTCTTTCTTTCCTTCTTTCTTTCTTGAATGTTTATTCATGTTTGAGTGTGAGAGAGTGAGAGTGACAGAGGGGCAGTGAGAGAGGGATACACAGAATCCAAAGCAGGCTCCGAGGTCCAAGCTGTCAGCACAGATCCCAATGCGGGGCCTGAACTCATGAACTGCGAGATCATGACCTGAGCTGAAGTTGGACGCTTAACCGATTGAGCCACCCAGGTGCCCCTATCCAATTTTTATTTTTAAATTAATTATTTAAAAATTATTTATTTATTTATTTATTTATTTATTTATTTATTTTGAACGAGAGAAAGAGAGAGAGAGCATGTGTGTGCATGTGTGCATGTGCGTGCACTCATACACGCGAGCAGGGGAGGGGCAGAGAGAGAGGGAGACAATCTCTGGGATCAAGCTCCACCAGGAGCCTGATTTGAGGCTCCAACCCACAAACCGTGAGATCCTGACCTGAACTGAAATTAAGAGTCGAACACTTAACTGACTGAGCTACCTGGGCTCAGCCCCAGTTTTTCTTTTTAATATTGCTCTATCAGCCAAATGGTTTTCCTCCCCTCTTCCAACACCATAATCTCTATAAACGCTGCTGTCATTCACCCAGTTGCTCAAGCCGTCAATCTGTTGTCATTGATTCTTTTCTTCTTTCCCTACATGGAGAAGTGATCGTTTCCCACAAGCGAGTATATTTTTGCTCCAAAATATGTGCCAAATCTGTCTACTTCTCTCCAAGTTCACAGCCTCCATCTTAGCCCAGACCACTATCATTCTTCGCCACTGTAATTACTTCATTACTGCCTAGTAGAGCTCCTTGCTTCCCTTCTTGCCTCCCCACAATCTGTTTTTCACACTCTTCATTCAGCAGTTACTGGTGATCGCCTTAAAATGTAAAATCAGATCCTGTGGCTCCTTTTCTTAAAACCTTCAAATGGCTTTTCACTGCTCCTAGGTGACATTCTTTCTGAACTCCCTAACCTAGCTTCCTCTGAATCTGGCTTTCGACTCTCCTTCCAGTCTCATCTTGTTTGTGTCACTCTCTTAACTAAGTTCCAGACATACGCCTCTCCTGGTTTCTAGAACATTCCAAACTCTTTCCCAGATCAGGGCATTTGCAATTGCAGTTCACTTGGTCCAGAGCACTTTTCCACCTACTGTTTGCATTACTACTTCTTCTTGTCATTCAGGTCCCAGTTTCAGTGGCCCCTTTTCAGAAAAGTACTCAGGGACCACACTTTCTAAAATAAATTCCCCCTGCCCTTCTTCCTGGTTATTCTTTATCTTGATATCTTGTTTGTTTCTTTTGTTGCACATATCCAAACCTATTATTTGATCTGTATCACTAGACTGTTGCCTAGGACCAAGGTCTTTTTTTTTTTTTTTTTTTTTTTTAAGTAGGCTTCATGTCCAGCAAGGAGCCCACACAGGACTTGAACTCACCACGCTGAGATCAAGACCTGAGCTGAGATCAAGAATCGGTCGCTTAACTCACTGTGCCACCCAGGTGCCCCAGGGCCAATGTCTTAATTGTTCTATACCTTTATATCTCAGTACCTAGCATAGACAGTAGGTGCTCAATACATATTTGGTGAGTAAATAACACAAACTTGAGAAGTAGGTATTTTTATTTTTTGTGGAAGAAATTTTTTTTTAATTTTTAAAACATTTTATTGTGTTTTTTAACTGAAGTATAGTTGACACAGATAGAAGTAGGTATTGCCTCCATTTTACACGAGAAAACTGAATCAAAGAGATATTAAGTAACTTACCCATATGACATAGCACTTAGCAAAACATGTTTTTGTTTTATTCTAAAACCTAAAAAAATATGTAATGCTTTATGAAACTTAAATTAATACCATATACAGTTACACACACACTATATACGCTATATGTGTGTACATATTTATCATTTGTGTCTCATAACAATATTATGACTCACAAAGTTTTCATTACACATTAAAACTGATTTGTGATGATAAAATATGGAAATTATAGAAAGGCATACATAAAATCTTTTTAAAAAATCTAAATGCCCTAAGAAAACTATTGTTCACATTACCATTATTAACATCCAGAGTACATTTTTTATTCTTTTCAATGAATATGTGTATGTATGTGTGTTTCTAGCATAGTTACGGCATAAATATATTAGGGCATAAGCATTTCCCTGATCATTAAGTATTAATCTGAATTTAATGGCTTCAGAATAGTCCATTATATGGATGTATCATAATGCATTTATTTCTCTCTTGTCAACGGACAGCTTTTGGTATTATGAATACTGTGTACTCATATTTCTGGAAAATATCAAGATACTGTCAAACACCAAGGTTAAAGATTATGCATAATGTACTGTTGATACGTAGTGCCAGACTGTCGGTTGAACCAATTCACACACGCATCCACCACTTACAAGAGTGCTGCCTTCCCTGAGGCCTATCAGTGTACAATCGTGGCCTCTTCCAGAATTCCTGGAGAGAGCTCCTGCAAATCCTTACCCCGCGGCGGGAACCCCGATTGCAGGAACTCCCTCCTTGCAGCAGGAGGCGCCGTCGCCTTCCGCCGGGGTTGGGCCGCCACGGAGGCCTCACGTGATCGGGCCGTCTCTGCGCCGGAGGGCGGTCTTGCGGAGATTTGCCTTACGTACGCCGCGGCATGACGTAGTACGTAGGGGCTGGCTAGCCGCCATCTTGCTTCTTTTTCTCGCTCGCTCTCTCCCTCTCGGGAAGCAGCGAAAGTGCTTTGGCGGTTTGTCCATCCGCAGCTTCGGCTTCCCCGGTCGGGTGGTCCTTCCATCCCCCCCCACCCCTCGCCTCCCCTTCCCCTTCCCTCGGTCAGAGGGCGGCAGAGACTCTCGAAGTGCGCAGACACACTCCGCTTGACACTCGCCCTGGCCGGTAAGGAAAGCGAGGGCGTAGGAGCTGTGATCAAAGCGGGCCCCATCGGGGTGGGCTGGCGGGGGGCCGCCTGGGGCGTGGGAGCGCACGCCGGCCCTGGCGGGCAGAGACTGGGGAGCCGCTGGGAGACGGCCTGGGGTCGAGCCATCCCCCGCTTTCTCTTTGGTTCTCATCATGTCTGTGTCTGGGGGAAGTCTCGGCCTCCTGGTCGGGGAGCGGGAAACCGGAGTCAGACCCGCCCCATGTGGTCTGCAGCGGGAGTTCCGGAGCCGTCGGTCTCTCTCCCACCCGGTCCCCGCTCAGGCCCCGCGGGGGGATTACTCGCGTAGCCGGCCAAACGAAAGGGGGTTCCCGTCCTTGGGATAATGGCTTTTTTCCTAATGTGTGGGAAGCGTCCCCCAAACAGCTCAAGGGCTCACCTGGGGCCTTTACTGCCTACTTCTTTTCCGTGTGTAGTTAGGGTGGAATTTGCAGCGAGCACTGTGTGAGAGAGACCGGGCTAAAGACCTGACTCGGTGAGAGGCGCTTGGGGGAATCTGGACCAACCCTACTTCCGCTAGGGACGTGCAGCCCCAACTCCAGACGACGATTTGGTAGTCATTTCGTTCCCCAGGCCTCGCCATCCCCTGACCTGCGTAGTGAATCCCACTCTGCAGCTCTCTCGCTTTGAGATAGCGTTAATGTTACTGGTGTTACGGTAAAGGCCCCACTTCAGGACTTGCAGAAAAGGGCATGGGGACCAATGAGAACACTGATAAATTGTTCCTTTGCCCGAGAGGAATGCGTCTAGTTCCTTTAAAGGGATGCATATTTGTTTTGACTTGATTTGAGATTTGTTCGAGATTTCCAACATGCCTGATGTTTGCTGGCTCCCGAAGCCGCCCGGATTTCTGCATTGGCTGATCTTCAGCCTAGGCTCGTAGATTCATACCTCGCTAGGGTCCTTGGAATTGTACGGTAGGCGGCTTGTGCTGGAAGGTTTTCCTTTGGAATGCACCAGAAAAATCAGGATTCTTGATCCAGTGCTTGATAGCTTCCTCCTGCAAATAAACACGATGGCGTGATACTTAAGCGCCCACCGAGCCTAACTCCAGCATTTGTTAAAAAGTAGATTTAACCTCCTCTGGTGGTGATTAAGATGCTACTCCGACTGGAGCCATTTTTAGGTGTGTGTCAGATGCACTGCAGCATCGTTTCTGGCCCACCTCAAATGCATTGATCCTCTAGGAAAATTAGGAATGGATTGACTTTGAATTTTGTCTTTGGCGTGTGGTCAAATAGTAATTTGATTTTTTATAGTGGGCTTGTCAGAATGCAGGCTTTTTACTTGTATATTTTGGTTTGGTGAGCTTACATATGTGGCTGTTTTCCCTCCACCATTAGTTGACCTTTTACTGTGTACTGAGCACGGTAACGAGCTCTTTACATACATTATCTTTTCTCATCTTACAGCCGGTACTTGAGGGAGGTGCTCTTATTATAATCCCCATTTTACAGATGAGATAAAATCAGAGATATTAATGTGACCAAGGTCACAGGCAGTTCCCGTGTTGCGGTAGAGATTCAAACCCAGACTGTCTAAATCGAAAGGGGATGCTGTAAAGCCATCAAACTGCCTCCCTGTTTCTTGTAATTATAGGAACTGTGGTAACTGAAGATGTAGCATTGTTAACCTAGTTTTTTCTTTTGCTTGATTTCAGTATAGAAACATTGTTGCACACAATGGTGAAAGTGTTGCAAGGTTAAAAAAAAATGGTTGTAACTACTTTGGGGATGGGATAGAAGCTAATTTTTCTCCCCTTTTCTAGTAAAGGCCAGTTGGTTAAAATCCTTGACTAGGTAGTATGACATAATCTTAAAATTTTGAGATCTGGCCTATACTGTTGGTAGAATATTTCCTCATCTGTAAAATGGAGGTGATGATAACAGTACTTCCCTCTAAGGTTTGCTGCAGGATTAACAAAGATCATGTGTGTAAAGGGCTTGTTACTGTGCTCAGGATACAGTAAAAGGCCAACTAATAGTAGACTGGCAGAATAGTGGCATAAACAGTAAGTAATCTGTATATTCTTAGAATGGAGTATATATTCTTTGCGTATTTAAATAGTTTTTCTTTCTTTTTACACTTCCGTGCTAGATTTTGTTCTTAAAGATTTCTTCATGCTCTACAGTCAGTAACCCTGGGTTCAGTATGTTGAGCACAGTTGAAAATACAGAAGTTCTGACTCATTCCCTCCCTTACCCTTAATGCCACCCCACCACCCATATTGGTAAAATGTCTTTGAAGATTATATTATATCCCCCTCTCCCTCCAAGTGGTTTCCTCTTGCCCCCCCCCCCACTTCAATTTGTAAGCTAGTTGAGTAACTTCTGTTTCAGATGCTGTTTATGCCAAATTTGTGTAAGACAAGGATTGATGATTGATAAAATGTTACACAAATTGGTACAAATCCTTTTCTTACAGTGAAGGAGATCCAGAAGTTGTGTCTCACTGAGTTATGACTAATACACTTTCAGCAAAGTGAGAATCAGTTTATGAATAGGGTAACGCAATGATAGCTTATCTCCGTCTATGTTAACTGTCAACTGTTGTTTAGAAGCTTGAGAATTAATGTTAGTTTTCTGAGTCATAACATTTTAAATTTCTCAATAAAGCCTTTGATGCGTCAGTCAGGACATCTTTGTGGGTGAAAATATTCTCGAGAGGGTAACTTCAGTGTATTTTCTGTAGTGTTTTTTCCCAGTCCCAGAAAGGTTAAATATAAACTGATCTTTTCACCAGTTACATTAGTCGTCATTTTGCTCTAGATTAACAGAATGCCAGTCATGTTTTAGGGCCTGTGTGTGTACATGTTTGCCGGCAAGTCAGATCAAACAATTACTGAATTTCAACAGTTGTCTAGTTGGCAGACAAAAACTTTTATATGGTTAGTATACGTAGAGTCAACACAAGATAGCAATAAAATTATTACTGTCAATGTGATGTAATGTTCTCACCCCTAGGTGCTCTGCCTTAAGGGAGGATGGGATGTAGTTAACATTTGTGGAGCACATCTAGTATAAAAAAAAAAAAAAAACCACTTGGGTATTATTTACATAGCATATTATGTAGTAATTTTCTTTTTACCGGTGTTCCAATATTAGTGTGTTTTCCTTTACTAGACTGCTTCCATATCTTCCACACCTTGTATGGTGGTTGGCATATACCTAGGTTTTATTATTGAGTGAATGAGATTAGAAAATAGAAGACTAGACCCACCAACTAAGATTCAACTGACAGATATCTTAGTAGAGCAAAATAGTACCCTGTCATTCCCTCCCCCCACCCCGCCCACCTCTCCATTAGAATAGCATAAGATGCTTTCACATAGCTTATGTTTACGTACTGTGCGTTGTGAGATTTGTTTGCATCCGATTTTCCTTTCTAAAATTTAGATTTATTCAACAAACGTTAAAGATTCTTTTCATTTTGTAAGGCATAGTGAGTCAGAGGAATATGGCTTTTGGTTCCTACTGCCAAGATGCTCACGGTTTTAAGGATTAATGTTAAAAGTTGACATGTGATCTTTGGATTTATACCAGAAGATAAAAAATAAAGACATACAAGCAGAAAAGGGAAATTTGGGGCAGAAAATCCATATATGAACATTTCTATAATATAGATCAGGTGCCTAGTTGATTACAAGTGAAGGCATGATGGCCAAGAGAGATCAAGAATAATTGCAATTACTGGGGGGCCTGGGTGGCTAAGTCGGTTGAGCGTCCAACTTCAGCGCAGGTCATGATCTCACTGTTCGTGAGTTTGAGCCCCATGTTGGGCCCTGTGCAGACAGCTCAGAGCCTGGATGGAGCCTGCTTCAGATTCTGTGTCTACCTCTCTCTTTGCTCCTCCTCCACTTGCACTCTGTCTCTCTAAAAAAAAAAAACCAAATACTAAAAAAGAAATTAAAAAAAAAGAATAATTGCAATTACTGATATTTGTTGAGCACTTTCCATGCTAAGCACTGAGCTAAGGTAATTTTGTAGATTATCTTTTTCGATCTATACAGTAAGCCTACGAGGTAGATTATTTTGTCCTTGTTACACAACTAGTAAACTGGGATTTAAAGAGGTTTAAGTAATTCTTTCAAAGTTACTTAGTTAGTATATGGGATTCGAATCATTGACCCAGAGCCTAAGTGTGTAACTTCCATACAACATGGATTTCCCAGTGGCCAGTATTTCCCAACCTTAAGACATTCGTGTCTTTTAAGATCTTCAAACCTTCTGTTTTAATATTTTCTTTAATTCAAGTTACTGTCTTTTAAATAAGTGAATTTATTTTTTTAAGTGCACTTATTTTGAGAGAAACAGACAGTGAGCAGGGGAGGGGCTGAACGAGAGGGGGACAGGATCCCAAGCAGGCTCTGTGCTGACAGCAGAGAGCCCAATGCGGGGCTCGGATTCACAAACTGAGATCATGACCTGAGCCGAAGTTGGACGCTCATCCAGCTGAGCCACCCAGGCACCCCTAAGTAAGTGAATTTAAAAGAATATACACGATTACTTGGTGTTAGTTTTTCCCCCCTTCAACATGTTTCAAAATAAACATTTTTTAAAGTTGATTTTTATTTATTTTTAATGTTTATTTATTTATTTTGAGAGCGAGAACAAGTGGGGAGCAGGGGAGGGGTGGAGAGAGAGAACCCTAAGCAGGCCCCACATTGAGCACGGAGCCCACCTCAGGGGTTGATTTTATGAACTGTGAGATCATGACGTGAGCTGAAATCAAGAGGCGGATGCTTAACTGACTGAGCCACCCGGCTGCCCCCAAATAAACATAATTTTAAATATTCCTCTACGGACCATTTAAAATCATCTAATACACCATTAGTAGTCTTGTATTCCACTGTTCAGGACATAACCACAAAACTGAGCCTGGCTGGCTCAGTTGGTAGAGCTTGCAGTTCTTGATCGGGGTTGTGAGTTTGAGCCCCATGTTGGGTGTAGAGAATACTTAAAAATCTTAAAAAAAAAAAAAAAAAAGAAAAACAAGAAATGAATGCTGGATAGGATTAGGCAACAGTTAGAAGTAATGAAGGCGAGAAGTGATGAAAGTCTAGGATGGAATGGATTCATCACAGGGAATGGCAGCATTACAGGAGAAGAGATCTAAATTAGAGCCTTGACTATGTACTTGGGGCAACCATTTCCATTATAAACTGCAAAGTGGAGGTATTTGCTTAAGACTGAAATGTAGCAAGATACCGAAGACAGTCTGTGGGAAGAGAAGGAAGGCAAGAATGAATAAGTGAGGAAGTCACCACAGAAATCAGGGTGGATTTAGAATAATCTAAAGAAGGGGATTATTACAGCCAAATGGAGCAGAGTTCAGAAAAATATAAGTGGCGTTTGGATTTGGCTGAGAGATCTTTGGTGACCCTAAAAGAATTTAGATCGAGTAATGAGGGGTGAAAGGTTAAGCAGGGAGGAATAAGTAGTGAGACTTCTTGATTTTTAGGTGACTTGAATGCTCAATATGAGCTCTGTACTGTGAGTTAAAACACCTAGTTTTAGTCCTTTTGTCACCTACGTTTTGTCCTTTGTGCCTGCTGTTAACTTGAGAGGCAAGTAACATGGCTTCTTCAAATTTTAGGTACAGGTATTCCCCGCTTTTTGGAAGTTTGTACTATCCCACTTTGCTTTTATGAAAGACATACATTAGTACCCGCTTTTGCTAACCGGAAGAACTTTTTTTTACTTTTTTTTATTTTTGAGAGAGACAGAGCAGAAGCGGGGGGAGGGGGGGTCAGAGAGAGAGGGGGACACCGAATCTAAAGCACGCTCCAGGCTCTGAGCTGTCAGGCTCTGAGCTGTCAGCACAGAGCCCGTCGCGGGGCTCAAACTCACTATGAGCTGTGAGATCATGACCTGAGCCGAGGTTGGACGTTTAACCAACTGGGCCACCCAGGCATCCTGAAAGAATTCTGAAGAAGATTTTCACTTTTACAGAAAGCAAAAAGTGACAATAGCATTCAGTGGTGAGCCATTATAGAGGCAGTGAGAGTGATGCCACCAGTGTCCTTCGGGAACTGCGTAGCATCGGGACATGGCTTTGAACTGTGTTTGTCAACATCTGTACTTTATTTTTGTGTGTGTGTGTGAATTTGTTAGCAGGATGGCTCCTAAGGGATCAGAAAAGCCTAAGAGAGGTTATTTGTTGGGTCTGGGAATGCTACAAAAATTTTTCCATATGAGTTAATGGTAATTGTTTCTTTGCTGTAGCCATTTCAGCTTACGCAAGGTTTCAGAGGAAAGCTTTGCTCTCTCATAGCAGGGGAAACCTGTATATTCATCTGTGAAATAAAGAAAATCTCCATTTCACCTATCTCAGAGGATTGTTGCAAAGATCACATTAAATGTGTTTCCATGTGTCTTTTGAATTTAATATTCTTTGATATTACATGAGCATTCACCATACTTAAACAGAAAAGAGAACCATGAAAAATAGAAAGTTAAAAAAGGTAAAGGGAGGATAGGTTTTCTGATGTTGAGAGATCCCCTCCAAATATTTGAGTGTGCAAGGTAAGGGATGGATGCATATGTAGCTGGAGAATGGGTGGCTAGAGAAGTTAATAATTGATCTTTCTTCCCTCTTTCCTAGTGAATGATCTGAAAGTGTAGGGCTGCTTTATGTGGTTGTGCCGTTTGTGCACTGCACAAATGTGCTGGGCTGAAGGAGACAACAAGGACTGAAATCTGCTCCAGGCTCTGCTTTCAGAGTCCTGTGCTCTGGCTAGGCCTCCCAGGGGTAATCGTGCTTTCACTCCTCCCCTCTCTCCCCATGCATCACCACCTCACCCAGAGGAGTACCTGTTTCTCCCCAGAAGCATATGTTTTTCTATTTGCACAAAGGCCCTGTGGAGGCCAGTGGATGCTCTGAAAAGGTCCTGGGGAGATCTATTCAGGATACATTTAGAACAGAATAAAAAACAATCGGGAGACTGGAGAAATGGTCACCAAGGAACAAAAAACTTAGAACTTTCTAAGATGGGTTAAGTAGTTGGGCAAGTACTCATCCACTTTATCCAGTGTATTTTAAAGGTGAGTATTGTAGCTTATTAAATGTTTCCAGTAACTGGGAAACAGACTATATATGTGGATTTTAACTGAAGAAGCCACAATGTAGGAGGTATAAAATTAACTTCTGAAGGTTAGGAAGATGAAAGAGTCCATTTACTTTAAAATTTTAAAATTTTATTAATGTTTGCTTTATTTATTTATTCATACATACATACATACATACATACATACATACATACATACATACCAAGCATGAGCACGAGTAGGAGAAGGACAGAGAGAGAGGGAGACACAGAATCAGAAACAGGCTCCAGGCTCTGAGCTGTCAGTGCAGAGCCCGACACAAGGCTTGAACTCATGAACCTTGAGATCATGACCTGAGCAGAAGTCAGACGCTTAACCAACTGAGCCACCCAAGTGCCCTGAGAAATTTTGTTTTTAAAGGAAAGAGGTGTTATTGAAATGAGGCTTTTGACAGAGTAGAGATTGGTTATATTGTTGTATGAGTTTTTGAAATTCAGATAAAAATTGGATCTTTTGGTGTACCACTCTGTGAGTTTTAATATGTGTGGAGCCATGTAGCTTGCATCAAGAATTAGGATACAGAATGTAGAAAGATGAAATATCTCCCAACCCTAGATCCAGAGTCTTTGGACTCTTTGGATATTGGGGGGAGAGAAAGTATCTCTCCTGCTGAAGAAAGAGCTGTTGAATAAGGATTAGAATAGGCACCTCCAGCTGCCTCAGTTGGAAGAGCATGTGACTCTTAATACATGGGGTTGTGAATTGGAGCCCCACGATAGGTGTAGAGATTTTAAAGAAAGGAAGAGAGAGAGAGAGGAAGGAAGGGAGAAAGAGAAGAAGAGGAACAGAACAGAAAAGTCAGTAATAGCCTACAAGTGCTGATTGCTTGGTTTCCTGACCAGAAAATTTTTTTATTGTGTAGTTATATTTATGACAGATTGGAAACATGGGAAGAATAAAGTTAGTAGGAGAAAGATGCGTAGGCTTCCATGTCTCAAGATACACGTTTTAATGGTGGAGGAGTGGAGCCAGTGCTTGGCAGGGAGGGGTGCTAACTGGTTCTCTACACTTACAAATTTAAACTTGAAATTTCAACCCTTATGGTGCCATTTCGTTGAAGTTTAGGATAGTTCATGATGTCAAATGAACATCTTTAAGAGAATGCTTCTCTTTTTCTCCTATAACATCCAACAGACTTGCTTGCAAAAAAGTTAATTAAGAAGCTTTTATGCTTTGGTTTTTATTTGTAATGTGTAAGTTTTGAAAACACTGTTACCCATTTATTAAGTGCCAGACACCATTTTCAGAGCTTTATACTCTGTTAATTAAATCTCACAGTAGACTATAGAGGATATAGCCCACAGATGAGGAAATAAAGTTCAGAATTATATTTAATGACTAGGGAAATGCTTATCCAATAATATGCATATGCCACAGTTATGCTATGAAAACACCTAGCTACCAAATGTTAGAGTTGGGATTTAAACCAAATCAGTTTTGTTTTTTAACCAAATCAGTTTTAAGAGAAGTAGTTGTGTGATATGAGCACTTTAAAAATATTATAAGTTGTCAGAAAGAGTGATCTGGGAATCACTTCATTGAGTAAATGGTAGATGTGCAGATTTATAACTTTGCTAGAACAGTAATTTGTGGTACAGAAGATTCAATAGCTGCGTATCTTTTCTAATTCTTAGGGCATTCTGCCCTAGAAACTTAATTCACGTGTTTCAGTTTCTAAGAACAGCCTGAGCCCTTCTACCATTCTGATTAGAACTCCCAACAGATTTATTTATATTACACTTTGTTTTTAAAAATGACAATTTTTAATGCTGTAGTGCTATTTGTAGTAGAGGCACTCAACATATGGTAGTATTCTTAGCTTTTCTATGATAGCTGCAAATGTGATCTTAAAAATATTTGATGTCACTCTAACTTTAGGATCACTAAGTGGTTATAACAATTGGAGATGGAAATGAACTTAGAAGTTGACTAGTTCAACTTCTTACCCAGAGCAAGACCCTTTTATTTTAAGTGGAAATTTAGTTTAAAATTTTATAGACAGAATGCTGTCTTCTGGAGTTAATACATCCCATCTTTGTCAGCTCCAGCTGCCATGAGAAAATACCATAGACTAGATGGCTTAACAGGAATTTATCACAGTTCTGGAGGCTGAAGACCAAGCATAATCAGGCTCTGACGAGGTCTCCCTTCCTGACCCGCACACAACCGCCTTCTAGCTGTGTGTCTCCATGTGGCTGGGAGAGTGCCTTGGTGTCTCCTCCTGGAAGAGCTTAATTCCGTTATGAGGCCCCACCCTCATCACCTCAGCTAACCCTGATTATCTCCCACAGGCCCTGTATCTCCACATACCATCTGTCAAGTTGGGAGTTAGGGCTTCAGTGTAAGAATTCTGAGAGGGGAAACAATTCTGTACAGAGTGCCCCCCCCCCCATTTACGATCTTTTGTACACTGATTCTTAGACTTTTTACGTTATGTTATTATACTTCAAAATGACATTTTTACAACAGATGGAATGTGTTTGTTGATAGTTATTACTGTATTTTGTTACTATAATTTTTTATCCTTGATATTTTATTCTGTACTGTAATGGAGTAAATTTGGAAATAAAAACTTGAGTCTTTAGAATCTCTTAGCCTGGGGCGCCTGGGTGGCGCAGTCGGTTAAGCGTCCGACTTCAGCCAGGTCACGATCTCGCAGTCCGTGAGTTCGAGCCCCGCGTCGGGCTCTGGGCTGATGGCTCAGAGCCTGGAGCCTGTTTCCGATTCTGTGTCTCCCTCTCTCTCTGCCCCTCCCCCGTTCATGCTCTGTCTCTCTCTGTCCCAAAAATAAATAAACGTTGAAAAAAAAAAATTAAAAAAAAAAAAAGAATCTCTTAGCCTAAAATAACATTTATCATTACATTTTAAAGGTTTGATGTTTATCTCTGTTATAATGAAAATTGAATTATGATTCTCACGTGGTGAGGTTCTCTTGGGCATTGGCTTTTGGCGTCAAGCTTCAACTTAATCTTGGCCCTATCTCTCCCCATCTAGGAGTTTTGGGTAGGTTATTTTTACTTGTTTAAAGTTGTTTCTTCATTGATAAATTTTGGTAACTTGAGCTCTGAGCTCTTATTCCCAATTTGGTGTTTTTACATCTCTAGAGCTCAGATTTAAAAAAAAAAAAAGCTTCAAGAGACATTACTACATTAGAACATCTAGAACTTAACATCCCTCTTCGTGTTAGAAGTGGGAGATGTAAATATGAAAGATTACTCAGGTTTTTTTTTTTTTAATGTTTATTTATTTTTGAGACAGACTGACAGAGCGCGAGGGGGAGGGGCAGAGAGACAGGAATTGAAGCGGGCTCCAGGCTCCAAGCTGTTAGCATAGAGCTCAACTTGGAGCTCGAATTCACGAACTTCGAGATCATGATCTGAGCTGAAGTCAGATGCTTAACCAGCTGAGCCACCCAGGTGCCCCGATTACTCAAGGTTTTAAATCTAGAGGTCAGGGAAAGTGGTTATGTGAAGTTGGGGAGAAGAACGTATTTGGGAGAGCAGACGAGGTTTTTTTGTTTTCCCTTTTTTCTTTTGGAATAATTTTAATCTCACAGAAAAGTTGTAAAAGTAGCATGAAGAATTCTGTATTCCTTCATTCCTATTCCCTGGTTATTTGCTGTTCTAAATCCTGTCATCACCTGAAACCTTAAATTCCAATCAGAAGCTCTTAATGCTTTCTCACTCAGGTAGTACATTTTCTCCTCACGTTTTTATTAAATGAACAAAACAATGCTTGTAAGCTTGATTCAGTAAGCATTTAATAATTACTATTTGGGGGGCTTTTAATCAGTCGTTAAAATTGGCATTTCCTTCTGCTTTCCTCCTTATCCTCTTCCACCTTCTACTTCACTCTCTGGCTTAGACTTCCGTGAAATGTTACTCTGACCATTTTCCTGGCAGTGTCTTCCTCTCCCTTGTTTTTCTTTACACGTGTCTGGCACAGCTCTAGTTCCTTTTTGTTCCAGCTGCTGTGTGTTTCCCTCCACTTCCCACTCCTGGATGTGCTGCTGGACATTAATAATGAGAGTCTTCAAACTGCTCAGGCTTGGGAAGACCATTCTATAGCCCCAGTTGCCAGCCTCTCCTGGGGTGTCAGCACTGATTGTCACTGCATCGTTTGCCTGGTTGTCTGTCTTCGCTCCCAGTTCTTTGGAAGCCTTTTCCAACCCTCTTACGTTTCCCGTTATCTCCACTCAGTTGATGAGGACATCATGCCTTTTTCATTTGTTCCTAGTAGTGCCTAATAGTAGTACAGTAGGTGCTGGGTAAATATTTGTATTAGTGAACAGGGGAATCAAGCATTTTGAGTTGTAGTTCTGTCAAGAAACTTAAGTAAAGACATTTGTTCTACAATTAAAATGTGTGTGCAGATTGTAGTTTGTTTTGTAATTTTTAAAAATAATTTTTTTTAACATTTATTTTTTGAGAGACAGAGAGAGACTGAGCACGAGCAGGGGAGGTGCAGAGAGAGGGAGACACAGAATCGGAAGCAGGCTCCAGGCTCTGCGCTGTCATTACAGAGCCCGACGCAGGGCTCGAACTCATGAATCGTGAGATCATGACCTGGGCCGAAGTCAGTCGCCCAAACGACTGAGCCACCCAGGTGCCCCTGTTTTGTAATTTTTAAGTAATCTCTACACCCACTGTGGTGATCAAACTTAGAAGCCCAAGATCAAGAGTTGCCACACTCCATCCACCAACTGAGCCAGCCAGGATCCCACTAAAGATTGTAGTTTGAAGGAGAGTTTTGGTAATTATCCTTACCGAAGCAGTGAACAGTAGATGAGATGGCCAGCGGGAAAGCGCATAGAGAGAGCTGGTAAAGAGAGATGGCAAAAGCATGTTACCATTTATGTAGGGAAATAGGAAAAAGAGAGACAAAACTGTCAGTCATAGAGACCAAAGAAATTGGTTTATATAGAATCTTTTTACTTTTTATATTTGTATGTGATACCTATTACTTATTAGTAGAGATTCTTCCTTTATTTTTTTAATAAAACATATGCTGTGTGTATATAGTATGCTTATTTGGAAGTGGCTGCAGGTTCTTTTCAATGTTAACTATTTAAATCAGTGGGACATTGTACTTCATTTTCCAGAGGAACTAAATTCTCACCGTAAGATTAATGAGGAAAGAGAGGTAAACAGAGCTTGGATACTTAGAAGCCCATGGTGGTCAGAAAGATGATTGGCATTTAGTTGAATTTAACAAATTGGCAATTTGTGAAAGTATGGGTTTTTTCGAATATACTAGATTTTTAAAAATCATTATTTATTTATTTTGAGATGGGGTGTCAGGGCAGAGAGAGAAGGGGACAGAGGATCTGAAGCAGGCTCTGTGCTGACAGAGAACCTGATGCAGGGCTCGAACTCACAAACCATGAGATCATGACTTGAGCCAAAGTTGGACCCTTAACCCGCTGAGCCACCCAGGCGCCACTGAAATATGCTAGATTTTAAATGTCACTAAAAATAATGTTTTTTTTGTATTGAATACTTGTAAATCCTTATGTAATGGTGAGTAGCCTTAGAATCTTACACTTTCTGAGACTGAAGGAATCTAAGGGATCATAGCTAATCTTGCCTTGATGTGGAAACCTTTTGCAGATTTTTTTTCAAATAATTTTCAACCTATGATGGTTGTCCTTCATAAAAACCGTCTTTTTGTTACTGGTGTTGAGTGTCATCCTTTCATTTTGAAAGGTTGGTGTTTATATTGTGATAAACTTCTGCCTTCCAAATTTCCCTTAGACCATTTGGAAGCAGTCTGTTTGCTTTTATTATATATGTATATTTGTAGGCTCCTTGCTCAGCGTGAGGCTTGAACTCATGACCCCAATATCAAGAACTGCACACTCTGGGGTGCCTGGGTGGCTTTCCTTGGCTTTCAGGTCTTGATCCCAGGGTGGTGGGATCAGCCCCGAGTCCCTGCGTAGGGCTCATGCTGTGTGTGGAGCGTTCTTGGAATTCATTCTCTCTCTCTCTCTCTCTCTCTGTCTCTGTCTCTGTCTCACATTAAAAAAAAGGGTACCTGGATGGCTCAGTTGATTAAGTGTCCAACTCTTGATTTTGGCTCAGATCATGATCTCATGGCTCAAAGTTTCAAGTCCTGTGTAGGGCTCTGTGCTGACCATGTAGCCTGCTTGAGAATCTGTCTCCCTCTCTCTGCACCTCCTTCACTTGAGCACCCTTGCTCTCTCTCTCATAAGTAAACTTTAAAAAATAAAATTAAAATAATTTTTTTTTAATTTTTTTTTCAACGTTTATTTATTTTTGGGACAGAGAGAGACAGAGCATGAACGGGGGAGGGGCAGAGAGAGAGGGAGACACAGAATCGGAAACAGGCTCCAGGCTCTGAGCCATCAGCCCAGAGCCCGACGCGGGGCTCGAACTCACGGACTGCGAGATCGTGACCTGGCTGAAGTCGGACGCTTAACCGACTGCGCCACCCAGGCGCCCCTAAAATAATTTTTTGAAAAAGTAGCATGCTCTACTGACTGAAACAGCCAGGTGCCCCACAGTCTATTTGCTTTTGAAATACTAGCTTTTTTTTTCCTTCTTCACTTATTTCATCTTAACACTTTTTTGCAAAAAAAAAAAAAAAATTGTTTACAAGGTGATATGTATATTCATTGTTTAAATCTTGAAAATGTAAATGCACATGTTTTGGTGTATCTAATTTTGGTGAAAAATGTTAGTTTCTGACCATCATTGCTCAGAGTCCTAGAACCTTGAATTTAGAAATATGATCACTGGGGCGCCTGGGTGGCTCAGTTGGTTAAGTGTCCAACTCTTGGTACCGGCTCAGGTCATGATCTCACAATTCGTGAGTTTGAGCCCTGCACTTTCCTTTGGTGCAGGGCCTGCTTGGGATTCTTTCTCTCATTCACTTTCTGCCCCTTCCCCAGGCACGTGCATGTTCTCTCCCTCTCATTCTCTCTCAAACTAAAAAAATAAACTTAAAAAAAAATAAGATTACTTTCTCTTCCCTTAAAGAGGGGTGTACTATTATTCAGTAGGCTTTTTTTTTTTTTAATATTTATTTATTATTGAGAAAGAGCGCAAGTCAGCCGTGGAGGGGAAGAGAGAGAGGGAGACACAGAATCCGAAGCAGGCTCCAGGCTCTGAGCTGTCAGCACAGAGCCCGATGCGGAACTCGAACTCAGGAACTGCGAGATCATGGCATGAGCCGAAGTTGGATGCTCAACTGACTGAGCCACCCAGGCACCCCTCATAGGCTTTGTTTTCGTAGACTGACCCTGAGTGATCGCTAGGGCAGCACATATACTAAAATTGGACCCATAACAGAGATCAGCCTGGCCCCTTGCAAGGATGATGTGTTGACTGACCCACAGGCCTTAATGATTCACTTTTATAGGTACATCGTAAGCAAGACAGTAATGTTAAAAAAAATACATTCTTAATGGCATGCAAATAACAAAAAATTTTTTAAAACTAAAAAGACCATATGGTTCCTTTATAGAGGCTATAGTTCCTTTGTAACTGCGACAGTATAGTTTTTGAAGTCAGAATCTGGCAGATTGAAAAGAAATGCACCTGTTGAGCTTACTGTTTCAAGGGTTTTTAAATTACTGATTGTGTAAATTGTATTGTTCTGTTACTGAAGGTGTGGATCTGCTGAATGCAGCCCTGGGTTTACTCAGCAGTTGAGATTTTTTATTAATTTTCCTCCAGTGGCTCTTCGTGACATTTAGATTAAATTGGACAATAGTCCTATCCTAGTCTACTAGGCTCTGCAAAATCTGACTTCTGCTGCCTACTCTGACTTCTTCTCCTGCCTCTCTCCCTCAGACATGAACCCACTTATCCCAGATCAAAAGTAGTTTTATCCCCCCAGTGGTTCTCAACTGTGGCTATACTTGCATACCTTGGGGATATTGTGGGTTCAGTTCCAGACCAGTTAATAAGGTAAATACCTCAATAAAGCAAATCAAATGAAAAATTTTTTGGTTTCCCAGTGCATGTGAAAATTATCTTTATACTGTATTGTAGTCTATTAAGTGTGCAATAGCAGTATGTTTTATAAAAACAGTGTATATACTTTAATTAAAAATTACTTTATTGATAAAAAAAATGCTAACCATCATCTTAGCTTTCAGTGAGTCATAATCTTTTTGCTCATGGAGGATCTTGCCTTGATGTTACTGACTGATGAGGGTGGTAGTAGCTGAAGGTTGGGGGGCTGTTGCAGTTTCTTAAAATAAGACAGCAGTGAAGTTTGCCACATCAATTGAATTGGTATTCTCTCTCTGTCTGCCCATCCCCGGATCATGTTCTCTCTCTCCCAAAATAAATAAATAAACTTAAAAAAAATTAGAGTCAGTCTTCTCAAACCCTGCCACTGTTTTATCAGCTAAGTTTATGTCATATTCTGAATCCTTTATTGTCGTTTCAGCATCTTCACCAGGAGTAGAATCCATCTCAAGAAACACTTTCTTTGCTCATCCCTAAGAAGCATCTCCTCATCCATTTAAGTTTGATGCGGAGATTGCAGCAATTTAATTCCATCTTCGGGCTCCACTTCTCATTCAGTTCTCTTGCTGTTTCCACCACATCTGCAGTTACTTCCCCCACTCAAGTCTTCAGCCCCTCCAGGTCATCCACAGGGGTTGGAATCAACTTCTTCCAAACTCCTTTTAGTGTTGATATTATGTGTGACCTCATGTATCTAGTCTCCAATTTTTAGCCACAGCTGCATCTTGTGCCTAGGCTGTTGCAGTCTATGATGTTTCCACCTTGTACCTTTGGCTCTCCACAATCCATTCTCCACATTGTAGCCAGGATATTTTTAAAACCAACATACGTCTCTGTTCGGAATCAAATGGTTTCACATTACTTTAAAGATAACATTTAAAATTCTAACAGACTTTCTCATGCAAACTTCTCTTTCCCTTTCAACTCTCTTTCTCACTAGTTTCTACTTATTCAGCTTTTATGTTTTCAAACATGATAAGCATGTCAGGACCTTAGGGCCTTTGTATTTGCTTTTTCTTCATCCTTGAAGCAGGCACCTTCCCCATTAGATCCAAACCAGAAGCGTTTCCCTCAGGGAGGCTTTTGGCGATATACTAGTAGTTCCACTGTGTCTTACTTTCTCATATTATCCTGTGTGGTTTCATTCGTAGCATTTGTTATTGTCTGAAATTATCATATTTATCTATCCTTTCAGTCACCACAAAGACCCCTGAGAGCAGATTCTAATGTGCTGTCAAATAATTCTTTAACCCAGGTTTGCGAAGACTTTCTCCCTTGTTTTAAGTTTTTACATTTTGTCTATGCCCCCTTTTTTAAAAATTGGGATACAATTAACATATCACGTTGTAGAAGTTGGAGGTGTGTGTGTTGACTTGATTTCATGCATTTCTGTACTGCCAGATGATTATTACTGGAACATTAGTTGATGTTCTTTTCATCACATAGTTATTTTTTTTGTGTAGAGAGAACATTTAAATTCTTCTCTCTTACCAACTTTGGTGTATATAATGTATCATTTTGACTGTAACCATAATGCTGTGCATTAGATCTCCAGAATGCTCATGTCTTCTAACTTCAGTTTGTACTCTTTGCTATGGTCCATTTTGAGTTGTTTGTATATGGTAGGAGGTATGGATTAGAATTCATTTTTTGTATGTATGTATACCTAATTGCTCTACCACCACTCGTTGAGAAGATTGTACTTTATCCACTGCATTTTCTTCACATTTGTAAAAAATCAGATGCCTGTGTATATTTATATTTCTGCACTCTGTACTGTTTCATTGATCAGTCTTTTTTTAGGCCAATACCACACTGTGTTCATGGCTGTTTGATAAGTACTGAAATCAGGTGACCAATGTCTTGGTCTTCCAACTTTCTTTTTAAAGCTCTTTTGATTATTCTAGGTCCTGTTTATTTCTTAATGAGTTTTAGAACCAGCTTGACAAATTCTACCACTCTCTCCCCCTGAAATTCCTTCTTTGATTTTGTTTGGGATTTCTTTGAATCTGTAGATCAATTTGGCCAGGAATCGCATCTCATAGATATTGGGTCTTCTGATCCATGCACAGGGCATAGTATCATGTATCTAGGTCTTCTTCGATGATTTGTAGTTTTATCTTTTTAAAAAAAGATTTTTTTTAATGTTGATTTTTTTTGAGAGAGACAGAGACAGAGTGCGAGGAGGGAGGGGGGGCAGAGAGAGAGGTAGAGAAAGAATCCCAACCAGGCTACGCACTGTCAACACAGAGGACTTGATCACAGGAACCCGAACCTGTGAGACAACCAGGGGGCCCTACAACAGATTTTTATATATTGATCTTGTGTCTTGTGTGCAACCTTGGTAGACTCTTTTTTAGTTCTAATAGCTTTTTCTAGAACCTGTTAGATTTTCTGCAAATATGATCAGTTCAGCAAAGTCAAGAGTTTTATTTCATCCCTCCCATTCTGAATTCCTTTTGTTTCTTTTTCTTCTTATTGCACTGGCTAGAACTTCTAGTACAGTGTTGGACAGAAGGAGAGAATTGATATCTTTGCCTTATTCCTGATCTTTGGGAGGACAGGAGTAAGCATTCAGTTTTTTACCATTAAGTATGATGTTGCTATAGGTTTTTGGATTTTACTAATAGACTTTATTTTTTTGTTGGTTTTCATACATGCCCTTTATCAAGATGAGCCCTAGTTTACTTAGAATTGTTATCAGGGATAGGTATTGGCTTTGTCATGTGCCTTTTGATATTGAGATAATCGTGTGCTTATCTATGGTGAAATGCATTGATTTTTGATTGTTAAACCAACCTTGCATTCCTGGGATAAAGATACTTAAATAATAATAAAATCTCATATATTATTCCTTTAGTTCTCTTTCTGGTGTGGTTCATTCTTTTCTGTAGATCTAGATTCTGATGTTGCCATTTTTTTTCCTAGTTGAAGAACTTTAATATTTAATATTTCTTGTAGTGTAGGTCCTGCTAGTGATGAATTCTTTCAGGTTTCTTGTGTCTGAGAAAGCCCCTAACCCCTTTTTTGTTCTTCAGTTTTGAAAGATATTTTTATTCAGTAGAGAATTCTAAGTTCATCAGGGTCTTTTTCTTTCAATACTTTCAGGCATGAGGCTGCAACATTTCTCACTTGCATCATTTCCAACAAGAGTTGTTTTTTTAAGTATCCTTCACAAAATTTTTTTAATGTTTACCTATTTTTGAGAGAGGGAGATTGCCAACAGGGGAGGTGCAGAGAGAGGGAGACAGAGGATCTGAGGTGGACTCTGCACTGACAGCACAAAGCCCAGTGTGACGCTCGAACTCGCATACTGTGAGATCATAACCTGAGCTGACCCAGGTGCCCCTGCTGTTGTTATTTTTATGTTTGTTTCTCTTGTTGCTTAAAAAAAAAATTTTTTTTATTTTTTACATTTATTTATTTTTGAGAGACAGGGAGACAGAGACAAGTGGGGGGAGGGGCAGAGAGAGAAGGAGACCCGGAATCCGAAACAGGCTCCAGGCTCTGAGCTGTCAGGACAGAGCCTGATGCAGGGCTCGAACCTGTGAGATCATGACGACACTCAACTGACTGAGCCACCCAGGTGCCCCTCTTTTGTTGCTTTTAAAATTTTCTCCTTAGGGGGCGCCTGGGTGGCTCAGTCAGTTAAGTGTCTGACTCTTGATTTCTGGTCAGGTCATAATCGTGGGTTTGATCCCTGTGTCAAGCTTTGTGCTGACAGCTCAGAACCTGGAGCCTGCTTCAGATTCCTGTCTCTTCTCTCTCTCTCTCTCTCTTTCCCCTTCCCCACCTGTGCTCTCTCTGTCTCTCTGAAGAATAAAATTTGGGAAAAAAAGATTCTCTTTATTGTTACAGATTTTTTTAAAAGACTTTTTTATTTTTAAGTAATCTCTACACCCGACATGGGGCTCAAACTCACAACCCTAAAATCAAGAGTTGTATATTTGATTGCCTGAGCCAGCCAGGCTCCCTTCTTTATTTTTAGTTTTGAACAATTTGATTATGATGTGCTTTTGGTGTGATTTTCCTCATATTTTTTATGCTTGGATTTGTTGAGTCCTTTGGACCTGGGTTTGTAGTTTTCATCAAATTTGTAACATTTGGTCATTATTTTTTCTCTCACCCTACTTAAGTGACTGCTATTACACACAGATTAGGCTGCTTGAAGTCGTCTCAAGGCATACTGATACTTTTTTTTCTTAAGTTCTTTTTTTCGCATTGTCTTTTCATCTACTGATGACTTCCAAGTTCACTATTTTTTTTTTATCAAAATGCCTAAAATGCTGCTAGTCCCATCCAGTGTGTTTTTCATTTCTATAAATTTTGATTTTTAAATATCTTTCATGTCTCTATTTGTAGTCAACCTTCTTGTTGAATATATAGAATGCAGTTATACTTTTAAAAAACTGGTTTAACAATGGTTTATGGCCACTGGGTCACCTGGGTTGGTTTCAATTGATTGATTCTTTAATGTGGTTCATCTTTTCGTGTCTGTTTGTGTAATTTTTATTTGCATGCAACAGTGTAGATTTTACTCTCTTTGGGTGTTGGATTTTCCTTCTTTTTTATATACATTCTTTAAATTTCTTTCAGACTTGGTTACTGGGGAACAACAGTTTGATCCTTTTGAGTGTTGCTTTAAGATTTCCAGATCAGTGTTTACTTTTACTTTGGGTACTTTTTTTTTTTAACCACTGCTGAGATGAGGTGTTTGTTAATACTCTATCCAATACCCAGTGATTTAAGAGTTTTGTTGTTGTTGTTTTTTAAGTCTGGCTGGTGAGAACAGACACTATTCCCCGCCCTTTGTGAATAGCATGTACTGTTCCTCTGATTAAAATGGTTCTTTCCTGAGGCAGCTGGGTGGCTCAATGGGTTAAGCTTCTGACAGGCTCAGGTCATGATCTTGTGGTTCCTGAGTTTGGGCTCTCTGCTGTCAGTGCAGAGCCAGCTTGGACCCTCTTGTCTCCCTCTCTCTTTCTCTGCCCCTTCCCCATGTGTTCTCTCTCTTTCAAAAATAAATAAATATTAAAAAAAAAAAAAAGAAGAAGGTTCTTTCCTGGCTTTGGTAGCTTCCTAACACACATCTGCACACTGGTACTGTGCTGAATATTCAAGGGGGATCCTCTTCAGGTCTGTAGCATTTTCTCTGTATAACTCTCTTTCAGATATTCTGTCCTAGCACCCTGAGCTCAGCTTCATAGTTTTCCGCTCAGGCAGTCTGCCAGCTTCTACTTGAGTGCCATGACCTGGGAACTCTCTAGGCACTAAATTCAGGAAACCGTAGGTCTCAATTCACTTTTTTCTGTCTTTTGGGTATCACTGTACTTTCTTGCCTGATGTGCAGTATCTTAGGCTCTGGTGTTACTTACATATAAAAATTATACATATGCATATGTGTATATACATATAGATACACGTCTATATATACTGGATGGTATATATAAAAATGTGTTTTGTCCAGTTTTTGAGTTGAATTGTTTCAGTAGGGGAATGTAAATCTGATCCCTGTTACCTCATTTTAGCTGAAAGTGTACACCTGTCAGGCCCGATTATTACTTTCTTAGAAAATTCTTGTGTAGCTATGATTCTTTGATTTATTTTAGGCACCCAAACAGGAATTCCACTTAAAAAATATTTTTTAATTACATTATACAAAGTGAAGGTAAATCTTGATCATGCTTAGGCTAGATTGGTTGGATTCTTTTGATACTTTGTCCTAAAAGTAATCTTAAATTTTGAACAAGTCACTGGCTTTTCTTTCAGATATATGTTAGCTAAGATTCAGTCTACTTGGGGCTTTTTCAGGGTATATCTTCTCAAGTCTTTCAGAAGGAACACCCCAAAAAGCAAGTAGGCTAAATTAAACTTTGGCCTTAAACTAAAAGTTCTCATACCAACTGGCAAACCACTGTAGTGGAATCGACCTTTCTGATTTATAGTTTTATTGCTTATGGCTCCAATTCTTTGGTTTTTTAAAAAAAAAATTTTAACGTTTATTCATTTTTGAGAGACAGAGTATGAGTGGGGGAAGGGGCAGAGAGAGGGAGACACAAAATGTGAAGCAGGCTCCAGGCTCTGAGCTGTCAGCACAGAGCCTGACATGGGGCTCAAATTCACAAGCTGTGAGATGCTTAATCGACAGCTTACTAGGCACCCCGTCCAATTCTTTGGTTTTAAAAATGCATATTGTGGAGTGCTTGGGTGGCTTGGTTGAGTGTCCAACTCTTAATTTTGGCTCAGATCGTGATCTCATGATTCGTGGGATCCAGCCCTTTGTCGGGCCCTGTGCTGACAGTATGGAGACTGCTTAGGATTCTCTCTCTGCTCCCATCCCCCCCATCCCCTCTTTTTCTCTCACAAAATAAATAAATAAAAATTTCAAAAAACCCCTGTTAAGCTGCATATTCTTTTATACCAGTTAGGTACATTAAGTGATAGTTTGTCCTTTTGATGGAATTATCATTCAATTCATTTATATACCATCTTGTGTATTTGATGTATATTTTTTTTCTGGTGTAATAGGTACTGTAAAACATAAAAACAAGAGCAGATCATAAGCATATGAAAGCACATGTTTACTCTGTATTCTTGTGGCCTAATAAGTTGATTCTTTGTCCGTATTTCTCACTGCAGAGTACACCCAGTGTGTATTTTAATAACCTCTTTTGAGAAAAGAGTATGTACTGAAGGGCATATTTTATTTCACTTCTTTCTTTTTAAGGAATAGGAAGAAAGATACATCCCCTTTACTGCAGTGATTTTGAAGACTGCTTGCATATTAGAATCAGCTGAGGAATTTTTTCAAACAAAGGATTGATGCCCAGGCCCCACCTTGAAACCACAGATACTGACATATTTTAAGTCCCAGGTGATTCCAGTGTGCAGCAAGGATTAAGAACCATGGCTTAGAATATATCTGCTTTTAATAAATCAGCAAATCCTAAACTTGTGTGTGTCTCAGCATCGCCTGAGGACTGGGTAAAACTGAATGCTGGGCCCCATCCTCAGGGTTGGATTTGGCAGGTCTGGGTTGGGGCCTGAGAATTTGCGTTTCTGGTAAGTTGTACATGATGGTTGAGAACCCCTGTGCCAGTAGTTGGAGACAGGGACGCTGTTGAGAAAGATGGATGTAGATGCAGGTGGGCTTGTAGGTTTGCCCCTGTGTTTGAGGAGTTTCTTAAAACGTTTTGTCTATGATGTAGGCATATGAGGGTCTCCACTAACAGAGTGTGGCAGGGAGTGGTTGAGAGGTTTAAGGTGTTAAACTGCCATTAAATGAGAGTGAAAGAACAAGTTGACTGTTTCTCTTTTTTTTCCTTTTTAAATTTATCATTACTATTTATTTATTTGTTTGTTTGTTTATTTATTTATTTATTTTGAGAGAGAGAGCAAGCACAGGGGAGGGGCAAAGGAAGGGACACATTGAGCTGAAATCAAGAGTCAAGACGCTCAACCCACTGAACCACCCAGTTGCCACTGACTTTTTTTCTTGATATATCAGTTACTTTTTCTTACCTGAAGAGAGATCTCTTTGAATCTTAATTTCATCATATAGTAAATATGCACTGCCCCCTTTTTTGTTTTTGTCATTGTAGATGAATGTATGTTTTCCCTACATCTTTGTTCATGGTATTGGTGAAAATATGTCAACACGATAGGGTCTGGGAGTACAGCTCTTTACACCATCATCATCATTAGCACCTTAGGAATGGAATGAATTGTATGCATTCTTACATATATGGTAGCAGATAGCAAGCTATTTATATATCATGTAGTTCTTTTGGTTGCCGGTGAGTCCTTTTCACAATTTATATCAAGGAGAGCTTGTTTGCTAAGTGTATACCTGGAGAGCTAACTGGTTATCTACAGTTGCATGGGGAGGAGGTGGCATGATATAATGGACTGACCCAGAAGCCTTGATTTCAAATCCAATCCCATTTACCTGTGAACATCAGTTTCTTCATCTGTAAAATCAGGATACTAACTATAGTATACAGTTAGTTGTTAGCCTGAAATGTGAAAATTTTTGGTAAATTCTATAGAACTATACATATATTGAATGTGGTAGTTGATATACCTGTAACACCACACCTCTGCATGTGGTGCTGATTCTACAGTTGACAAATGTAAAACCAGTAGGCAAAATGATCTTTATGATGTTAGAGTCTGCATAGGCATTCCTTGATTTGGAATACTTTTTGCATGATGTATGTATCTATTCTCTGTGCTTCAGTTCTCAGTGCTTTTAGCTATTGATGGGTGTAGGGTTTGGGGGTAGAATTGGCCATCTTATGCCCTACTTCCACCCTAACCACTTAAAGACATATTTAAATATAAAACAAAACCATAAGGTTGATATGTGTGAACTCCATGAAATGGAAGGAAAATAGTATAAGCTAATTTGTGTGTTTTTCGTGTTTATTAATAGACTGGTTTTTAGTTAAGGCACACACAAGATTAGGATATATTAGCCCCAAAGATGAAATTCTTTTGTTTGTATATGAGTGTTCATAAAAATACTATTTTCTTCTCATAACTTCTTTTACATAGAGAGACTTGTTTTGACA
Organism: Lynx canadensis; assembly: GCF_007474595.2. NCBI lineage: Eukaryota > Metazoa > Chordata > Mammalia > Carnivora > Felidae > Lynx > Lynx canadensis. The sequence continues at coordinate 13,637,753 of NC_044319.2, forward strand.
AGTTCACACCACTTCTTGAACATTAAAACCATAGCCATGAAATAGAATACTGTTTTTATGTACCTTAGGTTTATGAGGAAATGTTTGCAGAGAAAATAGAATGTTTCTTTTATTCTAAATTGTTAAATTACTGTAGTTTTTTAAGACACATACTGCCTGAAAACAGAGGCATGCAATTTAGAGGAATGATGGTAATCCTTGTATCATATTTACATTCCATATGTATGAAGTGATGCCTGTCGTCTCAAGCCTATTAAATTGAATAGTTTTTGTTTGTTAAATAGAAAGACAGTCTCCATAGATTTACTGTAGTTGAACTATTCATTTCAGTATGGATTAAAATTTTTCTTTTTCTTCTTCTTTTTTTTTTTTTTTAAGTAGGCTCCAGACCCAATATGGGGCTCGAACTCATGATCCTGAGATCGAGTAGCTTGTGCTGTCAACTGAGCTAGCCGGGAGCCTCTGGATTAAAACTCTTATTCTGATACAGTTAAGTGGTTATAAACCACTAATGTGTTAACTGAAGGCAGGACAGTTTACTTTGATTGATACGGTTGTGTGTTCTTGGAATTTGACAGTATTGAAGGAGTGTATGAAATTATTATTTTTAAGTTTGTTTATTTTGAGAGAGCATGAGCACGCAGGAGGGGGAGAGAGAGTGAAAGAGAGAGAATCTCAAGCAGGCTACTTACTATCAGTGCAGAGCCCAGTGCAGGGCTTGATCTCATGAATCGTGAGATCATGACCTGAGCCAAAACCAAGTTGGGTGCCCAACCAACTGAGCCAACTGAGCTGGGTGCCTAACCAATTGAGCCAACCAGGTGTCCTGAAATTATTGTTGATATGAGTTATTGAAGATTGATTTCATTTCTCAGTGTTTTTATTTTTCAGAATTTCTGGGAACATTTGAATTTACTGAGAGTTTCTTAAAGTAAGCTAGCTAATAAATTCTAAAATGTTCCTCACTTTTCATTTTTATGTGTGTCTTAAAGGTTTGAAGGGGTGTGGCAGGAGGTTTTGGACTCGATGAGTTTCCACCGAAATGTCGGAGAAGTCAGGCCAGAGCACAAAAGCAAAGGATGGGAAAAAGTATGCAACACTCAGTTTATTTAATACTTACAAGGGTAAATCTTTAGAAACTCAGAAAACCACAGGTGAGTAAAAACAAGTGGCATATTTTTATGATTTTCATGGTTTTGTTTTATTACCATGATTGGTATTCTGGAGCTATTCCTGTTAGGAGCTAGGACAAACCCATGTTTATGCAGCCCTCTGTACATTAGACTTTGTGTATGTGTTCATTTTTCGGGGGAAAAATTAAATAATCTTACAGCTGAAAATTTATAAGTGTTTTAAAATATGTTTTTTATTTTCTTATTTGTTGTCAGCAGACAATAAGTAGAACTGTGTGGTTCCAAAGGGGAATCTCGTTCAATGAGATTGGTAGGCATAGAATTAGTGGGTATTTACCACCACTTTTAGTTACGGAATAAAGACAGTCCTGGGGTGTTTTGTTTGTTTCTTGATAACTTGAACCCAGTGTTTACAGTGAAAGGTGAAAACTGGACATTACGTATGTATGGTACGTTAGCAGTATTCATTATGAATGAGAAGTTAGCATATTCTAAATATGTACTAAATTTGGGGTTTAGAATAGATTCCCTGAAAAGATTACAAGACATGTTTTCACCCATGTTTTTCCTTTTCATAGTAAATAGGGTTGGTTGTTAAACTGTTTAAATCATCTTTTCAGTAGCTCGATAGTTTAATATTTCTACCGTGGGTTATGTTGCTGGCATGTGGCTTAGTTTTAAAATTCTTAGAGAAAGACAGATATCACATGATTTCACTCATATGTGGAATTTGAGGAACTTAACAGATGATCATAGAGGAAGGGAAGGAAAAATAAGATGTAAACAGAGAGAGGCAAACCATAGGAGACTCATTTTTAAAGGTTTTGTTTTGTTTTTAAAGTTTATTTATTTTGAGAGAGAGAGAGCACCAGTGCGAGAGGAGCAGGAGGAAGGTTGGGGGGGGGGGCGGGTGCAGAGGATTCAAAGCAGGCTCTGGGCTGAGAGCAGATAGTCCGATACAGGGCTAGAACTCAAAACCTGCGAGATCATGACCTGAGCTGAAGGCAGATACTATGTTTAACCAACTGAGCCACCCAGGCACCTCCAAACTATACAGTTTGGAGATGTATAGTACAGAGAACAAACTCAGAGATTGATGAGAGTGGGGAAAATGGGTGATGGGCATTAAGGAAGGCACTTTTGGGATGAGCACTGGGTGTCATATGTAAGTGACGAATCACTGGATTCTTCTCCTGAAGCCAAGAGTACATGGTATGTTAACTAACTTGAGAATGAATGAATGAATGAATGAATGAAGTTCATATTTTAAAATTTTAGGAAGTAATAGTTCAAGATTTCATTAATTCCTCTTGTCTTTCTATATAGTTTTAAGAATAAATTGAGCAATAAAATAGATGTTCTAAGAAAGTTGATGTTATTGATCTTTAGTTGCAGCTCGACATGGATTACAGAGTCTCGGAAAAGTTGGTATTTCACGGCGTATGCCTCCACCTGCTAACCTCCCAAGTCTCAAAGCAGAAAACAAAGGCAATGACCCTAATGTGAACATTGTACCTAAAGATGGCACAGGATGGGCATCAAAACAAGAACAGCATGAAGAAGAAAAGTGAGTCAAACTCAACTAAAGAATGAAACTATTCCCCTTTCTTTAGAGAACTTCTCTTGTCTTGTCTTGTCTTGTCTTGTCTTGTCTTGTCTTGTCTTGTCTTCTAAGATTTTATTTCTAAGTGATCTCCACACCCAGCATGGGTCTCAGACCCACAGCCCTGAGATCAAGAGTCGAATACTCCACCGACTCCAGCCAGCCAGGTGCCCTGGAGAGAGCTTCTATTTGCGTTCGTTCTGCGTGCTAGACGTTATGCTACATGTATTAGATACCTCATGCCATCTAAAATCTTTTACATAGCCAACTTTTGGTGAATTTGTTTTTTAAAGAAAGTTTTATTCATTTTTTAAAGTTTATTTATTTTGAGAGAGAGAGCGTGTGTGCACAGGTGAGGAAGGGGCAGAGAAAGGGGAGAGAGAGAATTCCCAGCGGGCTCCGAGCTGTCAGCCCAGAGCCCGATGCAGGGCTCTGTCACTGTGAGATCATGACCTGAGCCAAGATCAAGAGTTGGATGCTTAACCAACTCAACCACCCAGGCTCCCATGATGAATTTGTTTTTGTGAGAATATTTAGGGGCAGTGTTTCCACGTGTCAGTGTAGAACAACAGATGACAGAATTGCTAATCACAACTCTTCTTATGTACCAACCATGTCAGGCGCCCTCAAACCCCCACCATATCTGGCATTCTCCGAATATAATTAGGAGTTAATTCTGTTAAATAATTTCCATGATACTAAGAATTCCTGTCTGCCTGGTTCACTAAAACTATACCTGATGCACATTTTTAAGTGCTCAAGTAATGTTATTTGAACGAATAAAGAATTAGCAAGAAGGCTATGATAGAATTAATAATGACCTTATTCAATGCATGTTTAGCATTCTGTGTTTCAGGGATTATGCAGGGCTCTTAAGTTTATTGAATGACCAAGTGAAGTAGTGGTAATTTGGAAAAATAATACAAGCAATTGGGTACTTGGTGCTTTTTGTCTGTATCTGTTATCAAATTTTTGTATTCCTATTTGGGGAACTTTATATAGTAAATTTGACTTTACTTGGATAAAGCTTGTCAAAGACATTGTTCCCTGTTTCTTAGTTGTAGAATAATTTTGTAGTAGCAAGTTAGTTACGGGTCTCAGTATACCAGAAATATATTGCATCTGTTAAGTTTCTTAACTACTGTCTTTTTTATTTTCAAGCATTAACTCATTATAATTATTGAATAAAACTGTAGATTGTTTAAAGATACCTTTTACTCAAGGGGATGTACCAGGCAGGTTGCTGTTACTGCTTCTGGTAACATTAATAAGTACAGTGGTGAACCTGTTGACTGCCAGATGGAGAGTTTGCTTAGACTTAGCACTGGTCAAGTCCACCAGTCCAGACAGTATGTATGCTATAATGTTATTTCTAATTATATATAAATGTAGACTTTTTCAAAACAGACTTTGGGTAGCTATGCTCAATAATGAATGTTCCTTTTTTTTTTTTTTTTTTTTTTTTTTGCAAAATTAAAAACAAGCTGTCTTCTTGGGTTATTAAAAGATAGACATGAAAGGGGATGAAAATAGCTATACTTTATTTAAAAGAATGCTGCAGAGGAAAAGCATTTGTGGGAAATGCACCTATGAGTAAATATGTAGCCAAAACCATCTATACACAGATTTACTATAAATACAATATTTATTTTATTTGAACATACAATATCTGAAATAATGGATTCATGTTTTTTTTAAGAACACCAGAAGTTCCACCAGCACAGCCAAAACCTGGGGTTGCAGCTCCCCCAGAAGTAGCACCTGCTCCCAAATCTTGGGCCAGTAACAAGCAAGGTGGGCAAGGAGATGGTAAGTGGACATTAGCTGAGGAAACTGGCTAGGTTTGATGGTTACTGAACAGCCATGCAGGAGATAAGGGGTGGATTATTATGTTTTGGCAGGGGTGGAGAACATTGTTGAAGGATATACTCTGGCCCTAAAAAGGGTCTTTTTTTCAGCTCTTGGGGTAGTTAAGTTTCAGTGCCAAAACCCATGTATATGAGCCAATGATAGGAATTTAAAAGGGAGTCTTTAAAATCCCCTCTGTCCCACATTGTTTTATCTTTACCCTAGTACCTTTAGGTCTTTAAGGCATAAAAGGACCCAGACACTGTGTAGGTTGCTATAAACCATATTCATCACCACGTGTGCCCCATTACCTCTTCTATTTCAAACATGCTGCTCCCGATTCCATGGTAGAGAAGAGCTAGACAGTTTCCATAAAGCACAGTAACAGTAATACTCCCCCCACTTAGGAATGATGGACTCCCCAGAAAAATTTAAATTTTCCACTTGCAAACCAGGAAACATCTATAAAGCATTGTATGGGAACCTATCCAGGCCCTTAAACTAATACAATCAGATCTTTTAATTTATAGAAGTGTATAAATACGCAAGCAGGCAGGTAGATAGATGGATGGATGGGTGAATGGGTGACTAGGAAGGTTGCAACCAGTATCTCAGTTGTAAATTCAGTGAAGGCATTTTAGCCTCACAGTGAATAGTTGCAGTGTTTGTTTATATATTCTATTTCAGTAATATTATTTGAACTGATTCTTAGAGTTACTAGTAAAGGAATTTGACTTTTTGAAAATGTGAGGAGTCATAATGAAAGAGAAACAGGAGTGACACTGCTTACTCGCCTCGTCGTCTTTAATGAGTTCTGAACAGTGTCTGGCAGAATCTTTTCTTAAAGTTTTATCTCCTCATGGCTGTTCATTAACTTTCCAAGGGATTCTAATTCTAAATAAACTTTAACGTTTTATGGATATAAACAGTCATCATTGAAAAGTGGAATAATTTATCAGAGAAAAGCAGAGAACTCTACCCTGGGAGGGTGTTTCCATTATCTTGAGTATAAGTGTTACACTTAATGTTTTAAAAAAATCTGTAGGAATCCAGGTGAATAGTCATTTTCAGCAAGAATTTCCCAGCCTACAGGCAGCTGGAGATCAGGAAAAAAAAGAAAAAGAAACGAATGATGACAACTATGGACCTGGACCCAGTTTACGTCCACCAAGTAAGAATACTTTCTATTTAATAAAAATGGTGAATGAGATTATATTTGTGTTTTATTTAATGATCTAATTTCCTGCCCAATATTATTGTTCTATGTGACTTGCCTATTTTGAAAGACAGACAGTAACTGCTATCATTCCGGTGTGGTTTTCACATACACAGCATTCGTAGAACTCAAGACCTCAAGTTTGGGGGTGGGGGTGGGGAGAGAACTTAAGTTTGGAGATGTACATCTTGGGCCTCACACCCAACCCACTAAATCAAAAATCTGCATTTTAACAAGATGCCTGGATGAGTTCTTTGCACATTAATAATGGTCATTTTTACAGTAGTAAAAATTTTGGACCAACCTCCCTAATATGCAAATATTTATTTATAAATTATATATCCATTTATTTACTACTCTATTAACATTCAAGGATCCCTTGTTTTCTGAACTCAAAGCAGAGAACCAAATAAATTTGGATAGTGAGAAATAGTTGTGTACATTATAAAGCAAAAACTAAAAATAGAAATATAAAATCCTTGAGATTTTTAAATGAATTGTATTAATTTCCGATTGTCATTACCAAATATATCAAAGAATTCTGTATACATGGGGAGGTTTTTCTTTTCACTGATGGTTACAAATCTATATTTCTGATAACCTGATATATTTCATATTTCTTATGGCTCATTTCTTGTCTGGTTGGGTAAATCATCTTATTTTTTTTTTTTTTTTAATATATGAAATTTATTGTCAAATTGGTTTCCATACAACACCCAGTGCTCATCCCAAAAGGTGCCCTCCTCAATACCCATCCCCCACCCTCCCCTCCTTCCCACCCCCCATCAACCCTCAGTTTGTTCTCAGTTTTTAACAGTCTCTTATGTTTTGGCTCTCTCCCACTCTAACCTCTTTTTTTTTTTTTTTTTTTTTTCTTTCTTTTTTCCTTCCCTTCCCCCATGGGTTTCTGTTAAGTTTCTTAGGATCTACATAAGAGTGAAACCATATGGTATCTGTCTTTCTCTGTATGGCTTATTTCACTTAGCATCACACTCTCCAGTTCCATCCACGTTGCTACAAAAGGCCATATTTCATTCTTTCTCATTGCCACGTAGTATTCCATTGTGTATATAAACCACAATTTCTTTATCCATTCATCAGTTGATGGACATTTAGGCTCTTTCCATAATTTGGCTATTGTTGAGAGTGCTGCTATAAACATTGGGGTCCAAGTGCCCCTATGCATCAGCACTCCTGTATCCCTTGGGTAAATTCCTAGCAGTGCTATTGCTGGGTCATAGGGTAGGTCTATTTTTAATTTTCTGAGGAACCTCCACACTGCTTTCCAGAGCGGCTGCACCAATTTGCATTCCCACCAACAGTGCAAGAGGGTTCCCGTTTCTCCACATCCTCTCCAGCATCTATAGTCTCCTGATTTGTTCATTTTGGCCACTCTGACTGGCGTGAGGTGATACCTGAGTGTGGTTTTGATTTGTATTTCCCTGATAAGGAGCGACGTTGAACATCTTTTCATCTGCCTGTTGGCCATCTGGATGTCTTCTTTAGAGAAGTGTCTATTCATGTTTTCTGCCCATTTCTTCACTGGATTATTTGTTTTTTGGGTGTGGAGCTTGGTGAGCTCTTTATAGATTTTGGATACTAGCCCTTTGTCCGATACGTCATTTGCAAATATCTTTTCCCATTCCATTGGTTGCCTTTTAGTTTTGTTGGTTGTTTCCTTTGCTGTGCAGAAGCTTTTTATCTTCATAAGGTCCCGGTAATTCACTTTTGCTTTTAATTCCCTTGCCTTTGGGGATGTGTCGAGTAAGAGATTGCTACGGCTGAGGTCAGAGAGGTCTTTTCCTGCTTTCTCCTCTAAGGTTTTGATGGTTTCCTGTCTCACATTCAGGTCCTTTATCCATTTTGAGTTTATTTTTGTGAATGGTGTGAGAAAGTGGTCTAGTTTCAACCTTCTGCATGTTGCTGTCCAGTTCTCCCAGCACCATTTGTTAAAGAGACTGTCTTTTTTCCATTGGATGTTCTTTCCTGCTTTGTCAAAGATGAGTTGGCCATACATTTGTGGGTCTAGTTCTGTGGTTTCTATTCTATTCCATTGGTCTATGTGTCTGTTTTTGTGCCAATACCATGTTGTCTTGATGATGACAGCTTTGTAGTAGAGGCTAAAGTCTGGGATTGTGATGCCTCCTGCTTTGGTCTTCTTCTTCAAAATTCCTTTGGCTATTCGGGGCCTTTTGTGGTTCCATATGAATTTTAGGATTGCTTGTTCTAGTTTCGAGAAGAATGCTGGTGCAATTTTGATTGGGATTGCATTGAATGTGTAGATAGCTTTGGGTAGTATTGACATTTTGACAATATTTATTCTTCCACTCCATGAGCAGGGAATGTCTTTCCATTTCTTTAAGTCTTCTTCAATTACCTTCATGAGCTTTCTATAGTTTTCAGCATACAGATCTTGTACATCTTTGGTTAGATTTATTCCTAGGTATTTTATGCTTCTTGGTGCAATTATGAATGGGATCAATTTCTTTATTTGTCTTTCTGTTGCTTCATTGTTAGTGTATAAGAATGGAACTGATTTCTGTACATTGATTTTGTATCCTGCAACTTTGCTGAATTCATGTATCAGTTCTAGCAGACTTTTGGTGGAGTCTATCGGATTTTCCATGTATAATATCATGTCATCTGCAAAAAGCGAAAGCTTGACTTCATCTTTGCCAATTTTGATGCCTTTGATTTCCTTTTATTGTCTGATTGCTGATGCTAGAACTTCCAGCACTATGTTAAACAACAGTGGTGAGAGTGGGCATCCCTGTCGTGTTCCTGATCTCAGGGAAAAAGCTCTCAGTTTTTCCCCGTTGAGGATGATGTTAGCTGTGGGCTTTTCACAAATGGCTTTTATGATCTTTAAGTATGTTCCTTCTATCCCGAAATCATCTTATTTTTAATTGCTGTTATGTAATTGATGCATTTCTATTAGAAATAGATGTGTTAGCTTTAGTGTTTTCTTGTTCAGTTGATTTTCACCAGTTATCTGTTGCTGAATAATAAATCTGGCACCTTGAAACAAGAAACTGAACCGGACTTAACTTCACACAGTATCTGAGGGTCAGGAATCTGGGAGCTGCTTAGCCAGGAGTTCTAGCTCAGGACCTCTGTCAAGAAAGTTGCAGTGAAGCTATCATCTGATGCTGACTTGACGTGGCTACTGTCCCAAGCTCGCTCACGATGCCTCTTTTGTATGTGGGCTGCTTAGAGTGTTGCTTCCCCGGATAAAGACAGATGTGACTATTCCCACTCAGGATGGAAGCCCAGTTTTTAATAACTTAATCTCATAAGAGACACATCATCACTTTTGCTTTATTCTGTAGGTGACACAGACCAGTTCTGGTACACTGTCAGGGAGGACTACACAGGGTGTGAATACCAGGAGATAGAAATGCATTTTGGACATCTTGGAGGCTACCTACCAAACACTGTAGTCACTGAGTTCCTTGGGCACATGTAACTAGCCATAGTAGACTAAAAACAAATTTGAGCATTACTGTAACTATAGAACTCCCCTTCCCTCAGGGCACCTCAGATCCAACAGTGATTTTAATCTCTATCTCACATATCTGTAAAGCTTAATAGAGAAGTTCTAATATTTTCTTCCCCATCCCCAGTATTTGCTTTGATGGCACCTTCTGAGGTACATCTGCTCTGCTTTGGAAGCCACTGTTTTTGAATACTAAACACCTTGAAAGCATTAGGGCCTAGATTAGATTTTCACTGCTCTTTTAGTGTGTCTTGTTACTTTATTAAATTTAGAAGTGTGCCTATTTTGATTTCACTGTGTTCCATTTTCAGGTTTTTTTCTTATTCCTTTTTTTTTTTCCTTTTAATTTCGGTGCTGAATTCCAAAGTGGTGTTTGTTTCTTTGTTCTAATTGAATTTCTTATCTCTCTCCATACCAGATGTTGCTTGTTGGAGAGATGGTGGGAAGTCTGCTGGCTCACCTTTAACATCTGACCAAGATGAAAAGCCCTCTGGGCAGGATGAAAGCACAGCTGGAACATCAGAACAAAGTGACATCCTCAAAGTGGTGGAAAAGAGGATAGCTTGTGGCCCTCCACAGGCTAAACTGAACGGGCAGCAGCCTGCTCTGGCTTCCCAGTACAGGGCTATGATGCCTCCTTACGTAAGTATCGTCGAAGAAGCAGGCCATTAAATTAGAGGCTTTTGATCTGGGTTCCAAGGAGAGAATTAAAATGGGGAAAAGTTTTGGTTTTTATTTGCATTAACATCTAACTAAAATTTAGCATTTTCCTTGATTTATGAATGCAGGAAATAAATCACAGAGGTATCAGGAGTACCCTAGTTTTTCTCATTAATAGGGATCATAGGTATTTTCATATCACATCATATTGTTTTGGATATAGCAAAATAATTATACTCAGCCACACTTAAAGGTAGTTAGTAGGGGCACCTGGATGGCTCAGTCGGTTAAGCCTCTGGCTTCAGCTCAGGTCATGATCTCATGGTTAGGGAGATCGAGCCCCGCATCCAGCTGTGCCTTGATGCTGTGGAGCCTGTTTGGGATTCTCTTTCTCTCCCTCTCTCTGCCCCTTTCCCTCTCCACTCAAAATAAATAAATAAACTTAAAAAAAAAATAAGTTATTAGACCACATGGGTAGACTCACTGGTTATGTAATGAATCACATACATTACCATATCTCAGATTGGTTTTTTAAACATTGTAGTAACAACATTTTAATATAATTGTTTTCTTTCATAGTACTCTGTGTTTTAGATAATGCTTTTCAAACATTTCTATGAGAAGAAATTCATAGGATTTATCAGACTGCCTACAGGGTTTGTCCATGGCACAAAAAAGTTAATATGTGCTTTGTTCTAAAGTTTTTATTGGTAAACATACTTTATATTTTCTAACTTTTTATTATAGAATATTTTGAACATATGCAAAAACAGAAATAATAGTACAGTGACCCTCCCCCTTATTCCATACCTCCTGTCCATCTTAAGTATTTATCAACTTGTGGTCTGTTTCACCTATTTCCCACCACCTCAGATTACTGAAGCAAATTCCAGATACTTCATTTCATCTATGTGTATTTTATGTTGGATTTTAAAACAGAAAGACCAGGAGGAAAATCCACAATGGCACTATCACACCTAAAAAGAAAGTTTCTAAAAACATCGAGTCAGTGTTCTAATTTCCCTGATTGTCTTATAACTACGATCTAGATAACATCTGTTCTTTGAAATTGGTTCATATTTTTCTTAGGAATCTTCTTATCTTTGGTTACTTCTTATCCTCCCTCTCTTAAGATTTTTTTGGAGCTTATTTGTTACTATTTATTTGTTACCTGTGGAGTTTTTATAGTCTGGATTCTGCCGATTCTATTTTTGTAGTTTTATTTAATATATACTTCTGATCCATATATTCCTATAAATTAAAATTTAGATTTGGTGCCTTTACACATCTGTTTGTTCTCAGCTTCCTATGAAATGTTATGGCAGTTTACATGTGCCCAAGTAAACAAACTAACATTTTTCAGGGGACCATTAGTCTCAAAAAGAATAATAGTCTGGTTCTTACATTTATTATATATATATATATATATATATATAATGTTTGTTTATTTTTGAGAGTGACAGCGCAAGCAGGGGAGGGGCGGAGAGAGAGGGAGACACAAAATCTGAAACAGGCTCCAGGCTCTGAGCTGTCAGCATAGAGCCGGATGCAGGGCTTGAACTCACAAACTATGAGATTATGACCTGAGCCGAAGTCGGACACTTAACCAGCTGAGCCACCTAGGCGCCCTATATTTATTTTTATTATGACTTAATTCCTAAGTATTCGTGTGCTAAATATCCATATTTGTTCATATTTTCTGATTCTTTGTATTATGTAACCATTCTAGGAATGTCTAAATACAATGGCTTGTTAAATTAGTTTTTAATTTGCATGCATGATAAAAATGAGTCTCATATGCTAACCTGGCCTTGAAAAATTATTTACACCAGGCTACTTGTCTCCTGTAGTTTGTAAATTCTGCTTCCAGAGACCCCTGAATTTTCCGGCGTGGGGGTAGAATGGGAGAAGGGAAAGTAAAAGGGGAGAGCATGTGGCCTTTGTGCCCAGTTTCATCAACCATTTTGTTTGAATAATGTCTTCCACTAATTAACAAAAACAAAAAGCTTTTAAAACCATAACTATAGGGGTGCCTGGGTGGCTCAGTTGTTTAAGTGTCACAACTTCAAATCAGGTCATCATCTTGCAGTTCGTGAGTTCAAGCCCCACATCAGGCTCTGTGCTTACAGCTTGGAGCCTGGAGCCTGATTTGGGTTCTCTCTCTCTCTCTCTCTCTCTCTCTCTCTCTCTCTTTCTCTCTCTGCCCCTCCTTGCTTGTGCGTGCGCATGCTCGCTCCATCCTTCTCTCTCTCTCTCTCAAAAATAAACATTAAAAATAATTACTATATATTGAGAATTTAAAGATTGTTTATACAATTAATTTTGTGGCAAATTCCTAAATTTTAAACATTTAATACCACATGAAATTAATCTCTATGCCTGACTAATTAGCAGAAGAGAGATCTAATAAAACTTTACCTATGAACATTTGCCTCCAGCAGTGTTTTCACTAACTTCAGTACAGGATGATGTAACTGAAAATTCTCCAGAGTATTCCCCAGACAAAAAGCTTTCCATTTGAGCTTCAGCTGCTGTGCTTAACTTAATTAACTTTGCTCTAACCCTACTTAGAAATTTCTTCTTTGGACAACATGATCATATAAACATAGCCTTTCTTCAAGTACAAAGTAATTTCTGCACCTAACTTTTTTTTTTTTTTTTTTAAGAAAAGCTAATATGTCTCAGAATATAGATTATATATTTTAAGGTAATACAGTCTGTTTGCCTGCCTCTCTCTTTATCTCTCTTTCTTCCTCTTTTCTTTCTTATAAATATTTTGACCTGGTTATAAGCACCCCTTGACATCTTATCTTCCTTTTCATATCATAAGATAAATCCCTCATGATGTATCTTCATAATCTATCTTATAACTTTTCCTAAACTTAGCTTTCAAATCCAAGTTCCCATAGAGAGCATCATCTTTGGGCCTCAGTTTGTGATGACTATCTATATAATAACTTGAATCAAAATTCACCTATGTCCTACCCATAGAAAATCTCCCAAGTAGCTCCCTACCCACCTCCTCCCTCACTCTCTTGGGTTGTGGATGATATTTTTATCTGAACGGAGTTTCCCTTTACCAAGAAATCTGCCTTCGATAAATCTACTCCTCCATTGCAGTGAAGTCTCACATTGTTTCCTTTCAAATATTTCAACTTGGTTAAGGCTTTGCAATTCTCTGGAGTGCATGCATGTTGTCTTTTTAGGTTTTTTGTGTCAGTATATAATTATTTATGTAATTTTGTTAATGGGATAACAGAAGCTCTTTGTAGGATATGTCCCTAGTTATTACCTTTATTTGTAAAGCCTTGGTGCAAGCAGTAGTCTTACAGATGGCTTATTGTTAAGGGTGAATGATGATTTATATACTAGCCGATAAAACTGATTTTTCACAGTATAGTTTATTTTAACCTTTCTTTCTATAAATTATAATCTCTGGTTTAGGTAGAGTGATCTTTATGTATATATACATATCTTTATGTACACACATATATATATAACTTGGTTAAAAAATTTATCAATTTTGTTTCCTTCATACAGATGTTTCAGCAGTATCCGAGGATGGCTTATCCTCCTCTTCATGGTCCTCTGAGGTTTCCGCCTTCTTTATCTGAAACGAACAAGTAAGGCTATTAAATGATTAAAGTTGCCAAGGCACATACGCTCATTAAGATTTTCTGTAGTTTGAGTGAGTTGTGATGATTGATTCATTATTTTGATCTCACAGTACAATTTCCAGGAGCAAATAATTGACCTTTATAAGACAGAACACAAATGCTTTATTCTTCTAAAACGTTAATTGACATAAGATTCTGAAAACTGGAAATCATCACAAAGATGTGACACTTACATTTATCCCTTTTTCTTTCCATGATATTAATGACCTCCCATTTTCTCCACCCCCCCTTTTTTTGCCAAGCGTAAGACTTGAGCATTTTTCTTAATGATGATTTTTCTTAAAATTCTTCATTTTGATATTAGTGTGTCTTAGCCATATTATTCTTTAACATATTTATTGTATTTTAAATATTTTTGGTGATAAAAAGCCCACTGTCTAATATTAAATACTTACAAAAAAACTGTATCAAATATTGTCCTAAATTTACATATATACATTAGAAATTTCTCATACACATGCCCAGTGCAAAATATTTTGTGTATATCATGGTGTGGAAAACATTAATGTTGAATTAAAATGAAATTCCAGTCTTTTCATATTTACCTAATTTAGAAGCATTAAAACTTTGTATCCTTTCCCCTCATCACCTTTTGTTCATTAGAGGCCTTCGAGGAAGGGGCCCGCCTCCTTCATGGGCCTCTGAGCCTGAACGCCCCTCCATCCTTAGCGCATCAGAACTAAAGGAGCTTGATAAATTTGATAACCTCGATGCTGAAGCTGATGAAGGTTGGGCAGGTAAGAGGCAAAATTAATTAAGCATTTTTAGTTTTTAGATGTTTTTAAACAGTCATTCTAACTTTTCTTTAATTTAATAGGTGCTCAGATGGAAGTAGATTATACAGAACAGCTGAATTTCAGCGATGACGATGAGCAAGGAAGTAGTAGCCCTAAAGAAAATAGCAGGTAAGCTGTTGTGATACCTTCCGCAAGCAACAGTATGAATTCATTGATACAACATCCATTCACGCAGAGAGGCTTCATTAATAGGTATTTATTCTTTTTGTATAAGTTTTCTACATTCTACTCCAAGAATATACTGACTGGGAAGGTGACTAACAAGCCAAAAAAATTTTTTAAAGTACAGCTAATGAAGGAATTAAACTTTGATGTTTCTAAATAAAATACATATTTAGAAAAAAAGATGTTTAGTCGGAGGTACTTAGAAAGACAGCAGCAGGGACCATTTCCAACTTGTTACTTGCTCGAACTGATTCATATTTCCAGAATTGGAGAAAAATAACTTGGGTTACTACAGCGGCTTTAATCAAGTCTTTGATTTTTTTTTTTTTTTTTTTTTTTAATTTCAAGCAGCATTTCAGTTTAGACAATGAGAGCTTTTACTCTCTTCTCTAACATAGGGGCATCACAGTCAGAAATATATGGGTTATGTAACATAAAAATCAGGCTCTTAAAATATAAGGAGCTTGCATGCACATGTTGGTATAGTTTTTTAGCCATGGCGTTATGATACACTCCTGTTTCATGATCAGTTGTGAGCTGCCTGGAACTTGTGATTTTAAAAAATGCCATAGTTTGACTTATCTCTTTCATTAAATCAGAGTAAACTAGAATACAGGTATTAATTAATTATAATTTTTTTGGTTACATTTATTTTTTTTTTTTAATTAAAAAAAAAATGTTTATTTTGAGAGAGAGAGACATGGAGACACAGAATCTGAAGCAGGCTCCAGGCTCTGAGCTGTCAGCATAGAGCTGGACACAAGGCCCAGACTCACAAACTGAGAGATCATGACCTGAGCCAAAGTCGGACCCTTAACCAACTGAGCCACCCAGTCACCCCTGTTTGGTTGCATTTAGATGAGAGAGACTTTTGGGGTGGAGGTGATAGAAAATGGTGGGATTATAATTCATTTGCCAGGTTATATTTCAAGTTGTATGTGCGTATTTGACAACTACTCTACTGTACTTTATACCTTGTGGTGATAAACTGGGCGAGCCCAGTTACTAACACATTAGAGATCTATTAAAGATACACGGTATATGTTTACGGATTGAATGAATTAGCACCACCAGGTCACAAAACGATCTCATTCTTTGATATACTCCCCCTGTCTCACACTAAAACCATAGGAAACAGTCTTTTTTATATAGATAAAATGCTTTTACTTATGGTATAGTCTATCCACTTAACTTTTTTATTTCATCTGGATTTTTGATTCCTCAGTGAGGATCAAGGTTCAAAAGCCTCTGAAAACACTGAAAACCGAAAAGAAGCAGATGAAGCTTGCAACACTAAATCGTCTTCTCAGATACCTGCCCAGCCATCAGTATCAAAAGGTCCCTACGGGAAGGGACCCTCATTTAATCAGGTTTGTTGAACTCAGGATCCTTGTCACTGCATATGCTTTGGTTGAATTAATCTTGTAATTATGAAGTTGGAAGAAGAATTAGGAAAAGGAAACTATATTTTGTCTTGAATAGTTTAGATCTAAACCATAATTTTTTTGCATTTTAACAGGAATTGTCAATATAGTAGCTAAAATTATCAAGTAGAAACTAAAGTTTAACTTCTTTTCCCTTATAACAGCTTGGCCGTATCAAAGTGGAGGGATAAACTGTTTTTCCAAACTAACATTGCTAAGTGGTTTATGCTTTACTAAATAAATACTTGGTAAATCCTAGTCAGTATTCATGTGAAATAGTATGCGGAATAGGGAAATAACACATAAGGAGTAGAGAATTCTATTAAGTGTGAGTCATTTTGAAGAACATTGTTAAAGGAAATATGTGGGTAAACAGATACACTTGATCCTACTTCGAGACATAGCAAAAAATGCATTGTACGCTGGGAATAATAAAGGGCTATCATCCAGAGAGTCACTTAACTCATAATGTACTCAGCATGTATTTGTTGAATTCATATGCAACCTATGGAGGATCTGGTCCCTTCAAGGAGGTAGAAGTAGGTAGTTAACAGTCTCTGTAAAACAAAGAGAAAAGACATCAGACATTGGTTGCAATACAGTGTGATAAGTGGCATGACAGCGTACATAATGAGCTCTTAGAGAATTCTCTGGAAAAGATTTTGCAGAAGACTTGGTACTTGAAGTGAGAATTAGCCAGTAAACAAAGGGAAGAGAGACATTTCAAGCAATGGTAACATGTTCAGAGTAAAGGAGCATGAGAAAGCTTGGCACATTCTAGAAGTCCCCAGTAATTTGATATAGGAGGGGAGTTGGAGAGCTGTGTAACAGTTGATAAGTGTATGCTATACAAGGAAGCTTGAATTTTATTCTGCTTTAAATTAATTAGTTACAATTTTAATGTACATCCAACTTAGCATATAGTGCAACAGTGATTTTAGGAGTAGATTCCAGTGATTCATCCCCTGTGTATAACCAGTGCTCATCCCAACAGGTGTCTTTCTTAATGCCCCTTACCCATTTAGCCCATCCTCCTGAATTTGATTCTTTTTTTTTTTTTTAATTTTTTTTTCAACGTTTTTATTTATTTTTGGGACAGAGAGAGACAGAGCATGAATGGGGGAGGGGCAGAGAGAGAGAGACACAGAATCGGAAACAGGCTCCAGACTCCGAGCCATCAGCCCAGAGCCTGACGCGGGGCTCGAACTCACGGACCGCGAGATCGTGACCTGGCCGAAGTCGGACGCTTAACCGACTGCGCCACCCAGGCGCCCCCTGAATTTGATTCTTAAGGCAGTGGTTAGCCATTGGGGAGTAAATTTGTGAATTCTTAAAAAGGATTTTTCAAGTTTTTTTTTTGTTCTGTTTCTAATAAAATTCATGTTTTGTGTGATTTTTAACTTACTGGCTTAACATGGAGAGTGATAGTTGTAAGAATAGAGGAATGTCCTATGCCATATCTTGATGTCTTGATGTTTTGTGTGTGTTTGTGACACTGATGCATGTATTAGCAAGTGAATAGTCTGTGTATCATATTTAGTTCTGATATGTTTTAGATGTTTCTTTTCTTTAGGTAAATCGCATACATTTAGTTTGTCATTAGGAAAAAAATTCAGAAAAAGAAAAGGGCTAACATAAATAAAGTGATAAAATTGGAGGCATACTTCATAGCCACATCACTTGTGGTAGAATTTTAGAATTTATACACTAAAATTCTTCTTTCTGCAAAGTTCATTTGAGGTTCTAATCGTATTAAAGTGGCAAAGTGATTTTATAGAATATAAAGTTATTTTGCAGTGAGTAGTGTATTTTTATTGAAAAAGAGAAAAGGATGAAAATGGCTTACTTTTTGCAATCTTGTAGTCCTGAAAAAATTGAGTATATTCAGAAATATTTCCAGTAGATCTCTTTTATCTGATTAGTTTGTAATTGTCCTTATCTTTATAATAGGAACGTGGACCGTCTTCACACCTGCCGCCACCTCCAAAATTGCTTGCACAACAGGTAAATCTTAAACTCTTCTTAATGGTCTGTATGAATTATTTGATTTTACTTATTTTAATGGTAAGATTTCAGTGTATGTTTCTTATGTATAACTTTTATGAAACAGTTACAGATTTTACCTTGTTAGCTCTCACCATATCTTCTTCCTCTTTTTTCCGCTACTCTTCATTCTCAACTAATAAGCATGCTCCTAATTTCACTAAGAAATGAGAAGCAACCATTTTCCCTTTTCATTGCCCTTCCTGTCCTCACTACTAAGCACAGCCCTTCTACTTGTTCCCTTGATCCCTCTTCTGTCACTTACTGGTAATATTGTCTCTCATCTTAAAAAAACTGTTAAGAAAATCACCCATCCTTTGACTCTCACTGCCCTCCATCTCCTTGTAGTTTCTACCCCATTTCCCTGTTTTCCTTCATGGCAAAATTGTCTTAGTGAGTAATTTACACTTAATATCTTCATTTTCTCATTAACCCTTAACAGTCAAGCTTTTTCATCTATCGCTATACCTTTGAAACTATTATTATGAAGGTCGGTAGTGATTTCCATCTTGCTGAATCCACTTCTCTTGTCTTCATTTTACTTAATCTCCGTAGCTCTTGACAAGGTTAACCTCTCCATCCTTCTTGAAAGACTTTTTTTTTTTTTTTTAACTTTTGAGCCACCACACTATTTTGTTCTCTTCAATTTGTATTTCTTCTGGGCCTTTAGTACCTTTGGGTGTTGGAGGGTTAAGGGCTGTGTTCTCATTCCTTTCTTTAGCCATATCCTTTCCCTGGGGGATCTCATCTGTGTGCTTGTGGTACTCAGATACATGTATCTATAGCCCTTAAAGCTCTACCCTAACTTTAAGAATCATGTATTTAGTGATCAATTCAGCATCACCACTTGGATTTCTGATAGGTATGTCCAAACTGTAACAACTGTAATAACACCTCCCACCCCCATATACACGTACGGCCCTGCTTCTTCCCTGGGCCTCCCATCTTAGGTAATGGCATTATCATTTACCCATTTGCTCAGGTTGAAACCTAGAAGTCACTCACATATCGTCTTTCTTCTTTATCATACATCCAGCCTATATGTATCAGCAAATTATGGCATCCCTATCTTTGGAATATATTCCTACACTGAGTACTCACTACTGTCTGTTATATTTCATTTGAACTACCACAGTAGGTTCCTAATAGGTCTTATTTTCCACTCCTGTTGCCTGCTTACCTGCCACCCCCATCCTAAATTCTATAGTAGATATAATCCTTGAAAACTATATATGTTAGATCAGTGATTTCTTGCTTAGGTCCTTCCAGTGGTCTTTAAGGTCTCTGTCTACTCTCCTGATCTTACTTACTTTTCTCTCTGTTCTTGCCGCACACGGTTTATTGAAGCACTGAAAACATACATTTTATTTGCTGTTCCCTCTAACTAGAGGAATGTTTTCCAGAGGTTCTTCTTCTGACCAAAATCTTTGCTCAGGTGTGACCACTTCAGAGGCCTTCCGTGATCACCCTATGTGATAGGTATATCTACCACAACCGTCACCATCATCTTCACCAGTCATTTTCCTTTGAACCACTGAATGCTCTTTATAGTATTTTTATATACACACAAGCTAAAACTAACCTCTAGAGGAAAATGTAGAAGAAAGTCTTTAAACTTGGGCCAACAAAGATGGTCTTAGATAAGACGCAGGATGCATGAATTAGAAAGAAAAAAATAATGTCAGTTAGACTTTGAAAAACATCTCTAAGACAATGAAAAAATATGTCCTACAAAATATTAATAATACATTTGACCAAGAACGTGTACTGGGATATATTTAAAACAAAACAAAACCCTTTATAACTAATAATAAGACAAATAGCCCAACAAGATGATTCGAACGTTCACTTCACAAAACAAGATCTACAGATGGCCAATAACCACATGAAAAGATGTTCAGTTTTTTGTTTTTTTGTTTTGTTTTTTTTTTTCTTTTTGAGAGCGAGTGTGCAAGCAGGAGAGGGGCAAAGGAACAGAAAGAGAGACCGTCTTAAGAAGTCTCCACGCCCAACGCAGGGCTCGATCTTACAATCGTGAGATCATGACCTGAGCTGAAATCAAGAGTAGGATGCCTAACCAACTGAGCCACCCAGGCGCCTCAAGATGTTCAGTATCTTTTACCACCAGGGAAATGCAAATTAAAACCCCAGTGAGATTTTATTATGGATCCAAAATTTAAAAGGCTGGTGACATGAAATGTCAGTGAGGGTATAAAGCAGCTAGCACCCTCGTATGTTGCTGGCGTGGCTGTAAAACCTTGTAATCACTTTGAAAAACATTTTGATAGTATCTTATGTAGTGAGACACATACGTAACACGTGACTCTGGCAGATTCACTCCTTGGTATTTATCCAAGAGAAATGAAAACACATACATTTACACAAAGACTTAGGCATGAATGTTCATAGCTGTTTATTCATAGTTAAAAAGCTAGAAGCAGTCCACGTGTCCGTCCCACATGAAGTGATGTGCCTATGATGGAATACTGTCCAGCAATAGAATGGACCAAATTACTGATAGACACCTCAAAACTATCATCCTGAGCACAAGAAGCCAGACACAAAAGAAAATATAACTTGATATATCCATATATATGAAACTCTAGGAAAGGTAAAACTGCTGTATGCTGCAAGAAGTAGACCAGTGGTTTTTTGGGGTCAGGGGCACTGTACTGACAGAGGAGTGAAGAAATGTTCTGTCTCTCTTTTTTTTTTAAGTGTTTATTTTATTTATTTTAATTTTTTAATGTTTGTTTATTTTTGAGAGAGCACAAGCAGGGGAGGGGCAGAGAGAGAGGGAGACGCAGAATCCGAAGCAGGCTCCAGGCTGAGTTGTCAGCACAGAGCCTGACGTGGGGCTCGAACTCACGAACTGTGAGATCATGACCTGAGCTGAAGTTGGATGCTCAACCCAGTGAGCCCCCCGAGGCGCCCCAGTGTTTATTTTTTAGAGAGTGTATGTACAAGTGGGGGAGGGGCAGAGAGAGAGAGGGACAGAGGATCCGAAGCGGGCTCTATGCTGACAGCAAAGAGAGCCCAGTGTGAGGCTCGAACACTTAAACCGTGAGATCATGACCTGAGCTGAAGTCAGACACTTAACCAACTGAACCACCCATGCACCCCAGAAATGCTGTGTGTCTTGATCGGGACAGTAGTTACACAAGTGTATCATTTGTCCCTACTCCTCCGACCTGCATTTAAAATAAGTGCCTCACATTTTATGTGAATTCTATTTCAATGAAGTTGCTTTTTAAAAAATGATCGTTCTTTAAGTTTACTGCGTGAAGTAGGTACTTTTGTATAATTTTATGTTTGAAGCTTATCTCTGAGCTGGAGATGAAGTAACTAAACACCAGAAAGATAAAGTGGTTTGCCTAAGTCAGCACTGTTAGTAAATGATAGAGTCTGGATCATATTTTTTTACATAGCCCAGTGTTTTTGTCGTACTATTATTTTCTCGTCTGTGAGGATTCTGACTGGTTACATGGTTTTTAAGGTTTCTTTCCCCTACTAGGTACTAAAATCAGTATTTTTAAGACAATTTTTTTTTAGCTCCTTAATATTTCAGACTTTCAGGTGCTCTTTTTATTTTGCTTATTTCTGCATAGTTGCTGGCAGTGACTGTAGTGGTTTTAGAACACATCGATTGAAACGTAAATCATTAAAACATAAAAATCTCTCACGTGATCTCCCACATTTCACTATGGGTTCTAGGAATGCATTTCTAGATCTTTCAGTTTATTTATTTTTTTTTTTAATTTTTTTTTCAACGTTTATTTATTTTTGGGACAGAGAGAGACAGAGCATGAATGGGGGAGGGGCAGAGAGAGAGGGAGACACAGAATCGGAAACCAGGCTCCAGGCTCTGAGCCATCAGCCCAGAGCCCGACGCGGGGCTCGAACTCACGGACCGTGAGATCGTGACCTGGCTGAAGTCGGACGCTTAACCGACTGCGCCACCCAGGCGCCCCTAGATCTTTCAGTTTAAAGGGAGAAAATTCTATCTGTGCAGACTGATTTCTAGGAATCTTCCCTCCTTTGACATGTCAGCAGTAGGGGGGTTCTCCTCTTCTTCACCTAGCGTCTCTGGGTGTGTTTTTTCCCTGTAATGGTACCTTTATATTCTCAGGGCTCATGTGACACAGTTTTGCATCTTTATGGACTTTTCTCCCTCCTTAGGCATTCCATCTCTGACAGTTGGTGCTCTGAAAAGTGCTCACATTCTAAATTTCCTTTGTGTCTAAATTTAGATTTTGAAATTCATGTTGTGACAGCTTCTAATTTTATTCAACAAATTCTGAGTGAGCAGTAATGTCTGCCACAATAAATAGGTGCATGCGCAGTAAATGTTAGATGGCTAGATTAATTATTCTGGTCTTAGTTTGGGGAATTATCTGAATTTAATATTTTTCCCATGTTGCTTCTTGTTTGCATTTTAATGTGCGTGTCTTATCAGGAATAGTTGTGACATTTTGTGGAGTTTTTCCTGCCCCCTTCATGTCAGAAGTCCAGTGTTGGTCGGAAATAGATTTGTCATATTCACCTGATAATTTATCATAATGTTGCAGCATCCTCCTCCAGACCGACAGGCAGTACCTGGAAGACCAGGCCCTTTCCCCCCCAAGCAGCAAGTACCGGATGAAGATGAAATATGGAAGCAAAGAAGAAGACAGCAGTCAGAACTTTCTGCCGCAGTGGAACGTGCTCGGAAACGGCGCGAAGAGGAAGAGCGAAGAATGGAAGAGCAAAGGAAGGCAGCGTGTGCAGAGAAACTGAAACGGTTGGATGAAAAGCTTGGCATAGTGGACAAACAGCCATCTCCAGAGGAGATTAGAGAAAGGGAGCGAGAAAAAGAAAGAGAGCGCGAGAAAGAACTTGAGAAAGAACAGGAACGGGAGCGAGAGAAGGAGAGGGAAAAAGAAAGGGAGAGGCAACAGGAGAAGGAGAAAGAACTGGAGAGAGAGCAGGAAAAACAGAGAGAAATGGAAAAGGAAAGAAAGCAAGAAAAAGAGAAAGAACTGGAACGGCAGCAGGAAAAGGAAAAAGAACTGCAAAAGATCAAGGAACAGGAAAAAGAATGTGAGTCGGAGAAGAAAGAAAGGGAGAAAGTGGAGGAGAAAATCGAACACAAAGAACCTACTTTAGAGCCTGTGGTAGAGAAACCAGAAAGTGAAAACACCTGTAGTAAAGGTATGCTAGTCTTGTTTGTTCTTATAGAAACTTACGAGGCTTCATATTACCTCTGGTGTGGATGTTTGTGTATTTTTTTTAAGTTTATTTATTTTGGAGACAGAATCCCAAGCAGGCTCCACACTGTCAGCTCAGAGCCTGGCATGGGGCTTGAACTCATAAACATGGTCCGCAACTAAGAGTCAGATGTTTAACCACCTGAGCCACCCAGACACCCCTGTGTATTTTTAATACAGGTCTGTAATCCAGATGAGAGTGATTGAGTTTTTTTTTAAATAGAAGTTGAATTGTATTGGATACTTCATTATCCTTTTTTCCTCAGTTTGTTTTATTATGGTAAAATATATGGAACATAAAATTTACCATCTTAACAATTTTTAGCTGTACAGTTTAGTGGTATTAAATACATTCATAGTGTTGTGCAGCCATCACCACCATCCATCCATCTCCAGAATTCTTTGCATCTTGTAAAACTGAAACTCTGTACTATTAAACAGCAGTTCCCTATTCACCTTTCTCTTCAGCCCCTGGCAACCCCTATTCTGATTTCTGTCTCTATGATGTTGACCGTTCTCAGTGCCTCAGATGCACAAAACCCTACAGTATTTGTCTTTTTTGTGATGGGCTTATTTCACTTAGCATAATGTCTTCAAGGTTCTTCCATATTAAAGCTTATTGCAGAATTTTCTTCCTCTTTAAGGCTATAATCTATTACCTATATATACCACATTTTGTTTATCTCTTTATCTGTTGATGGACACTTTGGTTGATCCCATATTTTACCTATTTTGAATACTCCTGTGAATGTGAGTATACAAATACCTTGTTGAGACCCTGCTTTCATTTCTTTTGATTATATACTCAGAAGTGGAATTGCTGTATTATCTGGGAATTCTATTTTTAATTTTTGGAGGAACTACTATACTGTTTTTCACATCAAATGCACCATTTTATATTCCCACCAACAGTGTACAAGGGTTTCAGTTTCTCCATGTCCTTGCCAACATCTGTTACTTTCTGGGATTTTTTTGATAGTAGCCTTCTAATGAGTATGAGGTGGTATCTCATTGTAGTTTCGCCGTGCCTTTTCCCAGTTAGTGATGCCACGTATTATTATCTTTTCATGTGTGTGTTGGCCAGTTGTATATCTTTGGAGAAATGTTCAAGTCATTTGTCCATTTTTGAATCAGATTGTTAAGTTTTAGGAGTTGGCTATACATTCTAGATGTTAATCCCTTATCAGATATGTGATATGGCAATATCATCTCCCTTTACATAGGTTGCCTTTTCACTCTGGATACTCTTTTCACGCAAAAACCTTTAAAATTTTCATGAAATCCGTCTGTTTTTTTGTTGTCTCTGCCTTTGGCGTGAAGTCTAAGAAGTCATGGCCAAATCTAATATGAAGCTTTTGCTGTGTTTTCTTCTAAGGGTTTTATAGCTTTGTCTTAAATTTACATCTTTGACCTATTTTGAGTTCAGTTTTGTACATTTTGTTAGGTAAGGGTACAGCTTTACTCATTTGCATGTGGATATTCAGTTTTCCCAGTACCATTTGCTGAAAAGACTGTTCTTTCCCCCCATTGAATGGTCTTGGCAGCCTTTTCTAAAATCATTCAACCATGTATGCGATGGTTTATTTTGGGGTCTCAATTCTTTCCCATTGGCCTTTCTGCCTGACTTTATGCTAGTATCATACTGTTTTTACTACTGTATGCTTTTATTTTTATTTTATTTCAAAGAGAGAGAGAGAACATGTGAGCGGGAGAGAGGGGCAGAGGGAGGAAAGAGAAAATCTTAAGCAGGCTTCATGCTCAGGATGGAGTCCGTCAAACCCATGACCCTGGGATCTTGACCTGAGCCAAAATCAAGAGTAAGACACTTGGGGCCCCTGGGTGGCTCAGTTGGTTAAGCATATGACACTTGATTTTAGCTCAGGTCATGATCTCACGATTTGTGGGGTTGAGCCCCATGTCATGCTGACAGTACAGAGCCTGCTTGGGATTCTCTCCCTCCCTCTGCCTTCCTCTCCCTCCCTCTGCCTTCCTCTCCCCTGCTCATGCTCACACGGGAGTGCTCTCTCTTTTCTCTCTTAAAATAAACAAACATATAAAAAAGCAGTCAGACACTTACCTGACTGGGCCACCCAGGCACCCCTCTAGTATACTTTTAGATCCAGGTATGTGAGTCTTCCATCTTTGTTACCTTTTTTTTCATGATGGTTTTTGGCTATCCTGGGTTCCCTGAGATTCTATGTGAATTTTAGGATGGGTGTTTCCACTTCTGTAAAGAATGCCATTAAGATTTTGAGAGTAGGTTGCTTTGGGTGGTATTGATAATGTTAACAATGTTAAGTCTTCCAATCTGTGAACATGGGATGTGTTTCCATTTATGTCTTCTTTAATTTCTTTAAGCAATATTTTGTAGCTTTCATTGTGCAAATCTTTCACCTCCATGCTTCATTCTTAAGCATTTTATATTTTTTGACGCTATTATAAATGGAATTGTTTTCGTAATTTCTTTTTTAGGTCATACGTTATTAGTATACTAGGGGCTACAAAGTTTATGTTTTTAGGAATTTGTTCATTTCATCTTGGTTATCCTATTTTGGTATATAGCTGCCCATAATACTCTCATAATCCTTTTTGTTTCTGTAGAATTGGTAGTAATGTCCCAGTTTCTATTTCTGATTTTAAGAAGTTGAATCTTCCTAGTTAAAGGTTTATCAATTTTGTTGACCTTTTCAAAGAACCCACTATTTAGCTGCATTAATTTTCTCAATTTTTCTATTCTCATTGTTGTGGATGTCTGTGTTGATCCTTTATTTCCTTTCTTCTAGTAACCTTGGGTTTACTTTATTCTTATTCTCTTCCCTTACATTGTAATACTAGGTTTTGGATTGAAGATCTTTTTTTTAATGTAAGCATTTATACCGATCAATATCCCCCCTTTGCACCACTTTTGCCATGTCCTGTGTGCTTTGGTATGTTGTGGTTTTGTTTTCATTCATATCTTAAGTATTTTCTAATTTCCATTGTCATTTATTCTTCAACGTCTTAGTTGATTAAGAGTGTGTTGTTTAGGGGCACTTGGCTGGCTCAGTTAGTAGAACATGGCAACTGTTTCTTGGTCTCAGGGTCATGAATTCGAGCCACATATTGGGCGTGGGACCTACTTAAAAAAAAGTGTGTTGTCTAATTTCCACAGATCTGTGACTTTTCCTGTTTCACTTCTCTTTTTGATTTCTAACTTCATCTCATTGTAGTCAGAGAAGATACTTCATATGAGATTTATCATTTTAAGTCTTTCAACAGTTGATTGATTTGTGGCCTAAGATAGTGTCTATCTTGGAAAATGTCTTACGTGCACTTGAAAAGAATGTGTTGACTGTTTGTTAGAGTGTTCTGTAGATCTGGTAGATCTGGTTGGTTTATTGTGTTTAGTCCTTGGTTTCCTAACTTGCCTTCTGTCTGGTTATTCTATTCATTATTGAGTGTGCAAATGTAAATGTAGAGCAGTCTGTTTATCCCTTCAACTATTTCAGTATTTTACTTCATATATTTTCATGGCCTGTTGTTAGAGACACACACATGTATTAAATATGTGTAAATATTTTTAATTGCTATATCTTGCTGCATTGAACCTTTGTATGTAATATCCTTTGTCTTGTAAAACTTATTTCAAAGCCAGTCTTGTCTGATACTAGTATAGCCACCTTGATCTTTTGGTTACTATTTCTATGGAATATCTTTGTTCATACTTTCATTTTCAATCCCTTTTTGTCCTTGGATCTTAAGTGAGTTTCTTAAAGATAACATATAGTTAGATCATGTATGTTTATCCTTTTTTGACAAGCTCAGTCTTTTGCTTGGAGTCCAATTCAGTCCATTTAAAGTAAATATTGATTAGAGGGGACTTATTTCTGACCTTTTGGTATTATTGGTTTTTTATATGCCTTCTTTCCATTTTTGCCCCTCCTTTTCTGTCATTTCATGTCTTTTGTGTTTAGTTGGTTTTATTGTATTGAAACATTTCGTTTCTTTATTTTTAAATATTTATTTTTGAGAGAGAGCGAGCGTGCATGCATATGTGCACACATATGCTCAGGGGAGGGGCAGAGAGAGAGGGAGATAGAGGATCTGAAGCAGGCTTTCCTAACAGCAGAGTGCCCAGTGCGGGGCATGAACTCTAGAATTGTGAGATTGTGACCTGAGCTGAAGTCAGACACTTAACCAACTGAGCCACCCAGGCACCCCATCATTGGCATACTTTAATATTAATGGATGCTAAAAGAGAACAACCTCAGAGAATCTCATTAACAGATGATGAGAAAGGAGTATAGATTTGAAATAAGGAAATTCATATTTTAGTCCTTGTTCCGCCAGTGAATACATGTATTCACCCGATTGATTTAACTGTCAGTGAGGACTATACCGACACAAATTATTTATACTTTTCTTTTTAATCATTATTTAATGGCGTTTTTATTTTTATTCATATATATTCTCTGATGGCAATTTAATTTTTGCTAAGTTTTTCAGCATGATGTACCCTTTTGGTTTTAAGCATTGAATCTACTTGGCTCTTTTTTTCTCTCCAATATTTTATTTTCCCTTTTACAACACTTAATGTCAAATGTATGCCAACAATAAAATGTGATTTGTGATTCTTTAGAGCATGATTTTTACACTGGCAAAATAAACTTTGTTTTAAAATTCATCCCTAGTTCTGTGAGAAAAGAATTCATAATGAACTTGGCTTTGTAATTGTGACAAATGGCATTCTCTAGAACAAATATGGCTCTGATTTTCTTTAGAATGCAGAATTGTTATTTATTTAGTAAGTATGTGTATAGTTCTTTTTGGTATCATTCGTGATACATACTGTACATAGAATAATAATTTATATGTTTGAAGATAGCTGGTGATCACTCTGTTGTCAGACTTTGATTGGCTTCCTTTTTCCTAGTAGTCTGTTGATCAAAAAACTATTGTGTTGTTATTTAAGTTTAGGCCATTTGTGTTTTCACATAAGTCCTAGTGAGCCACAGGTAAATACTGACAGGATTGATATTTATTGGAACAATGGGAAATACGTCATATTTGAAATATTTTATTATCACAAAATATCAAATACAAATTTTTGCTCAGGTAAAGCATTTGGGCCTGTTTTCTTTCTTAAGAATCTCTTTCTTGCTTATCTAGCTTTGAGGAAATGTAAGGTTTTGTTAACTTAATGTAAATCTCATTGATGGCTACCAGTATGAGAGTATAGGATAGTTTTCTGGACTGTTGAGGATGCTTTCTTCTTAAACTTTTTAATATATCAATCTAGTAATTTCACTCCAGCGCACACATCATGTGTTTGTTAAGTCTCATAGATGAGTATAGTTATTTTTCACCTTTTCTTTGGACAGAGGATGACCCAGTTTTCATTAGACAAGACAGCAATCGCAGTGAAAAAGAGACCACGCAAGTGGCACATGAAACAGAGCCAGAATCAGGGTCTCAGCCTCGGCCTGCTGTATTATCTGGTTATTTTAAACAGTTTCAGAAGTCTTTACCGCCTCGATTCCAGCGACAGCAGGTAACAACAAAAACATTGTATCATGTATGTGTGATTGAAAAGGTTTATTGTTCAATACTCTGAGTATAACATGAAACCTAAAATACAAAAAGGACACAAATTTTCCCTGAAATTCTTTCCCTTTTTAATAAAAGTTTTTTGCTAATGGGTATTACCGAAAACTTCTGTGTCATTTTCCCCCCTCTACTTCATTTATAGACCCCATCTTCCTTTCTAGGAAACAATTTCTGCAGTCTAATTAATGAGTGATTTCTTCCTTCCTGATTAATTTCTTAAGTTTAAGGCAACGTGTCCTAACTTCTCTTTGGCTCTTTTGTGTCACCACCTCTCTTTGTTAAATGTCTTTCGAATTCTTTTCCCTGAAGAATTCAAAAAAGCCCATTATTTTCTGATATGATTGATTATACTAATTTATCACATGGACCTAAAATCTGGATTTGTGATCCTGCTTTTTCAGGAACAGATGAAACAGCAGCAGTGGCAGCAGCAGCAGCAGCAGCAAGGTGTCCTTCCACAGGCAGTCCCTTCACAGCCATCTAGCGGTGCGGTCCCTCCCCCACCACACAGACCTCTTTACCAGCCCATGCAGCCTCACCCTCAGCATTTGGCTTCTATGGGTTTTGACCCAAGGTGGCTCATGATGCAGTCATACATGGATCCTCGAATGATATCAGGTAGACCTGCTATGGATATTCCGCCCATTCATCCTGGTAAGTTGAAATTGAGGTTGTCTCATGGCTCACTTGTAGCTCTGCGAGACCAAAGGTTTTCATCTTCCTCCCATTTGTACCCTTAATTCCTTTAAGAGGTATAATGGAGTAAGAATTTAAAATAGGGTGCCTAGATTTTTAATCAGAATTTCTGTAACTTTGCACACAGATGAGTTAAAGGCAGACACTGTAGCAACGGTGTGATAAGGCCAAGACACTAGTTATTTTCAGTTTTGGAAATATTATTTAAACATTTTTTGAGTCTTAAATCATGCTTTCTGTTATTTGCTAAATTGTTTTCATTCTTTTGAGTGCTTAAGCATTTGAATTTTGTCATACATTCTGTATTCCAGCTTTTCCATTTTCTCCACCTAACACTGGACTTTTCACATAAGTTAGCTGAAAACCAGTGAATTAGCAGTCTTGTGTGGAATCTATCAGAATAAATCCAGATAGTACATTACCAAAATGATACCGAGGAAGATTATGGGTATGATCATAATATAAAAATATCGAGAGTCATGCCTTAATTTTAAAATATATACTGCAATTTTAAAATTTAATAATTGATAACATTATTGATCAACTGAGTAAACTGTATTAATGGAATTTTCTATAGGAAATATTTGCTCTAGAAGTCTGTCACTGTTGGTGTAATCCTCTATGTTTTTTATTTACATGCATAGAGGCATCATGTGTTACTGATTTTTATAGGCTTTTTTTTCTTCCTTTAAAGTAAAAATAAGCTGCTATTGTGGTTTTGTTTCACTTCCTCAATTCTTAAATCTATTTAATAGCAACAATAAGAATCTCATTCACAGAAAAACTTGTGTAATTTTCACTGATCGTTTCTTGAGTTCATCACTTTAACTTGGCAAAAAGTATTTCTGTAGCTCAAGTATAGAGAGTCCCAATAGTAATTAATAACCCAGATTCTGTGTGTATAGTGATTGTTTTCCCCATCTTTTTCTGACCTTTTGTAAAGGAATGATTCCTCCCAAGCCATTAATGAGAAGAGAGCAAATGGAAGGATCACCAAACAGTTCTGAGTCATTTGAGCATATAGCACGATCTGCAAGAGATCATGCAGTCTCCCTCTCTGAACCTCGTGTGATGTGGGGGTCGGATCCCTATCCTCATACGGAGCCTCAACAGGCCACTGCTCCCAAGGCAACAGAAGAACCTGAGGATGCAAGGTAATGGTAGAAATTAACAGACTAAACTGAATATTGTGGTAAAATGAAAAGTAGGTAGTGTCCCTGAAGATCATCCTGGTTTAGGACTGAGCCACAAATCTGATTTCCTCCCATGTAGTGTATGTCATTTCATTTTTGGACATGCATTGTTTTTCTGTCATTTCTGTATTTAGAGCATTTTGTCACCTAGTTCTGTACACTGAATTAAATACTGAAATTCAGTGTTGAATGTTAAAATTGGCAAGTTTCTACTGTTGATTAGATACTTGATACGTAGTCTAGCTAAAGTGTTGATATAGTTTTTCCACTGATGAGAAATGGTAGACATTTGATTATCAGTATCTTGTGGAAGTTTTCTAATGCCGAGAGAAGGATAAATACTAATTTACAAAGATCCTTTAGGGGAACCTGGGGACGCCTGGGTAGCACAGTTGGTTAGATGGCCAACTCATGATCTCACCTCAGGTTTTGATCTCAGGGTCATGAGTTCAAGCCCTGTGCTGTGCTCCATGCTGGGCGTGGAGCCTACCTAAAAAATAAACACTAAGATACTTTGAAGTAGCAGACAGTTGGTGATCTATAGTAATTGATAGCTATGAAGTTAGAACTTCTGCCTTTTTAAGGGAGTGTATTTTGTGATGCTTTATCGTTCTGATTAATCGGGGAAGATAGACCTACTCTGGGATAGTCTTTGATTATAATTATAGGTGGAAATTCTTAGTCTTGGAATTCACGTCAGCATGGGACATGTGCATGGCTCAGTCAGTTAAGGATCCAACTTTGGCTCAAATCATGATCTCAGGATTTGTGAGTTTGAGCCCTGCATTAGGCTCTCTGCTGTCAGTACAGAGCCTGTTCTGAATCCTCTCTCTCCCTGCTCCCCACCTCCCCCACTGCCTCTCCGCTGCTCGCTCGTGCTCTCTCTCTTGCTCTCTCTCTCTAAAATTGAATAATCATTTAAATAAATAAATACTTCATATCAGCATAGCCTAAACTTCTTTTTTCTTATGAAGTTCATTTGTTTTCAAATGAGAGGGAAAAAACATACTGTATCTACTCTCAACAAAATTTTTAAGTGTTTGTACAATATTGTTAACTGTAAGTACAGTGTTAACAATATTGTACAGTGTTTTACAGCACATTTGTAGAACTTTTGCATCTTATAGGAACTTTTGCATCTTACTGCCTCCTAGGCCCTGGCAATCACCATTCTGTTTTATGATTGGATGAGTTTGATTATATTATATACTCATATAAGTGGAATCCTGCAGTGTTTGCTCTGCGATTGATTTATTTCACTTAACATAACATTCTTATCCATTTGGTAGCACAGAATATTCCATTGTATGTATATATATTCCATGTATGTATATATATGTATATACTACATTTTCTTTTCACGGGGCTTGAACTCACAACTCTGAAATCAAGACCTGAGCTGAGATCAAGAGTTGGATGCTCAGCTGACTAAGACACCAGGCACGCTGACACCACATTTTCTTAATGCATTCGTCTGTCAGTGGACATTTAAGGTTGTTTCCACCTCTTGGCGATTATGAATAATGCTGCACTAAACTTTTAAAGGAGACAAAGATTAGGATCCTTTTTAAATGTTTTTTATGATTAGGATCCATTTACCTTTTTTTTTTTTTTTTTTTTAGGTTTATTTATTTTGAGACAGAGCTATGTGTGCGCAAGCCAGGGAGAGGTAGAGAGAAAGGGAGAGACAGAATTCCACCAGGCTCTATGCTGTCAGAGGGGAGCCCGGCTTTGGGCTCGATCTCATAAACCATGAGATCATGACCTGTACCAAAACCAAGAGTTGGACGCTTAACAGACTGAGCCACCGAGGTGCCCCTCATTTACATGTATAATTAGAGAGGTTGTTTTGCTGTACACTTATGCAAAAGAGTTTTTGCGTTGATAGCGATGCCTCTGAATTCTCATTATTTTAGGCCTGAAGCCTCACTGGATCCGGAACCGATTACTGCTGCTTATCCTGTAGAACACAGTCAATTAGAGGCTCATCCAAAAGCAGACTTTGTCAGAGAATCAAATGAGACAGAAGTACAAAAGTTTTTAAGCAGATCTGTGGAAGACATTAGACCTCGCCATACTGACACAAATAATCAGTCTGCTTGTTTTGATGTTCCTGATCAAAAACCTGTATCCACTCCTCCAGAAGAGCGGATTTCGGCTGGAGTGGAAAGTCAGCCTGCCCGGAAAAGAAGTGTTTCCCATGGCTCTAACCATACTCAAAAGTCAGAGGAGCAAAGAAGTGAGCCATCCGTAAGCATTCCTAAAGTAACCAGCAGATGCACTGATTCAAAGGAACCAACAGAGAGGACTGAGGAAAAACCAAAGAAGGATGGCTTTATACGATCTTCTGAAGGACCAAAACCTGAAAAACTATATAAATCCAAATCGGAAACTCGTTGGGGCCCAAGGCCAAGCTCCAACAGAAGAGAAGAGGGTAGTGATAGGCCTGTGAGAAGATCGGGTCCCATTAAAAAACCAATACTTAGAGATATGAAAGAGGAACGAGAGCAACGGAAGGAGAAAGAAGGGGAAAAGGGAGAAAAGGTCCCTGAGAAACTTGTAAAACCCGAGAAGACGGAAAAGAAAGATCCTGTCCCTCCAGTCCCACCACCTGCTGCGCCAACTCAGCCACAGTCAGCTCTACCACCACCTCAACCAGAACCAGAGAAATTCCGTTCAACAGAAACTTCAACTTTGGTTCAAAAGCCACCTCAAGATGCTGAGAAGCCCTCAGAACCTGTAAGTAGTGTTGAGGTAGAGCCTGTGGCTAAAACTGTAAACCCACAGATTGTCACAGCACCAACAGTCAAAGAAGAAAAACAACCTGAGAAAGTTGGTAGCAAAGACCTTGTAGAGAGGCCTCGACCAGATTCAAGACCAGCAGTTAAAAAAGAATCCACTTTACCCCCTAGGACCTATTGGAAAGAAGCGAGAGATAGAGATTGGTTTCCAGATCAAGGGTACAGAGGTCGAGGCCGAGGCGAATACTATTCCAGGGGCCGGAGCTATAGAGGTTCTTACGGAGGGCGTGGCCGTGGTGGGAGAGGGCACACTCGAGATTATCCTCAGTATAGAGACAGTAAGCCACGGACAGAGCATGTGCCCTCAGGACCTCTCAGACAGCGAGAAGAAAGTGAAACACGAAGTGAGAGCTCCGATTTTGAAGTCGTTCCCAAAAGGAGACGACAGCGAGGTTCAGAGACTGACACAGACAGTGAAATTCATGAAAGTGCAAGTGACAAGGATAGTTTAAGCAAAGGTAAACTTCCCAAAAGAGAGGAGCGTTCTGAAAACAAAAAGCCCATGAAGCCTCAGTCTTCTTTCAAGCCTGAAAATCACATCCGAATAGATAATAGACCTCTAGAAAAACCTTATGTGAGGGATGATGATAAATCTAAACCAGGCTTCCTTCCTAAGGGAGAGCCTACACGGCGAGGCAGAGGGGGAACATTCCGACGCGGTGGAAGGGATCCTGCAGGTCGGCCATCACGCCCTTCCACCATCCGAAGACCTGCTTATCGGGACAATCAGTGGAACCCAAGGCAGGTAGAAGCTCCTAAGCCAGACGATGAAGAGCCACCAAGAAGGCATGAGCAGTTTCTGCCTATACCAGCAGATAAACGACCTCCAAAATTTGAGCGAAAATTTGACCCAGCTAGAGAGAGGCCCCGAAGACAACGTCCTACCCGGCCACCGAGACAAGACAAGCCACCTAGATTCAGACGTCTCAGAGAGAGGGAGGCTGCTTCAAAAACCAATGAGGTGGCAGTGCCCACAAATGGCCCAATTAATAATGTCATTCAAGAACCAGTTAATCCTGCTGGGGAGATTTCTGGAAACAAGACACCAGACTTATCTAATCAGAACTCTTCAGATCAGGCAAATGAGGAATGGGAAACAGCTTCTGAAAGCAGTGATTTCAATGAGAGGCGTGAAAGAGATGAAAAAAAAAATGCTGATTTGAATGCACAAGCAGTTGTAAAGACCGGAGAGAATGCTTTACCTCCAAAAAGGGAAATAGCAAAGAGAAGTTTTTCTAGCCAGAGACCTGGCATAGATCGCCAGAATCGGCGCGGCAACAGCGGTCCACCCAAATCTGGAAGGAATTTCTCAGGTCCTAGAAATGAAAGGAGAAGTGGGCCGCCATCAAAAAGTGGGAAGCGAGGGTGAGTACTTTGGCTTCAGTGTAATCAACTTGTGTTCCTTTAAAGAAGCTGAAAGTTGAACTGAGCAGAGGAGCCAGTCTAGACAGAGGACCCAGACATTGTTCTCCCCCAGTTTTTTGGTCTGTTCTCAGAGCGTAAGGGTGTTTGAGCAAAAGAGGTTAATGGTCTCCGGAGTCTTTGCCTCCTAAGTTGTTATTTTCCAGAAGAGTCCTCTTAGGACTTTGTAGCTTTGGGAGGAGAGTCTTCACACTTAGAGAAGGGCCTGCACATTGTCTTCCTGTTGGTAAGTCATCTTCTAGATGACAAGCAGCCCTCCTTTCTTTTTGGGGTTTTCTTTGCAAAACTCTGGTGCTTGTAGGTGTCCTCTGCGATTTAAATGAATACGTTTTAACCATATGTTTTATCGCTCTGTACTAGTTGCTAGGAAGTGAATGTTGAACCTTAAGAATAAATTATATTTTCCTCTTGAGTTGCAAACCTACAATAAATAATCCAGCTGGATAAAGGCCCAGAAAGCAAAGTCCTGCCCAATCACCAAGGCCACCAATAACATAAATATCTTTGGATTTATTTTAAAACAGTTTTCCTAAACTGTGTTAAGCTTTTTCTGTTCTTTTAAATATTAAAATGTTTATAATAAATTATCAGTTTATTTAATATTAGGAAAAATTACAGTAGTAGCATGCCTACCTTTATTGATCAAGTGATTGATTTCATTTATTTGCCTAGTTTTAAATGTAGGTTTTGATACTTCCTGTATAAAACTCTCCTTCCTCTCCACTAAAATGGAGACAAAGTAATAGTACTTAAAAGCATTGGTAAACATTACAGACATGACATTTGTGAATTGCATAACATATCTGGTATATAGTAACCAACTATTATTATAGTATGTCCTGGTTTTTGACCAAATTCCTAGGTTTGGAGCCTGAGCTGATAAGAAATTTATTCAGATAATTACTATAGTCACCTGCATTGGTTAGTTACAATATGCTTAGCATTTCAGATTACTGCATCCGTCAATGAAAATATTTTTGCTTTCTGATAACTTAGAAAAATTTTAGGGAAATAGTATGACCAACTGTGTTTCCTGAGTACTTTCTTAACACAGAATTTGAACCTCCCTTTAGAAGGTCAAAAGAATTAGGATAACATACGTAGCCGCAGTTTAGTTACTGACTATAACCAAACTATTAGAGTTTTGAGTAAGAATACTCAAGGGAAATCTTGATCTGGTTTTTGTGTAATGCAGATCTCAACAACTTAAGACTTTCGTGCCATGTAGATAGTAACAACTTTGAACGTGCAGATATAGCAGTTACTGATTGGTTGTAGTTAAAGGCAGTATTTTCAACAAGTCCCGTTTATAAGAAACGATTTTCTTCTAATATTTGAGGTCATGCTTTGTGCCAAGCACTTGGTAAGCTTTTATCTCAAGTGATACCAATGGCTAAGATGAATTAGTGAACCCATTTTTCTGTGGTGTATTTTCATAAATTTAAACAAATCCAAGAATAAAATTTGATAGGAAACAAAAACTATAGAAATGCATTGGATTGTGAAATATTTCTGAATTAAAAGTGGTTTTTTATGTACTTACATTAATGTATAAGTCTGATTGAACTTTTAAAAAAATACACGTAAGCAGTGCTTTTTAAAATTTTCATATGCTGCCCTCTTGTGGAGAAGATCCAGTAGTGAATCCTCTGGACTAGTTTGTATCATAAATTTTCTGCTATAAACAATATTGATTAGCTTATTTATACCATGATAGACACAATAAGAACCTTCAGGGCACAATTGGGATTCTAGAGTTTAATTCCTGGAAGGAACTCATGGGAGCTAGTCCATCTCCTTAATTGGGAAGCTCAGTTTTAGTGACATTGTACTCAAGAAAAGTCACTAAGTCTTGCTGGTTTTAGAGTTAAGAGTCTCTGTCCCACTGTTTCTTCTTACATTAAACTTATAAACGGCCAGTAATTGTTTTTCATTTGTTCGGTTATGTGGAGGTGGTAATAACTCAAATTACTGTTTTATAGGCCATTTGATGACCAGTCTGCGGGCACAACTATTGTTGATCCCGTCAATGGCAGCTCTGCACACCACCAGGAAGGAGCACCAAATGGTACAGGACAGAAGAACTCCAAAGATTCGACAGGGAAAAAAAGAGAAGACCCCAAATCAGGCCCCAAAAAACCCAAAGAGAAAGCAGATGCACTGTCACAGTTTGATCTCAACAATTATGCAAGTATGTCTTAGGTTCCTTTTATTTATATATCATCTGCTACGTTTAAGTGGACACTGTAATTAAAGGAGGCCAGAATTGGGCCTACAAGGTGGAGACAGAGGCTGATTATGAATCACTAATTGATAAAATGAACTAACGTAACACCAGGTTTTAGCACAGCCTTGAATACTTAACAAAGTTCTTGTTAAAGATAATCCACAGGGTTTCACTATTCTTCATAAAAAAGGTTAATGGGAAAATTAACCACTCTACCTTGCCAAACAGGTATAGGAAAACATAGAAAACAAAGATCTTAGTTCTGTTCTGTATGCTTTATAAATTTGGTTTCTAAGATATGGTGAATACAGAATAAATATTAGGATGGGAGGCAGTGTTGCTCTGGGTAAATACTTTCAGAAAGCCACGAAGTAAAAGGATATCAAGTGCGAAGAGTAACACTAGCAATAAGAAAATATTTGGTGAGGAAGTTAACAAGGAATACACCTGTATTTTTACCATATTTGCCATTCATTCAGATGAGACTTAAGCAGGGAGTATTGTGTAAAATTGAGATCTGCTAAGACCGCATAGTGATAATGGGAAAGTTAGGTACTATTATTCCAGTATTAAAAATAAAGACTAGACTTTTCTTCTATTTAATGGTCATTTAAACTGTGAAACTCTTTGGGCCCAGGCCCTTGGCATTATCGTTTCTAAATCGATAGCTCTCAACATGTGGTCCCAGCATCACCTAGAAATTTGTGACAAATACAAAATCTACCTCAGATGTACTGAATCAGAAATTCTTGGAGCAGTCTGTGTTTTAACAACTTCTCCAGGTGATTCTGATGTAAGCAGATATTTGAGAATTACTGTTCTAGAGTACCATTTTAGGATTCACGTAGGAAAGAAAGAAACTTGGTTTAGTCGTGTGTTTAAGAATTTTTAGTTAGATTACGGAAACCAATTTGACAATAAGTTACATTAAAAAAATTTTTTTTTTTAGTTAGATTATGTAAAGCAGTGGTTCTCAACAGCAGTGATTTTTGTACCCCGGGGGATGTCTGGCAATCTCTGGAGAACATTTTGTCATAGCAGGGGGGCTGCATGCTACTGACATCTTAGGTATAGGCCCAGGGTGCTGCTAAACTTCCCAGAGTGCACAGGACGGGCAGCTCAAAATGCTGATAGCACTCAAGTTAAAAAGCACTGATACAGAGAGAACAAAGTAGACCCGCAGGAAGTTTGGATGCCAGCCTTGTGGTGGTCCATAAGAGAGAGGAGAGCCTAAACACCGTATTTGCAAAATGACAAATGAAGATTATAAAAAGTCCACAAAACATGGCAGATTTATCTTCCCAAATACTTGTTTACCAGTTTTCCGTCTTCCAGAGAACTATTATATTATTGGCTTAAGACTTAAAAAGGTGAGAACTCCATTGTATTTCTGAATTGGTGGTTGGAAATTGAGCTATTCGTTTTTATTTTTCGAGAGAGAGCGCACACACGATCGAGGGGAGAGAAAGAGACTCTTAGGCAGCCTCCACTCCCAACACAGAGCCCAGTGTGAGACTCTGTCTCATGATTGTGAGATCATGACTTGAGCTGAAGTTAAGAGTTGGCTGCTTAACTGACTAAGCCACGAAGGCACCCAGGCTATTCATCTTTAAAACTCATTAAGATACACTCATCCTTAGGTTGTTTTCCTAATAACATTTAAGTAATTTCTCTTTAGCCCAAAATGTTACAAAGCACCAGGTAAGAACAGGGTGTTGAAAACAAAGTATTATTCAGATTTCTATAGATGTTGCCTGTAGTTGGGCAAACGAGCTCTTCAAAGGATTCTAAAAAAGCTCTTTGGCAAGAAGATTAAAGTAATGAGTGATGGCATGGCTATGAAGAAAAGCTTTACACACACACGATGTAGTCTAAGCGGGAGACTGAGATGAACTTACAATTGAAGGTCTCTTTACCACTGTGATGTAATGGAGTGCACGGCATCCAGTGACTTGTCTAAGACCTTTCATTGAAATGAGTGCTGTTCCATTTTAGAGTTAATCTTGTAAAGGACTTAAAACCCCACATAGTAGAAGTATCATGGATAAATCAGAGCCAATCAAGGTTTTATTAGAAAAGCAAAATAACATGGGGTGCCAGTTTGGCTCAGTCAGTGGAGCGTGCAACTCTTGACCTTGGTGTTGTGGGTTCAAACCACACGTTCATTGGGTGTAGAGATTACTTACATTATTGTATTATTATTTTTTTAATGTTTATTTTTGAGAGAGAGAGCAAGTGAGCATGTGCAGGGGAGGGGCAGACAGAGAGGGAAAGACAGAATCCAAAGCACACTCCAGTCTCTGAACTGTCAACACACAGCCCTACACAGGGCTCAAACTCACAAACCATGAGATCATGACCTGAGCCGAAATCAAAAGTCAGTCACACACTTAACTAAGCCACCCAGGCGTCCCTGAGATTACTTAAAATTTTGTAAAAAAGAAAAACAAGAACAGTAATAGGTTTTAAAAAGTGGGAACCGGTCTTAGTATTTTTGTTTTCCTGTCACTATTCACATAAGTGGAAATTTTCAGCTATGTAAAGAGAATTGTTTGCAAGTGGATTCCCGACAAACCACTCCCTGATGATACCCTCTTGCCATCCCTCACAGGTTATCACCTTTCTGAGTTGTATATGTATCATTCCCAAGCAAATTCATATTTTTGTTTTGTGTTCCCCAATTAAGATGTATATTTTTTACAAATTAACATAACTTACTTGAATTGCCTTACCCTCCCCTTTTTTTAAATGTTTATTTTTGTGAGAGAGAGAACATGAGTGGGGGAAGAGCAGGGATGGGGATGGGGACAGAGGCTCCAAAAGCGGGTTCAGGGCTTACAGCAGTCAGCCTGATGTGGGGCTTGAACTCCTGAATCATGAGATCATGACCTAAGCCGAAGTCGAATGCTTAACCGACTGAGCCACCCAGGCTTCCCAGCCTCACCCTTTTGTTATATTTATTTTGGAAACATACCTGCAACCACAAGTTGCATTGCCTGACCTATTTTAAGTTTTCTTTTAAATATTAAATTTAAGGGATCTTGGGGCGCCTGGCTGGCTCAGTCAGTCGAGCATCCGACTCTTGATTTCGCCTCAGGTTGTGATTTCAAGGTTACTTGAGCCCCATGTTGGAGCCTGCTTGAGATTCTCTTCCTCTCTCTTTCTCTGCCCCTCTCCCCCACTCATGCTCTTTCCCTCAAAAATAATAAGTAAATAAACTTAAGAGATCTAGATTTCTTACACTTTCTAGGATGTATAGTTTTAAGAAGATAGCCCAAATAATTGTTAGTTGGACAATGAGTTGAAAATACATCTTGAATTACTAATCTGCAAGGTTATTATAACTTGGCATACATCTGTGCTACTTTACATTCACGTAGAACTTTCACATATATTTTGTTTGTTTTTAACCAACTACACGTTGTAGACGATGGTCTGCATAAAACAGGCATTAAGAGTCATAAGACCAGCTTGGCTATTCACCAGCTCACCTTTAGCATGTCAGCTTCTTGAGAGTTTATTCGTGTTTTGAAAACAATAGTAATATCCACCTCTTAGAATGGTTAGATACAAGTGCTATGTAGACGCGTATAGCACGATACAGGTTGGATCCTGGGAGAAGTAGAGGTTATGTGATTTGACTAAGATAGTAGAGTGTTTTAAAAGATAACACCACTGTATTGCTGGGGGAAAAAAAGATGCATATCATTCAGGGACTTCAAAAAGTCAAAAAAAAATTTTAACCTTATTTATGAAATCGTGTATCTATTAAGTCTCTTCAAATCTTAGTAACAAATGGCTACTTTATGGTTTGGGAATTGGGTTATACTGTGGATTATCAGAACGAGATTTTTGCTTTGCCTTTCTTTTATTTTCTTTCTTTCTTTCTTTCTTTCTTTCTTTCTTTCTTTCTTTCTTTCTTTCTTTCCTTCTTTCCTATTGGATTAAACATGTGTTTATCTTTTCATTTGAAAAACAGAAAATATCATTTTAAATCTTTTTCCGTACCCATAGGTGTTGTTATAATTGACGACCATCCTGAAGTAACAGTAGTTGAAGACCCCCAGTCAAATTTGAATGATGATGGTTTTACGGAAGTGGTTTCCAAAAAACAACAAAAACGTTTACAGGATGAGGAACGTCGAAAGAAGGAAGAACAAATCATACAGGTTTAGTGTTTCAGTTTGTTACTAGATACTTAGA
Source organism: Lynx canadensis (assembly GCF_007474595.2). Lineage (NCBI taxonomy): Eukaryota > Metazoa > Chordata > Mammalia > Carnivora > Felidae > Lynx > Lynx canadensis. The sequence goes on from NC_044319.2 coordinate 13,679,189, forward strand.
TTGTTGCCCAAAATACATTAGCAAATAATGAAAAGGTTTCTATCTACCTATAATATCAAGGCTGCATTTATTCATGTGTTCTAAATGGCTTTGATTGTCACAACTTTAAATTGTTTTTAACCAGAATTGAGGTAAATGTTAAATAGAATGTAATCACCGTAGCTCACTATTTGCCGTAGAGAAGACCATCTTTCATTCAGGAATGCTTCATGTTTCAGTACTGGTCATCTTATTTGTCCCATCTTACTTCATGGCAGAGCTATTTAATTTTAAATTATCTTGGGAAGCTCTTGAAGACACCTGCCATGATACAATAAATTGCAGATTCTTGACCTGTAAAAGTTTTGATTATAATCTAAACTAGTTCATTTAAACACACAGTATGCATCAAGGTAAGTTACCCCATTTAAATCAACCCAGACACCCATTTTGCCAAATGCTGACACAGGATAAAAATAAATAAAACATATAGATCTTAGTGATAATAAGCTCTAACAAATGAGAAGGCCCAAAAACAAGAAACACTGTAAAAATTCTATGTGAATGGTAATATTGAGTTTAGTCGAATATAGCCCTTGGGACTAGATATTTTCAGAAGTCATTCATTCATTTGTCTATTTATCTATTCATTCATTAATTTTTAAGGTAAAAATGGTATCCTATATAGCATAAGACCCCAGCACACCCACAGATTAATATTTCTGTGGCAGATGTAAGTTGAGCGAAGCCAGTAAGTAGTTTTTTGTCAGATCAGGTCAGATTTTTTTTTTTTTTTTTTTTTTTTTAAGTTTGAGAGAGAGAGAACACACAAGCAGGGGAGGAGCAGAGAAAGAGGGGAAAATACAGAATCCGAAGCAGGCTCCAGGCTCTGAGCTGTCAGCACAGAGCCCGATGCGGGGCTCAAACTCTTGACCTCGAGACCATGAGCTGAGCTAAAGTCGGACGCTTAACCGACTGAGCCACCCAGGTACCCCAGATCAGGGCAGACTTTGCTGCCAGTTGAATTCACTGAAAAATTCCTTAATTTTTTGACTTTTAGAATTGTGAGATTATGAAACTATATATCAAGAATGTATAATACATATTTGTCTTTTGTCCCTAGTAACATCTTGGGTTTGCATAATTTAAAATCTCATTGCAGCTTTGATATTTTTGCTCTATCAAGTACCTATTTTGAAAACTAAAGGGACTAAATTAGTAGATCTTGTTAGAGATATTCATAGACTGTTAACTTTCAGCTACATTATTGACAAAAATGTTTCTTAACAATTTTTTAAGGTCTGGAACAAAAAGAATGCAAATGAGAAGGGAAGAAGTCAGACTTCTAAGCTTCCTCCAAGATTTGCCAAAAAACAAGCTACAGGACCCCAGCAGGCCCAGTCTCCAGCTACAGCTCCTGCTCCAGCCTCAGGCCCAGGCCCAGGCCCGGCCCCAGCCCCAGCCCCAGCCCCAGCCCCAGCCCCAGCCCCAGGCCTAACTGCAGCCTCGTCTCCACTCCCAGCCGCGGCCTCCATTCCTGTCCCACCCTCCACCTCAGCTGCAGCTACCGTCTCTTCTGCAGCCCCAGCCTCTGTCCCCATCCTCACCTCAGCCCCAGCCTCAGCCGCAGCCTCTGTGCCCATCCTCGCCTCAGCCTCCATTCCCATACTTGCTTCTGCCCTAGCCCCGGCTTCAACCTCAACCCCAGCCGCCTCAGCCCCAGCCGGCCCAACCCCGATTCCAACCCCGACCCCGGCCCCAGCCCCAGCCCCCACCCTAGTCCCCGCCCCACCTTCAGCTCCAGCCCTTGTCCCCATCTCTGCTCCAGCCCCCACTGCACCAGCCCAGACTCAGGGCCAGACTCATAAACCAGTCCAGAGTCCACTTCAAACTACGACACAGTCTTCAAAACAGCCACCACCTTCAATCAGACTACCTTCAGCTCAGACACCTAATGGCACAGATTACGTAGCCACAGGAAAATCCATCCAGACCTCACAGTCACATGGCACACTTACAACCGAATTATGGGATAACAAGGTGGCCCCACCAGCTGTGCTGAATGACATCTCAAAGAAATGTAAGTTCAACAGAGAAGTGACGGGTGGGGTATGGCATGAGAATACTAGGTTTGTTTTCAATTTCATTTATACACTTGGTATATTTTCCTAGCCACCTTTTTTTTTCTTAGTAAGAAGCAGTAATAGTAATTTTTTTCTTCGCTTCCTTTCTTGAAGGCTTTGTTTCTAAAACAAATGTGTTATACTTTTAACAGCCGTATTTTATGGACACAATTTTGTGTTGATTAAAAAAGTACACTGTTTGCGGGGGACATCTATTTTGGTCTACAAAATTCTCTTAAGTGTATCGTGAAAGTCATTGTTTTCTTGTCAGGCTACTGTTGAAGGAAAAGGTAAAATAGGTTAGGGATTATCGAGCTCTAAATTTTAATGGTCTCATTTCCCATGACTTCTTTTTTTTAGTAGGTCCCATTAGTCCACCACAGCCACCTTCAGTCAGTGCGTGGAATAAGCCCCTAACATCGTTTGGATCAGCTACTTCATCAGAGGTAGGAGGAGACTTAATAATGGCCTTAGTTGGGGTTAGTGTACCGGAGTTCCCTTAAAATAGTTTTCAGACTTGAGCGTGCATCACAGTCACCTGGACAACTTATTAAAAGAGATTGCTGAGACCACTGCCCAGAGTTTTCCACTTCATTAGGTCGGTTGAGACCTACATACATTCCTTCCTCCCTCCCTCCTTCTCTCTGTCTGTCTGTCTGTCTCTCTCTCTCTCTCCCTCTCCTTCCTTCCCCTTAAGCAGGGGAGAGAGGCAGAGAGAGAGAATCTCAAGCAGGCTTCACACTCATCATGGAGCCTGACATGGGCTTGATCCCGAGACTGAGATTATGACCTGAGCCAAAATCAAGAGTCAGATCCTCAACCAGTTGAGGCACCCAGTCACCCAGGCCTGGATACGTTTCTAACAAGTTCCTGAGTGATAGTATTGCTGCTGGATCTCTACATTTATAAGCTACTTCTCGTCTTTAGACCTAATAAGGTTAACATTTTTTTTTTTAAATTAGGTTTGTTAAAAATATTTATTTTGAGAGAGAAAGACAGAGACTGTGAGGTGGGGAGGGGCAGAGAGAGAGGGAGAGAGAATCCCCAGCAGGCTCTGTGCAGTCAGTGTGGAGCCCGACTTGAGCTCCAGCCCGCAAACCTTGAGATCATGACCTGAGCCAAAATCAAAAGTGGATGCTCGACCCACTGAGCCACCCGGGTGCCCTGAGGTTAACATTTTTTAATTCAAGTCTTAATAAGAGTGCTTGTGATACAAAGAATATAAGTGCAGTTACTAGTTTTTTTTACTTTTCTACCATGTTTTTGCTCGACTAATTAGACAGTATAATTACTTAGAAGCAGTATTTACAGAAGTTTTACCATAATTTCTCAAATGTGCAGTATTGGTAAATGACTATTTAGGTTAGCAGGTTTTCACTTATTCATTGAACAAACATTTCTTGAGCACTTGTGGTATACCAGGCTGTGTTCTGACTCATGGGTTTACAAAACAGGGAGAGAGTGTGATTAAAAATGGACAAAAAGCCCTGTATTCATGGGGCTTCCGTTGTGGTTGGGAGGGAACCACTAATATATACCATATAGTATGTTAAATGGTGATCAGTGCTGAGGAGAAAAGCCAAGTAGGGAAGGTATGTAGGTAATTTCCCAAGAGATATGGAGATCATTTAAAATTGGTTGGCTAAGAAATGCCCCTTAGGTGCGCATTTGAGTTAAAGACTTAGAAGAGGTAAGAGCAAGCTATTAAGATTTCTGAGGAAAAGTGAATTCCTGATTCAGAGAATAGCAAATACAAAAGCCGGGGGCGAGGGATATGGCTGATGTGTTTGAGGAAGATCAGGGAGGTCTCTGTGGCTGTAGTGAACATAAGGGATGGAGAGAGAACAGATGAAGCTAGAAGCATAACAGAAGACAGACCCTACAGGGCCTTTGGGAGACGCAGGAAGATAATAGATAGTTTTAAGCAAGAGAGTGACAACACCTGAATTTTAAAAGGTTATTCTGAGTAGTTTGTTAAGACTAGTCTGTGTGTATGGGGGGGGGGGGGGGCAAAGAGTAGAAGTTAAGATGCTATCATAATAACCAAACTATAGTAACTTAAACCAAGGAGTGGCATTAAAGATGATGAGAAATGGTTGGTTTTTAGGTATTTGAAGATAAAGCTGACATGCTGATGGATTAAATATCGTATGTGAAAAAGAATGAGATTTATCTCCAAAGTTTTTGACTTGAACAAGAGGAATAGAGTTTCCTTCAGTTTTGATTGGGAAGCTATAAAATGGATCAGCATTGGGGGAAAAGATGAGGGAGTTTGGTTTGGGGCACGTTAGATTTAGGTTGTTACACATCTAAGTGGAGCCGTTGGGTAGGTTGTTGGATTTAAGAGTCTGTAATCCATGGGGCGCCTGGGTGGCGCAGTCGGTTGAGCGTCCGACTTCAGCCAGGTCACGATCTCGCGCTCCGTGAGTTCGAGCCCCGCGTCGGGCTCCGGGCTGATGGCTCGGAGCCTGGAGCCTGTTTCCGATTCTGTGTCTCCCTCTCTCTCTGCCCCTCCCCCGTTCATGCTCTGTCTCTCTCTGTCTCAAAAAAAAAATAAATAAACGTTGAAAAAATTAAAAAAAAAAAAAAAAGAGTCTGTAATCCACAGGAGATGATCTGGTTTGGAGACATGAATTTCAGTCATTAGTAGGCACTTAAAGTGATGCAGTTGGATGAGGCCACCAGAGGAGAATGAATTCTAAGAGTGGTTAGAAAAGAGAAGAGAATCAGAAGCTAAGTCCTCAGGCTTTCCAACTCATAAAAAGCTGTGATTGGAAAAGTACCCTGGAGGATCTAAGTGAACAATGAGTTGAAAAGAGGAGGGATAAATTGAATGTGTCAGATTCTGCTGGAAGGTCAAGTAAGATAGGCCTGAGAATTGAAACTAATCATGTGGTGGTCACTAGTGACTTTGACAAGGGTAGTGTCAGTGGAGCGGGTAGGCATGAAAGCCTGGTTAGAGTGAATTTAAGAGAAAGTGGGAGGGAAAAAATGCCTGTAGAGAAAATTATAATTTGGAGTCACTGCATTCAGTATTTAAGATCCTCAGTTTAATCATTTTTCTTCTTCCTGTTGGTATAGGCATTAGGATTAATCGTAGCATTTTTTATATAGGAAGTTCAAGCTATTTCATACTGATCACGAAAGACGGGGTAGAAAGTGTTTCTTGTGTTTTGGATGGGTACACTGGATTCAATGAGTTTATTAAACTGTTTACCAGTTTTTAAATTGACATTGAAGTACTGGAATGATTTTTTCAGCACTCTTAGCTGCAAGATTTTTCTTGTAGACATTCTCCTATGGGTTTCCAGTACTGCAGTAGAAAGCATACTTGAAAGAATGCTCACATCTGCCTTCAGACAGGTAGCAGAGGAAGATACTTCGGTGGTATTTCATTTTTTTCACGTCTTTATCCTTTTTATGTTTTCTGGATAGAATGTGATTTTTTGGTTGATGTTCATTGCACATGATTTTGGAATATTGCCTCATGGTGAACTTTGAGCTAGCAAAGTTACAGTTCACTTTTAATTCATTTCATGGGATGGAAGGTGTTCCTTAATGGGATTTCTTGAATGACTCTAGTGAAATACAGTTCTTTTTTTCCCCTTTAAATGTTTGTTTGTTTGTTTGTTTTGAGAGAGAGAAGAAGAATCCCAAGCAGGTTGTGCGCTGTCAGTACGGAGCCTGGCGTCGGTTTGAGCCACCCAGGCACCCCGAAGTACAGTTCTTTATGATAGTTTCATTCAGTGCTATGAATGTTAGATACACCAAATAGACCCATCAAGATTGGTGATATAATATGATCTCAGTTTCATTATAAATATTTTTTGTTTCAAAGGATATGATATTCTTCCTAAAACTCACATTCTGTAATAGTGCTATTAACTGTCAATCTGTTTTTGCATTTCATTAAAGTATGTATAAGTTCTTAATTGTTTCTGTACATAAAATCAATAGCTTTCAGTGATTAATTTCTGTACTATTTTGCTTTTCTAACGTTAATTGTACATTTACACTGGATTATAGAATTTCATCATTGACTAAAGCAAATAGAGATTTTTATTCTAAGTTACATCAATAATGTTTGCCTGTATTTGAAAGAGAATATTCACATATTAAAAGTAAATCTGAGGGCACCTGGGTAGCTCCGTCAGTTGAGCATCCGACTCTTAATTTCGGCTCAGGTCATGATCCAGGGGTCGTGGGATCTAGCTCCGTGTCAGGCTCCACGCTGAGCTTGGGGCCTGCTTAAGATTCTCCTCCAGCCCCCTCTCCCCAGTAAACAAAATAAAATAAAATCTGAATGGCATGTTCTTTTCATACCGTTGATATTGTTACAGTGATAAATGTAACAGTAACCTTACACAGAAATTGACTGATACACTAAGTTCAGGGATACCTACGCTGATAGGACATAATGATTTGATTGTAAAACCAAGGCCTGAAGTTGAACCTTGTCCCAAGTTTTGTTTGTTCGTTCTTCCTGAAAAGATTAAGTAATTGTTACAAATGTTCTCTAGGTTAGAAAACCCTATTTTGTCTAGCTTTCCACTTGTTCATCTTCTACCACAGCTGCTAACACCTGCTATGTTCCAGCCTCCACTACCCTTTTTTTAATTCTTAACCTTTACACCGGGTGTTTTCTCTGCTAGTAACACTTCCCCCTGATTTGGTCTTTTAGATTAAGTTTCGGTGTGACCTCCTCAGGGCCTTTTTTGTCCACCAATCTGAAGTGGCTTAACCATGTATTGATTTTTGCATATCCCTTTCAAGTTGTTCATTTTCTCCATATGCTATAATGAGAATTCTGCAAGTTAGATTAAGTTAGATTCCTGGTGTCCGGATTAGTGCCTTGCACAAAGATGCCACATAAGTTAGCAGTTTAATTTGATTCCTAAGTTGTGTGCACTCTATTACCAAACACAGAGTATTTTCATGGACATTATTTCATTTTCTTTTAAAGGAAAGTATGTGAAACGTGTTCCTATCTTTCTTCTCTCCCTCATCCGTTTATTTGTTGCTGATGCTGTCTTTGTGTGTCTGTCGCTTTTACATTTGTTATAAATGAGTGAGTAACTTGAGGCTATGATTTGCCCACACTCAAACTTCTAACTCTTAAAGCCAGGACTTTAGAAAACGTAAGTCTTGTCCTGGTTTTCATTTTTTGAGTCGTTTTTTTTTTTTTAATTTTTTTTTTCAACGTTTATTTATTTTTGGGACAGAGAGAGACAGAGCATGAACGGGGGAGGGGCAGAGAGAGAGGGAGACACAGAATCGGAAACAGGCTCCAGGCTCCGAGCCATCAGCCCAGAGCCTGACGCGGGGCTCGAACTCCCGGACCGCGAGATCGTGACCTGGCTGAAGTCGGACGCTTAACCGACTGCGCCACCCAGGCGCCCCTTGAGTCGTTTTTTAATACAGATCAGTAGTGGCTAAAGGAAAGTTCTCTTAAAACATGATCAGTGTCAGTTAATGCATAGATTGCTTCAAACCTCCTGTTACGAAACATGTGCTACATACATCATTAAGTCATCTTTGAACTCCGTTTGCTTTGCTAATAACCAAGTTTTAAAATATTTTCTTCCTAGGGAACGAAGAATGGTCAAGAAAGTGGAGTTGAAATTGGCATTGACACAATTCAGTTTGGTGCTCCAGCTTCAAATGGGAATGAAAATGAAATTGTGCCTGTGCTTTCGGATAAAAACACTGACAAGATACCTGAACCGAAAGAACAACGGCAGAAGCAGCCTCGGGCAGGCCCTATCAAAGCCCAGAAGGTAAATATAATTCATATGAAAGCCACTAACATTTAAAGGAGAATGGTTAACAGTTTTAAAGTTGAATTAATTTTCAATGAATTGTCTTTGGTCGTGATGCCTTTTTGTCATAAACATTGAATTTTTAGCTTCCAGATTTGAGTCCAGTAGAAAACAAAGAACACAAACCAGGTCCTATTGGAAAAGAGCGATCGTTAAAAAATAGAAAGGTGAAAGATGCCCAACAGGTGGAGCCAGAAGGACAAGAGAAACCAAGCGCTGCTACAGTCAGAAATACAGATCCTGTAACAACAAAGGAAACCAAAGCAGTTTCTGAAATGTCTACTGAAATAGGAACAATGATTTCGGTCTCATCCACGGAATATGGCACTAATGTGAAGGTAGGCAACATGCAGTGGTGACCGGCTCGGTTGATGCAAACCATGTCTGAATGAGTGGGGAAAACAGCAATAATACTCTTCCTCTTCTCTCTTCCTTCATCTTTCTGCTTCTTCTTTCTTCTTTCTTCTTCCTCTTCCTCTTCCTCCTCCTCTTCTTTGGCTTGAGGCATATAATTGTATAAACTAATGGGTTATTCTGCAGAGACTCTTTTATTGCATGGTATGTATTTGTGATCTAAAGAAATTCCTTATAATAAATTATTTCTTTCTGTGGAAATTTATTCTTAATTCTGGACTGAGTAGTTTAAGTGAAAAATGTACACACAAGATTCGAATGCTTTTCATTGGGCTTTGACAGGCTTTGAAAGGATTGTTGTATGTTTTTATTTTGTTAATGGTGTTACAGTGGAGCCTTACCTTGCCCACTAGTAAGATTTTGAAATTAGGAAGTAGGTCAAATCAAATTTTTAGTGACTCCAGGATAGCCAGTTTTCTTCCAGGGTTGCAGTAGATCACTTCCATTGCTTGAGCACCAGAGGAAATCATTGACTAGTGTTTAGGGACCTCATTGAATGAAAGGTGCAGATCTTTAAAAATACTCACTATGGCAAGATACACTGAGTGACTTATATGGACCAATGCTTGTGGGAATGGCAAAATTTATACCTGCCCTTTTGTGTTCACTCTGGTTCATATACTCAATGAGAAGAAAGGTAGGTGGAAACTTTCATATTTGAATATTTCGTTCCTTTTAATTGCTATACAACTCAATACGTGTAAACAAAAAACTCTGATGATCCAACTCTACCATATTTAAAGAACAGATTCATGAAGATAAACAGGTTTATCCTAAAACCTAAGTGCAACAACTAAGATCTTGACACTCACTTATCTATGTTGTATTTTGAAGAGAATAAAAAAAAACAGTAGTTGAAAATAAGCTATAGATTAAGTATGAGAACCACATAGAGTTCTTTTAGTAATCCACAGAAATAAATGGTACTGTTGGCAGCCTCCTACTGTGCAATGCATGTAAATTTTTTAAGTTGTAATTGGAGTGTAATTGTACAGTATAGCAATGCACTAAAAAAAAACTGTACAGGACCCCAGCAGTAGTTGAAATGTCACCCCTTCAGGGGTGAGTCCACGTTTGTTTTATCACACTATTGCTTTTAAAGATTTGAGTAATCTGAGTCTTAAGATCTCCTCTTCTGCTTTCTCCAAAACAACTTTACATCTGTTAGGCTGTCATTAGAAGGTGAATCACTAATTTAGTTTACAGCGTATTTTTTTCTATTACTGCTCCACAGGAGTCTGTGACAGACTATACGACACCTTCTTCTTCTCTGCCTAGCACTGTGGCTACTAATAGTGCAAAGATGGAGGACACTTTGGTTAACGATGTGAGTAATCAACTTCGGACGCTCAGGTTTGGTCAGGGACCTGCTGTTGTTACCTGATACATACCGTGTGACCGATACTTAATTCCTCTCTGGGAAAGGTCCTAGTCAATTTGTATTTTGGGGCCCTCATAACAATAAGTACCAAAAATAGTCAAAGCTTAGGCTTAGTTTCATAAGTACTAATCCTGTTAACCTGGTTTTGGTTAAGAATTTTGTTCTTTCCTTTCACATTCTACAGATTCAATAATTTATTTGTTTGATAATTTTGTTCTTAAATGAAACCTTTCATAATGCAGTGAAAGCTCACTCAATTAAAAAGAGTGTTGCCAAAGATTCCTTGTGTTTCTTTTTGAGCTTAAAAAAAATTACATTGTATCTTAGCAACATTCCTGTTGTAAAGATTGAGCTGTAACATATGTGTAAGTACTGTACTTCAGAAACTCTCAAATGCTCTGTTAAAAAGTGATAGTAAGTTGGGGCACCTGGGTGACTTAGCTGGTCGAGCATCCAGCTTCGGCTCAGGTCGTGATCTCGCAGTTCGTGAGTTCAAGTCTCACGTCAGGCTCTGTGCTGACAGCTCAGAGCCTGGAGCCTGCTTCCAATTCTGTGTCTCCCTCTCTCTCTGTCCCTTCCAGTTTGTGGTCTGTCTGTCTCTGTCTCTGAAAAAATAAACATTAAAAAAAAATTTTTTTTAAGTGATAGTGACGTAAATTTGGCTGTAGTTTTCCAGAACAGCCGTGTTATAATTCAAGATTATGTTAAGTCGTTACAGTCCCTCATTTTGCCTAGTTCATTGACAGGTGAAAAATTATAAGCCCAGACAAGTTAGGTAACCCTCTGCGGTGGAAGAGCATTTTAGAGTTACACATACGGCCCTTGTTATGGAGGGCAGGTGTGGTGGAAATTTGGTCAGTTGCTCTCTTAAATTTTTTTTTTTTTCAACGTTTATTTATTTTTGGGACAGAGAGAGACAGAGCATAAACGGGGGAGGGGCAGAGAGAGAGGGAGACACAGAATCGGAAACAGGCTCCAGGCTCTGAGCCATCAGCCCAGAGCCTGACGCGGGGCTCAAACTCCCGGACCGCGAGATCGTGACCTGGCTGAAGTCGGACGCCTAACCGATTGTGCCACCCAGGCGCCCCAGTTGCTCTCTTTTTAAAATATACAATAAGGCTCATTCTTTTCAAAAATCTCCTTCACAGATATATTTAAACCTTTCACACAAAGGGCTTTAACTCTATCATTCTGAGAATAAAAATCTTAGGTCTTACAGATGTTTTTCCCTGTGCTTTCTAGTTTTACATCTGGCATCAAGTATATAGAATTTTAGAGACATAAAGTGCATTAGGGATCATTTAATCCAACTTTAGTGGTCAGGCCATAGGACTGAGGAAAAGGGAGAGAGAAAGGAGTATGTTGCATGTTTTCTGTTAGTGATAGGAGAGCTCCTCAGGAGCTGATTAATGTAATGTCTCCAGCTTTTCCATGGTAGAGCCTCTCTTGATACACCAAATCCCTTTTCCCTTACCTTTTTGGAGATAGTCTTAAATTTCTTTAATTTCCTGTAAGAAGTAATGGGAAATTTGGAAAGGACAGAAAGACTCCCTGTCAGATAATTGTGGATACCACTATGTTGATTATCAAATACTGAATCAGTAAGCCTCAACATAAAGTTGAATTATACTTTGTCTTCTCTCATTAAAAAAAAATTTTTAGATGACACTTTTTCAAGAAAGTATATGATGCTTTCTGCCAGACCACCCTCTAAAAATACGGTTCATGAAATATGAATAAGTTCTCAGAACCCTTAAAAGTCATTGAAAATATTCATGAGAGTGTTTTCATGGTTTCCGTGTGATCTGCAGTGCTAATCAAAGTGTAGTTCCTTGTGCATGCAGGATAACTAAAAGAGAGAGACCCAGCCTATGTCTGAGCAAGTAGTCTACATTTGCTTTTTAGCTGTGTATCCACAGCATGTGTGAAAACAGGAAGATCATCTTGGGTCAGGGAGAATTACAGGTGGTCATCAGTTTGGAGTGATTTCACAGTGGTGCTTATTTGTGCCAAGCATAGTGGTGATTCTGAACTTAACTAACGTAGCGTTAAAAACAAATGTCCTAGGGGGGCCTGGGGTGCTTAGTCGGTTGAGCGTCCAGCTCTAAGTTTCGGCTCGGGTCATGATCTCACTGTTCCTGGGTTCGAGCCCTGCGTTGGGCTCTTTGCTGACTGACAGTGCAGGGCCTGTTTGGGATTCTCTCCTTCTCTCTCTGCCCCTCCCCTGCTCACGCACTCTCTCAAAATAAATACTTTAAAAAAAAATGTCCTACATGGGAAAAACTTTAGGACCTTTAGAAATGTTCCTTTTTCACTCAATGTGTTTGAGGGTTTTATGCATAGAGCTTTTGTGTTTTGAAAAAATTATTCTTGATAAAGGTTTATTCCCCTTATCAAGGCTTAATCTACTTATTTAAGATATTTAGCTGGTGTTTATTGGATAGTATTACTTAATGTTACAATCATTTTGAATCTTGAATCTTTGAATGTCTTGAAGATTTAAATGCAGGTGTTGGGGTTTTTTTAAATTTTTTTTAATGTTTTTATTTTATTATTTTTTAATGTTTTTATTTTATTTTTTTGACAGAGAGAGAGAGAGAGAGAGAGAGAGAGAGACAGACAGAGCATGAGCGGGGGAGGGGCAGAGAGAGAGGGAGACACAGAATCCAAAGCAGGCTCCAGACTCCCGAGCTGTCAGCACAGAGCCCGACACGGGGCTCAAACTCACAGACTGCAAGATCATGACCTGAGCTAAAGTCAGACGCTCAACCGACTGAGCCACCCAGGCGCCCCTGTTTTTTTTTTTTTTAATTAATATTCCTAGCACAGCTATTTAAAAAAATGTATAAAGTAATCTCCATTAAGTAGTCCATGGTATTCTCAATTTGTTAGTACTCCATAGTACCACACACAAAGTGATCTTAAAATGATTCCTTAAAATGCTTGCTAAGCATCTCATTTTATCTGAATAAGTGAACCATCAAAATCAATCATACTGTAGTACATAATAAAATCTCAAGGTCTGCAGACTTAGAGGGGAAAAGATATGTGTAGAGAGTTTGTAATATATTCACATTTCTGACAATATTTGCCATAATCATGTTATAACTAGAGCGAGCCAGCTTGCTCAGTGTAACAGGGTGGTAGCAATATTCTGTACTTTTCCTCCCAATTTGACTTTTGTTTTTGAATCTAGTTATAAGAGTATTGACTAAATTGCAGGAAGGAGACTAATTTCTTAATATTTACATTATCATGTTAAATGCTTCTGATAGAACCCATGGGTCCCTGAAAATTTTAATGGAAATTATATTCCTTAGAGCTCTGCTACATAATGTAATGTATGGTCTAGGAAGCATCACCACTTGGGTACCTGTTTGAAATGCAGGATTTTAGGCCTTACCTCACTCCAGCTGACTAGAATCTGCATTTTAATAACATCCCCTGGTGATTAGTATACACATTAGAATATGCGAGACAGGACACCTGGGTGGCTCAGTTGCTTAAGCATCCAACTCTTGATTTCGGCTCAGGCCATGATTTCTTGGTCATGGGATCAAGCCCTGCATCAGGCCATGTGCTGCCAGTGTGGAGCCTGCTTGGGATTCTCTCTCTCTAAATAAATTTAAAAAAAATTTTAACTGCCTTTGAGTGTATACCTTATATTTGGAACAGATCTTTTTCTTTAATAATATGCATTAAAAAAGCAGATTGCAGGGGCGCCTGGGTGGCGCAGTCGGTTAAGCGTCCGACTTCAGCCAGGTCACGATCCCGCGGTCCTGGGAGTTCGAGCCCCGCGTCAGGCTCTAGGCTGATGGCTCAGAGCCTGGAGCCTGTTTCCGATTCTGTGTCTCCCTCTCTCTCTGCCTCTCACCCGTTCATGCTCTGTCTCTCTCTGTCCCAAAAATAAATAAACATTGAAAAAAAAAATTAAAAAAAAAAAAAAAAAGCAGATTGCATTTCTCTAAGATGTCCAAAAATATCAATTACTGCAGACACAATGTAACTCTAAGTAATGAAATATTCCTGTTGCTCCGATGAAAAATAAACACCCTTAAAGAGTACTTTAGCATTCTCCGTAATGGGGCTTTTATAGCAACTTTGATGATGATATGTGTTGCCTACCTTTTCAGGTGCCCCTGCCCAACACCCTCCCCCTCCCTAAGAGGGAGACTATCCAACAGAGCTCCAGCCTCACTTCAGCTCCTCCCACTACTTTCAGCCTCACCTTCAAGGTACGTACAACGTCCTTCTCTAAAGGTCCTTGATGAGTGCATGCAAGGGGACATATGTTAAAAATATTCTTTTGGTATTTTTACTTGTTTTGTGTGGTAAGCAACACTACTAAGCTGAGGAAATAGTTATGTCAAATTATACCCTAAAATTTTATTAATTTCTAAATCCACTTTAAAGTGAGGCTTGTTACGGTTGCGAATTTTGTGTTAAAAATACAGGAGAGCACTTATATTCCGTGTTTGTACTGAGTCCCTGTCAGGGACCATAGTGTTTGGATGCATCAGTTGTGTACAAAACATACCAACTAGCTTGGTGTTGCATGGTTTTTTATCCTAAGTACCAGTAATGGTAAGACTGTTAATTTTCTATCTTTCCTGTAAATCATGTGAATTGAATGAATGCACTGTAATAAGTAGAATATTTTATAATGAGGTAATTACAAGTGATTTTGATTTGATTTTTGTTGGATAATTTTGAATAAGAGGGCAAAAGAGATAATAGACAACACACATTTTTTTAGTATATGTGCTGCCGAAGCGAGCACAACACACATTTTTTTTATATCAAGAAATTTAGGCTTGTTTTTAAAACTCCTTTTGTGTTTATAACTTTGAGCTGTGTCACTGACGCTTTTTTACAGTTGAGAATTTTAAATCAATTTCCACTCACCTTCAGATTAGTCAGGTTTTTTTTAAAAAGCACAGACATGAAATAAAGTGAAGGTTTTTTAAAGTGTGTATGTTTATTCCATTGGTGCTGTTTGTTCAGTTCTGTAATTTGGGCAAGTATAACCTCTATAGCAGGGCCTCCTAATGCTGCATTGGTTGACAGCGAATCTTTGATGGTCTTCAGGAGAGGGGGAGACATGTTGGCCAATGTTCAATTCTAGAAGTTTGAGACTAAAATTTTATGAGGTAACCATTCTGCTTTGTGTCAGCCCCCATCTTTCCCCAGTCCTTCCTCTTTATTACCAGTTCCTACTCAGCCGTTGTTTTTCCACTTGAAGGACTGTCTCAGTCTGTGTTTTATACTGTGTCTTAATGTGTGGTTTTGACTGTATGCTATTCAAGGCTAGTCTAATTTCACATAGGCAAATATATCATCATAAATTCTTTAGGCCAGTTAATTCTTCAGAGAACCTATTCAACACTGCTTTTCACTTAATGTTTTTGACATTCCAAGAAGAAATATACATTTAAAATTCAAATGAATTTAAATTAAATGTCATTAGCTTAAAACTTCTCTAGTTTCTTTACTTTTACTTCTTCTGACATCTCTCTTTAGTTGGGTAATATATGAGTATAGAAAAGTTCTATTACATGGATTTTGTTGACAGTTTTTGTCAAGGGGAAAAATTAGTATTTTTAAGTTGGTATTTCAAAGACCTACAACATCTTAACTATGGCATTAAAAATTGTTACTTGATTTTTTACAGCCGAATTTTATAGATTACTTTTCAGCATTTTTTCTTGGCCCAGTATTTTGACCAGTAGGTCTAAAAACGCCACAATCTGTGTATCTGTTCCTTCCTGTTGAAGATCTACGTCTGTGCCATCCAGTTCACCACATGTAGTTAGTAAGCACTTAAATGGGCTGGTCCAAGTTGAGGTGTGTGCTGTAAGTGTAAAATAGACACCGGATCTGAAATGTTAATATTTTTAAAAATTAAAACATGTCAGTTTTTGTGTTGATGTGTAGTTTTTAATTTACATTGTGGATACATTGGGTTGAATAAAAGATGTTATTGATATTAGTATTACCTCTTTAGTTTTTCAAAATGTAGCTATTAGAAAATTTAAGATTATGGGGCGCCTGGGTGGCTCAGTGGGTTAAGCGGCTGACTTCAGCTCAGGTCATGATCTCGCGGTCCATGAGTTCTAACCCCGTGTTGCGCTCTGGGCTGACAACTCAGAGCCTGGAGCCTGCTTCAGATTCTGTGTCTCCCTCTCTCTGACCTTCCCCTGTTCATGGTCTGTCTCTCCCTGTATCAAAAATAAATACACGTCAGAAAATTTAAGATTATATATATGGCTTGCATTTACATTTCTGTTCAGTAGCACTGGTCTAGGTAGATGAAAATGCAACCTGTTTTTACATTTTAAGAAACTAGGAGACTACAGGTAAAGCCCGTAGTCACAAATTCAAATGGCAGCAGTCAGTATCTGAAATGCTTGTTGAGGTCTGGGTGTAAAACAAGACCTATTTCTACTGCACCCAAGCCTAAAACCTATCTGGTTACTTTGCCTTTTAAAACACTGAACATAAAACAGCCAAACAAAAGGTGCCTGTCATCTGCCATTTGACAACTGCCTTATACAGAAGGAATAGGTATTTATGGAGGGCCTTCAGTGCCTTTCCAACTGGAGTCAGAGCCTTAGGTCAGTCCTAAGGGGCAGGACATTTCTGTTTCTTTATCATCTGGAGGGGTGGGGACTCCTATGGACATGATACAGGAGCTTTGACTTTATATTTCACTGACTTCTTTGCCAAAGCTGTCAACAAGCTCTCTTTAGATACACAATTACAGCCTACTGCCTCCCAGTTAGAGCAAGGGAACAAAGATAAAGGGGAAAGTGAAAGGTTTGAAAGCCTTAGGATTTTAATCTTTTAAATTTTTGCAGTTTTTTTTGAAGGATTATATTTGGAATTTATTTATTTATTTATTTATTTATTTATTTATTTATTTATTTTTTATATTTGGAATTTAAATATATGCACACATGTGTATGTTGGTATGTGTATTCTGCATTCGCTTTTTTTCCCCCTTTAAAAAAAAATGTCCATTTTATTACAGATGGAGTCAGCACGTAAGGCATGGGAGAATTCTCCAAATGTACGGGAAAAGGGGTCTCCAGTAACTTCCACAGCACCTCCAATTGCAAGTGGAGTCAGCAGTAGTGCCAGTGGGCCCAGCCCTGCTAATTACAATTCATTCTCAAGTGCATCAATGCCTCAGATTCCTGTTGCTTCAGTCACTCCCACAACATCACTATCAGGTAGAAGGTTTTATACCTTTCCTTTAAATGTCTTAATTATTTAACATTTCCTATGATCTTTTCCTGTTTACTATCCCCAAAACCTACTATTTTTAAAATATTTAAGACTGCGCAAGGTCTGATCATTAGCTGTTTTGTAAACTCTTCTTGCCCACCCCCATGCCCTCCTGTGTGCTTGCAACAACCCCCCCATAGGTACTAATAAGTAATTGGCGAAAAGATGTTTATCTTTTTCCTCCAAATTTTTCTATAAAATTCACAGTTGGATTTTTAGTTTTTAACCTATATATATAGCTAATAGTCCAATTCAGAAATAACAAAGAATCACACGAGCTGTAGATTTTTGTGATCTGTATCTAATTTGAAGGAATTGTTGGCCTAAATCTATTGTGATGACGTGTATTTTCTGGTGAAGAATTAGGGGTAAAGAATTTCCAGTCTGTTATTTGACGAGATGATATCTAGTGGGTTTTGTTTTTTGTTTCATCTGTTTTTAAGGAGAGTCCATGAACACCCCAGGTTAGAAAGTGTTTTTCTTTCTTAAATTTTTGCTAGTATGTAATCCTTTCATTAAACTATATCTCATTTGGGGACTTTACAGTTCTTAAGTAATTACATTTCTAAAATGCTTGACTCTAGGAAAGTACACCCTTTTACCATATGTATAACCACGTTTCTTATATTGAAAACAAATTTCATTTCAAGCTTTCCCACTATTCTGTAATGTTTTCCAAAGCAACAGAAGCTGCTTTCCAAAAGATATAAAATAATCCAACACATAATTTACTTTCTTTGGTTCTCATTTAGTGATTGCACTACTGCCTTTCAATATTCTGGCATTCTATACCAAAAGAATTGGTCTTTAGAATATACTACAGTTATTTTGGTGTTATCAAAAGTATGAATCAAAAGTATGTATCAAGACAAGCATAGAGATTCAAATCATAGAGTATTCTATTTCTCTTCCCTCTTTAAGACCCTTTCAAGCATTCCCTACCATGAATTTGTAAGACATCTTCATTATACTTAGCATTGTACCCAGTCATTTGGGTGGATAGGAGTTGGGACTGTAAAGCAACCAGGAGGGGAGTGTGGTGGGGAGATTAGGAAATAAAGGGACTGGGAAGGTTCCTACATCTTTCTTTGGACCCAGCTTGAACAACGCAGGGGTTAGGGGCATTGACCCTCCCCTCCCCCGCGCAGTCAAAAAACAAACAAAAACAGACAAAATAAAACCCCAGGATAACCTTTTCCCTAGGTATAACTTTTGACTCCTCCCCTCCCCACCCAAATGAACTACTAATAGCCTACTATTGACCAGAAACCTTACTGATACAAGTAGCTGATTAATACATTGTCTGTTACATGTGTTATATACTGTATTCTTGGCAATAAAGTAAGAGAAAAGAGAATGTTACTAAAAAAAATCATAAGAGAAAATACATTTACAGTACCGTACTGTATTTAATTGCGGGGGGGGGGAGCGCGGGGGGAAGTCTATGTGTAAGCGGAGAGACCGCCCCATACTGTTCAAACCTGTATTGTTCAAAGGTCAAGTGTACTTCTTTCCTCCAGGTCTGGTTCCCCCACACTCTCCTCGATTAAGATAAATTTTTATACTTCCTGCCCAATTATCCTACTGCTAGAAACTCAAGTGGAAGGAAGAACAAACGTACCTTGATCTTGGTCCTCTCTTAGAACATCTTTTGAAGTCTGAAAAGAATGATGATTACATCTCACTTTTTAATCAAATGCCAGTATTGTCATTCCTCCATTGTTACAGTCATTAAAGCTCACTGATCTACAGAACTAATTGATCCCTCAAGATCTTAAGTTTTATAACTCTACTTATTTACTAATAATTTGTCTTTGTTTTTAAGGTATCATCACATAAATGTATTTTGCTGGTATATATACCAGGAGGGAGGGGACTGACTATAACCTTAAGTTTATATGACTTTTAAGAGCACTTGTGATCTCTAAAGGCTCCTTTTACATTAATGATTTTTAAGGTGCAGCACTTTTTTCTTCTATATTCTTAATGTCTATGCCTTGACCTTAGTAGATGTTTGTAAATATTCATAAATGAATGCGGCTTTTAAGATTACCCTTAAGGTATTTTGCTGGAGAGAAGAAAAACTCTAACCTTTTGTTTACGTGACTTTTTAGGAGGAGTTGTGATCTCTTGAGATGTATTTACATCCTTAATTATTCATAAGGTGCAGCATTTCATCCTTCTGTCTTGTTACATTTAGCCTAGCCATAAATGAATGAAGCTCTTGACCTTCCTTTTCTTTATGATGATTAAACACTATTAGTTGGAGACCAAACTGTAACAACCCTGTAGGCCCTTGGCCACCTTATTTTATGAGTAGTATTTTGAAATTGTCTTCTCTTTGTATCTTTTTATTGTATATATTTCCCCAAATTTTATAGTCTTGTTTACATTTGGTGATTGTTACTTAAGTACGTGGGGAACATAAACGTGAATTTGCCAGTTTCCAGCTGGTGCTTGAGTTATTTTACAGTGAACAACAATGGC
Source organism: Lynx canadensis (assembly GCF_007474595.2). Lineage (NCBI taxonomy): Eukaryota > Metazoa > Chordata > Mammalia > Carnivora > Felidae > Lynx > Lynx canadensis. The sequence goes on from NC_044319.2 coordinate 13,698,679, forward strand.
ACTTGAAAATATGCTACTTTCCCCCTCTCCCATGTATAGGAGCTGGTACATACACTACCTCTTCTTTGAGTACAAAATCTACAACCACATCAGACCCTCCTAATATCTGTAAAGTGAAACCCCAGCAGTTACAGACAAGCAGCCTACCTTCTGCAAGTCATTTTTCACAGTTAAGCTGTATGCCTTCCCTTATTGCCCAGCAACAACAGAGTCCACAAGTCTATGTGTCTCAGTCTGCAGCAGGTAAGATTTTTGGGCTTGGGTATAGGGAATTTAGAAAATGAAGGCTTTTTAAAATGCTTATATTTTCTCTTTTTCAAATTAAAAAAAAAAATTTTGAGCTTTATTTATTTTGAGAGAACGTCAGCAGGGTGGGGAGGGGCAGAAAGGGAGGGAGAGACAGAATCCCAAGCAGGCTCCACGCTGTCAGTGCCCGACACAGAGCTCAGTCTCACAAAACACGAGATCATGACCTGAGCTGAAATCAAGAGTCGAACTCTTAGCCAACTGAGCCACCGAGGCACCCCTCGAGTTTAAATATTTTTTTGATCTGCTTTGCAAATTTGTTGCCTCATGGAATTTAATGTTATCTCTCCTTGGTAAGTATTCTGGGACTCTTAGCAGTTCCTTATACATATGTTACAAATATATTAGACAAATTAGTGTCTAATAATTGGCAAAATAACTTCTGCATTAGATGTTATTCCAGTCAAGTTATAAAAGTTTGTGATCTGAAACTTGACAAATTGATAATAAAATTTGTGGGGAAGAGTAAACTAAGATTAGCAAAGAAGAAAAAAATAAATGAACACAGTCTATTTCTTGCCTTTCTATTCAAAGAAAGGCATTTTCTGTGTGGAAGATATAAAGATTGATTTCTTTAAGGGTCACAGGTATTATTAATAGTTTCTTAATTCATTGCTGGTGAGTGTATAAATTGAACCTAATTCTTTTAGAAAAGTATCTCAGAATATTCTATGTGTATGTACTTAACTGTAGTGAGAGTTTTCACACTTAGGAACCTTATATAAATAAATTTCTCTATTAATAAGAGATACATGTATGAGAGTTTTTATTGATTGCAATATTGTTTATAATGATGACAAATTAAAAACAATATGGGAACTTCTCCAAAACATACTATTATATAAAAACAGCAAATCACAAAATAGTTTATATAATATATAGAAATTTGTTAAGAATCTATACCAAATTCTTTCAGTTATTAAACATCACTTCCTTTGAACTATTAAATTCCTTAATTAGATATAAAATTAGAGTAGGTTTGCCAGTAAGCAGGTAGGTTCATTTTCACTTTTAGTAGATCAGGTCAGATTTTACTAGTTTATACCCCATTGGCAGTATATGAATATCTGTTTTCCTATATCATCACAGGTACAGTTGACCCCTTGAACGATGCAAGGGTTGGGATGCTGACGCCCTACACAGTCAGAAATCCACATACAAGTTTTAGCCCCTCCCCCCCACATGTAACTACAAATAGCCTACTATTGATCAGAAGCCTTACTGATAAACAGTTGATTAACACATACTTTTGTATATCATATGTATTATATGCTGTATTCTTACAATAAAGTAAACTAGAGAAAAAGCGTTACTAAGAAAATTGTAAGGAGAGGAAAAATGTATTTACAGTACTATATGGAATTATTCGAAAAAAATCTGCATGGTTCAAACCCATGTTTTTCAAGGGTCAACTGTACTAGAGGTTTGTTGTTTTAATTTGCATATACCTGTCTGCCAGAAGTTTTGCATCTTTCTACATATCTAGTTTTTCCTTGGCTGTAGTAATTTTCAGAAGGCTCATTTAATTTGAAATCTGCTTCAAGATTTAGTTTTTAGTTACTATTTGGAAAATTCTGAAGTTCAGACACTCACTACTGCTTGTTTTTCCTGATGGTCTGTAGCTCAAATCCCTGCATTCTATATGGACACGAGTCATTTATTCAACACCCAACATGCACGCTTGGCCCCGCCATCCTTGGCTCAGCAACAAGGCTTCCAGCCAGGTCTTTCTCAGGTAAATACCACAGACATTTGTTTCTTGGCATGCTAATGGTGTAATGATTACCTTGGGCTACAAATAACAGCCTCTTTGAAGTTAAAATCTTCTGTTGACAACATAGGACAATCCACGATTACTTTGATATGTACTGGCCAAATTTTCACACTTTTCCCAAATTTGCCAAACCTTAGTGATTAACAGTGTAGAAAAAGTAACGTATTGAAAGGAAAATTTAGATGTTTACATTTGGTTTCGTTTGAAAAGGGAGCTGATATGCATGGCATTGTTCTTTTATTCTTTTCATATCTCAAATTTTTATTTTCCCAAGTGTTGTGATTTGTGTATATGGTGCTCACGTATTGTTTTTTATTGCATTGCAGCCAGCCTCAGTTCAGCAGATTCCGATCCCTATTTACGCGCCACTGCAAGGGCAGCATCAGGCCCAGCTGGGTCTCGGTGCTGGACCTGCCGTTTCCCAGACTCAGGAGCTGTTCACTTCCTCACTTCAGCCGTACAGGTACATGCTTTTGTGACCGCTGGGCCTTCTTGCCATATCCCTACTGCTCCTTCCTCCCCCCTTCTCCGCCCCCCACCCCCCCAGCTAGGATGACCCTGTTATAAAAGTACGTTAAATGATTATATGTCATGAGACTCAGCCTCTGGTAATTTCAGTCAAGACTTTACCTAACAAAATGAGACCTCAAACCTTCTTGAAGATGAGGATAACAACAATCCCAGAACAATTAGAAATCACAGAAAATAGCTGCTAACAGACCTGAAAAGGCTCCCTGCCATCTTGCTGCAACAACTAGAAATCTATGCCTGCTGTGGGGTGTGAGCCGAGACCTGGCAGGTGACAGGAGTATGTAAGGGGTCAGGGTTTAGGATGGGGTGTGATTAAAGAGAGAAGAGCAGAGTGTCAAAGAACAGAAGCGGTGGTGAGAATGGTGACAAATATAGAAGAAACTGTTTTTTTGATCAAGGAAATCTTTTGATTGGTATGAGTTGCTCGAAACATTGTTGAAAAGTTTGCGGCTACTTTCCAGCTGTGCAAAAAAGAGTTCGGTGATGAGCGATGTCATCCTTAGCCGTGGGAGTTGGAGTAGCTGTGCACTGACGGTCTGTGTCTTGATCCCCATCTTAACGACTGTCTTGGAAGATGTACTTCTTAAGACCAGGACTGTTCAATAGAAATATGATGTACGCTGTGTATGTGATTGTGGCTAATGACAACCATATTAGAAGGCACAGGTTAGCCTTTGAAAGCAGTTGTTTGTATTCCTACATCATTCTGCTACTTCTTGCTCTCAACCTAATCAGCATAATGTTTATTAATATGGAATCCCTGAATTAACTTCTGCCATGACAGGGCAGTTTATAACAGTATGCTTACGTTTTCCCATTTTGTATTTGAAACATAGACCTTCTAAAGATTGGTCGTGACTCCAGGCTAGCATTCCTGCTTAATGGCTTTTGTTTCTGCCACATATGTCAGCTTTAACAAAGCGTAATATTATTTATGGGTAATATTGTCTTTAACCCACTACTTTGATCTAGTTACTTTTTATCTTAGCATTTTTAAAAATATAGCTTGAAGGCCCCTATCCGAGAAGTAAGAGGGTAGTCTGAAGTTAGATTTCAGCAGTGTATTTTTTTTTTAACCATTCGAATATGCAATACAGTATTATTAACTATAGTTACACAAAATTGGAAGCAGGCTCCAGGCCCTGAACCATCAACACAGAGTCCAATGCAGGACTCGAACTCAGAAACCGCAAGATCATGACCTGAACCAAAATGGGATGTCTAACTGACTGAGCCGCCCAGACACACCCCTCTCCTGCCATGACTTACTTTATAAGTCAGCAGTTTGCAGCCTTTGGCCATAATACTGTGTTGGGCATTTTAAAGTTGCTGAGAGGAGTGCCTGAGTGGCTCAGTCGGTTAAGCGCCCGACTCTTGATGTCAGCTCAGGTCTTGATCTCACGGTTTGTGGGATCAAGCCCCGAGTTGGGCTCTGTGCTGAGCGCAGAGCCTGCTTGGGATTCTCTTTCCCTGTCTCTCTTGCCCTTCCCCTGCTCATGCACACACATGCTCTCTCAAACATTAAACAATAAAGCTGCTGAGACAGTAGATCTTAAAAGTTCTCGTCAGAAGAAAGAAGTGTTTTTGTAACTATGTGCATGTATGGTGACAGATGTTAAATAGACTTGTTGTGGTGATCATTTCATAATCCAAATACTGAATCATAATGTAATACACCTGAAACTAATACAATGTTATATGACCACTATACCGCAATAAAAATAAACCAAAACTTTGTGGGTAATCCTGAACAACTACTCTGCTGCATCCCATAGAAGTGTGGAGATCTTTTATAAGAAACATATATATAAGGGGAAGTAGTGAAATATAAATAATAAAAGTCAGCTATTAGTGCTATCAATCTGAAAAGGATGTCCATACCAAAGAGAAAACCAGATCTGGTTAAGAGCTTGCTATTGAACACATGACAAGAGAATCATTCTCATTGTTCAAGAGGAGAAAAATCTTACTAGTTTCTCAGGAAGAGCAAGCCTTTTCCTAGAACTTTGTTGTGTACAGGGCTCTAAATCATGACACAAGTGCCTTAGACACAATCTGCATTCTCTCTTTTCTTAATTGTGCTAATGAGAGTGCTTGGTCATTTGGGATACCCATTCTTAAGACCCCCAGATTCCAAAATAGAATTCACTCGCTAACACAAGTCTTTTCTCTTCAATACCTATGTAGGTCTCAGCCAGCCTTTATGCAAAGCAGTCTGTCACAACCATCTGTGGTCCTTTCTGGTACTGCCATCCATAACTTTCCAGCTGTGCAACACCAGGAACTTGCAAAGGCACAATCAGGTCTTGCCTTTCAACAAACCTCAAATACGCAACCTATTCCTATCTTGTATGAACATCAGCTGGGTCAGGCATCAGGACTAGGAGGTTCCCAGCTGATTGATACACATCTTCTCCAGGTAAGATGAACTAGGATCCTACATTGTCATTGTATTCCTATGCAACAGGTTACTTAAAGAAACTGGTTTTAAAGAAAAAATGTTAAAGGACTTAATGGCGGGGGAAAGCTCTTTTTACCTAATACTAAAATTCTTAAAAATTGCTTTCAAGTTACACACTTGATGTCTGAATTGGAAATTTTTCAATCTTACTGCTGTTTTCCTACAAAATTTCTCCTAGGCTAGAGCAAATCTTACCCAGGCTTCAAATCTTTATTCTGGACAAGTACAACCGCCTGGTCAGACAAATTTTTATAACACTGCCCAGTCACCAAGTGCTCTCCAGCAGGTAAACTATGGCATGGTAAATTTCCTCAATTTTCTTCATTATTTTATTACTTTTACTGCTTTTGTTGTTGCTTGGCAGTTTTTAAATAGAACCAGGATAGGGGAGATGGTACGATAGTTGTCAGACTTTTCTCTGAGGTTTCCTAGAATTCCATGGGGTCACTGGAAGTAGACCCTGCTCGGTCCCACAACACCCTTTCCTTGGCCACATGAAAGTCAGTTCAGCTGTTTGCCTGTTTGTTTTAAAAGAGTTTCCATGTACTCATTATTGTAACAAAGGATACCATGAATATAAAAGTTCGAAAACCATTTTCAGGATATACAGTTACATAAAAGCGTGAGAGGTGCTTTAACCATTTATGCTAGAGGCGAAGGAAGGCTCTAAAGAACATCACCCTGGTTAATGGCATACTTAGAACAGTGTGGCAGAGTATGACAGTGTAAATGACAGACATGTACTGTCTCTTAGCAATGTCACAAAACTAATCTTTAAAAGTTCGTAGAGGACTGAAGGAGAGAGGCAGACCATTAGTTATTTTCTTATTACTAATTTTGGTGGCTCTTTGGAGGGTAGAAATTCATAAATATATTTATTACCTTATTGACATTCAAGTTAAATACCATTTATATGAAAACTGAAAGGTTATGTTTCTTATTGTCAAAGGTCATTTTGACCAGACCTGAAAACAATATAGAAATGTCTATTTGGGAAGTGGTAAGAACACTGCTTTCTTAGGTTATACCCCATGATTTTATTGTATTATGTGGTTGTTAGACATGTACCATGGATTAATTCAAAGATAGTCCTAATTATTTTGGTTATATCGTCTGTACTACTAATCTGTCTTAATGTTGCACCTTTAATAAAAGAATGGAGATAGCAGTAAGCAAAAGATTATATGTGAGACACATTAACAGATTGACGTAGTCTGTTTAAAATGTTATTCAAAAGTTTATGAAGGGTTGTATATGTAGTTGTAGGGATGTACATACAGTAGGTATAAGTAAATTGCTGCAGTTACTGTTTGCTTATTTTCTAGGTTACGGTACCTTTACCAGCATCTCAGCTTTCGTTGCCTAATTTTGGATCTACGGGGCAGCCTTTAATTGCTCTGCCTCAGACTCTTCAGCCCCCATTACAGCATACCACCCCGCAAGCCCAGGCCCAGAGCCTGAGTCGTCCTGCACAAGTAAGCCAGCCTTTTAGAGGACTAATCCCTGCTGGAACACAGCATAGCATGATCGCAACCACGGGAAAAGTAAGTGAAGAGAAACCGACAGTTTCTTTAAGAATTTAAGGCCATGTGTTTAGATGTATGCATCTGTGTAGTTTATAAAAATAAATAAAATGCATCGGTTTTTACCACCTTCCAGGAAGTCTCAAACCCCAGGATACTTTTTTAACGTTTATTTATTTATTTTGAGAGATCAGGAGAGAGCATGAGTGGGGGAGGTGCAGGGGGAGAGGAAAAAGGAAAGAGAATCCCAAGCAGGCTCTGTGCTGTCAGTGCAGAGCCCAACACGAGGCTCAATCCCACAAACTGAGATCGTGACCTGAGCTGAGGTCGGATGCTTAACCGACTGAGCCACCCAGGGGCCCCTCAAACCCCAATATACTTTTAAACATCTATTTACTTTTAATGTGTTTGGCTTCCTCTGGTTTTTGCCTAATAACAATTCACAAGTTTTGTGGAAGAATTGGGTTTACACAATCTCTTAAGACTTTCCATCCATAAATTTGGCCTTGATCATTCCATGGTATTTGCAACTTAATTATAGCATTTGTGTGCTGAAGGTTTTTGACCGTTCCTGGATTAAGTCTTCGTATATACAACACTTAACACAGCATTCAGCTTACGGGATTCCAGAAATGCTGAGTTTATCCTATGCTTTTTTTTCAGATGTCTGAAATGGAACTGAAAGCCTTTGGAAGTGGCATTGATATAAAACCAGGCACACCTCCGATCAGCGGTAGAAGTACCACACCAACATCTAGTCCCTTCCGGTAAAATGGGCATTTGGATTTTCAGATGCTTAAGCACGATTTGTTTGTTAGATCTTACTTACTTTGTCGCCAGGTCTGTGGTAAGCACAAGACATTCCGATAGTTGTATCTGAGATGTTAAGCTATTAAATTCTTAAGAATGTGTTTGCTATACTGTATTTTTAAGTTTTTTTTTTTTTTAAATACAGGGCATATCTAGCTAGTTTTCTTTCTCACCTCTGCCCCCTCCAGTGTCTCTCCACTGCCATAATATTTGGTAACTCACCGTGGTAAATTTTCATCAGCTACCACACAGGAAGAATCTACCAAGAGCAACGTCTCTAAAAGTCTGACAGCATTGTTTATTTGGCACTACTGTACTGACCAGTGATGGCTTTTTTCCAAGGGCTACTTCCACAAGTCCGAACAGCCAGTCCGGCAAAATGAACAGCATTGTCTATCAGAAGCAGTTCCAGTCAGCCCCTGCCACTGTGAGAATGACACAACCATTTCCTACACAGTTTGCACCCCAGGTGGGCAGATACGAGTGAGAAATGAGTATTATTTCCTTGCAGATGAGTGCTAATCTGGCTAATTCTCTGATTTCATAATCTTGCCATATTGTAACTAGTTTAGAAACAGAGTTTTTAATGAGAAACAGCTTCTTATTTAACAGTAAATTTGTGACCTGTGTTCTCTGCAATTTTTAGCTAGATACAGGTAGTATCCGTAGAGTTCTAAAGCAGACGAGAAGTAGTCAAAAGATTCCCCACACAGCTCTGATCACTTATTTTAGTCCTGTTTCTTTTATCTTTTTTTGAAGAAGTTGACTTTTCAGAGAAGGGTCCCAGTGCTTAAAGTTTTCAAGGTTTAAAGATTTTTTGTTGTTGTGTTGTTGTTGTTGTTTTTTAAGATAACTATGTGTAGTTGAGGTAAAATTTCCAAAAGATGTTCTAATATATGTGTAAAAACGTTGGCTTCTCTTCCCTTTGCTGATCGTATGGAAAGACTAAAATTGATAGTAACTCTCACAAACTAGCGTTTGTTCCTGAAAAAACACTTTATTTGTTGAATTGGTATCATTTTTATTTATCTTCAGATTATGTTTGGTATAAGTGTGTGCCTTTTCTGCAATTATATCTTTTTAAAAAATATCCTAATTAATAGCTTTTCTATCTCCCCTTCAGAATTTGTAGCTGAATGAAATGCTAGAGTCCACTGAAGTGCCATAGCATGCTTTGCCTAATTTTTCTGTTAGATTCTCCAAGCATGGCCTGTTTGTTCTTGGTCCTGTAATAGAATGGCACAAATCCATACACTTCCTTTCACTGGCAGAATGGGCACAGATTTACTCTGAGATAAGCCAACCTTGGTCTAGTTGGCAGAATTTTTTTTTTTAACAGTTCAATGTTGTATGTTTTGTTTTTTTCACTCAGATTCTCTCTCAGCCTAACCTGGTCCCTCCATTGGTAAGAGCCCCACATACTAACACCTTCCCAGCGCCTGTTCAGAGGCCACCAATGGCACTGGCCAGTCAGATGCCTCCTCCGCTGACCACAGGCCTCATGAGCCATGCTCGTTTGCCACATGTAGCCAGGGGTCCTTGTGGATCACTATCTGGAGTCAGAGGTAATCAGGCCCAGGCTGCGTTGAAGGCTGAACAAGACATGAAGGTTAGTACAGTGTTAACAGCCAACAGAGCAAGAATCTGTCTCTGAACCATGTCTTAAGATGCCTCTGGACCGTAACCACATACCCAGGCATTCATTGTCTTAGCAGACTTAACCGAGCTAACTGCTTTTATTCACTCCTGGTTTTTTTTTTTCCTTTTTTTTCCTCCCTATTCCCCCCACTTTTTCGTTTTTTTTTTTTTTTTTAATTTTTTTATTATTATTATTATTTTTTTTTTTTTTTGCAACTTTAGTTAGCAAACAAGTTGACATTTTAAACTCTGGCAAAATGAATTACTTTAAAAATACATATTTGAGGGAGATCTGAGTTTAGCTGCTACCATTTTTTGGAAGAGCAAAAAAGCGATACGGATTATTATAGGCTTCCCCATTTTCTTTTTTTTTCCCCCCTTTGGTTTTCTTTTTTATCCTTTCCCCCTCCCCAAACTTAAGATATAAATCATGGTTATGTGAAAACTCTGGAGTGGGTAAGAGATTTTTACCTATCTTGATTTTTCTTCCTTCATGAGTCATCCATGTACGGTTTTCTTCTCAAGCTGTTTCCATGCCCGTTTTTTTGCCCGCCACCTGAGTTGGCACGTCCCACAGCAGATGGTGCAGCTGTAGATGAAGGACTGGGAGAAGCACTTTGGGATCCTTCACGATAAAAGGCACTGATAACGTGATGTTTGCTGATGCAGAAGAGTGCCTTTAGGAGTCTGTGTGGGGACAGATTTTCTAGCGTAAACTGTACCTGTCTGCCTGTACAGCCAGCGGAGTCCATTGATTTCTGTATTTACTTAGACTTGACTTTAGAGGTCTTAGTAATTCTGCCTATTTTGTCACTACGTGTGTGTGTGTGTTTATCATGTCAGACTAGAACAAAGAAACGTTTACTGCTTTCAAATAGGGCAGTGTCCAAAGTAATGCTCTACTCTGAATTAGAAACATGTTCATGATCAGTCGCTTAGAAAATTTGGTTGACTGGCTGGTTTCTTTCTGCATTAATATCCCTCATTTCTCATCCTGAGTAATCAAATTTAAAGACTACTCTGCGGTGAAACTCTTGTTAAATATTATCTACTTGTATTACGGCTGTGTGCCCAGGGATTTCCATCTGTTCATAACTATTAAATATACTTGTATATTTAATACAAGTGTAGAAATCTTTGGAAACTATTTGGCCATGGTTTCCACTTGTGCTTCTGTCTCCTTGGCACTTGATTTTCATATAATGCCCATGTTGGAAATGACAGTAGAGCTTATAACGGGGAGGGGGGGGGGTAAAAATTTCTTGAATTGCTTTAGATCTTTGGATAGTACAGGTTTCCTATAGAACACGAAGGGCTTTTTTGTTGTATGCAAGAGATACAGAAACTTAAATTTTATTTGTGTACACTACAGTGGTATAATTTACAGAGTGACTGACGTAAGTATATTCTCCGGGGCACGTAGCCATTAAAAGTAGGAGATTATTTTACCAGCTCAGGATGTGGTAGGAGCTATCAGAACTTAGTGATCAAGTGAAGTTGTAGTTACTAATTTCTGACGCTCTTCCCCTGCAGAAGAGAGCTGTGGGAAGAGGACTCAGCCACAAGACATTTGGTCCTAGGTGTTGGTAATGCCACAATATAAGTGCTTCCTTTTCGTTTTATTGTAGACCACATATTGATAACTAGAAGTTTTAAGTGTTACATATATATGTTTTCAAATTTGCAAGCAGCTTCCCTAAACAGAATTTGATATCAATAAGTTTTGTTCCGGAAAAGATACAGAGCAACAGCAATTTCTATCTTCTTATCTTATAAGAGGGCAAACTTTGAAAAGGTGGTGGGAGGTGGTCCTGTTTCCAAATGCTTAAAAAAAAAAAATCACATGGAATGATTACAAAGATAGGAAGAAATCTATCAGTTAAAAGCTGAAAGATCATTGAGGTGCTTTTGGTTTTGGGCCAGACCAGCGAGGGGAAGACTGATTTGTGGTCGGTACGAGAGTGTGAACTGAGACTGATGGATGGGCTTTGGTGGCGCTGCAGCATTTTCAGTTGTTGTTTCTTATTTTTTAAGGCAAAGCAGAGAGCAGAGGTTCTTCAGTCCACGCAACGGTTCTTCTCTGAACAACAACAGAGCAAACAGATAGGAGGCAAAGCCCAGAAAGTGGACAGTGATTCCAGTAAACCTCCTGAAACACTGGCCGACCCACCTGGTGTCTGTCAGGAAAAAGTAGAAGAAAAGCCACCCCCTGCACCCACCATAGCCACCAAACCTGTTAGAACTGGACCAATCAAGCCTCAGGCGATCAAAACAGAAGAAACAAAATCTTAAAGGCTATGGTTTATTGCCGGGGCCGGGGGCCGGGGGCCAGGGGAGGGGAGCGGGGAAAGAGGGAGAACTGAGTCGGATAATGCCAGCAGCCAAAGGGGTAAAATGGTCTGTGACATTATCCTGTCCAGAGCTTGGAGGTACACAGGGGACACAGGAGCAATTCACACTGACACACAGCTGCTGCACCAGTAAAGTGAGGCTTTGCCGGCTCGCACCTGCTATGTGGTGCACACTCGGTTGACCGCCGTGCATCTTCGGTCAGAATCTATGTACAGATATGCACACGCATCCCGTGAGTGCACAGAATTTAGAACTGCAATCCTTACGGTTAGATGAAACACCAGAAGTAGAGGAAAATAACCTGCAGAGGAACAGCTGATGCCGAACAGCAGTGATTCCAGCTAATGTGTCAGGTGTGGTCTCTTTGCTCCCTGTGTGCTTTGGGTATGGTTGTAGCATTTGTGGGCTTGGTGGTCAAGAACTGAAGGTAACTGGTGCTGGATAGAGGAGCCTTATTTTTTATTATGGCAGCTTGCTATTTTTGTAACCTTGTGATTGAGTTGAACACAATCAAAGTACAGTAACTGATCTCCCCTTCTTCCTGGATGAGTGAGTAGATGATGAAATGTTGACGTCCACACCCTTGGACGTCCCCAAGAGGGCAGGGTTTGGCTAACCGCTTCTGTTTGAAATGATGCTGTTTTGGTTGTGGCCCGAAGCTTTGAAGTGCTACTTGGCGTCTCCTTTCTTCCACGGAGTTCTTACCGTTCAAACACGACAGATTGGGTAAAATACTAGTTAGATTGAGTCTGGCTTGCCTCCACTCCATCATTTTTGTATGAATCCAATGGGGTTTGTTGGGTTTTGGTGGGGTTTTTTTTTGTTTTTTTTTTTTTAACGGTTTTTTAGCTCATGTTCATCAAGAGCAGTGAATACCTAGAACCGTGCCCTTAATGACAGGAAATCCTGTCTGAGAAGGTGCATTTCTTTACCAGAGCTGTGTTGTACCACCCTTTGGGCCCTCTGCTGGAAAAGTAGAATCAAGTCTCAAATAATGCCTTTTTAAATTGTATCCTCTAGTATTCTAGATGTAGGACAGTACTGTATCATACCTCTGTGAATGTAAAATACCTTGTACCTGCTTTATGATACGTAACAGTGACCGTGCTTTCTCAGAGCTGTTTTTAATGACGTTATTCTAGAATGTTTTCTTTCCAGATGATGATTGAGAAGCTAATAAAAAAAAAAAAAAATGGTGCCAGGTACCACAACAGTAACAGAACTTTGCTGTTTTCTGGGGTTTGTTTTTTTACCTGTTTTTTTTCTTTTTTATTAATGGAGCGTGCTGGATGTGTCTATAATCTTGTGCAGATGACCGCAGAACCTGGAAAGGCTGTTGCTGCTATTGATGCATAACATACTGCTATTGGTCTTTTTATATAAATAAATAAATAAATATATATATATATATACATACATATACATATATATATATATAAATAATTTGAATTTTTGGAAACCTTAGCTGTGCTGTCAACTTTGGAAAAACTACCCCAGTCGTACCGTGTTGGGTTGGCATTGTACAGAAATTAACAGCCATATTGGTCTAGAAATGTTAAACACAATTTTTTCCATTTGTACAGGGGTAACGCGCTGTATTAAATGTGTAAGGTCTTATCTACATGGGTTTGATTACAGAAACTAATAAAGTATTCTCTAAATAATGAATCTTGGAACTTCTGATCCATTCCCCAAATTTGGAGCAAGAAGGTATGTCATGTACCAAAAATAGTGATCAAGGGTACATTGCACCCGAGGAAGAGATTCTCATCCAAAGACTTGATTTGGCTTTTTTAAGAACTATAAAGCTTATTCAGTCAAAGTAGATGTTGTCATGGAAGATATTAGCCGTGGCCTCTGTTGCCAGGGTAGCCATACTCCTTTTGAAAACAAGTCTGCCCAGGAGGAGAGAGATCTTTGTGCATGGTGTGAAGTGCCGAACGTAGCAAAATAGTTTCACTGTTCTTCTGGGCAGAAATTGAACGACCCAAAATAGATCTCGGTACTTAAAACGTTTGCATTTTTCATATTTTTCCTAGCACACTGATAGTCGTCGTCACCCACACAAGCAGCCTGTAAGAGATTTGTTTTATCATTTACTCCTTTTGTAATGTGAAGTGCTGAGGGATTTTAATTGTCTACAATCCCTTATCCAGAACACATGGCTTCCAGACCCAGCCTTCGGAAAACTAGTAATCCAGTCACTGATGACCTGTGTGCCGTCTTTACTCCTGGCTGCTGTGATTCTTAATCACTTAGAACACCCAAGTACTGTGAAGCCAAGCTTTCTGTGTAAGGTTTTCTTTCTCAAAGTGTGTTCTGAATTGGTGCAACGGGTAAGGCTAGGATCACAGACTGGTACCAAGAGAGCTGGAGTCACCACTTCACCTGTTTGCCTTCTTACCAAGTCACCTCGATGGCCTTTGTTTTTCATATTCTGACCCTTCAGTTCGATCCTGGTAAATGGTAGAACTTCAGAGTGACTGAACTATGTAGTTTGTACTCTGCATTTGTAAGCAACCAGGTACGTTCTGCTCAGCTGGTTGTGCGAATTTGAAACCACAAACACCTTGGGCCCTTTGCCGGGTAGGATCATACAGTGTTAAAAATGGGAACGAAAGCGTGTCCAGTGAAAGTAAGGTATTTATGTAAATGATCTCCACAGTTTGGCCATACAGTTCTTGTTTCTGGCTCTTCTGACGTGTGACTAGATTACCCAGAAGATGTTACAGTCAGTCATCGGTAGTGGCTTTGGTCACGTAACCCTTTGAACATTCTCTGCCCTTTGAACTGTTCTGGTAAGGAGGAACAGGGCGTTTTTGTCCTTAGTCATAAATTGTGCATTATGATGGGAGAGTAAGTGGGGGAGGCGGGTTGGGGAACGAGAGGAGGGTGTAGTTTGAAAAGGCGTTAAATCTACTTATTTTCACAATACAAATTACAGGAAGTGAAGTTCCAGCATACTCTTGGCTGGAAGATGGGATCCGAATCCACATATACCTTGGGTTAAACAAAGCTGAGAGGACTGTCAGGACTGAGTGCGTCGGGTTTGTCCTCTAACAGGGCTTCCTCTGCTGCCACAGCTTGTTGGCATCTTCAGTATCTCCACATGCCCTTTCCAGTCTCTTCTACCCGTAACCTGCAGCTACAGCGAGCCACAGTTGACCTGTTTGTGGAAAGCATCTTAATTGGATTATATTTTAAGTGATTAAGAAATTTCAGCCATAAAACAATCTGCTTGTGAAACGAACTAGAAAAGAGCTGGACAGTGATGCCTTCCTGTTAAACTGGCCGTCCAGGCATTCGCACATTGCCAAAGGGGATCATTTGCTGGTCCCTTTTCCTCCTTTTGTGTGCTGGTCTTCACTCACACCCTCAGGCGTAGGGCCGAGTCTGCTCTTGGTGCTCAAAGTAGCGGCTCTGTTTCGTTTTCCTGAAGTAATTCAGAAGACTGTGACAACAGGCTCCAGGCCAAGAGTGCTATTGATTTTCAGCCTTTCTTGGGGCACAGTGGGCTGGCAGGTCGTGTTCCTACTACGACAGAAATGAAGCTTATTTCTGTGGTGGGGGAGCATGACCTGGTGTCACTTGGATTCTTAAGTAGAAGCCTTCAGATCTGGGGTGCCTGGCTGGCTCAGTCAGTAGAGCATGCGACTCAGTCTCAGGGTTGGGAGTTGAAGCCCCGTGTTGGGTGTAGAGATTACTTTAAAAAAAAAAAAAAAAAAAAAAAACAACTCCAGAAAACTGGACTGATGGGCTAGTCAACATGGGAGATCAGAAATTATGGATACCTTAATTCCTCGACCTTACGTGTGCACTGATTTTCCAAGCAATCTTTTGGTGAAGTCCTATGCCATTTCTTTGAGATGCCTGCTGGAGTCTTTTACACAGGGTAAGCACAGAATTCCTTTGAGTTTTTACAGACACTTCCCCTCAGTTTTCTGGTTTACCCTACACCTAATTTGACAAGAATTTTTCAGAGTGAAATTGGTAGAATTCAACTAATCTGGACTTAACAGCCTACTAGCTGTGGGCATCGGTCAGTTTGGTATCTAGCGAGTGGTCAGAATGTGCTTAAGACTGGCTAATGTACTCCATCTTCCAATGTAAGATTTTTTTTTTTTTTAAGTTTATTTTGAGAGGGCAATCGGGGGGAGAGGCAGAGAGGGAGAGAAAGAGAATCCCAAGCAGGCTCCACGGTGTCAGCACACAGCCCGACACGGGGCTCGATCTCACAAACAGATCATGACCTGAGCTGAGATCAAGAGCTGGACACTCAACCGACTGCACCACCCACGTGCCCCCGAACTGTTTTTAAAAACACATTTCCCTCAACAGGGGAATAAGGTACCACAGGAGAAGAAAATTTCACCTGAACTAGAGAGTTTAAGCAAAAGGTGAGACTGGTAAAATGAGGCAAGAGGTCAAGTATCATCTTCTGTATCAGTTGCTGGGACTGCAGAAGTCCCGTTTCTTACCTCAACGTAGTCTGATGGAAGAGGTAGAGCTACAGGTGGTGGCTTGAGGTCGTTCAGATTTCTGCCACTAATGACCTGACCTGTTTTCTGGATGCCTTAGGCCATCTTCTGCCCATCGAGGCCTTCTCCTTTCTATCTCTCTTTCCATCTATCTATACTGCTTAACTTCCTAAATATGACTAAGATCTTCTAAAGGTACTTAGGCAGTACTTACTTGGCCTCATTTTTCACCATTTCCTGACACATCAGCTAATACGTGAGATTGTAAATTTTGGTCTTAACTGGTTTCTGAGCAAAAGCAGGAGTCGACAGTTTCCTCACCTGAAATGAAAAGGGAGCCCGCAGACGCATCGGGGCTCCGTGGGGAATCGGAGCGGGGAGATTCCCTTAAGCAGGCCTGTGCTGCCAGATGCGTGGGCCTCAGGTTGAAGGGCAATAGTGCAGAGGAGCTAAACCAGGAGGGACAGCCCTCCTGGTTCCGGTCCTTCCCGATTTCGATTTCAATTCTTTTACCCTGTGTAAAAGACTCCAGCAGGCATCTCAAAGAAATGGCATAGGACTTCACCAAAAGATTGCTTGGAAAATCAGTGCACACGTAAGGTCGAGGAATTAAGGTATCCATAATTTCTGATCTCCCATGTTGACTAGCCCACCTGTTCTGTGGGGAATGATCCCTGGTTTACTGACTTAGGGCTGGAAGTACGCATAGTGTTCACCTGAGGTGGTTTTTAGTATTTGTTTGGCTAAGGGATTCCATGGCTTGTACAGAATATGAGTACTAACGTAAATTAAGGGTAATTGGTGCCAGGGAGGAGCTGCTCTCCAACTCCTCAGTATGAGAAGCTGAAAATACCAAATATAAAGCCATACTCCCCCACGGAAGCTGCTAGTGATACCCACAGTGGGGGGATTGATTGGGTATTGGATTTCTATAACCTGGTCATTGAAAAGGATGTTACAAATTTTCCTCTTAAATGGCTGTTAGCAGATTTTCTATCAGCTTAAAGCCACACAGGGAAAAACGGAGTTACTCATAATAAATGTTACTCGCCCCTTCCCTGCAGCCCAGGATCAGGGCATGGTTCAGGTACCTGAGATTTTTAACCTTCATCCTGAAGGTACTTTGAGACGCAAGCAGGAAGCACAGAATGGTGGAGTAGGCCTCCCACGTGAAGCCATCCCCTTCTCCCACATGAGTGCTTTTCATTCCAGAAGGATTTGTGTAGCACCGGACATGTGGCAGGCATCACCCTTGCGAGGTCCTGAATCCCAGAGAGGCATGATTCCACCCTCCCAAGGAGCACAGAGGGAAAAAGACGCAGGTGGAACTTCTTCCCTGGTGGTGAAGGTTACCCATGGGACAGACCGCGCTCCGACCCTCGGGTGCCCATCCACACCTCTGGTACAAAGGCTCTCCCCAAGTGTGTTCTGACCAGAAGTCACAGGGGAAAAGTGGTGACAAAGGGTAATACCCCGGCCTCGCATGTCCGAAACTGGCTTCTTCCCAGGCCTGCCGTGTCTGGAGAGAAATAGCCAAATTTAGAAGTTGCCTGTGCGCCAGGCTCTGTTCTAATTGACACGTATCAGCTGACTCCTCCCAACGTCCTCCTGAGGTAGGTGACTTTCCAGTCTCCCTTAGGCGTTAGAAGAATGAGGCACAGGTCACTTGCCCAAAGCTACGCAGTAGTTGCGGGTGTTGGTCCCGGCAGTCTGAGTGCCCAGCACAAGCTCTTGACCGCTGAGCTATGGGCAGCGCTGGACTTGAAGTTACTAAGAAAGATCACAGCTCTCGGTTTTTCCAGCCGTAACACAGAAACGATTCTTCCTCACAGGGTTCTGATGATTAAATGAAATAAGATACGTATAAATAGAATGCCTGGTGTCTGGTAGGTTGCAAAAAAACCGAGCAGGTCATTGTCTTGCTAAATCTACGTCGCTTAATCTGGTGTCTGCTCTTCAGACTCCAGGAATTCTCTGGAGTTAAATAGCTTCTGTAAACATGGCAGCAGGTCAGGGTTTCTCTTGCCCATTTCAGATGATACGGAGGGAATCTCGTTCCTCAGAGGTGTCTCACGGCAAGAGAAGCCATGTTGGTGGAGGTAACTTTGAACTCCCTCCCAAGTAAGGTCCCACGTAAGACTGCACCTCAAAAAACGCGGTTCTCTACGAAAAACCGTTGGAAGACCATTGACATCTTTTCTAACTCAGTGGTTTGAATTCTTCCCATTAGAAGGCATCGCATAGGCCTGAGCTCCACTCTGGATGGTCTCTGCCATTCTAAAACCACATTTCTCCTAGTTCTTGGGTTGTGCAAATGAGTTAAGGACGGCACAGCACCAAATAGGTAACCATGTATTCATTTGTTCAGCGGTTGTGTTGGGTTCCAGAGGAAACTGCAAAAGATGCGTACGGGGAGTTTCTTGGGGCCTGACCGTGGGGTGAACATTTGTGAGGGAGTAAAAAGGAGGACTGGGCAGGAGGAAGAATTGAACTGAGATGCTGTTGCAACAAAGGCTGTACAGAGATCCTGTGAGATGCTCTGGAAACACGATATTCCTGCGGTATCCATCAGGCCAGAGGGCCAGACTTTTATACCTTCGGCGTAGTCTGATTACTGCATCCAGTGTGGGCCATCCTTTCACCACTCAGATGCGCCGGCTTCAGAGAAGCAGCTCTGGGAATAGCTTCAGAGTCCGCCGCATTTCTTCCTGCTTCGAAGAAGGTTAGTGGGCAAAACACAGACCCTGCCATCGAAGCTGGTGTCCCGGCCACAAGTGACCTCCTCCCCTCTCCTCCTCCTAGAGCGCTCTATCAACTCGCACCTCTGCTGGTCAGGATGGCTTGACCCGCTCCTAATCTCTGAGGGAGTCTGAGCCCTTGTTCACCAGGTCTTTCTACCACAGGCAGCCATGTTTATCTGCCCTTTTAGATCACTTGAGAGTCAGACATATTCTTCCTTGGCCCAATTCCTGAGGACTGGAGTCTCCTGCACCTCTGCCAAATGGTAACTTCTTTCCTTGCCTGCTGTTCCTTGGCAAAATGACCCCGAAGTAGCTCTAAGCTATAAAGCTTAATGGGTATGTCCCTGTGTCACTAGTAGATGCATTCCTCTTCTCAGAGCAAGAACCTCTAAACCAGGGGCACCTGGGTGGCCCAGTTGGTTCAGTGTCAGCTCAGGTCATGATCCCAGGGTCCTGGGATGGGGCCTCCACACTCAGCGCAGAGCCTGCTTGAGATTCTCTCTCTCCCCGCGCCTTTCTCCCCATGCTAGCGTGCACGCGCTCCCTAAAATTAAAAACAACCCACGGGGCCCAGAGTTGCAGGGATGAGAAACCCAGCTTCTCTAAGTGGGTCACTGGGAGTGACGCTAAACTATTCAACTCCACCTCTGGTTTCTAAAAGGGCAGTCCTGCATGTTAGTTACCTAACGCTATGTTACAAATTATCCCAGAACTTAGTGGCTCAAATGACAAACATGATCTCAGTTTCTGTGGGTCAGGAACACAGGTGCAGTTTAGCTAGGTCCCTCTGGCTCCGGGTCTTGCATGAGTGCGTAGGGCCATTGACAGAGGATGCAGCCCATTTTAAGGCTCAGAGAGAGTCAGCCCTCTTCCAAGATCACTCATGGTCATTGGTAGGCTGCTGTCCCCTCATCACTGGGCCTGTCCCCGGGGCCACCTCACATTATGGCAGCTGGCTTCAAAACAATCAGTCCAAGAGGCAGTGAGAAAACAAGACAGATCACGGTCTTTTTGTAAATTTGTCCGGAAGTGACATCCTGTCACTTCTGCCATATTGTGTTTATCAGAAGCCAGTCAATTAAGTCCACACTCAAGGGGCACAGTCACACAGGGCTGTGAATGGCAGGAGGCAGGGATCATCAAGGATTCTTAGAAGCTTCCTGCCACACCATCTTTGAGCGGTATTGTCTCCGAGCTGGCTCTGCCATTGCATCTTCAAAAGGCCATTCCAGTCAATCAGGCTGGCAGGTTCCAGAGGATACCGTATGTCATAGAAACGGCGGATTCCGGGCTCCGTGCCCACTGCACATCTCTTTGGCTGTTAGTGCAGATTCTTTGGTCCGAGGAGGTGGAGGGTCCCATCAGGGTAGAATAAACACTGATGATGCTGGCCGAGGTCCTGCAGGCAGAAAAAGCAAACCCATATACAGAATGTGTCGATTCTAGTCACCCAAGTGCTGGGCGATTTTGCAGCCATTTTATTTCCAAGCTCCTGACCAACAGCCAAGCCCTATACCATTGTATTTATTCTTGCTTTGGACCACTTCTCTCCCCACACAGTAAATGTCCAGATGCATTGCCCTAAACTGTGTGTTGGGACAATTTTCCCTCATCACTGTCGTTTGCGCCCCCCCACCCCCGCCCGCCGCCTGCCGTAGAGCAGCAGCTATCCAATTTGGGGTTGTACCCACATAGTGAACCGACAGAACCACACTTCAGTTTTTTCCTTCTAAGGTGACCATCAGGGACCCTTCACACACACATACGGGGGAGCTTAGGGAGAAGTTCTGGTGTGAAAGATCTGGGGCCCTGGGCCCCCTATTCGTCCCTCAGGTTCTAGCTGTGTCGTTGCCATCTTAGGATGGATTGCCACAGGGCCTGCTCAAACCGTTCAAGACGGGTGGTTCTGGCCATTTAGTGGCTTCGTATCCCAAGGTCAGGGGCTCGGTTTCTCTCAGGAGCCTTGAATACAACACCGTTGCAGATGGCCTTGCATTATAATCCTCTTCCTGGAGCTTGGCACACATCAGCTTTTCCATCACCAATACCTTTAATACCGTGAGGTCGTCTAGTTAGTGCTGACCAAGTGGCTGGGAGCCCACCCGCCCCACTGCCTGCACCCGCAGGGGCCCTTCTCGCTCCAGAACCTGCTCAGAGCTGGCGTACTTCCGTGTCGCCCAGTACGTAGGTTGAGGTTGAGCAGGATTCCTAGGCGTGGAGCATGTTGCTTCAGAATCCAGAGAGGCCCGCCAGTCATGTGCTCCACCTAGAAGCGTGGTGAGAGACGGGAGGTGCAATACTGTGTCCTTTAATCTGGAGGTAATGGAACGGCGTGTCCTGGACCCTTGGATCCCCGCGAACTTCACTGACGGGGTAGGTCCGCATCGATCTGCTCTAACACGCACGTGGCTTTGGACGTGGCAGCTGCTCTTAGATGGGGCTGCGACTCTGTTGAGTTTGCTGTAATCTTCAGTGTGGTTTTGTAGAGGCCAGAGGAGCGAGGTCAATGCGGATGTTCTAGGAACCACCACCCCTGCACCCTTCAGGTTTGTAAGGACAACATCAATCAGCACTATTCCCACCTGCCACAAGGTATTTCCTCTAGTGTCTGGGGGGCAGGGGCGTGATTTAGGTTGTTCCCTCTGCGATAGCTGGTACCTCAGGCCAAGGCCTCTATTAGAATACCGCCAACCTGCAAGTTGGTCCATTCCAATGGTATACTCAGAACATACGGAAATGACCACTGGGCAAGTCATGGACCCGGTGGACTCGCTGAGTTAGACCTGGACCAGGACTCTCTATTCCGGGCCTCTCTGCGCCCCCAACTCTAACAGAAGGACCATGTTGACACTTTGAATATCAGCATCAGGTTGAATCTTGTGTCCAAAAATCTTCAAAGTGTGTGGATATTCTGTCCCCAGTGTATGGTGACTTGAGTAAATGGCCCTAGGTCCCTATTGGCCGTCATTACCATATACAGTTGCCGTGGTATTACGGGCTCCTTCATCCATCTGATTTCCCTCTTAGTGGGTTCCAGGTCCAGAACCTGAATAATAGATGGTGGCTTTTTATTGAGGTGGCTGCCCTCAACCTCCTTGTCATCCACCATATTGATTTGCTCGTAGAAACTGAGCGATATTTGTTGACCATTGACTATTCCTGTGAATGCTGTGTTCTATGAACCGCCTCTATGGTTCTGTGGGGGGGTCAAACCTCCCAGCTGCCACTCTGATTTTGCTGCTCGTTATGGTAATTTTATCCACATGTTCTTGATCACTGAATACCTCCAGCTGACCTCTTGTCTTATCACCTAGTTTCTTCACTGCTCTATGTGAGGCCAATTCCAATAACTGGATCTTGTGCTGTCAGCCTCCTACAGAGGACAGAGCCTCCCAATGATGCTGGAGCCCTTCTGTGCAGTACTTACCTGGTCCCTTTGGTAAAATGAGTGTTCTCCTGGCTCACCCACAGAGCATACTCAACTGGCGAGTTCTGTGTCCTTTTACAGTCTATCCAGTCTAGAATGCCCATTTCTCTGATCCTTTGGTTCCCTTTTTCCACCATCTGTTCTAGAATTTCTACTTCATTTAATGTGGGCCATCCCTTACTCCAAACTTCTAAGAACCATCATGGGAGTAGATGAGCACTATCTCCTAGGGTCCTTGCTGGGGAATTATGTATCTCAGGAGAGTGGCCTCCCAAACTCCCCTTAACCCAGCACTTTTCTGGTGAGTTGCTGATGGTGACTCGATATTGGTCTCATAGCCAGAAGGGAGGTCCTGAAGGGATGTGTGTTGCCTTATAAGACAGAGGCCTCTATAACCTCTTCAATCAAAAGGAGTGCTGGTCCCCAGTAGGGAGGGCTGGGTCATTCCTGCAGGCCCTGGTGATCGGGTGCATCTGGGGTTTCAAGGTCTCCAAGTGTATCACCCCAAAGTCTTCATCCCAAATCTCAGGATCCTGCTGCTTTCCAGCCTTGCTGGGACTGAGAAGTCTGCCTTCTCTGAGATGCTATTTATCTCATGATTAGGTCTTACACAACCATATCCTCAGCTTTCACTGCCCTTTGGCTGGGGAGAAATAAGAGTCCCTTTACGTGTGGCCAAGGTGGCCTCTTCCTCCCCTCACCTTCGATTGCAGATCTCTAACCCCAATTTTTCATCGTCTTTCTCAAAAACATCAGTAGCCGTGAGCAAGAAGCACTATCCTTACAAATTAGTGCTTCCCACGAACCTCTCAAAAGCATGAGATATTGAACCTGCCAGTTCATTCCTTCTCACCAGAGTCCCATCCCAAGACACCACCAATGAAAATTTCACCACGTGGCCATTGCAACCTGCTGGGCTCTTTGTCCTCCACTTGCCACCGGTGACGGGGTTGCCCCTGTCTGATAAGCCACCACCCAAATCTGCTTTTAGAGTCTGCTTCCTCAAACCACTGCTGGTAGGCACAGTGTTAGGTTGAGTTTCCTAGGAAACACAAGTAAGATTTATGTGCAGGAAGTTCATTGGTGGAATGCCCTCTGCATATGCACCTGCTGGAGAGCGAAGTGAGTAGGAGGAGTGAAGCTGCAGTACAGTTTCACACTGGCCTCGGGAGCTACGGTCAAAGTGAAGCAAGGGGGCTGGGCATTCACACCCCTATATTGGTCAGTCATTGGACGAGGGCTCTCCTTTGTCTCTAGGCGAAGGCCGTGAACTTGGCCAAGGCACCTGTCTGCAGCTGAAAGCAATGCTTGGAGAGGGACTCAGCTGAAAGCCATCAGCCACCGACATTCGCAGCCACTAGGGAAACAAGTGCCTGGGTCTGAAAGGGATCCGGATGGCCCAACCACAGCATCTGCTACAACACGCTGAGTGCTGTTCTAGGTGTTCAGATACAGCAGACAAAAGCCATGTTCTTTACTCCGTTTTATTTTTTTAAAGTGTCTTTATTTGAGACAGAGAGAGATGAGTGGGGGAGGGGCAGAGAGAAAGAGAACCCCAAGGAAGCTCCGTGCTGTCAGTGCAGAGTCCGATGCAGGGCTCGAACTCACGAAACCGTGAGATCATGACCTGAGCCGAAACCAAGAGTCGGTCGCTGAGCCGACTGGACTCCCCTCTTTTCTACATTTTAGATGGAATACTCAGGCAAGGCATCACTGTGCTGAACAGAGATGTGGAGGAAGGAAGGAGACAAACTGCAGATATTGGGGCAAGAGTTTTCCAGGTAGAGGCAACAGCCAAGAGCAAAGCCTGGCTTAGACAGTGTCCCTGGGTGTTCAAGGAACAGTGAGGAGGCCAGATAATTGAAGCAGAGTCAGAAAAAAGGAGAGCAATAATTGTTGAGATCAGAAAAACTGGGGATGGGGGAAGGGGCCAGACCGTATTGGGCTTTGAATGCCACTGTAAGGGGTTTTGGCTTTTATTCCCAGTGAAATAGAAAGCCACTGGAGAGTTTGAAGCAGAGGAGTAGCATGACATATTTTAAAAGGATCACTCTGGCTGTGGGTTGGGGACAGACTGACGGAGGGACAAGGATCCAAAAGGCAGGCCAGTAGGAAGCAATGCAATTCTCCTGCCAAAGATGATGATGAGCTGTGGGCCAGGGGGGTCACAGTGAAGGTGGTAAGAAGGGCCTGGATTCTGGGTACAGCTTAAAGAGCATAGCTGTCCATCTGCTGATGGATTAAATGTGAATTAGAGAGAGAGAGAGAAGGCAAAGATGACTACTAGATTTGAGGCTCAAGCAGCTGAAAGGATGGGGCTGCCCTTCAGAGAAATGGGGGAGGTGGTGGAACACTTTTGAAGGAGTTTAGAGTTCGGTTCTTGGACGTGTTGCGCTTAAATATTTATTAGTTAAATGGAGATGTCAAGTAAGCAGTAGATGTATTAGTCTCGAGTCCAGGGGACAGAGCGGAACCTGAGAGACAGAAAGATGGATGTCATCGTCCATGGTATCTAAATACCATCGGATGGTATTTAAATGATGCAACTAAATGAGATCAACAGGGAAGTGGGCATAGAGAAGCGAAGGAATTTGAGGACTGAGCCTAGGATGTGCTAATGTTAAAAGAGTTTAGGGAGATGAGAAGAAACAAGCAAAAGGAACTGAGGAAGCAACCAGTGAGGTCAGAGCAGGGGAAGTGTGATGTCCTGGAAGTCAAGGAAGGAAACGTCTCAGGAAGGAGGGAGTCATCTATGGTTTCAGATGCCACTGGCGTGGATTTGATGGAGAACAGAAGGAAAGGAACTGGAGGCAACGAATACAGACAACTCTTTTCCAAGAAATGTTTGCTTATTTGCGTTGTGGTGGGAAACAGTGGGTGCAAGAGTGGGTTTCAACAGAAACAACATGTCTGTACGCTGATGGGAACGAGCCAACAGGGAGGGATGAGCTGGCGTTCTGGAGGGAAGGACTGCCGAGCAGAGGCTGGAGTGGGTGCGAGAGGACGGGATCCGGTGCCGAGTGCAAGGTGACTCAGGGCGCCAGTGGTTCTCCTGTGGTCGGGGGGAAAGGAGACAAGAATATCGGTAGACGTGCTCTGCGAGTTCTTACCATCGCTTCAGTTTTCCACACTGAGAGTTGGGAGGAAGTGTTGAAGGTTTGAGGAGAGATGAGAGGTTTCTAGGCTTGGGATAAGCACCCACTTGGAGTCTGCAGTCATGAATTTAAAGCAAGACTAGTCCGAGGGCGCCAGGTGGCTCAGTCAGTTAAGCGTCTGACTTTGGCTCAGGTCATGATCTGACAGTTTGTGGGTTCGAGCCCCACGTAGGGCTCTGTGCTGACAGCTCAGAGCCTGGAGCCTGCTTGGGATTCTCTGTCTCCCTCTCTCTCTGCGCCTCCCCCGCTCGTTCCCATGCCTCTCTAAATAAATAAATAAACATTTTTTTTTCATTTTTTTTTCAACGTTTATTTATTTATTTGGGACAGAGAGAGACAGAGCATGAACGGGGGAGGGGCAGAGAGAGAGGGAGACACAGAATCGGCAACAGGCTCCAGGCTCTGAGCCATCAGCCCAGAGCCTAACGCGGGGCTCGAACTCACGGACCGCGAGATTGTGACCTGGCTGAAGTCGGACGCTTAACTGACTGCGCCACCCAGGCGCCCCAATAAATAAACTTTTAAAAGAAGAATCATGTTGGTAGTTGTAAAGTCGTCTGGCTTTTCTACAGAATACGTGTTCTCATTTTATTTTACCCACGTATGTGTTTTGTGAGTGGAAAAACATAGTTGTGACGTTTATAAACTTTGATGCCAGGCTGATGGTGTTTTGAACACCAGCTTTATGAGCAGTGGCTTCCTCCTATTTTGGTCAGTGTAGAGAAAAAACCTTCTTGCTTTAATATTACCAGGACTTCTTCTTACCTATCTGGACTGTAAACTTCGTGTTCAGATGTCTCGATTCAGAAACATGTCTTAGATAAGTACAGACCATCCTAAAGGATGCCTAGCATAGGAGGTAGGGACTGGCTTTGTGTCGCAGCTCATCGCTTTAGATGTATCTGAATGACATCACACTTCCCAAGGGTCCCTACCTAAAGCTCAGATGTTGTTCTCCAAAGCCATTGTGTCAAAACAGCAGCAAAGCAACACAAAACAGACCCTTTTAAGAAATCCATACCGTCCCTGTGTCCCTTCTGAAGTCGACATGCAATGATTGCTTCTGACATATTCGAACACGATGAAGATAGTTGTTTACATTTTGCAGACCCCTCACACTCGAGAGACTTTGGTGATCCTATGGCTCCAGAAAACCGGAACACAATGCTATCACAGATCCTGACTCAATTTAAGTCCTTGTCGGGCTCCCACGAGGATCTCAGCACTCTGCCAAGCCCTAGGATGGGAGGGAAGGGAAAAAAGAGCTCCCGCTTTCAAAATGCATATTTGTGAGGAAAAGCCTTACATTCATGGCATTATATGAGGGGGAATATATGCATACACATATATTCATCCCGGGGCTAAATGCATCTATTTAAATATTTTTTTAAAGTTTATTTATTTAGAGAGTGCGAGCAGGGGAGGGGCAGAGAGAGGGAGACAGAGAATCCCAAGCAGGCTCTGCACTCTCAGCACAGAGCCCGAGGTGGGGCTCGATCTCATGAACTGTGAGATCATGACCTGAGCCGAAATGAAGTCAGAGGCTTAACCGACTGAGCCACCCAGGCGCCCCTATCTTTAAATAATTTTAAATAAAAAAGAACAGGTAAAAACGAGGCATTTTTGCAAATATTTTCTCAACCCTCACTCCTGCTCTAGGAGAGTGTCCCTCCCCTTTTACAGGTAAGAAAACCTGGGCTCATGGAGGTGAAATCACTTGCCCAAGATCACTCAGCTCAAAAGTGGGAGTCCGTGAAATCAACGTCCGTTCCAAAGCCGGAGCACCTGCCACGTCAGTGGAAGTGCCAGGATCCTCAGGAAGGGTGGGCGCAGTGACTGCTGGGAGGGGGGTGCGCGGGAATTAGCTTTTGAAAACGGAGTCATTAGATCACAGGTCAGATGTCACATTTACGGGCGTCTGGGGCAGCGCTTCCTGGTGGCCCAGGCGGCAGACAGCCCTTCCCTGCTCTGCACTCAAGACTCACTTCCTCCTGCAACATCTGTGAGGATTCCTCATCAAGGACACTTCTGCAGGGAAAATTTGGGTCAGCTGCTACCTTCTAAGGGCAAATCAACCCCATTAAGCCCAGTTCCCGAGAGAGCCTGACTACCGGGGGATAAAAGACCGGAAGAAGCGAGCCGACGGCAGTGGCGTTTTGGTCTTTTCCTTCTCTGAGGGCGTGGGGTGTAGCAGAAGTGTGGGTACAGAGTCTGTAACAAGGGCATTTCTTCAAGGACCATGAGCTGAAGTGCGGACGGGGTCACACGCTGAGCTGATCTGGGATCAGAAGGTAACTCGGTTGGCATCCTCCTAGGAACGAACTTCTCCAGCCAGATCGGGCCGCTGAGCTCAGGTCATCGCAATTCACCCTGGAGGAACCAGAGTGTAACCTAGAGAGTGCGACGGCTCCAGGAATGGAGACTCCTCTCCTGTTCCTGTGAGATGGCTTGTCGCTGGGGCAGAACTTGGGGGGGTCCTTGGCTCTGCAGTGGAGTCCTTGAAGCCGGCCGGGCCGAGGCTCAGATTCTGGCTCTGTGCCCCTGGGGAAGCTACCGAATTTCTCCACTGCTCAGTTTCCCCATTCATCCCACGGGGATCACAGCACTTGGCACAGTTACTGTGGTTAGCAAATAAGATGACATAAAAGGACATCCAAGGGGGGGGCCCCGGCACTAAGTGGGCGGCCGCTGTTACCTTTGTCCTCACTCTCAAGCCCCCAGGGTCTATGCCACGTGCATATCTAAGTACCTGGTCCGCCCCCGCTTTGTCCCTGTCCCTTTCCTGTTCTCTAGAAGGTAAGCACTCTGGGAAGGAAGCTCCGCGTGGGTCAGTGATGCCAAACAGCGCTGGGGGGCAGGGGCTCCGTGGGCGTTGCACCTGTTACAGGGGAGGCAGAACGGGACAGGGCCCAGCTGCGCTACCTGGGGATACACCGTCCACCTCTCTTTCACCTCAGCTTTCACCTAGGGGTCAGCGCGACTGCTCTGGATTTTGAAGCGCTATCTGCCTCCCGACAGGCGGGGCTGGGGGAGGGGGGTGGGGGTGGGGGTGGGGTGGCAGCAAACGTGCTGGACCCACGTGTGACCCGTGCAGAACATTTACTGGCGCTTGTATCTTAGGTTCGTCGGGGCGGTGAATCTAAATTCCTGGAGTCCTCTGAGTGCAAGGCCATGGCTCGGAAAAGCACGACAGACCACGACAATAACCTACTTTACGGAGGAGACCTAGGCTCCGAGGTGAGCAGGCGCAGGGTCACCGTGGCCCCCAGGTACTTGAGAGCGCTCTGGCTCGGTGGGGGGTGGGGGGGCGGAGCATAAACGCTGATCCCCACGGGGACCCCTGAAACTGCAGGAAACATTGCTTTTCGGGCATTCAACTGCCTTCATCCGCTGCTTCGGGGCAGGTGTTGTGGCTGAGACACCGCTTTGTCACCCACCGTGGGAAACAGACTAACCTGGTCTTTCACGGACCCCGCCCCCCCTCCAAAACTTGTCCGCATTCCCAGCCAGGCCATAAGCTCCCTGCAGGCAGGTCCTTCTTCTCCCCTCCGCCACCGTGCGCCTGGTGCCCGGGACTGTGCTGGCCAGCCCTTAGAAGAGGCGCTGACACCGCGGGGCAGCCAGCCCCTGTGGGGCGTGTGGGAATTCTGGACCCACTGCCTGACCCCTTCCCCTGATGGTGTTTAGCGGTCGTTGTTTATCCAAAAATTCAAACTTAACTGGGCAACTTGCATTTTCCTTTGCAAACTCTGACGAGCCTGTGACAGCCTCTGTGGGGTGTCCCGTCCTGTCTCTGGTCTGGTCTCTGGCCCAAGACCACTGCTCTATGAAGGTGTATAAAGAACTATTAGGACTCCCATGTACATGAAAGCGAAGCTCTATTGAAACTGATGTTTGGGGGATGGACAGCACCCTCTGCTGAATGCCCAGTGGTCATGGGTCCATCACGAGACCTTCCCGGGGGAGGGGTGGGAGCCGCACGCTGGGGGAAGTCCTGGCGCTTCTTCGCTCACTTGCAGCAAATGCCAGTATGTTGCAAACAACGTGTGTGGGTTAAGTGGATTTACACGGTGTGTTATCTGCTCTTAATGAATGTAACCCTCCAAAGGGACAAGCAGCCTAACAGCATTTCTGCCAAGAAACCTGATTGAAGTCATTTCTAATCATGCAAATGTGCATAAACAGCGAAAATTGGCAAAGCTTGCTGATTGGAAATACCTCCGTCCAATATTATTCATAGTGCCTCTTGACCTTAGAGTTTTGGGGAATGTAAGATATTGATTAAAAATATTATATATAATTTCTTCACATATATGGGGTGTCAGAAACCTATACTGACAAGGGTACGTGGCAAATTTGACCCCACTGGTTTATTCCGCGAGCATGGGCCTTGGTTCCCAGGGGCTGCGGTCACTGTGCACTCGCACCTACTGAGAAAGGAAGAGATTCCACACCTCTGAAGCCTCTCCTAGCCCCCCTCCCCGTTTACTTCCTCCATCAGCAACATTAGGGATCAGGTCTGACTGGGGGATGCGGCAGGGGACGTGTGGTGGGGAGATCTGAGTCCGGATTCCAGTTCTGCCTTTTCCTAGCCGTGTGACCCGGGTCCATCCTTTTGTGTCTCCGGCTTTTCAGCGGACAAGCTTACTGGGTGGTGTGGCCGAGAATCTGCAGATCATTAGTTTCTAGCCCCAAGTTCCTGGAACAGAGTAGGTGTTCAGGGAACAGTTGACTCTGAATCTTTAAGCCCTCGACAGGCCTAGTCCTACTCTCTTGAGGGCAGGGTTTGCCCAGCCTGGGGGAGAATGGGAACACCGTGGTGTATACCCCAGCAGAAGGCAGGCTTGGGGGAGTGCAGGCGGGAAGTTAGGAGAGGCGAAGTGAAATTGTCTGGGCTGGCCAGAGAATAGCTGGGATGCAGAGCCCTCGGCCGCGATGACAGAAAGCTGGGGGGCGGGGGGAGAAGCGGGCACCACTGCGCTCTGAGAAGAGCTGACTCACAATGAAAGCGTAGAGTGCATCTCCCTCTTGCCAGGATAGACAGTTCCATCAGCCTGGGTAAAGGAGTCAGGAAGGATGTCCTTTAGAATGTGGAGTGGTTCTCTTTAGGTGCTGGGATCTGGAGGTTTCTTTTTCTTTTCTTTTTTCTTTTCTCTTTTCTCTTCTCTTCTGTTAAAAAATCCTATGTGTTTAAATAACATTCAGTGTGCCTTTCCTCCCAGAGAAGAGAGATTTACCAAGAAAAGTGATGAAGCCAGGGAGATGATTTCCAATCTGGATTTGAACAAGTCCGTTCTAGCAGGGCGGGCCCTGCGGTACCCCCAGCCGCTCCCTCTCCTCCAGTGGAGGACCACAAGGGCTAAGGGGGCTTTTACATCACTCCAGGAAGGTTCCCATCAAGTCCTTGGGGTTGGTCTTTGAAGATGGTCTTGGAACATCTCTGTTCTTTCTTTCCTGTTTTTCTTTTCTTACAACCACCGTTGAGTGTTGGCTATCCTCACTAATGTAATTAGAGCAATTTCTGGTTTTTCAAGTCAGGTCTCTGATATATGTACACGTTTGATCTTTAATTCGTGCCATTCTGCAGAGCATTTATGGTAGTCGAGTGTATCAGAATTTTTTTAAAAATCAGGCTTTGATGTTTGTTATTAAATCTGGATGAATGAAAAGTCCAGGACTCTGTGCCTTTAAATCTAAAAAGATTTGAGCTCCAGAGAACCATGAGATATTTGGGTTTTCAGAACTCGGCCTGGGACGCTACAGTTTTATGGCCTTTCGCACTGATTTAACTGCGCCGCATCCCGTCTCCTGTGCAGGGTGCTTATGTGTCACATTTATGGACACTGTTTTCAAAGTGTGCCTCCAGGGGATCTCAGTGAATTTCAAACTCTAACAGAAGAAACCTAACCTGACTGCTTTTCACAGCCCAGTGCAGAGTAGGAAAGAAGTCTATCGCTTAGACCCCATGTTCAAGGCTCTCCACCAACCCCAAAGCACCGCTGAGGACTTCCAAGGCTTTTCTGAGCAGTTTGAAAGCATCAGCGATGCGATCATTCGAATCCACATATGGGAAATGTACTGAGGGGCCATCTTTGAGTTCTTCCACTTCATAGGGTCCTTGTGGGTGTCGTCTCTCCAAGCCTGCCCTTAAACACGTGCTCTGGTCCCCCTACCCACATAGTCTGTGGGCTGTGCCTTTGGTCCGGTCAGGTTCCTTACTTGCAGTCTGTCGTGGCAGCGTGGGGCAGGGGCTGGGGGCAGCACGCACGGGGTGCCTGTCCTTGCCAGCTGGGTGCTCCACATACACATGACCTCATCCTCAGATGAGAAAACAAACCTACACTGTCCAATGGTGTGGCCACCTGTGCCTACATAAGTTTATTTTGTACATGTTTATTTTGAGAGAGAGAGAGAGAGAGAGAGGGAGGGTTGGGGGAGGGGCAGAGAGGGAGAGAGAGAATCCCAAGCAGGCTCCACACTGTCAGCACAGAGCCCTACAGGGGGCTCGATCTCACAAACCATGAGATCGTGGCCTGAGCTGAAAATCAAGAGTCAGACGCTTAACTGACCGAGCCACCTAGACGTCCTGTGGCTATTTAAAATTTAATTCATTAAAATTAAATAAAGTTCACTTACTCAGTTGCACTAGCCACGTTTCAAATACTCAGTAGCTGTGTGGGGCTCGTGGCCACCATGTTGGATGAGGCAGACCTAGAATGTGCCTATCATTATATAAAGTTCTATTAGTGCTGGAACAGAGGTTAAGTGACTTACTTGTTTAAGGTCAAACAGCCAATGAAGAATAGGATCCAGGAGGGGCACCTGGGTGGCTCATTTGGTGAAGCGTCCAACTCTTGATTTCGGCTCAGCTCCTGATCTCGAGGTTCATGAGATTGAGCCCTATGTTGGGCTCTGCCCTGATGGTGCAGCGCCTGCTTGGGATTTTCTCTCTCTCCCTCCGCCCCTCCCTCACTCTTGCTCTCTCTCAAAAAAAAAAAAAAAAAAAAAAAAAAAAGTAGAATGCAGGAGGGCAAAGAGTGAGAAAGACTAACCCTTGTGGTATTTTATTTCCAGTTATTCCTGAGCCAACTCCAGGATGGTTTTTCTTCGGTTCCCTATTTTTTTAAATACTGACCAAAACATGAAAATTAAAAAGACTGTCTACTCTGTGAGCCAAGCACTGCTCTAAGGGCATATCACTGAACAAAGCCATCAATTCCTGACTCCATGGAATGTATTTGTTGGTTTGCAGTCACCGAGGGAGCTTCCCAGGTGAAATCAGAAACCAGCCTGTGCGTTCAGAAGGCAGGGAAAGACGGGAAGAAAGGCCAGCCACCCTGGGCTGGTAGGTGGCAGGTTTAGTGAGCAAAGGGAACTTGCACACAAGGCTTGTCTTGGGTGGCAGCAAGATGAACGGATCCTTGCAACTACTTGCCACGTCTTGAAAAGTTTATAAGGGGCCTTACCTGGGCTTGGTCACGTCTGCCATGCGGGTCTTTTCAAAACCACAACACCGTCTCAAGGCTGTGTCCTCGGAGCAGCCTCTGGGAGTGGGAAGGCAAACAGAACCCACATTCCAAGCACGAGGGAAGGAGGTGAGGAGCCTCTGATTGTGCCGGGGCCAGCTCACAGGCAACGGCGGTCACATCTCGTTGATGACTTTCCCCGACACTC
Organism: Lynx canadensis; assembly: GCF_007474595.2. Classification (NCBI taxonomy): domain Eukaryota; kingdom Metazoa; phylum Chordata; class Mammalia; order Carnivora; family Felidae; genus Lynx; species Lynx canadensis. Next base: position 13,731,549 of record NC_044319.2, read on the forward strand.
CACTCCTCGTGACGAGTTCTTACAATCTCACAAGCCCCACTCTTTTGCAGTGGACACCGAGTGGTCAGCAAGGGATCTCACTAGCGTGGGGTGGCTCCTGTGGCAGTTATCTGGTGCACTGGAGGCGGATGACACAGCAACAATACAGGTACATGCAAGGGAAGTCACAGATGTACACGATGACTCCCCCAAATCAGTGACAAATTTTTCTACAGGAGTCTATAAGCTGAATCCCTGATTTACCAAGTCCCCTAAGCTGGAAGTCGGATCATTCAGGGTGTTCACTTGTGTCATATGATTTAGTAAAGATGACACCTTCGGGGCGCGTAGGTGGTCAGTCGGTTAAGCATCCAACTTCATTCAGCTCGGGTCATGATCTCGCAGTTCGTGAGTTTGATCCCCGTGTCGGACTCTGTGCTGACAGCTCGGAGCCTGGAGCCTGCTTCAGATTCTGTGTCTCCCTCTCTCTCTGCTCTACCCCTGCTCCTACTCTCTCTCTCAAAAATAAACATTAAAAAAAATAAAGATGACACCTTAGCAGACTCATCAGGTATGAACACACAACATTCTGTCTGGATAATGTAGTCATTTCAGTGTTCGGTAAGGACAGGCTTTGTTGGCTATTATTTAAGACTTGATAGGTCACTATAATAAGGGCTTCTCTATGTGTTCCCAACAGGACTATGGAGGGATCAAAGATGGTGGCCAAGTGATCATATCAGGCAAAGACAGAACATTCCCACCTGGCCTTGAGGAGAGGGAGGTTGGCAACTTTAGAAACGTAACCTGGTTGTACCTACCATAAGTGCTGGCCAGGGAAGGCAGCACTGCCAGAGGGGAGGAGATGAACATGGGGTGAGATAGTCCAGACCAGGACCCCTCCCTTCTCTCTTCTTTTGGTGGTGCGTGTTCCATCAGAGAGGGTACGTTTCAATAGATCTTGAGAGCAGATCCCATTGGAGACTGAGTACTCCCCCATCACCCAGCAGTCCCAAGTAATTCGTCCATCCTGGTGGGACATCCCATTCCACTAGATAACTCCTTCCGCAGGTGTGAGGGGGCTTGGTGTTCTCGGCAGCATAGCACATTCATACATGGTAAGAGTTGCTTAATGGCTTCCATACCTTTACAGTGTTGTGTGCCTCCATGGGGGGTCTCTGGTCCGGCATATGGGACAAAAGGCCCTACTGGTTGACCATTCGAGTGTATTAAGACTGGGACAGAACTTTAATCCACCTGACCATCGTTAGTAATGTGATCTTCTTTTAATATTCCATCGTTTCTCTCTACCAACCCTGCCGCCTGTGTGTCATAGGGGAGATGGAACCGCCGTTCAATGTCATGTTCTATTGCCCAGTCTTCCAAGTCACGACTTTTGAAATGTGACCCCCAATGGCTGTCTAGTTGATGAGGGTATCTACCCATGGTCGTTAGTTTTTCTCCCCTAAGGGTGGCAGCTGGGTTGGCATGGCTCCAGGGGAAAGCTTGGCTTAGGCCACATGCAGTGTCCACACAAGCCAAGGCATCTTCGGAGCCCTCCTGCAGAAGGAGGGGGCCCATATAACCAGTTTGTCGATCCCTCATCAGCTGGGAACTCTGCTGGATGGCCCCAGATTATTTTGGTAGTTGCCTTGGGCATTATTGAAAACAGGCAGGACGTGCTTCTACTGCATTAACCACAGAACTTCAAGGGCAACCTGACATCCTTGCCAACACGCCACCTTACCGGGCCATGTGGTGGCCACTCCTTCTGTGCACCCAGCCTGCTGCATCTACTGAAGAGTCAGCAGATGGGGTTCTTACCGAGTTAGGGCATCAGCTTCCTAATTGCCAGGGGATTTCAACGCCTCGTGAGCTGAGACATGGGGAACAGTGAGGACTGCCTCAGGCTCTTGCAGATGCCCCCAGATGTCTTTCTACGTAGCCTGACCCCATAGGCTTATTCACGGTCATCCATCCTGTGCACTGTCAGAGCCATCAGTGCAAAGAGTGGACGGCCAGGGCTCATGATAATCACCAGCCAGGCCGCTCTGAGCCCAGCTTACTGGCTGCTGTGGGAGAGGCTGTACCCAGAGGAGTGCTGTGTGCACTGCCAGGAGCTGGTCCTCTATGGGGGTATGTGGGGCTCTGTCCCCTTTCAGAGCTGAGACCAATATCCTAGGGGTACTTTCTCCTTCTATGTTTTTCTCTGCCCCAGTGGCCAGTCCACACCTTCTGGAGTCACAGACCCATGTAACTCAGCGACAGCCCTGCTTGGGAGATGCCCAGAGCTTTGATCTGCTGCGCTGGTATTTTTGCTTTCTCAAAGATGGCTTGTTGCTCTGATGCCCCGTCCCATACATGCCCTCTCTTTCCCAGGGAGCATAAGGATCAGAGGCGCTGTGCCAAGTGGGGATCAAAAGTCCTCCAAATTCCAAAATCCCTACAAAAACACGCACCTCTTTCACATTCTTAGGGATTAGATACGCTTGTGCCTTACCAATCACAGCTTGTGGAACAACCCAAGTCTCACCTGACCAGACAACTCCCAGAATGTTATGGCAGTGCCTGGGCCTTGAATTTTCCGTGGTTTCACTCTTCATCTTTTTTTTTCTCACAGATGCTCCAACAGGGGCCCCTGGCTGGCTCAGTCAGATGAGCATTTGACTCTTGATCTTGGGGTTGTGGCCTTGAACCCCATGTCGGGTGTAGAGATTACTAAGAAACAACAGCACAAAACGAATGGTCCAGCCAAGCCTGCTAGGTGTCCCACAGCTGAGGCAAATCCTCACATGTCTTTACATCATCCATGTAATGGGCTCACTTTCCTGGTGGGGAAGGAGAATAGGGACAGGTCTCAGACTGTGCAGGTGGCCTTGGGAGAGCACTTAAAAGGTTTATTATTGGAGCTTCTGGGTGGCTCAGTCAGTTAAGCATCAGACTTCTGCTCAGGTCATGATCTCACAGCTCATGAGTTCGAGCCCCATATTGGGCTCTGTGCTGACAGCTCAGAGCCTGGAGCCTGCTTCAGCTTCTGTGTCTCCCTCTCTCTCTCTCTCTGCCCCTCCCCTGCTCGTACTCTGTCTCTCTCTGTCTCTCAAAAATGAATAAAAGTTAAAAAAAAAGTTTTTAAGGTTTATTATTATCCCTCCCACATGAGGCAAACTGATCTTAGTTATCAGAAACCTGTCAGAGTATTTTTTTATTGCATTTCCTTGAAGACGAAGCACTTTGACAGGAATAATCTCCCCCCCAAAGCATCAGAGTAAAACAGCAACTGTCTGCAAATGACAAAAGACTTTAAAATGGCTGTGGTTGGGGCACCTGGGTGGCTTAGTCACTTAAGCGTCCAACTCTTGATTTCGGCTCAGATCATGATCTCAGGGTCATGGGACTGAGCCCCGCATTGGGCTCCACACTGAGCTTGGGGCCTTCTTAGGATTTTCTCTTGCTCTCTTCCATCTCGATGCTCTCTCACTTGCTCTCTCTTTCTCTTAGAAGAAAATGAAAATAAAATTTAAAACAATCTTGAAAATCAATGGATTGTATCATATGTCAGGAGATGATAAATGTAATGGAAAGGAAAAATTGTAAGTAATCAGACCGGGTCAGGAGGATTGGAAGTAGCAGAGGAAACAGCTGGTAAGTTGTAGTTTTAAATAGGAGATCTGGTTTGGCCTCCGTAGGAAGGTTCAGTTGAGTAAAGACTTGAAGCCTATGAGGAAGTTAGGTGTGCAGACATCTAGGCAGAGGGAATGCAGGGGCCTCAAAGTCAGAGTGTGTGCCTGGAGTATTCGGGGGAGGGCAATCAGGCCAGGGCAGCCTGGCTGGAGTAGAGTGAATTGGGGACATTTGTAAAAGGTGAAGTCACAGTGGTGGGAGAGACCATGGGGGACTTTGTAAGGACTCTGACTTTGACTTTGAGCTGGGAGGCCGTGGAAGGTTTGACGGCCATGGAGGTCTGGAGGCCATGGACGGAGGCACGATCTGCCTAATAGTTTAATGGGGTCATTCTGGCTGCTTTGTGAGAAGGCTGGCTGGGAGGAAGGAACAGAATCACCTCAGAGGCTGTGTAGCCATTCAGGAAAAAGGCAATGTGAATCTGGACAATTAGCAGTTGGTGTGGTGAGAAATGCGGTCAGATTCTACAGTTACATATTTGAAGATGGAACCGACAAAAGTTTCTGATGGATTTGATGTGGGGTTTTGAGAGCGACGAGTGAAGGATGACTCCAAGAGTTTTAGCCTGAGCAATTTTGGAGGAATGGAATTTCCACCGCTCCTAGAAGAACAGATTCGGCAGGACTGAGAGGGGTGGGGTAGGGAAACTTAGAAATTCAAATTTTGCTGATTCGATATGCCTAATAGATAATTTTTTTAAGATTTTATTTTTAATCTCTACACCCAAGAGGTTTTAAGTAATCTCTACACCCAAGAGGTTTTAAGTAATCTCTACACCCAAGGTGAGGCTTGTACTCATAACCCCAAGATCAATAGTTGCATGCTTCACCAACTGAGCCAGCCAGGTGCCCCTGCCTAATAGACATTTAAGTGGAGAGATCAAGTGTGCAAATAAATATATGAATCTGGAGTTTAGGGGTAAGGTTTGGGCTGAAGGTATAAATCGGGGGTGGGGGGCAGTTATCAGCATAGATGCAGCCTTTAGAGCCATGATGCTAGCTGAGACCAGAAGAATGAGTAGGTCATGAGGAGACCATAAATCGAGCCCAGACACACTTCAATCTTAAGAGATCGAGGCTATCTGGTTAATTTTATGTGTCAACTTGACTGGACCCAAGAGTCCCCAGATTAAACATTATTTGTGGGTGTGATGCGAGGGGATCTTCAGACAAGATTAGCCTTTGGCTCAGCGGACTCAGTAAAGTGGGCTGCCCTCCCCGGTGTGTGTGGGCGTCATCCAATCCATTTAAGGCCTGAATAGAGCAAAAAGCTGGAGGTAGGAGGAATTCACCCCTTTTGCTTCCTGCTTGCCTGCTTGAGTGTGGATATCTGTCTTCCCTCCTGCTGCACTGGGATTTATGCCATCAACCCCCGCCCCCCCAACTCTCAGGCCTTTGGACCCGGACCAAATGACATCACCAGCTGTCCTGGGTCTCCAGCTCACAGAAGGCAGATCGTGGGACTTCTCAGCTTCTACAATTGGCATGAGCCAATTTCTCATCTCTTTTCCTACCAGCGTCTGTACCTCCTGCTGGTTCTGTTTCCTGACTAATACAGGGCAAAGGGAGGAACCAGCAAAAAAGGTCAAGAAGGAGCAATCAGTGATGTAGGGGGAGTCTAATGTCCTGGAAGCTAAGCGAAGAAAGAGTTTCCTTCTTCCCTCTGTGCCTCCTTCGTCCATCCCCTTCTATCCCAGAGGCAGGAGTTGAGAGAAGGAAAGAACAGGAGTCTTGGGCAGTGCAAGCAGGATTTGCCTCCCCTGTCTCCCCACCCAAAGGTGTCTCCTCACATTCCGCTTTTCATTCAAAAACCCGGCAGCCGCAGGTGCTCAGAGGGGTGAATAAGTTCATGCATTCCTACTTCTGGGCTTTCTCTTCATTAAGAGGCTGCTCTCAGTGGGGGGCAGGGCTGATATCTAGTTGTCACGGTCTGAATTGCGTGCCCCACGCCAAATTCATATGTCAAAGCTCTAACCACTGGGACCTCAATGTGACCACCTTTGGAGATAGATAGGGCGTTTACAGAGGTAACTGCGTTAAAGTTGGGTCATTGGGGGTGCGCCCTATCCAATTTGACTGTTGTTCTTATAAAAGAGGAGATTAGGACACACACATACAGAGGAGAAGGAAGACGGTGTTTAGATACAGGGAGAAGGCAGCATCTACAAAGTCCACTGACACGCTGATCTCAGACTTCTGGCCTCCGGAACCGTGAGAGAAAAAATCCTGTTGTTTTAGCCCCTCCATCCGTGGCCCTTAGTTATGGTGGACTGAGCTGACGAATACACCTTTGGAGAGACATCACACCCGTTCCTCCACAGGCGTGGCATGCATAGCCTCGATGAGGATCGACTCTCAGAGGGGAAGAAAAGTTAAATTCTTGATCTTACTTTCCAAAGCACACTCTTTGTACCCCTCCCCGCCCCCGTTTGTGTGTGTGCTCGCTCGCTCTCTCTCTCTCTCTCTCTCTCTCTCTCTCAAAAATAAACATTTAAAAAATTTTAATGTTTATTTATTTTTGAGAAAGAGCAAGAAAGAGAGAGAGAGAGCAGGGGAGGGACAGAGAGGGAGACACAGAATCTGAAGCAGACTCCAGGTTTGTCAGCACAGAGCCCAACATGGGGCTCGAACTCACAAACTGTGAGACCATGATCTGAGCCAAAGTTGGACGCTTAATCAACTGAGCCACCCAGGTGCCCCTATACAAACATTTTTTTTAATTAAAAAAAATAAAGTCAAGATTTTGACTTTTAAGAGCTGGCACTCTTGGAAATCCAAAGGCTGAGCCCTGTTCTCATGAACAGGATTTGAGAAGATAAATAAAGGGCTCAACTGTCGCATCCCTGCTGGCTGCATAAAGCCTGGGGAAAGCAAGGGGAAAGGGGAGCAAAAGAGAGCTTAGATTCTAGAGCGTTTCTGTCAGGTCTTTGTGTCCCACACGATTTGGGGCATGAGAAGGCAGAGCGACTCATTCTTGCGTCCAGGTAAATCCTGTGTAGGTGGCGAAGGTCCAAGAGAAGTGGCCCTGCACCCACAGAAGAGCAAAAGGGAAACTGAGGTCGATCTAGGAGAAAGGGCCTGAGCACCCTGGGTTTCCGGGGGTGCAGGAGAGCTCCTGATGGGACAAGAACAGGCTAGAAGCAGGCCACCTGATGGGGCTGGCCGTCAGAATGTGGAGGACACTGGGACTGGAACTGGATACGGAGACATGCGTGTGGGCAGCAAATTCTGGACCCTGCGCTGATGACTAAAAGCAACTGTGATAGGAAACCCTGGTTGGATTCCTCTCCCTCCGTGCCCCCGTGCCCACACCCTGGCTCTCTCGAGCACAGGTGCCAGCTGGAGGAGGAAGAGGGAAAACCCGAGTTGACTGAAGACCTGCTAGTGGGACAGAGTCCGAGCTGAATTGGCAAGACGGGGTATTCTACCATTAGGTACAATGGCACCGCGAGAGGGCAATGAAGTTCGGTTACTGAAAATTAGTGGCATAAGATTTGCTCCCCTGAGGCTGTGGTTTATGAAATCCATGCCCATGACAGCAAACAAGAACCAGCATGGAGCCAGGGTGAAGACAGGGTGAGCTGGGGAAAGACGAAAAGACAGTTTGGGAAAGGCCACGAGCACCAGGAGATGGGATGCGGGGGAGGGGTGAATTCCACTGTTTGGCTGGTGTCATCCTGGGTGGCACCTCAAAACCAGGTGCAGGCCTCTCAGTCACGCGGGCACGCGCACACACACCCTTAGCATCCGGCAATCACAGCTCCCAACCCAAAGGAATTATCTGATGGTTGGAATCCGTACTCTCCTCCTAAGCAAAGTATCCCACAAAGTTCAAGGTGGATGGTGTGTAAGATCACTTTATTTCCCAGGGCAAAGGTTATGTGACACCCACTGGACCCCGCGTGAAGCATTAGAAGCCGACTATGCATATGTTCGGCACAGGTTGCAGGAGCTGTCCCTCCTCTAGAAGTGCCGCTTTGTGTCATGGCTAATGGTAACCGTGCGACGTGCAGGGAATGACCCTGGACGCCACGACGGGGCGAGCTGTTCTGCCCAAACTCTCCTCTTTTAGCCAGGGAGGGCCTTTTACAGAAAGCCTTGTAGTTTTCACGATGAGACGACTATGCGTTAGAGCTTTGGCCCCAAATCACCACCAAACTTGAACCGTTTTGGGTCAGCCCCGTGAAACCTGGCAGAAGAAAAGAATATGTATTGTGAAACCGTCTAAACCCCCCGGTGGCTATTTCCACACAGACGTGGCGACGAAGCGCATTCTTCTGGATTAGTAACGAAAGCTCAGAAAGCAGAGAAGAGCCGCGTGGGCTTCGGCTGGCTGGCTCTCCCCTCAGGAGCCCTCCGAATCACCTCCCGGTAGGAGGGGCTTTTCACATCTCAGAGAGCCTGAGGTCGTAGGTGACCATGTTGAAGTTGTCCCAGGCAAAGAGCTTCTTCTCCAGGGGATTGTAGTCCACCATGCTGCTGTACTTGTAGCGGTTCTTGAAGGGGACGGTCAGGGCCCTGCTGCGCCCTGTGCCCGTGTCATACGCAAAGTTGATGGTGGCATCGGGTGCCGAGTAGCTGCTGACGGTGTACAAGTGGCCGCAGATGATGAAGGCATTGGCCACTGACTGCTTTCGGATGTTAGTCTCCCAGGTTCGTTCAAGTTCCAGACTCTCCGGGTTCAGTTTGGAGAGGACGATGGCGCCTTTGGCCTCCTGGGTGCTGTAGATGACCCAGAGGCCCGTCTCGTCCACAGCCAGGTCAATGTCCGTGTAGCCGCCCCAGGAGTACGGGAACTGCCCGTGGTAGCCCGCCCCGGGGATTTCCTTCTCAGCCTTCACCGTCTCGGTGTTGAGCTCATATCTGATCACGGTTCTGGACTCGGCCCCCTGGAAGTAGAGGCTCCCCCGGTACACCACGGCGCCCGTGCTTTCCAGCGGCCTGGGCAGCACGTGAACCTTGGAAGGGTAGCCCTGCAGGAACTGGCTGCTGAGGTCGTACTCGAACACCTGGCGGATGTCCGTGCCCACGGTGTCGATTCGCCACGTGGTCTCCTGGGTGTAGGGGTAGGCGGGCTTCGGGTCTCTCATCCACACGCCGTACTTGCCCGTGATTGTCTCAGCTCTTCTCAGGGTGAGCGGCTCCCCTACCCAAACCAGTTCTCCGCATCCTGGTGAATGAAAGGCAAACCGTCGCGTAAAACGCCTTTCCACCACCTTTCCACCACGTGGAAGCGGTAAAAGCCAGAAGGCCGGAGACAGAGCATCTGGGTTTGAACTCGGGCTCCGCCAGCGCACCTGGGTGGCTCCGCCAGGTAGGCATCCGACTTTCGATTTCGCCTCAGGTCATGATCTCACGGTTTTGTGAGTTCGAGCCCCAGGTCGGGATCTGCGCTGACATCATGGAACCTGCTTGGGATTCTCTCTCTCTCTCTCTCTCTGCCCCTCTCCTGCTCGCACTCTCTCTTTCTCAGAAATAAATAATAAAAACTTTTAAAGTCAGGCTCTGCTATCCACTGGCTGTGTGACTTTCAGGTCCCTCAGCCCCCTCGACCTCGGCTCTCTCATTTGTAAAGGGGTATAGTGTTTTGGGTAGTAGAGATGTTGGAAACTTTAAATGTAATTATACGTGTTAGGTGCTTGGCATAGAGTAAATGCCCAGTAAATATTATGTGCTCAATATGCCGTATGGATTGAACTTCTCCTACTCGCTGTCGGTTGTAAAGATGAAGGCTGTACCGAGGGCTTCAAACTGTGTTTCTAATATTTGATTTAAGCCGGGTGGGAACTCATGGGTATTCATCATACTACTGTTTATGACTTTCCTGTCTAATTTACTTCATTTTGAAAAATGAAACAAGGGGTTCCTGGGTGGCTCAGTCGGTTAAGCGTCTGACTTCAGTCCAGGTCATGATCTCACAGTTCGTGAGTTCGACCCCACGTCAGGCTCTGTGCTGACAGCTCAGATCCTGGATCCTGCTTCGGATTCTGTGTCTCCCTTTCTCTCTGCTCCTCCCCTGCTCACGCTCTCTCTCTCTCTCCTTCAAAAATAAACAAACATCCCCCCCCCCAATTTTTTTAATTAAAAAAAAAAAAGAAACAAAAATCAAGTCATTACAATAAACTCTATAAAATGAAGTTCTTCAAGCCCTAACCAATGGACCACATAGTTTAGGCACCATTTAAATACAATAAAACCTGAACATAATTTTTTAAATGTAGTGAAGAAATGGTTGAAAACTTAGATTCAGTGGAAATAAATGCAACGGATCTCTGTGCTTTTCTCAATGTCCTTCTAGAAAATGGGAAGTCTTTGCTGCTCATGTCTCAGGGAACCCTACTCTGGGTATTTCAAAACTTCCCACCACCATACATGCTCTTCTGCTTGGAATAATTGTCTGTGACACGGATAGTCACAGTTTCTGAAAACCATAGTGTTTTTGCCTTAAAGTCAGGCTTTCAGGAAACACTTGGGAGAGGGGGCAATACCTCAGGACCCAAAGTTCAGAAAAGATACCTTTAGTAACAGAGCCAGTCGGTTAAGCGGTTAAGCGTCCAACTTCAGCTCAGGTCATGATCTCACGGCTCACGAGTTCGAGCCCCGCGTCGGGCTCTGTGCTGACAGCTCGGAGCCTGGAGCCTGCTTGGGATTCTGTGTCTCCCTGTCTCTCTCTGCCCCTCCCCCGCTCATGTTCTGTCTGTCTGTCTCTCTCTCAAAAATAAACATTAAAAAAATTCTTTTAAAAATAATTCTATGTGGCAATCAAGTGGGTGAAATAAACATATCTCTCCTCTCCCCACCACCCCTCACCCCTCACCCCTCCCTAAGCCTCCACCCTCTGCAGCCCAGCTGAGCCCACCCCCCCCCCCCACGTGGGTGATGAGATGTAAGGCTTTGCTAGGGAAAGGTGGAAGCCTGCCAGCATGCCCTGGAAAGCTGGCAGAGAGGGGCTCTTCCTCTCCCCCCTCCCTCCTCTCTGCCAGGGCTCATTGATGACCTGCCCTCCCCCCAAAGCGGGCTGACCAGCTCTGAGCACAGAGCTAGTCACGGATCAAGACCACATGTGTACAAAAGGGAAGAAATTTAATTTTATACCAGGGTCTCCCTCTTCACTCCTGGGATGGCCAGATGGACTCTCCTTCAGGATTCGGGAAGCAGGAACCTCAGTTAACTCTGACTTCAGTTCCTGGAAGTTGACGGTCTCCACGTTCCATTTAGAAACTATATTAAAAGAAAGAGACAAACTCGTACTATGAGGAAGAATGGCCCAATGACTATGTTGAGGATGGTATTTAAATAGGCTTCCGGAGATAAGATGATGTTTGAGATTTGTTTTAAGATAGTGCCTGGCTGGCTCAGTCAGAGGGCCTGTGACTCTTGATCTGGGGTCATGAGTTTGAGCCACATGTTGGGTGTAAAGATTAATTAAATAAAACTTTAAAAGGAGATAACAAGGGACGCTTGGGTGGCTCAGTCAGTTATGTATCCCAGTCTTGATTTCAGCTCAGGTTATGACCCCAGCCGGGGTCATGGGATCAAGCCCCGAGTCGGCTCCACACTGAACATGGAGCCTCCTTAAGATTCTCTCTCCCTCTGAGGCACCCGGGTGGCTCAGTCGGTTGAGCGTCCGACTTTGGCTCAGGTCATGATCTCACGGTTCATGAGATGGAGCCCGACCTCAGGCTCTGTGCTGACAGCTCAGAGCCTGGAGCCTGCTTCGGATTCTGTGTCTCCCTCTCTCTCTGCCCCTCCCCTGCTCACACTCTCTCTCCCTCTCTCACAAACAAACATTAAAAAAAAAAACAACTCATCGGACAGCTGTCAGAACTGGGGTTCATGTTCTCTCTACTGTTATGAATGTGTGGAAGATTTCCATGATAAAAAGCTCACAAATAATACATTGCATAGCGACATGCCTAGCACAGAGTAGGGTATTCAAAATAAAATAAAGTAAGCTCGTGCCCCTTAAAATAATTCCCACTAGCGGGTCTAATTTATTAGCAGGTGATTCTGGGATATTCAGAAGGCCCTTAGCATTTTCTGGGATGCCTGAAATTCAACAATTAACAACTCCCTGCATGACATAAGGTTCTTCCTGGTCATGATGCAAATGTTCCTATAAGAAGTAATACATTCAGCTCTACATGGTCAATTGAAATATGCTGTCAGAACCCTTTCTGAGACCAGTTTTGGGCCAGGAGAAAGTGTGCAGGGCTCCTATAGGAATTTATGGGCGGGGGCGGGGATTGTGCATAGAGAAGGGAAGGGGGGTGTGGGAGACCCTGGTGAGACCTAAAGTTACCACACCGTGTCACACACTGCTACTGTGGGTTAGGGTTAGTGTTATACAGGAGTCCCTGGATCCAACAAAAAAGCAGCAGCCACCGCAGGTACGTCTGGTGAGGCCAGCAGATCAGGAGCTGATCGCTGATGAAAAGAACTGATCCCAAGTGGGAAGGCACACCCACACCCTAAGGCCCACATGGGGAAGTGCCAGGGGTCACTCAGGAGGGAGGCGAACATGGACAGGAGCCTTTACTGTTTTTTCCTGTGGGAAGGAATGAGCCAGGCCAGGTAAACAGGCTTAGGATTGGCTGGCGTGAATAATTTCAGCAGGCCTGGGGCATAGGGGCTGTCCCTGGTTGTCTGGTACCGGGCTCGGAGGAGACGAGGGCAGGCGGACGGTGCCCTTGACTGTGATCACTGATAGAGGCCGGGTGGGGCACGGATGCTGGGTGGGTGGGCTTGCGTGTGAGAAGCGAGCTGGCAGGTGGGTCAAATGCTGTCTCTAGGAATTGGCTAATCTGCGAGGCCCAGACGTCAGAGCATCAGAATAAAATGCTTAGAATAGTGGCCTGTTCTCTTGCTGGCCATCTCAGTCAGTTCTCGGCCCCCGGGGTGACCGTCCCACTCGGGGTTCCCACGCCACTGTCCCCAAGGGCAGTCAGTGTGGTGACTGGGGCTGGGCTCCTGCATAGCGGAGAAGGTCAGGCAGACATTCTGTCTTCTGTCACTTGTTAGCTCAAGTTGCCTTTCAGGCACATTACAATGGAATGCTTAACCCTTCTGGCTCTGCCACATTTCATCAGTCTTCAGCCACACATTCTTCGGTGAACGACAGTACCAGAAGGCGGTGGGGAACACTTCCTATCCAGCCTAGAAGCTCTCAGGCTTGGGGTGCCTGGGGAGCTCAGTCAGTTGGGCATCCGACTCTTGATTTCAGCTCAGGTCATGATCTCATGGTTTGTGAGTTCCAGCCTCTCATCGGGCTCCGTGCTGACAGCTCAGAGCCTGTTTGGGATTCTCTCTCTCCCTCTCTCTTTGCCCCTCCCCAACTCAGGTGCGTGCACATGCATAATAAATAAATAAACTTTAAAAAAAAAAAAAAAGCTCTCAGGCTTGTGAGGGGCTGTGTAGCTGAGCTGTGGCCCCCCTCCGGCTGCCGCCTGCCCTGCTCTCTGCCGGCCTGTGACTGTCCTGAGGGCCTGCATCCTCCTGCTTGGGTGTCCCCCAGTCCAGAGTGGGCTGTGTGAGCACTTGAGAGCCTCCAGCCAAAATGTGTGGCCAACTGAGGCATCCTAGCTATGCAGCCCAAACTCCAGGGGTGAGTGGGGACACCCCCAAGGACATGGCAGGTCTTCAGTGTCCCCAGTCTCGGGGAGCTGCCCATCCATCTAAATAGCCAGCCCCTCCGGGACACCTACACTGCAAGGTTGTGCCGGTTGTGGAGATACAGGGTGAATGAGATACACTTGTCCATGGCCTTGAGGAATTCATGGGCTGGCTGAGGAGTCACATGGGTTCACTCCAGGCTGCTTTGGGAACAAGGTCCCCTTGGACGATACAAATGTCTCCGCGAGCGTCTTGGGAAATGAATTTGGTTCCCTGAATCTCCTTCTGTCTGCCTGAAGACCTACGGAGGTGAGGAAGCTCCTCTGCTCTTTACTCCCAGCTTGCCTTGACAGGGCAGAGGCTGATTCACTAGCTCACGGGTATTTTTCCCAGACCAACTTGGGGACTGTCACCAGCCACTCCTTCCTGTCCAGGGCTGGCGACCCCCACACTTGAGCCAGGGAATTGGTGCTGCCTGTGGGCAGCATGGCAGAGGGGCGGGGTGTCTGAGGTTCCCCGCTCTTCTGTGCCACCAGGAGGAGGTAAGAGTGAGGGACCTCTTCCTCTTCGAGGGAAGAGCAGAGCAGTTTGTAACTATTCCTGCTTCCTGGAGCACAGGCCTCCCCACTCTCCGTCTGCCTCTCCCGCCCCCACACCTGCTCTGTTATGCCTAAAACACAGCGAGGGAGCCTTGACCCCTGGCTATGGGGAGCACCCCCCTCACTCCCCTCACCCCCCCCCACCCCCGCCATGCCTGGCTGACCTCTCAGACTGAGCAGAGGCAACGTCTCAAAATCAGCAAACTCCCTGAGGTGAGCTGTTTGCTTTTCCTCTGTACCTTTCCTTGGACCATCACGGACCATTCCTCAGAACAATTCCAAACTTCTTTTGTTTCCATTCATTCTCAGAACACCGGAGCGAGTGTAGGCAGTGTGAGGTGAGAGACAAATACTGCAGTGGCAGCTGTACAAAACTTCTAGAGAGTTCCCTTGCCCCACCGCAGGTCCCCACCTTTCGGCTCCAGGACCCACGGTTGCCATACTAGGGTCACTGTGAGCCACGCGGCCCCTGTGCCAGCCCCTTCCTCTGTGCATCTGGTGCACAGTGCCTTATCCTGTGAACGTGACCGGGGTGATCACGGGGCGTAGCGACTTACTGAGAAATAGACACAGGCCGAGAAAACGAAAGGGACACGCCTGCAAATCAATGAGAAGAAAATTAAGAGAAAGGCCCTCTTTACCCACAGAGGGGAGAAAGTGGGGGAAACAAACCCGAACAGGCATTCTCCCAGGAGACTTGCCCGAAGACAGCTGACATACTGGCCCTGAAATACTGAAAACAGATGCTTTGGGGAAAGGGATGATTAACAGGTATTTATAGCTCTTTCCACCTTTTGAAGCAGTTTCATATAAGTTCTTTATGTGATCTGATACTTTCACAGCTTTTAAAAAAAAAAATGGAAGAAGGCTTTAGGGCTGCAGTCCGCACCTCATGTAATTATTGCCACCACTTACTACGTGCCTCTTGCGAGCCGGGGACTGTGCTAGGAGCTCGCTGTCATTACCTCTCTCCCACATAACAGTCCTGATGCGGACGATATTCTCTTCGTTTTGCAGAAAAGGAAACTGAGGCACAGGGAGGTTAAGTAACTTGCCCGAGGCCACACAGCTGGTTAGTGGTGGGACTAGGATTTGAACCCGGGTCTGTCTAGGCCATGGCAATTGTGAACCTTTCCTCCCTGCGGTGGGGAGGTTGGTCGGTTATAAATTGATGGCCCCTCGGTGCCAAATGCACACTTCCATATATGTTTTCTGAAAAACGAGGCATTTCTCCTTTCAAGTGAGCACGATGTCAGGCTTCCTCAGTAGAGGGCGCTGGGGGGAGATTGTGGAAGGAAGTGGGGGGGGGGGGGTGTGGAGGGAGGCTGGGTTGGCCGTGTGAGGGTGAGGACATCTGGTGGAGTCCTGCCCCAGCCAAGACTCGGTTCCTCTGCGACCCTGCAGCCTCGGCCCGGTCATGACCTTTCCACAGCCCTGTCAACACGGAACCCAGAGTCCCTGCAGAGGCCCTCCGTGCTCTGCCAGCCTCCTCTACAGGCCCCCAGCCGGCTCCGCAGCCGTCCCTGACCCCAGTGTCCCACACCACGGTCACCCTCCGGAGACGGCCATTCGGCTCCAGCCTGGACAAAGTGGCCAGCTTCTCTGCTATCCGATGGGCTGGCCCTCACCTTCCTCTGTGAGGCCTGACTCGGTCCAAGTTTGTCCTTCCTCTGGGACCTTCCCTCAGCCCGAGGGTGCCAGGTAGAGCTTACTTATTCAGCTCATGTTGTGCTTTCATTCTACCTGATTCTTTCTATTAAGAGGCCCTGGTGGGGACGCCTAGGTGACTCAGCCAGTTAAACATTGGACTTTTGCTCACGTCATGATCTCATGGCTCATGGGTTCGAGCCCTGCATCGGGCTCTGTGCTGACAGCTCAGAGCCTGGAGCCTGCTTCGGATTCTGTGTCTCCTTCTCTCTCTGCCCCTCCCCCTCACACTCTGTCTCTCTCTCTCAAAAATAAACATTAAAAAAAAAAAAGAGGCCCTGGGGCACCTGGGGGGCTCAGTTGGTTAAGCATCTGACTCTTGATTTCAGCTCAGGGCATGATCTCACGGCAGTGAGTTTCAGTCGCCAGTCGGGTTCCCAGCTGAGCTGAGCATGGGGCCTGCTTGGGATTCTCTCCCTCCTTCTGCCCCTCCGCCACTAATTCTCTCTGTCTCTCTCTCTCAAGCATATAAAAATAAATAAATAAAAATTAAAAAATAAAATAAAAACTAAAAGGCCATGACGTAACCCGCAGCGTGGAGTCTATGTCCTGACTGGACGCAGACCCGTACCTGAGGCTTTTCCAGCAGCTTCAGACAAGCTGCTCAGAACTGGGGGGAGTGACTCACTCCTGGACCCGAGCTCAGATGCCAGCGGGTGGCACGCACAGCTCCCAGGTGGCACACACTAGGGAGCCCAGGCTTCTGGCCGGCTGCCAAAGAAGAGGTGGCCCCGGTGTGTGGCTGCTGCTGAGTTCCTTTCCTGGTCCCACCGAGGTCCTCACAGCTCTGCGCAGAGGGCCCTTTTCTTCCTCCGTCCCCCTTCCCTCTCTCTCTCTCTCTCCCCTGTCTCCCTGCCCCATCCCCACGCCTCTCCTCCCTCTTTGCCAGAACCACACCTCACTTGCTTTCTTAGCAGTAAACGAGAACCATAGTGAAGCATTAAGTCAGGGAATGGCTTCCAGAACGACAGCAAGGCCCTTTCTCGGTTGGCAGGTGGGATGGTAGGCTGACAAGTCAGCTGGCTGCTTCTAGCTTGTTTCAGCCAGGAGCATCTGGCAATGGTGAGCTCCCAGGGCAGAGCCGTCTGGCATGAGGACAGAGGCCTGTGGGAGAGGGTGCATGGGGGGGTGGGGTGTGCAAAGGCTGGGAAGCAGCTGTGTGAAGGAGCCGGGACTGGGACTGGGCCCGAGTCGTAGCTTCCTAGTTCGGGCTTGCCACGTCCCTGCTGTGTGACTTTGGGCAAGTTGCTCGACCCCTCTGAGCCTCAGTATTCTTAGTTCAAACTATAAACAAAATGTCCTCGATAAAAATGTGTCAAAATCAAAATTTCTCCGGAATCTTGAAAAATCGCTCATATTTCCTTCCGTACGTGGGGAGAAAACAAAAAGAGGTTATGAAAATATTAAGGACTGTATTGTATCCAATAGCTAAAAAAATTTTAGGGCTTTTATTTGTTTGTTTCTCTTAAGATTCAGTCCTTCCGTGGTTGAAAAGTTCATGCCTATTGCAAAATTCTGGAAACTTTCTGCATGCTCTGCCCTTTGTCCCTTACCTCTGCTTTGCAGACACATTCTAGGGAGCTTAAGCCAGAAACTCCCAGGAAAGCGAAGATTAGCCAGCAGACTAATGTCCCGGGTGTTACGCCAACACGTACTGTCTCTGGGATCAATGTGCATGCCAAAATATTATGTACGGGTAAACGTTATAATCATTAAACGGCGTTTTGAAACAGTAGGGCAGCAGGAGCGCAAGAAGCCCTTCGTCACGACGCATTTACTGCGCTCAGCGTGCTGCCTGCTTCTGCCCGCTACCTGTCATCTGCATGGTCACCCCCACAGGGGATTGCTATCTGCAGCCCTTGCCTTGAACACCTCTGGTGCTCCTCCTCATGTCCTGCCCACCTTTTCCCAGCCATCGTCGTGGCAACCTGTCGTGTGCAGGTGTCATCGGCCGGGACCTGGCTTCCGCTGCCCTGCCCCAGCTTCTCTGACTCCACAAGAGCCAGTCTGGTGCCCACATCTGTGCATCATGGGAGCGGGATCCACGAATGAAAGCTCCCTCCCTCGGCTGCATTCTTTTTTTCTTTTTTAAAAATGTTTATTCATTTTTGAGAGAGAGCACAAGTGGGGAGGGAAAGAGAGAGACGGGGAGAGAGAGAATCCCAACCTAAGCAGGAGTTTCGCTGCCCGCACAGAGCCCGACGCGGGGCTCGAACTCACAAACCGTGAGATCATGACCTGAGCTGAAGTCGGACACTCAACTGACTGAACCACCTGGGTGCCCTCATTCTACACAGCTCCCCGGCAGGGCTTGGTGGGGTCAAGCCTCCACCATCCACTGTGGGGACCCACTGGGGAATGCCCCCTCCCTCCTTACGTGCTCGCTTTCCTTCTCTGACTCTCTCTCCCCTGCCCCTGATTCCTGATCTCCCTGGGATTAGACCCACGTAAATCACTGCATAAAAGCCCCCACCCCAGGCTTCTGTCTGGGAAGTACAGACTGAAGCAGACGCAAAGTAAAGGGGAAAGTGGGCTTCTCTTGGGACACTGCTAACTGACTCTGAGAGATCTTGTGGTAATCTGTGTTTTTCTCTTGGGGCTTATTTAATAGGTTTCCAGACACTTTGCTGCAAAATTATTATGACAAATTGTATATATACTATCTCAACTCTCTCACACACGCACGCGCGCGCACACACACACACAGACACACACCTGAACAAGGGGTTTCTGTGATTCTAAGAAGATCTTTTTTCTATGTAACAATTACACCATAAAGACAGTGGTGGTGACAGTCTGAATGGCAGACGAAGAAAAAGTCCACCTTCTGTGGCCTCCCTGGGCTGGGCTCCCGCATCCTCCCCTGCCCTCACCCTCAGTTCTTGCCGCCCCTGCATCGAGCACAGCCGCACTTAACCTCCAGCTGCCCAGAAAGCCCTTTCTTTACCCTCAGATTTAAGACCTCGAAGCCTATCTTTGGTTCCAAACATTTCTTTCCCTGATGTTTAAATGCACACTTCCTGTTTTTTACCATTAGGTTCTATAAACCAGGGGTCACCTCAGGGTCCCCGAAGGGCCGCTGGACCTCAGGAAGGGGAGGAACTGAATTTGAGTTTTGGCTCTGCCTTTAGCTGGCTAGGTGGCCATGGACCAGCTCTGGGCCTCAGTTTCCACATCTGCACAAATGAGCCAGTGGATCAGATGCTTTCCAGGCCACTTTTGCAGCTCTACATTCTTGTGCTAATGTAATTTCCTGCTCTTAAAAAAAAAAACCCATGGCTAAAAAGAGTTTCCAAGCTTGGAGTTCACTCTAATGGGCTGTTGTCCTTATTTCAAAAGTAGAGTAGCTGGAAAGAACAAAAAGAAATGTAAAATTAGAGAACACATCTCATAAATTCCCCAAGGCTTGTTAAATGACCACAGGACAATAAAAGGCTGTTTATTTGCCTCTGTTTCCACACACACACACACACACGGGTTTTTGTTGAGAATGTGACTCCATTCACTTCACAGTCTGAAATAAGTAATCTTCATAATGTTCCTATTAATACTAATTCTTTTATTTGTGCTCAAAGACTCGAGTTCAGCAAGTTTTAGTGCGACCACTGATCACCGAGCAACCCGGGGCCTTCGGGCCTCATTTTCTTTTGTTGTAAAATTTAGCATCAAATCTCTTCCAACTAGAGCAATACGGGGTCTTTAAAAATCTTTTCCATCTTAGAGTTATTTCGTGAGCCCCACAAACATCCTTCACAGTAGACATTCTCATTAGCATGTAAGGGGTAAGAAGTCAAGGTCCAGAGGGTAAAGGACTTGCCCAAGGTCACATACAGGCTTTGATGTTTGTCAGTCTCGCTTATTTGCAGACTTTGCCTTTTATGTAGAAAGCCTTTTTAGAAAATAATTTCCCATTGTTTTATTCTGATGATCTCCAAGCCTTTGGAAAAGTTGAAAGAATAGTACAATAAGTCCCCCCCTCCTCGCCACGTGCTGTTCACAGAGAGTCACCAGTTGTGAAAACTTTGGTGCACTTTTTTACCTTCCTTTCTGTCACTCTTTCCATATTTACAGTCTTTGCTGAACCGCCTGAAAGGAAATTGCAACCATTCTGACACCTTTCCCCTAAGGACTTGAGTATGTACTCTCGGAAGATACTCTCCCTAACCACCACACCATCTCTCGCCCAAGAAACTGAGCAGTCATCAATAGCATGACCGTAGAAGCAGCCGATATTCAAATATCATCAGTGATTCCAAGCCTGTCCCTTGTAGCTTTTTTTCCCCTGGATGTAGGAGCCAGTCCAGAGCCAGGCACTGCATTTGGCCACCGCATCTCTCTAGCCTCCTTCAATCTAGAACAATCCACCTGTCCCCTTTCTTTCTTGATGGTGACATCTCTGAAGAGTCTGGACTAACTGTCCCACAGCTGGATTTCCTTGCTTGTTTCCTCCCGATTGGAAAACTTCTCCAACAGTGAATATTTGGGAGCACAGCTTCAAAAAAAGTGACACAAATACTATCTTCCCAACTAATGGGGAGAGTGTGCCCCCCGTTGCAGCCAACACTCACGGACTCACCTTCAAGCAGGGACAAGGATGAACAGCCCAGCATCTTAGAAAGAGCCACCTCAAGGAGTTGCCTGGTGACTTAAAAGCAGAGGTCCTCGGATTGGGCAAAGAGGCCAAAAATTCGCAAAGACAACATATTGAGGAACCCAACAAAGAGTCACCACCTCTTTATTTTGCCAAGAAAGGACATGAAAAAATCCCCACCGTCTATCATGATTTCATAAATTGATTGTCAGGTCATTTTAACAACAAGAGGCAGGAATCACAGTCTCCAAAGAAAGATCCACCGAAGGGGTAGTTTTCTAAAAAGCCTAGTGGGGAACCTTCTACTGATCATCTACATATACGTCTCACCTGGTCTCCTATTTCTCATTTTACCGTCACTGTGAGAACCGTCTCGGAAGCCACAAGAGCTCGGGACCGCTGACCCGAACAGAGCTCCCAGGAGCGAGATGACTAGTAACCTGTGAGGCTGATTGCTCCCCTGGATTCGTCTGCCTCGTGCTG
The DNA here is from genome assembly GCF_007474595.2 of Lynx canadensis. NCBI lineage: Eukaryota > Metazoa > Chordata > Mammalia > Carnivora > Felidae > Lynx > Lynx canadensis. The sequence goes on from NC_044319.2 coordinate 13,752,200, forward strand.
GACGTGCAGCCTCCGGGAGAGAGGGGAGGGCGGGAGAGCAAGCCTGGACCACCTGTAACAGGTCACTATGAGCCATGCCACCTTCTGGACTCGGGGACCCCGTCACCCCACATTCTTACCTTCCCTGGAACCTGATGGCACCTCCTGAGGGGTGCTGCGGGCCTGGGGACACTGGCCCCTTCTCAGCCTTGCCACCTCCTGGCTTCTGCTGTCCAGCCTCCGGGCCAGATCCTCGTTCTCTTCCCTCAGTCGCCTCTTCTCTTCCTCCAGAGCTGACTTGTCCCGGAGGAGGTTGCTGTAGGAAGCCTCCAGCTCCCTGTTTTGGCTTTCCAGCTGTTCTCGCTCCCTTCTCAGGGTGCCCAGCTCCCTCTGCAGCCCCTCCTGGGTCGCCGAGGGCCCAGCAGCCTCGTCCAGGGTCAGCTGGTGGACGAGGCCCTCCAGGGACCTGAGCCGGGCTTTGGTGGACTCCAGGTCTGCCCGCTGGGCACTGCTGTCTCTCTGCAGGTCCTGGATGGCTGACATGGCCTGGCCCTGCTCGGGGCAGCTGGACTCGTTGGGGCTGGCCACACTGAAGGTGTACTGGCATCGGCCACTCCGGTCATTGGCCTTCCGGAGCTGGGCTGTCCTGGCCCCTAAACCCCATACCAGACAGGCCAGAAGTAGCAGCTGGATGGCTGGCATCTCGGGCCTGCAGCGGCAGTGATGTGCAGAGACCGGGCAAGGCTTCCCCAGGACAGCTCTCCTCCTCTGGGAGGTGTCTGGACGGGTGGTCCTGCCGGTGCACGCCTTGGCTTCACAGAGGTTTATATATACTGGAGAGCCACCCCTGCACTGGAGGGGGGAGGTGGCCACGTGAGGCTGGGTGGGGCCATGCACAGGGGAATTGTTTTCTCACGGCCAGCAAAAACTCTTAGAATATGACACTCCAGAAGTCTGTTTTGAATTTCTTTGAAAAAAGAACGTCTCGCTTTATGCACCCCGTATCCCTCTGATATTCTCCCCCATATCCCCACCCTGTCTTGTGCCCACGCATTCACACGCGCCTACTTCATCCAACGGGAACTACTTGTGTGTCAGTTTCAATAAGGATTTATTTCTGGTTTGTATTTCCATTTACTCTGCAAACTCTATTGAGACCTGCTCTGTGTCACGGACTGTGCTAGAAATGGGGGATGCAGACTGTTCCTAAGACACAGTCCCTCTGTCCCTGTGGCAGTGAAAGAGACACCTAACAGCCAGCCAGAACACGAGGGCAGCATGCCGCCCAGCTTCAGGGAGCAGCGATCCTGTAAAAGCAGTTGGAAGCAGAATTCCTCCCTTGCCCCGAGCTTTACAACAAGTGTGGGTGTGTATTTGGGAGAACCTCCTAATTCTGGTCTCAGCACATCAGGCACCTAAGTCAGTGATAGGCTCTAGACTAGTTCTTACCGAGTGTGTGTGTGTGTGTGTGTGTGTGTGTGTGTGTGTGTGTGTGCAAAAGCACCTCAATTCTCATTGATGAAATCTATGGAACCCTTCTCAGGAAGATGTTTTTGTTATTTTTAAGGTTTATTTATTAATTTTGAAAGAAAAGAGAGAGCACGAGTGGGGGAGGGGCAGAGAGAGAGAGAGAGAGAGAGAGAGAGAAGAGGGAATCCCAAGCAGACTCTGGGCTGTCAGCACAGAGCCCAACACAGCTCCATCTCAAGAACCGTGAGATCATGACCTGAGCTGAAATCAAGAGTCGCATGCTTAACCGACTGGGCCACCCATGCCCCCAGGAAGATGTTTTTAAATGTGTAAAATTTATAGGATGGCAAAGGAAGCACAAGATATTGAAATACTACTCTCAAAATATTTTGAAAATTTGTAATATGCATGTCATTTATCAACACTTAATTTTTTTAAGCAGACTCCACACCCAATATGTGGTTGAACTCACAACCCTGAGATCAAGAGTCACATGCTGTACTACTGAGCCAGCCAGCCATCTTTGTTGACGCTTTAAAAACAAGGTCTTGGGGCGCCTGGGTGGCTCAGTCGGTTGAGCGTCCGACTTCAGCTCAGGTCACGATCTTGCGGTCCGTGAGTTCAAGCCCCGCGTCAGGCTCTGGGCTGACGGCTCAGAGCCTGGAGCCTGGTTCCGATTCTGTGTCTCCCTCTCTCTCTGCCCCTCCCCTGTTCATGCTCTGTCTCTCTCTGTCTCAAAAATAAATAAATAAAAATAAAAACAAGGTCTTTTAGGGACTCCTGTATGGTTCAGTAGGTTAAGCATTTGACTCTAGATCTCAGCTCAAGTCATGATCTCACAGTTCATGAGTTCGAGCCCCAAGTCAAGCTTCGTGCTGACAGCTGGAGCCTGCTTGGGATTCTCTCTCCTTCTCTCTCTCTGCCCCTCCCCTACTCATTCTCCCTCCCCCCACTCTCTCTCACACACACACAAACACATACTAAAAAAAATTGAAAACAAAGCCTTTATCTTTTAATGTTTAGCTTATCTTTGAGAGAGAGAAAGAATGTGAATAGGGAGGGGCAGAAAGAGAGGGAGACACAGAATCCCAAGCAGGCTCCAGGCTCTGAGCTGTCAGCACAGAGCCCGACTTGGGGCTCGAACCCACAAACTGTGAGATCATGACCTGAGCAGAAGTCGGACCCTTAACCAATTGACCTTGAAAACAAGCTTGGTCTTTAAACACTTTAAAAATAGGAAGGGATGTCTAATTTGAAAGTAGTTTGAGTGTAAATGCTGTTTCTCGCATGGTATCTGCACCAATCGCAATGTAACATAAAATGCCTGTGATTTCTATTGGTAATGATAATACAGGTACTGCTATTACAACTTTGGATTTATGGCTATTTCTATCGTGGAATGAAATGTTAAACCTAAAATTTAATTAGAAGGTAGTGAAAATAAAGATGAGATTTTTTTTCCTACCCTAGGCTAACCATTCCCTGCTTTTATTAATAAACCTAAAGAGAAAACAAACAACAAATGACAAAACCCGCTGAATGTGCTAAGAGGAGGTCTGTGCAAATGAGAACGTGTGTAGCAGCCTCATCAGTAACTCAAAAATAATGTTTGCTGTTGAGCGATTTCTGTGGTTTGATACCAAAAACATCTTCAATGTTTGGCAGATTCACCTCGAGTTTGGGAGAATACATTTTGCTCAAAAGAGTCTATTCTTGGGGCGCCTGGGTGGCTCAGTCGGTTGAGCGTCCGAATTCAGCTCAGGTCACGATCTTGCGGTCTGTGAGTTCGAGCCCCGCGTCAGGCTCTGGGCTGATGGCTCAGAGCCTGGAGCCTGCTTCCGATTCTGTGTCTCCCTCTCTCTCTGCCCCTCCCCCGTTCATGCTCTGTCTCTCTCTGTCTCAAAAATAAATAAATGTTAAAAAAAATTTTTTTAAAAGATTCTATTCTTATCTGGTTCTAGAGTCAGACTTGAACTTGAGACATTTACAAATGGGTGCCTGTTTACTGCTGACTAGATGGTCCTATTCTCCGTTCCCGAATCCGATAATAAACATTACCAAGATAGTCAGCGAGAACTGGTTCAAGTCTGTTCGGCTCTACTCTCAGGAATGTTTTCTTCCTGTTAAGAGAACTAAGATTGTTCCTTAGGGGAGCGATCCACAGAGGAAAGGAGTTCTGGATAAAGAAAAACATTAAGTAATTTTCCTGCCTTCAGCTTGCTCAGGATCACTCTGCTTGTAAAGAAACAATAGAGACGTCGGGTCCCGTGTTCTGACTTCTCTTGGATTGAGCTCCTTTCCAGGCGACAGCACTGCCTGGTACAACCCAGGAGCGCACAGCCCAAAGTTGCCGTGCCTCTTCCCACTGGTCACTTCCCACTGCGCTTTACTGCAGCTTCATCTTTCTGGCCCACACTCCATCCTCTCCTTTCCTTCATCTCCCCTGCGCTGCAGGCCAGTCCATGGCACAAAAGTCGTGTCACACAGTCGCTGAGGAGCCGCGTGGGTGCCAGTCGGGGGGGTGAAGAGTTGAACAATCCCGGCATTTTCACTTGGTCCAACCCAGGTTTTGAACGCCAGGGGAGAGCTACCATCGGTTCCCCCCCCCCCCCCAGTGCTCTTTATGGGCCCTGGCAAATGCTCAGGAAAAGAAAACGTGGCTGTGGGGTTCACATACCCCCCCTCATCCCCCACTGGGCTTCAGCTGCTGGAGCTCTGCCTGGCTGCCTGCCTTTTCAAAGCCTTCATGGGGCTTGAGCCACAAGGACACTAGCAGATGAGAAAACTAAGGCCCAGGGAAGGAGAAGATGTGCCCAGGGTCAAATTACCAACGAGCGGTAGAGCCAGAAAGGAAACTGAGGTCTTCTGATTCTGAGGTTTTCCACCGTCTTGCATAAGCCACATCCACCCAAGTGCCCAGGAGTTGCCCAGAAGGTATGAAAGACTCCAGTCACTTCTTCCAGGAACTGACGCTCTAGGAAATGAGCTAGCTTCCTATATTCACATTGAATAAAGGCCTTCATGAGGGAAAACTCATGCACATCCTTCGGTTTTCACAGCTGATGTTATGAAACTGCAGTCTTTCATCAAATCAAATTACTCTCCTAAAAGCAGAGAAAGGGGCTCACTGCAGACAAGCACAGTCCCGGCCCATGAGCAGCAATAAACATCTGGTGTGCTCTTTTCACCCTCCTGCCTGTCACCACCCTCTCGGGGCCAGCGCCCCGCTCCCCACCGCCCCCACCTCCTGGTATTGGCCTGGACCTGAGGCCCCTTTTCCTCCGAGGAAACACTGTGCACTCCAGATTCGCTGTTAGACTGTGTTCCACGGCCATTTCCTTTCTGGAGACTGGAGCCAGGGAGCCTCCAGCTCAGATGCTGCCAGCAGCCAGGAAGACGCTCATGGGGTGTGTCCGCCAAGTGCAAACTGGTGTCCTTTGCTGGAGCAGGCATGGAAGGTGCGGGCCGGGGGCCTCCTGTGCAAGACGGAGGCAGCAGGGGGCGCTAGGGAGCGGCATTAGTAAGGCGCCTCCTTCAGTTCCGTTCAAGGCTGTGTCTATTTTTGTTCATTTAGTGTTGGGTTTCGGCCGGCTGGCTACTCATTTTCTCCTGCAGTTCTTCCAGGAGAAAACGTAACCCCCATGAAAGTAAGGCTGTGACCACTTTGTTCACCATTTTGTCCCCGCTGTCTGCCGGATACAAGCACTCGACACGTTTTCAGTGGATGCATGGATGGATGCAAAATTCAAGCCGGCATAAAGAGAAAGAGGGCCCCAAGGAAGGAACACAAAGCGAGTGGCACCGTCCCGAAGGCTGTTCAGGACACTCTGGGCAGCTCCCTGTTGGCAGGGATCCCCCAGCTGGAGAGGAAACTTTGCCGGGGGCACACTCCCCTCCCCCAAATGCACACAGATAGCCTCAAATGGGATTATTTCGTGGGTACCTTTCCTTCGCTACAGCTATTGATGGGTAGGATTTCCACAGGGTATTGGTAGGGGGGAGGGTATGGAGATACAAGAAGAAGCACAGAAAGAAAAAGTGAGATTTATTCAAAAGAGCAAAGAACAGCCCTGTTTGAGAAAGAGCACCAGGCCTGTGTCCCCGGGACTGTCCCAGATCCGGCTGGAAGAGCCAGGGTTGGGGGGAGCAGTCATTGCTAAGGTATTGGGAGCTGGGACACAGTATCCTTGTATGCCTGACTTTACAAAATTGTCACCCATCTCTGAACTGGTGATGTATCCTATATTCATTTTATTCTTAAAATGATCCAAATTAGTGGGGCGCCTGGGTGGCGCAGTCGGTTAAGCGTCCGACTTCAGGCAGGTCACGATCTCGCGGTCCGTGAGTTCGAGCCCCGCGTCGGGCTCTGGGCTGATGGCTCGGAGCCTGGAGCCTGTTTCCGATTCTGTGTCTCCCTCTCTCTCTGGCCCTCCCCCGTTCATGCTCTGTCTCTCTCTGTCCCAAAAATAAATAAACGTTGAAAAAAAAAATTAAAAAAAAAAATGATCCAAATTAGTTATCTCTTAAGAGTTTCCTGAGATTCCAAAGAAAAAGTGGACTTAGAAGAGGGTCGTAGCATCCACGCCGACAGGCTGGGCTGATTTAAATACGTGCAATGTTCTAGTTGCCTTTTTTTTTTTTTTAATTTTTGTAAGTTCATTTATTTATTTTGAGAGAGACAGAGTGAGTGGGGGAAGGGGAGAGAGAGAGGGAGACAGAAAATCCCAAGCAGGGTCCAGCTCTGCCAGCACAGAGCCGGATGCATGGCTCCAACCCACGACACTGTGACATCATGACCTGAGCCAAAACCTAGAGTCGGATGCTTAGCCGACTGAGCCACCCAGCTGCCCCTAGTTGCTTTTTAACTAGATCTTTTGTTTTACTCTTTGTTCTTTCATCTTTTCTTTAGAAGGGTTTTTTTTTTTAATGTTTATTTATTTTGAGAGACAGAGAGAGTGCGTGCAGGGGAGGGGCAGAGAGAGAGAGAGAGAGAGAGAGAGAGAATCCCAAGCAGTCTCCATGCTTCCAGCACAGAGCCCAATGCCCAGCTTGATCTCGGGACCGTGAGATCATGGCCCGAGCTGAAATCAAGAGTTGGCCTCCAGGTGCCCCCTTTCTTCTTTTCTCTAAAGGCCAGGCTTAATCCCGTCAATCGTTTGTGTCCTGACAGAGACTGGGCGATGTTTTGAACATGTTCTACCACCTACTTGGCCTCTGATGTTACCCAGTAGTCCCCACCTGCTTCCTGCATTTGGAGATTTGGGGGTTTGCTGTTATTTTCATGTTCTCTGCTAGCCTGACCCTCCTGAGCTCACCCCCACACGGCGATGCTGTTTGTTGTTGGTTTTTTAAAAAAATAATGATCCACTTTGGGATCTGATGAGATCACACTGTTTTTCTCATTGTTCTTTCAAGTTCATGTAGAAGTCTCTTCCTAAGGACCAGATATATACCCATTTGGAAATGTCTTTTTGGTCTGTTTTCCTTACTCATTGACCTTTGGTTCTCATCATTTTTTCCTGAAATTAAAAGCAAGGGGAAGTTTATTTTCCATCATTATTTGTGCTCCTAGAATTTTCACTTGGACAAGTGCCATAAGGCAGAGTCGTTTTCCAGTTTCTTAACTCCCCCCCCCCCCCCCCATGGACTTACCTTATAGGATCTCGTGCTTCTGTCGGGAACAGGGTTTGTTACTACAATAAGAGCAGACACAGCCTGGAAACTTTCCCATAGCTGGCATAACTTCTTCCAGATTCTTTATCACACTGCCAAAGACATACGTCTGAACAAGGGCCAGCAGGCTTCCAGGGCGTTTCCATAAACACCAGCTCATTGCACCCCCTCATAATAACCCCGAGGTAAGCTGGGCAAAGTTTGTAATCCCTCCTTTACAGATGAAGACACTGTGGATGAGAGCAATTGGCCGATCTGTGCAAGGTCACACGGCTGGTATGACCATGACCCGAGCGCTCTGCCTTCTCACTCCATCTGACTTCTGCGGCTACTCCTGCTACAGGGAAGCCTCAAGAATGAACTTTACAAGGTGTTTCTCTTCCACACAATCTATTGACTAGTAGCCTGGGGGTTAGATGAGCCCAAGCGTATGTGGGGAAGTCTGCTTTGGGTTGGCCCCGTGGAGGAGGATTATGTAAACTCCACTGTGTGGGACCAGAGCAGAAATGGGGAGCACTGTAGCCAGGGTGTCACTGGGGAGTCCAGGACTAGCCCTGAGGGCAGTGGGAGACTCATCCTGAGGCTGGTGTGAGGGCTGCTGGCATAATCTTCCTGAGCCTGAGCAAGGAGACTCTCCTGTCTTACGTTCAAGGTACAGATTCTCTTTCACGTTTCCTTGAGGCAAAAAGCAAAAGGAGAAAGGGTGGGAGGGCACCCCGCTGGCTCAGTCCGTGGAGCCTGAGACTCTTGATCTTGGGGTTGTAGGTTTGAGCCCCACAATGGGTGTAGAGATTACTTAAAAATAAAAGCCTTTTTTTAAAGAGAAGGAGTATTTTTTTTTAAGTTGATTTATTTATTTTGAGAGAGAGAGAGAGAGAGAGAGTGAGCAGGGGAGGGGCAGAGAGAGAGGGAGAGAGAGAGAGAATCCCAAGCAGGCTCTGCACTGACAGTGCGGAGCCTGATGCGGGGCTTGAACTCACAAACTGAGATCAGGACCTGAGCTGAAATCACGAGTCTGACGCTTAAGCGACTGAGCCACCCAGGTGCCCCCCAAATAAAATCTTTTTTAAAAAAAGGGTGGGGGTTGGGGGAAGGAAGCCAAATATGGTGAATATTCTCCTAAACTGAGACTGAAACTGGCCTTTTAAAAAATGGTCAAGGGCACTGCTCTCCCTGCTTCTCAGAAGCTGTGAGTTTCACTCATGGCAGCTCTGGTTTTTTGTTTGTTTTGTTTTTTAACGTTTTTAAATTTATTTTGAGAGAGACAGGGAGAGAGAGAGAGAGAGAGAGAGAGAGCAAGCACAAATCAGGGAGGGGCAGAGAGAGGGAGAGAATCCCAAGCAGGCTCCGCACTGTCAGCACAGAGCCCCATGCGGGGCTTGAACTCACCAACTGTGAGATCATGACCCGAGGCAGAATTAAGAGTTGAACACTCAACCGACTGAGACACCCAGGCGCCCCACCAGCTCTGCTTCTTGAGGCACCGGCTCCGTCCTCCACTTTAGCCCTTATCTTCCCGCTGACCTCAGCTTTGGTCTGGCCCCTTATGGTGGCCCCAGGCCCGTGCCTCCCTCCCAGCCTAACACCCGTCAAGCCTGCTCACCGACTTGGTGTCCTTTCGAGAGCACGTTCTCCAGAGAGATTTGATTGGCTGAGCTCCTTCTTTCCAGCGACCACACCATTCAGAGGTTGCCCAGGGACCAACAGAAGTTCTGTTCTTGGGACAGAAACTCAACCATAATTCATTCGGTTGTGTGTTGTGGAGGGGGGTGAGGGGGCTCTTCAGAATGGAACAGCCTACGGGAGAAGATTCCCATAGAAGGAGATGTGGGTTGAGCTCCTTAGCAACTCTAGAACTACTAGAACTACTCAGCAACTAAGAACTACTTAGCAACTCTAGTTCAATGGCCCAAAGTAATCTCTTCCTCGCCAGGTTTAGGCAGTGTTTCTTCCCAAGGAGGGAAAAATTGTGGGACACTCATACAGGAACTGTTCGAGGGCCTTCTGTGTGCCTGGCACCGTCCTAGGCCATGAGAAAGATATTTCAAAGATTGTTGGTGAAGATTGTAGGGGCAGAGGGGGCCAAGGTGAAGATGGAAACAACTTCTAGATGACTTGGGCTTCTCTTCTTACCCACACATAGAAAAAAAGAAATCATATACACGGTGGCCATGCAGCAACAGCATAGGTAAAACAGACTTTTATGGGGCTTTTGGGGGACCCTACTTATTACTTACACTTTTCTGTGGGAAACTGCTTCTCATGGCTTGCATCAAAGGAGAAAAACATACTTCTTTTGAAATGTACTCCCAGACTACACTGGAGGACAATGGGAGAAAGAGAGATAAAGAGGAGTTAGCACGTGGGGCCTTTATTGCCCAGGGGTCCATGCGTCAGTGGGCATTTTCTCAATCGATACGTATTAGAGACCCAGCAGCTGTTCACGTGGGGGCTTATGACAGTTTCTCACAAGCTAAACGTTTATGAATTACGAGCACAATCCACTGGTGATCTTTGGTGTGGAGTCAAGGCTATTTTGGTCTATTGTCAGTTGAATAAAGGGTCGGTGTGCAATGGAGGGACAGTGAGGGCCTCAGAGAGGCCCATGCCACCAGGGCAACACGGTGGGAAATCCACTGAAACCAGAGCCATTGTGGACTGAACTTTGCGTGTAAAAACACACAAACCAAAACGTTTTGGCTTTTGAGGAAGTTCCCAAGTAGATCCATTGTTGCTTTATCTGTTTGGATAGTCCCGCGTACCTAAACATGTTTTTGCACTCACCAAGTCATTTTTATTTTGATACTTATGGCCATCCTGAGAGAGCGGTACCATTAACCCCATTTTACAAAGGAGGAAACTGTGGAAATGAAGTACTTACCAAGTTCTCAACGGTATCGCCCCCTAGAACCCCCCACGGCACGTCCAACACCACTAACCTCCCTCTTCCACCTCATCAAGGTGACATAAAATTTGTAAAAATTTAGCCCTAATCTATATTAAATTCATACTGATTTGTTTTCCTGGCAAGTATTAGGTAGAGGCTTTACTTTCAGAATGATATCTATAGGGGCGCCTGGGTGGCTCAGTTGGTTGAGCGTCTGACTCTTGATTGTGGCTCAGGTCATGATCCCAGGGTCGTGGCATGCAGCCCCACGTCGGGCTCTGTGGGTGTGAAACCTACTTAAAAAAAAAAAAAAAAAAAAAAAAGAATGCTATCTATGAAGAGTTCACAGAAAAGTAGAATATTTCCCATAGACAATGATGAACGTTTGTTAAAATATTCCCATTTTATTGTGTTCAGTCTAAGAGTGGAAGATTAATAATCAGCCTGAACTTGTTTGGAGTCATTAGTAAATAACTTACCTTAAAATTTTATTCAGCTTCTTCCAACTGTACTTTTTACTTATTCCGTTTATTTCCACTCTCTTAGGGGTTGGTGTATTAGAGCAGAAAGAGGATGGGACCTAGATTTCTCCACACAGTCTCTTCCTCCTTGTGTCGCTGGCCATGCCCAAGTCGCTCCAGATTTAAAATGCGCCTGAGGGGCGCCTGGCTGGCTCAGTAGGTTAAGTGTCCAACTCTTGATTTTGGCTCAGGTCATGATCTCACAGTTCATGGGATTGAGGCCCACGTCGGGCTGCAGAGCCTGCTTGGGATCCTCTCTCTCCCTCTCTCTGCCCCTCCCCTGCTCATGGTCTCTCTCTCTCTCTCTCTCTCTCTCTCTCTCTCTCTCTCTCTCAAAATAAGTAAGTAAACTTTAGAAATAAATAAATAAAATGCCCCTGAAAGTTCGTGTGAAGATGGCATGACAAAATGAGTGTCATAGTTCTCAGGGTGTGACAGCAGAAGCTTTAACGCCCGCTACTCCTCCTCAGTCCGTCTCGCGGAGCAAAGGGGCCCCTGGAGGATAAACGTTTTCTCCTGAATTCACTTCACAAGACATTGTGTGTGTGTTTTGGGCGGGGTGGGTGGGGGGGGAGGGTGATACAAGGTTAGGAATCATTTCCTGATAAAAGAGCCACCATTTCTTGGGCCCTGATTATACACGAGCAGTTTTACATATAGAGTCTATCTGTCCTTCCGACCACCCAGATGCCTGGTGTTTCCCCACATGACTTCTGAAGAAACTGAGTTTCTGAGTCTCAAAGAAAGACATGTCGGGGAGTATGGGAGCTGGGATGTGAACCCACCTCTTCCCCAGGGCCCGGGCTTCCTGAGTGACTGGTTAGTTCTTTATTTTACTGAAGTTTAGCAAAAGTACCAGTAGATAATACCTCAGGGTGACATGTATTATTAAGGAGAGGGATTTCATTACTGGAACATTTTCATCTATTCATTTCCTTTCTGAATGCTTTTATTCCACAGAGAACAGAAAATCTCTTTCCTGGTGATCAGTTAAATCCGTGTAACAGATTTCAGTAAGCATGACTCAAAGGGTTTTTAATTAAGAAAGCATTACAATGTATTTCATTTTAAAAGATGGACCTGCGAACTCCCACCGGCAAAATTAAGTGGAGAGAGAACGCCAAGGAGGCAGAAACACACGTTCACTGAAAGTCGGCAATTTGGCTTTAAGTGAGAACAGTTTGTCCTGTCCAAAATCCCCATTCTGGTAGGTTCTAAGCAAAGCTCAGGGCGGAAAATCGTCTCAAAAGAAAGAGCTATCTTCTTTGTGGCTTTTTGCCCCATGTGAAAGTGGAAAGGCATCAAATATGGAAAATCAGGAGATGACCTATGTCAGTGGCCCCCGAACATGTTGCCGGAAATTGTGTGCATTGAAGATTATGTGTGGATATGGTCCAGGTCCAGCGAGCTCCCTGACAGACTAAATCTCCCAGGCAACTTTTCCACAGAGTCTAGCTAGCCTGTGGTCAGGGAGGTCAGGATGATTTTACTCTTAGCACCAGCAAGACTGAATAAAAAGGTAAATCTCCTGAAAACAAAGACACATAAAGACCAAGAACATTATGCAGCCCGAGCTAAATATAACTGTTCTTTTTAAATTTTCTTTTCTTTTCTTTTCTTTTTTCTACAGTGTATATCATTGCAGCATTTTGTGTTGATTCTGTACCCTTTCTGGAATATCGCTTCACTCTTGTTGCAGCAACACTGACATTCGGGGGTCTCCTGTGCCCCTCTGATTGTTCCTTCTCCATCTCAGCTGGGTTCTCTTCTTCCTTCCTCCCCATACCTGGGGGTGGCCCACTGCTCCTTCCATGGATCCCTGCCTTTCCCACAATATACATAGTCACCCGGAAAGCTCAGCTGTGGTAGTCAGCCTTCAAAATGGCTCTTAAAGGGGCGCCTGGGTGGCTCAGTTAGTGGTCTCTGACTCTTGATTTTGGCTCAGGTCATGATCTCACGGTTCGTGGGATCGAGCCCCTTGTCAGGCTTTGCGCTGAGAACGTGGAGCCTGCTTGGAATTCTTTCTCTCTGCTCCTCCCCTGCTTGCACTCTCTGTCTCTCAAAATAAATAAATAAACTTTAAAAAAAAATGACTCTTAAAGATCCTGCCTCCTGATTTCCACACCCTTGTGTCTCCTCCCACATTGTACCAGGGCTGGTCTGTATGACCAATAGCACTGGCAGAAGTGATGACATGTGACTTCTGATACTAGGTTATACAAAACTGTGGCTGGGGCGCCTGGGTGGCTCAGTCGGTTGAGCGTCCGACTTCAGCTCGGGTCATGATCTCACGGTCTGTGAGTTCAAGCCCCGTGTCGGGCTCTGTGCTCACAGCTCAGGAGCCCGGGGCCTGTTTCAGATTCTGTGTCTCCCTCTCTCTCTGACCCTCCCCCGTTCATGCTCTGTCTCTCTCTGTCTCAAAAATAAATAAACGTTAAAAAAATTAAAACAAAAAACAAAAAACTGTGGCTTCCTTCCTGGGCTTCTCAGGCTTTTCTCCCTTGTTCTGAGCCCTCACTTTGGGGGAAGGCATGTTGTGAGAAGCCCATGGAGAGGTCTACCTGGTGAGGAACTAGGCCTCTTGCTGAGAGTAACATGGGTGAGCTTAGATGTGGATCCTGCGTCAACCTCCCTACCCGCCCCGTCAAGGATTGCCCTGTGCTGGGATCAGGTGGACATTATTGACCCCTTAAGCATTGACCCAGGCTATGTGTATGCAGCCAGGGGCAAAGTGGAGGATATGAACAGAGGGAAAAAAAAAAAAAAAACTGGGCAAAATAAATAAAAGTACTATTGAAAGTCTATTACTTTTTTTAAGATGGAAAAACTTAATGTGTTTATATGCTAAAGGGAAAGAGCCAGCGGGGCAGCAGTGGAGGTATTAACGATAATAGGGGCGGACATTTACGAAGCCCGTCCATGTGCCAGGAGCCAGGCTAAGCACTTCACCAGGATTCTATTACTAATCTTTCATAACGCATTTTTAAAGCAGGTACTGTTATTAGCATGATATTTAACAGATGAGAAAAGTGAGTCTCTGTCCAACACCGCTCAACGAGGGTGATTTAAGTAAAGGGAGTTCTGCCCCGCTGAGCTCTGGAATGCAGAAGTCGGGGCCTTTCCTGGTATGAAAGCCAAGCTTCTGTTTCCCAAGCACCTAGTAAATGCCAGGGGCTTTATTTACATTAACTCTGATGCTTACGCACCCCTGCGGGATGGCAGCTATATCGCCCCTTTCTGCAAGTGAGAAACCAGAGGCTCTCTGGCTGCTGACTTCATCTTTTCTTGACTTTTTCTTTGACTTCATCAAAGTCTTCATCTTTTCTCTTTAAAGACTCTGTCATGTATTATGAGGAGTGTGGGGCTCTGCAGTCTCAAATCATCATCAGCATTTGTTTCCAACACTTCTCATCGAGTGAGACTTCCCAACCCAGGGACATGATGCTCTGGAGAGCAGTTAGAGACACCGCCCTTCTACAAGGGTTTGACTCAGCTACCGCCATGGGGACCATACTGGCAATTTCTACCTTTGCTTTTGACAGTGGAACTCTTAGTCTCACTTCCAATGACACGGCCATGGTACTGTTTACAATACTCGTTGCACTGAGTAAAGAACGGATTTTTTTGTGTTTCTTTTTTTTAAAAATGCCATGCGCTGAATAGTGTGGTGTGATCACAAACATTTTCTGAAGATAATCCATTAGTAGTAAATCACTGAAAACATGCTGACAGAGTACAGGAAATGTAAGATGAATGGGAAGCTTGGAGAGAGAGACGAAGATCACAAGTCGAAAGACAGCCACCGTGTTCGGAATTTCGTATTTAACTGACCAGCAAATGTCACCTGAGATGTTTATGCTGGTTCCCATTTTCCAAAGCACAGTGCCATCTGTATTCCTTTGCCCTCCACAACAGCTGGCACATCAGTTAAGAATGCTTTCATCTACTAGTGGCAGGAGACCAGCTTAAATAGATGGAGGCTATTTTTCCCACTTAACAAGAGGCCCGGAGGTGGCATTCTGGACCTGCTATGGTGGCCCAACAGTGTCACCAAGGATCCAGGCTCCTCTGACCTTCCATTTCACCATTCTTACCATGCTGACCTCTCAGAAAAGTCACCCATGGTTGCAAGACAGCTGCTCCAGTCACCACATCTGTGTTCAAGTCGGGAATGAGGAAGGGAAGGAACGGGCACCAGGGATATCTTTGCTTTATGAGAAAAGTAAAAGCTTTCCCAACAGACCTTTCACTGGTGTACCCGGCTATCCTAGCTTCAAAAAAGAGTGGGAAAGTGGGGCGCCTGGGTGACTCAGTAGATTAAGCATCCAACTTTGGCTCAGGTCTTGATCTCATGGTTCGTGGGTTCGAGCCCCGCATCGGGCTTTCTGCTGTCAGCACAGAGCCCACTTCGGACCCTCTGTCCTCTTCTCTCTCTGCCCCTCCCCTGTTCATGCTTGCTCTCTATCTCTCAGAAATAAACATTAAGAAAAATTTTTTAACTAAAGAAAAAGAGTGGCCAGGAAATTATGTGGCTTTTCCAGCCTCTCTATAGCAGATGTGAGCAAGAGCAAAGCACTTTGGCAGGGAGGTCTGATTAGCCAACCAACAGTGGGTGGCATAGTGTTGTTTCCATCTCCGGTTTACAGGTGAGAAACTAACGTACATAATGGCGACTTGGTCACAAAGGGGCAGAGCTGGGTCACAAACCTAGATCGACTGATTCTAGCACTCATGTTATTTCCACTGTACTACTCAGCCTCTGAATTCTGCTATGGGAAAGTATATGTCATGAAGGGAACAATCCACAGAATTGTATAGTAACGGGGATATATTCTAAGTGGGTTGATTTTAAACCAGTATCATATGATATTTTTATCATTATTGTTTAAAACCCATTATTGCATTTTTACAAATGTATGTAACAACTAAGCTTTAAAGATATTGATTGAAGCATTGTTTATAATTGCAAGACACTGTGGGGAAAACTTTACTTTTCTTTTTTTTTAATGTTTTTAAAATTTTTTTTTTTTTAATTTTTTTTTTTTCAACGTTTATTTATTTTTGGGACAGAGAGAGACAGAGCATGAACGGGGGAGGGGCAGAGAGAGAGGGAGACACAGAATCGGAAACAGGCTCCAGGCTCCGAGCCATCAGCCCAGAGCCTGACGCGGGGCTCGAACTCGTGGACCGCGAGATCGTGACCTGGCTGAAGCCGGACGCTTAACCGACTGCGCCACCCAGGCGCCCCTTAAAATTTATTTTTGAAGGAGAGAGAGAGACAGAGCATGAGCAGGGGAGGAGCAGAGAGAGAGGGAGACACAGAATTCGAAGCAGGCTCCAGGCTCCGAGCCATCAGCATAGAGCCCCACGCGGGGCTTGAACTCATGAACCGTGAGATCATGACCTGAGCCGAAGTCAGACACTCAACTGACTGAGCCACCCAGGCGCCCCCAAAACTTTCCTTTTCAACAATAGGGGATTGGTTGAAAAAAATCATATGCCGTGGAATAGAATAGTCAGAGATAAAGTTGCAAAGAATTTTGGTATTTACAATATTTTATTAAATGAAATGAGCACGTTATTTTTTTCAAAGTTTATTTATTTTGAGAGAGAACATGAGTGGAGGTGGGGCAGAGAGAGAAGGAGAGAGAGAATCCCAAGCAGATTCCATGCTGTCAGCACAGAGCCCAATGTGGGGCTCGAGCTCACAAACTGTGAGATCATGACCTGAGCTGAAGTCGAACACTTAACCAATGGAACCACTCACGCACCCCTCATCTTCGCATTTTTTGCAATATAAGTTAATTTGTAAAAGTCAGATTTGGGGCATCTGACTGGCTCAGTCAGTAGAGCAGGTGACTCTTGATCTCGGGGTCATGAATTTAAGCCCCACATTGGGTGTAGACCTTACATAAAAAAATTTGAAAAAAAAAAGAATTACAGTCAGGTTTATTGAAGTATAATTTACATACAATTAAATTCATCTTTTTTAATATGTGTGATAACAGTTATATATCCACCACTTGATTCAAAATACAGAATATTTCCTTTGCACCCACCAAGTTCCCTTAGGCCCTTTTGTGATAAATCCCTTCCTCCTTCTCACTGGCCCTCGGCAACCACTGATTTGATTCTGTCCCTACAGTTTTGCCTTTTAATGTCATATAGGGGCTCCTGGGTGGCTCAGTCAGTTAAGCGTCTGACTCTTGATTTCAGCTCAGGTCATGATCTCACAGTTTGTGAGTTTGAGTCCCGCATTGGGCTCTATGCTGACGGCTCAGAGCCTGGAGGCTGCTTGTTGTGGGGCTCTGCATGGACAACACAGAGCCTGCTTGGGATTCTCTCTCTCACTCACTCTCTGCCCCTCCCCCTCTTGCATGCATGCTCGCTCTCTCAAAATAAATTAATAAACTTAAATAAAAGAATTTCATATAAAGGATAATATATGACCTTTAGTTTCTGGCTTCTATCAATTAGCATAAATGCTCTTGAGATCATTCATGTTGCATAAATCAGTGGTTCATTCCTTTTTATTACTGAGTAGTATTCTATAGTATGAATGTACCATAATGTGTTTGTTCTTTTACCAGTTGGTAGACACTCAGGTTGTTTTAAATTTTAAAAAAAAATTTTAATGTTTATTTTTGAGAGAGAGAGAGAGCACACAAGCAGGGGGCAGGGGTGGGGCAGAGAGAGGGGGACAGAGGGTCTGAACTGGGCCCTGCTGCTGACAACAGGGAGCCCGATGTGTGGCTCAAACTCACAAACTGTGAGATCATGACCAAAGTCAGATGCTTAACTGACTGAGCCACCCAGGTGCCCCAGTTGTTTTAAATTTTGGATGAATACTAACGTATTAGTTGACTAGGTGCCATAACAGGGTACTGCAAACTGGTGGCTTAAACAATAGAAGTGTATCCTCTAACAGCAAAAGAATGATAAGAGGGGGGAAAAAAGTGACCAAAACATTCACTAACACAAGGAAATGGAAAGGAAGCTTGAGTTTGTCTCCTGAGAAATCTCCTGAGACATTGAGACAATCTTGAACCTTGCACATATTTGAGGGTTGAACTGATATTACCTAAGTGGTCCAGAATCCATCAAAGTGAGAAATAATTTTAGAAACCAATCCCTGACAATACTCTCAGAATGCTTGGCAGAAATTATGTAAAACTGGAAAGCAACTTTTATGGGGTTGCCACAGGAAAAATATATCCCTACTAAAGATAACTTACCAATGAAAATGTATAAAACAAGGAAGGAAGAACCCATTAGGCCCACCACCAATGTCTGCTTAAGTTGTGAGTTACACATGGATGGTGATGAGAACAGAGCCGCTGGAGTTGTGTGCTGCAGTGGCTCCCAGAACCATCTACCATCAGCAAGGACCAGCAGGGACACCACAGGGGGAATTAGAGCCCAGGAACATAGGACAGGCTTTGTAAAAATAATTGAAGGGGCGCCTGGGTGGCGCAGTCGGTTAAGCGTCCGACTTCAGCCAGGTCACGATCTCGCCGTCGGTGAGTTCGAGCCCCGCGTCGGGCTCTGGGCTGACGGCTCGGAGCCTGGAGCCTGTTTCCGATTCTGTGTCTCCCTCTCTCTCTGCCCCTCCCCCGTTCATGCTCTGTCTCTCTCTGTCCCAAAAATAAATAAAAAACGTTGAAAAAAAATTAAAAAAAAAAAAATAATTGAAGACTCAGAAGGAGGACTTGAAACCCTAAGAAAATAGCAAGAGGCTATGAAATTTTCTTAATGTTTATTCATTTTTTGAGAGAGAGAGAGAGACAGACAGACAGAGCATGAGTAGGGGAGCAGCAGAGAGCGACGGAGACACAGAATTGGAAGCAGGCTCCAGGCTCTGAGCTGTCAGCACAGAGCCCTATGCAGGGCCCAAACTTATAAGCTGCGAGATCATGACATGAGCTGTAGTTGGACGCTTAACCAACTGAGTCACCCAGGTTCCCCAGTAGCAAGATGCTATATATATATATATATATATATATATATATATATATATATA
Source organism: Lynx canadensis (assembly GCF_007474595.2). Taxonomy (NCBI): domain Eukaryota; kingdom Metazoa; phylum Chordata; class Mammalia; order Carnivora; family Felidae; genus Lynx; species Lynx canadensis. Next base: position 13,770,750 of record NC_044319.2, read on the forward strand.
TGATGCTGTATTAAGAAGTGATATCTATTTATATATATATATGCTATATTATAATATATTATATGCTATATTATATATAATACATATAATATATAATATAGCATATAATATATAATATGCTATACTAAGAAGTGATACCTATATATATATATATATATATATATATGATGCTATTATTTAAGAAGTGATACCTATTTTTCAAATTATAAAGAACATTTATTTGAAGAAAATTTGAAAAATAGGTATCACTTCTTAAAATGACAAATATGGCCAAACTAAAAACTCAAATATATAGGTTAAACAGCAATTAGATATAGATGACAAGAAAGCTGATGAGCTGGAAGATAAATCGAAAGATATTCCAAGCTTGCACCACAGAAAATAGAGATAGAAAATGTGACAAAAATTAAGGGGGTCGGGAAGAGTTGACATGTTCTTTCAAAATGTGGCTCCTTAGCAGGATTTTCTTGATAGAAAAGAGACCATCACAAAATGATAAGTTCTTTAGTGTTCTCCATTTTCACCTCTTCATTTCGGAAAACTCTTAAACAAAAGAGCTGGACTTCAGGGATGTCAAGACATAATACCCAAAGGGTCTCTTATTAGAGAATTAGAGTTAATAGCAAGATGTTTAAATGAAGAGTGTAGTTGCCGGGCGCCTGGGTGGCTCAGTCAGTTAGGCGTCCAACTCTTGGTTTCGGCTCAGGTCATGATCTCACAGTTGTGGGATCGAGCCCCAAGTGGGGCTCTGTGCTGACAGCATGGAGCTTGCTTAGGATTCTCTCTCTCCTTCTCTCTCTACCCCTCCCCCATGCATGCTCTTTCTCTCTCTGTCAAAATAAATAAATAAACTTTAAAAATTAAAAAAAAAAAAGGAATATAGTTCTTGTGAAGGCAGGTGTAATGAGGGCAAGCAGAAGCTCTGATGAGGCATTTGATATCCCAACTTTAAGTGGAAGAAGTTTAAAAAACTCCTTATGGGAAAATGGGAGAAATAATAGTTAAATGGTAATACTGAATGCTTGAGTTTCACCAAAGAAGTGAGCCTAATGCAAACCTTGGCGAATATATTTCTTTACGTCTTACTCCAAACATTTATTTATATTTAGCCAAATGGTTAGGGGGAAAGTGGGAAAATTAGATTCATATTTATTCTTTTTGTTCTTAAATCATCCTGATTAAGTCACATCTGGAGCAAGTTTACAATTGGGGGCCACTGCCAAATACAAGGAGCCAATATTTACTTGGGAATATCAAGTATAATCACAAGCAGAATGCCAAGAAGGAAATCACCAGTCTCTTTAGAGCTGACTTGTACTTTCAATTAATGCAGTACAACAAGTATCTGATCCTGATTTCCTCTCAGAAATAATATAAACTAATGGTGAATGGACAAAGGCAGGAGATGCTGAGGACCATATAGAGGATGAAGACCTTTAGCAAGAGACAACCTGTTTACAAAAATAGGACGGGGCTGCTTTGGGAAGTCATCAAGCAACAATGGCCTGCAACCAGTCTTTCTTGTAATAAAATAAAGAAGGGAGAAATCATTCCAAATTGTAAAAGTAGATTGGTAAATATTTTAGCTGCATACTTCTGGGAAAGCTATTTTCTCTTCCCCTAACCTTCCCCCTTAAGTAGGGCATACTGTTCAGAATTCGAAACCTGATGGCCAAGTTTTTAGGATAAACAAGACTTTGTGGCTCTAGAAGGAGTCCTGTCTTGAAGGCTGATTTAGTTTGGAAATTGGGGTGAAGGTAGAGGAGAAGGGGTTGTTAAATAAAAGGAATGTGGACGTTACAAGAAATGATGAGGTTCAAAATGCCTGGATTTTGTTCCTGGCGCTAGTACTTGTCCAGGCAATTTTAGGCACATATAATAAATATGAAGCCAACTTGGCTAAGCCCAGAGCTGACTGTAGACCTGAAGAAAGTTCAAGTGTGAAAGACATCAACAAGTGGGAACCGAACTGCGTGTATAGAGACAAGTTTTAGAGGACAACGTAAGCTTTTTGGCAAAGCAGGATCCTATAAACTTTTGGGGGAAAACATAAGCTTTTTAGGAAAAAAACTGAGACTACTTAAGAGACAGAATAAGAAAAATGCTCCATTGAATGGATAGAAGAATATGAGGTTAAACACCAGAGATAAAAGAAAATGAAGAGAATGGTTGACTTTGTTGTTGTTGTTGGCTGACACTTGTTGGAGCATTTAAAACTTTTCTTTTAAATCCACCTTTGCTATCCACTGATGAAAAGTAAGTTGAGAAATGAGTTTTACCTTAACAGAAAATAAACAGGTTCAGTTTGGTGCTTACCAGCAAGATTGAAGTTTAAAGGGGAAAAGTTGCAAAACTATGATAGTTCTCCAATTTTCCTTTCTTTTCTTTTTTCTTTTTTTTTTTTTAAAGTTTATTTTGAGAGAAAGAGAGAGAGAGTGCAAACAAGGAAGGGTCAGAGAGAGGGACAGACAGAATCCCAAGTTGATAACGCAGAACCTGACACAGGGTTCTAAATCACGAACTGTGAGATCATGACCTGAGTGGAAATCAAGAGTCAGACGCTTAACTGACTGAGCCACCCAGGTGCCCCATTTTTTAAATCCAATTTTCTTAGAAGCCAGTGTTCAGGATGCCTGGCTAGCTCAGTCAGAAGAGCATGCAACACTTGATCTCAGGGTCGTGAGTTTGAGCCCCACATCGGGTATAGAGGTTACTTAAAAAAAAAAAAAAAAAAAAAGAACTTAAAAAAAAAGGAAACCATTGTCTGCTGAGCTAATAACAGTAATATAAGAAAATTATATTTTATATGATGCTAAAAGATATCCTTTTTGGTCTTCACTTTATGGAAAATAAAGTACTTTGCCTTATTTTAAAAATGCTTTGAAACAGTTCTGGTGTTGCAGCAAGGTGTGGAAATTAATGATTTTTTAAAATCATATAATTTGATGTAAAAACATCAGTGGTCTCCTAAGTTTTTCTTAATGGTGCATGGTTTCCAAACCCTATAAAAGCATAACTGATCTCAGGGTTAATCAACCTCAGCACTCTTGACATTTTGACCCAGGTAACTCTTTGAAGTAGGGGGCTGTTTTCCATAGCAGCAACCCTGACCTTTCCCAACTAGATACCAGCAGCGAGCTGTGACCATTGAAAATGTGTCCAGATATTGACAGATGTGTCGGGGGAGGTCACCCCAAATTGCTTCCAGCTGGGAGTCACTGGTTCGTTTAACTGTGTTAAGATAAACCACTTAAGATTCACCTTCTTTTTTTTTTTTTTTTAATTTTTTTTTCAACGTTTATTTATTTTTGGGACAGAGAGAGACAGAGCATGAACGGGGGAGGGGCAGAGAGAGAGGGAGACACAGAATCGGAAACAGGCTCCAGGCTCTGAGCCATCAGCCCAGAGCCTGATGCGGGGCTCGAACTCCCGGACCGCGAGATCGTGACCTGGCTGAAGTCGGACGCTTAACCGACTGCGCCACCCAGGCACCCCAAGATTCACCTTCTAATTAAAGTAGGAATAAGGTAAGCTTACTTGCTTAATTGATATCTGATATGGGAAACAAAGGCAGAACAAAATGTAGATAAAATTAAATTTCCTTATAATCTGCAGGCCATTGACAAATACTTGAGGGCGGGAGGGTAAGACATTCTTTCAATCTTAATGTTTTGCTAGAGGGAAAAACAACTTTAGCTTGACAATAGCTAGGCCTCCAGGATCCTGGGAGTCTCCTTTAGCATATGAAAGTCCTTCTGGAAACTTCCCTTGGACTTTACCTCCCCCAATTCCTCACAACCCCAGGGCAGCTCTTTCTGCCCCAGAGTCCTGTCCCCGTGCTTTAATTAAACCACATTTTTGCACCGAAGAAGACTCAAGAATTCTTTCTTGACCTTCGGCTCCGAGCCCCAACATTTCCACATCCTCCATAATAGAGTTTGACAAAGTAACTGGTGTTAAGATGATGCCTATAAGGCCCCTAGGTTGGGGCACCTGGGTGGCGCAGTTACGCACCTGATTCTTGATTTCGTTTCAGGTCGTGATCTCGCGGTTCATGAGTTCCAGCCCCGAGTAGGGCTCTGTGCTAACAGCGTGGAGTCTACTTGGTTTTTTCTCTCTCTGTCTCAAAATAAATACATAAACTTAAAAAAAATAATAAAGCACCTGGGCTGGGCCTGACTCTGGTTTGGTACTTAAACATATTAGTGATGATGATGGCTCCAAAGAGGAAGTGAGGGTAGGAGGGTGGGGGCGGGGAGGGGAGAAGGCGGAAGGAGGGGAGAGAGAAGATGGTGAAGGAAGGACTTGCTATGCTTTCCTTGCTTGGAAATGGGCCGAATCGGCTCACCTCTCACCGTGCACTGGCTCGGAGCCTGTGAACAGGAAAGGAGGTAGGAGAGGGCACGATCAGGCGGGAGGCAAAAGATCTGATGAGTGTTTTATCAAAATAGTGTTTTTCCTAGTTACAACGATCTCTAAGGCTTAATTCCTTCACACAGGGCATTTTCCGGTCCCAATTCCCACTGACTTGGTTTTGTGAGAAAACCAAGTGATGCATACCCATCAGACAAGTAGGATTTATTTCCAGGACAGATTAGAGAAAGTAGATCTTCTGCTAATCACTGAAAAAGTAAAGCTTTAAACTTCCTCCTATTACATTTAGATTTCTCGAAATCCACACCCGTTTTGCATACAGATTCAAAAACCAGTTATTGGCTAGGAGGCACTCAATAAATGCTGATTGCCTGCACTTTTATTAACCACAGTGAACAGTAGCACGGATCTCCTGAGGCCAATAGGAGACTCAGAATGGTAAGCAGGTGAGTTAGGCTAATTAGGCTAAGTGAGTCTGGGATAACTTGAGTTATCTTCACTTGTGAGCGCAGGTCTTTCTTCCCACAGACCCATGGCTCTGCCACAGGTTCTCTTCATGAGCGTGGGTGTTACGGCTCAACACGGGGAGACTCGTAGCTCCTGAGAGATGGCAGATGGCAAGTGTCCTCCTCACGCCTCTCGTTCTTCTTCTCTCTTCCTCTGAAGGCGCCAGAATTCAAGAGGTTGCTGTAGAGCTCCACTCGGACCAGTCTTCTGCACTGAGGTACAACTATTCACGATGTTCTCGTTTGTTTGCTTATCTATTATTTTTTATGTTGAGAGAGAGAGGACGTGTGAGCAGGAGAGAGGGGCAGAGGGAAGAGAGAGAGAGAGAGAGAGAGAGAGAGAGAGAGAGAGAGAATCTTAAGCAGGCTCCACGCTCAGCGCAGAGCCTGATGCCAGGCTCAATGCCAAGACCTTGGGATCATGACCTGAGCTAAAATCAAGAGTTGGATGCTCAACTGACTGAGCCACCCAGGCGTGCCCTGAACGTTCTAATAGAGGTGATTTAATGTTGGTTTTGCACCAATCCCAGAGAGCAAGAGGGACCCTAAGGGGTGGCAATAGGTAGGATCTTGCTCTCTGGGCCAGGCTGATACCAGCCCATGGGTACATGTGAGTATAACTGTACTGATTTGAAATTACTGATATACTTCCTTCCCTTTGGCAAATAGCCACTGCCCTGAGCTCTGGAGGGTCCCCACCCTGGTCCTGGGCCTAGTATTCCCAAATATTTAAAAATATTTTGAATATTGCCTTGCCCAAGCTAGTGCTTTCAATGCTTTTCAACTAGTGACTGAGTTGTATTAAAAAAATTTCATTGAGGGGTGCCTGGCTGGACATGTGACTCATGATCTCAGGATTGTGAGTTCGAGCCCCACATCAGGCATACAGTTTACTTAAAATTTATTTTTTTAATTTTTTAAAAAAAGGTTTATATTTGAGAGACAGTGTGTGCATGGGTGCACAAGCAGGGGAGGGGCAGAGAAGGCGGACAGATGATCCAAGCAGGCTCTGCACTGACAGCACAGAGCCCGGTGCAGGGCTCGAACTCACAAACCAGGAGATCATGACCTGAGCTGAAGTCGGACAGACGCTCAACCGACTGAACCACCCAGGTGCCCCTAAAATTTTTTTCATTGAGCTTGCAGGTCATACCAAGATGGATAGAGTATTGAGGGGACAGGTTTGTCAATTGTATGGGATGGATGGCCAATAACAAATGGGAAGAGATTTCAAAGGAGTGGGATGGAAATTTGGTAATAATTTCCTTGTGCCTTGACATTTATGACAATCATCATCACTCCTCCTCCTTGATCTCAAGAGTGAGTGGAGACATAAGAAAGAGGAGGCCTGGTATAGAGTAGGTGTTCAATAAATATTTGTGACTGAACGATTGAAAACATGACTGAGTGACAAGTGGAAGTCGCTACTGGACATTTGTTTCTCTGAGGGTTAAATAAGATAATCGTCAACACGCAAATGTGAAACACCTGCTCTTTGGCAGGTTTGGGTGAGGATCCAGGGTTGAATCCAATCAAAGACTATTAATCAATTTAGAAGGGAAACAGAAGGTTGAGAAATGAGAAACTATCTGCAGCAAGGAAATCATGAGCCAGAGAAAAGTATTGTTTTTTTTTAAAAAAGGAGATGAAAGTTAATGAACAGAGAATAAAATCAGTAACAGGGCAGTGGCATAAAAAAAAATAAAGTTAGCATGACACTGGTATTAAGAGGAGTAGAACAGCTGGGCTCTGAGATAGTCCTTCTACACCACTGCAGCTTACCAAACTTATATGGGCTCCATCTTTAAAGACAGATGTTGATACCATGTAAATAAATGCCCCAGAAGAATATAGCGGATGAGCAGGGATGGCTTCGTACGGGTGTGTGATGGGAGAACTAAGGGAGATGATTTATTTTCAGAAATACCAAATAAAAAGCTGTGCTGTCTAGTTAACAATAGGTTTACAACCTATTGGAAATATGTATGAACCCAGTCCCCCCCCCTCAACAATGGAGTCCCAAACCCTTAGATGCTTCACTTCCTGGTTCTTCTTCCCCTCTCTGTTTACGGGCTTATTTTTACGCGCTTTGCATTGAGCATATGCCAAAGGACAAATGGAGGAGGTAGTGAAAGTCTCTGTGTCCCCTCAAGGAATGTACATGTGTTCCAATCAGACTACTTTTTGCCTTACATGAACACAGGCGACCGGTTGGGTAAGGCTGTAAGCTCTGTAGTACTCAGCCAATGAGGAAGCAAGGGAGGGACTTGTATGTGAGCAGATAAATTGTCTGCTGTGAGTGCCCCAGTGTGCCTGTCGCTCACACATCTGTTCTGTTTTTAATTTTTTTAATTTACATCCAAGTTAGTTACCATACAGTGCAGCAGTGATTTCAGGATTCCTTCATGCCCCTTACCCATCTAGCCCATCCCCCCTCCCACAACCCCTCTGGTAACCCTCAGTTTGTTCTCTATATTTGAGTCTCTTGTGTTTTGTCCCCCTCCCTGTTTTTATATTACTTTTGCTTCCCTTCCCTTATATTCATCTGTTTTGTATCTTAAAGTCCTCATATGAGTGAAGTCTTTCTTCTGACTAGTTTCGCTTAGCATAATAGCCTCTAGTTCCATCCACGTAGTTGCAAATGGCAAGATTTCATTCTTTTTGATTGCCAAATAATACTCAATTGTGTGTGTATGTGCATATATGTGTGTGTGTGTGTGTGTGTGTGTGTGTGTGTGTGTGTGTGTATATATATCACATCTTCTTTACCCATTCATCCATCAGTGGACATTTGGGTTCTTTCCATACTTTGGCTATTGTTGATAGTGCTGCTATAAACATGGGGATGCGTGTGCCCCTTCAAAATAGCACACCTATATCCCTTGGATAAATACAAGTAGTGCAATTGCTGGGTCGTAGGGTAGTTCTACTTTTAGTTTTTGAGGCACCTCCATACTGTTTTCCAGAGTGGCTGCACCAGTTTGCATTCCTGCCAGCAATGCAAAAGAGATCCTCTTTGTCTGCATCTCGCTGACATCTGTTGTTGCCTGAGTTGTTAATGTTAGCCATTCCGACAGGTGTAAGGTGGTATCTCATTGTAGTTTTGATTTGTATTTCCCTGATGCTGAGTGATGTGGAGCATTTTTTCATGTGTCGGTTGGCCATCTGGATGTCTTCTTTGGAGAAGTGTCTATTCATGTCTTTTGCCCATTTCTTCACTGGATTATTTGTTTTTTGGGTGTTGAGTTTGATAAATTCTTTATAGATTTTTGGATACTAACCCTTTATCTGATATGTCATTTGCAAATATCTTCTCCCGTTCTGTCGGTTGCCTTTTAGTTTTGCTGATTGTTTCCTTCGCTGTGCAGAAGGCTTTTATTTTGATGAGGTCCCAGTAGTTCATTTTTGCTTTTGTTTCCCTTGCCTCTGGAGACGTGTTGAGTAAGAAGTTGCTGCGGGCAAGGTCAGAGAGGTTTTTGCCTGCTTTCTCCTCGAGGATGTTGATGGTGTCCTGTCTTATGTTTAGGTCTTTCATCCATGTTGAGTTTATTTTTGTGTCTGGTGTGAGAAAGTGGTCCAGGTTCATTCTTCTGCATGTCGCTGTCCAGTTTTCCCAGCACCACTTGCCGAAGAGACTGTCTTTATTCCATTGGATATTCTTTCCTGCTTTGTCCAAGATTAGTTGGCCCTACGTTTGTGGGTCCATTTCTGGGTTCTCTATTCTGTTCTATCGATCAGACATCTGCTCTTGCAACAACATTGATCAAAGCTTCACTTCACTGTACTCCAAATCGCTGTGTCCCTCCTTTGATTGGGTTGGTGGGCTTATTTCTCACACGTGACACATGCTGTCACACCATGTGCTCTCAGAAGGGCGCTACACTTGGTTAAAAGCTCTGTCACTGTCTTGAAATCCTTAATTATCTTCGAACTTGTGCTTGTAAGTGAAGTCCAAATGGGCATGCGTGGATCTCCATGCCTTGCCATGCACTTGCATACAGCATTCATGACTGGTACTGCTACCTGGCTTCCACAGCACTTCCACCTGCACTTGCTTTGAGTCTCCCTGAACTCCCATTGATGGGGTTGCGGAGTGAGGGGGTCCAGAGCTGACGACCAGGAAATAATTGTTGAGCCGTCTTTGGTGCAAAGAGGTGATTTTATTAAAGCATGGGGACAGGACTCGTGGGCAGAAAGAACTGCACTGGGGTTGTGAGGAGTGACTGGTTTATACTATGGAGTTGGGGGAGGTAGAGGCAAAAGGGAGGCCTCCAGAAGGACTTTGATATGCTAAAGAGGACTCCTAAGATACTGGGGGCCTGGCTGTTGTCAAGCTAAGGTTGTTTTTTCTCTAGTAAGGCATTAACATTAAGGCAGTAAGGAGTCCCTGGAGAAACCTTATACTCTGTATTTGCCTCAACTATTTGTCAGTGGGCAGCAGGTTATAAGGAAAGTTAATTTTGCCTACCATTTCCTTCTTGCCTTTGTTCCCCACATCACTATGGAGAGGAGAGTGATAGCAGGGCTCCAGGCAACTGAGTCTATAGGTTTCTGGAGATTAGACTATTGGTAAGATTGCCTTTTTTCTTGTAATTTACTAAGACATTTATAAACCGATGGAGACACAGGTCCTGCATGACTGTGATCTCTATCAGTTAACCCTTTGTTTTCCCCTTTCCTTTGTTGGGCAGCCAGGAGTGCCTGAGGGATGTCAATAATATCCCAGTGGTGGTGATGGTGGGGGTGGGGTTGTTAGCTTGCGCTTTGCCCTCAGCCTGCCTTACGATCCCTCATCACTGTTTGTATCCTGGGCCCAGTGGAATTCTGAGCTTGTGTCCAAATCAGCACAGCTACAACAGCAGGGGTGTTGACAGCCCCAGAGGCCACTCTTTCCATTAGAACCCGACCTTGCTTCCAATGCAGAAAGTGGGTAATGGCATTCAAGAGCCTTTCTCTCCTTCTCATACTTTTTTGATTGCCAATATTCCATTGTGTGTGTGTGTGTGTGTGTGTGTGTGTATACACATAAACACACACTACATCTTTATCCATTCATCTATCGTTGGACATTTGGGCTCTTTCCATACTTCGGCTATTGTCGATAGTGCTGCCGTAACATTTGGGGTGCATGTGTCCCTTTGAAACAGCATACCTGTATCCTTTGGATAAATGCCTAGTAGTGCAATTGCTGGGTCCAGCAGTGCAGAGGTCATGATGGCTCTGACAAGAATAAGTTTGGTGGCGGGTGGAAGCAGACGCTCAGCTGTCCTGTTCAAGAGAATGAGTGAAGAACCACAGCAAATATGGGCGAATTCTCCCAAAGACCGTTGCCAGAAAGCGGAGCAAAGGGACGAGGTGGAAGCTGACAGGGGCAGTGGGGAGAAGAGCTGGTTGGGGTTTTTAAGAAGGAAGAAGCAACAGCCGATTTGTATGTTGCTGGGGAGGATCCAAGAGGACACCCTGTCCCTGTCCCTTGTTGCATTGTGCTCGCAGACCCTGCATGCATCTTGGAAGACTCCTCAGTTAACAGCTAGTCCCCTCACTCAGCACATGGGTAAGGGCACTGCCCGTGGCCCCGCTCAGTTGGCTACTAGTCGGAACCCTTCCTATGCCAGCAGCTGAAGAGCAGGCTGATGTTCACCTGCTCCACAGTGCTTTCTAGCACTTAATAGGCATTTTGGAAGTGCGGCTGTTGGATTCAGGTCCTCCGATACGACCTTCCTGACTGGTTCTCTCACACATTGACTGAAGTGTATTAAATACTATCATTTTCAGAATGCACTTGCCAGGGTGCTCCCCGGCTCCCTAACTCCAGCACTTTACTTGTGGAGACTATAGATATCCGGGCACAACGTGCCCCCAAATATCACCCCCCTCCCACACAGTTTTGGAATATTAAAAAGAGTAAATTTAGTGTGTAGGTGGAGGGAGGTTGAAGAGAATGAACAATACTCTGGTTGTTTCTACTTTTAGAGACCGGCCGGCTGAGGGATACCTCAGGGTTTCTGACCGGGACATTTACGTCTGAGAGAAATTTCTCCTCCGTCCTCTCTTTCAAGTAGACGTAACGGAGGTACATCGTGAGTATTCCACCACAGCTGAGACTCTGTGATTTTACATGGAGAAATTCCTCCTGGACTCCATCGGTAGGTTGTGCATTGGGCGTGGTTTTTAGAGAACACTTTGTCTCTCGTTTTCCCCTCCAGGTACTCTGTTGGAAGGCTGGGATGCGTTAAATCAGGGTGATCAGCCAGATGTTATTTTAAATGCTTTGAAGGTAAGGCAACAAGTAACACATACTGAATAAGCCAAAGTGCTTAATTTTGTTTTCTACGAAATAGTTTATTGTTTACTATGGAGGGGCTACAAATACAGATCTGATATGAACACAATGTCCTAAACTGTGTAACATTGGTGAGAATGGTGAGGAAGAACTCAGAAGCTAGAGACCAGGGCACATGGCATTTGCATTTGCTCATCTCCACCATACATCTTAAAACATCAAAGGCACTTATCAAAATGGGTAAATAGAGTGTGGAATTTCAAACAATGACACATACCCAAAGCATAAAAATCAAGTGGTTGAATTTTCTTTTGGGTTGATTTTTAACATTTTACTAACATTTTTGATACGCAATTTACTTTGTAGCCTTGAAATCTAATCATTAAGACTTCTTCAAATGAAAACCTGATGGAATACCATAAAACTGGAATTTTTCTATACCCAATTATTATCAAAGAGCACTAATATTTCCTGGTAAGTCCAAAGGCCACTATTATGCGAATCATGTCCTCTCTATAGTGAGGACTACAGGAGCTGACTCTCACTAGCACACTGGTGTCTTTGTGACTTCCTAGGCATACGATCTAGAAACTGCCATGTACACAGCATTGTGCTGGGTGCCATGGAGACACAGAAATATGGTTATCATCTGTGCTCTCACAAGCTTACATTTACCCACTTTAGTATATGTGCTGCCGAAGCGAGCACGACATTTACCCACTTTAGATGGGTCGGTCATGCTTTCAATTCCTACTGCCTTGTTCTAAGCAGTTTCTTCTAATAACAGGAACCAAAGAGTTTGTGTCCCCATCCCTTATTCTATTTGATTTTCAGAAAAAGAGTTAAGACCAAATCAAACTTAAAAAGACGGCCCAAGCCCTACATCAGTCCAAAGCGTGGTTCCATTTGCCTACAACATGAAAACAGCAGTGGACAGATTGAGACAGTATCTCAGCTCCACAGGACTGTCTTTACATTGCTTTGTGACAATTTGCTGCACAAATAGAAGCATGCAATGCATTCTACAACAAATGTATAAATGCTTTTGGACTGACTTTGCCCTTACTCCACACTCGCAGAAAAATGGACTTCAATCACATCTCCATGTCAAAACACAAAATTAGACTAGTAAAACAGCAGGTAGCTCTCCTTGACCTAGTGATACTCTGACTCCATACAATTAAGGACCGCTTCTAACGGCATCCCTTCTCAACATGAAAAACTATTTCCTGAATATCTTTCTTAAAAAAATAGTGGTTATTTTTGAGAGAGACAGAGCACGAGTGGGGGAGGGGCAGAGAGAGAGGGAGACACAGACTCCAAAGCAGGCTCCAGGCTCGAGCTGTCAGCACAGAGCCCGACGCGGGTCTCAAACTCATGAACTGTGCGATCAGGACCTGAGCCGAAGTCGGACGTTTAACAGACTAAGCCACCCAGGCACCCCTATTTTGTGCATATCTTCTAATCAGTGTATACACATACAGATGTAGAGCTAAGTGTGGGCAACAACACTGACAAAGCATCAACCATGTTGAAGAGTGTACTGACAGTGAGAAATTTCTATTTCTTTTTATTCTGGCTTCCTTAATCTATACAAGTATAATTTTCAGGAAATCCGTATGCTATACAGAATTGAAAGAGGTCAATTTTTGCTATAAAAATGATTTTCTAATGCAGAGTGATTGTACAGTAAGAATGTAATAAGTGGTCCACAGGAGAGCTAACACAATGTATTTCTATATCTGATGTATACTAATTATTCTTCCATTTTAGGTAATGTTCCATTTCCAATATTCAACTTTCTTCTCATCAAGGAACCCCCAAGTTCATGAACTCTAAGTGCAACTTCCAGTGAGCTTTATCAGTATAGAGAAGCCAAAGACCACAGGTAACACTGGGTTATAATCAGAGGGAGTTAATCAGTATTACAATCACGAAATTGCTTCTGGGCGATAGACTTTGCTAATTACACGTAAATCATAAGGGTATGATTCAGGCATTATAAAAATAATGACCTGATTTCACTAGGTATCAACTAGTATTTATTAAGCTACCTGAATTTTTCTGTTGATTTTTGCTGCTGTTAAATAATGATAGTTTTGATAGTGGTAAAACTGCATTTTTCAAGTGCAGGATGATCTGAGCTGAATGAGAAAAAGAATGATTAAGGGAAGAAAGGCAGGCAGGTCTGGCATCAATTTGAACAACATACTTCTCTCCTGTTTTTGATTTTAAAAAGGCTCACGTGTCTAAGATTACCACAGTAAAGTCATAAACATGCCAGCTATTTTCAGAGTCTCAGGATTAATCAGGACCAAGGAAGACAAAATGGTAAACTGTGAACCAGGCCACCACTAGTATGGAGAGTGACACACCTGCCACCAGTATTTTCGGCAGCAACATATTTAAATACATAGAGAATTAATATATACGCTATTACATAAATCCTCTAAGGTTAAAATTTTTTAAAATAGTTTTATAATTTTATTTTTTATATTTAAGAGTGGCATACTTATCTAAAAGAAAACACTGGAGATGTGGATTCTTTTGAGAAATAATCACATAGAAACCAGATTTCTACACCTACCAATGGAAAATTAACCATGATGAATCTAGTTCCAATCCCAAAGAGACACATACATATGTTAGGAATGATTCTGTCCACTCTGTTAAAACATTTCCATTCCTGAACTATATTAGCTACTAAAATTCTAAGATGCTCATTTTCCTGGATATCCCCTATTTTATTAAAGGATTTAGTATTTATGTTATTTACATTAACTGACATTTACAAAGAGAGACCAGTGACAGTACCTATAGTATGTAAGACTTTTACCTTTTTTTAAAATATTCTTACTGGACTATAAAATTTAGTGATTATATTTACATCTTGTAACTTGTAGGTGTCTTGAGTATCTCTTTTTTGTTGTCGTTGTCTTAGTGTTTATTTTGTGAGAAACAGAGCGTGTGTGCAAAAAAGGGACAGAGAGAGAGAGGATCCCAAGCAGGCTCTGTGATGTGAGTGCAGAGCTCAATGCGGGGCTCCATCTCATGACTGTGAGATCAGGACACGAGCTGAAATCGAGGTCGGACGCTTAACCGACTGAGCCACTCGGGTGCCCCTGAGTATCTCCTAATATGCTTCCTCCCTTCATATTTCTTTCCATTTAAACAGAACATTTTGCCTCTTAGTACTGAGCCTATAGAATTAAAACAAAAAACAGATTCGTGTTTCATACATCCTGAATTAAAATGACCACAGAAATAAAACCTACACAGGACCATTTTTTCTTTCCTAAATACTGCTTCTTCTATTAACCCTATCTCAGATTGTTACATACATACAGTCACATATCCATGTGCACCAGTGTCTGCAGAACCTCTAATGTTATGAAACCTTCCTCCCTGATAGAGAACTATGTATTTTCACTTTGACTTGTGGCACATTTTTAAGTAACAATACAGTTTAGTGCTGTAAAAACAGGTCTTAGATTAATGATGACTCTAGCTATTAGGTTAGTGACTGATAGATAACTCTCTCCTGGCTTTTTATAATCATTACTGGTGGCTAATTTGACACTTGATTGTACAACATGCATCTCTCAGGGGATGATCAGGAATGCAAAAGTAGCAAATTCTAAGACGATTTTGCTACTTTTAGCACTTCTGGCAGAAGGACTAAAGAGGGAAGCTATCAAAGAAAACAAAATTAAGGAATAAGTTACCTGTGGATTTCATTTACTCACATCAGGATTGTCCCTCCTTATTGCAGGCTAACTGGAAACAGACTGAACCATGCTATTCATGTTCAAACACTCCAGTGATGTTCTCCAAGAATTTTATTATCTCCAGTTTTATGGTGCCATACTATGCTTTTCCATATGTTTAAATTTTCCAGTTCCATAATCCAAATGCCAAAAAATTACTACACATTCCCTTATACAGTCAAAAATAGGTTTACTGGAATGTTTTAGTTATAGCCGAAGGCAGCAACATTTACAACATTTAGCTTTTGTTACGCCCATAAACGTGGAAATTGCTCGCAAAGCAACTGTAACGTGTGAAGAATCTTGCAAATACCGATGGAACGACGGTGCGTGTCTTAGCACAATGATCTGGTGCTCTCCATGGGCTTCTTTCTGGACTCCCGGTCTGACCCCAGGTCGATGCGATAATGCAGGTCCTTCTACTAACAGTCTGCAGTATCGTCATCACTGTTTAATTATGTATACAAACAATAAACTGGCAAGTATCCGGTTTCAAATTAGATCCTTGGAATATGGCAAAATAGAGGCTGGCTATCTTTGCCTTAAACATAATTTTTAAAGACACATTTTGTTAGAAGGGAAGAAGATAACTGGACATTCTCAATGCTCCAATTTGAAGTGATACTTGCCTCTTAGTTTCTTGAAAAAGAAGTTTTGAAAGTTATATACATGGGTTTCATTTAAATTATGCAGCAATCTTTTATTATTGTTGTCCCAGATCTTGCGTAATGAAGATCTCTGTCACCAAATCAAGTACGGTATTTCATGACTATAAGAACTGCAAAAGAAAGAAATGGGAAAGGAACATATCAAAATCAGATTCACATGCTATGTTAACAATAGTGCTCCTAAATGTAGCTGTGTCCACTTCTGGAAATAGGCAATGAAGAAGAAACTCGAGATGATCTGAGATGAAAGGTAACAAATGAGAATAAATAAGCAAAAACATCATAAAACAAAGTAAATGTCTAACATTGGCCATTAAAAAATTTATTTATTTATTTATTATTTTATTTGAGAGGCTTGATCTCCCGACCCTGAGATCATGACCTCAGCCGAAATCAAGAGTCGGATGCTTAACCGAACTGGCACCCCTGGCATTTTTTTTTAAATGATTTTATTTTTAAGTAATCTCCACACCCAATGTGGGGCTCACACTTACAACCCCAAGACTAAGAGTCATATGCTCTACCAACTAAGCCAGCCAGGTACCCCTAATATTGGCATTTTGATCAAACAGATTATGGCAGTATTACCATAGCATACAGCTGCTAACTTAAATATTATAAATATTATCCACTTTATAAAAAACTATATAGGATATTTTTGAAAAGCATGTTTAATATATTAACAGTAGCTATCTGTGTAGTAAGATTACAGTTGAGTTTTACTAATGTTTTATTCCATATTTTCCAAATTATCCACCATAAATATATGGTCCATTCTTGGTATCTACAGTAGTTACGTTCTATAAAGTCACCACAAACATCGAATCAGTGAATACTGACTGAATCGTTGTTGGTAGGGAACATGCAGGGTTAAATTCTTGCAAGCTCCTGGTTACATTTCTGTCAACCAATCAATATATAACCTTGTGTTTTCTGTACCTTTTAATATATATTGTTGATTCATTAACATTAAGCTCCTGGCCAACAGCACTATATGACTCATGCCTAAATGAAGCTTATCTAACACATGTATTTTCTATAGGGTACATCACAGCCTTCCTGAGGCTGGACAGCACTTCGGCACTACACTTGGGGGCCACTTTGAACAGTGAAATCAACAAGATGCACAAAAATGTGAGAAATGTGGCACTAAATACTTATTTTATGAGCTGAAACTAGAAAGGCAGACCATGGCCTCACTGGACATCAGCTGGGAACGTGCATGTCAGAAGCCTCAAATTTTTCTCTGCTCTCAACACGGCTGCCAATGACTGGGAAAGCACCTCAATACTGATTTCTGGTTTACCAATCAGTGTCACCCAGTGGGTGAATTCCCAAACACAGAATCCACGAATAACGAGGATCAGCAATATTTCTTTGGGACAAACTGTTCTGTTTAAAAAGGGTACCACCATGGAATTTTTCAAGTGGTTATTGTGAGACCCTTTCTAAATCTTCATAAAAATCCCTGTAAACATAGGTAAAGAGGCTTTGGAGAAAAAGAGATAATAAAAATGACCCGACTTTAATAAGAATACAAAGGAAAGGAGAAGACTAATGCTTAAACGCCTGAAAACAAAAAGCAACAAAACAAAAAACTATCATATGGTGAAAATTTATCTGGATTTGTCTTCCAAACATAGTACAAAATACAAGCTTCCATACCTAAAGTTAGTAATAGAAAATGGGTGTAAGAGTAGCCATATCTGGCCTCAAACAAAGAGCTTAGCCCTGTATTTGTGGGTGGGGGTGGGGGGTAGAAAGTTCTCTTTGAGAATCTGATAAAAGATATAGATTCTCTCCCATAAAAATGTACATATGCCAAAATGCAAAACTTTACATACAATTTACAAACATTGTCAGAGCTACAGATCCTAGGTTAAGAGGTCCTGACTTGGGTCAGAAGTCATTACTCAAGCCTGACATTAGTCATACTGGGTCAACTGAAAATAAGTTAAAAGGGAAATTAAAATGAACTCTAAAACAAATAATGCCCCCCACAAAATTACTAGTCCAGTAAATACTTACTGATAATCACTAGCAAAAGGGTAACAGCAACCAAAGCCATGATGGCTTTTATCTACAACACACAAAAAGGCATAAGATAGATATTAATGTTTGACTGGTTAATAAAGTCAAGATTATCTGTAGTGCTATTTATGATACTAACTCATCAATGAACAGGCTCAATCCTTGAAAGCTTTTCACATTTTTTCTCATGTGAACTTGCTGGCTATTTGCATCTTTTTGTAAATAATCAGAGTTCCCAAATTCAAGCGTTTTGCTTGACTGGATTTTGTCCAAGGTGTACTTACTGTACAGCAAACAGTTAACAATCAAAGCCCTCAAGAGCCTGAACATTTGTCTATGATTTCTCATGCTTCTTTCTAACAGAGACCAGGAAAAGTATGAAATTTTAGCAACTCTGTTCAAAAGTGTCAGGATATGGTGAATAACAAAGGCATTTAATACAACTGATTCACTATATACAAAGCAGCATTTTTTATGACACTTATACTCAAAGTATATGAGAATTCTGTTGGTCTTTGTTCCCTTACTCTCTTCTTGGCATTTTTTGTTTCCATTCTGAGGAATATAATTTCAATTCTTCATGAATAACCTCATTTAATAAATGGCTTGCCTAAGGGCACTCTGTGTGCCAGTTTCTCAGTTGAGAGCAGAAAATTTTTATTTTTAATTTACATCCAAATTCATTAGCAAGAGCAGAAACCTCTTAAGATTGGTCCACAGTCAGCTGCTTAATATTTTCAGGTCACTTCTCTATAAAATGGTCACATTCCTCATTTAATCCTAACATGCATAAGCTATAAATTGGTTTGATTTTCCTGATGAATTCAAATGAAAGTCTTGTTTTCATCAAACTTTCTCAGATAGTTGATTAAAGATGGTTCATTAATAAAAAAAAAAAAAAGATGCCCAGCTACTATAAACACATGAAACATTAGGAGTATCAGAAATAGCAACAAGAAGTAGCTATTGTCATGTTCCTGAAACATGTTTCTGGTAACATTTTAGTAGCATTACATTTATGAGAAAAGCAGAGTGACCAAGAGAAGCCATGGAAGCTCTGCAATTTGGACACCAGGTGCCTATTAACATTATGATAACCAAAAGATGTAGAAATTCTCCCTCCCCACCTGTTGGACTAATTTTGTTCACTTATTTTTAAAGTCAGATTTATTGAAATACACTTTCTCTAGAATAAAATTCACCCTTTAAAGTTCATTCTGATGGGTTTTGACAAAGATATAGTTGTCAGCCACCACCACCAGTCAAACATAAGGTATTTCCACCACTCCAAAATTCCCTCATACCCAGTTATAGTCAGTATCCACCTCCCTGCCCTGAGCCATTGGCAACCTCTGATCTGTGCTCTGTCCCCATATCCCTTTTCTCAGCCTTTCCTAAAGTTAATCGAGAAAATGGCAGTGACACAGGGACCATTCAGAAATAGAATTTAAAAATATAATTTCATTTTTCTCCTTAAAAGCATACTGTTCCTCTGATCTTCTGATCTGAAATCCAGTAAGTACAAAACCACAATTTAGATATTTAGATATGGCTAAAAAAAGCTAGTCCCAATGCACATTACGATCATCTTTCTGTGGCTACACAAATGGGTCCTGTGTACGTATGGGGAAAGTGAGTGGCTCGTGGACCCTTTGCTCTTCCAAACCAGGTTATAGAACAGAGAATTTCCATAAAAATGGGAAAACTTAAAAGAAAATGGAAAATTTATTCTTCAAAGGATACTAATTGACAACAAAATTAAAATTCCAGACAAGGGGAACAATGAAACATGTTCCCTTCCTCAGTTCTATTTGTGAAAGTAAGATGACCTAACAGGTAGACAAAAATAAGTAACTCCACAACAACCCTGGGAAGAAATTCTTAGCATATGGCAAAGCCAAGTTTAGAAAGTTATCACTAAACTTGAAAGTGAGAGATTAAAAACAATGAGTTTATGTCTAAGATTTTCAACAAAGCCAAAAATGACGCGTGGAATTGGGAGGAAAAAGAAAACTGCTCGCGTGACATGAAATTCACTATAAAATCTTAAGCATTTTCTGTTCAATGATTAGCAGCCATATTTAAGAGACAAATTCATTCCTATAAAATTTTTGTTAAGAATATATTAATATGTACTTTCATTTTTTTTCCCCTTGTTAAACATTTCTCTTTTATTCCTTATTTCTCTGGAATAATAAAGGATAGATTTTTTTTTAAGCCCCATTTGTCATAATGGATTCTGACATATAAACTACTTTTATTTTTCTCAACAGAAAATTCTTTTTCTCTAGCTTCCACTCCATCTTTTAAATATTTCTATATAATGCTAGAAGTGGCTCCAAAAAGGTACTAATAATAAATCAGATGAAAAATGTATATTTCTTATAAGGTAATAAGTCCGCAAGAAGCTAAATCATTAATAAAATGTGGGTTACTTTCTGTGACGAAATCCATGGAAACATCCCTTTGGGAACTGCTTGATTCCTTTAGGTATTCCTGTCCCCAAAGCTATCAATTATTCAACAAATATTTACTGACTCCCAGCACATCCCAAGTTCAGGAGATAGAAGAAGCAAGGCAGCGGTGGTCCCTGCCCTCCCCCGAGAGCTTCAAATCTAGAGGCCCTATATTCTTCGAAGACCACCTGAGATGCTGGGCCAATTATCCAATAGCTTCTGACTTACTCTGCATCCACGCCACCACATTTGCCTTCGAAGTTGTTTCGATCTGTTGCTAAAAGCAGTTGCATTATCCGATAAGCTTTCTATATCACATAGAGGATGGAGAGAAGGATTAAACGACATAACAGGATTCTTTTATCTAGTCACACAAAGACAAGAAAATATTAATTTCTACTTCTGCAAATGCATTCCCTTTTAAGCACGAAAACAACATCCTCCCTCTCCTCCACCCACAAACTGGCAATCCGTGTTGGGAGAAAAGAAAGAGCACAAAAAGTGCACAAAAGTACAGGTCAGTTTGCTCAGCCCATTTTTACAGTAAGATTAAGAGAAGTCTTCCCAGGGCCCTCAATGTTTTCACATAAACATACGAGTTCTGGTAAGAAAATACTCTTTAAAAATTCAAGTACTTGATACACCTATAGAAAAAAAATCTACATGTGGAGAAGGTTAGATTCTTAGAAGATACAAAAAGAGACTGACTTTGAAGGAAAACAATGAATTTTAAAAGT
Organism: Lynx canadensis; assembly: GCF_007474595.2. Lineage (NCBI taxonomy): Eukaryota > Metazoa > Chordata > Mammalia > Carnivora > Felidae > Lynx > Lynx canadensis. The sequence continues at coordinate 13,791,572 of NC_044319.2, forward strand.
GGTTAAGTTTTTTGGTTAGACAAGTCTGTCCAGGATTAATCAGGTATTTAGCTATTCATCATTGAAACAATATTTGAATACCTAACATGTGACAGCAACTGTTACAAGAGAGACTAACGTTTGTCAGTAAAGAAATGTTGCTAAGTCGCCAGAAAAAGCAGAAGATAAAAACATCAGATTAAATTTGACATAAGTGTTGAAAATAAGTGATTAGACTTCCTCCCTGAGAGTATGAGAAACACAAAGCATATCAACATAATAAGGCAAAAAAATTTCTACTCTATTCAACAATAAATTTAAAAAATTTCCATCTTCAACCAAACAAATAATGCAGTAAGATGATTCAAATAAAGGGAGCTAAAATTAAAGTACTAAAATCACAAACTTAAGGACCAAATATCATTGTCCTAAATCAAGATTCCTAAACTTTGGCTAGAGGAATGTGAGGAGAAAAAAACTATCAAAACACAGATTAACAATATCAAGAAATATATGAAGTAGCTGTACCTGATTTGTCCTGTAGTTCATCTAGTCTCTCCCCTCTTTCAATTACCTTTGTAATATTTTCTTGCATGACATCAATAACTTCATCCACCTGATTCTGAACACTAGTTTAAAAGAAAGGTTTAAAAATTATTTTTTCTTTTAAGAATTTTATAATTGCTGAAACTTTCATTAGAAAACTTCCATGATAGAAAATAGCAAGTTCTCAGACAATTATTCAACTCAAAACATTTAAGGTTATATAGCAATGTCCTTCCATTTGTGGGCTTGAATACCCAGGCAATTAAAGATAAGTAAAAGTAATATTTAACTTAAAGATGGTTTGTTTTTTAGCCCTGTTCCTGCAAATTAAATGTACTGCCAGAATGTCCAGTAATTTTAGAATTTAGTCAAATAGCTTGACTCTAATCCAGTTTAATCTGCTTTTCAACAGGCTACTGGGGCATCACAGACACAGCTATAACGTACTTCTGCTGTGTTTATACACTAAGGCTAACAAAGGAGTTTGCCTAGGATGTTATCAGCTTATGAAAATATTCAGTTTCCAAAACGGAAATGTACACTGATAATCAGGGGCTATAACCATTCACTGCTCGTCAGTTTTCTCATAAACAAACAGGGTTTAAGACACTGGCACACCTGGAAAGGTTTTGAAGTGGCCGAGAGCAGAAAGGAAAAATTGTTTTGCTGTTTTTCAAAATGAAAATATAATTTCCTCCTTTATGTCAGGTGATGAGGGCCTGTTCTAACCAAATTTCAGACTGTCTAATAAAGATTTAATCTTTGGGGTGTCTGGATGGCTCAGTCGGTTGAGCATCCATCCGACTCTTGATTTCTCGGCTCAGGTCATGGTCTCGGTCGGGAGATCGAGCCCCGTGTCAGGATTCATCTTCACTGGTTCTCAGCTGCCTGCTCTCACTCAAGAGTAGCTTCAAGGACATAAACACAGAAGCATTAAGTAACTTACAGTGTTTAGTTTTCCTCTGTTCTGTTACACAAAAATTACCTTAAATTACTTCTTAAAATTGTCATACCAGTGAAATATTTAAAAGGAGAAATAAAATGAACTCATGGTTCTTACAACTCAAAATATGTTTAAAATGCATTGGATTATATATCTCTTTATATATACTAGGTACATACACTATATAGTGTGTATGTGTGTGTGTATATACATATATATATATATATATATATATATATATATATATGGCATATATAAGGATATGCAATTGTTGTTTCCAGTTGGGGAAGAAAGAACTGTGTCAATTATCACAATTTCACAATGTCACAATTGTAAGGTTTTTAAAAAAAACTCACAATACACCTCTTGTCTCTGTCCTCTATTCCACACTACCCCTCAAACTAACCCATTGAGTCAGGAGTAAGGCATGGATGTGTAATTTTTAAAAAAGAGTTCTATCTCTTCCCTATCACAGAGCTGTATCTTCAAAAAGTTTGCTTTAAAATCAAAATGGAGGCCCCATTAGACATAGGTGGGTTCAGAAGTAGTCTCAGATTCAAGTAGCAATTGCTATGTGTGATGACAGTCCTTCCTTCTTACGGTATACCCACTGACTATCCACACTCAGACTCAGGGTTCACCACAGCTCCCCAGAGTTCTGTGCCTCAGATTCTACTGAATATTAGACTGAAGCAGATCCAAGCTGGGACAAGCAGAACTCTCTTCTGCCCAAAAAGATCTAACAAGTCCCTGGATCCCTAAGATGTCTTGTTGCAATTCCTAACCATCTAAACAAAGAGCTAAAGATGTTCACCCTATCTAAGAACAATAGCACAAATACTTAAGCAACTAATTAATATATCCAATAATTAATGAGAGCCCACTACGTATTGTTTCAGGCACTGGGAAGACAGTACTGAAGAAAGCAGACAATTCTGGCTCTCATGGAACTTAAGTTCAAATGTGCAAGGAGCGTACTGCATTAACTCTTAGAGCTGTGACACAGCCGGTCCCCATCCCACTTCTCCATTTAGAGCATTTAACACTAAGTGAAAGTACATACCGATTTTCTGCCTTTCCCCCACTAAGCTCGATGAATGCAGAAAACGTGCCTATCTTGTTCACTTTTGCAGCCCTAGTACCAGCCACGGTGCTCGGAGCAGAGTACCCATTCAATGAACATTTGTTGAATAAGCAAACAATTTGAGTATAAATCCTGCAAAAGCATACCCGGTTACCTGAGGAAGATATAATGAGGCAGTATACCTGGAGGTCTTCATTTTTTTTTAAATGTTTTTATATTTGACAGAGAGAGAGAGAGAGAGAGCGAGCAAGGGCGCACATGAGTGGGGGAGGGGCAGAGAGACAGGGAGACACAGAATCCGAAGCAGGCTCCAGGCTCTGAGCTGTCAGCACAGAGCCTGAGGTCGGGCTCTAACTCACGAACTGTGAGGTCATGACCTTAGCCAAACTTGGACGCTCAACCGACTGAGCCACCCAGGCGCCCCTGGAGGTCTCCATTTCACTGTGACAACTGTAACAGAAACACAGCTATTGTTCATCAACGACTAGTTTTGAAATACCCAGGTAGCTATTTTCAACATTTGCAGGAGATGACAATAGCCTAAAGTAAGGCGGTTCTGCAGGGTAGGAATGGACAACATGTGCTGCAGCCCTACACATGATCAGATGATGGCTCCTACAGACATTTAATACACTACACGATTCTAAAGCAAAATAAAGTTCACCATCCACTGGTATAACACTCAATCCAGCTACTATAAAACCCTTATTTAATAATGGACAATCTCACAATTGGGTTTCTGTATTTTAAGATGTTCTCATGCCCAGAACACAACTTCCATAGAAGAGAAAATTATCTATTTGTTTTAATATAAAGGGTAATTTTTTAAAAACAAGCAATAACATATTTTGCAATTACCTTTTACATTTTCACAGCAGTTACAGTACTGGGTTCTATTTGTATTTTATGTTGATCCTATCCTCATCATTACACTTCAAATGCCTTCAAAGCAGAGACTGTCCCACTTGTCCTTTTATTTCCTAGGTCATGTGAAATGCGCCCAGTAGGCATTCAACAAATATTTTCGGATCTGAATGAAATATCTCATTCATTCAAAAAACATTTATTAAGGAATTATTATGATACTATTTATTGAGGACACCAATGTGAAGGTTTTAAGTCCAGTCTTTAGAAAGATTACAGTCTACTGGGGAAAACTGGTATCCACGATTATACTACCATGTGTTAAGTGCCACAATGGAAGGAAGCCCATGGTACCAGTCATGCAGCCTAGATGAATTCAGCCTGGATCAGAGAGAGGTGGCGTCGAGATCCTGGTACTGAGTTTTGAGGGGAGAAGTATGAATTGGGCAGAGTAATGAAAGTGGTTGATGGTGGGAAAGTTCTAGGTAAGAGGAGGGGATATTTCAAGTATCAAGTGATTCACTGGACATTGGTGAAGAAGCTGGGGCAAGAAAAGGGTGCAGGACTTCTAGATTTATAATTTGAGCAACTGAGCGTCCATAGATGATGAGCATTAACTGAAAGAAAAAATTAAGAACTCAAAGGAAAAGCAAGTTTGTATAGGAGGGTGTGGAGATTTATATCATTTCCAGTTAAAGGAGAGTCGGATGGTAGAAGAAAGGACACAAGAGAGAACATACCCAGGAAAGGATAAAACATGCAGAAAGGAAAAGGTATTTCAACGTTGACTTAAGTCATCCTTAGAGTCTGACACAACTTGTATTCCTGAAACGTCCCTATTCTAATCATCAACAGGGAAGCTGCGGTGTTGTGGAGTCTGTCACAAACCTCTTGGAGCCTCATATTTTCCCACATGATCGTCTCTCACGTGTGAGAATTAGATGTAATAGTGTTTAAACGCTTAGCACAATGCCTAACCCTTAGCCTGTGCTTACTGTCAGTGTTCTTCCATTAAGAAGAGAAAAGTGCTCAGCAACAAACACTTTTCCCTTATTTTATAAAGAAAATATTTATTTTTACAGTTAACACCCCCATCTTGTGGCTTTTTAAGGTACTGTTGACAAAAGAAGGTTTAAAGTTATGCTGTATTTCTGCAACTATATTGCTGTTACATCATGGAACATTCCTTGGGGGCCTTTTTATAAAGTTAAACTGATTGGACCAAGACTATAGTTAGGAAATTCCCTACCCAGAACAGAGAATGACTGTAATCCATTAGAGTTGCATTTATAAAGCTATTATTTAACTTAAAAGCAAAGAAAACATTCCAAAGAGAATCATACATTTTATACAGGCACGTGATTACTGTAAATCTAACCAGAAAAAAATCTTCCCTCAAACACTTGAATATTTTTTTGTGAAAATAATCTGGTGGCAACATGCCAATCGAATTCAAACAAAGTAATAATGTTGCTGATCCATGAGGTCAAGAAACACCCTGTATTAAAATGTTATAAACTACATGGTGGTAACAGCTTAAAGAACTCACCAGCGCTAACAGCGCTAACAATTTTGGTTACTCAACTAATGCCAGGTATCTGTCTATGGGCAAGCTGTGTGGCAGATTGTGCTCTGCCATCTTGGGGCATTCTGGGCACACACACGGAGTCATGCCCTGGTTAAATAAGCATCCATGAGTCTGTGCCCACAAGGTTTAGATGACTGACCACCTTTTAAGTCTGGCAAGATTTTAGCTCTAGAGAACAATTATACTTACTCAACAATTCCTTACTTTTCTAAAATTCTGTGATCACCAAAGATATTGTGCTAATCAATATGTACATATACATTTTCATGTGTGTGTGCCTGGCACTTGTTCACATAGACATATGCTTTGTTTGCAATGCCCATTTGGTACAACCAGCAGTGGTTTGGGGTTCGGCTGGAAAATCATATTCAGAAGACTCAATAGGCCATACTCAGTACTAGGCTCACTCTGCAGAAGGGTATCAGAGAGAAAAGCAAGCATATGGGCAGGACAAAAAACAAGTGTGTCATCAGTGGAGTCCTCTTCTCTTAGAGCAGCTTAGGTATGAGAACTATGTGGGTGGAACAGAAGTCACTCTGGCTCAGTGTAGAGGAACAGCTCTGCCATGGCATCCTGATGACCCTGAATGTTTTGTAACCCTCCCAGGACATGAGAAGATGAATGAAGCCATCTCCCACTCATCTCCCTAGAAGACTGTCCACAGACAATTTCTTACCACCTCCCAGGTTCTGATGATGTATGAGGCTTTCTGCAGGGCGTATCTGCCGACTATAAAACCGCCGAGCTACAGTGCAGAACTGGCTCCTCTGTAACAGGGTACCCTACAACTCCTATTACAGCCATGCGGCCCCTTTTGTTTTGGAATCATCATTTTTGGTGTGTCCGAGAACCCAGAGAGTCTAGCAATTCTTCCTTTTACTGCCTACACGTTATGGACTGCCTGAATCGAAGCAGTCCTTTGTATCTTTACTGGCCAACAGAGACTTGGAGCAGCAGACTCTTCTGCTGGCCTTGAAGGAGCAAGTATCATGGGTTCTCCAACTGCAAGGAAAAGAATTCTGTCAATACTACCTGAGCTCAGTCACTAAATGGATCACAGCCCTGGCAAAACCTTGATTTCAGGCTTGTGAGACCCTGTGCAGACAGCCCACCTAAGCAGTGACTGAACTCCTGACCCATGGAAAACGTGAGATGATAAATACGTATTGTTTTAGACTGTTAAGTTCAGGGCAATCTGTCAGACAGTAAGAGAAAATGAAAACGTCCTGTCCAGAACTCAGTTTGTTGGAACCTTGGTTCTGATTTCAGAATCCATTAGCTAGGATTAGGTGAACTACGGATATTTTTTTCTTCATACCAACGGCTACCTGACTAAAGCCCAAGTATCTTAACAGTAACTTGATTTCCTATCACAGCACCCTTCCCACTATGTGCCACCTATAGCCTGAACTAGAGCAGTGGCTATCCCTCCTGAGATCCTGAATCCATTTAGTTTACTGTCCATAGTTAGTATTCAAAACTTAGTCTGTTTCCAAAGCTGTTTCACTGCTCTGCCCATTCTGTCTCCCTTCTTGTCAGGACTCAGATCCTTCTAACATTAGATACATTTACTACCGCATTACCCATCACCCACCACCACCAACATATATAAAGGTTTAAACGGAAAATTAGTTACCCATAAAACTTAGATCAATATATGTATTAGAATAAGTAATAGATATGACAACATTCTGGAGGGATATAAAAAACAACTGCACTTTCAAAAACCAAACCTATGATATTACATCTATTATTCTGAAAATGGGACTCAAGCACAGATTTAAACCAAAACTGACCTTGAGATTATGCTAAATAAATGCATCTGACATAAAAGTAATCAAGTTAAGAAAACCAACAAACAGGCACCAGATTCTATGATTCAGAGGTAGCTTTGTGAAAATAGAAAGTTACTGGATTTTTACAATCCTGTATTATAGTCAGTCTACATCTGGGCTCAGCAAAGTTTTTTCTGTAAAGGGCCAGACAGACAATAGGTACTTTAGATTCTGTGGGCCATAAGGTCTTTGTCACAGCTACTCAAATCTGCCATGGTAGTTTGAAAGCAGCCACTGGCAATAAGAGAATAGGCATGGCTGTGTTCCGATAAAACTTTATTTAGAAAAACAGGCAGTAACCAGATTTGGCTCCTAGGCTGTAGTTTGCCAACCCTGGGTCCACACAGAAATACGATAAAATCACTTAAACAAATGAGTATCTCAGGAACTTACTGCTTAATTTTATCATTTCTAGGTCCAAATCTTGGTCCAGATGGTCCCCTTCTGAAAACAAAATACCAAGCACATATTAATGAGAGCATTAAAATAAAAAATAGAAAACACATACAATCAGGCTTAATTCTAAACACGGACCAGTAATTTACCCCAAGGAACCACACATAACTGGTATTGCTGGAACGTGATGTGTAATCACATCTGCACTTCACTGGCCACAACTAACCTCATTCTTCTGAATGTTAAAACTTTCAGAGAAAATAGAGTTTATATAACCTTAAGTTACACACAGGTTGTTGTAATCACTAAACTCTGAAACATCGTAACAAGAGTGCCAGTGACTATGAATAGCTTTCTGATCAGTTATAGACAGAAAAAGTAAATTCACCTTTGAATTAGGTTATAATAAATGCTGATTATCAAAAATGGATACAGAAAAAAATCCATTCAAAACATTCTTTTTTGTTGCTCATCTTAAATTTATCAACAAAGCTAACGGGAAATTCAGGTCTATGAAAATACCAACATTTCTCAAACTGTTATTTGTTAGTCAAGTGTTGTATCATTTCAACCAATCCATTTTTTTTTTTTTTTAATTTTTTTTCAACGTTTATTTATTTTTGGGACAGAGAGAGACAGAGCATGAACGGGGGAGGGGCAGAGAGAGAGGGAGACACAGAATCGGAAGCAGGCTCCAGGCTCTGAGCCATCAGCCCAGAGCCCGACGCGGGGCTCGAACTCCCGGACCGCGAGATCGTGACCTGGCTGAAGTCGGACGCTTAACCGACTGCGCCACCCAGGCGCCCCGTCAACCAATCCATTTTAATATTGGGGAAATAAAAACTTGTGGATAATCCATTTTGAGTAATTAGCATTCCTCTGATGATTGAGAATAAGGTATAAATTATAAAACTTAAAAAAAAATAGAATTGGGGAGACTGGCTCAGTTGGTGGAGCATACGACTCTTGATCTCAGGGTTGTGAGTTTGAGCCCCATGTTAGGCATAGCGCTTACTTAGAAAAAAAAAATTACAAAAAAGAAAAGAAAAAGATCTCTACCAATTAATCACTAACTCCCCACTCCTCCTCCTCCTAGCCCCTGGCAATCTCCATCCTGCTTTGTGTCTCCATGAATTTGTCTACTCTAGGTAGTTCATATAAGTGGAATCATATAAAATTTATCCTTTTGTGAACAGCTTCTTTCACTTAGCATAGGTTCTTGGAGATTCATCCATGTTGTAAACATATGTCAGAATTTCCTACCCCCCCCCCTTTTTTTTTAATATTTGGAAAGAGAGAGAAAGAGAAAGAGAAAGAGAGAGAGAAAGAGAGAGTATGTGTGTGTGTGTGTGTGTGTGTGTGTGAGAGAGAGAGAGAGAGAGCGAGAGAGCGAGCAGGGGAGGGGCAGAGAGAGGGGGAGAGAGAGAATCCCACGCAGGCTCTGTGCACTCCGCAGGCTCTGTGCAGAGTGCACAGAGCCTGATGTGGGACTCGATCTCAAGAAACGTGAGATCATGACCCAAACCAAAATCAAGTCAGACAATTAACTGACTGAGCCACCCAGGCACCCCAGAACTTCCTTCCTTTTTAAGACTAATATTCTTGGGGCGCCTGGGTGGCGCAGTCGGTTAAGCGTCCGACTTCAGCCAGGTCACGATCTCGCGGTCCGTGAGTTCGAGCCCCGCATCAGGCTCTGGGCTGATGGCTCAGAGCCTGGAGACTGTTTCCGATTCTGTGTCTCCCTCTCTCTCTGCCCCTCCCCCGTTCATGCTCTGTCTCTCTCTGTCCCAAAAATAAATAAACGTTGAAAAAAAAAATTAAAAAAAAAAAAAAAGACTAATATTCTACTATATCCATACACCGCACTTTGCTTATCCATTCACCCGCTGATGGACATTTAGGTTGCTCCATCTTTTGGCTCTTGAGAATATTGCTGGGTGTTGATAAACTGCTGGGTGATAAACCTGGATTTTGATTTCTTTTTTAAAAATTTATTTGGTTTGTCTCCTCTTCAACACCCAAACAGACCCACAGTGTGTGGAAGCTGTATTTTGAGCAAGTGTGCTAGCTGCTTGTCAGGCCCTCTGCAAAAGGTACATTATTGGGAGTGGACTTCCAGGGGTACGTAGCAGGTCTGAAGAATTAGTGTTTCTCACAAGGTATCTCGCTGACCTTGAGAGGATCATTTATGTAACCTTTTCAATACAAGGCCTTTTCAATGCGAGGTCCTTTCTGACGGGTAGCTAGTGCTCTAGGTCTAAGGCTTTTTACCATATTTGCCACTGTGGCAATTAGCTTTGTGACTCTTGGGAAATCTTGTCACATGTAGGAGGTATCTTCCCACATCATCTGACCTTGCCAAAATGATACTATTTCCTATTAATGGATTTGTTTCCTATGTTGTTCACTGCTTCATGGCTGTCAATTATTTTTATAAAATGTTTTTATGTAGGGGAAAAGCCTCTACAAAAATCTTACAAAATTATAACAAAGAGGGAGGCCAATGTTTGGGGGGGAGGGGGCACATCTGCCTACACCAATCTCTAGAGAAAACTCCTGCCACATATGTCCTCCTTCCTGCCTTTGCAAATACAACTTAGGCCTATATGATGACAGCCCTTTCTAATTATAACTGTAGATGACTGATCAGATCAATTAACTGACAAAGTATCAAGGCAATTCAATGGGAAAAGGATAATCTTTTCATCAGCTGGATGGATAGCCATATGCCAAAAAAAATAAAAATAAAAAAATAATAATTATCCTTCACCCTTACCTCAACCATACATAAAAATTTACTTGAAACAGATTACAGAGCTAAATGTGAAAGCCAAAACTAGAAAATTTCTAGAAGAAAACATAGGAGGGGATGCCTGGGTGGCTCAGTCAGTTAAGCATCCGACTCTTGGTTTTGGCTCAGGTCTCAATCTCATGGCTGGTGGGATCAAGCCCTGCACTGGACTCTGTGCTGACAGCACGGAGCCTGCTTCGGATTCTCTCTCTCCTTCTCTCTTTGTCCCTCCCATTTTCATGCATACTCTCTCTCTCAAAACAAACTTTAAAAAAATTAAAATAAAGAAGAAGAAAACATAGGAGAAAATCTTAGTAAACGTGGGTTTGGCAAAGATCTCTTAAATAAGCAAAAACAATAAAAGAAAAATGTAATAAATTGATTTCATCAAAATCAACACAAAAGATACTGTCATGAAAATGAAAAGATTAAGTCACCAGATGAAAAGTAAATGTCTATAAAACACATCTGACAAAGAACTTGTATCCCGAATACATAAACAACTACATAAAAAGACAAATTTAGACCTGGACAAAAGACTTTAACATGTACTTAATCCAAGATATGGGGATGACAAACATACAAAAAAGAGGTCCAACATAACTTGTCATTAGGGAAATGCAAATTGAAACGATAGTGAGATACCACTACACATCTGCAAGAATGACTAAAATTTAAAAACTGACCATATATAGTACTGACGAGGATTTAGAGCAACTAGAACTCTTATACGATGCTGGTGGGAATATAAAATGGTGCATCACTTTGGAAAACAGCTGTAAATATATACCGGCCACTCGACTAACTCCTAAGTATTTTCCCAAGAGAACTGAAAGCATCAATCCACACAAAAACTTGCACATAGACGTTTACAGTAGCTTTATTCACAATAGCTAAAACTTATAAACACCACAAATATCCATCAATAAGTGAATGGATGAATGAACTACAGTATATTCACACAATAGAATACTTCTCAGAAATAAACTATCGATACATGGGATAGCGTGGATAAATCTCAAAATAATTATGCAAAGGGAATGATACCAGGAAAAAAAAGGCATACTGTGGGATACCATTTAAAAAATTCTAGAAAACACAAACTACAGTGATAGAAAGTAGACCAGTGGTTGCCTGGGGATTGGGAGAGTGATAGATTACAAAGGGTATGAGGAAATTTCAGAGGGGACGGTCACGTTCATTACTTGATTTTGGTGATAATTTCACAGGCGCATAGTACATGCACCAAAACTCATATTATATACTCTATATGCATTTTACTGCATGTTAATTATACTCCAATAAAGCTATTTAAAAAAAAAACTTACAGAAAAAAGTCTTCTTCTTCATCTGAATCATCTTCCAAAAGATTTCTCTGTCAAAAAAAGAGGGGGAAAAAAAAAAAGACGTGAGTTTTCAGATTCAGACGTCTTGCAAACTGTCAGGGAGGAGTAATGAAAGGAGTTCTATTCTGGTGAAATTTCTTAACTCTAAGCTTCCAGACAGAGGGAAGAGTGGTTACATGTGCTTTATCGCAAGCTGAAAGAACCACATTTGCCAACTTTCCGAAGAAAATGCTTACAATACCGGAATCCTATCACTGACAACACGGTAGAAAGGTCACTGAAACCAGCAGGGAACTGAGGAACTGTAGGCAGTCAGGAAGACATTAAGTCCCGTCTCCTTCCCCGCCTTCCAGTCTCTCTCCACTGGCAGAACCTAATAGGAAGCCATGCGGCAAAGGAGAAGTGCAGTTGCTGAGTCCAACTCTAGCATCAGACAGAAGGGTACAGAGGATAGGTTTGGAGCTGAGACACAAGGGTTTAAGAATCGGCACAGTCCACCTACTGCCTTCACAGTTCACAAATAACCTTCGACACATATGTGAACTTCCAAACAAAAACCACTTTATACTTTTACTCTATAAGATGCAACTATTTTCCTTAAAATGAAGATGATCTCACCCTCTCCCCAAAAGGGGAAGATATAAAGTTCCAAAAGGAGCGTAATGAAGAGCAGCAACCAGACTTCCCCGCATAGAAGAACTTCAATAGTACACAGCTTCTACACAGAATAACAGCTCCCCAAGACAGAAACCGGAAACCGTGACTGTTTCCTCACATGCTAAGAGGGCCTCTGCAGGTGCGACTGAGTTACAGGTCTTGAGGTGGGAAGATCAATAAGGATTATTCACGTGGGCCCTACATAATCCCAAGAGTTCTTAAAAGAGGGAGGCAGAAGTGCCAGAGAGAGAGGGAGGGAGAGAGAGGAAAGAGGGACAGACGAGTGGGGAGAGAGACAGAATAGAAGATGTTATACTGCTGGCTTTAAAGACAGTGGAAGGAGCATGAGCCAAAGATGATGGGAAGCTTCTAGAAGCTGGCAAAGAGAAGGAAACAGACCCTCCCTTACAGCTTCCAGAAGGAACACAGCCTGGCCAGAGCCTTGATTTTAGCCCAGGAAGACCCACTTTGGACTCCTGGTCACCAGAACTAGAAGATAATAGATTTGTGTTGTTTTGAGTTTGTGGTAATTTGTTACAACAGCAATAGGAAACAAATACACCACCTATTGCCTTTTCTGAGAAAATTACTCAAGGAATTGCACCAGCCCAAACAATAACAAAACCCAATTAAATCAGAGCAAAGATTCTAAGACAGAGGTCAATAAAATCAATGAACCTAATAAAATGTGTGGTCAGTTTTGAATAAATACGGTAATGTGATTGTGAACTACTTATAGCTACGGAAAAAGAAAAGGTATAATATAAGGAGAAACTTTAAAAGAGCCCCAAACCATTCTAACAAAACCTAGAAGCTGGGAGAAGAGTGAAGCAAGTAAGTAACATAACAGTCGCACCTGCTGGGGAGACAAGTGGAGGCAGGGAAAGTGGGCCAGAATGAGGAAGTAAAACAATGGAAGGGACGTGGTGTTTGGTATGTTGACAGAGAAAACAGATTTAAACATCACTGTTAAAATATGAAGTTAATAACAAAAAAGAGAGAGATACAAAGGGAGAAAGGAAGGATACTTTTAAACTGCCTAGTGATACTGAGGCCGAGGAGATGAGGAAAAACAATCAATCTGCCAAAGAAGTCAGGGAAAAGAGGAAAAATATATGAAATATAATGATCTATGCATAATGATATATAACATATCACAGAGAGAAAAAATGAAAATAGGATGCATTCAATACTTTTTTTAATAAATATGTCTGAGCATCTGAGCATCTTCTATGTGTCAGGCACTGTTCTAGGTATCAAGACAGCTTTGAACAAGACAAAGTCTGAGCTCTCACAGAAAAATATTCGATGGTAACAAATGCTATGCAGAGGGGTGCCTGGGTGGCTCAATCGGTTAAGTGTCTGACTTCAGCTCAGGTCACGATCTCATGGTTCATGGGTTCGAGCCCCACATCAGACTCTGTGCAGACAGCTCAGAGCCTGGAGCCTGCTTCAGATTCTGTGTCTCCCCGTCTCTGCCTCTACCCTGCTCATACTCTTGTCTGTCTCTCTAAAAGTAAAATAAATGTTTAAAAAAAAAAAAATGCTACGCAGAGAACTGAAACAGAGATAGGATAGAAAGTGACAGGGTGACTAAATGAGATTAGGTTGTCATGGAAAATCACTCTCAAGAAGTGAAACTTAAGCAGAGATCCAAATGATAACAAAGGGCCAACCAAAGATCAGGGGGAAGGGCATTCACTGGCATCAGAGGGACTGGCTAGCACAGAAAAAGCCCAAATACGTTAGTTGTTGTAACAAATGTGAATGGTATGAATGCTCCCGTGGGGGATAAGCTTAGGAATTCCCTGGGCCTACACCAATGGGTTAAGGAGGCACAAAGAAACACAAAGTCATAAAATGCTCACACCTGAGTTTGGATAACCAGATTGGCACTCCAAGAATAGGGAGGTGCAAAGGCACCCCAAAATAGGGAGGGGTGCTGAACCCCCACAAATATATAGAGAGAGGCAAAGGCCTGAAATAGAATCAGCGCAAAGGTGCCCAATACATAGGAATAACAAGATTAGGTATTCAGGGTGAAAGCACCCCAAGTTTAGTACTACAGCAGAAAGCTGCTTTCATAGAATAGGGCCAGGGCAGGTAAATTGGTGAATTGGACTTTGGACCACTGCACTGCAGGCAAAGCAGCCCAAGGTGGCTTATTAACCCTGAGGTTATTCCCCCTACCTGTCTCATCTCCTAGGCTGGCAAAGATAAACAGGCACAGCGCCTCCTGTCTGCTGTTAACAACCATCTACCCATCTGCCCGGCACCTGGAATTTATTTTATATTGAGCCAAACCCCAAACACTGTGTATCCTCAAAATCCCTCTTTCCCCCTCACACCCACAAGTTAATGTTCCTAGTTTCTTTGTCTCTTTATACACACCCATCACGTTTGCAAGCCTTCTGATCTGAATAAATATGGGGCAAGGACCCTTATTCGGGGCTCTTGCCTTTTTCCCGGACATTAGCCATCTCTCGTTTTAATCCTGCGTTCGCTCTTTTGCTAGACAAAAGAGAACTTTAGACTTAGAGTCTACGATATGCTCCTATTAAAAAAAAGAACTACATGTGATTGGAGTTCAAAAATTCCAGCCAATATCTGTTTACAAAAAATTCACCTAAAACAAATTATCAAATAAAGGAAGAAAAGAAGAGGTGGGAAAAAATTATCAGCAAATTCTAACAAAAAGAATGTTAGAGTTAGCAATATTAATACAATGACAAATTTAAGACAAAAGCATTAAACAATCAAATTTAAGATTTTATAATGATAAAATGCATAGTCCACCAAAAAGATTTAACAGCAATGAATGTTTATATATAACAACATAGTTGCAAAAGATATAAAGCAAAAGCTGCTCAAATTATAAAGAAAGAAATGGATACATTCAAAATCATAGGGAAGATTTAACATACCCTTCAGAGATAGAGAAACTAAGAAGACAAACAATAATCTAGAACTTTATATTTAGCAAATTTTAATTTCAAATATCCAAGAAATAGATGTGCCACAAAAGAATTTTAATAAATTCCCAAAACTAGAAATTACATAGGTCACATTCTCCAGGCATAATGCAGTGGAAATTAAAACAGGTAACAAAAGGGGCACCTGGGTGGCTCAGTCGATCAAGTGTCCGACTCTTGATCTAGGCTCAGGTCATGATCTCACAGTTCATGTGTTTGAACACAGAGCCTGCTTGGAATTCTCTTTCCCTCTCTATCTACCTCACTCATGCTCTCTGTCTCTCTCAAAAATAAGTAAAGAAACTTAAAAAAAAAGTAACAATACAACTTTAAAACACTCTTCTAATTAACACATTAAAATGTAATGGAAATTTAACAGACTATTTAGAAATAAGTGACACCAGGAACACTAGAGAACAAAATCTGTAGGTTATGGGTCATAGCAGCACTTAAAGGAAAATGCATTTATTTACGAAATCACAAAAACCGAATATATATGAAATAAGTATTTAACTCTTAAGATGGCTGAATTATT
Source organism: Lynx canadensis (assembly GCF_007474595.2). Taxonomy (NCBI): domain Eukaryota; kingdom Metazoa; phylum Chordata; class Mammalia; order Carnivora; family Felidae; genus Lynx; species Lynx canadensis. Next base: position 13,807,108 of record NC_044319.2, read on the forward strand.
CCTAAGCAACACACAACTCCAGAAGTTTAAGAGAAAAAGATTAATGGATAACATAAAAATGTTAAACATGAAAAACTATCATAAACAAAGTTAACTGGCAAGTAACAGATTGGGCAAAAAAATCTGCAACATACTTTCAGAAAAGGTCTGACATCTGTATTATATCAAGAGCTCTGAGAAAACAATAAGAAAAAGACGGCAAGGGAGAAAAATAGTCAATGGAGAGAGATAGGCAATTCCAGACAGAAGAAGAAATGGCCAATGATCACATGAAAAGATGTTCAAAGTCAGTAACAGTCAGGGAGATGCATTAATTAATTCCTCCAACAAATATTTCTTGAATGCTATTCTAGCTAGTAAGTTTAACAGTCACTATATTTATGAAACAGTTCATGTGCCTTAAAAGATAATGACACTAATGATAAAATATATTTATTATAGTTGTACTGTAAGAAACACACATGAAAATCAATGTCTTTACACCCATTCATTGAACAAACACAAGGGCTAGTGAGACACTATCAAAAAAAGAGAACAGGACACAATGAGATAACGCTTTACACCCACTAGGCAGATAATAATAGCAAGTGTTAGGAGGAAAAATTGGTGGTGAGGAGAAACTGGTTGGTAGAAGAAATGCAGAGAAATTGGAATCCACATATACTGCTGGTAGGAATGTAAAAATTGTGCAGCCACTCTGGAAAACAATTGGGCAATCTTCAAAAGGGTGAATAGAGAGTTACTATAATACCCAACAATTCCACTCCTAGGTATTCACACAAGAGAACTGAAAACATGTTCACACAAAAACCTGTACATGAATGTTTATAACACTGCTATTCTTAATAATCAAATAGCCAAGAGTCAAAAGCAGTATGCAAGAAGTCCTTAATATTAAAAAAAAAAACTCAAGGGGCGCCTGGGTGGCACAGTCGGTTAAACGTCCGACTTCAGCCAGGTCACGATCTCGCGGTCCGTGAGTTCGAGCCCCGCGTCGGGCTCTGGGCTGATGGCTCAGAGCCTGGAGCCTGTTTCCGATTCTGTGTCTCCCTCTCTCTCTGCCCCTCCCCCGTTCATGCTCTGTCTTTCTCTGTCCCAAAAATAAATAAACGTTGAAAAAAAAAAAAATTAAAAAAATAAATAAATAAAAATAAATAAAAAAAAACTCAAATGTCCGTCAAGTGATGAACAGATGTGATATATCCATATAACGGAATATTATTCAGCAATAAAAAGGAATGGCATACTGATCTATGCTACAATATGGATGAACTTCAAAAACATTATGATTTAAGTCCAAAATGCCAATTACAAAAGACAACATATTGCATGATTCCATTTATATAAAATGTCCAGAGTAGACAAATCTATAGATTGGTGGTTGCAAGGTTGAGGGGATGAAGAGATGGGGGATGACTGCTAAAAGGTACAGGGTTTCTTTCTGGAATAATGAAAATGTCCTAAAATTGACTGCAGTGATAGTTGCATAATTCTGCAAATATACTAAAAACCATTGAGTTGTACACACTTTAAAAGAGTGAATTGTATGGCATATGAATTTTATCTCAATAAACCTGTTACTAAAAAAAGTGGAATGGGCAAGTGGAATAAAACTTTAAATAAAGGTTTAAAAAGTAATTTACAGATTATTAGAACCAGTTATCAAATTTCACCATCTGGTAACTATTCAAAAGGAGGTCTCTATTTAAACAGCCAATTTTGTTCAATTCTGATTCAATACCCTATTTTTACAATAAATCATAGTAGTAATCAACCAACAACAGTTACAGTTACAAGTCTCAGTGGTGGATTGAGACTCTGTATTTTATAATTTTAAGTCTATACATAAAGTTTATTTTACAAGCAATTAGTCTATTGGTGGATTATACCTCCTTCAAGTAAAAACTACAGAAAGTTAGGATAAAGGGAAGATACATTTCCTGTATTATACTAAAAGACACTTTTAAATTGTAAGATGTTGGGCAGAGTGAATAATAGGAGGTTCAGAGCTTGTACAAAAAAGGAACGTGTAAAATGAAGTCAAGTAGACTATAAGCTCTATATGGGCCCTCCAGTTTTTAGCACAAGAGCAGGTGGTCAATAAATGAATCCGTAAATGAAGGAATAGCAATGAGATAGGAAGTGAGCAAGGGCTTTAGGTTGCTGGATAAAAAAGAATACCACTAATTCCTTCCCTAATAAATATTTAGTGAGTGCTTATTCTAAAAGCAACCTATCTACAACATTTATATCAAATGCTGTCTTCCAAAATTCAGATTTATACACATCTGCATAGAATGTTCTGGGATAAATAGGAAATTGAACATTATATAAAAACTACTCTGGACTCCGAGGACAGTTACAGAACAAGAATTCTTTATCTGCAATTTCAAAAATCTAAAAAGTTCTGAAAACCAAGAGGTTTTGTAAGTTTAGAGCCAAAACTCATTTGGAGGAAAACCTAGCGTGAACTGATGTTAGCTTTACTTACTAGTCAGACATTTCTCTGAGAAATACTAACATACTTGGAGGTGCTGCTCCAGACACTAAAAAGGCTGTTATATAATATGCACTTAACTACCTTACTAAAATCTTAAAAACTCTCAATTCCAACCAATTTTGGCCCAGAGTTCTGAATAAGATCCTGTGTATTTAACATTCTCTTTGAAAGACTAGAAAGAAGCAGTGAGCATAATCTGATCAATAATGGATGCAGGATTCAAATGAATCACCAATCTAAGGAACATACACTTTTAAATATTTACTATGAAGAAAAAAATATAAAGTAGAATACAGCCATAAAATTTAGATTTTTCTAAAACAATTTACAAAAGGAATGAAAGCATATTTTTAATCTGTTTAAAAACTGAAGATTCTGAACTTACCCTTTCACTTTTCACAGAACCAGTGACATCATCGTCATTTAGGTGGCGCTTGAACTTGGGAGGCATATTTTTTACTCAAGAGGTACTTCTCTGTTTCCCAGCAGAACAAGTATTCGCCACCTTAAGGGAAAATGCATGTCATTATATTTGAGACTTGAGGGTGAAAGCTAAAGTACTTAAATAGTGTTCAAAGCCTTGTATGGTGGAGCCTCCTTGACTTCTCTGACTTCAACCACTGCCTTCCCACTTGCTTCATTCCGGGTGATGCTGTCCTCCATGCCAGGCCTTGATACATAAAAAAGTTAAAAACCGTGAGAAAATGTATGTAACTTGTAACTTGTGAAAGAGAACATGTGGGGGAAATCAGTGATTTTTTTTTTTTTTTTATAATATTTATTTTGAGAGAGATGGAGCACATGTGCGAGCAGGGAAGGGACAGAGAGAGAGGGAATCCCAAGCTCCTTGCTGTCAGTGCAGAGCCCAATTCGGGGCCTGATCTGAGGCACCAGAGATGATGACCTGAGCCGAAATTAAGACTCGGAAGCTAAAACGACTTCTGAACTACCCAGGTGCCCCTAGTGAAAGTTTTTATAAAACTAAAGAGCAGATTGCCTAGGAGTGCGGGAAATTTGGAGAAAATGAGGCATTAAATGCTTTAAGAGTTTAACCTGGAATTAGAAGACAGAACACTCCTAGTTCTCTAATTTTTAGTTAGTTGATTAAACCATGATTCCGTTTCAAGTGTGAAATAGTGATTTCTAGGCTTCTGCATGGAGTTGGCACAGTCAATCAGATAATTCATGCAAAAACATTCTGTAAATTATAACACCCTATTCTAAAGCACAGCACTAGGCTCTAAGAAAAGGGATGTTTATTAAATACTGTGTTAAACAGAGCCAGGATGCTGTTTTGAAGGGTTTTTTTTGGTTGTTGTTATTGGTTTTCTTTGGTTTTATTTCTTTTTTTCCTACAGAAAGTTTCACAGCTTTTCATATGCTAATATGCATTGTGGTTTTCCAAGAAAATGCTTGAGTATGCAGCTTATTCAAAATTTCTGGAGAAAAAGCTGACATGCAAACATGAGTTTTCAGTTTCTTGGATTATAAAATGGATAAAAAATGAGAATAGCTACTAGCTAAAGTACTGAATCTTTTACTATGTGGTATGCACTGTGCTCAGTGACTTACATGTATTTTCTTTTAGTCTATATGATACTCCTTTAAAGTAGGCACTAAGAAGCTAAAAGAGAATTTAATTTAGGAAAAGTAACTAATATTCCCTCTATCGACTGAAACAGCAGACACATAGACCCAAATTAACCAATGGTTATGCATGATCACTTTTAATATTTATTCAATTAGCTGCCTATCAAGTTACACAGTTCTGTTCTAGAAAGACCACTTCCCTATAAACAACCCAGCAGCCCTCTTTCCCCTTCCATAAGAAATCGCCTCTAAGATCTTTAATTAGGCATCAGTTTGCTAGTTAACATATACAAGCCCAGAGTCCAGTTTCATAAACCAAATAAAAGTAATATTTTAAGGTAGTGCCCTATCAAAACAAATTGATACACTTTTCTTTGATAAGAAATGCTTCTAAATCAGAAACCTAATCACTTGTAACAAAAATCAAATTCTTGCTACCTAAGTAACAGTTCTAGAGTTCATCCCACAATATTTCTGTCATGTACATCTGGCCCATTTTATTCCTCATACTTTGATTTCAGAATAATTCATTCACACAGAAATATTACAGACTCCAGGAAAAAACAGGAAGCAAGTTTTCTGAGCTTTTAATTATACCTGTATGTTATTTATATTTTAAACCCAACAAAGGTGCTTCTTTAATATCCCCCAAACAGGCAGACTTACATCTTTATGAAATATACAGTAAAGCTACAAGTTTAATGATGAGCAAACACCATAATCAGGTCCTATAATCCAAGGACCAGCCTCACGGAGACAAGAAAAGTGTCTGATAACAGAAAAGCCATCAGCAAAGCATCAGGCAAGATTAACTATGCAACTGATTTGTGTCAAATAACTAGTAGAAATAAAGAATGCTCAGAAATCAGGCATATATTTCTACCTACACTTTCCCCTGCAAACATTACACATGAATTCAGGGATTTGTGTCTGGGTAAATATGTAAATAAGAGAGCTTTCATCATGCATTTCATACTGAGAGTGGAACACCAATACACAATTCACTCTAAAAATGTCACATCACCATATGCTTATGTCATGACCATACGTTTACAATTTCGTGTATATATATTTTTTAAGAGGCAGTAGTTTTCTATTCAATGTCTTTACATGTAATACACTTCTAACTTGTTTAGTAAACGTTGGCCTCTTTTTTGCTTTAGGCACAGAACAAAAACCCCTATGTATTTCATTTCACACAAAGCTTGAATCTGGGCAGAGGTTTCCCTTTTCCCCGCCTCCATTCCCTTCTGACTCCTCTTCCTTATCTCCATCAACAGCCTTGACTGGTGCAGTTTCACGGAAATATGTGACTTGGACACAGCTTGGAGATGTTACTCACAAAAACTATCAAACTGTAATGATTCACGTCACCTGGACGTTATAAAACACAGCAGCGTTGGCGCTCTTTCTCCCTCGACTTTAAATAATGAAACAAATCCATCCCCTCCAGCAAGTAGCTCGGTTCCCCGCCCCCCCCCCCCACCCACCCCAATTGTCGCACCAGGCCTCGTCCTCCGACATCTGCTCGTAACTCTGGTCCTTTCTACCCCAAGATACCCACTCACATTCCAGGGTGCCTCCCACTCTTCTCAAACCCTCCCCACGCCCTCCACTGTTCCATCTCCCAGAGCACCCTTCAATTGCCATTCTTCTCCCCCTCTCCCCCCCCCCTCCCGCACACCCCCGTCCAGGTCGTCCTCCTCCACGACACCTGGCCCGAATCCAGCCTTTCCCCAGTCGGGGGTCCCTCCCGCCCCAGGCGGGTCTCGCCGCCCAACGCGGACGTTGGGACGCGGCGGAACAGGGGCGTCGTCTCCGTTTCCTTCCTCCTCACACCAGCCCCTCCCGTCGAGAGGGCCGGCGCCAGTACCTGAGTCTCCCGGGGAGCTCCGGGCAGCTCTCCGGGGCCGACAGCGCTGGGAGGGCGGGGGAAGGAGTGGGAAGCGCAGAAAGAAAACGGGGAGGGGGAGACAGTGGGCGCGGACTCGGCGTCGGCCGCTCCGCCGCAGCTGCGCCCCCGCTCATCGAGCCGATCGGCGCTCCGCGGCCTGGCGCCGGGCGAGGGGGCGGGCCCAGGCGGCGGAGATGGTCGAAGGAATCGAGTGAGTGGAGCGCCTCCAGGGGAGGCGGAGGAAGCTGGGAGAAGTCCCTCAGGGCGCGCGCTGTACAAGCCCGGGACTGGGGTGGAAGAGGCTTTTAGGTGATGCTTTAGACGCAGCCCATCACCCTTGGCTAAAGAAACCGAGTAGAAAACAAGGAGGATGGTTCGCAGCCCCGGAACTACTTCGGATTGTCTGGGCCTTTCCGGAAGCTCTAAGTGACCCCTTGTTTATCGATGCAGTTAGACTAGCAGGGAGATATTGAGGGTTGCGAATCCCACCTCATTTTAGACGTTAGGAATCTCTGGTCTAGATTTACTGGCGGCTGCAAGCTAGTTTGGGTAGATTTGGGACGAGGACTCAGTGCTCTTTCCCCTGTATTCTTTTTAACCTAAAATAACTAGGTCCAGACACCGGAGCCTTCAGGTTTCAGTTAGGAAATCACCCTTGTATGGCCTGTCCACTGTTCTTTTCACCCTCCCCCTTCACCCCCTCAGTATCATATTTAAACTTCCAAGCCTGAATTAGGTGGGCATAGTAATCCAAAACCATTCTAGATAATGCTTTTACGGTCCCTTGTTTCACTTAGCCATTCCTCCCACACACGCCGCTGCTGGACTGTTTTACTCATTCCCCCCACCCCGATCATTTGTGCATTACGCATCTTTTTCACTTAATACGTGTGGGTCCCTTGTTGATACAGCGTTGCAGGCATTTTTCAGTTAAAACGTACCTAACTGGAAGATGCCCTGGCTGGGATGACTCTGATTAAAGGTTTCTGATTAATGTTCAAGCACCTGGAAAGCTTTAAAAACTACAATGCCCAAACACTACTTTGAGATTCTGATTCAATCATCCTGGGATGCTGAGAAACAGCCGTGGGTTGTCAGTTGAAGTTTCTGAAAACCTGGCGTTAGACTCGCTGTGAGTTTACTACTCAGACCCAGGCTGACTTGGACAGACACCACCCACCTAGAAGGAAAGCTTCTTACAGTTTCTCTGCTTAGGCATAATGGTGACACTACCCTAGACCCCACAGATGACCCAAAAGTTATTTCCTTCTTCCACAGGTGATTTTACGTCTGTAAATCTGCTTGTTATGGGGTGTCTCCCTCCTTTGGTGCCTTAGCCAGTTAGAGTCTGAGGCACTTACAGCATCAGCCTTTCTTACTTACACAACTTAAGAGTGTGATTGAGTTGTAGGAGCACCTCACTGCGTAACTTGTATAACTAATTCTTTTTGTTTTAACCATAATTCTTTAGTTCTGCCAACCATTTTGGTAAGATTGCTGAGGGGAGGGGTAATGCCAGTCCCACCCCTTAATCACCTGAACAAAGTCCCTTTGACTCTCCCCTATATTTTGGAAAGGGTAGAAAATGTCACTTTACAGTTACTATCAATCAGATATACCAGTAAGCCTGAAAGGATATAAACAGCACTGGATGTAAGGTCAGAACAGGGTTCCAGGCTCACCAACTTGAATTATTTGGTTATTTTCACCCTATTTTCTCTTTCTTGAGCTTCAATTAATTATTCAGATGTTCATCTTCCAATTTTCTTATAATTTCTCTTTCATCTGATATATTTATTTTCTTGAAGTAGGCTTCCCACCCAGCGGAGCACAAAGTGGCCTGAACTCATGACCCTCAGATCAAGACCAGAGCCCAATTCAAGAGTGGAAGGCCTAACTGACTGAGCCACCCAGGTGCCCCTGAGCATCTGATTGATTCTTAAACTTTCTATTATTCCTTCTGTTTTTTAGCTCACATCATGCTCAGAGTTACCTAGCACTTCTAATTCCCGAGCCTTATTTATGCAGGGTTTAGCCGTGTAAATCAGGTTGCTTCCTGGCCTGCTTAGGATTCTTGTTTCTTAAGTCTGCTAAAGTAATTGTCACTGATTCATCTACTTTGCAGGTTTCAATATTTTGTTGTTGTCTCTGTTCCCATAAGGCAGAAAAAAAAGTACAAAACAATTCTAAGCATGTGAACAACCGTTCAACATCAGCCAAAATGTAAATCAAATACCATTTTTCATCTATCACTGACCGGGAAGGAAGGAATTTAGCAGCAGATCTGCAATACATTCTCTCCCCTTATAGAGGAATACCCCTAGAAAAGCAAGCAAGCATGTAATTCTTAGAAATATGGAATAACAGACCTCCTGACAAACAAATTAATAGTATTTGCTAGTAAGGAGAGTTTATCTATGGAATTCCTTCAGTAAGATATTCCTGGGCTGGGACTGTTTATGGTAAACACCCCCGAAATCTGTGGATTTGAGGTGCATGACTGGAAAATATCATGTAATTTATGTAACTCAGCATGTAATGGAGATGTTCCAAAACTGAGTTGGTTGCTTCTGTGTAAGTGAGGTGACTACATACCTTATTTAGAAACCACATCTATGATCTTAGAGATGCACCCAACGCAGGAAGAAAGGACCTGGGAAACAGCACTGAATCCTGAACCTCTCCCTATTTTGTGCCTCTTGGTCAGTGGTATCTTTGAAATTAGTAGAGTTTAAAATGGTAAGATCTCTGATTTCTGAGTCTAATTTGAAAATTTGATCCTTTTGCTAGCTCAATGGCAAAGATTAAAAAGTTTGACAACACAGTGATGGAGATGTGTACACGCGGTATTGTGGTGTGGGAGGTGGGAAGAACAAGCTTTCTTCAACACTTGGTGGAAGTATAAATTGGTACAAATTTTTTTAAGTTCAGGGTGGTAAAACACGTCAAAAATTATATTAAGTTCCTTTTGACCTAACAATTCTATTTCTAAAATTTATCCCACTGATATACTTCCCCAAGTTGTATAAAGGCATTTTCTAAGAATATTCTTCAAAGGATTTTTGCAACAAGCATGGAAAAAAAAAGAAGCTTTAACTGTCCAGCAATAGGAAATAAGTTTGAAATATCCATTTAAGGTAACAGTATATAGTGATTAAACTGAAGTAGATATACATGTACTCACTTAGAATATCTCTATGTGGTTTTTAAAATATTTTATTTATTTATGTATTTATGTATTTATTTATTTATTTATTTATTTATTTATTTATTTAGAGAGACAGGGAGAGAGAACATGTGAGCATGAGTGGGGGAGGAGCAGAGAGAAAGGGAGAGAGAGGATCCAAAGCAGGCTCGGCATTATTGTGAGATCATGACCTGAGCTAAAATCAAGAGTTAGACGCTTAACCAACTGAGCCGTGCAGGTGCTTCTCTGTATGTTACCGTAAAGTGAGAAAAGGTGCAGAACAGTACATGGACTCTGCTTCCATTTGAGCATCACATACAAAAAAACCCAGAAGGGCTGAGAATCTGGCATGGAATTTGGCATGAATTGCGTCCTCCCGAACCCCTCCCAATTCATACGCTGAAGCCCTAACCCACAATGTGACTGTATGTAGAAACTGGGCCTTAGGTAGATAATAAGGTTTAAATGACGTTGGTCATAAGGGTGACGCCCTAATCTGATAGGGCTGGTGTCCATGTGTGTGTGGGCATGGAGATGAGGCCATGTGAGGCCACATTGAGAAAGTGGCTTGCAAGCCAGATGAAAAGGTCAGGAAGAGAGGTCTCACCAGAAACCAATCCTGATGGCACCGTGATTTTGGACGTTTAGCCTCTAGAAAATTTCTGTTGTTTAAGCCATCTGGTCTGTGGTATTTTGTTATAACAACCTCAACGGACTAACACAGAAAGGAAACCTTTTCTCATTGTGTGGTATTTTGTACCATTTGTATACTACAGGAGAGATTCTCTTTCCCACTGAAATTGAGACCAGATGTTCATTGGTTAATTTAAAAAGTCAGGAGGCACCTGGGTGGCTCAGTCAGTTAAGTATCCAACTTCGGTTCAGGTCATGATCTCATGATTTGTGGGTTTGAGGCCCATAGTGCAGAGCCTGCTTGGGATCCTCTCTCTCTGCTGCTCCACCACTCACTTGCTCTCTCAAAAATAAACAAACAGGGGTGCCTGGGTGGCGCAGTCGGTTAACCGTCCGACTTCAGCCAGGTCACGATCTCGCGGTCCGGGAGTTCGAGCCCCGCGTCGGGCTCTGGGCTGATGGCTCGGAGCCTGGAGCCTGTTTCCGATTCTGTGTCTCCTTCTCTCGTTGCCCCTCCCCCGTTCATGCTCTGTCTCTCTCTGTCCCAAAAATAAATAAACGTTGAAAAAAAAAAATTAAAAAAAAAATAAACAAACATTTAAAAAAGTCAGTTAAAGTGGTAAGGATTTAAAAAAGCAGATATAGGGGCGCCTGGGTGGCGCAGTCGGTTAAGCGTCCGACTTCAGCCAGGTCACGATCTCGCGGTCCGTGAGTTCGAGCCCCGCGTCAGGCTCTGGGCTGATGGCTCGGAGCCTGGAGCCTGTTTCCGATTCTGTGTCTCCCTCTCTCTGCCCCTCCCCCGTTCATGCTCTGTCTCTCTCTGTCCCAAAAATAAATAAACGTTGAAAAAAAAAAAAAAAGCAGATATACTTTAATCTTTTTATTTTGACTCAAAGGTATCATCATACATTTACTCACTAATCTTTGAAACAGGGCCAAGACCTTGTATCTGAAAATGAATCTGTTGGTTGGAGTGCCCCAGTGTCTTTATTATAAATTGCACTGCTTAAATTGTTTATAATTCCCAGAGCATGGGAATCCTCGGCTTCAACTATTATCTCTATGAAGAAGAATCCAAGGAAGAATGTATTTAAGGGAAAGGGCACTTAGGAGAAGGTAGGCATTAGAGATAGGGAGAGCAGTCCATGAGAAGCGGTTGGAGCAGCAGACATGACAAGACAGGACAGTGTAAAAGAAAAAGGAAGGGTTATTAGCATCAAACTTCATGGGTGCCTGGATGGCTGTTGGAAGAGCACGGACTCTAGATCTCAGGGTGGTGAGTTTGAGCCCCACATTAGGTGTAGAGATTAATAATAATAAAAAAAAACTTAAAAGTCCTGTTAAAAAAATAATAAAAACTTCAGGGGTGCTTGGGTGGCTCAGTAAGTTGAGCGTGCAACTCTTGATTTTGGCTCAGGTCATGATCCCAGGGTGGTGGGATTGAGCCCTGTGCTGGGGCTCAGTGCAGAGCCTGCTCAAGATTGTCTCTCTCCCCCGGCCCCTCTCCCCAGCTCACACACGTTCTCTCTCTCTCTCTCTCTCTCTAAAATAAAAAAAATAAAAAGACTTCAGAGAAATTGGTGGGGGGTGGAGGAAAGTGGGAACGAAGGCTAGAAAAAGCCATTAGATTTGCTGACTCACAGAACATTATTGATTTTCAAGAAGTATTTCAGTAACATTGTGGATGTGGAATGCATCTTGTAAGAGTTATTTTTTAGTGGAACTGCAGATTATAGATTCCACTTCCAAGAAATTTAATTGTAAAGGGAAACGGCACACTAAATTGCAGTTCGAGCAGCAGCACAATCAAGGTACTATCAGAAATGACCAAGTTATACATAGGAATGGGGAGTAAGGAGCCACAAAGAGAGTGAGACTATAACGCAAAATCAAAACAGAAATAAGGATGGGTGATGTCCCTTGCAGAGGTGGGAGGATCAGGGTTAGAAGAGTACCAGAGGTACGTTCTGGGCAGGATGGAGAGAGAATCCTTTCTTGGAGGCAAGAAGAAAGGAAGTGACTGATAAAGATACAGAGAAATTTTGAAATGGAAAAGAGAAGTTAGGGAAACTCACAAGATCACCTAGAAATGTTCAGTAAAACTCAAGAGTCAATGTGAAGGGTCAAGGAAGCAGTGTTACAGTTGGGAGTGTAAAGAAAATGGAGAAGTTTTGGAACTTAACACAGTGAACAAAAGGATGGCTCAGCAGCTGAGAAGATCCAGGCTAGAATGGTCATTTTGACCATTTGACATCAAGGATGTGGACTTAGATTCCTTTTTATCCTCCATCATATCTTGCACAGTACAAGCACACAATGAATTTATTGAGTGGGTTATGCTTTTTAAAGTTTGCTTTTGAAGGAGCAAAAAGACGCAAGAAAGAAGAAAATAAGAGAAGTGATAGAGAAAAGTTTTAGCATTCCCAGGGCATGGGGATCCTACAAGCACTTAGCCTGCTGCATGACTTCACGGTCACTAACTTTCAATACCAGTTTCATTTCCCGGGCAGCAAACAAGGAGTAATCTCTGCCTCCTTATTATCTTCTAAGAATATCACAAGCTCTTAGCAAAACAATATTTATACATTCTTGTCACCTTATAAACAATATAGAGTTTTTCCATTTTTACAGATTTGCTTTTCTCTGAACTGTTTCATTGTTATTATAGCTTGACTAGCAAGGAAGAGTCTGGCCTATTGGCACTGATTTTCTTTTGGCATTTCAAGGTAACAGGAGGGGAAAAAAGAATATGAGCAATGTAAGTTTGTGACTCATAAAAATAAAATCAAGAAATGAACAGAGGCAACGTGATTACTTTAAACCTTAGTCAATATCATTGCCTTTAAATATTTAAATAAATATTGATTTTGGGATTCCACAGTCATTTCAGCTCATTATTCATTCAAGTCAAGTTACACTTGAACTTCATTGGCATTTCAAAATGCATTTCTTGGAGACACTTTATCTTTGTATCTTACTTATAAAGTGTAAACAAACAAAATACTTTAATTTTAATTAGCATTAACTAGAAAACAACTTTCTGAATCATCCATAGCTTGCCATATCCTATCCAATTTTTCCCTATGTTGTGGTAGATTGCATGTCTATTTTTCATCATTAATAATAAATCAGTTTTGGGGTGCCTGGGTGGCTCAGTCAGTTGGGCGTCTGACTTTGGCTCAGGTCATAATCTCAAGGTTTGTGAGTTCGAGCCCCACATCCGGCTCTGTGCTGACAGCTCAGAGCCTGGAACCTGATTCAGACTGTGTCTCCCCCCTCTCTGAAATAAACATTTAAAAAAATAATAAAGCAGTAGTTTTCCTTCTGGCTCTACTTATGCTTGTTGTTTGAGTTTATTGAGCATCCAACTCTCCCCACTTGAACAGAAAAAAAAAAAAAAAAAGAATTAACAGAAAAATTCACAGTATCTTTCCTGTGACTCTGAATTCATCACATCTGCTTGGAATGTATACTTTAATGTTAAGCAGTCCCAGGACTGGAACATGGCATATGGGATTAACTATAGGCTATCTGTCTGGGATCAAACTCAATGATAACCATCCTTATGGAATGTTTTAAGGAAATTCTTTGGCAATCACTGAACCCCTGTTCCCATCCTTCATAGATAGAGCAATAAGTTTTCCAATTACTTTCTAAAATGTCATGATAGTATACTTGAAAACATACTTGTGCTTAGAATTATTTGGAGAATTCTTGAGAAATTATTCTTGAAAAAAGAATGCATCTTTATGTTCTGGAACCTATTTACTGCAACACAGTATACTTTTTTTTTTTTTTCAAGTTTTATTTATTTAAGTAATCTCTACACCCGAAGTGGGGCTTGAACTCAGGACCCCGAGAGCTCTTCCAACAGAACCAGCCAGGCGCCTCAACAGTATATTCTTGAAGACAAATGTATGAACTTCTATTTTAAAAGTTTGGTCTTTTCAGGTGCCTGGGTGGCTGAGTCAGTTAAGCATCTGACTTCGGCTCAGGTCTTGATCTCATGGTTCTTGAATTTGAGCTCTCCATCTCTGTGGTCAGCACAGAGCCAGTTTCAGATTCTCTGTCCCCCTCTCCCTCTGCCTCTCCCCAACTCGCATTCTCTCTCTCTCTCAAAAATAAACATTAAAAATTTTTTTTAATTAAAAAAAAAATAGAAGTTTGGTTTTTTAAAATGTGTGTACAAATCCTCTGAGTCTGCACTAGCTCTTAGGGCTTTGGCACTGACAACACGGCTCCAGAGCTGCAGCTGAGGCATATGCCCCAAAGCAATGGCAGCAGCCACGGGCACAGACAGATTTCTGCTTCCTCACTTCCCAGGCCCCCTTCACTTCAGTTCCTGTATTTTTGGTTCCAGAATTTCCATTAAAAAGTAGATTCTAAGTCTCCAGTGAAATTGTCTGTGTTTCATCTATTTTTATGAACATTTTAATCAGAGTGCTTGTCTGTTAATCTAATCCTGGATTAGTTATGGGCTGGATTCTATTGTCTATTTTTCTCTTGGTTTTTGGTCATAAGACTCTTATCTCGGCATACCTAATAGTTGTGTTTGTTTCTTTTTTTTTTTTGAGAGAGAGCACATGCATTTGGGAGGAGGGAGGGAGGGAGGGAATCTCAAGCAGGCTCTTCGCCCAGCACATATCCCCATGCAGGGCTCAATCCCATGACCATGAGATCATGACTGGAGCCAAAATCAAGAGTCAGATGCTCAATCAACTGAGCCACCCAGGCACCCAACCTAATAGTTTTTGATATTCAGTACTGATTATTGAGTGTAAAATAATTGAGTATTAAAAATGGAATATAAAATACTGAATGTAAGAAATATTGTGTATGTATGTGATATTATCCTCCAAAATCTTCTAAAGAAGATTCACTCTCATCTCTGCTGATAAAGATGCTAAGCAAAAAGCCTCTGAAAAACAGTGGTTTGATCATCTCAGCCTCCCACCCCAAAACAGCTTTAGAATTCAGCAAAATTTTGAGGAGAAAAATATCTGAGTCCCTCAATTCATTACTGTTTCCTTCTCCCTGAGATCCTGGCTCTCTAAGATTGCAGTTTTGTCTTTCTGGTCCTGGGAAACCCCAAAGTGTCACTGGTTTGCTTGTTTGTTTTGTCCCCACAACAGTCCTCGGCCCAGGCAAAGCCCAGATGCTTGCTCAGGAGCTTTCCCTGCACCTGAAATCTGTAAGCGTCTCCAGGGCAAATGCAGACTACCTTTTCGCAGTTCCTTCTCTGGAATCTTGGCCCTTTCTGTCTTCCTGCTTAAACAGTCTTCTGACTGCTTCATAGAGATGTTTTTGGTATTTATCTGGTTTTCTATTAATTGCTAGAGGGAGCAATGGTCTGTCTCAATTTACTGCATCATACCTGAAAGGGAACTTTATCTAAGCTGCGCTTAAAGTACTGTAAAGGGATAAGCTCATTTGCTAGCAACTATGCAAGAAAGTAGAGAGGGTTTTCTAAACGGGAGAGTTTCTTAGGTCCTCCCAGACACACCTCAGTAGTCAGAAGTCATCACTTTTCATGGCTTCTGACTGGGGGAGAGCGAGCGTGAGAAGAGGATTCTGGTTTCTTCTGGCAATGAAGGCACGTTTAATCAGAGATCCTTGAACCAGCTCCCCTTCTGCCACATATCACAGATTTCTTAGACAAGAAGAATCTCCTTTTACTTCATATTTTTATCTGTACGTAGACTATATCTAAACCTCTATATGTATGATATATATGCATTTATCATTCCTATTTTCCTTTATTAGAGTTGTGAATATTATTTTCATTTTTAATCTTTTTCTTTTAAGCAAAGAAAATTCTGCATCACTGCTCACACTCATTTCTAAGCTTAAGACACGATCCTTGAAAAGCTGGGTCTTAGAATCACAGTCACACTTCACTGAGTTAAATTAATATCACAAATCACAGTTCCCCACTTTAGATGCTATGGTCATTGGGGCGCCTGGGTGGCTCAGTCGGTTAAACGTCCGACTTCGGCTCAGGTCATGATCTCGCGGTTTGTGAGTTCGAGCCCTGCGTCGGGCTCTGTGCTGACAGCTCGAGCCTGGAGCCTGCTTCGGATTCTGTGTCTCCCTCTCTCTCTGCCCCTCCCCGACTTGTGCTCTGTCTCTATCAAAAATAAATAAAATGTAAAAAAAAAAAAATTTTAGATGCTATGGTCACAAGTATACATGAACAGTTATGTAAAAGGAATGGAATTATATCATCCAAATACCTTTAATAGATGTATTTCAAACTTCCTTCAGAGAATGAAAAGTTAAAGTGAAATAATAAATCTCTAACAACGTTTTTCTAAAAGAATGTAATCAGGTTTTCGCTAAGGACCAAGCAAGCCTTTCTGGTTTATTCTTTGCATAATTATAGATTCAAAGCAGTAACAAAAACATAGGAGAAATTCTCTCAACCACGAAGAAACATTCACAATGCTCCTGTTAAGTGACAGGCATTGTGCACCAAGAACCTTTGCCAATCTGGTCAAGTCTAGGGACCTCTTATCAGAGTAACATTTCTAAATGCATCAAAATAAAATACACAGCGGCACCTGGGTGGCTCAGTTGGTTGAGCATCCGACTTCAGCTCAGGTCATGACCTCACAGTTCGTGAGTTAGATCCCTGCATCAGGCTCTGTGCTGACAGCTCAGAGCCTGGAGCCTGCTTCGGATTCTGTGTCTCCCTCTCTCTCTGCCCCTCCCCTGCTTGTGCTCTCTCTCCCAAAAATAAATAAACATTAAAAAAAATTTTTTTTTAAATAATAAACTACGCAGAATTGCAAAGCAAGGCAATTTATAATGCTATAAAATATTTTAAAAGTGAAATTTCTGATACACTAAGGTATGTGCTTTATTAACTCCTTAAACCACAAAATCTAGTGTCATACTCAACATCTACCATGATTTTGAATTAGTAACGAGCATAAACAATATTCAAGATATCTATTTTTGTTTTTTAAATAATTTATTATTTTTTAATTTAAATCCAAGTTAGTTAACATATAGCATAGTAATGATTTCAGGAACAGAATTTAGTGATTCATCACTTACATATAACACCCAGTGCCCTCCCAACAAGTGCGCAACTCCCCACCCAACACCCTGACAACAACCTTCAGTTTGTTCTCTGTATTTAAGAGTCTCTTGTGGTTTGTCTCCTTCTCTGTTTTTATATCATTTTTGCTTGCCTTCTCTTTTGTTCATCTGTTTTGTACCTTAATTCCACATATAAGTATATTTCAAGATATCTATGACTGTAATGTGATACAAAAATCTTAGTGGTTCCAATTGGTAATAAAATCACAGGTACAGCTAGTACTACTGACAGGGTTTACTTTTGTGGAGAGGGATCTCCGTCTATAGTTGAAGGAAATGCTAAATTTGTTAGAGGTTAGTGGAAATAAAGATATAATTTTTTCCCCATCGAAGTCTACAGACCCTCTGAATTCTATTCATGGGTCCTCAAGGGTTCCCAGATTCAGAACCCCTGTTTTAAGTATTCCACCCTCTCCCATAAGGCGTGGATGGCCCTAAGGATATCGTGAGTTCTGAGCAAAAAACAAACAACTACTTCTGTACCTGTTTGTCCCAGGCATGAAAAATCCTACTTTTTGGTAAGGTTGCTCTTACTGACTAGAATACAGGGGTTCTGCTTACTAACATGCACATACTTGCCTTGCCCAGGGTCCTGTACCATCCCTGAGAAGCCTGGAGTTAGATCAGACTTGAAAGGTCATCTGGGAAATAAAAATGTCTGTCCCTAGAAACTAGAGGTATGTGCCAGGCCCTCTGCCAATACGTTACTGCATCTGATTCTCACGGCAATCCCATGTTATTATTCCCAGCTTATACAGACTCATTTGTTCACTCACAAAAAGTATACTGGACGTTTATTGTATATCTCTTACTAAATTAAGTTGTGTGCCTTAAATATAAGCACAGCTGCTGTCTTCAGACTTTATAGTATAGCAGGAAAGAAAGGCAGAAATAAATTATATGTTGTGATAAATGTTTTGAAAAGAACAAACAAGTGGCTATTTCAAAAGATAGGGCTGTCAGGGGGGATTTTTCCGGGGGGGGTGGTGGGGGGGGTAACATTTAGGCTGAAACCAGAAATATGAGAAGGAATCAGTCATGCAAAAAGCAGCAAGAACAAAGGCTCTTAGGCAGGAAAGTTTAGTACGTGTGTGTATGCATATGTGTATTTAATTTCCTGATTTTTAAAAAAAGTTTTTTTAAGTAAGCTCTATGCCCAACATGGGGCTCAAGCTCATGACCCTGAGATCAAGAGTCGCATGCTCTACTGAATGAGCCAGCCAGGTGCTGTCCCTCTTAACCACTTTTTTATGTTTCTTTATATTTGGGGCAGGGGAATGGGCAGAGAGAGAGGGAAACAGTGAATCTTAAGCAGGCTCCGCGCAGTCAGTGTAGAGCCCAACATGGAGTTCTATCCCATGAACCCTGAAATCATGACCTGAGCTGAAATCAAGAGTTGGACACTTAACTGGTTGACTGAGCCACCCAGGGCCCCCCTCTTAACCATTTTAAAGTGTACAGTTCAGTAGTGTTAGCAATAGCCACATTACAACAGAGCTCTAAAACTCTATGTAAAACTAAAACTCTATGGCCACTGAACAACTCCCCACTTCCCTCTCTCTCAAAACCTTGGCAATGACAGTTCTACTTTCTGTTTCTAAGAATCTGACTACTTCAGATACCCCACTCAAGTGGAATCCTATAGTACTTGTCTTTTTGTGACTGGCTTATTTCACTTAGTACAACATCCTCAAACATTATCCATGTTGTAGCATCTGTCAAGATTTCATTCACTTTAAAGGATGATTAGTATTCTACTGTACGTAAATAGCACATTTTCTTCATGCATTTGCCCATCGGTGGATATTTGGGCTGCTTCACCTCTTAGCTATTGTGAATAGTGGGACACATGTGGCACCACTGGGTGGTGGAGAAGCCAGCAATGCCGTCAGGCAGCTAAGCCCAAATTGGGCTGTCTGCCCTCCATTTCCAGCTGCTGTCTCAGAAGGCCTTTTTGGGCTGGGATCCCTGCGCTCACGAGGCTCAGCAGGTGGCTGTGCATGGGCAGCCAGAAGCCAGGAGGAGGGCAACTGTCTGGAGAGGCGGCAGGGGAGCAGGCTGTCCCGGCCACAGGTATGTGGATAAATCCCAGATGCAGCCTACTCCAGTGTGCACACTCGCCTAAAGGGAAAGCTAGAGGACGTCTAGACTTCAGGGCCGCCGCCTGGGGCAGTGTTCAACAAGAGACCCCTGGAGACCTGATTACTGGTAAGCCCCAAGCGGCCCCCATTGGCGGCCAGTCCAATGGGAGACTGACTGCTGCCTGTTGAGAGCAGCTCCCTGAGAAAGATTTGTGGTGGCTGGTGGGCTCTCTCGGGGCTGCAGGCTTGGCAGGTGGTCTGAGACCACCCTAAACTCCCCAGGCCTGGAGGGCCCAAACTGCCTTCCGTAAGCAACCTGGGTGCACACTGCGCCCCAGCCATCCACAGCCAAGGCAGAAGGGACGTGGACCTGGACCAGGCCCAGTGTCTGGAGAGGCCAGGTCGCCAGTGCAGGCTCTGAGGGGCGGGGAGGCACGTGCCTCATGCTCCTGGCAAACATAAACCTTCCCAAACGTGCAGGTTCCTCCTGGGGGCAGAGGTAGAGGAATCTGGGCTTCACACCAGGGCAGGCACTACTTATAAAAGCCCCCAAAAGGAAACAATCCAAATACCAACAGCAGAATGGAGAAATGAATGTGGTACGGCCACACAAGGACACTGCACAGCAATATAAGGTACAACTTAAACACGACACTATGGGTGATTCTCACGAACATCATGTTAATGAAAGAAATCAAAGAATATATTCTGTAAGATTATATTTATACAAAAACCAAAAATGGGCAAAACTAAGCTGTGCTGGCTTAAGTTAGGATAGTTGTTATCCCTGAGAGGAGGATGAGTTACTGGAAGCACGAAAGAGGACTTTCTGGACTTCTGGAAATGTTCCGTGTTTGGTGCCCAAGAGTGGGTGTATTCAATTTTGGAAAATTCATCAAGCTACACACTTCTGACATGAGCATTTTTCATTTGAAAAGAAAAACAAATTTAAAGGACCCACCCCTCCTCCCTCCCCAACCTTTGTCTTCCTACCTTCAGGAGTCAAGATGCTTTTGACCTTCTGCAGGAAAGGCTGGTCCACAAAAGCCGGCGGCGGACAACTCATCCCCAGTGTTGGGTCCTTACTGTCTACGTCAAACATGATGACGCTGTAGTGGGGCCGCACTGGGAAAGAGAAGCAAACAAGGCTCTGCCTGACACCACTTACACGCTTACACCGCATCTCCCCTGTGACCTGTGGGGGCCGCAAGCGGCTCAGTTAGGATGACGTGGAGGCTGTGGTTCGCCTGTAAGGGCACTGATGTCACTGTCAGGGGAGTCGCTGCCAGTCAGGGGTTTACTGTGAGCACCCCACCTGAGAGGGCATTCATCTCATCTACTTCCACATTTGAAAGCACTTACCAAAGGCTTCCAAATAAATTAATGGGACCCATCCTAGCATGATTGCTACTTGGTTGAGAGTCTATCTATATAGCAATTTTCAATCCCAACAGAACATTAGATTCACCCTGGGAACATCCTAAATACTTTGAGAACCTGGGCTCCATTCCTGACCAATTGAGTCAAAACCCTGGAGTGGGATGGAACAGGTGT
This sequence comes from Lynx canadensis, assembly GCF_007474595.2. NCBI lineage: Eukaryota > Metazoa > Chordata > Mammalia > Carnivora > Felidae > Lynx > Lynx canadensis. The sequence goes on from NC_044319.2 coordinate 13,827,651, forward strand.
GAGGGGAGATGGGAAGCTTCTGGTGTTTTTCTTCAACCTCCAGGTAATTCTAAAAACATTCAAGAAAGAAAGATTTTGCTAAATGGGTGAGAAAGTACTGATGATGAATCAGATGTACTCCTTGCTATGAAGAAAATGGTTTTTACAAGGAATAAGCCTGCAATGCTACTGACTGATTTTTAGCAAACTTTGAGACTATGATAATGATTATTCAATAAGTAATAAATCATAACGTAATGGGCACCTGGGTGGCTCAGTTGGTTAAGCGTCTGACTGCGGCTCAGGTCATGATCTCGTGGTTCATGAGTTCAAGCCCCGCGTTGGGCTCTGTGCTAACAGCTCAGAGCCTGAAGCCTGCTTTGGATTCTGTGTGTCCCTCTCTCTCTGCCCCTATGTCTCTCTTTCCCTCTCTCTAAAATAAATAAAAATATTAAAAAAATAAAATTAAATTAATAAAATAAATCTTGACTTAGGACTCCCGCAAGCCTGTTAGTATCTACAACACAGATCTCATTTTGGTTTCTTAAACATGTTGGCTCATCAAAGTCCAAGGACACCACTGCCCCCATTTGTAGCACTGAGCCCTCCAACAATCTGGAAGGTGGCTGTTAGACATGATCACCAGGCTGTTCAACACTGACCGACAGGCAGTCACAATGGCAACACATCACGCACGAAGTGCCTGCCAGGAGCCTAGCACGGTTTTAAGTGTTTCCCATGTATTGGCTAGGTTGGGCCTGGGCCCTCACATTGGCCCCAGACTCAGACAGGTCACCTGTGAAACTCTGATATAGTTTAGTTCAGTTTGCAATGACCGTGAACGCACCATCTGTCCACCCAGCACCAAAGGACTCCCCCCACCCCGGCATCCTGATTTGCCACACCCTCCTGGGAGCTACTCTAATCCAGCGAGAGCCAGAGTATCAGGTATGGAACGGGCAGACCAGGAAGGGTGGGTGGCCTAAGCTCCCCAGGTTCCCTTCAGCCTGGACCAGCCTGACTGACTTCTCCCTGAGGGACACACACTCAGGAAAGCACCAGTCACGGGAGCCTACATGTAAAGTGGCAGAAGGACCGGAGGAGCCACTGCAGAACATTAACATGCCTTTTGTCCTCTGTCTGGGATACGAATCATTAGAGCAAAATGGAGCCTTCACTCCATCAGAATCCCCGCCGAGTGGCATCTATATCAGGGTTTCACATCCTCAGCACAACTGCCATCTGGGGCCAGACGATTCTTTGTCATGGGTGGCCGTCCCAGGCGCTGTAGGATGTTTAGCAGCATCTTCAGGCTCTACTCATGCGCTGCCCGGAGCAGCCCTACCCGCTGGTTACAACCACCAAACACCCGTCTGCAGCCACTGCCCAGCGCCCCGCAGGTTTAGTCACCAGGCTACACGAATGCTCTCTCTGGCTTCACCTCCAGCTGAAAGATTTACAAAACACCTCCTGACACACACCCCAAATCTTTTTCCCCTTCTGCTCACCTGACTACAGACGTTAGGTTCCATGGGAAGGTGAGGAAGTGGCAAGGACGCAGGGTCAGAAGAGAATCAGGAGAGAAGCCCACTGATGTGTTAGCGCCACAAGGGCAGAAACGGTGTGGGGTTTTTCATTGTTGTTGTTTTTATTATTTATTTATTTATTTAGGCGAGAGAGAGAGAGAGAGAGAGAGAGAGTAGGGGAGGGAGAGAGGGAGATAGAGAATCTTAAGTAAGCTCCACGCCTGGCGTAGAGCTCAATGTCGGGCTCGATCTCACAACCATGACATCATGACCTGAGCCGAAATCAAGAGTCAGACGCTTAACCAACTGAGCCACCCAGGCGCCCCAGAAGTGAGTTCTTCTAGCACAGTATTGAGCATATGGCTAGCACTCTATATTTACTGAATCAATACGTCAACCAATGAATGAAGAAATGAACAGGCGAAAGACTGGGACGATCCTAACGCTGCTCTCTTACAGAGGAATTCTAGAAGCCCTTGCAGGTCTGCCAAGCTTGGATTACTCTTCCCTCAACATCCCTCCGAATTCTCCAATTGCAGTACCTTCTCTTCCTGCCAGGCCGGTAATATAGTCCAGGCCATCTGCAATGTGGACCTTCATCCGGTCGCTCTGGGAGAAGCCAAACCACTGGGTGGCCACTTCCAACATGGAGGGGTCGATCTCCACAGCATCAATGCAGGACTTCGGGAAATGATCGTGGACAAACAGGGGGAGGCTGCCCCCGCCCAGGCCTACCACCAACAATGCCAGTGGGGTCTCTGCAATAAAGGAAGAAAGCATCATTTTACTATCTTCTCATGAACAGTTTTGTACCAGCCTCGGGGAGAGTAAAGAGGGCAGGGGGAGTCGGATCACTGGCTCTGCCCAGAGGATACAAGATTTATAGGCCTAGCTTCTCCGTCTCATCCCAAAAACGCAGGAGCCAATCTGACATCTACATCTGAAAACTCAACCCTGGCCTCACAATCCTTCCTTTACTAGATCCAGAAGAGGAACCAGTACATGGTTCTTTGGGGACCCTTAAAGTCCCAAGGCACTCAGCTGACATCATACCAAGAGTCCCCACCATGAGCATTAGACTCCCCCTAGGAATTGAGAGGGACAACAGCCAACATCTTGCTCATGATCACAAGGTAGTGTAGATGCAATGCCCTCTGCCCAGCTTTCAACTCAAAGGCCACAACTGCCCTCTCAGACACATCAACCAAGTGAGGGCAATAAATTCAAGTTCCAGAAATCACAGGAAAACAAAGGCCCACATCCTAGTCCTAAGTACAGAGAAACCACAGAAAACACAGGGGGATAGAAGTAGACAAGAAACAAGAAAGAATCACTAAAAGGAGACGTTAAACATAGATTAACGTCTGAGGATTAAACATAAGAACTGACACTCTAGGGACATACAATACCGAGACAGGGTGTTTCAACAAGACATAGTCAGGACTCTTGGTAAAGACAGTGACAATCTAGACAGGAACATGAACATTTTTGCTACTGTGGTTAGATCCAAACCTGTTACTAGTAGTACAGCTATGATTATACTACCCACAATAAGGTTTTTTTTGTTGTTGTTTAAGTAAAAATTCAAGAAAGAATTGCATCGGGTGCTCAAATAATGCATTACCGAAAGCCAGAAATTCTCCTAGTGCAAACGTATTTCTGGAGTCATGATTCTTAAGTGTTCTACCTGGTTACAGGAGTAGATACATATGCAAACACTCACCAAACTGAAATACTTAAAATCCGTGTACTTCACCTATCTCATTGAATATATTTCATCGCCTTTTTAAATAAACGAACAAAAAAAATTTAGACATCAACACATGCAGCCTTTTCCAGATTACAATTTGAGGGGAAAGTAACTGGACACTTATGAACTTAGAAGATGGTTGGAAAGAAGAAAGATAAGAATGTATGTGCCTTTGCTGGTCTGTACTCACTGTTCTCAGACCACAAGACAGTTGACGCTGATGACTTCTGTAACCTTACATGCCCCTACTGTCGGAGGCAGTGGCATATGAGAAACTATAATCCTTTTCTAACTGAGGGTCCCGATACCAGGGTCCTGGCCAGCAAAAACGTCAAAGATTTGCCATTCTATTAAAGAACCTCCTGGGGCCGTTCCATAGATCACAAAACGTTTAATTAACTTTTTCTGAAAACGAGGTGAACGTATAAAGATCCCCCAAACCATTAGTGAAATGCAACTGGTTCTCCCTAAGAAAAACATGAATTTCTCAATTCCTAAAAGGACTTTCCTTAAAAGCTAGAGGTAATACGCAGGAGGGGACTATAACTATGAAGAAGGAATCTGAACAGGGAAAAAAATAACATATCCAGAGGGAAAGCAACCATTCCAAGTGTGGACAGATTTCTCCCCCCAATTATTCTCATCTTTTTTCTCATTTTTCTAAACAGGAGAAAAAATTAGGAGAAAAATACATTTTCCCCATAGACTTTTCCATTTCCCTTCCCAATCTTCACATCTATTTCTTTTTTTTAAAGACTTTATTTTTAACTAATCCCTACACCCAAAGTAGGGCTTCAACCACAAACCTGGTATCACGAGCCGCACATTCCACTGAGCCAGCCAGGCATCCCTCACATCCATTTCTTTGTAAAGACTTTCAAGAGTATTTACCAATCACCAGGGACCCCTTATATTGCAGAGATGCAGGTCCTGGAGAGAAGGTCACAAATGAACTTCCCTACAGGATCTGCATCTCTGATGGACCAACAGCAAAGTCTCAGCAAAGTCTGCGAGGAAGAATCAAACACACATTCATCTGTAAACACAAGTCAGCCTAGTGAGCAGAAGCACAGGCGAGAACCAGGGGTCTAGGTTCATCTTTTCAGATCTGTCACTACTGCAAAGAGCCTCCAGGCACCTTGGCTTTCCTATCAGGAAGGATAAATTCCTTACTATAAAGTGCCTACAAAAAAGTCACCTGTCAACTACCCTTCTGAGCAGGATGGAACAAGACAGACAGTGTCAATGGACAACACATCACTCTTTTGGCAAAAACTTTCAGTTTCCTTACCAGTAAAATACCAGGCCAGCAATGGTAATGTCCTAAAAAAGAACCTGAGCTGTTTTGGCTCTTTTCCATTCTACACTCGATGATTCTAAAAAGCAAAATGGTCAAGGAGTGGTCAAGGCCTACACAAAGAGGGAAAAGAGAAACACAGTCTGTACAATCCACAGTAGAAAGAGCTGGAGCCTGCAAGGTGGACAGCATTTCCTCCGTGCCATCTATGAGGAGTCTCGAGGCCACACACACACAGATGCTACCCTGGGTCTCAATGGTCTCAAGAAAAGCCACCGCTCACCTTCCTCTCACTGCCCGGGGCAAGAGAACGTAAGCTCTGCCCACTTAGCTCGCAGCTGTTGACATGCCCTCCAGGAATAGACAGGGGCACAGACACTGGTCCTAGCTCCTTCCAAGACACCCTCCGCCTTCCTGGCTGCTAATACGACTTGTCTAGAGATCCGTGTATGCTGCTGCCGAAGCTCTGTTACCTGCTGCTGGGTGGGCATCCCGGCAGGGGCCAGCTCCAGGACTCTGGCTGACAGCTCGGCCTGGATGCTGTCCATGCTTTTGTACTGCTGACCTCGGTGAAGGGCCACGGTGATCAGCCTCTTGAAGCCCACTGATCCTTCAAAACTGTGTCCCAATGTCACCATCTCTGGAAAAGTTTGGTGAGAAGTGCATACGCTGGGACTAGATGGGCCTGAGTTTAAACACCCATGTGACCATACTACATGTATGACCTTGGGCAAGAAACTGGATCTCAGAGCCTCAGTTTCCATGTCCTACAATGAATGAACCTGACAGAATTTATTATGAGAATTCAACTCCTGAACAGACAGACAGACAGACAGACACAGACACACACACACACACACACACACACACACACACGCAGCACCCAGCATGTCTGGCACATCCTCCACGAAGGTTAGTTTGCTCCCTTCCTTTTTTCCTACCTCCAGTACAATTTCATTTCTATCCACACCGTCGTTGCATTTACCACTTGTCACTTCCGGAACGTGCCCAAGGTTTACGCCTTGCTGCTCTTGTTGCTTATGGGCTGAGCACAGTGCCTGAAATTCAGTGTGCCCACAACAACGATTTGGCTAACAGATTCCTGTGTCAGTAAAGCCACAGGTACTGTCTGCTCTACACGGATGGACGGTGACAGAAAAGCACAGGGTCTCTCTAGGAGGCCATACCTAGGTTGCCCAACTAACGAAGTCACTGTCCCAATGAGGCTATTAGTTCAGCGGTGAGCTGGGCGCCGCATGTCTGTTATCCGAAAGCCTTTACAAGAACACTTTTAAATTGCCTACTTTGGGCCGGAATGACGCGGAGAAGCCTCAAAACATGGGCCCAATTAGGGCCCTCACGCCTGTCTCTATCCACCAGGAGTAAAGTTATCATCTGCCACGTTCCCGAGCACACACTCAGGACCGCCAGGCCGCGCGTACCTTCTCCCTGGGTTTGATGTATTTGTGCAGCACGCCGCACAGTTCCAGGTAGGTTCCGTACCACTCGAAAGCTTTCTTTCCTCGCTGCTGGAAGAACTTCTCCCAATAGTCCACGGAGCCAAACTCCTTGGAGCTCTTAGGTAAGAGGTTCATATTCTCACTGTCCGACCAGGCTCGTCTCTCTAGTCCCTGTGAGGTACCATCGGATGGGCTTCCACACACGCTGGTCCCGGCACCCTCGGTGGAATTCTTTCCACGACTAATAACCACATTGATTTCTCCCCCGCTCAAACCCCAAGGAGACGACGCTTACACACCACCCCCACGCACGTCACACTGAACCAAACACACGCTCAGCCCTCCTGCCGGCTGCCAGCCCCAGCCCCACGTGCGGAGCCCCTCACACTTGCCCACAGATGGGCTTCAGAACTGGCAAGCACATCCGGGTGCGCAGCGTCGCGATTGGTCGGCCACCCGGGCCCTCCCAGCATCTCATTGGTCACTGCTTTTGGTTCCTGGCACCTCATTGGTTGCGAGTTGCACGCCGCACGCCTGCGGCAGCGCCGCAGTCGCCTAGCGTTTATCTACGCGCGGCAGCAGGGGGCGTGGTCGCGGGTGTGAGTCCGGGTGGAGGCGGTGTCGGGGCCTCGGCGGCGGGGCCTCGGCGGCGGGTTTGCGTCCGAGGGCCGCGTGGGGGCAGCCTTCCTGGGTCCCGGCTTCTCCGCCGCCTCTGAGAGCGCGCGCGTCCAGGGCTGTGTGTTCTCCTTCTCTCCGAGCCGGCGCGGTGGCCACTTCTGATGTTGAAGGGCCGAGCCGTCTGACCGAGGGACCCGAGGAAGAGGAGGCCCGGGAAAAGAAAACCCAAAGAGGAGGCCCCAGGAACTTAGAGGGAGTGAGGAAAGGAAAGAGTACAGCCCGACCTTGGCAAAAGAAAGTAGTCCCAGCCAGGTTACCTGCTGCATCTCCCGCCTCGCCCTCCCTTAGTTTAACCACTTTACTTGTGTCATTGAGGTTTAATTTGGAGAAAATTGGCACTTGGCGGTACTTTTTCTGCACCAAAATGCAGGATCCCACTACTAATGTAATGACCTGAAAATTCAGAAGAGTAACAAGTATGTATTGAGAGGTGCCGGCTCACCCTGTACCCCCCCGAAAGCACGGTATGCAAAATGTAACCCTCCTTTTGAGAAACAGCCTTCTTAGGCTGTCGTTCTGATGTCATCTATCAGTAGGTGCTACCGCCTACTTGGTGTGTTTAATGAATAAACTTTACTTTCAGATGCTCATCTTATCCTAATGTCCTAAGGGTGTTCCTGTAAGGGCACTGGTGCCAAATATGTGCATCGCTGAGCTTTTAACAACGCTGTAAATTGCCGGGGAAACAGACTGAGCAAGGGAGATAGGCTTGGAATGAGCATCTATAGCCCGGGCTATTCTAGACCTTACTAGCATAGGTGGCCAATGTAGAGGTCTCTTTTAGGCAAACAGACTTGAGCAATGGAATGCAGAAAAGGCCATGGTGACCACCTGGCTGAATACAAACCGGCCATCAGGCAACCCACCCCGAAATATCCATAGGCTTTAACTGACCAATGCGTTACAACTAGGCACACTTACCAAAGAAGGGAAAATTCCATATGTCATCATACCTCCTCACTTTCCCTCCTTAAAAGCAGCTTCCTACCAATGCCTCCTTGCAGAGTGCTTCTCCGCTACTGTCGTGCGACGCCCCCCTGCGGCGTATTCCATAAACTCGTATCTCCTTAGTTTGGCTCAGGTGAATTCATTCACCTCCCAAGCCACTGGCTTCCACCTGAACATGGCCCCATATTTGGAGGCCAAGAGACACCGCATTTGACACCGCAGACAAGCAGACTGTTAATTTGTTAAAATGGGCTTAAACTTTGGTAGGGGTAGTTCTCAAACTTTGGCATGCCTCAGAATCACCTGGAGGACATTAAATCAGATTGCTGAGCCTCAACCCCACAGTTTCTGATTCATCAGGTCTAATGAGGTCTAAGGATTTGCATTTTAATGATGTTGGTGCAGTTTGTAGTCTTATTTCACTTAAACATGAGGTTTTTTGATACCATCTTCAATTGATTGTTGCTGGAAAAATTGGGAAATGAGGCATAGATAATTAAAAGCAGTTCTGATAATGTGGGGGACAGAGGATGGGATAGAGCATGTGGGACGCAAAATAACATTCCCCGGAAGACATCTCTGTCCAATTCCCAGAACTTGTGAATAAGTTAGTCTACATGGAAAGGGGAATTAAGGTTACTTGCCATCTGACATTAAAATAGGGACACCCTGGGTGGCTCAGTCGGATAAGCTTCCTACTCTTTATTTCAGCTCAGGTCGTGATCTCGCAGTTTGTGGGTTTGAGCCCAGCATCAGGCTCCGTGCTGGTGGTGCTGATGGTGCAGAGCTTTCTTGAGATTCTCTCTGTCCCTACCTCTCTCTGCCACATGTGCGCACGCTCTCTCTCTCTAAAAACAAATAAATAAACTTTAAAAAAAATAGTGAGACCAGTCTGAATTATCCAGGTGTGCCCAATGGAATCACAAGAGTCCCTGAACATGGAAAAGGGAGACCAGGCATGAGAAGGATTGGTGCAGCATTGCTGGCTTTGAGATGGAGGAGGGGTTGTGAGCCAAAGAGAGGGCCTTCCAGCCTATGGGACCTGGAAAAGTCAAGGCAATTCTCCCTTAGAGCCTCCGGAAGGAACTCAGCCCTGGAGACACCTTGATTTTAGTCCGGTAAGACCCCATCAGGCTTCTGACCTCTAGAACTGGGAGATAATCAATTTGTACCGTTCAGGTTCCTAAGTTTTGGTAACTTGTACAGTCATAACAGGAAAGTAGTACAGAGCACACCCATGGGAGGACATGTGTGGTTTGGCAGAAGGTGACAGTGTGTGGATGCAGCAGAAGACAAAACTGGGAACTGAGGTGAGCAGCAGGTTTTGAGAAGTCTTCCACTTTGAGCATTTTTTTTTTAAACGTTTATTTATTTTTGGGACAGAGAGAGACAGAGCATGAACGGGGGAGGGGCAGAGAGAGAGGGAGACACAGAATCAGAAACAGGCTCCAGGCTCTGAGCCATCAGCCCAGAGCCTGACGCGGGGCTCAAACTCACAGACCGCGAGATCGTGACCTGGCTGAAGTCGGACGCTTAACCGACTGCACCACCCAGGCGCCCCCTGAGCATTCAGATTAAAGCTGTCAGGCCAGAAGATGCCAGTGGAGAACTAGGGTCATGACAGTTAGAAGGAACTAATACAAAAGTTGTTCTCGGGAATGACTGAAGCATTTGATGTCTGATCCTATAGAGGGGGTATAAGACCTGAGGACTGAAAGTGGCTTCCACATTGGCCTCTGGATGACTGGGGAAATTGCCTATACAAAGGAACAGGGAAGGAGCAAGGAGGTCATGTGGAGAACTGTTGCTTGAGAGGAATTTAGAGGTCATCATGCTAGCCATGACTGGGTAGAAGCCAGTATCCCCACCCTGCACGCCTATCCCAGGGCTCATACCCTTCTCAAATTCTGGCAGAGGTATCCAGTTGGACTTAGTGGCCCAAGTAATGAAAATGCTTCATGAGTAGGGCATAAAACTATTTGAAGGGAATCTCTCCTTGGTGTCTAGGGAGTGACACATATAATCCTGGAAACAATTTCACACTGGAAATCTTTGCAAATGAGTTTGTTTTTCACATTTGAGAAAATAAGAATTGAATGGTCTCCTATGTCTTAGAATAATGGAAGGCAAGGATGACTTTCTTAAAGGTATTATTGACCTGAGAAGTAATTCTCAAGCTGACATTGGATTTGTAAGATTGGGATAATCATAATAGAATTTGTTAGTTTGCATAGCACTTGGGACTTGCCAAGAATTCCCTCATGCAGTATTGTGAATGCACAGGATGGACTGGACACACACACACAGACACATGGATGTACAAGCACACACACCCATTATTGAGGCAAAACTCTAATTGATTAAAAAGAAATTTAAAAGTGAAGTATGATGGAGTGAATTCAGCCATGCCTGGCTCTGAGTATTATATTCGATTCCCAGGTTTCTCCTTGTTCAATAGTTTCTTCTGTCACTGTGGGCACCCGTAGGGGCACTAGTTTCCTGACATGGGTGGACTGCATATCGACTTTGGTGGGGGAAAGGAAGGGGCATAGCATATAATGCAAGTTGTTTGCCTTTGGGGCCAGTGGGCAATAACATTTTGAAAACTAGAAAAGGTGAGGACATGGTGTTAAGGATGATGGCCTGTGCCTGGTGCATGGGACCTCTACGTGAGGAGGCTGACCAGGCCTCTTTCTGGTCCTCATCTTTGTTTTTTTGCAGCCTGGATACTGGGAAAGATTACAAGAGCACACTATTACAATGTTTTCTCCATTATTCTATTCTATTCTAAACTTGAGTTCCCTTGCTGGGGGAAAAAAAAAAAAAAAAAACCAACCTTGGAAACCAAGTTGTTTTTTCCACACTCTAGCACTCAGCACATCTACCATGAGATTCTCATGTATCCCATTTTTATTGGATATTCTCTGTCCTCCGCCCGTAACAAAATATTTTTCTCCCACCAAAGAAAAGGACATTAAAATAGCACTTTATGAATAAAAATCCCTTAAGTGTCCCACCCTAGATAATTTTTTTTTTTTTTTAACATTCAGGTCAAGATCCTTGAACAAATCCAGGAGAACAAAATTCCCATTATTCCAAGAAAGAAGTCCTCTGCAATCCTTCTGTAAAACTGAAACACTTTTCTTGCCATGAGGGTGCAAGAAAGTTCTTCTCCTAAGAAGAATCCCAACTTATGGTGCCAGAACTCTTACTGCCCCTGATCTATTTCATCTCTGATCAGTAGATCTTCATGCTGATCGTTCTGATTTGAAAAAGGAAAGGAGATTTCCTCAGTCTGTCACAATTACATCCAAACAGCAGCTCTAGTGCTTGAAGGCTCAACAGAGAAATGGCCTCAGGAAACATGGTGTGAGTACTTCTGGAGATAGATGGCATGAAAGGGCACCTAAGTGGCTTAATTCAAGGCCCTTTCCTTATGTCAACCTATACAGCATAGAGGTAAGAACATGGGATTTGGAATCAAACATCTAACAGGTTCTCAGTGTGTGAATTTGGTCAGACTTCCTGCCTTCAGGTCCTTTGCCTAACGGCCTCCACTGTTCCTGCCCAACACAATCCATTTGCTACTCAGCGCCCACCGTGAATTTTCAACTATATATCTAATGGTATCTTTTCCCATTGAAATATACCTCACATAACAAAATCCACCATTTAAAAATGTGCAGTTCAGTGGTTTCCAGCATATTCACAATGCTGTACAATCATCACCACTACCTAATTCCAGAACGTCTCCTTCATCCTGAAAAAAAATCCCCTCCCTATTAGCAGTTAGTTGTATTTTCCTCTCCCTGCGCCCTCTCTCAACCACTGATCTACTTTCTGTCTCCATAGATTTGCCTATTCTGGAGATTTCATAAAAAGGAGTCATACAGTATGTGGTCTTTTGTGGCTGGCTTCTTTCAATTAACATCTGTTTTCAAGGTTCATATATGTTGGAGCATGGAACAGTAGCTCATTCCACTTCTTCACTGAACAATACATATTTCATTTCTGGATGAACAATATGTGATGTATCTATTCATCAAAATATGGCCATTTGGGTTATTGACCCATTTTGCATTGTAGTACTGCCATCAATACTTATGTACAAGTTTTTTATGAATGTGCCTATTTTCAGTTATCCAGGATATCTGCCTAGCAGTGGAATTGCTCAGTCGTATGACCACTCTATGTTTAACTTTTTGAGGAAAACAGTGATCATTCATACATGTGATTCTGTTTATATCACTCTCCAGTGGCTTCCCCAAGTATGAAATGGAGACTCCCTGCAAGTGTTACAGAGATTTTTTATGATCCTGGCTTTGCCTGCATCTCCAATCTCCCCTTCCACCACTCACCCCTTTTGCCAAATCCCAGGCACACTGGCTTCCTCCCTCATCCTCAAAAATGCCAGACTCCTGGAGCTGGGAAAAATGGATATCTACAATGCAAGAGAATGAAACTGGATCCTTCACCATATACAAAAATTAACTGTAAATGCATTAAAGACCTAAGCGTAAGACCTATATTATCAAACTGAACGAAAACACAGGGGGAAATCTTCATGACTTTGGATTTGTCACTGACTTCCTGCATATGACACCAAAACCACTGCAACTAAAGGAAATATACATAAGTGGATTTATTCAAACTTTGGCACATCAAAGGAAACCATAAGCAGGGTGAAAAGACACCCTTTGGGTGGGACAAATATTTGCAAATTATGTGTCTGATAAGGGGTTACTATCCAGAATATGCAAAGAACTACAATGTAATGACAACCACAAAAACCCAAATAAGCATGGACAAAGGACTAGAATAGACACGTCTCCAAACAAGATACACAAAAGGCCAACAAGCATATGAGAAGATGCTCATCATCACAGATCACTAGAGAAATGCAACTCAACATTACAATGAGATATTACCATAGCCCATTAGGACGGCTGCTAACAAAAACCAAAATAACAACAAGCACAAAACATTCAGCCAGGAGTAGAGACTTGAGAGAGGAGTGAGCCCACCTCCTCCCGGAAAAATCCCTCCCCCCCAAGAGCCCGTGTTTCAAATTGGCAGCAGTCAGTCCCCATTTGGGCATGCTGCCCTATCAGGTCTAGGGTTTCTATGGCAGTCTGGGGCTCCCAAGGAGTCTTTTATTGAAAATTTCAGCTGCCCTTGCTCTGCCCCAGAAAAGCAGGCTAGTATTTTCCAGCTGTGTGTGTGTGTGTGTGTGTGTGTGTGTGTGTGCGCGCGCGTGTGTGTTTGCGATGTGGAGAATACAAACGTCTGCATAGTTTGTGATTTAGGCATAGGTTTTGTCCACCAAAGCTGGATCCCATGCCGGGCCTCTCCACACCCTTGCCCTACTCCAGATCCTGGGCAATCCTGTCTACACTGCATACATATGCACAATAAACACCCCTTCAGCAAGTCTTGGTTCATCAGTGTCCTGAAGGTCTGGGGAGGTAGGGCCTGGCCGCAACCACCTGCCTAGCCTCCAGGTGGAGGGAGCCCAGCCCTGCTAAAAGTCACTCTTCAGGCAGCACCTAAAAATTGGCAACAGTCATTCACCAGTTAGACTTGCTGCTGATTGAGTCTCTTATTGGAGGGTTCCACAGCCAGCCAGTGGCTAGAAGTAAGGCATCCTCCAGCCCTGCCTTCAAGGGGAATATGCACATTTGTGTTCCCTGCAGCTTGCAGTCAGGCATAGACCTTGTTCCCCAAGAACTTGCTTCTGTGACCTGACCTCTCCAGACCCTTGCTGTCTTCTAGATCCAAGGCAACCCTGAGCTGCTCTGCAGAGTGTGTGCACAGTAACATTCCTTTAGGAAGACTTGGGAAGCTGGGGCCCTCCAGCTGTGGAGCTAACGCCCATTCAGCACCACCTGCATAGACTTAAGGGTGGAGGGAACCCATTCCTGAAATCTCTCTTAGGCAGCCACTGTAATGGGTGAAAGTAGATTTGCTTAGTCCCATGTCATTGAGATGGAACAGTCCTAGCAAATCATGTCCCACATCAGAGGATATTTTTAGTCTTTGGTATTTGCTTTAAGGGGTCACTGTCATTAGGGTTAGGCCACATTTGAGTAACAAAATAGCAGTCAGGAAATGGTTTAGGTTGTTTCCTCATCTGGGAACTTTATTAACCACCTGGAGGTCAGATGAATCAACCCACTGAGTGGCCATAATCTTGGTAGTTGTAGAAGTTCTGGATTCCAAAACCACCAGCCTATTAAAGTGGACCTTTCTTACCGAGGTGATGAGCATAAGAGAGCAATTACCAATTATAATGTCTGAAAATCTTATGGACATCGTGCATATTAATATAGATAACTAGTAAATTGTTAAGAATATTGAGTTAAATATCTAAAGTGAAATAGAGTAGATCTAAGGAAATAAAAAGAAAACTCACATCAGTTTATCAATAAACATGATCAGGGGAGGGGCAGAGAGAGAGGGAGAGAGAGACTCCTAAGCAGGTTCTGCACTGTCAGCATGGAGCCTAACGTGGGGCTGGATCCCATGACCCTGGGATCATAACCTGAGCCCAAATCAAGAGCGGATGCTCAACTGACTGAGCCACCCAGGCACCCCTAAAGCATGGTTATTTTGAATAGAAGCAATTAAGAAGCAATAGAAGCCTTCATAATGTCGAAATGTATCTCCTTTTATCAACTGTGGATCAAAGAAGCAGGGGTTGGGTGTATTGGGTATCCTGTTACAAGAAGTATAGATTCTTATTGAACTTAAGCTAATATATACATTGTCATGAATAATAAGATATTTAATAAGAGTTTCAGAATTCTGGGACGTCTGGGTGGCTCAGTTGGTTAAGTATCTGACACTAGATTTCTGTTCAGGTCATGATTTCATGGTTTGTGGGATCAAGCCCCATGTCAGGCTCTGCGCTGACAGTGTGGAGCCTGCTTGGGATTCTCTGTCCTCCTCTCTCTCTGCCCCTCCCCTGCTTGTGCTCACGCTCTCTCTCTCTCTCTCAGAATAAATAAACATTAAGAAAAAGTTTCAGAATTCTGGTGGGATCTGGTAGGGAGAAAAAGATAAATGTTTCAAACTTTGTCGTAAGATACAATTTACCAAACTGATGTAGGTTATAAATGGTTTAAGGGAGAAGAGAAACAGGGATCCTCTCAATCTGGAAAATAAAAGCATTAAATCAATTATTTATCCATTAGTGTTTTAGAAGTTCCTAGTTATATGTTCATAACTAAGTTCAGTGCTATGATCTTAATTTTATCAAAATCTGTGTTTTACCGTATTTATCAAAGTCTTTCCCATGAGATTCTTTGAAGATGAAGCACTTAAAAGGATAACGACCTTCAAAAGACTTAAAAATAGCAATGGTTAGAGATCTAATGAGAATTCATTATGATGTAATTGACAAGGAAATTTGGTTATTTCTGTGACACATAACATTTTAAGATAATAACTAAAATTGTGACTGAAAACATTATACCAGGACATATCCAAATTTTAGGACTTTTATATACATTTCTAGGACACTTATAAATATACTTGTACAAATACATCATTAAGGTTTAGTATCACTTTTTTCTTTGGCATTTTTAGACAATGCTTCCCACATAATTCGACATATCAAATAATGCTAATTAGTGTAAGATCTCCTTTTTTATAAAGAGAGGGAACAAATCTTTTGAGAAGTTCCAGGAACCCTCTGAGAATTCTTGTTTACTTTTAGGTCAAAAAGAATTTATTTAGAATTTGATTGTGGAAAGTTTGTCAAAAACAAAAGGTTTTGGACACTTGATCAAATAGGATTATAGATCATTATGAAACGATATTTAATTATCTACTTGACCAAGAGACAAGAAAAGATTTTGGAGGCAAATACAAAGGGTCACATGGTTGTGAACAAAACTTAGCTCTCTAAGTACCCAGAAGACGCAGTATGTGAATAATCAAAGACCTGATGAAGACAAAACATAGAATCTTTGTTTTACAGGTAGATCCCCTAAAGGTAAGTAAAAATCATTTACAATTTCTTATTTAGAGCAGACCAATAACCCAAGAAAACTTGTCCTTTTAGCAGAAAGAAAACCAAATTTTGTTGAAACACCAGTGTACTTCTGGTATTAAAACTCACTCTTTAGCTTAAATAAATCCATTCCAATCTTAGCTTGCCTATATATAAAATTCCCTTCTCAATATTCTGTTAACCTCCCTCCTTGGAAGCTACAGTATGAGATTCGTTTGTCTCTAGATTCATCCTGCTCTGTTAGTCTGAGAATAGAAGAACAGGCAGGCAACACATTCCTCACGGTATTGGTGAAGGGGGTTGGTTGATCTAAGTGGGGTAAGCAGAATAAAGATTTGAAAAATGGGACAACTTCTGAATTGACGGCAAAGCTATAAATCTTTGGGAAGCCACCATAGATCCCTAGTCTTGCAGGCAGTTACAACAAGTGGAGGAAGCACTAAATAAAGATTCCTGCTGGCTGCAAACCTGAAAAGACAAGGCAACAAAATATGAGTCTATCACAGAGTGATTACAATTTGGCCTTGAGAAGCTATCACCCGGTATGCACAGAAAAGAAAGGGTGGTTTTCATTGTATCGGCCTTTTCAGCTGATTGCACAGACTCTTTCGTGGATCAATTTACTGTGATTTAAGGGCGGTGGCTTTCGAGCATGTTGGATCCTTCCACAGTAAGAAATACTGTATATTTTATGGCCCAGCACACATACCTGCGTGTGTGTGAGATGCATGTGTGTGTATATGACCATATAAGTAACTGAAAAAGGCAGCTCAAGTTCCAGGCTGTGTCAGCGGAACAGGATATTTAATTAAGGTCCCTTGCATCTGCCACATTCCAAGCCATATACCACATTCCCCGGAAGGAGGAGCTGGAGGAAACTGGTTGCCTTGCCAGCCTCAGGTGGGGTCCTGGAGACCCCTGCAGGGCCCTGCTGGCTCAGGCATCCTCCACCAGGGGACACCTGGGAGCATGGATGCTGGAGAGGCCAAGAACGGGCCAGGCAGCCAGGCCGAAAGTGGAATGACTGCCCCCAGTTTAAAGATGCCACTCGGAAGATTTTCTGGTGTGGGACTCCTCCACCCGGCAGGCTGTGCAAGTGCTTTGGCACCAGGAGAAACTCTACAGGCCTAAAGGGCCCTGTTTGATGTACGAGGGGTGCGTGCTGCGCATGTGCAAGCCCAGGCAGGGACACGGGGAACATGGGACAAGGCTCAGTAGGTGCTTGCACACCGCCAGGAGCTCACCAGGCCTGGAGGGCCCGGGCTGATGTCCCCGGGCCCGGGGGGTACATGGTGCGCATGTGCGAGCCGCTCACGTCAGAGGAGCCAGGGACCCAGACTGGGGCAAGGGTCTGGAGAGGCCGGGATACTGGTTCCCGTGGTCAGTGGCCGGGAGGCATGTGCGTCATTGCAGATACCTACATTCCCAAATGCACAGGTTCCTCCTGAGCCCTGACATGGAGGAATCTGGGGGATTCCTGGGGACTGGGGGGAGGTGAGTGAGATGTCCGCCACTCTCCGATAAGGGACACCTGGAGACACTGACCGATTTCTGGAGGAGTATGCAAACCATCCAGCAAGCTGGTCCCGTTGAGCACTGTAGGTCCCTTGTATCCAAAGGAGTCTCCGACAAGGTTTTGGCGGGTGGATTTTCCACACCGTGAAGCCATTGTGTTGGCCCCGGAGGTGCCAGAGTTTTCTGTGCCCTGGGTGCCCCATGCAGGGTGAGGGCAGCTCAGAAGCTACAGACTGTGTCTGCAGGGGCAGACTCAGCTCTGGGGATGCAAACAACAGTCCTGGGACAGGGCTGTGTGGGCTTGGGTCATTTCATGGATTGGGGCCATGGTGGATGTCTGGCATGTGCCTCACCCCAGGCTCCTGCCTACACGGGGTGCATATTCCTGCTGTTGGGAAGCCTGGACGGGGTCTGGACTGTTTGTCAGGGCAGCGCTGCTACGGATGATCTGGGTGTTCTTGGAGAAACACCCGAGGGCTTGTGTGGTGGCCATGCTTGTGACCCAATCAGGCAGCCAGCCCGATAAGGGACTCTGCGCTGCAAATTTAAACCTGTCGCCTCAGAAGGAAATTTGTGCTGTGGACTTTCCCTTCTCTGAGCCCATTCAGGTGGTTGGGGTTTCCCCTGAACCCCACAAGCCCCGAGCACCTCTTGCAGGCAAAGCCAGCTGAGGTGCTGAGGCCTGCTAAAGCTCAGGCCCCCCGGTCTGGGGAGCCCCCGTACCTGGAAAAGGGCAGATGTAGGGAGAGGCTGGTCACCTGAGCCGGCTATTCGGTGTCCCTGGCATCTGCCTCATTCTAAGCCCTGTCCTACATTCCCTTTGAAGGCAGAGCTGCAGGAAATTGGGCGGCCTGGCCAAGCCGTGTTGTGCTGGTGATGTGCCGGGCTAGTGCAACTGGCCTGGGCATCATTTCATGAGAGGCACATGGGGGCACTGATTCTGGAGTAGTCCAGGGCCGGCTCAGGTACCTTGTCCAAAGGTGGACTGACTGCCTAAAGTTCACTGCTGCCATCTCACAGGTTTTTGGGGATGGGATCCCGCCCACCAAGGAGACTATGATGATGCTTCAGCATCTGCAGGGGCTCCATTAGCCTGGAGGGCCCTGGCTCACCTCCACGGCTGAGGGAAACACACTGAGCATGCATGAGAGCCACAAGGCAGGGGAGTCAGGGCCACAAAAGGCAAGTGTCTGGAGTAGGGGCTAAGGGGTACACACATGCACCTGATTCCAAGAACTAAGTGACACCCATGTACCATTCCCCCTGTAGGTAAGGCTGAGGAGTCTGGACTGCCTGGCCAGCATGGGGCCTACGATGCCACCTGTGTGTCCTTCGCCAAGAGACACCTGGGAGACTTGATGCCCGGGAAGCCTGGGGCCCCATGGGCAGCAGGTCCAAGTGAGGACTGACTGCTGTTCGTTCAAAGCAGCAGCTTCAAAAAGGGTTCTTGGAGGTGGGTTCCCTCTGGCCTGGAGCTCTGCAGGAGTCATGGGACTGACCCAAATTCCATAGGCTTTGAAGCACCCTCAGTGGGTGAAAGGTTGCCCGCTTCACCCCCCAGAGCGGGGCAGTTCAGGGGAACCAGGGATCTGGAACACGCCAGTGTATGCTCTTCACCTGGGTGTCCTTTCGGGGTTTGATGCCTCTGCTCGGTTTTAAATGCTTACCTGCAGAAACGGGCACCTGCCTTTGCAGGCTGTTTTGTCTGGGGAAGCAAATTAATGCTTAGAGTGGTAGTTTCTCTTGGCTGGCAATTATTTTCACCCTCTTTCACAAGCCATATTTGCAGGCAGGGTATTGTCTTTTGATGAGGCGATAAACAAATAACGCACTCCAAACCCGTGTTTGATTAACCACTCTAGAGGTTAAGCCAGTGGAGACGGAAGGAGTAAACTCCCTGTTAGGTTCCTGTATCATTCCGTGAGTTAATACTGGGGAGACGTAGCTTAGCCAAGTAGCACTCACGTCCAGCCGCCAGTACAAGAGGAAAAGTGGCGTGCTGGTGAGGCTCGCTGCTATGGGACGCGGGAGCTGGTGCTGGGGGGCAAGTTGATCTTTTCAGGAGGCGGCTGCTGGACAGTCACCACTGCCAGTAAGAGGGTCCCCTTTACCAGGGTAAGAGCGAATAGCCCCAGGGTTTTCAGACAGCTATTTTAGAAACGCAAAATGTACCCTTGCCCAGACTGAACCTTCTTGGAGAGTCCTCAGATGCTCCCGGTATTGATGGTCCACGTACATTTGCTTCTACACGTTTCCATTGGTAAGCTCCCAGCGAGGCCTCTCGGCAGCTGCAATACTGAGTTCTCATGGGGTAGACCAGAGGGGATGATGGCGTCCTGACACACCTTGCTTCCTGTATCCGAGCAAATTTACTTTTAAAGACCACCCTTTTCGGTCTTTGTCTGAAACAAGTGGATTTGAAATCACCAGTGTGATACACATCCACCTACCCTGGGACTTTACTTACACCCTAATGAATAGTAAGTTAACTCCCTACACAAATCTAAGTTCACGGAAGTACCACTCCTGTGATTCTACATCACGTGCGATCTTAATCACAATCGTATTTTGCGAGAATTATTCCTTTGGTGCCCATTCTTTTCTACCATAATTTAGATGCCAGCTTGTTTAAGCAACCCTATTCCTAATAATATCAGTATAATCATCACAAAGACTCTTAACAAGGTACCATATCCAGTCACCAAATGACCAAAATTTAACCTCCTTAGGTCACTCAGTTTAACTTCCTCGTCAATGACGTTTCCAAGGAAAGATCAATTTCACGAGGAACTAGGGGTACGAGCTTGCGTAGCACTATCAAGCACCTGCTAAACTGCCTTAACTGCAGAATTCAAGACTGTCGCTATTTTAGGGAATGCATGTGGGTTTTTTTTTTCACTTTGAGAGGGAGAGCATGCGCGCATGGGTGTGCGATTCAGGGAGAGGCAGAGAGAGAGAATCCCAAGCTGACTCTGCACTGCCAGCACAGAGCCCAAAGCAGGGCTTAACTCAGGAACCATAAGATCATGACCTGAGCCGATACCCAGAGTCGGACCCTTAACCGACAGAGCCACGCAGGCACCCGGCCTGTTTTTATTCTCTTTCCAATTCCTGCAAAGTGAGTTTGACTTTGTCTCATTTTCCAACTGTTTCTTGACTTAGGATTTCTAAGGTATGATTTCCATTTATTAGTTCTAAGGGGTTCACTGTGAAATGTTTCTCCCATTAGTTTAATACATCCTTTGTCTTCTCTTGACCTTGAATAGCATCTTTTCCTTCTAGTGACCCTTGCATTACCTGGTCTGCATTTACCCGTTCCCTCACGTTGTGTGCCTTATTTTTCCCTTCACTCCAATGGGTTAGGCTGAGGTTAGGCTCAGAGCACACTGTCTTGGTCCAGTTTCCCATATTCTAGGTCACTGGCTGAGGAGGCAAAAGGCCACAGTCACAGGTACTTGTATCCTAGGTTTAGAAAAGGTTCTACTAAGAGAGACATTTTGGTTCCATTCCATGAAATATATCCTCAGGAACATGTTTTCCTGCTATCATAGGGGGCTTTTTGTGACCTGTAGGCTCCACTCTCTCTTTTGATACTGGGGAACCGCGGAAGTGTGTGAACCCAATGTCATGTGCCTCCTTCAAGTGCCAATGTCCACCTCATAGCTGTCCAAGGAATCACAGCCACCAAGATGTTGGCATCTACTTCCGGTAAGGTTGTCTGTTGTCTCGGGTGATCAGTATTGCCCTGACATTAGACCTGTTTCAACAGTATTCCATATGTCAACCAATTTTAACTGCAACAATTGTCAGTCTATAGAGAAGCATCTTTCATGTTTTTTGATGTTATTTTTAGCATTTTCTCAACTGCTTTAATGTCAAACTTCCCTTGCTCTGTTTACTTCTATGTGAAATTCATTCATGTTTTATAATATACTACTGATTTTATCCATTTATGTACCAAAGGGTGACAAAGCTGCCATTGCGTGTGTGATTCATTGAGCTTGTTTGGCTTCAAAGAGTTTAAGTTTAGTGTGATTTGATTGAATTGCAATGAGAAAGAGCAGCTTCCATTGTTCCTCCAATAATCCTACTTCCAGTCCAACTAGGAACTATAACAGTCTTTCCTTTTGACACAATTTTTTAGCATAGGTTGTAAATTGGGCATTGACGATGATGGGTAAAATTGAGCACAATTTGGGGACCTGTATGTGTCTTGAAACACCTGTATATTAAATTTCAAGGTATAGGCTACTATTGTAGGTTCCAATATGACCTAGAGAGTTTTTTATTGTGGGGGTAGAAATATGTGATCTGAGAGCGAAGCTGATGTATATACCATGAACGATAATGTTTTGTGTTCTATGCTAAGTTTCCTATATGGCTTCTGAACACCTTACAAAGTGTCCCTGTTATTTTAAAGTCTGGATATAAGGTCTATTGTTCATTTTCTAATAGGTGAATATGGATTAAATCATGTACTGAGACTGTAGTAACTGATCAATTTGGGGCCTATTTATATTCAAAGATATAATTGCCCATTCTGCACATTGGACAGTTGGTCTTTCAAAATGGTAGAACACATGGGGCGCCTGGGTGGCGCAGTCGGTTAAGCGTCCGACTTCAGCCAGGTCACGATCTCGTGGTCCGTGAGTTCGAGCCCCGCGTCGGGCTCTGGGCTGATGGCTCAGAGCCTGGAGCCTGTTTCCGATTCTGTGTTTCCCTCTCTCTCTGCCCCTCCCCCGTTTATGCTCTGTCTCTCTCTGTCCCAAAAATAAATAAACGTTGAAAAAAAATTTTTTAAAAAAATAAACAAAATGGTAGAACACAGAGTAAATCAAGAATTATGTTGGGTTATTTTCACAGCCTCTGCCATATGTCCAATGCTGCACTCAATTCAGTAAGAGAAAAATACAAAGGTTAGTACCTGGGTGTCTTGGTATATATGCTGGGTTATAATACCAAGTGCCAATTAGTAATTGAGGCCAATCTTCATCCTCTAAGTCAGTGTCTAATAGGGACAGTTGTTGTTCGAGACCCTCATTGATTCTTGTGGAGATTGAAGTGAAGATTTCCACTGCTTCATCAGGTTCCCGAAGTATCTGATTTCTCCATTGACTGAAGGTCTCCCAGAGAGTCGATGGTGCTGACATGGAAGGGTGGGGCAGTGCGGTTGGGCTTAGTGATGGCTGGTGAGTCCTGAGTCGTAAGAAGGCCATCAGGGTGGTGATCCATAGAGGAAGAAGAGGATGTCACAGACAGTGGAGATGTATCTGAACCAGAAGGTGGCATTTTCATTCAGAACGCTGGCACAATTTCTACTACGGCAGCTGTTTGAAGAATGTCCATGCCTGCAATGAGTATGGTATCCAATAGTGAGCAACAGGCAAAACAGTATGGCCAGCAGGCAGCGTGCTGCACTGACCCACTTAGGGATATGGACAGGGTGAAAGATGCAGCAGATTCATGCCTGTAAACTAAAGACAATGTCCTATAAATTCTAATTCTTTCTTGTTGTTCTTGCCACTTGGGGAAATCTGTAGTTATGGTGGGCATTATTGTCAAAATTGCCCCAAGCATAATTTGCCTGCAACATGCTAGGCTATGTATTAGGCATCTAGTGTTGATAAAAATAAAAGATGCTGTTCTTCATGTCTGAAATTTTTATGGAAGCATCATATTATTTTCTTTAATTTAATGGGTCCTACAGTGTCTACTGTTGTTATAATTTTTTTAATAACCTGTGGGTGATCAGTTATGAGCTCTATGCTTATAAACCCCAGATTTCCTGTCCATCCGCAATTAGATATAAAACTGCCCAGCTGATTTTCTAAACATGACATTAAAAAAAAAGTCTAACCCTTAGGGCACCTGGGTGGCTCAGTCGGTTGAGCGTCCGACTTCAGCTTAGGTCATGATCTCATGGATTGTGGGTTCAGGCCCTGTGTCGGGTTCTGAGCTGTCAGCACACAGCCTGGAGCCTGCTTTGGATTCTGTGTCTCCCTCTCTCTCTGCCCTTCCCCCCCCCTCCGCTCATTCTGTGTGTTTGTGTGTATGTGTGTGTGTGTATGTGTGTGTGTGTGTGTGTGTCTCAAAAATAAACATTAAAAAAAAAAGTCTAACCCTAGAATCATGGTCGTCATCTTCCTTGCCTTGGCCATCCACCAGACTTCCTCTCTGAACAGATTGTACCTTATTCACCTAATGACCCTGTCCCAACCTCTGAAAGCGCTTCTTCATTTTTCCTTCTCTTTTCAGCCTTCTGTCTCACCCCCCTGCTTGTTCCCCCAAGCCTCTGTCTGTCGTTTGTTGGTTGGTCCTCTGCAGAGGTTGCTTTGCAGAGCCTACATTTTTGTTGTTGTTGTTTGGTTGGGTTTTTTGTTTGTTTTTTAATTTGAGAGAGAGGGCACGATCAGGGAAGAGGGACAGAGGGAGAATCTTAAGAGGCTCCACACTCAGTGCAGGGATCAACACCAGGTTCATCACGGGGTTTGCCATGGGGCTCCATCCCACAACCCTGGGATCATGACCTGAGCTGAAATCAGGACATGGACGTTCAACCGACGTAGCCACCCAGTGGCCCCAACAGAGTCTAGGTTTTTAATTTTGATGCCTTCCAGCATCTGCATTTCTTTTCATGGATCATATGTCTGACATCAAGTCTTAAAATCTCTTTGCCTGGCTCTAGGTCCCCAATTATTTCTCTTAGAATCCTCCCCCCACCCTGCTAAAGTGTGTTCTAGTTTTGTTTTCCACAGAAGCGTGTGATCCATTTTGAGTTCACGCTTGTATGGGGTGTGGGGGTTTTGGTAAAGGCTTTTTCGTTGCTTCGTCAATCTGTGTGTCTGCCTGTCTGCTTGTGTATTTTCCCTGTGGATGTCCGATTACCATCCTCCAGTTTGATGGAGAGAAGAGGCAGGCCATCTTTCCTCCCAGGAATGGCTTCTGCATATTTGCCAAAATTTAGTTGAGCTCGGACAGTCTGGTTATCAGTTAGATTCCACTGATGTCTTTCTGTCTGCCAACATCACACGCTCTTTATTACCTCTATAAACATTAAACCAGAAGTGATTGTATCACCATTTTTTAAACTGCTGTAGCAATTCTAGTTCCTTTGCCTGTCCATATACCTCTTTGAAGAGAAATACATGTACTTTAAAAAAACAATTTTTTTTTAACACCAAAGGAAGTGCTACATCTTGGTTTGTTCTTTGTCCTTAATTTCATGAAACAGTTCATCATCGACATTTACCTCTTCTCAAAATACACACAAAGTCATAGCACTGAACTGTACAGATGTCCTGGAACTGGATCTATTTAGTAAGTGGCTATTAACCTCCTCCTCCCTTCCTTTTTTTTTGGATAGTTTTATTAAGGTAAGTAATGCTAAAATCAATATTTCTATCACTACAGGTGCATCTGCACCAATGTTCCCCATACCTGTTTGTTGTCTTTAGACTTCACTGTGGTATATGCAGAGACGGATTTTGTTTAAACTTTTCTGTGGTCAGGTTTATCAGTCACCCCCCCTTTCTGTCTCCTGAAATTTGTTTCTGTGCTTCAGAAAAACCTTCCCTTGAGATGGTAGGACAAACGCGGTTCCGTTGCTGTTCTGTGAGTACTTCCATGGTTTAAATTTTACAGTCCCTGCCTGCAAAAAAAGTTTTTTCTAAGCCCCCCTCCCTCCGGAAGTTCAGGGCCGGCCGATGTCCCCGGGGAATCTTCTGCACACGTCCGCACTGGCCAGCCTGGGAGTCATGTAGATAGAGTCCACTCTCAGCCCGGCTGATGCCCAAATTTTCCAAGTCTCCCTTGGGCTGCCCTTGTCACGTTGTGCCAGCTGGGAGCTCCCAATGCAGCCGCGCCACAGCTGCACTCGATGCCCTTCACCTGCCCCAGGCCGAGAGACGAGTTCTGAGATGGGCCAGGGCAAGGGCGGAGTCCGGACGCAGGCTGCGCGCCCTCCCTGGCCCGCGATCTAGATCTGTCCCATGATGTTCCTGCCACTTGTCGGGCGCCACCTGGTGGCCACTTTTATATAGTTTCTCCCCTCTGGAGCGCCTGTGAAGTCGGCAAGGGATGAGATTTGGCCGTGGTGCACCAGTTGAAATTACAGGAGACCGGAGACGCTAGGGTGATAATTCTGCTCGTGCCAGGGTGTCGGGTAGTCATATGTTTGCCAGAGACTGGATGTCCAGGGTTATGAGGGAGCGGTGTCGCGGCCACCCGCCACGCTCCCAAGGAGTGTTGTGGGGCCACCTGGAGGGGTGGGCCAGCACCTGCTGGTGCCCCTGCCACCCGCGGGGACCACTTGCGGCCCCTCGGAGGAATGGAAGAGGGTGTCCGGCGTCTAGGCGCCATCCTGCCTGTGGCCCTGGTTGTCGGACCTACCAGGCCACCTGTTCCTCCCCCTCCCCCCACCGCTTTCCACTGCAGTGGTGGGGACCTGCCTGAGCTTTTAGGGGAGGCCCCTGGAGGGCGCAATAGGCCAGGCAGGCAGCGGGCACGCATGGGGTCTCGGACGTGAGACTTGGTTTTCTCATCAAGTTTTCCAAGTCCTGCTGCAGAGGTGGGGACCCGCCGGGCCCTGAAGGGAGGCCCACGTAGGGTGCCACACCGCCCAGCCAGGATCTCCCATGAGGTCCAGTCCTCCGGAGCTGCCTCTGTGGATTTTTTTTTTTTTCCAAGTCCCAACCCTGAGTCTGGACTGGCATGGGCCATCCTGCGAGGGCCAGGGAGAAGAGTCCCCAGTTCCAGCCGCAGTCCCCTGTGGGGCTTTGGAGGTGCCTCCGCGGAATTGTTCCCAATTCAGAGATGACCAGCAGGAAAGACGTCCTGGGTCCTATCTGCCACCACACTCCTAGGGCTGATCAGATGGCCCTGCGAGCTCCAAGGCTGGCGGTGATGGGGCAGGGCTGGGGGCTAGTAGCTGGGCCATGGCCCCAGGAGGTCCTGATGATCCACTGCAAGGCTCCCTGCCATGTGACAGGTGTCCCCCTCCCTGGGTTGTCCACTCAGGTCCCTGAGGCTAAGTGGTGGCATCATTTCCTATTTCCACCTGGGCCACGCTGTTGATGGCATCTCCAAAGAGTAGATGGTGGAGTTGGTAAGGTATGCACTCCTGCCCCCTTTTGGGGGCGGATGCCTCATCCCACTGTGTACCAGGGGGCTGACTTGGCGGGGCCCATGCTGTGTGTTCCCTTAGCCAAGCCGTGCACGGGTGTGTGAGTTATCATGGGAGACCAAGCCAGTGATGTGGCGCATGTGTGAGCCTTTGTTCCCTTGTGCTTACTAGAAGTGCAAGCCCTCCCAGGCAACACAAGCATTTTGCTCTCATGAAATTTTGATGTGCTCAGTGAAGCAAATGGGCTGGGCTGTGGCACCACAGGCCGTATGTCCCCAACTGTGAATGTTTGGGATGCCCTATGCTTGCACCTGCTGCAGATCCCCCAAGCCCTGATGTCTTTGAAGGCATTTTTACAGGCCCAGTGGGGGTATGAATGGGTGGGGTTGATGAACCCTCGGTGAGAAAGCCTTGTCTAGCAATCCCAGAGGGTGCCTTGGGGTATTGAAACCCCCAGCTCCTGTCCCTCCTCCCCAGGTAGTGGCCACTGGTCCCTCCGGGCCTGGTGTCAGGTGTAGGGCCCCTGCACAGGAGCACATGCGAGGGTTGCCCACATCATGTGCCAAAGGGGGGCTGTCCCGGTGTGCCCTGTTCCACTCACACCTTGAGCAGCTCTCTCCACTCATTCCTGTCCCAGCTACAGCTGGCGGTGGCCCCAGGCACAGGTCAGGCCGCCTCAATGGTGAGCATTTCCCCTGGACATAACTGCAGAATGGACTGAACAGATAGAGGCTCAGACAGCCCCCACAGTGAGGGTCGCTCAGGGTGGAGGGCAGTGATGGGGTCAGTTGGAGGGAGGCTCACCAAGGCTCCTGAGGCTGGCCAGCGAGCGTCCCAGGTACCAAGGGACTGCCCTTGTGCCTGTAGCAGGGGGATCTTGGGCACGTTTACCTGGTGGCCCAGCTGTGTCTCCACTGGAGCCTTTCCCTGAACCGTCCAGCACGCTAGAGGCCCTCACCTTGAGTGTGGCCCCCCATCACCACCGACCCTGCCTCTCCCTGCCTTGACTGGTGATGGACCATCAGGGTTTGAGTCCAGAGAGGGAGCCTGAGAAATGACTACCACATCCAGGGAGGGCAGCAGTGCACAAATTACCTGACCTGGGGAGGTAGTGATGAAAGGTAATACAGGATTCTTTCCAGGCCTTGTAATTGGAGTGAGTCCACTTTAAATCCTTTAATTAGGATCCAAACCTGCTGCCGGCAGCTGGGGTGATTCCAGCTCTAATAGTGTATGTTAAAGTTGCTACAGTTAAAAAGCTCATAGTTGGATCTTGGGAGCGGGTGGGCGGTCTGCCACAAGGTGAGCCACCCCCTGTCCCTGCCATTTGCCTCTCAGTGCCCCATCAGTGCTCTTAGCTGAGTGTCCCTGGGGCCTAAAGCATTTACTTGGAAAAAATTAGAGTGTTCAAAGCAGGCCTGAGCTGCCTGGGTACTGCAGCTAGGAATAATGGCATAGGACTGCCCCCCACCCCCAGCCCCATGGCGACAACCCATTCTAACATCTGCCCTATCAACTTTTGATGGTAGTTCCCATGCCTACCATGGTCACTGCAGGCCTATTTTGTTGGTTTTCAGAACTGAGGCTATGATTCAGAGGGAGAGCACAGGGATTTGTATTGCACTGCTAGAGGTGAAATTCTTGAACCTGCACAAAACAGACCAGAGCAAAAGCATTTTCCCAGAATGTTTTCATTAATCAAGAGTGACAGTCCAGAGGTTCAGAGCTGGTCAGATACTGTTGTAGTTCTGACCACTACGGATGCCAACTGGCAAAACGGCAGAATTATTCCCCTGACGCACCAGGCAGCTGCTGAGAAACCAAAGTATTTGGGCTCTGGGGGGAGTTTGGTTGCAGAGCTGAAACTTATAGGACTTGATGGAAGGGCACCACCAGGAAGTAGAGCCTGGGGCTCAATCTGACTAAACAGGGAAAACATCACCTGGCTGGGCCCAGACAGGACTGATAAACTGACAGTCTTTCTTGATTCCATGGGTGTTGGTGTGTGGCCATTCTTACTTGGTAGAGGGATTTGTCTGGTAAATTCCAGTATCGAATGAGACTCTGGCATGCTAACTAGTTACATGACCCCCAACTCTGCATTTTCAAACTCCTGAGAGGGACAAGTGGTGTTCAGCTATCCGAGATTTACCAACAGCAGGTTGGTGATGCCCTTAGATGTCTGGGACTGCACATGTGCTACAGTGACCGGTCCCGCCGGTCCTGCCTCCCCTTTGCTGGCAGATGTGGTAACCTGTTGAACCCTGTTGGGGATGGGGATTGGGGATTGCAGTTTTTCCCCGTGAGTGAGGAATTCCCAATAAATGTGGGTCATAAGCTAGCATTAAGTCCCTGCCATTTGTACATACACTGTACATTGATTTTTTTTTTTTTTTGAGCAAGGGGCAGAGAGAGAAAGAGGGAGAGGGAGAATCCCACAAGGGGCAAAGAGAGAACGAGAGAAGTGGGGCTCACCTGAAGTGGGGTTCCAACTCAGGAACGGTGAGATCATGACCTGAGCCGAAGTCAGACACTTAACTGACTGAGCCACCCAGGCGCCCCTACACTGTACATTGTTAATACTGATGGGATGGTTTAGTGGGGCCCTGAGATCAGCCCCACCTTAGCCCTGGAGAAGTGTGAGAAGACAGTGGCCCTTGAAGTAATAAAAGTCGTAAGGAGGTTTCCATGGGTGAGCCTGCAGGAGTTTTACTAAAGAGAGCCCCAGCTCTTTCTACCCACGGATCCTGTCCCCATGCTATAATAAAAGCACTTTTTGCACCAAAAAAAAATCTCAAGAATTCTCTCTTGACCATTTGCTCCCGACCCCACATCAACTGACACAAATGTTTTCAAGTTCGTGTGATCTGAGATATAGTCTTTCATTCAAAAAAAAAAATGCTAGTTTAGGGGTGCCTGGGTGGCTCAGTCAGTTAAGCTCTGCCTTCCACTCAGGTCATGATCTCACGATTCATGAGTTCGAGCCCCTGCATCGGGCTCTGTGCTGACAGCTCAGAGCCTGGAGCCTGCTTCAGATTCTGTGTCTTCCTCTCTCTCTGCCCCTCCCCTGCTCATGCTCTGTCTCTCTCTCAAAAATAAATAAACATTAATTTTTTTAAATGCTAGTTTAAATTTATTGGCTTAATAAAAACAGGCATGTCTTTAGAGTTATCAGCATTGAATATAATGCAGATAAGCAAGTTTTTCTACCTGGGTTTACTAATCAAAGAAACTCATACTATCTTTATATTTAAAAATTGGCAACGAAGGAACTAAGATGACAGCTATTTAATGTCTAATCCAAGTATAACTGTTCATTGCAATAATTTACATAAATATAAATGAGATCCAAGTTAATATACTAAGTTAAACTAAGTAATGGATATTTGTTGAATATCTAAATCATTATCAACTAAGGCAAACATTAAATGCTTAATATGTTTTATCTACTTTTGGCTTTGTAATTTTTTTACACAGACACATAATAAATATGTCTTATGCCACATTGAGAAAAATTTATTTTAAAAATATGTTTCTAAAAATTTTGACATAGGGGCACCTGGCTGGCTTAGTCAGAAGAGCATGCAACTCTTAATCTTGGGGTAGTGAGTTCACCGCCCTCACTGGGTATAGAGATTACTAAAATAAAAATAAATAAACTTAAAAAAAATTTTTGAGCGGTGTCTCGGTGGCTCAGTCGGTTAAGCGTCCGACTCTCGATTTTAGCTCAGATCATGATCTCACAGTTCATGAGACTGAGCCCCGGGTCGGACTTTGCACTGATAGCACAGAGCCTGCTTGGGATTCTCTCTCTTCTCACTCTCTGCCCCTCCCCCTGCTCCCACGCTCATGCTCTCTTTTTCAAAATAAATAAATGTTAAAAAATAAGTAAATAAATAAGGAATATGAAACAACAGATTAAATTACTAACAAGTAAGGGGCGTCTGCATGGCTCAGTCGGTTAAGTGTCTGACTTCAGCTCAGGTCATGATCTCACGGTCTGTGAGTTCAAGCCCCACATTGGGCTCCGTGCTGACAGCTCAGAGCCTGGAGCCTGCTTCAGATTCTGTGTCTCCCTCTCTCTCTGCCTCTCCCCAACTCATGCTCTCTCTCTCAAAAATAAATAAAACTTGAAAAAAAAATTACTAACAAGTAAAATCACCTTGACCGGGTGGACTACCGTGCTGTCCTGGGCTTTGATACACTTGAATGATCATCCAGTAGGGCCTGTTGCCAATATGCCAGACCTGGAACCTCCACTGAGGCACACAATACCATAAATGTATGGACCTTGTGAGAAACAGCCATAACCCTGACTCTCACCGTGGATCAATGCGCTATACTGCTGAGAGCGCCAAGCCCCCATCCCACCTGGGAGAGGAGTTATCCACTGGAATTTGCAATGGGATGTTCCACTGGGATCTGTGAGTTACTTTGCACCCCAGGGTGCGCTTCCCTGGGGAAGTACACAATCACCACTGGGATCTGTTGTCCTGCTGCAAGCTGGACTTGTGAAAGCATACTATCTTTGGAATGAAATAAGCGGCATTCAAAGAGGGGAGAAGGTAGGGGTCCTTGTCTGGCATTATCGCATCCCCAGTCCATCTCCTCACCCATGACAGTGCTGCCTCTACTGGCCAACATGTATGGTATATACAACTGGGTCAACTTTCTAAAGCTGCCAGCCTCTCATGCCTCAAGGCCAGGTGGGCACATTCTATTTCCCATTGAGATGATCATTTGGCCACTGTCTTTGTTTCTTTCATTTGCCTGGAGGATGTTATAGCACATATAGAAGAACACATAAATTCACTCAGCAAGCCTTGAATAATAGCAACAAACCCAGTCCTTATGGATCATTAAAATGTCTCTAACGAGAAAAAGCGTCCTCCAAAATAGGATGGCCTTGGACATTGTTATTGCCTCACAAGGAGATACCTGTGCCATTATCCAAACAGAATCATGTGTCTGTTCATACTTGATGGGTCTGTTAATGTGTTGTCTTTATTAAATTATATGAGGACACAAGTGATCCAACCCCCGGCCTAGTGAACTTAATTCGTGGTTTGGATCATGGTGCTCTTGATGAAAAATTTGTGGTTGGTTTTGTGAGTCATTGTCTTAAACTGTGATTTCTCTTGCATGTGCCTACATTGTTACTGTGCCATATGCCTCTGATGCAGCCAGAGAAGTCACCTCCTGGTAACGCATACAGCACTTTGCAGAAGTTCACGTGAAATTGGAAAAGTCAGTCAGGAGGGGTGGAGTGTTGGGATAGTTCACCAAGAAGATGTGACTGTCAGGCAACCCGTGAGCTGGACCCGGGCGATCCGAGGTTCCTCCCCCTACCCCCCGCCCACCTGCCTCATTTTTGGAATGTGGTTTTCACTTGCTTTCCCCACTTTCAGAAGCTCCAAGGACATGGCCTTGAGATAGGGATGTGGTGCTGGGACCACGTGGATGGTATATGTGACTGAAGCCAGGTAAGTCTTCAATATGAACTTTTATGATTTGAGGGGGGCGGGGTGGGTAGAGAGATCTACTGGTCCTGCTGCTGCCCAGGATAGCCTTGTGTGTAAGTTCCCTTTGCTTATTTTTTTTAATGTTTATTTATTTTTGAGAGAGAGAGAGAGAGACAGACAGACAGACAGACAGAGTGTGAGCAGGGGAGGAGCAGAGAGAGAGGGAGACACAGAATCCGAAGCAGGCTCCAGGCTCCGAGCTGTCAGCACAGAGCCCAACACGGGGCTCAAACCCACAAACCGTGAGATCATGACCTGAGCTGAAGTCAGATACTTAACCGACTGAGTCACCCAGGTGCCCCCAGTTCTCTTTGCTTATTAAAACTGCCTCCTACCAACCTGCAGCACCCTGCCTTTTTCTCTGGTCCCTCACTGCCCTCAGTGTGGGGGCCAGCTTCAGATTACACGTGGGACGCTCCTGAGGAGCTTGTGAACTGACATCTGCACCCCAACTGGTGACTACAGCCTCACACTTGTCCCCCTCTTTAAGAGAAAACCCTGCTGTCTTCCTTTGTCAGCCTACTGCAAAACAGGGAAACCTCTCTGACCATTGGATCTGTCACCAGAAATTCCAATCCGTTCACGGTGTCAGAGACCCCTGGGTCTTTCCTATAACTAATTTTTCAGTCCCAAATGCCACTGTTTATTATTCCCACAAGCCTATGGATATTACCTGTCAGGTTAAGTTGTTAACAACCAAGCTGTCCCATACCTCGTTTCAACCTTTCCTCAGTCATATACTGCCTCAACCGAACACTTCCGCCCCTGTCAATCGGATAACCCGTGCCTCCCAGACATTCTTTTCCTAAATACAATCTGTTCCACTCAACCCAAGGTAAATATGACCAGGGTGACACCTTTTTGTGAGGATTTTAGAAAAGACTCCTTTAAGAAGCAATAGCCTTTTATGGAATGGCATCCCATTTGCTCTCACCCATGGCTAGAAGCGGTTCAAAAAAATTCTAGCTCGTGAGTCCAACAATAACTAGACCAAAGTTGGAGGCTCCTATGCTCCATCTAGTTCATTTTGGTTTGTGGTGGACAGCATTTCCCAGGGGCGTACAAATGTTTAGACAGCTGTCAAATCAGAGGTCAACGCATATTGGGATATTTAATCATCCCTGTTAAAATCCATAACAAATCAAAAATCTCCCACTGGTCCATCTCACCGAGCCTCTACAGCTGCCTTAAATGGGAACTTCCATGAGGCACACGACTCTGGGTTTGCCTCTATAGGGAGAGCCTTTCTCCACAGATTGGAGTAAGGGCCAAGGAGTGCACGATAAATCATCTCTCCCTAACATTAGGGAAGCTAGCCGCAACCCTACAGTAACAGCCTAACAGTGATCACTTGTTGGTTAAAGCAGTTTCAGACAATCACATGGCCCTTGATTACCCACTTACTGAACAGGAAGGTGCTGGTGTGACAGCAAATACCACCGTCACACATGGATAAATTCCTGTGAGGAAGAAGAAACCCAATGCATAAAATCAAAAAACAAGCATATTGGCTACAACAAATTCCATCCCAATCCATGGTCTTCTTCTCGATTTAGCTGGTTACCTTCAGGTTTGGGCTCCTACTTTCAGAGCATTATTCTGTGCCTTGTCTCATTTTGTATAACCCATTTTAAACGTTGCTACATGCCAAATCTCTGCAGAAGTGATGCACCAAATAGGGTGATGCTGGCTCGGTGCTTTGAGATGATCTCCACTGCTTACCACCTTGATGAGAAATAGACATCAGGGGCACCTGAGTGGCCCAGTCGGCTAAGTATCCAACTTCGGCTCAGGTCATGATCTCACAGTCTGTGGGTTCGAGCCCCACATTGGGCTGTATGCTGACAGCTCGGAGCCTGGAACCTGTCCCCCTTTGCCCTTCCCCCTGCTCATGTGCACGCTCTCAAAAATAAACATTTTTTTAAAAAATAATAAAAAAAGGAAAAATGTCTTATAAAAAAAGAAAAAAGAAATCAGGTAGTTTGTTTGAAGAGTCCTCCCTCCTTCCCTTCTTTGTTATTCAAATGTGGCTCCATGGTGTCTACTCTATACACCTTCCCCCCCCCCCCCACGTGAAACGTGACAACCAGAAAAGGACTTTCCTGGCACTGAGGCGCAAAATGACTGAGTGTGGAAAAACTCACTCTTGATCAGTGATGCTTTCAAGGAAAGATCTTGGTCAAAAGAAGGACATGGGGGGACACCTGGGTGGCTCAGTGGGTTAAGCGTCTGACTTCGGCTCAGGTCATGATCTTGCAGTTCACGGGTTCGAGCCCCATGTCGGGCTCTGTGCTGACAGCTTGGAGCCTGGAGCCTGCTTCGGATTCTGTGTGTGTGTGTGTCTCCCTCTCTCTGCCCCTCCCCCCCCCAAAAATGAATAAACGTTAAAAAAAATTTTTTTAAGGGGAGAAATGGGAAAATGAAAGGAAACCTCATAAAATGGAGTTGGGAAGGCCTGACGGGGGTGCTCCCATGCTCTTACCACTCCTTGCAGCCTGCACAACCGGCAGGAAGAAGGGAGATAATTCTTATCTTGACAAGGGAGGACACATTTCGCATAGGAACCTGTCTCCTCTTTTTATGAGAAAAGGAAGGTCTCTCCCAGCAACAATGCACTAACCACCAGTTGGAGCCATGAGAAACCACCACAACCTCAAACTCTTGTTCTCCAATGAGTTATGTGCAAAACAACCCTCTCCTATTTCCTCCTAAAACCTAATAAATTGTCTTTTCAGACATACCTGTGGTTTGCCATATTTTGCTGTCCTAAATTGTAATTCTTCTCCTGTTCCTGAATAAACTGATTTTACTAGTAGAATAAGTGGCTACTTTCTTTTTAAGGTTGACAGCCCTAACAGCCCCTTCCTGTGCCCACCCCCCCACCCCTCCCCAGCAGGAAACTGCCCTGTTCCAGACCACTGGCTATCATGTCCTGAGTGCCTTCAGCCACTCTTGGGCTGCAGGGGACACTCCAGATCCAACCACCTGAATTGCCTCAGGGTAGAGGGAGACTACACCCCATTAATCTTTCTGGTGGCAGTGTATAACTGGTGACAGTTTATCCCCATTTAGACTGGCTGCCTGGGGGGCCCTGGGCTTCTCCAGCTCTCAGGGGTCACAAGTGTCTATTATTGGAGTGTAACCTGGCCATCCCACCAAGGCCCACCATGGAAAAGTCTAGACTCCTCAGCTCTGCCTTCAAAGAGCATATGCCTATTTATGTAGAATAAACATTAGAATTCAGCAGATGTCAGGTCCTCCGCCCTGTCATGTGACCTAACATCACCCTGTTCCAGGTTCCTGGCTACCCTGTCTTGTGTGGTCCATGCACACACATCCACACTCTGTCAGTAACACTTGGCTGCCTGGGCCCTCCTGGCCTGTGGAGTTCAGGTAGGACCCCAACCCTTGCTAGCCTCTAGGGTAAAGAGACTTGACCCACAGAAATTTCTGAGCTTCCAGGCTAAACTGACAACTGTTGTGATTTACCACTCGGACTAGCTGCCTGATAGGGTCCTGGGCTTCTGGAGGAATCCCAGGAATCTCATATTGGAGGGTAACCTGGTAAATCCACTTGGCCCCACTCTGGCAAGGCAGTCCAGATTCCTCTAGCTCTGCTTATAAGGGAAACATGCACATTTGTGTAAGGTACTACCAATAGACCCTCCTGTACCCAGGCCTGCCCAACATTGCCCCCTCAAATACCCTAGCTACCCTGCCCTGCATGGCTACCATAAGCACAGTCTGGATCCTGTCACCTGGCCCATGGCTACTGGATCCCCAGCAGCCTATGGTTCTCAGGTCAGTCCCCCAAAACCTGTTAGCTTCCTGGGGGGAGAAAGCCTACCACCATAAATTTTTCTGAGGCTTCAGTTGTGCTGGTAAATGTCAGCCCCCATTCGGACCGGCTTCCTGTTGGGGTCTCAGGCTTCTACAGCAATAAAGTCTCCCAAGTGTCTCTTACTAAAGGGAACTCTGGCTATTCAGCTAGCCCCGGCCCTGGAAGGGCAGTCCAGATTTTTTCAGCTCTGTCTCAAGGGGGAATATGTGCATTTATGTAGATAAAGGCTTGGAATTAGGCAGCTGCCAGGAACATCCAATGGCCTGCTCTGCTGACTTGACCTCTCCTACACTTTGCCAGGTTCCAGGCTGCCTGGACTTGTGTGGCTCACACACGTGCAGCATGAACCCCATCAGACACCGTTGGACAACACCAGCATTCCAAGACTGTGGAGCTAGGGACCATCCCCAACTACTTCCATATTTACTACTTCCAATTTACTCCAGGGCAAAGCGAGTCCACCTCCCCCCAGCCCCGCCCCTCCCCCCTCCAAGGTGGCAGCTTTAAAATGGAACAATCAGTCCCTATTTGGACTGACTGAAGGGTCTGGGGCTTCCTCAGCACTCAAGGCTCCCAGGTTCACTTATTGTAAAATGCTCGGCCAGTCAGCCTGGTCCCAATCTGCTCTGCCTTCCAGGGGATTATAGACATTTGTTTAAATCAGTCTAGGAATTAAGCAGATGCCTTGTACCCACAGCAGCCCACTCTCATGATGAGGCTTCTCCTGACACTTTCTCTTAATGGGCCCCCGGCGATCCTGACCTGCTTGGTTCGCACATGTACAGCGTGCACCCAGCGGCATCCTTGGGCAACTGGGGCTTTCTAGGCCTATTCAGCTCAGGCTGGTCCCCAACCACCTGCTTGGCCTCCTGGGCATAAGGAGCCCACCTGCCAAAATCTTTCTGATGAGGCAGTTTTAAACTGGAAGCAGGATACATGATGGCTAACAGGGGTCACTGAATGGGGGGCGGGGGGCGGGTGGAAATCTGACCACCCAGCCTGGCCCTGACCTGGAAGCCTTTCGAGAGTCCTCCAGCCGTGCCTTTGGGGGCATATGCACATTTGTAAATGGTAGGGATTAGAAGAAAGCAGATGCTTTACATGCACAAATATTGCTCCTTCGACATGGCTTCCCCAGATCCCTGCCCGTTCCAGGTTCCTCTTTACTCTGAACTGTGTTGCTTGAGTGTGCACAGTGCAGCCTCCTCCAGATTGCCTGAGACAGCTAGTGAAGCCGCCACCTGGTCCCAAACACCTGCATAGGCTCCAGTGTGGAGTGGGTCCATCATTAAAATCACCCTGAAGCACCAGCTGTATATTGGGTACAGTGAGGGAGTCCCCATTTGGACTCAATTTCTGAGGATTGTGGGGCTGCTTCAGCAACCTTTGCTCTTAGGAATCCCTCATTGATGATACCATGGCCAGCCTGGGGGCCCCACCCTGCCAATGCAGTCCATATATTTGAGCTCTGCATTCAGGTGGAACATAAGCCAGGGGGTAGGTTAGGGCTAATAAATCCACTTGTGTAGGTACCAAATACATCCAATTTCAAATTTAAAAATGAGAATTGCTGAAAGTTTAAGTCTTGGGAGTCATTAATGAATAATCCAGGTTATATCAAAGCTGACAGATCCTTCCAAATTATGCAAATGATTATATAGAACCTGTATCTAAGAATAAACTATGTATGCACCATTGTAGACACATGGTCAGGAATAGGATTATCCTATTCTTGGAGA
Source organism: Lynx canadensis (assembly GCF_007474595.2). NCBI lineage: Eukaryota > Metazoa > Chordata > Mammalia > Carnivora > Felidae > Lynx > Lynx canadensis. The sequence goes on from NC_044319.2 coordinate 13,865,041, forward strand.
AAAAAATGATCAAAATCTATAATCAGAGCATTAGAACTGTAGATGGCTTACAATGGTATCTGAACTATCATAAAAGCACAACATGGCACCCACTCCACAGGAAAGCTAATACAAGAATGGGCTGAAGAACAAGGTACAATGTGGAATTTCCATTCACCCTACAACCCAGCTGCCTCTGAATCAATTGAAGGTGTAATGGCTTGTTTAAGCAAAAATTTATGTTGCTTTCAACACTCCTAAATTACACTGTTTAACCCATACTCCCTACTAGAAAATGAACATAGATCCATGGACCCCGTGTCCAGACTTTGAAAGAGCAAGGACACATATAAGGTATATAGAGGACATACAGGAAACATAGTATAGAACACATTATTATCTTTCATAGTACACAGTATATATCAGGCTTCTCTCTTGCACCAGAGATCTCTATCACACGAATATGGGAACCTCTGTTAATAAACCTCTCCCGGTCATACTGGAGCCTAAAATAGTAGCATATACCTTGAAATTTAATTGTTTCAAGCCGGATATCATGCCCAAACTATGCTTCATTTTATCCATCTTTATTGATGCTCAATTTACAACCTATGCCAAAAAGAGATTTGCCAAAAGGAGGGAAATATTTACAGTTCCTTGCTGGACTGGCAGATGAGTTAACTGGAGAAACAATGGCAGCCATGTTTTCTCAATAACCAATGGATCAAATCACATTAAAATAAAATTTTTGAGACCAAGCAATCTCTATTTAACAGATATGAAATGGCACCTTTGTCATCACTGGGTATACAGATGCATAGATCAGCAATAAAATGCACAATGAATTTCACATGGAAATAAATAAAACAGGGAATTCGACATAAAGCCATTGGAGAAAATGCTAAAGATAATGAAACACCAAAAAACCAGCATTTCTCTGTCTGTAGATTGTGCAACGGTACACTTCAGATTGATTGATACGTGGAATACTGTTGAAATAGCTGTAACGTCAGGGCAATACTGATCACCAGTGATAACAACCTTACCAGAAGTAGATGCCACACATCCTGATGACTGCGATTCTTTGGGAAACTATGAAATGGACATTGGCACTTAAAGGAAGGAACATGCCATTGGGTTCCCACACTTGAGGTTCCCCAGTATCTAAAGAGAGAGTAGAGGGGCGCCTGGGTGTCTCAGTTGGTTAAGCATTGACTCTTGATTTCAGCTCGGGTCATGATCTCACAGTTTGAGAGACTGAGTCCCACGTCAGTCTCCACTCTGAGCTTGGCACCTTGTTGGTGTTCTCTCTCTCTTTCTCTCTCTCTCTCTCTCTCTCTCTCTCTCTCTCTCCCTGCTCTTCCCCAGATCAGGCATTCCTTTTCTCTTTCTCTCTCTCAAAAACAAATACACATTTAAAAGAGACAGAGAGAATGGAGCCGACGGGTCACAGAAAGCCCCCTATGATAGCAGGAAAACATGTTCCTGAGGATATATTTCATGGAATGGAACCAAAATGTCTCTCTTAGTAGAACCTTTTCTAAACCTAGGATACAAGTACCTGTGACTGTGGCCTTTTGCCTCCTCAGCCAGTGACCTAGAATATGGGAAACTGGACCAAGACAGTGTGCTCTGAGCCAAATCTCAGTCTAACCCATTGGAGTGAAGGGAAAAATAAGGCACACAACGTGAGGGAACGGGTAAATGCAGACCAGGTAATGCAAGGGTCACTAGAAGGAAAAGATGCTATTCAAGGTCAAGAGAAGACAAAGGATGTATTAAACTAATGGGAGAAACATTTCACAGTGAACCTCTTAGAACTAATAAATGGAAATCATACCTTAGAAATCCTAAGTCAAGAAACAGTTGGAAAATGAGACAAAGTCAAACTCACTTTGCAGGAATTGGAAAGAGAATAAAAACAGGCCGGGTGCCTGCGTGGCTCTGTCGGTTAAGGGTCGGACTCTGGGTATCGGCTCAGGTCATGATCTTACGGTTCCTGAGTTAAGCCCTGCTTTGGGCTCTGTGCTGGCAGTGCAGAGTCAGCTTGGGATTCTCTCTCTCTGCCTCTCCCCGAATCGCACACCCATGCGCGCATGCTCTCCCTCTCAAAGTGAAAAAAAAAAAAAAAAAAACCCACATGCATTCCCTAAAATAGCGACAGCCTTGAATTCTGCAGTTAAGGCAGTTTAGCAGGTGCTTGATAGTGCTACGCAAGCTCGTACCCCTAGTTCCTCGTGAAATTGATCTTTCCTTGGAAACGTCATTGACGAGGAAGTTAAACTGAGTGACCTAAGGAGGTTAAATTTTGGTCATTTGGTGACTGGATATGGTACCTTGTTAAGAGTCTTTGTGATGATTATACTGATATTATTAGGAATAGGGTTGCTTAAACAAGCTGGCATCTAAATTATGGTAGAAAAGAATGGGCACCAAAGGAATAATTCTCGCAAAATACGATTGTGATTAAGATCGCACGTGATGTAGAATCACAGGAGTGGTACTTCCGTGAACTTAGATTTGTGTAGGGAGTTAACTTACTATTCATTAGGGTGTAAGTAAAGTCCCAGGGTAGGTGGATGTGTATCACACTGGTGATTTCAAATCCACTTGTTTCAGACAAAGACCGAAAAGGGTGGTCTTTAAAAGTAAATTTGCTCGGATACAGGAAGCAAGGTGTGTCAGGACGCCATCATCCCCTCTGGTCTACCCCATGAGAACTCAGTATTGCAGCTGCCGAGAGGCCTCGCTGGGAGCTTACCAATGGAAACGTGTAGAAGCAAATGTACGTGGACCATCAATACCGGGAGCATCTGAGGACTCTCCAAGAAGGTTCAGTCTGGGCAAGGGTACATTTTGCGTTTCTAAAATAGCTGTCTGAAAACCCTGGGGCTATTCGCTCTTACCCTGGTAAAGGGGACCCTCTTACTGGCAGTGGTGACTGTCCAGCAGCCGCCTCCTGAAAAGATCAACTTGCCCCCCAGCACCAGCTCCCGCGTCCCATAGCAGCGAGCCTCACCAGCACGCCACTTTTCCTCTTGTACTGGCGGCTGGACGTGAGTGCTACTTGGCTAAGCTACGTCTCCCCAGTATTAACTCACGGAATGATACAGGAACCTAACAGGGAGTTTACTCCTTCCGTCTCCACTGGCTTAACCTCTAGAGTGGTTAATCAAACACGGGTTTGGAGTGCGTTATTTGTTTATCGCCTCATCAAAAGACAATACCCTGCCTGCAAATATGGCTTGTGAAAGAGGGTGAAAATAATTGCCAGCCAAGAGAAACTACCACTCTAAGCATTAATTTGCTTCCCCAGACAAAACAGCCTGCAAAGGCAGGTGCCCGTTTCTGCAGGTAAGCATTTAAAACCGAGCAGAGGCATCAAACCCCGAAAGGACACCCAGGTGAAGAGCATACACTGGCGTGTTCCAGATCCCTGGTTCCCCTGAACTGCCCCGCTCTGGGGGGTGAAGCGGGCAACCTTTCACCCACTGAGGGTGCTTCAAAGCCTATGGAATTTGGGTCAGTCCCATGACTCCTGCAGAGCTCCAGGCCAGAGGGAACCCACCTCCAAGAACCCTTTTTGAAGCTGCTGCTTTGAACGAACAGCAGTCACTTGGACCTGCTGCCCATGGGGCCCCAGACTTCCCGGGCATCAAGTCTCCCAGGTGTCTCTTGGCGAAGGACACACAGGTGGCATCGTAGGCCCCATGCTGGCCAGGCAGTCCAGACTCCTCAGCCTTACCTACAGGGGGAATGGTACATGGGTGTCACTTAGTTCTTGGAATCAGGTGCATGTGTGTACCCCTTAGCCCCTACTCCAGACACTTGCCTTTTGTGGCCCTGACTCCCCTGCCTTGTGGCTCTCATGCATGCTCAGTGTGTTTCCCTCAGCCGTGGAGGTGAGCCAGGGCCCTCCAGGCTAATGGAGCCCCTGCAGATGCTGAAGCATCGTCATAGTCTCCTTGGTGGGCGGGATCCCATCCCCAAAAACCTGTGAGATGGCAGCAGTGAACTTTAGGCAGTCAGTCCACCTTTGGACAAGGTACCTGAGCCGGCCCTGGACTACTCCAGAATCAGTGCCCCCATGTGCCTCTCATGAAATGATGCCCAGGCCAGTTGCACTAGCCCGGCACATCACCAGCACAACACGGCTTGGCCAGGCCGCCCAATTTCCTGCAGCTCTGCCTTCAAAGGGAATGTAGGACAGGGCTTAGAATGAGGCAGATGCCAGGGACACCAAATAGCCGGCTCAGGTGACCAGCCTCTCCCTACATCTGCCCTTTTCCAGGTACGGGGGCTCCCCAGACCGGGGGGCCTGAGCTTTAGCAGGCCTCAGCACCTCAGCTGGCTTTGCCTGCAAGAGGTGCTCGGGGCTTGTGGGGTTCAGGGGAAACCCCAACCACCTGAATGGGCTCAGAGAAGGGAAAGTCCACAGCACAAATTTCCTTCTGAGGCGACAGGTTTAAATTTGTAGCGCAGAGTCCCTTATCGGGCTGGCTGCCTGATTGGGTCACAAGCATGGCCACCACACAAGCCCTCGGGTGTTTCTCCAAGAACACCCAGATCATCCGTAGCAGCGCTGCCCTGACAAACAGTCCAGACCCCGTCCAGGCTTCCCAACAGCAGGAATATGCACCCCGTGTAGGCAGGAGCCTGGGGTGAGGCACATGCCAGACATCCACCATGGCCCCAATCCATGAAATGACCCAAGCCCACACAGCCCTGTCCCAGGACTGTTGTTTGCATCCCCAGAGCTGAGTCTGCCCCTGCAGACACAGTCTGTAGCTTCTGAGCTGCCCTCACCCTGCATGGGGCACCCAGGGCACAGAAAACTCTGGCACCTCCGGGGCCAACACAATGGCTTCACGGTGTGGAAAATCCACCCGCCAAAACCTTGTCGGAGACTCCTTTGGATACAAGGGACCTACAGTGCTCAACGGGACCAGCTTGCTGGATGGTTTGCATACTCCTCCAGAATCAGTCAGTGTCCCCAGGTGTCCCTTATCAGAGAGTGGCGGACATCTCACTCACCTCCCCCCAGTCCCCAGGAATCCCCCAGATTCCTCCATGTCAGGGCTCAGGAGGAACCTGTGCATTTGGGAATGTAGGTATCTGCAATGACGCACATGCCTCCCGGCCACTGACCACGGGAACCAGTATCCCGGCCTCTCCAGACCCTTGCCCCAGTCTGGGTCCCTGGCTCCTCTGACGTGAGCGGCTCGCACATGCGCACCATGTACCCCCCGGGCCCGGGGACATCAGCCCGGGCCCTCCAGGCCTGGTGAGCTCCTGGCGGTGTGCAAGCACCTACTGAGCCTTGTCCCATGTTCCCCGTGTCCCTGCCTGGGCTTGCACATGCGCAGCACACACCCCTCGTACATCAAACAGGGCCCTTTAGGCCTGTAGAGTTTCTCCTGGTGCCAAAGCACTTGCACAGCCTGCCGGGTGGAGGAGTCCCACACCAGAAAATCTTCCGAGTGGCATCTTTAAACTGGGGGCAGTCATTCCACTTTCGGCCTGGCTGCCTGGCCCGTTCCTGGCCTCTCCAGCATCCATGCTCCCAGTTGTCCCCTGGTGGAGGATGCCTGAGCCAGCAGGGCCCTGCAGGGGTCTCCAGGACCCCACCTGAGGCTGGCAAGGCAACCAGTTTCCTCCAGCTCCTCCTTCCGGGGAATGTGGTATATGGCTTGGAATGTGGCAGATGCAAGGGACCTTAATTAAATATCCTGTTCCGCTGACACAGCCTGGAACTTGAGCTGCCTTTTTCCAGGTCCACGGCTCAACACGCAGATGTATGCCTCACTTAGCCAGCCTTGGCCTGCAGGAGGCAGGGCAGGCTTGTGAGGTTCCAGGAGGACCCTGTCCACCTGAGTGGCATCAGGTTGGAGGGAATCCTTGCTCTGCAATCTTTCTGAGGCTAAGGATTTAACATGGCAACAGCCGGTCTCTTTTTGGACTGGCTGCCTGGTGGGGTCACACTTGATATGGAATAAGGCAGATGCCAGGACCCAAATAACTAGCTCCAATGACCCAGCCTCTCCTCGTAGTACCCCTTCCATGCCCTGTGTCACCATACCTGGTCAGACAGCCTGGGCCTACAGGACACACTGCAGGGCCCCTGTGGTTCTGAGAAGACCACCTGAATGGCCTCAGGGTGGAGAGAGTCCACACTGGTAAAATATTTTTGAGGTGACAGGTTTAAATTGGCAGCTGTTAGTCTCCATTTGGACTGGCTGCCTGATGGGTTTCTGGGCTTCTCCAGCCACCAAGTCTCCCGGGTATCTCTTAATGGAAGATACCTTGACCATCCTGTGCACCACTCCCCAATTCCCGTCCACCCATGCAACGTTTCCAGAGTCCTCAGTTCTCTCTTCAGTGATTATGTGCATTTTTTAAAGATTTTATTTTTTTAAGTGCATTTGTTGAAGATTTTTATTTTTTAAGTAATATATACACACCATGGGACTCAAATTCATGACCCTGAAATCAAGAGCCTCATACTCTACCTACTGAGCCAGCCAGGCATCCCAGAACTGTAGGTATTTGTATAGATTAGTACAGATCAGGACCTGCATCCCAAGCGGCTTGGTGTCTGGAAAGGGCCATCCTGATTCCAAGCTCTGAGCCACCCACACAGTGTTTATACTTCCCCTGAAAGCAATCTGCACCGCCTTTCCAGAGCTGGATTAGGCAGGCTGGCTCGGGTATCCTCCAGTAAGAGACCCCTGTGAGCCTTGTTGCTGCCGTGAAAGGTAAAGCAAAATGGTGTACTTTGTATGTCAAGTGGTTTTAAAATGTAAACCTGAGGCCATGATGCAATGGGCCCTATGCTTGTCCTCTTCAGATGAAATGAGCTTAGAACTGTGCCCATCCACAAACATTCCAAGGACTCAGCCCAAACACTTGGGACTTGGGACAGTAAGGTCTTTGTCTAGTGACAGCCTTAGGAAGCAGTTGTACTCAGCCAAGATTAGTTTCCTGCTATCACCACGCATCAGAATTCTTTGTAAAGAACACATACAAACTCTTGTTTGTCTTTGAAACTCCTTGACTTTTGCTCCCCAGGGGAGGCTACAATTTGGGTTGCTGTCCAGATCTGTTCTCTCAGTTGCAACTCTAGACCCCAAGTAAACGCTTTTGTTTTACTTTAGCTCTGCCTCGGTTCTCGGTGGACTTTTCTCATGTCAGCGGATTGGCATCCAAAGCTACACACCGTGTCAATTCGGTGCCACCGCCGGATGCAAGCATGGTACCTACTCGAGCGCTTTATGCTCCGCGCTCCGTGGCCGTGGCTCCGGATCCTGTGGAGACTCCATTAGGCTCTGAGTCTTCCTCCTTGGTTGAGGTTCTCACCTTTCTTGGGTGTCTTTCTGGCGCCAGAATTGATAGAGGAGTAACACTTCTGTGCCTGGATTCTGTTCCACACAGTTTTTCACAGGGGATTAACACTTCTCTGTCCAGATTCTAACCTGTAAGGGCTTCTCATAAAAGACTGACACTTCTCTGTCTTTACAGTTTCTATAGGGGATTAACACTCTCGAGTCTGGCATTATCTAGTGAGGATTCTCTGGAATTTTTAATCCCAAAAATCGCCACCTAAAGGGCAGCCCCTATCTGAGACTCCAGGTGGTTTTATGTGTAAATATTATGGTTCCTCCGGTGAGCTTTTGTCACGAAGGACCTATATTACTAAGAGTGATTTAAAATGACAATGGCTGGGGTGCCTGGGTGGCTCAGTCTGTTAAGCATCCCCCTCTTGATATCAGGTCCTGATCGCAAGGTTAATGGGTTCAAGCCCCACATCAGGCTTTGCACTGACAGCACAGGGAGCCTGCTTGGAATTCACTCTCCCTCTTTCTCTGGCCCCCTTCCCTCTTGCGGTCCAGTGTGCTCACTCTCTCTCTCTCAAAATGAATAAATAAACTTAAAAAATATTTTGAATGACAATGGCCACTTTGGGGATCCTTCGCAATTCTAAAATTTACTTAATTGCATGTGTAATAAGAACAGGGATACAAAACCAAGCAAAATGAATGAGAAGCCTATTTTCATTGGTATTTTCAGGCCTCTAAACACTCTCATGATGTGAAACTCTCTGGAAACTCTCTGTCACCAGTTAGACTCTAAGACCTGAACTTTACTGCCCACCTGCTTGTACTCACTGACCTTTGTCCTATGTTTTTCCTTAAGTTCTTCCTTCCAGCTTAGCTCTTAACTCAGGCAAATGGAAAGTGAAACCACCCCTTAAGGCATAGTGACTGCCCTGACAGGACCTCCAGCAGGCCCAGACCACCCAGACCAGTGTGAGCATAACCCCCGACTCACCCTGTGCAGATGGACCATGGAGTGACCTCTAGAATGACAGACAACTACCTGTACCTCATTATAATACTAAAATCTTGGCCCAGGGAAGAGTACGAGCCTCATTCACAAAACATACAATGTGTACAGGCCTGTTTCCTTAAGGCGCCTGTGGGGCCCTATGCCCAGCTCTGCATCAGATGACAGGCCTTCCCTATCTGAATATTCATCCCGAGGCTAAATAAAAGGAACTCATCCACTCTTGCTCTGGGAGTCACGGCTGTGGAAGCCATTCCCCTTGATCTCTTTATTTGCTGCAAAAGAAGTGTTCTTTGTGTGACAGTTCAACCTTGGTGCAGTTTCTGTGACTCACCCAGGAGGCAACGCACATTGGTTCTGTTACAGCTTCCTTACAAGAAGTGAACTACAGGCTCTCTAAAGCCAACTCTGGCCTTTCTCAGATACCAGCCACTGAGAGCTCACTACTCCTTCTCCTCCACCTCTCCCTGTTGTCCATGTCTATACCCCAGCTTAGCTGCATCTGAAACTGTAACAAGGACCTTGAAGTTCTGCCAAGCCCCCCAGTCATTCAAGCACCCTTTAAGGTAAAACCTGAGGAAGGAGATTTAGGAACTCCCTGTCTCTTGCAACCCTTGTACTAAGGCTGATGTGCAAAGTATTATTAAGGAATTTCCTAATGCCCTGGAGGACTCTGTAGGCTTTGCTAAAGAAGTTAACTTGATCACTCAAACTTGTCAACCTGGTTATTCTGACCTCTACCAACTTATTCATATGCTTGTAGGTGAAGGCCATGCTGGGAAAGCTTTAACTTTGATAAGCCCACATGAAGGGGCACCTTTATTTTTATTTTATTTTATTATCTTTTTAAATTAATAATTCATTTATTTTTTAATTTACATCCAAGTTAGTTAGCATATGGTGGAACAGTGATTTCAGGAGTAGATCCCTTAATGCCTCTTACCCATTTAGCCCAACCCCCCTCCTTCAACCCCTCCAGCAACCCTCTGTTTGCTTTCTATATTTAAGAGTCTCTTATGTTTTGTCCCCCTCCCTGTATTTATATTATTTTTGTTCCATTATGTTCATCTGTTTTGTATCTTAAAGTCCTCACATGAGTGAAGTCATATGATATTTGCCTTTCTCCAACTGACTAATTTCGCTTAGCATAATCCCTCTAGTTCCATCCACGTAGTTGCAAACGGCAAGATTTCATTCCTTTTGATTGCTGAGTAATACTCCATGGTACATGTATACCACATCTTCTTTATCCATTCATCTGTCGATGGACATTTGGGCTCTTTCCATACTCTGCCTATTGTCAAGATAGTGCTGCTGTAAACATTGGAGTGCATTCGCCCTGAAGGGGTGCCTCTAAACAAGAGGATTTCAGATCTTTTGGATACAGTGGAATACATTCTTTGATATGTAGAAGCTTGTAATCAACAAAATGACTTCAAGAACAGTTTTGAAGGATCTTTACAGCATACAATAAAGTCGTTAGTAAATGACTTGCCCATCTGAGCAAGTAAGTTTAACTTAGTCCATCTGCCAGAAACACAATTCACACTTTTATTTCAGTTACTTACATGGTCATATGTGTGTGTATATGTGTGTGCTAGGAATATACAGTATTTCTTACTGTGGAATGATCCAACATGCTCAAAAGCTGCTGCTCTTATATCATCATACATTGATGGACGAAAGAGTCTGTACAGTCAACTGAAAAGGCCAATATAAAAAAAAAAACACTTTTTCTGTTCTGTATGCACACTGATAGCTTCTGAAGGCTAAATTGTAATCACCCTATGATAGGCTCATACATACTTGTTGCCTTGTCTTTTCAGGTTTGCAGCCAAGCAGCAATTCTTTTTTTTTTTTTTTTTTTTTTTTTTTTTGAGAGAGAGTGCAGAGCAGGGGAGAGGAGCAGAGGGACAGAGAGGGAGAGGGAGAGAGAGCAGGGGGGAGAGAGAGAGAGAGAGGGAGAATGAATGCAGGCTCCATGCTCAGTGCAGAGCCCAATGTGGGGTTCCATCCCACAACCCTGGGATCATTGCCCAAGCCGAAATCAAGAGTTGGACGCTCAACTGACTGAGCCACCCAGGTGCCCCATCCAAGCAGCAATCTTTATTTAAAAGAACTTCAACTTCTTGTAACTACCTGCAAAGCTGGGAATTCTAAGATAGCTTCCCATATTGCCATCAATTCAGAAGTTGTCCCATTTTTCAAATCTTTATTCTGCCTACCCCACTTAGACCAACCAACCCCCTTCACCAATACCGTGAGGAACGTTGCCTGTCTGTTCTATTCTCAGACTAACAGAGCAGGATGAATCTAGAGACAAACAAAATCTCATACTGTAGCTTCCAAGGAGGGAGGTTAACAGAATATTGAGAAGGGAATTTTATATATAGGCAAGCTAAGATTGGAATGGATTTATTTAAGCTAAAGAGTGAGTTTTAATACCAGAAGTACACTGGTGCTTCAACAAAATTTGGTTTTCTTTCTGCTAAAAGGACAAGTTTTCTTGGGTTATTGGTCTGCTCTAAATAAGAAATTGTAAATGATTTTTACTTACCTTTAGGGGATCTACCTGTAAAACAAAGATTCTAGGTTTTGTCTTCATCAGGTCTTTGATTATTCACATACTGCGTCTTCTGGGTACTTAGAGAGCTAAGTTTTGTTTACAACCATGTGACCCTTTGTATTTGCCTCCAGAATCTTTTGTTGTCTCTTCGCCAAATAGATAATTAAATATTGTTTCATAATGGTCTATAATCCTATTTGATCAAGTGTCTAAAACCTTTTGATTTTTGACAAACTTTCCACAATCAAATTCTAAATGAATTCTTTTTGACCTAAAAGTAAACAAGAATTCTCAGAGCGTTCCTGGAACTTCTCAAAAGATTTGTTCTCTCATAAAAATGGAGATCTTACATGAATCACGGTTATTTGATATGTGAAATTACATGGGAAACATTGTCAAGCAGTGATACTAAGCCCAAAAAAAAGGTGATATGAAGCCTTAATGATGTATTTGTATAAGTATATAAGTGTTCTAGAAATGTATATAAAAGTCCTAAAATTTGGATATGTCCTGGTATAATGTTTTCAGTCACAATTTTAGTTAGTATCTTAAAATGTTATGTGTCACAGAAATAACCAAATTTCCTTGTCAGTTACATCCTAGTGAATTCTCATTAGATCTCTAACCATTGCTATTTTTAAAAATGTTTTTTTATATATTTTTGAGAGAAAGAGACAGAGAGAGAGAGAGAGAGAGAGAGGGAGAGGGAGAGAGAGAGAGTGCACAAGCAGGGGAGGGGCAGAGAGAGACAGAAAGAGGGAGACACAGAATCCAAAGCAGGCTCCAGGCTCTGAGCTGTCAGCACAGAGCTCGATGCAGGGCTCAAACCCATGAACCATGAAATCATGACCTGAGCCAAAGTCAGACACTTAACAGACTGAGCCACCAAGGTGCCCCTAACCATTGCTATTTTCAGTTTTTTATAGGTAGTTGTTGAAAGCGCTTCATCTTCAAAGAGATTCATGAGAAAGATTTTGAAAAATACACTAAAACACAGGTTTTGATAAATTTAGGATCATAACACTGAACTTAGTTATAAACACATAACTAAAAACTTCTAAGACATGAATGGAAAAATAATTGTTTTAATGTTTTGTTTTCCAGATTGAGAGGATCCCTGTTTCTCTTCTCCCTTAAGCTATTTATAACCTACATTAATTTGGTAAAGTGCATCTTCACAACCAAGTTTGAAACATTTATCTTTTTTTTCCTACTTGATCCCTCCAGAATTCTGAAACTCTTACTAAATGTCCTTATTTTTCATGACAATGTATGTATTTGCATAATTCAATAAGAATCTATTCCTCTTGTAACAGCATGTCCAGTATACCTAACCCCTGCTTCTTTGATCCATAGTTGATAAAAGGAGACATATTTTGACCTTATGAAAGCTTCTATTGCTTCTAATTGCTTCTATTCAAAATAACCATGCTTTGGTAGAGCAGTCTTTCCAGTTTGCCTCCAGGAGAAAAAGACCTTAAACACCACACCTTATAACTTGGGGACTTCATCTACTGGAAAAGGCATCTTCAGAAAGACTCTCTTCAACCCCAATGGAAAGACCCTATTCAAGCTGTTAAACAATCCTCATGGTACCAAACTCCAAGGAACAGACTCTGGGATTCAGGGGTCACATTTAAGGAAAGTATTGACCCCTGACTGGATCTGCACACCAACTGACCTGAAAGCAGATTTTTGGGAATTGAAGCAGACAACAGCTGAAAGAGACAATGTTCCCAAGATGACTGGACCAGACCTGCAGAACATTTTCCTTGCTGCTGCGTCTTACTTTTTGTTTGTTTCTCTGTTTTGTAGAGACAACACTCTTATCTGCATTTCTCAGTAGATTAAAAGAGGGGAGACCTCTGTGTTACATCTGCCACCAGAAACTCCAATCTGTTCATGATGTTTGAAACTCCTTGGTCTTACCTATAACTAGGTAAGTTATAGGTCTTACCTATAACTTTAGTCCCAAATGTTACTGCTGATTAGATCCACAAGCCTATAGATGTTACCTATCAGTTTTAGTTGTTACAATAAGCTATTCCTATACCTTGTCTCAATTTTTCCTAGTCGTAACCATGCTAGCTTAACTGTACATCGTGGGGCAACCCAATCAGGTGGAGTCCAGCAGTGTGGGCGATGAAAGAATTCACCCAAGGCAGAAGAAAGAAGATAGAAGTTTATTGCATATTCTGCAAGGGAGTGATGGGCAGGAGAGCAAAGGAGAGGCTGCCTGCGATGAGGCAGTTGTAGGTGGCTGCAGGTAAGGGAGAAAGAGAGGAGCTATGGGAAGGTATGGAATTGTCCTTCTTTGGTACCTGGTACCTATGTCCAGGTGTAAGTAACCCATTGGTCAGTTAGGGCTAATGGATATAAGGATGTGAGGTGGGTCACCTAATGGGCCTGTTTGTATCCGGCCAGGGGGTCACTGTGGGCCCTTCTACTTTACTTAGGTTTCCATTGTTCAAGTTGGTTGCCTAAAAGCAGCCTCTACATACACCTTATAAAAAGAGCAGTCAGCAATGACTTGCATTTTGTACTTTGGATTCCATCGTATTAAAAATATGGAACTGTACTTTCCTTGCTGACTTACCAAAAAAAGTTATTTCCTGAAGAAGGACTTTCTGAGTACTGTACAAACCATGCTTTTCCTAGTAATGAATGAAATGACCTTGATGAACCAATGAACAGTAACAGATAAATGTACCCTCCAATCTCAATTCTTGATAAACTGATGTAAGTTTCTTTTTAGTTCCTTAGATCTGCTCTATTGCACTGACACATTTATTAGGCTGCTTAAGACTTAATTCAACATTCTTAACAATTTACTAGTTATCTAGATTACTATGTGTAATGTCCATGAGGTTTTTAGACATTATAATTGGTAATTGCTCTCTTAGGCTTATCACCTTGGTAAGAAAGGTCCACTTAATGGGCTGGTGGTTTTGGAATCCAGAACCTCTACAACCACCAAGATTATGACCACTCAATGGGTTGATTCATCTGACCTCCAGGTGGCTTAATAAAGTTCCCAGACGAGGAAACTGTCTAAGAACCATTTCCCGACTGCTGCCTTGTTACTCGAATGTGGCCTAACCCTAATGACAGTGACTCTTTGAAACAGTATCAGAGACTTAAAACATCCTCTGATGTGGGACCTGATTTGCTGGGTCTGGTCCATTTCAATGACATGGGACAAGAAAATCTATAGTTGGTCAGTGATGCTTACAGAGAAAGGTCTTGATCGAAAGGGGAAATGTGAAAGGTGTAGTTAAATGTAGTCACTATGCTGACAGGTTTTAATATGGAGATGGGAGATCATTAAGGAAATGGGCCTTACCCATGTCCTCATGGAATGAAACCATAAATTTTGAACTGGGCCAGACTGCAAACGTCCCCAGGACTCCGGCCCAACACCTGCAACTTGCTACAGTAAGAGCTTTTGTTTAGTGATAGCCTTAGCAACCAATTATTCAGCCAAGATTAGTTTTCTGCTGTCAACATCAATCCAAACTTTTATAAATAACACATAAACCATTCTCTTTGTCTTAAAAAACCTTAATGTTCATTCCCTGGTGGAGGACATAATTTGGGGTGCTGCCCTAATTTGTGTTCCCTGAATTACAATCCAGAGACACCAAATAAGTGTTTTTGTTTTATTTTAGCTCTGCCTCATTTCTTGTTCCACATTGTAGAAGCCAGGGATTTGAACAGGCAGTCAATCTACAGGGGGACTCACTTCCACCCATTACAGTGGCTGCCTAAGAGAGATTTCAGGAATGGGTTCCCTCCACCCTTAAGTCTATGCAGGTGGTGCTGAATGGGCATTAGCTCCACAGCTGGAGGGCCCCAGCTTCCCAAGTCTTCCTAAAAGAATGTTACTGTGCACACACTCTGCGGAGCAGCTCAGGGTTGCCTTGGATCTAGAAGACGGCAAGGGTCTGGAGAGGTCAGGTCACAGAAGCAAGTTCTTGGGGAACAAGGTCTATGCCTAACTGCAAGCTGTAGGGAACACAAATGTGCTCTGTCCTTGAAGGCAGAGCTGGAGGATGCCTTACTTCTAGCCACTGGCTGGCTGTGGAACCCTCCAATAAGAGACACCTGGGAGGGACTCAATCAGCAGCAAGTCTAACTGGTGAATGAGTGTTGCCAATTTGTAGGTGCTGCTCAAGGAATGACTTCTAGCAGGGCTGGGCTCCCTCCGCCCTGGAAGGTATGCAGATGGCCCACGCCCTAGCTCCCTACCCTAGAGTGCCTGGACTGCCCAGGCTTGCTGAAGGGGTGTTTATTGTGCATATGCATGCAGTGTAGACAGGGTTCCCAGGGATCTGGAGCAGAGCAAGGGTCTAGAGACGCCCAGAATGGAAGTGAGCTTTGGTGAACAAGACCTGTTATGCATAATATGATGAGCGTATTCCCCCAAACACAAAACTGGAGAATACTAGACTGCTTTAGTGGGGCAGGGCAGCTGAAATTTTCAATAAAAGACCCCTTTGGGGGCGCCTGGGTGGCTCAGTCAGTTAAGCATCCGACTTCGGCTCAGGTCATGAACTCACTGTTTGTGGGTTCGAGCCCCGTGTTGGGCTCTGTGCTGACAGCTCAGAGCCTGGAGGCTGCTTCTGATTCTGTCTCTCTCTCTCTCTCTCTCTCTCTCTCTCTCTCTCTCTCTCTCTCTCTGTGTGCTCCTCCCCCACTCATGCTCTGTCTCTCTCTAAGGTAAATAAGCATTAAAAAATTTAAAAACAAAAACAAACAAACAAAAAAAGACTCCTTGGGAGCCCCAGACTGCAGTAGAAACCCTAGACCTGATAAGGGGCAAGTCCAAATGGGGACTGACTGCTGCCAATTTGAAGCACAGCATCAGGGTGATTTTCAGGGAGGAGGTGGGTTTATTTCCCTCTCAAGTCTCTGCTCCTGGCTGAGTGTTTTGTTGCTTGTTGTTACTTTGTTTTTGTTAGCAGCCATCCTAATGGGTAAAAGGTGGTTTTGAGTTGCATTGCTCAGGGATCAGTGATGATGAGCATCTTCTCATATGCTTGTTGGCCATCTGTGCATCTTCCTTGGAGAAATGTCCTTTGCCCATGTATTTTTTGGGGCTTGTGGTTGTTGTTACATTGTAGTTCTTCACATATTCTGGATAGTGACCCAGAATCAGACACATAGTTTGCAAATCTTTGTCCCATCCCATAGGTTGCTTTTTCACTCTGTTGTTTCCTTTGATGTGCCAAAATCTGAATAAACCCACTTGTGTAAATATTTGCTTTTGTGGCTGTGGTTTTGGTGTGATATCCAAGAAGTCACTGACAAATCTAAAGTCATGAAGATTGACCCCTGTGTTCTCTTCCACTTTGATTATTTAAGGTCTTACTCTTAGGATTTTAATTACTCTTAGGATTTTAATGTATTTAGAGTTAATTTTTGCAAATGGTGAAGATAAGGGTCCAGCTTTATTCTTTTGCATGTACATGAACGTTCATAGCAGCACTATAATCACCAAAATGGGTCAAAATCCAAATGTGCATCTTTCGATGAATAGATACACTACATATTGTTTATCTGTACACTGAAAATTTATTATTCAGTGAAGAAGTGGAATGAGCTACTGTTATACATTCCAACATGTATGAACCTTGAGAACAGATGTTAATTGAAAGAAGCCAGCCACAAAAGACCACATACTATATGACTCCTTTTTATGAAATCTCCAGAATAGGCAAATCTATGGAGACAGAAAGTAGATCAGTGGTTGAGAGAGGGCGCAGGGAGAGGAAAATACAACTAACTGCTAATAGGGAGGGGATTTTTTTTCGGGATGACGGAGACGTTCTGGAATTAGGTAGTGGTGATGATTGTACAGCATTATGAATATGCTGGAAACCACTGAACTGCACATTTTTTAAATGGTGGATTTTGTTATGTGAGGTATATTTCAATGGGAAAAGATGCCATTAGATATATAGTTGAAAATTCACGGTGGGCGCTGAGTAGCAAATGGATTGTGTTGGGCAGGAACAGTGGAGGCCGTTAGGCAAAGGACCTGAAGGCAGGAAGTCTGACCAAATTCACACACTGAGAACCTGTTAGATGTTTGATTCCAAATCCCATGTTCTTACCTCTATGCTGTATAGGTTGACATAAGGAAAGGGCCTTGAATTAAGCCACTTAGGTGCCCTTTCATGCCATCTATCTCCAGAAGTACTCACACCATGTTTCCTGAGGCCATTTCTCTGTTGAGCCTTCAAGCACTAGAGCTGCTGTTTGGATGTAATTGTGACAGACTGAGGAAATCTCCTTTCCTTCTTCATATCAGAACGATCAGCATGAAGATCTACTGACCAGAGATGAGATAGATCAGGGGCAGTAAAGAGTTCTGGCACCATAAGTTGGGATTCTTCTTAGGAGAAGAACTTTCTTGCACCCTCATGGCAAGAAAAGTGTTTCAGTTTTACAGAAGGATTATAGAGGACTTCTTTCTTGGAATAATGGGAATTTTGTTCTCCTGGATTTGTTCAAGGATCTCGACCTAAATGTTAAAAAAAAATTATCTAAGGTGGGGCGCTTAAGGGATTTTTATTCATAAAGTGCTATTTTAATGTCCTTTTCTTTAATGGGAGCAAAATATTTTGTTACGGGCGGAGGACAGAGAATATCCAATAAAAATGGGATACATGAGGGGCGCCTGGGTGGCGCAGTCGGTTAAGCGTCCGACTTCAGCCAGGTCACGATCTCGCGGTCCGTGAGTTCGAGCCCCGCGTCAGGCTCTGGGCTGATGGCTCAGAGCCTGGAGCCTGTTTCCGATTCTGTATCTCCCTCTCTCTCTGCCCCTCCCCCGTTCATGCTCTGTCTCTCTCTGTCCCAAAAATAAATAAACGTTGAAAAATGGGATACATGAGAATCTCATGGTAGATGTGCTGAGTGCTAGAGTGTGGAGAAAACAACTTGGTTTCCAAGGTTGTTGTTTTTTTTTTTCCCCTGCAAGGGAACTCAAGTTTAGAATAGAATAGAATAATGGAGAACACATTGTAATAGTGTGCCCTTGTAATCTTTCCCAGTATCCAGGCTGCAAAAAAGCAAAGATGAGGACCAGAAAGAGGCCTGGTCAGCCTCCTCACATAGAGGTCCCATGCACCAGGCACAGGCCATCATCCTTAATACCATGTCCTCACCTTTTCTAGTTTTCAAAATGTTATTGCCCACTGGCTCCAAAGGCAAACAACTTGCATTATATGCTATGCCCCTTCTTTTCCCCCACCAAAGTCGATATGCAGTCCACCCATGTCAGGAAACTAGTGCCCCTACAGGTGTCCACAGTGACAGAAGAAACTATTGAACAAGGAGAAACCTGGGAATCGAATATAATACTCAGAGCCAGGCATGGCTGAATTCACTCCATCATACTTCACTTTTAAATTTCTTTTTAATCAATTAGAGTTTTGCCTCAATAATGGGTGTGTGTGCTTGTACATCCATGTGTCTGTGTGTGTGTGTCCAGTCCATCCTGTGCATTCACAATACTGCATGAGGGAATTCTTGGCAAGTCCCAAGTGCTATGCAAACTAACAAATTCTATTATGATTATCCCAATCTTACAAATCCAATGTCAGCTTGAGAATTACTTCTCAGGTCAATAATACCTTTAAGAAAGTCATCCTTGCCTTCCATTATTCTAAAGACATAGGAGACCATTCAATTCTTATTTTCTCAAATGTGAAAAACAAACTCATTTGCAAAGATTTCCAGTGTGAAATTGTTTCCAGGATTATATGTGTCACTCCCTAGACACCAAGGAGAGATTCCCTTTAAATAGTTTTATGCCCTACTCATGAAGCATTTTCATTACTTGGGCCACTAAGTCCAACTGGATACCTCTGCCAGAATTTGAGAAGGGTATGAGCCCTGGGATAGGTGTGCAGGGTGGGGATACTGGCTTCTACCCAGTCATGGCTAGCATGATGACCTCTAAATTCCTCTCAAGCAACAGTTCTCCACATGACCTCCTTGCTCCTTCCCTGTTCCTTTGTATAGGCAATTTCCCCAGTCATCCAGAGGCCAATGTGGAAGCCATTTTCAGTCCTCAGGTCTTATACCCCCTCTATAGGATCAGACGTCAAATGCTTCAGTCATTCCCGAGAACATCTTTTGTATTAGTTCTTTCTAACTGTCATGACCCTAGTTCTCCACTGGCATCTTCTGGCCTGACAGCTTTAATCTAAATGCTCAAAGTGGAAGACTTCTCAAAACCTGCTGCTCACCTCAGTTCCCAGTTTTGTCTTCTGCTGCATCCACACACTGTCACCTTCTGCCCAACCACACATGTCCTCCCATGGGTGTGCTCTGTACTACTTTCCTGTTATGACTGTACAAGTTACCAAAACTTAGGAACCTAAACGGTACAAATTGATTATCTCCCAGTTCTAGAGGTCAGAAGCCTGATGGGGTCTTACCGGACTAAAATCAAGGTGTCTCCAGGGCTGAGTTCCTTCCGGAGGCTCTAAGGGAGAATTGCCTTGACTTTTCCAGGTCCCATAGGCTGGAAGGCCCTCTCTTTGGCTCACAACCCCTCCTCCATCTCAAAGCCAGCAATGCTGCACCAATCCTTCTCATGCCTCCAATCTATGGTCTCCCTCTTCCACTTGTAGGGCCCTTCTGATCGCACTGGGCATGCCTGGATAATCCTATTTTAATTTCAGATGACAAGTAACCTTAATTCCCCTTTCCATGTAGACTAACTTATTCACAAGTTCAGGAAATTGGGACATAGACGTCTTCGGGGGAATGTTATTCTGCCTACCACATGCTCAATCCCAGCCTCTGGGCCCCATATTGTGAGGACTGCTTTTAAATATCTATGCCTCATTTTCCAAATTTGTTAGCAACAATCAATTAGCTTAATATGGTACCAAAAACCTCATGTTAAATGAAAAGTAAGAATACAAGCTGCAAATTATATATTCAGAGGTCTAGATTTATACTTTTAGGAAAAAACCCACATTATTGAGTGACTTTTCTACACTGTTTGCATTAAAAATTTTTTTTGTTTATTTAAAACAAATAAACACTCAACACCCCATGTGGGGCTTGAACTCATGACGCTGAAATCAAGAATTCATGTTCTTTCAACTTAGCCAGTGAGGCACCCCTACAATCAATTTGCATTTTAAAACATACTGGTAACCACTCTGGAGATCCTAATAAAACACAAACCATAATATCTACCTGGCTTAAATTAACTATGCTAATGATAACATAGCTATTAATTATACTTATAGTCAAACCTTGAGAGAAATGTTTCAAATGTAAGTATTTTAAAGGACAGACCCTACTGCTGTATCTGAAGTATTTCTGCATTAATCATTCATACACTCTCAGGAAACCTCTAGCAAGTGTTAGCTTAAAGTCTTTGGGTGGTCATTGCTTTCCTAGGCTCTAAGAAGGGAGCTGGCACAGGGGTGGACAGGTAAGTCACTTATCCTCTTGGTCTGCAACATACTGCGAACAATAATTGTATTTTTAGGGCATTCGATAAATGGCTGGTGCCTGGGCTACGACAGAAATCACTGCTTACCAACTTTTCCTATAGCAAGCCATGAACAGGAAGGACAACAGAACCAGAGGGAAGAGACCTTCAGAGGGTGAAGATGCTTGGTTCTGACCTCCGTCGTGCAGATACTACTGGAACAAGTTGGGGTGTGCGGTGGTACCCAAACTGACAGATGATAGGAACTTTCTGTCCGTTCTTCAGGAAAGCCTTCTCTGGTCAGGCAACAGAGGTCTGGAAGGTGTCTGCTGTTACAGAATCTTATACTTCTCCTTCACAGCATCCATCACACCCTCACGACAGTTTGTTTTTGTCATCGTTCGATGCGTGTCTTCCACGTGACTGCTTTGCTTACCACTGCATCCTTAGCTTTATCACAAAGATTGGTTCATATTAGGCAATTTAAATGTTTGATGAACTGTGTAAATTCTCAGGGGAGAGGGCAGAGTTGTGTTTTTTGTTTGTTGTTTATCTGTTTTTTCCTTTGGTGTTGTGTAGCACTTGAAGCAAATCAGCAGCCTCAACACTCAATTAAGTCCTTTCTGAAAGAGCCCATACCTCACTCATTAGGAACCCTGCATGATGGAGTAGCTGAAGCCACCTGAGAGGCTCCTTCCGTTTCTTTTCTTGCTAGGCTTAAAAGTGAACTCAACAAGTGCTACATGAAAATAGATTTTCTTTGATGTCACCTTGTAGAGGGCTTTTAGACTAACCTTTTAAAGTTTGGAGAGGGAACTAAATTCATTTTGACTTTTCTCTTATTTATATTTAAAACAGTAGTTCTCAAAGTGTGGTCTTGGACCAACATCATTGAAATGCAAATCCTTAGACCTCAGTACACCTGATGAATCAGAAACCGTGGGGTTGGGACTCAGCAACCTGTGAATTAATATCTTCCAGGTGATTCTGATGCATGCCAAAGTTTTAGAACTACTCTCTCAAACCAAAGTTTAAGTCCACTTTAAGGATCAAGAGTCTACTTGGCTACTTGTGACAGTAAAGCCCAGACTATTAGATGCTCATTCCATGGCCCTATGCCCTGCCTGGCCTGTATATTCCCCCCGCAATTTACAGTGTTTTGGAAAGCCCAGCAAGGCACATATTTGGCACCTGTGCCCTTATGGGAACATCCTTGGGGCATTACAATAAGATGAGCATCTGAAAGTAAAGTTTATTCATTAAACACACCAAGTAGGCGGTAGCATCTACTGATAGATGACATCAGAATGACAACCTAAAAAGGCTGTTTCTCAAAAGGAGGGTTACATTTTGCATACCGTGCTTTCGGGGGAGTACAGGGTGAGCCGGCACCTCTCAATACATACTTGTTACTCTTCTGAATTTTCAGGTCATTACATTAGTAGTGGGATCCTGCATTTTGGTGCAGAAAAAGTACCGCCAAGTGCCAATTTTCTCCAAATTAAACCTAATGACACAAGTAAAGTCGTTAAACTAAGGGAGGGCGGGGCGGGAAATGCAGCAGATAACCTGGCTGGGACTACTTTCTTTTGCCAAGGTGGGGCTCCACTCTTTCCTTCCCTCACTCCCTCTAAGCTCCTGGGGCCTCCTCTTTGGGTTTTTTTTTTTCCGGGGCCTCCTCTTCCTCGCGTCCCCTCGGTCAGGCGGCTCGGCCCTTCAACGTCAGAAGTGGCCACCGGGCCGGCTCGGAGAGAAGGCGAACACACAGCGCGGGACGCGCGCGCTCTCAGAGTGGGCGGAGAAGCCGGGACCCAGGAAGGCTGCCCCCACGCGGCCCTCGGACGCAAACCCGCCGCCGAAGCCCCGCCGCCGAGGCCCCGACACCGCCTCCACCCGGACTCACACCCGCGACCACGCCCCCTGCTGCCGCGCGTAGATAAACGCTGGGCGACTGCGGCGCTGCCGCAGGCGTGCGGCGTGCAACTCGCAACCAATGAGGTGCCAGGAACCAAAAGCAGTGACCAATGAGATGCTGGGAGGGCCCGGGTGGCCGACCAATCGCGACGCTGCGCACCCGGATGTGCTTGCCAGTTCTGAAGCCCGTCTGTGGGCAAGTGTGAGGGGCTCCGCACGTGGGGCTGGGGCTGGGGCTGGCAGCCGGCAGGAGGGCTGAGCGTGTGTTTGGTTCAGTGTGACGTGCGTGCGGGTGGCGTGTAAGCGTCGTCTCCTTGGGGTTTGAGTGGGGGAGAAATCAATGTGGTCATTAGTCGTGGAAAGAATTCCACCGAGGGTGCCGGGACCAGCGTGTGTGGAAGCCCATCCGATGGTACCTCACAGGGACTAGAGAGACGAGCCTGGTCGGACAGTGAGAATATGAACCTCTTACCTAAGAGCTCCAAGGAGTTTGGCTCCGTGGACTATTGGGAGAAGTTCTTCCAGCAGCGAGGAAAGAAAGCGTTCGAGTGGTACGGAACCTACCTGGAACTGTGCGGCGTGCTGCACAAATACATCAAACCCAGGGAGAAGGTACGCGCGGCCTGGCGGTCCTGAGTGTGTGCTCGGGAACGTGGCAGATGATAACTTTACTCCTGGTGGATAGAGACAGGCGTGAGGGCCCTAATTGGGCTCATGTTTTGAGGCTTCTCCGGGTCATTCCGGCCCAAAGTAGGCAATTTAAAAGTGTTCTTGTAAAGGCTTTCGGATAACAGACATGCGGCGCCCAGCTCACCGCTGAACTAATAGCCTCATTGGGACAGTGACTTCGTTAGTTGGGCAACCTAGGTATGGCCTCCTAGAGAGACCTTGTGCTTTTCTATCACCGCCCATCCGTGTAGAGCAGACAGTACTTGTGGCTTTACTGACACAGGAATCTGTTAGCCAAATCGTTGTTGTGGGCACACTGAATTTCAGGCACTGTGCTCAGCCCATAAGCAACAAGAGCAGCAAGGCGTAAACCTTGGGCACGTTCCGGAAGTGACAAGTGGTAAATGCAGCAACGGGGTGGATAGAGATGGAATTGTACTGGAGGTAGGAAAAAAGGAAGGGAGCAAACTAACCTTCGTGGAGGATGTGCCAGACATGCTGGGTACTGCGCGCGCGCGTGTGTGTGTGTGTGTGTGTGTGTGTGTTCAGGAGTTGAATTCTCATAATAAACTCTGTCAGGTTCATTCATGTAGGACATGGAAACTGAGGCTCTGAGATCCAGTTTCTTGCCCAAGATCATACATGTAGTGTGTGGTCACATGGGAGTTTAAACTCAGGCCCATCTAGTCCCAGCGTATGCACTTCTCACCAAACTTTTCCAGAGATGGTGACATTGGGATGGAGCTTTGAAGGATGAGTGGGCGATTGCTCCATAGAGAGGGAGGCAACGACCCGTTTTTTAAGCTTGGCTTTGGAAAATAGCGGAATACCTTAGGTGGACCTGAAGGCATGAGTGGAATAGGATTTTGCCACAACTAGGTTTTCAGTAGTAAAACAGGAGACTTGAACTCTACTATATTTTGATTGTGTGACTTCCTATCAGTTCTTGAGTAATAAATGCTTTCTTCAGAGAAAAGAACAAGCAGGATTTGTTTGTTTTTGCAGTATGGAAAGTCTATTTATACATAACTTGCATTGTTGTGGCTGAATGTGGTTTTCACTTGTGAGTTTCTCTAACCATTAGTGTTTCAACATAGAGCCTAGAATCACCTCTGTAACGGTGCTCCGTCCTGTGCATAGCATCTGCACCTTCTGAAAACTTGCACCAGCCAAGGCGAGACTCGATCCCGGGAAGTACGTGCAGGTCATTCCGTTGCCTTGATCACTTTCGTCTTGTTGGCTTTTTCCCTCAGGTGCTGGTGATTGGGTGTGGTAACTCAGAGCTAAGCGAACAGCTGTATGATGTGGGCTATCAGGATATAGTGAACATTGACATCAGTGAGGTGGTCATCAAGCAGATGAAGGAACGCAATGCCAGCCGCCGGCCCCAGATGAGCTTCTTGAAGATGGACATGACCCAGATGGAGTTTGCCGACGCTTCGTTCCAGGTGGTGTTGGACAAGGGCACCCTGGACGCTGTGCTGACAGATGAGGAGGAGAAGACCCTGCAACAAGTGGACAGGATGCTGGCTGAGGTTGGCCGTGTCCTGCAGGTGGGCGGTCGCTACCTCTGCATCTCCCTGGCTCAGGCTCACGTCCTGAAGAAAGCAGTGGGTCACTTCTCTCGGGAGGGGTGGATGGTGAGGGTGCACCAGGTGGCCAGCAGCCAGGACCAGGTGTTGGAAGCAGAGCCTCGGTTCTCCTTGCCTGTGTTTGCCTTCATCATGACCAAGTTCAGGCCGGGCCCTGGCTCTGCCCTTCAGATCTTTGAGCTCTGTGCTCAGGAGCAGGGCAAGCCTGTGCGGCTGGAGAGTGCCGAGCGGCTGGCCGAGGCGGTGCGGGAGCGGCAGCAGTATGCCTGGCTGTGCGGCCAGCTGTACCGCAAGGCCGGGCTGGGGAGTGTCTCTCTGGACTTGTGCGATGGGGACACAGGGGAGCCACGCTACACCCTCCACGTGGTGGACAGCCCCGCTGTGAAACCATCGCGGGACAATCATTTTGCCATTTTCATCAGTGAGTTGGGATTGCGCCCTCTCTTCCCTGGAGGGGCTGGCTCTGAGGGGCTGGGGCTTTGGTGGTGGGTATGGCTTGGCTGGTTTTATCTTGCCGGGGGTGGCACTTTAAGAAGTGAGACCAGCCAGGGCGTGAGGGAGGGGGCACAGCAGCTATCCGGCTACCTGCTTAGATTTGGGGCTTATTTCTTCACATCTCCCTTTGGAAAGGCCTGATGACGTGTGAGAATGGATTTGGTAGGGAGGACAGAGAGTGACACAGATAAGTATAGGTACGTCTCATATTGTAGAGATAGGAGTTACTTTGTCACATGGAGTCATGGGAGCGACAGAGTCCCAGCTCTGGAGCCTGTGAGCTGCGTGACCTGGGGACGTTTCTGTGCTTCTCTGTTGAATATAGGGAGAGTAGTAGCTAAAGAAGTGACTGTTTGGGTTTCAGTTCTGGCTCGGTCACTTCCTGGTGGTGTGACTTTGGACATTCCTTTCCTTTCTATGCCTCAGTTTCCTCATCTCTAAAGTAAGACCATCTGTGTTGTGTAGTTTTGAGAAGTGTAAACTCTCTCAGAATGGTGCCTTACACGTGGTAAGTGCTTTATAAACATCAGTGTCATTATTGAAGGGTGTTAAGTGATATCAGATTGGCTCAGTAATGATCAGAAGAGAGAATGAGGAAATGCCTTCAGAAGTAGGAAATTGTGGACAAAATGCAAGATTTTGAAGTCATCATGCTGGTAATTTGCTGACAACTGAGCCATTTTCCCAAGTATTCCATAATTCTACCTGTCCACCAATGAAAACAAATAATAGTACAGCGGATACAGCCATGGAGGGTCGGGCTGGACTGCCTGGGTTTGAATCCCAGCTTCCCCATTTAGTAGCTATGTGAACTTGTGCAAATAGCTTAACTTCTGTGTCTCAATTTCCTTGGAGTCGTAGTATTACTAGGAGTAATAATACTACCTGTATCTTAGACTGTTGTGAGTAATGAATTAGTTTCTGTTTGTAAATTTCTTGAAATAATGTCTGGCATGTAACAAGCGTTAGTATCATTGCTATTTTTTTTTTTTTTTTTTGCACTAGGTACCTGCCTCTCTCCCCTTATATACATGTAATGTGGGACCTACCATGTGTCTGATGGCTTCTTTGCTCTGGGCATTGTGCACTAGGGAATTGATAGCCCTCACTGGGTCACAGTTGGAAGGGTTGCTTGTCCTGTGCAGGGCCTGACTCTCTGTCCTGTAGTTCCTATTGGCTGGGGCTTGAACAACTCTTCCCGGGACTTCGTGTCACCAGGTGCCTCTTTCCAGTCCCCCAGGGTCGTGAGACCGAGTGGCTCTTTGGCATGGAGGAGGGTCGGAAGCAGCTGGCAGCCAGCGCAGGCTTCAGGAGGCTGATCACCGTGGCCCTTCACCGAGGTCAGCAGTACGAAGGCATGGACAGCATCCAGGCCGAGCTGTCAGCCAGAGTCCTGGAGCTGGCCCCTGCCGGGATGCCCACCCAGCAGCAGGTAACAGAGCTTCGGCAGCAGCATACACGGATCTCTAGACAAGTCGTATTAGCAGCCAGGAAGGCGGAGGGTGTCTTGGAAGGAGCTAGGACCAGTGTCTGTGCCCCTGTCTATTCCTGGAGGGCATGTCAACAGCTGCGAGCTAAGTGGGCAGAGCTTACGTTCTCTTGCCCCAGGCAGTGAGAGGAAGGTGAGCGGTGGCTTTTCTTGAGACCATTGAGACCCAGGGTAGCATCTATGTGTGTGGGGCCTCGAGACTCCTCATAGATGGCATGGAGGAAATGCTGTCCACCTTGCAGGCTCCAGCTCTTTCTACTGTGGATTGTACAGACTGTGTTTCTCTTTTCCCTCTTTGTGCAGGCCTTCCTTGACCATTTTCCTTCTTAGAATCCTCATTATCTGATTGGAGAATGGAAAAGAGCCATACAGCTTAGGTTAGTTTTCAGGATATTAACATTGCTGGTAAGGAAACTGAAGGTTTTTGCCAAAAGAATGATGTGGTATTGTCCATTGACACTGTCTTGTTCCATCCTGCTCAGGGTAGCGAAAAGGTGACTTTATTGCAAGTACTTTATAGTGAGGAATTTATCTTTGACAGGAAAGCCAAGGTGCCTGGAGGCTCTTTGCAGTAGTGACAGATCTGAAAAGATGAACCTAGACCCCTGGTTCTCACCTGTGCTTCTGCTCATTAGGCTGACTTGTGTTTACAGATGAATGTGTGTTTGATTCTTCCCGGCAGACTTTGCTATTGGTCCATCAGAGATATAGATCCTGTAGGGAGGTTCATTTGTGACCTTCTCTCCAGGGCCTGCATCTCTGCAGAGTCAGCAGTCCCTGGGATTCTCTTGGAAATCTTTAAAAAGAAATAGTTGTAGGGGCACTTGGGTGGGTCAGTTGGTTAAGCATGACTCTGGATATTGACTCAGGTCATGATCTCATGGTTTGTGAGTTTGAGCCCGCATGGGTTCTGTGCTGATGGTGCGGAGCCTGCTTGGGATTCCCTCTCCCTCTCTCCCTCTCTCCCTCTCTCCCTCTCTCCCTCTCTCCCTCTCTCCCTCTCTCCCTCTCTCCCTCTCTCCCTCTCTCCCTCTCTCCCTCTCTCCCTATCCCATCTCTCTCTGCCTCTCCCCAACTTGTGCTGTGTCTTTCTCTCAAAATAAATAAAAACTTTTAAAAAATTAAAAAGAAATAGATGTAAAGATTTGGAAAGGTTATAGAAAAGTCTAGGGGGAAAATATAGTTTTCTCTTAATTTTTTTCTCTTGTTTAGAAAAATGGGGGAAAAGATGTGAATAATTGAGGGAAGGGAGAAATTTATTCAAACTTGGAATGGTTGCTTTCCCTGTGGATTTGTTATCTTTATCCCTGTTCTGAT
The DNA here is from genome assembly GCF_007474595.2 of Lynx canadensis. Taxonomy (NCBI): domain Eukaryota; kingdom Metazoa; phylum Chordata; class Mammalia; order Carnivora; family Felidae; genus Lynx; species Lynx canadensis. The sequence goes on from NC_044319.2 coordinate 13,892,865, forward strand.
TCCTTCTTTCATAGTTAGCCCCCTGCTGTGCATTCCCTCTAGCATTTATGGAAAGCCCTTTTAAGGATTCCTATTGAAAAACTCATGTTTTTCTTTTTCTTTTTAAAATTTTTTAAAGTATATTTATTTATTTTTGAGAGAGAGCGAGAGAGAGAGTGAGCGAGCATGGGCAGGGGGTGGGCAGAGAGAGAGCATTCCAAGCAGACTCTGTGCTGTTAGCGTGGAGCTTGACATGGGGCTTGATCCCATGAACCCTGAGATCATGACTTAAGCCGAGATCAAGAATTGGATGCCTAACCGTCTGAGCCACCCAGGTGCCCTGAGAAACTCATTGTCTTCTTAGGGAGAACCAAGTGGATTTCACTAATGGTTTCAGGGATCTTTATGTGTTCAACTGGTTTTCAAAAAAGTGAATTAAGCCTTTTGTGATCTATCGAAAAGCTGTAGAAAAGTTCTTTAATAGAAAGGCAAATCTTTAGGTTCTTGCTGCCCAGAAGCTTGATAGGAGGATTCCATGACAGGATTAAAATTTCTCCTGTTTCTTGATTGAGCTGGTGTTTGACCGCATCTCTGTTACATCTTCAGGTGCCCTTTCTGTCTGTGGGTGGGGACATTGGGGTCCGGACCGTTCAGCACCAAGCCTGCAGTCCCTTGAGTGGCAACTATGTCGTCGAGGACGTGCAGGGGGATGACAAGCGCTACTTCCGGCGGCTGATCTTCCTCAGCAACAGGAATGTGGTGCAGTCAGAAGCTAGGTTGCTGAAGGATGTGTCCCACAGAGGTGAGGTGTCATCACACGTGACCCTAGCAGTCATGGCATGGACTCTCCACTTGGGGTGGTCAGAAAGTGTTGGGAGCTTGGCCGAGTTGTAGGACAGACCTGGGTACGTGTGATCAGAGGCACATGGCTCTTTGAGTTGTCCTGTTACCATCTGGACTCAGTCTAAGTGACAATAAACAGAACAGAGGTGTGTTTTGTTCTTGAGCAAAGACTCTGAAATGATAAGGAGCTGGGGTGGTAGCTTACCAAATAAATGTGATTGTCACTTTAATGCCTTCAGCGTAGAGGCCATCTGTTTCGCACATTGCTCCTTATGCATCTGTATATTCATTCAGTAAGGCTCTGTGAGGAGAGCCACAAGCATGGAGGGTACAGGTGAACCCTGCCCTCCTTCACAGCACCACCCCCTAGCATGTTTTAGAGAGGGCATTAGAGTTGGTGGGTACTTAGAGGTCATCTAGTCCAGTGCTATTCAGTAGAACTTTCTGAAATGGAGGGAGGGTTTAATATCCACTTAGCTGCCCAAATGGTAACCGTTAACCATATGTGGCTGCTGAGCATGTGGAATGTGGCTGGGGTAACTAAGGAACGAATCTTTAATTTATTTAATTGTAATTAAGTTACATTTACAATTCAATGGCCACAGGTGGCTAGTGGCTACAATATTGGACTGTGAAGATCCAGGCCAGGTCCTTTAGGATCCCTTGTAAGCAGTCTCCCAGATGCCACTCAGAAACACCCACTGGTGGGGAAAATAAGAGTTTGTTTCACCTGCTATGTTCACCAGTTGTGTATGTTTGTATTATAAAAGCAATACTGCTCAGTGTAATCCGTTTGAAAATCAATGTATACAGTGAAAAATGAGCATCTGTTTACTATATACCAGAGGGAAGGAGTGGGGCCTTTATAGGATTTCTTTCCTTTGGTGAGCACTTGTGATTTCCTCGTCTAGCAGGGCAGTGTGTATTACTGTCTGTATGGTACAGTGGAGGGATGATAGGCGTTGGAGACAGGCAGTCCTGGGTTCACATTCTGTCTGCACCTCCTGATACTGGGACTAATTATTAACTCTTCAGATCCTCAGTTTTTCCATCTGCCTAATATGGGAATTATAAGGTCGTTATAAGAGTTAAATAATTAGAAGTTGTAGCATAGTCATAGAGGAGGTAATTAGTAATTTTAAGTTCTTCTCTAAAAGGATTTGTGAATAGACTTACCCTGTTAGTGGCCTTATATTTCTCAGGGCAAAGGGGCTAGGACTCCTCAGTTTAGTTTTCCCAGGTTTTTGGGTGTGTTTTTGCCATTTTTCCTTTTTTGAGTCTGTGGTATCCAATGGTATGTGTTAAATGTTTAACAATTGTATTTTGGGGGCAAAAAGCCCTGATGTATACTGTTTGCCAATTTCTGTGGCGTAATAAAGGCCACCACAGGCAGATTTCAAACTACCAACATGTCAACCATGTCACAAAATTTGTGTATATTTAGCAGTTGGGTTCTTGAGTTGGATTAAGCTAGCTACAGCACAATGCTGCTGGTAAGTCTTGCTTTCCCCGGACTGGGGTGCTAAGCATAGTACCTCATTATCTCTATCTCTCATTTAGCCCAGAAGAAACGGAAAAAGGACAGGAAGAAGCAGCGGCCCGCTGACACTCCGGAGGACCTCCCTGCAGCCCCGGGGCAGTCCATTGACAAGAGTTACTTGTGCTGTGAACACCACAAAGCAATGATTGCTGGCCTTGCCCTGCTGAGAAGCCCGGAGCTGCTCCTAGGTAAGCGGGGTGCACTGTCTCCCACAGTCGGGGCAAGTAAGCTTACAGACCACTCTGACAGCAGCCATTGCAGACCAACAAATGCACATGTATTTATATCTTTCTTCTTCCTGACCATCTTCTAAGCTTATCAGTCACTTTTCCCTCAAACTCAAATTGTAACCTTGAAATGGCTGCATGTGTTGATGTCTAAATTCTATTAGAATTCTATTTTGTTCATTTATTTAAAATATTAAGGTATAACATATATTTGGGGAGATACGTAAAGTACACATTATAAGTATTTCAGTTTGCTGAGTGCTTGCATATGTATCTACTCCTGTAACCAGTGGAGCATTTAAAAATCATGACTCTAGAAATGGCCTTTGTACTTTAGGAGAATTTCTGGGTTATCAGTAATGCATCATTTGAGCACCAGATGCAGTTCTTTCTTAAATTTTTACTTAAAAAACCATGTTGTTGGTAGTACAGTAATAGCTGTATTACTAATAACAGGTTTGGATCTGACCACAGTAACAAAAATGTTCATGTTCCTGTCTAGATTGTCACTGTCTTTACCAAGAGTCCTGACTATGTCTTGTTGAAACACCCTGTCTCGGTATTGTATGTCCCTAGAGTGTCAGTTCTTATGTTTAATCCTCAGACGTTAATCTATGTTTAACGTCTCCTTTTAGTGATTCTTTCTTGTTTCTTGTCTACTTCTATCCCCCTGTGTTTTCTGTGGTTTCTCTGTACTTAGGACTAGGATGTGGGCCTTTGTTTTCCTGTGATTTCTGGAACTTGGATTTATTGCCCTCACTTGGTTGATGTGTCTGAGAGGGCAGTTGTGGCCTTTGAGTTGAAAGCTGGGCAGAGGGCATTGCATCTACACTGCCTTGTGATCATGAGCAAGATGTTGGCTGTTGTCCCTCTCAATTCCTAGGGGGAGTCTAATGCTCATGGTGGGGACTCTTGGTATGATGTCAGCTGAGTGCCTTGGGACTTTAAGGGTCCCCAAAGAACCATGTACTGGTTCCTCTTCTGGATCTAGTAAAGGAAGGATTGTGAGGCCACGGTTGAGTTTTCAGATGTAGATGTCAGATTGGCTCCTGCGTTTTTGGGATGAGACGGAGAAGGTAGGCCTATAAATCTTGTATCCTCTGGGCAGAGCCAGTGATCCGACTCCCCCTGCCCTCTTTACTCTCCCCGAGGCTGGTACAAAACTGTTCATGAGAAGATAGTAAAATGATGCTTTCTTCCTTTATTGCAGAGACCCCACTGGCATTGTTGGTGGTAGGCCTGGGCGGGGGCAGCCTCCCCCTGTTTGTCCACGATCATTTCCCGAAGTCCTGCATTGATGCTGTGGAGATCGACCCCTCCATGTTGGAAGTGGCCACCCAGTGGTTTGGCTTCTCCCAGAGCGACCGGATGAAGGTCCACATTGCAGATGGCCTGGACTATATTACCGGCCTGGCAGGAAGAGAAGGTACTGCAATTGGAGAATTCGGAGGGATGTTGAGGGAAGAGTAATCCAAGCTTGGCAGACCTGCAAGGGCTTCTAGAATTCCTCTGTAAGAGAGCAGCGTTAGGATCGTCCCAGTCTTTCGCCTGTTCATTTCTTCATTCATTGGTTGACGTATTGATTCAGTAAATATAGAGTGCTAGCCATATGCTCAATACTGTGCTAGAAGAACTCACTTCTGGGGCGCCTGGGTGGCTCAGTTGGTTAAGCGTCTGACTCTTGATTTCGGCTCAGGTCATGATGTCATGGTTGTGAGATCGAGCCCGACATTGAGCTCTACGCCAGGCGTGGAGCTTACTTAAGATTCTCTATCTCCCTCTCTCCCTCCCCTACTCTCTCTCTCTCTCTCTCTCTCTCGCCTAAATAAATAAATAAATAATAAAAACAACAACAATGAAAAACCCCACACCGTTTCTGCCCTTGTGGCGCTAACACATCAGTGGGCTTCTCTCCTGATTCTCTTCTGACCCTGCGTCCTTGCCACTTCCTCACCTTCCCATGGAACCTAACGTCTGTAGTCAGGTGAGCAGAAGGGGAAAAAGATTTGGGGTGTGTGTCAGGAGGTGTTTTGTAAATCTTTCAGCTGGAGGTGAAGCCAGAGAGAGCATTCGTGTAGCCCGGTGACTAACCTGCGGGGCGCTGGGCAGTGGCTGCGGGCGGGTGTTTGGTGGTTGTAACCAGCGGGTAGGGCTGCTCCGGGCAGCGCATGAGTAGAGCCTGAAGATGCTGCTAAACATCCTACAGCGCCTGGGACGGCCACCCATGACAAAGAATCGTCTGGCCCCAGATGGCAGTCGTGCTGAGGATGTGAAACCCTGATATAGATGCCACTCGGCAGGGATTCTGATGGAGTGAAGGCTCCATTTTGCTCTAATGATTCGTATCCCAGACAGAGGACAGAAGGCATGTTAATGTTCTGCAGTGGCTCCTCCGGTCCTTCTGCCACTTTACATGTAGGCTCCCGTGACTGGTGCTTTCCGGAGTGTGTGTCCCTCAGGGAGAAGTCAGTCAGGCTGGTCCAGGCTGAAGGGAACCTGGGGAGCTTAGGCCACCCACCCTTCCTGGTCTGCCCGTTCCATACCTGATACTCTGGCTCTCGCTGGATTAGAGTAGCTCCCAGGAGGGTGTGGCAAATCAGGATGCCGGGGGCGGGGGGGAGTCCTTTGGTGCTGGGTGGACAGGTGGTGCGTTCACGGTCATTGCAAACTGAACCGAACTATATCAGAGTTTCACAGTTTACCTGAGTCTGGGGCCAGTGTGGGGGCCCAGGCCCAACCTAGCCAATACATGGGAAACACTTAAAACCATGCTAGGCTCCTGGCAGGCACTTCGCGCGTGATGTGTTGCCATTGTGACTGCCTGTCGGTCAGTGTTGAACAGCCTGGTGATCATGTCTAACAGCCACCTTCCAGATTGTTGGAGGGCTCAGTGCTACAAATGGGGGCAGTGGTGTCCTTGGACTTTGATGAGCCAACATGTTCTGCTAAGAAACCAAAATGAGATCTGTGCTGTGGATACTAACAGGCTTGTAGGAGTCCTAAGTCAAGATTTATTAATTAATGAATAATCATTATCATAGTCTCAAAGTTTGCTAAAAGTCAGTAGCATTGCAGACTTACCCCTTGTAAAAGACATTCCCATCATACAAAGGAGTGCATCTGGTTCATAATCAGGTCTTTCTCACCCATTTAGCAAATCTATCTTTCCTGAGTCAGCTGTTGTTCAATTAACTAGAAAAGATATACCAACTTTAATTTGAGAACGTTTTCGTCCTGCAGACATTTGCTGGGTCAGTCCCTAAAGGCTAAGGCAGCTGCTTTGCCTAGATCAATGGTTCTCAACTCTGCCTGTATTTAGAATTACCTGGCAGTTTAAGAAAAATACCAGAAGCTTCCCATCTCCCCTCCCCATCTGTTCCTTCCCTGTCCAGTGTTTTTGACTCAGTTTATTAGGAACGGAGCCCAGGTTTCTAAGTGTTTAGAACATTCCCAGTCTCTAATGTTCTGTTACGTCAAAATACTGGTACAAATGGACCCTTCATCAAGTAGTAATCAAGCTAGAGGACACCATTAATGTGTTTGGAAGTCTTTTGAAAGTGCCTCTTTTTTAATGTTTGTTTATTTTTGAGAGAGAGAGAGAGGAAGAGAGACAGGGTGCGAGCAGGGGAGGGACAGAGAGAGAGGGAGACACAGAATCTGAAGCAGGCTCCAAGACGCAGGGCTTGAACCCACAAACCATGAGATCATGACCTGAGCCAAAGTCAGATGCTTAACTGAGCCATCCAGGCGCCCCTGGAAAGTGCTTTCAAATGTGGAAGAAGATGAGATGAATGCCCTGTCTCTCAGGTGGGGTGCTCACAGGAGAACCCTGACTGACAGCGACTCCCCTAACAGTGACATCAGTGCCCTTACAGGCGAACCACAGCCTCCACGTCATCCTAACTGAGCCGCTGCGGCCCCCACAGGTCACAGGGGAGATGCGGTGTAAGCGTGTAAGTGGTGTCAGGCAGAGCCTTGTTTGCTTCTCTTTCCCAGTGCGGCCCCACTACAGCGTCATCATGTTTGACGTAGACAGTAAGGACCCAACACTGGGGATGAGTTGTCCGCCGCCGGCTTTTGTGGACCAGCCTTTCCTGCAGAAGGTCAAAAGCATCTTGACTCCTGAAGGTAGGAAGACAAAGGTTGGGGAGGGAGGAGGGGTGGGTCCTTTAAATTTGTTTTTCTTTTCAAATGAAAAATGCTCATGTCAGAAGTGTGTGGCTCAGTGAGTTGCCCCAAATTGAACACTCTTATTTATTCTCATCAAACACAGAACATTTCCAGCACCCCAGAAAGTCTACCTCTTCCTTCCAGTAACTCATTCTCCTCTCAAGGATAGTGACTATCCTAACTTAAGTTAGCACAGCTTAGTTTTGCCCATTTTTGTTGTTTATATAATTGGAATCTTATGGAATGTGGTCTTTAAGTGTTTGTTTTCTTTCACTCAATATGATGTTTGTGAGATTCATCTATGGTGTTGTGTTTATATTGTTCCTTTTTATTGCTGTGTAGTGTCGTCGTGTGACTGTACCACATTCGTGTCTCCATTCTCCTGGTGGTATTGGATTATGTGGGACTTTTATAAGTAGTACTGACCATAACGTTCCAGTAGATGCCTTTTGGTGAAATAGATTTGCAGGTCTGTTGGGCATATATGAAAGCTTGTGATTGCTAGAACATAGATCACGTGTATGCTCGAGTTTTCTAGGTGCTGCCACACAGTTTTACAAAGTGAATGTAGCAATTCACATTTCCACCAGCTTGGTCACGTTAGCTACCATTTGATTTCTTTCCACATGCCCTGGACTAGGCAGAATGGTATTTCCTCTTCATAGCAGCCCATTTTCAAATGAGGAAACTGAAGTAAAGAGACTTTGCCAAGGTGACACAAAGTGACAGCTGGAGCTTCAGCCCAAGTCCTTGCAACTTGGACACTGGAGCTCTTCATCCATATGTTGACAGCCTCCAAGATTTTTTTTTTTTTTTTTTTTTTTTTTTTTTTTTGGTGTCAGGTACTTGGGTGAACAGAGATATTCAGAACCTTAATTGTCACAAGTCAGGTAACATTGGCCCTCTGATTGGCCCTCTCATTATGTACCCTCCATAAGGTACATGCCAAGAACGTAACATTCCTGTGTGTGTTTGTTTTTTTCCCCTTGGGGATATTAATTCTTTCTCAAAGCAATTCTTTGGGAAACTGAGGTGTAGAGAATGATAAAATAATTTGTTAGCAGCATGGAAGAGGAAAAAATTAACTTGAAGTTTTCTCATAGTTCACATATTCCCCACACTCTTCTCTCTTTTTATGTGGTGTGTTCTGTGCAAACTCAAAGCACTTGTGTTTTCTTAGCCCACCAGTGTCCCTGGGGCAGGAATTGGTATATTTCTAAGCGCGGAACCTTGTCTCCGACGTGTCCCCTGATCTGCAGGATGTGACTCTTTCCTTGCTACACCCTAGGTGTCTTTATCCTCAACCTTGTGTGCCGAGACTTGGGGCTGAAGGACTCAGTGCTGACCGGGCTCAAGGCCGTGTTCCCTCTCCTGTATGTCCGGCGAATTGAAGGTGAAGTAAACGAGATCCTGTTCTGTCAGCTGCACCCGGAGCAGAAACTTTCCACGGCAGAGCTCTTGGAAATGGCCCAGGCCTTGGAGCAGACCCTGCGGAAGCCTGGGAGGGGGTGGGATGACACCTACATACTCTCAGAGATGCTCAAGACCGTGAAGATCATGTGATTGCTGAGGCCGGGAAGTCTGCTCAGCTTCGTGCCGGACTGGCTTTGGGCTCCTGGCCTGTGAGAGATTGAAGAAATATAATGCACCATATTTTTTAAGCCTCATATTTTTCTTGGTTTCATACTCAGCTGCATGCGACCTCCAGCTTAGCGAGGTTGCCTGAAGATCTGGGAAAATAAAAAATGTCCTTCCCGTTTTGTCCTCTTTAGTTCCACTTGGTTGACCCCCTCTGCTTCCCTGTACTGTGTCCTGGAGCAGGATTCCCAGCTGATGCCTTAACGACTATACACCAAGCTCCTTAGGATGGAAGACAGTCAACTTTGAGCGCTGGTTTGCTTTTGCTTTATCTTCCTATTGCTTCTGTAGGAATGATCTCCAGGGAGATAGCACAGCATTCTGTGCCAAAAGACTGTAAAAAGAGCAGGATTCCCATAGATGTGAGACAGATTTGACAGAACATCCACTCTGCCTCCCTCCAGATAGAACTGCCGCTGACATCCTGAGTTTTAAGAATCTGGCTAACCCGCTTTACTAAGCAGCTTTCTCCAGCTATCCAAACCTTGTAGCCTAAGCTGTTTGTTCTGTTCTCGGCAGAAGGGGTGGATACCAGTGGCCCCCATAACTGTGTATGTCAGAGACAGAGACTAAAGTCTGTCTAAACCAACTAAAGTTGGTTTACTCACCTTCGCTGAGTGACAGCTGCATGTGGGACCCAGCGTAGAGAGCTGTGGTGGAAGGAAAGGTGGTTAAGAATGGGCAGAAAACATGGATTAGCAATAAAAATTAACATGTTCCAATAACTCCTTAAGTGATTTACATAAGCTGTCTTATTTAATGAGATAAAGGAAAGTTAAGCCAAAACTACATCTAATCCCAGATCTCACTGGAGCCAGAAGCATCAAGCTTGTACAACTGTGAAACCAGCAGTTCCGAGATTGGCTTGAAGTTCATTTCTCCTAATGATGCCAGGGCTGACTTAATGAGCAGTGCCATGGAAAGTACACCTTGTCGCCCTCCACCACCCCAGCTTGCTTCACAGGCCCTTTAAAATGGACTCTGAGCTCTTGAGGTGAAGCATATTTCAAAGACAGGGTGTCATCCAGACAAAATTGTGTCAGCCCATTGAAGAAGGATGTGAGGACAGAGTAGAATTTTTGGATTTTACCCATTATAAAAACTTGGTGTTCCTTAGGGGATGATCTACCCTGGAGCCATCCCGTGTCACGCCCCTGCACCTCAAAGGGCCCTAGTTTGGGGATCCTCCATTGTTTTCTACTCTATAAGTTCATGCAAGGTTAGGATAGGTGATAGGGGAACAGGGTCTGAGTCAAAGGGTCTAGTCTGACTGCCCTTGAGTCCTCTCTTTCTAGCTGTGCTGACTTTTGAATGGCTCATTTGGGTGGCACAGCCAAACTAGGGAATTACCAGAGTGAAGACTGGATCTCAGCTATGTCTGAGGAGAGTCATCCTGGGAGTTAGGCAGGCTTGTTGGCGAGAAGCCTCCTTGGAGGTGGGAAAAGGCCTGCAGGTGTGCCGATAGTTGTGTTAAAAATCGGGGAAGTCTGGCTGTGAAAGAAGAGTGAAGCGGCTGATGCGTGCCTCCAAAGGCTGAAGAAAGACCAGTGGGCAGAAATCACAGTTGTGCAGCTCTCAGCCTAATTTCCTACAAAAAGCCTTGTGCCAATGGAGACCACTTTGCTCACTGGATCACGTGGTGGCTCAGGCCGTTTACTCAAACACTAGTCCTGACTCCCCTCACTGTGCTCCCTAAGCTGTGAGGAAAGGGGCTCCTGTGTACAGGCACTGCCCTCGGCCTGTATCCCATCTTTCTCAGTGGAGAGCTATCCTCTCTTTTGGGGGTGGGGTGGGGATGAGTTTCCATTTTCTTTTTATTTTTTATCGAGATGTAATTGGCCTACCACATTAATTAGTTTCAGGAGTACAACATGATTATTTGTATATATTGCAAAATGATCACCAAAATAAGTTTACTTAACATCTAAGAGCTATTCACTTTTACATGGATGACAGGGAGATGGGTCTTTATGAGAATTTTGCCTAACTAGGCACATGAATTCTGGGGTGGGGGAAGCCCATGAACTCAGACACCTTCCAGAACAGGCAAGTAACATGAAGTGAGACGTAAAACAAAGGCTGGGAAGAAGCCCGTGGCAAACCAGAGAGGAAGTGCCCCCATCAAAAGGCAGCAGCTGTTCTGAGTGAGCACTGTCCTGGAGCGCTGTGCCAGCACTGCTAGATCTTTTAAGACCAGCAGAAATCCTGAATGTATCTGTGTGTGTGAATATTAAAATGTTGGCCAATCAGGAAGTATCTTCAAGACCTATTCAACCCATGGGCAGGTAATTTGCATCTTCCACTCTAGGCGAGCGTCTACAGAGCACTTGAGAATCTGGCATACACCCAGCTCTGAGTGAGCATAAAACAGGGAACAAGCTGGGTGCCTGGTGGCTCAGTCGGTTAAGCGTCCCACTTGGCGCAGGTCATGATCTCAGAGCTTGTGAGTTTGAGCCCCACGTTGGGCTCTGTGCTGACAGACAGGAGTTTGCTTCCGATTCTGTCTCTGTCCCTCTCTCTCTGCCCCTCCCCTGCTTATGCTCTGTCTCTCTGTCTCTCTCAAATATAAAACATGAAAAAAAAAAAAACATGAAAAAAGGAGGAAGATGATAGCTACCAGTCTCAAAAGTCTGTTAAATTCCCATTTTGGGTTATGACCTACATTTTCTGTAATGGCTACTCCTGAGTGTAGATCAACTGCCATCCTTGAAGTAGTGCATAATTTCATTTTTATTTTTTGAAAGAGAGAGAGGGGGAGATCATGTGTGTGTTCTTGCTTGCGGGGGAGGGGCAGAAGGAGAGGGAGAGAATCTCAGGCAGGTTCCACTCCCAGTGCAGAGCCCCATGTGGGGCTTCAGGACTGTCGAAGATCATGACCTGAGCTGAAATCAAGGGTCAATCAACAGTTGGACATCTAACCAACTGAACTACCCGGGTACCCCTGGATAGTGTACAATTTAACTTCCCAGATGTATTGGAGGCTGAATGATAATAAATCACCTTACAACCCTCTCCCCTTCCTGCAGGACCAGTTCTGCAACAATGTAAAATTGGTGACGCTGGCTATTGCCCCTTCTCCACCCTCCCCAACACAACAATTCTTCAGTGTGCCTCCAGTCTTCCGTCATGGCTCAGCTTGCTAACTGGGCCACTTCTTGAGCCAATCTTGTGGGTAAACCAGTAGTTCTCGGCTTCACATCGGAGTCATCTGATCTGGTAATAATGGTCCCTGCATATGTCCATGTTCTAATCTTCATAACCTATGAATATATTACATTACATGGCAAAGGGGAACTAACGTAGCAGATGCATTTGATTTCGATACTGTAAATCAACTAATAGGAAAGTATTCTTGATTATCTGGGTGGGCCCAACACAATCACAGGGGTCTTGAAATGTAGGAGAGGGAGGCAGAGAAGTCAATGTCAGACTGATGCAATATGAGAAAGACTTAACTGATGGTTGTTGGCTTTGAAGATGGAAAGTCAGCCTCTAGAAGCTGGAAAAGGTGAGAGAACTGAGTGTCCCGTAGAGCCTCCAGGAGGGATTCAAATCTGCCAACACCTTGATTTTAGCTCACTGAGAACTCTTTTGGACTAATGCATTATAGATGTATAAGATAATAAATTTATTTTGTTTTGAGCCAGTAAGTTTGTGGTAAATCATTACAGCAGTAATAGAAAACTAATATACCTGGGAAGCTTTTTTGTGTGTCAACTCTTAGTAAGTTTCAAATATGCAGTACAGTATTATTAACTATAGTCACCATGTTGTATATTACATCCCCATGACTTATTTTATAACTGGAATTCTGTACCTTTTGACCCCCTTCACTCATTGCACCTACCTTCTCAGCCCTTGCCTCTGGCAACCCCCAATCTGTTCTCTGTATCTGTGAGCTTGGTTTTAGTGTTTTGTTTTCTTGTTTGTTTTTAAGATTCCAGGTGTAAGTGAGAGCATATGGTATTTGTCTTTCTGTGACTTATTTCACTTAGCATAATGCTGTCAGGGTCCAGCCATGTTGTCTGAAATGGCAAGATTTCATTCCTTTTTATGGCAGAATAATATTCCAGTGTGTGTGTGTGTGTGTGTGTGTGTGTGTGTGTGTGTCTTCATTTTATTCATTCATCCAATGATAGACATTTAGGTTGTTTCTATGCCTTTGGTATTATAAAGCCACAATAAATGGGGGGGGGTGCATATATCTTTTTGAGTTAGTATTTTAATTTTCTTCAGATAAATACCAAGAAGTGGAATTGCTGGATTGCAAGGTGCTTCTATTTTTAATTTTTTGAGGAACCGCCACACAGTTTTCCATAGTGGCTGCACCAATTTACATTCCCACCAACAGTGTACTATCTGGAAAACTTTAAAAAAATACTTAGGTCTAGACCCCACCCCCAGAGATTTTGATTTAAATGGTCTGGGGTACAGCCTATGCATCAGACTTAGCAAAAGTTTTCCAGTGATAGCATGCAGCCAAAGTTGAGGAGCACTGAGGTGATGGTTATGTGAGTGGCTATGTTAGTTGGCTATGCTATTCCCATTTCTGGCTTAGCTCTGACATGCAACCAGTAACAGTCACTTGATGGGAAATGCTCTTCTCCCACCTTGTCTAAAGAAAAACACATTGTGTTTGCTTTTACTCATAACACTCTCCTACCAGATGTGTTGGGGTTCTCCCCCACCCACACATACCAAGCAATGCTCCAAATCGCCAACACCAATGAAGTGTCATACAGTTCAATTCGGATTGGACACTATCTGCCTGGGGTTAGTGCAGACCTAGAGACTGCCCCGCTCCTTGTGTGCCAGTCTCAAGATTATAAGTCTAAGTTGTCAACTGTGCTTCTGACTAACTGGCCATAAATCAGAGGTTCCCATGCCCCCTTCAGGTTTGATAATTTGCTAAAGCAGCTCCCAAAACTCAGGAAAACAGTTAACTTAGATTACCCATTTATTTTAAAAGGATATAATTTAGGAACGAGCAGACGGAAGAGACACACAAGGCAAGGTGTGAGGGAGGGGTATGAGGCCGCCATGCCCTTTCTGCGTGTGCCCCCAACCCTTGCACCTCCAGGTGTTCACCCACCCAAAAGCTCTCAGAACCTGCACTCGGGATTTCTGTGGAGACTTCATCATACAGGTAATAGGTATGATTGATGGTTAACTCAATTTCTAGCCCCTCTCCCTTCCCCAGAGACGAGAGGTGGGCTGAAAGTGCCAAGTTTCTAATCATGGCTTTGTCTTTCTGGTGAACAGTTCCCATCCAGGAGCCCACCTCATCAGAACAAAAGATGCTTCTGTCACCCAGGAAATTTCAGGAGATTTAGGAGCCATGTGTCAGGAACTGGAGTCCGAAACCAATTTGTATTTCGTATTATTTCACACACCTGGACACTTGTGCACACCTCAGCTCTTTGCCCTTTGAGTGGATGACAGTAGGGTGAGGAGGTCAGCTTGCTGCATAGGGTGGTTTTCTCCACAGAGCACAGCAGCCCAGTCCCCACTATAACTGGGCCCTGAGTGAACATCCTGAGGACCGCTAAGAAAACCCAAAGGCTTCAGTAAACCATAGGTAACCCAGCTTTTCTCTTTACTCTTGTGGCTTGTCTTGCCATTTGGTTTCTACAAATCTATCCATAAGTAGTGGTCGAGAAGTAGAATTTTTGAGTTTTTATATTCAATAGGATTTTTTTCTTTCTTCTTTTTTTCTTCCTTCCTTCCTTTTTCTTTCTTTTCTTTTCTCTTTTCTTTCCCTTCCCTCCCCTCCCCTCCCCTCCTCTCCTCTCCCCTCCCCTCCCCTCCCCTCCCCTCCCCTCCCCTCCCCTCCCCTCCCCGAGGCTGTTTTGTGCCAGACACCCTGCTTAGGAAAGAGATACAGCTCCTGATGTTACAGAGTACACTAGCTTGCAACACATGATGAGTGTTGGAACCACATGTTTTGGACCCACTGTTTTGTTTTCCCACTGAGCTGGTTCCTATGCTTTCCAGTAGATGGCACTAAAGATCACACAGAAGTTTGGGGTGTCTCTGAATTGGCCCCCGGAGAGCAGAACTCTTTTGAGAATCCTCGTATCTCCTGTTTTTTTTTCTCTTGTGCCTGAAGCCACATTCCTACCTTGCCTATTTTCCTCTCTCTTCACTCAATACCTTATCCACTCTGCTTTTCCTCTATTACCCTTTCTGTCTTCCCATCCATACGGACAGATGATTCCTTCCAATCAAGGAGGGCACTGCATGGAGGCAGGGGTCATTTTGCCTCCCATTCCTGATTTTAGAAGCATTGGTGGAAATGGAGCAACGAGATGCTGCTAATAGAATGTAAAAGAGCTTAAATCTAGGAAGCATATAAGAAATAAAAATACCTGAGCTTGCATATCAACTTTTCTGCCAAGAGGTAAGCCATTTTAGTAGTAAAATAGTACATGTAGGAAAGGTTGGAAAAAATATACTTTGATTGAAATAATTGATTTGGATTTTTTTAAGTGCCAGCCTGCCTGTAGTGGTTTGACTAGTAGCCTCAAAAAAGTAATGCCCAAATTTTAACCCCTGGGTCCTGTAAATGTGACTTTATTTGGAAAAAGAGTCTTTGCAAGTGTAACTAAGGATCTTAAAATGAAATCATCCTGGGTTAGGGCAATTTTCTTTTATTTCTTTTATTTGAGAGCCACGTGGGAGGGGCAAAGAGAGAATCTTAAGCAGACTCCAGTCTCACAACCCTGAATCATGACCTGAGCTGAAATCAAGAGTCCAACACTTAACCAACTGAGCCACCCAAAAGCCCTGAGGATTAGGGCAATTTTAAATCCAAAGACAAGACCTTAGTAGGGAAAACAGAGAAGTAGGACACATAGGAGAAAAGACTATTGAAGACAGAGACAGATGGGAGAGATGCATCCGTGAGCTGAGAATAGCTAACAGCCACCAGCAGCAAGGAAAGAGACATGGAATGATTCTCCCTCAGAGCTTCTAGAGGGAACCAACCCTAACAGCACCTCGACTGAAGATTTCTGACCTCCATAATGGTAAGAGAGTACATTTCTGTTGTTTTAAGCCACCTAATGTGTGGTAATTTGTTTCCGTAGCCTTAGGAAATGAATACACTGCCTAAAAGGGTTTTATCTGTGCTGTTGCCCAGAACCAGAGATTATATGGCCTCTGGGCCACATGCTACCTGCAGAGGTCTTTAGCCTTCATAGGACATTTCATATAAAATCTGGGTTTCTAGTTTCTTTTGAAACCTTGGAACTCTGGCGGTGTTGAGCTCATGTTCACGCTTGGTTAGAACTGGTAAGTATCTGTCTCATATAGCCATGTTTGTTACGGTCCCCCGTGCTCCCTTTCTGTCTCCTTCCTGCCTGGCCCTGCAGGCATTAGAGTTTGTAGCTCCTGTATAGGCACCAGGATTTGTTTTAGAATAAGGGGAAAGGAGCCCCTGATTTTATAGTCAGCAGTTTGGGGAGATTTGTATATATGGCAGCACAGTGTACAAGGTGGTTTCTGGTTGCTCAAGAAAACCACCTGCGGACCATTATCCGTATATGGATTCTAAACCATATCCCAGACCTACTATATCAGAATCTTGTGTATGTGTGTGGGGTGACGGAATGGACATGGTAGAGCTCTAGAATCTGCATTTTTAAGAGCTCTGGAGCAATTCTGGTAATAAACAGGCCTTAGAACAGCTGCCAGAGGGCATTATCTTCTAGGACTAAGAAAAAGAGCCAATGTGAGTTTGTTATCCCACTGGAACTCTTTGAAGCATATTTTTATTTTTTTTTTATGAAAGCATTTATTATATTCAAAAAGGTAAATTTATATATTACGCATGAAAAACAAAGCTCAACTTTGTAGGACAACTTCTTAGAATGTAAAGTTAAAATTACAATTGAATATACAACATTTCCTAGTGAAGTCTTTTCTCAAGAAATTCGGAATGATTTACCTTATTTTATGAAGGCAAGGTTTGAATTCATTAGGTTCTTTCTATTTAGATATCCATTAACCAAGAGCATCAAAACCAGGTAGTTCCTTTAATAAAATCATAGAAATGAACACACAATTAGTAGTATAGTGATATATCTTACTTATCTAGGCAATCTGCTCATAAAAACTTTTTTCCCTCTGTTTTAATGGTGGGCGGGGACAAACTGCAGAGATGGTTGATGGGCCTTATTGACCTGCAGGCGGGGCCTGCCGGGCACCGTCTTGTGGGCAGAGTACTGGTTAGGTTGCTATTTAATTCACAGCTCTGAAATAACGGGTTTCCCGCTTTCTTCTTTAAAATAAGGCTTGGGTCTCTACCAGTCTCCGGATGATGCTAGCAGACCGTTTGAAGGAATAAGTAAGGAAATGTGAAAGTATTCACAGAAAGTTGTTATAGCAAAATGAAGTTACCATTATTTTGATCAAGGAAGGTTACATACATCTGGTGATTCTCCAAAGCATTGCATATAGATTCAGTTCCCAAGTATCTTATTAAGTGATTTCTTTCTCTGATAAACATTTTATGGATAAACACTCAGTGCCAAAAGCCACGCACTCTTCTATTGCGCTAGAAATACTGCAGTGAGCCCGGATGCGGGGCTCGAACTCACAGACCGCGAGATCATGACCTGAGCTGAAGTGGAATGCTCAACTGACTGAGCCATCCAGGCACCCCTCTTTTTATTATTTTTAAATGTTTATTTATTTTGAGACAGAGACAGAGCACGAGCAGGAGAGGGGGACACGGAGGGAGAGAGAGAATCTCAAGCAGGCCCCGTGATGTCAGCACAGAACCCTATGTGGGGCCCGAACTCACTAAACATGAGATCATGACCTGAGCCGAAATCAAGAGTCAACACTTAACCATTGGAGCCACCCAGGTGCCCCAAGACTATCTTTTTTCTGCTAAATTGCCTTTACACTTTTGTCAAAATCAGTTCTTCAAATATGTGTGGTCTATTTCTGGACTCTATTCTGTCCCATTGATTTACTTGTCTATCTTTATGCCAATGCCACTCAGTCTAAATGATTCTAACTTTATAATAAGTCTTGCATTAAAATAGTGTTGTCTTCCAAACTTCATTTTCTTTTTTTGCTCTTCTGTCTTTTGCTTCCATATTAATTTTGAATCTGATTGTGAATATTCACATAAACAAAAGTCTGCTGGAATTTTGATTGGTATTGCATTGGATCTATAGATTAATTTGAGGAGAATTTACATAATTAAAATATTGAATCTTCTGATCCATGAGCACAGTATATCTTTTCATTTATTTAGGTATTCTTTAACTTCTCTCAGTGACCTTTTATAATTTTTAATGTACAGGGGCGCCTGGGTGGCGCAGTCGGTTAAGCGTCCGACTTCAGCCAGGTCACGATCTCGCGGTCCGTGAGTTCAAGCCCCGCGTCGGGCTCTGGGCTGATGGCTCAGAGCCTGGAGCCTGTTTCCGATTCTGTGTCTCCCTCTCTCTCTGCCCCTCCCCCGTTCATGCTCTGTCTCTCTCTGTCCCAAAAATAAATAAAAAACGTTGAAAAAAAAATTAAAAAAAAATTTTTTTAATGTACAAGTAGGATGCATCTTTTGTAAGATTTGTTTCTAAGTACTTCATATTTTAATGCAGTTGTAAATAGTATTTAAAATTTTCAATTTGCCATTCTTGCTAGGATAGGGAAATACTTCTATTTATTCATCTTATACACTGAAAGTTTGCTAAACTCATTTATTCCAGACGCATTTGGTTTTTCAGATTCCATAGGATTTTCTTCATAAACAATCATGTCACCTGTGAATAAAGAATTTTACTTTTTCCTTTTTACTTTTATACCTTTTGTGTGTTTTTCTTGCTTTATTAGACTGACCAGAACCTCTAGTACAATGTCAAACAGAAATGGTGAGATCAGACATCCTTACTTGTTCCTGTCTAGGGGAAGAAAACATTCAGCCTTTTACTATTATTAATGATGTTAGCTGTAAATTTTTCATAGACACCCTTTATCAGATTGAGGAATCTGCCTTATATTCCCAGTTTACTGAAGTTATATGTATATATATATTTTTTCTGATTATATATATATAAGTATATATATATATATATATATATATATATATAAAATCAGAAATAGTTGTTGGATTTTGTCAAATATGCTTTCTATATTTATTGAGATTCCCCTCCTTTCCCCTTTTCTGTTAATATGGTGAATTACATTAGTTGTTTTTTAAAAAGCCAATCATGCATTTCTGAGAAAAGCTCACATAATCATGCATTATTCTTTTAAAATATTGTTTGATTAGATTTGCTAAAATTTTCTTAAGAATTTTTGCACTGATGTTCGTGAGGAATTTCAATCAGTAATTTTCATTTTTGAAAAACATTTATTTACTTTGAGAGAGCAAGAGTACCTGTGCAAGTGAGGGAGGGGCAGTGAGAGAGAGAGAATCTCAAGCAGACTCCATGCTCAGTGCAGAGCTGATCTATCCCACCAACCTGGAGATCATGACCTGAGCCAAAATCAAGAGTTGGCACTTAAACCAACTGAGCCACTCAGGCATCCCAGTAATTTTCTTTCCTTGAAATGTCTTTGCTGGTTTTGGTATCAGTGCAATGGTTGCTTTGTAGAATGAGTTGGGAATATTCTTGCGCCTTTAATTATCTGGAAGCATTTGTGTAGAATTGGAAATGTTCCGGGGTGCCTGGGTGGCTCAGTTGAGCGTCTGACTTCGGCTCAGGTCATGATCTCGCAGTCTGTGAGTTCGAGCCCCGCATCGGGTTCTGTGCTGAGAGCTTGGAGCCTGGAGCCTGGAGCCTGCTTCGGATTCTGTGTCTCCTTTTTTCTCTGCCCCTTCCCCGCTCATGCTCTGTCTCTCTCTCTCTCTCTGTCAAAAATAAATAAACATTAAAAAATAAATAAAAATAAATACAAGAATTGGAAATGTTCCTTCCTTAAATCTTTGATAAAACTTACTGGTGAATTCATCGGAGTCTCGAGTTTCCACGTGTTACAGTTTTAACTGTAATTTAATTTTAATTTCATTTCTCTAATAGATGTAGGGATATTCAGGCTTCAGAACAATTTTCCACCTGAGTGAGCTTTGATAATTTCTGTCTTTAAAGGAATTTCTCTCTTCAATGACTTCAATGATATACAACTTGGAATTCTTGAGGTTGTTCCTCAGTTCACTGATGCTCGATTCATTTTTTCCTCAACCTCTTTTTCTCTGTGTTCTATTTTTAATAATTTCTTTTGTCGTATATTCAAATTTACTAATAGGGGACTCTGGGTGGCTCAGTCCGTTAAGCGTCAGATTTCAGCTCAGGTCATGATCTCGTGGTTCGTGGGTTCAAGCCCTGCGTTGGGCTCTGTGCGGACAGCTTTGAGCCTGGAGCCTGCCTTGAATTCTATGTCTCCACCTCTCTCTGCCCCTCTTCCCACTTACACTCTGTCTCTCTGTGTCTCTCAAAAATGAATAAATGTTAAAAAGATAAAAAAAAAAGTTTACTAATGTTTTCTTCCACGTTTAATCTGCCATTAATCCCATCCACTGTATTTTTCTTTCATCTCAGGAGTTTTATTTATTTATTGTTTTAATTTATTTTTAATTAATTAATTTTTTAAAGTAAACTCTAAGCCCAATGTAGGGCTTGAACTCAGCCCTGACATCAAGAGTCACATGCTCTACTGACTGAGATAGCCAGGTTCCCCTCATCTTTAGTTTTCATTTCTAGGGGTTTGTTTTGGGTCTTTTTATATCATACAAATCTCATATATATTTAATCTCTAGCTTAATGTGTGAAGTACAGTTATAATGACTTTTTAACGTCCTTATCTACTACTTGTACCATCTTTACTTTTTGTAGTTGGTTTTGATTGATTTTTTCTCCTTGTTGTGGGTTGCTTTTTTCTGCTTCTCTGCCTGCTTGTTAGTATTTGATTGGATGCTGAGCATTGTAAATTTAAAATTTTAGGGTGCTGGATACATTTGCATACCTGTAAGTATTCTTGAACTTTATTCCAGGATGTAATTAAGTTACTTGGAAACAGTGTCATCCTTTTGAGTCTTGCTTTGGAGTTTTGTTAGAAACACACAGAAGTGTTTAGTGTAAGGTTGATTTTATGCCCCACTATTGAGGCAAAATCCTTCTGAGTAGTCTAACTAATGTCCCATGAATTATGGTTTTCCACTTGGATAAATTACTCCTGATCCCATGTGAGCTCTTGGGATTATTTTCTGATCTTTATAGTCCTCTACTGAATACATGAGGAGACCCTCTGCCTTGCACATTCTAGTCCCTTGATTTGTCTGGGCTCTCCTATGTGTATGTTTAACTCACAATATCTACCTATCACAGTGTCATGGCCCAGAAACTCTCTCAAGACAGTAAACTGGCTCAGTCATAGAGCCCACCTCATTTGGTTCCCATCTCCCAGGGCTCATTGTCCTTTATTGCCTGATGTCCAATGTCTTGAAAATTATTGCTTCAGGTATTTTGTCTTGCATTTTATTTGTTTCAAGTGGGAGAGAAAAATCTGATCCCTATTACTCCGTTCTGTTGGAAGTGGAAATCATAGCATGTAATTTGATCCTAATAACCTTGTTTTTCAGTGATTTTTTTTTAATTTTAATTTTTTAGTTGAGAGAGAGAGAGAACACTCATGAGTGGGGGAGAGGGGCGGAGGGAGGGAGGGAGGGAGAGAGAGAGAGAGAGAGAGAGAGAGAACACCCACACAGGCTCCATGCTCAGCACAGAGGCCAATGTGGGGCTCAATCCCACGACCCTGGGATCATGATCTGAGCAGAAACCAAGAGTTGGATGCTCAACTGAATAAGCAATCCAGGTGCCCCCAGTGAGTATTTTTTACATCTGTATTTCACATGAGAAAATTTTGGTTTAGAGAGGTTTAGTTCTAAGCTAATTAAAGGTAAACCCAGGGTGTAAATCTAAGTATGTTTTCTTACAAAGCCTGTGTTCTTTTCACCATGTTGGGCTCATGGGGTTGTCTGAAAGGCATCCTGGCTTCCATGATACGTTTAAGCTTAGTCCAGTCATGCAAGGTGACTCTGCCAGGGAACTCAAGGGAAACTTTCAACTATTATTCGTTAGGCCATGACTGACTTCTCTTCCTAAAGGTCACACTTTCCAGCCTGATTTCCTGGCTGCAATTCCTTTAAAGCAACAACCTTGTCCTATAAAGTTATTTGTCTTTACAGTTCAGTACCTGGCCCACACAAAATTCCTTGGTAAATGATCATTGAATGAATAAATAAATGAGTACAGGTATGGTTGGCTGAAGAGAAGGGCGCAGTTCCCTTCCTTGCCTTTTCCCCAACAACCACAGCACAAGGGTGGCAGGCCTCTGGACACCAATGAAATCACATTAGCATCAGCGATCCGGGGTCTGGCTCTGCTGGCTCAAGCCGGACCTCTAGGCCTCTTGAAACTCTTTGCCCCACTCTGTAACAGCATTTCTAAATTTTTAAGAATTCATGAGAGAATAACTAACAAATACTTCGAGCTGTTGGGGAAAAAAAAGCATTAGCTATAATTACATAAATAGAAAGTGGTAATTTTTTTGTTCCCTCAAGTCATAAACCAAAATTCTGTACTAGCTTTGGACTAGTAAATGTCACCTGTTAGTAAGAAAGCCATGTATCTCATAAAAGGACACTTTTCCTCCTAAGATACCTCCAGCTTAAACAGCTCTCGCTGACCAGGTGATGAGAGCCCCCTTCTGGCACACTCAGCCATGACCAGGAAGCCCGAGCACTTTCCTCTTAGGAAATCCTTTGCAGTCCTTTGGCCGTGGAACGCAGAGGAGGAGCCAGAATAGGAATTTCTGCCCTAGTCCCGCACATTATGAGCCTATGTCCTTCAGGCATGGTGACATCCCCATTCATTACTTGATTCTACAGAATGGTTAATCTTCGAGGCTGCTTTTAGGGCCCTTGGGAATCCAGTTAAATTTAACTGGAGCATATGGAGCATATGCTGTGTTCCCAGCTTGGTGCTCTTACGGAGGTGGTCTTTGGCTTTCTGTTTGGGGGAGGTCTCACCCCTGAACTCCTAGGTCTGAGGAGAGAACACTGAGAGGTGACACTTTGGAGCCTGGGTGCATCAGCTTTAGAGAGAGACTGATAGCTCTGAAGGCTTATGGACCTCTGATAGGCGTGCCAGAAGGTTCTTTGCCCTTTCTAAATCTTTCCCCACCCCCTGCAATACTTGGAGATGCTACAATGTTTGAAATGAGTTCAGGTAAATCCGATGAAATATGATATAGGTGCTGAGTCATGTGCATTTTAATTGCTTTTTAAAGTTCACTCTTAGAGTGGGTGTTTAGTATGTGTTAGTCACATCCACATGTTTATTCATTTCATATTTATCGATGCTAGCGTTTTCTCCATTTTCCCCAGATGTGGAAACTGGAAAGGATTTAGGCGTTTACCAGACAAATTAGAAACTGAAATTTTAGTAATATTTGGCGTGATGATTCTAGTTCCAATGCTCTTTTCACCATTGCTTTCTTTCAACGGGACCTCTTTTTAAGCCAATAACATTGGGGTTTTTTGTTTGTTTTTTTAGCTTTTGGATTTACCTGTCAGTGGTAAACAGCATAGGTAGAAGAGAAAGCAGTAACTTTGTGACATTAGATTAACCTATTTTAAGTCCTGGATCCATCACTTAAAAGCTTTGTGACATGAAGGGGCACCTGGGTGGCTCAGTTGGTTGAGTGTCTGACTTCAGCTCTGGTCGTCTCGCGGCTTGTGGGTTGCAGTCCCTCATTGGGCTCTGTGCTGAAAGTTCAGAGCTTGGAGTCTGCTTCAGATTCTGTGTCTCCCTCTCTCTGCCCCTCCCCCGCTCACACTCCGTGTGTGTGTGTGTGTGTGTGTGTGTGTGTGTGTGTGTCTCAAAAATAAACAAACATTAAAAAAAAATTAAAAAAAAAGCTTTGTGACATTGGGCAAACTACTTAAATTCTCTGATTCTCAGTTCCTTTACCTGGAAAGGAAGGATAAAAGCACCTGCCTTCCAGTGTTGTTGTTTTGAATATTCTGAGAGATTATGTATCTAAATGCCTGGCACGATAAATACTGAATTATCTATGACCATCCACACAGGTCTCATTGTTTTCATAATGCAGCCTCTCATTCCAGTTGAAGCTTCACCTCCATAAATCCTTCCCTTATTATTTTAGACTTTGTAAATCTATCTTTTCTCTGAGTTATAGCATTTACAACCTCAGTGTCCTAGTTAACAATTAACTATGTATTGTTCTATGTTCTTAGTCCCTGACTAGATTGGAAGCTTTGGGGAGCCGTGGACTAGATCTGAGCTCTCTGTATATTCTCTATGGCATTGAATATATTCTGGGTATACAATACATACTTTATGCATACTTTGGGGAGTAATTCTTGTAGTAGAAAAGAAGCTGGGCTATTCCATTGCCATCAGCTTATACTAACATGTCTAGCTCATATTGTTATAGAGACAGTGAAAAGATAGAAGGCAGACTTTATAGGTCCCAGCACACCTGTTTGTGGCAAGATAGGAGACTTTGGTAATGTATCTCTTCTCCAGGTTACCCAACCCATAGTGGCCTATGCACTGAGTCAAGATGGCACAGAGACCAAACCATGAGTTTCAAAGCATCAGAGTTTCAATCTCACAACTATTCTGACTGCCTTTGGGTCCTTGAGCAAGTCTGAATCTGTTTCTTTATCTTTAAAATGGGGATAGGGTGCCTGCATGGCTCAGTTGGTTAAGCATCTGACTTTGGCTCAGGTCATGATCTCACGGTTTGTGAGTTTGAGCCCTGTGTCGGGTTCTGTGATGACAGCGTGAGCCTGCTTTAGATTCTCTCTCTCTCTCTCTCTCTCTCTCTCTCTCTCTCTCCCTCCCTCCCTCTCTCAAAAATAAATAAACATTTTAAAATGGGGATAATAGTCCTTTGCAGCACTGTTGCAAAGATAAAATGAGATTTATTAGGTGGAAGGATTTAGTAAGTGGTAACATGCTATAAAATGTTTTTTTTTTAAATCCTTTTTATTAAGAAGAATTGGATCCTTGTTTTCACCATATGAAAGTTAGAGAAGAGTAAACAAAGGAAGCAAAAAGCCCATTTGGAGGTACCCAGATAATGCTCATCCAGAGTCAGGGAAACAGTGAGATAATTTCTGAGAAGGGAACCTGGGGATACTAGTAAGTTTATGAGCCAAGTGCAGAGAAGGGCCCCAGTCAAAAGAAAAAAAAGGGGGCCTTCCTTTTCCAAAGGCCTAGAACACTGAGTCAGCTAAGCATGGGTTGGAGGGATCTGAGGAGGAAGAGTGAGAGACAAGTATGATCTTGAGGGTCAG
Organism: Lynx canadensis; assembly: GCF_007474595.2. Classification (NCBI taxonomy): domain Eukaryota; kingdom Metazoa; phylum Chordata; class Mammalia; order Carnivora; family Felidae; genus Lynx; species Lynx canadensis. Next base: position 13,917,601 of record NC_044319.2, read on the forward strand.
AACTAGAGAAAGTGCCTGTGGAAGGATCAGAACTGGTGTCAACCCCAGGGTCCCAGGGGGTGATGGTGACAAGATTAGCTGATATTTACCAGACATATTCTATTCCAGGCACGGTGGTAGGTGTTTGACAGGCTGTATCTCATGAGGTAGGTGATGCTGCTGTCCCTACTTTACTGGTGAAGAAACATAAGCTTAGGGAGGGTAAGTCATCACAAGACCAGCTCTTGTCCTGCCTGACTGCAGATCTTACCTCTCAGCCATTGCGTCCTACTTTCTTGAAACTTGTGAACTTACATCACCACTTAGTCTGTTTACCTCTAAATGTTTCACTTTGGAGTAAAAACTGGTTGTGTATGTGAACACACCAAGATATGCAGCAGTTTCGGTCCAGGTTGAGAGGTTGTTGCCCTGGAGAAGAGAAAGCGTTGCCCTGGAGACAGATACACATAGACACATATGCGCAGACCTCATTTTCTTTGATTTCCTGGTCATTGTGGCAGCAAAAATTTACCAGAGGCAGTGACGGAAACTCAGATTAATGGAGGAAAGGGGGAGGGTGGTGAATTTTCGGTTGGGGACTGCCCTGCAGGAGCCCCATTTCTTCTCAGCAGTGTGGCTCAAGATCACAAGCTGTTCCCTGAAGCACATTCACCTCTTCCTGGATCAGTGCTTATTTCCAGAGCTCTGCAGGGCTTCTGGTATATCCTGACTATCTCCTGAGATGTGACCCTAATATTTCACTCTTGATGCTGCTTATTAACCTAACATGACAGTGTAGTTGAATGGGATGGGCCTGTGAGTGAAAAGTTGTTTTGTTTTTTTTTTAAATAGCTAGAAGGATCATTAATTTCAATATGAAGAAGAGATTTCTCAATTTATTCCTCAAATTTTTTCTTGAGTCACCTCTTTGTGGTGATCAACTGTACTAGGTACAGAAATGAATAAGCCCCTAGTCCTAAGGAGCTAATGTAAAAATGTAAATGTGATACATTGTGATTATGACTAGAAATAGAAGTTCCAACAATTAAAGCCTCCCTCAATTAGAATAGATTACAAAACAAAGTCACAAGTTTTCCCATCTCTGGAAGTTCAAGGAGACTCTGAATAATAACCTGGTCATGACTGGATTACTGCATTGGATGTTGACATGGACCATGTCTTGACTATATGATTTGAAAATATTCTCTTCCTGGAATGCTAAGGCTGTATTATTTTATGCAGCAGTTACAGTGCTGTGGCGGTTGTGGGGTTAAGGCAACAGAAGCAATGTGGCAGATGTTCCGGGTTTCCTCCCCCAAATCTGTCCTCTCTTTCTTAAGAGAAATCCAACTTTGTCCCAATTATGTACAGCTTAAAATACTCAGCTTGCAAGTTGCACAAGGGTAGCCTTGTGACACCGTTGTGACCAGTGAGATGTAAGATCAAGTCACCAAGTGGAGCTTCTGGGAAGCTTCTTGTTAAAGCTGAGTCATCTGGTAAGTTTCTTTCAGCTTTCACATTTTGCCTTTTGTCCCCTCTGCAGTTTTTATTTTCTGCTAGGAACTTGGCTGTGATGCCTGGAGATGGGATAGCCATTTTGTGACTTTAGCAAAAACCATTTGCTAAAGATAGTAGGACAGAAAAAGAGAAGGAACCTGTATCTCTGGTACCATCCTAGATTCTCTTTACCAGCCCTGATTCCATACATGCAGACTTTTTGTTACAGGAAAAGATAAACCATTATTTAGTTAGATCACTGTAATTGAATTTCTGTTACTTGCAGCCAAATATACTCTTAACTTATATACACAATATAGTGAAAAACATGACTTGGATTCAAATTGCTTTTTCATCATTTATGATCAAGGAGAAATTAGGCAAATTACATGAATCTCATGGAATGTCAGTCTCATATGTAATTGACATGAATAATGCATGAATCTTACAGAGGTTTGGAGGAGGATTAGAGATAATATGGGTGAAGTGGTCCAGCATAGTCCCTGGTACACAGAAGGTACACCTTAATAGATGTTTCTTTGATTTTTGTAGTTGGATATCTTCCCAATGGAGGCCCTTGAAATGATTAAAAAAGATGCTCATGTTATTGATGGGCAGACTCTGTAGTAGGGATGCACAGATGATTCATAGATGTGTAGAAAGACAGGATTAGAGATTCTATTTAGATTTATGTTCATCTTAACCTTTTTAACATTTCTACTTTGAGTACGTTTTATGTGTAAGTGTAGAAATACATGATATAATTTATAAATAAAAAAAATAAATGCTTGGGGTACATAATAAAAAAGGTTTGGAGACCACTGCCAAGTATAACCTACATCATCAGAAAAGATTTCTGGGCCCCATGAATCAGAAACTCTTTGGTGGGACTGAAAATTGCATTTAAAAAACTGCCTAGGTGAGTCTCACATTCACCTAAAATTTAAAACTATACCTAATTTGGAACCTAAGTTTAGAATAGGGGAATTTCTCCTTATATAACCCAAACCTGTGGTGCCAATATTTTCTAGAATTTAGGGCCCTTAATGTTTAGTTCCTTTTTTAACTGCTTATGGTAGCATAAGAGTAGTGAACTCATGATTAGTATTCAAGATTATTAAGCCTAAATTTCAGACGAGATTGGGCATATTCAGACTGTAGATAAGCCTAACTTTCAAATACATCTGCCTGAGCCTGGAACTGCAAAGGCAAGGTAAGGAAGTAGGTAAAATTTACCTTTTTTGATCTTGTTTCCCTTGTTGCAGGGTCACTAGAGTCTCCTATTCCGGAAGACTCACTATGCTCTCATAATAACTCAGAGTTTCACAGGACCCTCCTTTGCTCCCTCTACTGCCCTCTGCTGAGATTGTATCATGCTCCTATAATTCAAGTAATTCCCTGTGGTAGTTATGGGCTATTTAGGGAGACAGTATGGAATTATGAATGAAAAGATCCGAGTTTTGGAATTTGTTATACAACAAATGCTCAGAAATATATATTGAAGTCTTATAGGCATTGTGCTAAGCACTATGGATCTAAAATTAGAAGGTAAGTGGTTCTTACTTTAAAGAATGTGAAGATTAGTGTGGAAACCACATAAACCATTCATTACTGTGAAGTGACTGCTGTTGTACAGGTATAAACAAAAAACACTAGGAGTAAGAACGTGCAGGTCTGCTTGGGAGAGGCAAGAAAGTCTTCCAGAAAAGGTATCACATGAGCTGAAAGATGTAGAGTTTTACAAGAAAGAGTGTTCTGGACAAGAGGACTCAGCTGGGCAAAAGCCCAGAGCAGGAGAGAGCTGGAAAGTTCTAGAAACTTGGAGTGGTTTGGTTTTTGTGTATCATAAGTTATGTAGTGGGACTGTCAGGAGAATATGGCAGGGGCCAGGCCCAACCATGCCATACACAGGAGTCAGGTTTCATACTTTTAGCAACTTTTAGCATACTTTTGTATTTTAGAATGATTGCTCTAGCAGCAGAATGGAGGATAAGTAGGAGGGGACATCAGCCTAGAAAGTAAAAGGTTAGTTAGAAAGTCAGTGTCATTGACAGGTGAGAGATGATGAGGACCATAAAGAAGCTGGTGTTGGGGATAGAGTTGAAAGATAATGAGGGGTCCACACCAATAAGACTTGGTGATTGACTGGATATGAGCAGTGAGGGATACTCAGGTTTCTATCTTAAGTAATTAGGTGAATGGTAGCACCATTTTCCCAAAATAGGATGCTAGAGGAGGGGACATCTTCCTGGTTCTGCCATTCTCTGGTAATCTGAACTTGACAAGTTACTTGACCTTTCCAAATCTCACTTTTCTTCATCTATAAAAAGAAACTGTATGACCATTAGGTGTAAAGTATGTAGGAGGCACTTCATCCATGAAGGCTAATAATAATAATCCATGAAAACCAGTTCTTCAGATACTAAAATGTATAATATTTTACCTTTCCCAAGTAATACAATGCTTTAGTAAAAAGTGCATGTGTGTTTAGAAAGTCCTTATTTATTTGTGTATATTTGGTTGTATTGCTTTTTATCTCATAAAGAAGCAGTGGAAAAATATATACCAGATTATATGAGTACAAGATGGTCCCTGATTTATGATGGTTCGACTTATGATTTTTTCACCTTATGCATTCAGGAGAAAAATTAAAACAAACTTTTTAATGTTTATTTATTTTTGAAACAGAGAGAGTGTGAGCGGGGAAGGGGCAGAGAGAGAGGGAGACACAGAATCTGAAGCAGGCTCCAGGCTCCAAACTGTCTTCACAGAGCCTGATGCGGGGCTTGAACTCACAAACCGTGAGATCATGACCTGAGCCAAAGTTGGACACCCAACCAACTGAGCCACCCAGGTGCCTCAGGAGAAAACTTTTTTAAAATTAAAGTTTATTTATTTTGAGGGGGGGTGTGGCACGGGCAGAAAGAGAGAGGGAGAGAGAATCCCAAGCAGGCCCCGTGCTGTCAGTCCCACATGGGGCTTGAACTCACAAACCATGAGATCATGACCTGAGCTGAAATCAAGAGTCAGATGTTTAACTGACTGAGCCACCCAAGTGCCCCGAGAAACTGTGCTTTGAATTTTGAGTATGTACTTGGCCATATTTTTGAATTTTGAGTTGTGAACCACAGTTCCCAGGCAGCCACACAATCATGATCAAACAACCAATACACCACTTAACAGTCTTTCTGTGCCTGTACAACCATTTTGTTTTTCACTTTCAGTATAGTATTCAATAAATTACATGAGATATTCAACACTTTATTATAAAAGGCTTGGTGTTAGATAATTTTGCCCAACTGTAGGCTAATGTAAATGTTCTGAGGGCATTTAGGTAGGCTAGGCTAAGCTATGTGGTTCAGTAGGGTAGGTGTATTAAATGCATTTTCAACTTACAATATTTTTGATTTACAATGGGTTATTGGGATGTAACCCCGTTGGAAGTCAAGGAAGATCTTTAGTTACCTATGGGATGGAGATGGGAATATGGGAAGTGGAGGAGGATAGACATAGGAATGGGAACAAGATTTTTAAATAGGTATCATTTTGTTTTAATTTTGAGCCATGATTGTATTAGCTTTTTAAGACATTAAATTAAAAAAAAGTAAGTCCTGGGGTGACTTTAATGATGTGAATATCAGACATATGTTCAGTGGTTTCCACCAAAAGTCCTGGGGCTTTTTTACCTCCCTGCCTTTGTAGACCTGACCTTTGTCCTGGAATTTTCTTCTAAATCTCCCCTACTTTTCTTTTCTAACTCCCACTTCACCTCAGGTCTTAGCTCAAGCATTAGTTCCTTCCTGTTACAGCTCTTTCTTTACTACGCCCTTTTCATTAGATTCTCTTCTCCTGTTTTCCCATGGGGTCTTGTGATAGCTGTAACCACAGCTTTTCTTCCAGTGGGCTGTAATTATTAATTTATTGTCTTTCTGACCATTATACCATGAGTCCTTGAGGGTGAGAAGAGTCTTATGTGACTGTATCACCAGCATCAGACACTACTCATAGCTTATCATAAGTGTTCAAGAGATGCTTATTGAATGATTTTGCAATGTATGTGTAATGATCTCATGCCATGGACTTTTGGAGATTGTTCCTATTTCAAACATTAGGCATTAGTCAGGCCAATGCACTGATTCTTTTTCCCTTCCTTCCTTCCTTTCTTCCTTCCTTCCCCTCTGCTTTCTCCTTTTTCCTTCCTTTCTTCCTTCTCCCACCTCCTCCCTTCCTTCCCGTCCTCCTCCTCCACCTCCTTCTTTTCTTCGTCTTCATCTCCGTCTCCTTCTCTTCTTTCTCCTCTTCCTTCTCCTCCTCTCTTTCCTTCATTTCTTTCTTCCTTGAATAAATACACAGGTTGTCACCTATCCTGGTCTCTCAGTTGCAGTTGCTGTATATGAAGCAGAAATCCCTTACCTATGAGATTAACATAAACAAAGGCAAAAATCCACTCATATATAATACCAAGGCCCAAGGGAAACCAAGAGCCTTAAAAGGAATTCAGAAGTTTCTCTGATTAGATTGTGATCTCTTGAAAAGCAGAGACTATATTTTCCACCTTTGTGCCTGCCCCTGGTACTTTGCATAGTGGCTGGTGCAGAGTAGGTACTCAATAAATGAGTGCTAAACTTAATTGAAAAAAAAAATAATAGGGCATGTCTTAGCTTCTCTTGAGAATTTTTATCTGGAGGGGAAGAACTATGAATTTTGAAAATTAAGTGGTTAAATATACACAGAAGCAGGAAAATGGTTGAGTATGGAACTGAAGGACAGGTAGATGTTGGCTCAGTTTTTTCTTTTTCACCAATAACTGTGTGACCTTGGCTAAATTACTTAAATCTAAACCTGTCTTCACTTGCAAAACATGCACGCATGCACACACATGCAATCTCAGATGGTTACTAAGATAATTGAATGAATTAACCAAAGCAAAGGCCTTAGCACATGCTTGTCACCTTGTAATTTACTCAGTGTTGTTTCATTGAGCATGCTTTTGTTCAACATGATATCTAGCTATTATATCAAAAAATTTTTAAGGCCCCGTCAATAGTATAGGTCTTAAACTTACAAAACCTGAAGGAATCTCAACTAAGAAAGAAATTGGGGAAGAGGCTGGATTAGAAGGCAGTCAGCTGAGGGTACTTGCCTCTCAAATTGAGTTCTTAACTAAAGCTAAAATTGGAAGACAAGAGAAATGAGACTTTGGAGTCATAGATACCATGCAGCACAAAATGATTAAAGCAAAGTGCAGTGCTGGCTTGTGGTCGTGTACCTGTTATCTTGGAAGTACAGCCCATGTGCACCTCTCTCTGCATCATTTCAGCAAATACGCTTTAGTTGTGGGTGAAGTGGAAAGAGGTGGGATGGCAGAGGGACATTGGAGGACTGTCGGAGACAATATTTGAGGATAGGACCAAATGGACTCATATTCCTAGTGCCTTGTAACTCATTGATTGCCAGGAACCTGGCTGAGGCAGAGCAATGGTTTATTCAGCTTTTATTCAGCTCAGCACCCTGTTGACAACAAAATGTGTCTGAGTCACAGGGGGTCAAGTGACTGCAGCTTCTCTGATGAGTCATTGTCTTGCCTCCACTAATGTCCCAGCAGCTGGGTCTGACTTGTTTACTGAGAGCAAGCTACAGCTGTCTGCAGGTACAGACTGTTGTTCTCCAGATCTCACCAGCAGAGTGAGCATGCTTGGTTTGGGAGTATTTGTATTCCTGGAAGGTCTTGAAGTGTAACAGGCAGGGGCTGCCCAGTGTGATGTGACAATGTTCTTTCCTCAAAATTGGTAACCTCAAAATGAGCACCTGTTTAGATTGGGACTTCAAAGGGTTGAGCAAGAGTTAGAAGGTGTGAATAGGACTGATATATATTGCTTAGGATCTTAGCAAGGCTGGTGGCTAATCTACACTGGGCAATTGAAGAATGCTTAATAGGCTATTTACAAAGGTGTGGGTGGGTTCAGGGAAACAACAAGTGATGGTGCAAGAGACCCCAGGAAAACCAGAGTGGGGAGCCATTACTGACAATGCAGGGGCAGCAGTGGTTACTGGGGTAGGAAGGAGTAGAAATATGTGGAGGTCACCTGGGAGGATCTGTGGCCATCACTTAAAAAGTGCAATCAAATTATAATTAACCAACAGGAAGGGAGCTAGAGGAATAAATCCCAACCTCACTCTCTTTCTACCTTCTCTCCTTATGTCCTTCCACTGGCCAAATCCAACTGGAAGGCAGAGAGCAAAGGAGCTTTTGATGCTGGCCATAGAGATTGCCTCCTAGGGGAAAGGGCAGAGTGGAAAAGGTAGAGATGGGATCTGGGGGCAAACAAAAAGCTTGTGGCACACCTTGCTTACTAGTCAGGTTAGTTTCTTCTCTGGTTCTTAGTTTCATTCATCATAAAATGGAGAAATCACTCTACCCACTGTTGGCTACCCATTGTTGTGAGAATGGAATGAGATAATATAGGTAGAAGGTTTTGAAAAGCCATGAAGGGCTTCGTGAATGTTGAGTATGAAGTTGTTGAATAGCTACTACTTTTCAAGGAGGAAGGAATTACAATGTCACGTGACCAGCATTAATCCCTTACTTCCCAGTTAGTTCACCAGCCCTTCTTTTTTTTAAATGTTTATTTATTTTGAGAGAGTGCAAGTATGAGTGGGGGAGGGAAGGAGGGAGGGAGGGAGGGAGAGAGAGAGAGAGAGAGAGAGAAAGAGAAGGTATCCCAAGCAGGCTCCTTGCTGACACTGACAGTGTAGAGCCCAATGTGGGGCTGGATCACACAAAATGTGACATCACGACCTGAATCAGAAGTCAAGAGTCAGACGCTTTACTGCTTAACTGACTGAGCCATCCAGACGCCTCCACCAGCCCTTCCTGAGACCCTAGTAGGTATATAGTCCCTACCTGATGCTGAGTGTGAGCATGGGAACAAAGGTGGGTAGGCTATATTAAAAAAAGGTGATACAGGGCGTAGCCACTACTCCTTCAAAAGCTTGTTGGAAAGAAAGATAAGAAGGTATGTGTATATTCCCATACCTACATATGAAATGTATGGAAAGTTATTAAGGTATCTCTGTGAGTACATGCACATGCACACTCACAAAGTAATGAAGTCACAGATGCAAATGAAGCAACAACTTCATTGATTAGAGTTGAACAGGGACAATCAGAAGAGGTAACACCAGAAAAATGGACTCTGACTTGGAAACTGAACCTTGAGATGGCAGCCTACTGACCTATTGAGAGTTTCTTCTGTTATTTTTCTTCCAGGTTTAGGAATGGACCTTTTCAAATAGAGGATGAAATATCTGAGTTCTTTGAACTTATGTCTTTGTTTCTTCTTCTTTCTATCTCCAATGCCAGGCATAGTATTCTGAAGGTTGTCAGGAAATGTTTGTTAAATGAATCAGTAAAAAAAAATATATATATATATATATATGTGTGTGTGTGTGTGTGTGTGTGTGTGTGTGTATATATATATATATATATATATGGTATTTGTGCTACCAGGTTAAGTGAGAGAATGCCTATGATAACAGTGCCTCCCTTGAGCTGTGGTCCCTATGAGAATTCTTCCAAGGGTGTTTGAAGTAGCACTGCATGCAAAAGAGGAGTCTCTGTGAATGAGTTTAGCATACGCTTTTGATAAGTGATTTGCATAAGATTAGCCTGTGCATAGACTGCAATCTTAGAAATTTCCAGACAGAAAATGCTCTCTGGAAGATGTTCCATTTATTAAGAGCCTATGACATGCCAGACATGTTTCTTCAATCCTTTGCTTCTGGGCTCAGTATAAAGTGATGAATAAGGGTGGTTAATCTCCCCCAATAGTTGTCAGGTTATTGCAAAGTTTAAAAACAGTGTCTGGAATTCAAGTACTGTTGCATAAATGTTAATAGTCAAGGACTCAAGAGTGTGACAATGAAAGGGAATGTTAAGGTAACATCGTCTAAACATTGGGCAAATATCAGTGGAAATGATATAGGCGCGGGACTGCTCAGAAACACTGCTGTGGATGCAGAAATCAAGGCTTTACTCCCGTGGGGAATAGCCCAGAGGAGAGCCCTGGAACAATGCCGAGGCTTCTTGGGCTTTGAGAGGAATACGTAAATGGTAGGAGCTCTTGAAACAGGCTGATCATTGTGGATAAAAAGCACAGCCTGCATCTAGTATCAGCTTCCTGCAGAAGAGAACATCACCTGCTCAGAACTCTGAGGGTCACAGAAGAAGGCGTGTTTCAACCCTGCTCTTTTCCAGGCTCAGGGCTGTGGGTGCACAAAGCTGACCAAGGCCCTGACAAGGCCAAAGAACAACTGTGCCCCCATCTCAACCTGAAATTCAGACTGCCAAGCCCCTGACAAGGGCTGTTGGTGATGGGGTGTGTATATACCTAGGTGTGCCCTCCCTGTTGGATTTTTTTCCCCACTTCTTTTATTGAAGTAAAATCTATATAACATAGAATTAACCATTTTTTTTCAAAGACAATTGGAATGTTTTATTTCATAAACTGATAGGATATTTGCTTTATTGCTTTATTATTCCATTTATTTATTTATTTATTTATTTATTTATTTATTTATTTAAATTATAGTTGCTTAATATATAGTGCAATATTGGTTTCATAGAATTAACCATTTTATTTATTTATTTATTTATTTTTTTAACCTTAGAATAAAAGAAATAATTTATTATTTTATAAAATGGGTTTCTTTTGTTGTCAACTTTAAAAGTTGTTATGTTTTGGAATATTTTTTATTTTTTATTTATTTATTTATTTATTTTAATTTTTAATTTTTAATTTTTTTTATATATATGAAATTTATTGACAAATTGGTTTCCATACAACACCCAGTGCTCATCCCAAAAGGTGCCCTCCTCAATACCCATCACCCACCCTCCCCTCCCTCCCACCCCCCATCAACCCTCAATTTGTTCTCAGTTTTTTGTTTTTTTTTTTTTTGCATTTGCCATACCACTTCTTTTATTTTTTTATTTTTTTATTTTTTTTTATGAAATTTATTGACAAATTGGTTTCCATACAACACCCAGTGCTCATCCCAAAAGGTGCCCTCCTCAATACCCATCACCCACCCTCCCCTCCCTCCCACCCCCCATCAACCCTCAGTTTGTTCTCAGTTTTTAACAGTCTCTTATGCTTTGGCTCTCTCCCACTCTAACCTCTTTTTTTTTTTTTTTCCTTCCCCTCCCCCATGGGTTCCTGTTAAGTTTCTCAGGATCCACATAAGAGTGAAACCATATGGTATCTGTCTTTCTCTGTATGGCTTATTTCACTTAGCATAACACTCTCCAGTTCCATCCACGTTGCTACAAAAGGCCCTATTGCATTTTTTCTCATTGCCACGTAGTATTCCATTGTGTATATAAACCACAATTTCTTTATCCATTCATCAGTTGATGGACATTTAGGCTCTTTCCATAATTTGGCTATTGTTGACAGTGCTGCTATGAACATTGGGGTACAAGTGCCCCTATGCATCAGTACTCCTGTATCCCTTGGATAAATTCCTAGCAGTGCTATTGCTGGGTCATAGGGTAGGTCTATTTTTAATTTTCTGAGGAACCTCCACACTGCTTTCCAGAGTGGCTGCACCAATTTGCATTCCCACCAACAGTGCAAGAGGGTTCCCGTTTCTCCACATCCTCTCCAAGAATTAACCATTTTAAAGTGTACAATTCAGTGGTATTTAGTCCATTCACAATGTTGGTAACTATCACCTCTATCTAGTTCCAAGATATTTCATCATCCCAAAGAGACACCCCATACCAATTAAGCAGTCATTCCCCATTTCCTCCCTCTGCCCAGTTCCTGGCAACTGGGTTTTGTCTCTATGGATATATGAATTCTGTGTATTTCATGTAAATGGAGTCATACAATCTGTGGCCTTTTATATCTAGGTTTTTTCACTTAGCGCAATGTTTTTGAGGCTCATTCATGTTGCCACATGTCAGTAGTACATTCCTTTTTATGGCTGAGTAATATTCAGTCTATGTATATGTCACCTTTTGTTTATCCATTCATCAGGTGGTGGAAATTTGGGTCATTTCCACTCTCTGGCCATTGTGAATATGCTGCTATGGAACTTGTGTGCCAGGTTTTTTGGCATACCTATTTTTAATTTGGGGGACGGGAGTAATATACCTTGGAGAGGAATTGCTTGTTGGGTAATATGCTAATTCTATGTTTAACTTATTGAGGAACCACCAAATTGTTATCCACAGCAACAGCACAAGTTTAGATTCCCACCAGCAAATGTATGAGGCTTCTAATTTCTCCACATCTTTGCCAACAATAATTTCCCATTAAAAAAAATGTTAGCCATCCTAGTTTGTGTGCAGTGTTATCTCACTGTGGTTTTGATTTGCATGTCCCTGGTACAAATGATGCGAGGCGTTTCTTTGTTCCCTGTTGAATTTTAACTCAGTGGAAATATTCTAAAGCTACACCTTTCTGCCTATGAGTGGATCTGTAGTACGATTTAGATAGCAAATTCTTGCATATAGATTTGCTTAACTCTCTATGAGTCAGATGGAATAGAAGTATTTGCAAGTAGAGCCTAATAAACACTCCTGGGCAATGGTGTGGATATGGAAATAGATGAAGAACTTTCTCAAAAGCAGTATTTATTAAAACTATGCTACTAATAGGACATTGATTTTTTTCTTTTTTTTTTTGCTCTGAAGTTTTATTTTAAAATCTGCCCTAAAAAAAAAAAAAAATCTGTCCCAGAAAAACAAATGAGACAAATAACAAATCTCCCACTTTATGGACTTGAGTATCTCTTAAAATGGAGCAGCCAAAACTCATGCGTTTCAATACTGCCTTTGTTGCTGAATGACCTCTGACGTTTTAGAAGACTCCTCACTTATATACTATATTAAGACATCCCTCTGTGTTTCATTTCCACTGGCTCTAGTTGGGGGGATGATGATGAACTCCTACCAGTGTTGGCAGGGCTCTTGGGAAATTCTAAGAAGAAACCCACGAGGGAACTCGGGGTGATGACGTTGTGAGGAGCTTCTAAGTAAGCCATCCATTTTGATATACCTGCCTTAGACTGGATTTCCTCCTTCATTAAGGCCATTAATGGCCCTTTTTATGCCAACTTCTTGAGGCAAATGGACAGGGTAATGTGTCTCCAATTAGAGAAAGAGAAAACTGAGTGTCCCCAGAATAGTCTCATATCACAGTTAGGCTTGTTAGCTGCAAAAATAGATCTACATCAAAATAGAGAAATGTGGAAAATGTTATGAAAATAGAAACCATATTGTGCACTACCTTTTTTGATAAGTAGGTTAGCTCTCTAGAATTCTTAAGTTTAGAAGAGATAAGAAACTAAATAATGTAGCACCAGCATTCTTTGACTGATCTGGTATTAGGTTGGGTATTGGGGTCATGTCTGTGATCAGGCTCTGATTAGGTTTTGCTTACTGGTAATTTTTTTCTTACTGCTAAATCTCAACATCCCATCTCTAATACTTAACTTGAATGTTTTTAACTGAGAGCTGAGACTGAATCTATCAAAAAAAATTTAGTCTCACTCTTGTGAATAGTGATATTCTTCTCATTATGTCAACCATACTTAGCATTCCCTGAATTACCTAGTCAGTAGGATCCTAGCTGGAGGCCCCTTGCAGATAAACAGTGCCTGCCTTTATAAAAATTGTCAGAATAATTATTTTTCCTGGGGGTAAAGGTATGTCAAAATGATTATCTTAGTAGGGAGAGAAGATAGCTAAGGAGAGTTGATGGTATTCAGGTGGGAGGTCATGAAAAGGCTGCTAAAATCTATTGTCTCTTCTCTGCCATCTTCTATCTCCTATTAGCAACATATAAGGTCATTTTGCCAGAGAAATAAATTAGGTCAGTAAATAGTCATTGGATGAATCTACTTTAGATGGATGAGTTACAAGGTCCTCATCTGTGATCTACAATCACACTGATCTTGAGTTGTTGGAAACTGGTCTTGAGTACTCTGAGATAGCTGTTATCATACTACGGGGACATATTAAGAATGTATAATGAATATATTCTTTCTTATTTGGATATTATCTTTTCAACAGAAATGTTCTCTTCTTATTCCTGGTAGGATTTCAGGTAAATATAGGGTGACCTGTTTTGTTTTTGTTTTTGTTTTCCCTAAATCTGGCAACTCTACTTCCTGGGCACCTATCATTGTTAGGACTGGCCCATAAAAACCTCTCTTGTATGCTCCTGTATGTTCTTTTCCTTTTGTGGTTGGGTAGAATGGAGACAACTTCTAGGGTAACTGTGGAAGCTGCATGTTGAAGTTAGAAGAAGTTCTGTTAGACTGACTGCCTGGTGAAAGACTACCCCTATTAATTTGTTTACTTTTCTGTACTCTACAAGCAAAAAAAATTTTACTGTGTTTGAGCTATTATGCATTTTGTGATCTATTATATTTGTTATGTAAGTAGTTTACTTAATCAATAACTATGTCAGTTGGTTAAGTCATTTTTATTGGTAACTAAATTACTAGATAGGGAGAAAACTTAGCATGAGACAGCTAACTTAATAAGGTGGGAATTATTTATAAATTTCAAGAGCAATACTCTACAAGTGCCCCAATAGGCTTTTGCTTTGTATAAGTGACTCTGAAACTTAGTAGTTTAATATAACACCAATCCTTTTATTATCTCTCTGAGGTTCCAAAAGTCAGGAGTTTGGGAAGGATGTAGCTGAATGGGGTAATATTACAGTGCAGTTCAATTCAGTAGTGATTTAATGTGGAAACCCATCTTGTGGAAGCCATGATTTGTGCTGTGGAGAGAAGTCAGGAAAGTAGATAGCGTGATGCTGAGCATTAAGAAGCTTACAGTACTTCTAGACTTGCTCACATGGATAGGCTCAAAATCATAAAACCCCTAATTATGTTGCTAGAATCATCTATTCACCAAATATTTAAGCATGTACTAATGCACCAGGTACTCTACTGGGCACTGGGTTTGTAACTATGAACAAAACAGACAAATTCCTTTCTTCATGGAGCTTACTTTCACGCGTGCATGCATGCGTGTATGGAACAGATAGCAAACAAATTAAAATTTTAATTATATAGGTTATTAGAAGATAAGTGCTATGGAGAAAACTAAGAGAGGGGAGGAAAACAGAAATTGTGTATGAGGGGTTGCAATTTTGTTTTTATGTAAGCTCTGTGCCCAACGGGGGACTAGGACTCATGACCCCATGAGCAAGAGTCAAGTGCTCTACTGACTGAGCCAGCCAGGTACCCTGTAGGAGTGCAGTTTTAAGTAGAATAGTCAGGCCAAGAGTCCCTGAGAAAGTCACATTGAAGCACAGACTTTTTTTTTTTTTTAATTTTTTTTTCAACGTTTATTTATTTTTGGGACAGAGAGAGACAGAGCATGAACGGGGGAGGGGCAGAGAGAGAGGGAGACACAGAATCGGAAACAGGCTCCAGGCTCCGAGCCATCAGCCCAGAGCCTGACGCGGGGCTCGAACTCACGGACCGCGAGATTGTGACCTGGCTGAAGTTGGACGCTTAACCGACTGCGCCACCCAGGCGCCCCTGAGCACAGACTTTTAAAGAAGGTGAGCATCTGAAGGATGCTCAGCCTCGTGACCATCTGAAGGATGAGTGTTTCAAGCAGAGGGAAGAACAAGTGAAAAGGCACCCATAAAGGAACCTGTTGATTATTTTCAAGAAACAACAAAGAAGTCTGCAGCTGTAGCAAAGTGCATGAAGTAGAGAGCTGGAGAGAAAGGCAGAGTAAGAGCAGGATGGGGAGCTGGCAGAGAGGATCAATAATCAGGGGCCTCCTAAGTCTTTTAGTCTGAGTAAGATTGGAAACTGGTGGGTGGATTTATTTATGTATTTATTTATTTGTTTATTTATTTAGCAAAGGGGTGACATGATGGGACTTATGTTTAAAAGGATTACTTTGGTTGCTGTATTGGGAATAGTTAACAGGAGTGTAAGGATGGAAGTAGGGAGGCCACATTGGAAGCCATTGTAATAATCTAGGTGCTGGGTGGTGTAATAATCTAGGTGCTGGCTCAGACGGGTATAATAGCAGAGATGGTCAGAAGCAGTCTGATTCTAGAGACATTTTGAAGATAGTAGAGCTAGTAGGATTTCTTGATGGACTGAATGTGTGGTGTGAGAGAAAGAGAGAAGTTGAGAATGACCGTGTGTTTTGGCTTGACCAATTGGAAGAATGGACTTTCCACTAACTGAGATAGGTAAGAAAAAAATAATAGATCAAGTGCTAGAAGGAAGATAGCATGTTTATATGTTGATGGGATGGTTCAACTGAGAGGTAAAAATTAATGATACTGTTAAGAGAGAATTGCTATAATCAAATAAAGAAGAGAGTAGAATCCAGTGCCTATGTGGAGATCCTGTCTTAGAAGTTTAGATGGTCCATTTACAGAAACACCAGGGAAGGCAGAGTATATGATCTAGAAGCTGTAGGCTGGTATTTGAGATGATAGGAGCTAAGGGAATTTCTTTTCTGATTATTTCTATTTTCTTAATGAAATAGAATACAAGTCACCATTTGAGAATGAGGATGAGGGAAGAGACATGGAGGTCTGAAGTCGTCATCTAGAAGAATGCAAGATTGAATGGACTATGGAAAAGCAGTAGTATTACCGGGTCTATTTGAGGTCCAGTATCGTTAACTTGAAATGGTTTCTGTCAGTGGGTGCCTGGGTGGCTCAGTCAGTTAAGCATCTGACTCTTGATTTTGGATCAGGTCATGATCTTATGGTTCATGAGGTCAAACCCCAAGTTGGGCTCCATGCTGACTGCACAGAACCTACTTGGGATTCTCTCTCTCCCTCCCTCTCTCTCTGCCCCTACCCCACTCTCTCTCTCTTGCTCTCTAAATAAACAAACATTTAAAAAAAATTTTTTTTTAACATTTATTTATTTTTGAGACAGAGACAGAGCATGAATGGGGGGAGGGGCAGAGAGAGAGGGAGACAGAATCGGAAGCAGGCTCTAGGCTCTCAGCCATCAGCCCAGAGCCCGACGCGGGGCTCGAACTCACGGACTGCAAGATCGTGACCTGAACTGAAGTCGGACACTTAACCGACTGAGCCACCCAGGCACCCCTCAAACAAACATTTTTAAAAATACATGGTTCCTGTCAGCCTGATAGTGGTTTTTGTTTTTTGTTTTCCCGGTTATGTTCAGCTTCTTGGGTGCAGGCACAGAGTAGGAGGAGAATTGGATTTTTCCAAGGCTGGGTTTTGCTAAATATGATAAATTGAGAGAGAAGCGGGAGGTGCAGGGTATGTTTATAATGATAGATCATGGCATTTAAATAAGGTGAGGGAAGTGAGGACATGGAGGGAGAGAGACAGTAAACAGATGATGGAATTAATTGATTGTAGGTCCTAGTGGGATTGATGGATTATTGCAGGTGGCCTCTATAGAGAGTGATCTTGAAAGAGAGTAGTTGGAGGACAGAGTGTGGGATGTTTGGATTTGAGATCATGGATGGTTGTATATTGTGATAATAATGACAGGGACTGAGGATTGACCCTGGGGAGACAGGCAGAGAGAGATAGGGTGGAGGACAAAATCACTGGAAAGGTTAGAAGGACAAAGAGGGCAGTGTTGAAAGTAGCATCCACATGGAATTGAAATCACTAAGAATTAAGACAAGCGTGTTGTTAGAGTGAGTCACAAACTAGAATCTTTGAAACTTGAGGAGAATGAAAAAGAGACTGGTAGATGTTTACAGCAAGGAGAGGCAGGGGTGATAAGAGACTAATGATATAGATTTAAAGCTGGAAAATTTTAGAGATAATGGCTTAGAAGCAGCAATGAGGAGCACTGAGGAAACCTAGTCTACTTTTATCCTGGATTCAGGAGGCATGAGAGAGATGACAGCTACTGTTTGAGACTACTCCAGTAGAAAAAGTCTCCTCCGGGAAGAACCAGGTTTCTGTACAGTAACTTTGGAAAAAAAGTTGAGAATACAAGAGATTCTATTGGTAGTAGACCATGGGGTGCAGAGAGCACAGTGGAGGTGTTTCAGGATTGGGGGAATGGAGACAGAAGAGATACATAGCCTATGAAAATAATGAAAGCCCTGTGTGTGAGGCACAAACTATTAGCAATGGTATTAGTCCTTTCCTCTGCCTGCCTTGGACTGACTTTTCCACATATTGGGGCTCTGCCTGCAGCAAGTAGTGTGTCCCAGTTCTCAGCTGTCTAAAATGGATCTAGCTCCTGGAACAGAGAGGAGAAGCAGGTAATAAAGGAGCCCTCAGCCAATATTGCAAGATTAGACATAACTGTCAGTCAACTCTAACTGATTGCCCTAACAGAGACTTCTCTGATTTTCTCATTCTGTTTGTATTGAGACATCTGGATAGGACAGAAAAATCACTGAAGAGTCCATCTCAATTGCATAATAGACCTGGCAATGGCAAACTTCTGTCTCACTGCAGTATCTAGCCCCTTTGGATTGTGAGGGGTTTGTGTCAGTGAATGGAGAGTCAACACCATCATTTCAACCAGATCCTTCTCAAACCAGCCACTGCCAAAAATTGCTTTTAAAAAGAAGAAAGAAGAAAACAAGAAAATTCATTTTTGTTAGGATAGATGATAAATTGCTCATCTGACACATGTGCACATTGATTCATAGAAAACATAATTGTTTTTTTGCTGTTATCATGGCCTTCTTGGTGGAGCTGTTGTTTTGCAGAAATCAGTGGCCTGAAGGGGAGTGTGTGTGTGTGTGTGTGTGTGTGTGTGTGTGTGTGTGTGTGTGAAAAATTCCTGTTCTGCAGCAGGATATAAGTAGAGCATGCCCTAATGGATTCAGAGGCATTCAACATTGGAGTTCCAGCTCAGTCTTCACAGCTGAACTTTTATTTTTCAGAACATAGTTCTTTAGCCATAAGGCATTTGGCAATTTTCATCAATAAAAAAATAAATTGCATAAAAGGGAGTTGGGGTTGAACCCGTCTATCACCTTTTTGTGAATTTTCTCTTTCTATTCTCTCAGTGCATGTCTGCCAGCATTTACATTCCTGAAATAATTTATGTGGGGATGGAAGAAAAACAGAAAAGAAAACAACTTCCTCAAACTACTCTACAAGGAGAACATTTGGAAGATCATGTAGGGAAGCACTGGAACCATTTTATCAGAGTGACAGGTCGATGGAATAGTGATGCAGTGGTAAAATTAAAGGTCTTCAGTTTTGGCCTTTTTTCTATGAGACCCTGGGGTATTGACTTTTCAGAATGAGTTGCTTTTTGGCAGTCTTGCTAAAGGATAAGCTCTTAGATCTACAAAAAGTTTTTGAGGCAAATGAGGATGATAGCCAGGAGGAGGGTCAGCAGGCTGAGGGGAAGAGGGTAGGAGTGAGTTTTGCCTGAACAGTCACTAAGGAAAGTCTAAAGAGGACTCTGCAGGGAGTGGACATTTTTGGAGATCCTTGGCTCCAGAGATACTGCATTCCTTTGCATAATTTTTCTGGAGAACCTGGAAATTATACTTGTGTCATTGGCTACCTTTATTCTATTTTAAGTTCTTTTCAAACTGTACATGGAGCACAACAAAACTTGTAAAGGGGCTAAGCTTAAGTGTAATTTCTCCATCAAATTCCATCTCAGCCCATTTTTGCTTCCTCTTAACTCATTGCTTTCTGGATTTTCTGACTTGTGCTTATTTGTGAAAACTTATTTTGCTCTCCATTACTTTGTCATGCTTGATTCCTAGTGAACTGTTACTTTTTTTTAATTATTAAATATAATTTATTGTCAGATTGGTTTCCATACAACACTCAGTGCTCATCCCAACAGGTGCCCTCCTCAATGCCCATCACCCACTTTGCCCTCTCTCCCACCCCCATCAACCCTCAGTTTGTTCTCAGTATTTAAGTCTTTTATGGTTTACCTCCCTTCCTCTTTGTAACTTTTTCCCCTCTTCCCCTCCCCTATGGTTCTCTGTTAAGTTTCTTAGGATCCACATATGAGTGAAAACATATGGTAACTGTCTTTCTCTGCCTGACTTATTTCACTTAGCATAGTACCCTCCAGTTCCATCCACGTTGCTACAAATGGCCAGGTTTCATTCTTTCTCATTGCCAAGTAGTATTCCATTGTATATATAAACCACAACTTCTTTATCCATTTGTCAGTTGATGGACATTTAGGCTCTTTCCATAATTTGGCTATTGTTGAGAGTGCTGCTATAAACATTGGGGTACAAATGCCCCTATGCATCAGCACTCCTTTATCCCTTGGGTAAATTCCTAGCAGTGCTATTGCTAGGTCATAGGGTAGATCTATTTTTAATTTTTTGAGGAACCTCCACACTGTTTTCTAGAGTGGTTGCACCAGTTTGCATTCCCACCAACAGTGCAAGAGGGTTCCCATTTCTCCACATCCTCTCCAGCATCTATAGTCTCCTGATTTGTTCATTTTAGCCACTCTGGCATGAGGTGGTATCTCTGTGGTTTTGATTTGTATTTCCCTGATGAGGAGTGACACTGAGCATCTTTTTATGTGCCTGTTGGCCATCTGGATGTCTTTAGAGAAGTGTCTATTCATGTCTTCTGCCCATTTCTTCACTGGATTATTTGTTTTTCGGGTGTGGAGTTTGGTGAGTTCTTTATAGATTTTGGATACTAGCCCTTTATCTGATATGTCATTTGCAAATATCTTTTCCCATTCTGTCAGTTGCCTTTAGTTTTGTTGATTGTTTCCTTTGTAGTGCAGAAGCTTTTTATCTTCATGAGGTCCCAATATTTCATTTTTGCTTTTAATTTGAACTGTTACTTTCAATTACACTTTCTGTTTGGTTATTTCTGGGCTCTTCTTAAGAGTGAACTCTTCCACAATCCTAATTTACCAGATTAAGGAATCCTAAAATTGATGAGATACATGAATAGTAAGATATGTGAAGATGTTTTTATCACATAGATATTTATCACATAAATCATGTAAAAATTATAGTTAATCAAGACACCCTTTCGGTAATTAATAAAATATATTTACAATCCATGGGTAGATTTGGATAATTATAAGTAAAGCATTTAATAGCCATTTGATACCATGCAGTTTCTAGAATATTTTAGTGTTCATTATTTATTTGATTTCACAATAGTTCTATGAATTAGGAAGAACAGACATTAATATACCCATTTTACAGACGAAATTAAGGGCTAGGAGGGTGAATCACAGAGCCAATAGAGATTTAATCTCAATCTTCTGACTCTAGGTTATGACAACTGAAATAATTTGTATGAAGATAAAACGTGGTTTTGTTCACAAACAGGAATTCGCCGTGAACTTTTCAGTCTCCACTTGATCTTAGCCAAAAGGCCAAGAAGTGATAACACTTTTCAGTCTCAATATAGGTTTGGCAAATGTAAGTACTATATATCGCAAGGTTCAAGGTTTCTTTAAGGGGATGATCCAAGTATGGTATGCTGTAGCATAGCAGGCAGCATCTTTAGTAGTTCTAGCTGCGTGACGTTGGCCGAGTCACCTAACCTCTTCGATTTCTCTCAATTTTCTTAACTATGAGGTGGGAATTGTATTGCCATCTGTTAGTTGTTACTCCAAAAGTAGCTGTGACATGAAAATGTTTTGTGGGTATAAAGCAGTATCAAAAGCTGTCAATGTTGTTTGTTACCACAGTCTTTGGCAAAAGATCCAGGAGGGAGGGAGTTGGGGTTCAATTGGACCTCACCGGTATGCTCAGGGCTTGGACTTTTCCAAGGTTTACATTTTTCCTGTAAAATTAAAGAGAGGAGACCATGTGAAATGGGGAAAGTTGCTTAGGACACTCTCATTCTGGTGTCTTTATGATACCCTTTCCACTCTTGTCCTAGACCCCCCCTTCCTGAGCTGACGCTGCTGGAATGTAATCTTCTCCAAGAGATAGTTTTTAATGGCTTATGTTGTTTCTTTCCCTTCTCTAAGTGATTTTCCCCCCAGCAACATAATACTCAGAGATCCCGAAAGAATGGCTCTATATTGGCAGAATTTTGGAGTCATTGCAAGCTTCTTGGGGGTATGTATATTTAATTTTGTCCTTTCAAAACCCAGCATGATTATGGCTGCACATTACTAAGGTTATCCCCAGACTGAGATGATCATACTCTGTATTACCATTACATGTCATATAGGTGTGTGTCACAAATGCCATAGGTTGTTTTTATTACAGTATAATTTATGCAAAACAAAATGCACCATTTTAAGTTTATGGTTCAATGAGTTTTGGCAAACATATTCAACCACATAGCCACCAGCACAATCAAGACAGAGATTCCACATGCCCCTTGCAGTCAATCCGCTGTCCCCACCCTTAGCCCCAGACTGCTTTCTGTCATCATCCATTAGTTCTGGTTTCTCTAGATGTCATATAAATGTATTCATACAGGATGCAGTCTTTTATGTCTGGATTATTGATGCCATAGATTATGGCATATGCTTTAAGCACACAAAATTCAGCTCATATACCTCCTTTCTATAGCTGTGGATGGTGTGCAGTTTGGGGTGCTTGGCTAGTAATATTTCCTGTGACCGTAGTGGCCAGGGCTTGTAACACTTCTGCTCCTTGAGCCAGAAAGAAATGTTTCCCACTTTAAAATCTTAGTTATCACTTGCCACTTACCAGCTGCCATTGAGTGGCAAAGGCTTGGGGGTCAAGGAGCTCGTGGCCTCTCCTGCTCCTATTTGCAGTGTTATTTTAACCTTATATTACACAACACTTTTGTGGCTGACAAGCTGGTGTGTGTGTAAACCAATTATGGGTCAGCCAAACAGCATTTTTATTCAATTTTTAAATTGTAAGAGTAATACACATTCATTGTAGAAACTTTGAGGGAAAAAATGGAAAAGGGCAATAGAGATTTTCGATACTTTCTCATTGAGAATATCATTAAATTTTGGGGCACAGTTCTTTCTAGTTTTTTTTCCCCAGACAGTCTGTTATGCAGATATGATAATCCATATGTAAAATTTTATAACCTGCATTTTTCACTTAATATTTTAGTCATATCATTTCCTGTCAGTGAAAAATCTTCATAAACATATTTAAATGGCCATTGTAGCTTACCTATATATAAAAATATTAGTATGTTATTAATGATACTGTAGAATTACATATAATATGCAATTAATATGCAATTATCCCTATATATCTCTATATGTACAAGATTCATAATTCAATACATGAGAATTAAAAAGCACTAGGGGCCCTCCTTTTAAAAGGAATCTTATGTGCTTTCTGTTCCGCTTCAGTATGTATGGATTTTGCTTACAGCAGAAAAACGGCTATACCTACTTGATAGAAGGAGGCACAAACTGCTAAGTCAAATAGAAGTGATACAGAGACTTCTTCCTAACCCTTCTGTTTTAACACCTTAATCTTGCCTGTTGGTATTTTCTGCCCTGCAGGTGTGGAGATTCAGCCACGCTTCCATGAGACTACTGGTGACACTCCATCTGTCAGATCTCAAATTGACAGAAGTGATAAGGGTAGGAGACTGGATTAGTTCTTCCAGAGTTATTTTGCTTCTTGATGACAGCGAAGGAAAAATATGGGCAACGAAATTGAGAGTCTTTACTTTCTGACCCCTGCTCTCAGCTGAAGGAGAGAAGCTCTGGGAGACCTAAGTGTCAACCAGGATGGCTACAGTATTGAAAGTCTGTGTGTCTATGTTGGATGTTCACTGGGTTTAACAGAACTTAAAAGATGCCTGCAGACAAACTGATTTGCAGTAAGATCTAAAATCCATCCAAGGGATAACCTTTGGGGAATGAACTGTAAGGCTTGAATAGGTCCTAAATTGTACACAGAGTAACATTATCATTTACTATTGGTACTCACAAAGTACCAACAGGTACTTTGACATGACAAATGCTTACAGTTTTGGTTCAGATCTGCTTCATAAATATTTACTGATTACTGAGTGAGGCACTGTGGGAAATGTGGCTCTGCAGTAATGTGACTGATTTTTAAAAACTATGAATTCCTAAATCATATCTTCAAGTATGTGCTCTTCTTTCAGAGGTTAAGTGTTTTTCAAAGATGTTTTCTCTGCTCAAAAATTTCCTACCTCCTTAGAGCTTGCTTTCAGCCTGTAGGATATTTGAAAAACATATGCATACTTAAGATACATCTAAGTATATATGTTTAATTCTTAGAATTAGCCAGAAGTTATTTGGTACCAAGTCCTATGAATGTGGTAGGAAGTCAACACGGATAATATTTTGTTTACCTGAAATGATGTGTGACTGTGGAACAGAGTCTGAGTTTTTGGAGAAGATTTATTAATTTCAAAGGAGGGGTTCCACTGATACTGTGTGAAATGCAGTAGAATTGCAATTGCAATTGCATTGGTGCTTCTCACAATGACTCTGAAGGAAAATCCTCTTTTCAATAAGAGTTCTGATGTGTTCATAAAAAGTTCTAACTTCCTAGCTAGAGAGCCACACCTGAAAATGACTGTTAACCTTTAGGAATCTTCTGCATTTTCAGAAGGTGATGTGGAAACAAGTGTGTTAAGGAGCAGGAATTGGCATTCATCACTTGGTGCTGAAGCAGGGCTGAGGTGATCATATGATGCAGTCAGGAAGCAGGGGCGGCTGACCGGGCTCCCCTTTTCAGCTTTACACCCACCCTCAAAGGTGTAGGTTGTCTTCTTGCCAAGAGTTCCTTTCAGATTTTCCCCTTGGAGTTTTCCTTGCTATTTGTTTTATCCAGATTAATTTATGCAAAAAGGGTGTTGAGTGTGAGTATTAAATTTCTCAGGTTGCATGTTATTGCAGAATTGATTCTGGAAATGGGAAGTAAGAAAGAAAGCAATTAGCAAAAGTAGTTCAGGTTGGTTTCTTGACGTAGGTGGGTGGGACTGATTTGACCTAAGTTCTGGAAAACACAGATGACATGCATTGCTTCAGTGCACTTGAAATTCAAATTTATATAATGATTACACATTCTCTAAGGCATGGTAGCATTGCCTTTTACATTAGAGTGCAAGATACTCAGGGCAAGGGCTAGTGCTTCTGAGTTTTTTATATTCCTCACAGCACATAGCAGAGTGCAGGATATACTCATGAAGGCCTCCCCAGACAGAATGGTTACTCCCAGATTCCCATCTTGTTTTCCTTTTTTTCCCTTTAAACAAACGTGGTATTGTGAGTCTGCTCAGGCTGCCATAACAAAATATTATAGACTGGGTGGCTTAAATAGCAGAAATTTATTTCCTTAAAATTCTGGAAGCTAGGAAGTCCTACATTCAGGTGCTGACTGATTTGATTCCTGGTAAGGACTCTTGTTCTAGCTTGCAGATGGCTGGCTTCTCACTGTGTCCCCATATGGCAGAGATAGAGTGAGCTTTTGTAAGGATATTCTATTGGATCAGTGCTCCACCCTTATGACCTTATTTAACCTTATTCTAAATATAGCCTCACCGAGGATTAGGGCTTCAACATATGCATTTTGAAAAGACACAGTTCAGTCCATACTACCATCGGAACAATTATTACATTGTGTTGTGATAATTTGTTTATGCCTGTTCCCTGGAGACTATGGTGTCCTTAGGTACTAAGCACAGTGCTAGGCATTGAGAGTCACAGAGAAGGATCTTGCCCTCAAGGAACTTATGGTTAGTTGTGTTCATTTTCCATGGCCACTCTAATGAATTACCACAAACTTAGTGGTTTAAAACAACACAAATTTATTATCTTACAGTTCTGTAGGTTAGAGAAGTCTGACACAGGTCTCAGTGAGCTAAAATGAAGGTGTCAGCAAAGCTGTGTTCCTTTTGGAGGCTCCAGGGAGAGTCTGTTTCCTTGACTTTTCCAGCTTCTAGATGCAGACAACATTGCTTGGCTTGTGGTCTCCCTTTCTCCGTCTCAAAGCCAGCAAAGTTGCAGCTCTGTGATGACTCTTGTGTAGTCACATATCCCTCTGACATAGCCAGGTAAGGCTGTCTGTTCTTTAGGATCCCTGTGATCAGTCTGGGTCTATCCAGACAATCCAGCATAATCTCCCTATCACACAGATCTTAGCTTTTTTTTTTTTTTTTAATTTGCTTTTACTGTTTATTTATTTTGGGGAGGGAGAGAGAGAGTATGTGCGCAGGGGAGGGGCAGAAAGAAAGGGGAACAGAGGGTCCCAAGTAGGCTCTGTGCTGACAGTAGAGAGCCCTGTGCAGGGCTCAAAGTCATGAACTGAGAGATCATAACCTGAGCCGAGGTCAAATGGTTAAGCAACTGAGCCATTCAGGTGTCCCCTTAGTTTAATCACATCTGTAAATTTCTGTTTGTCCTGTCAGGTAACATATTCACAGTTTCTGGGGATTTAAATGTGGACATAGTTGGTAGGGGGGCATTATTCTGCTATCACTTTATAGTGGAAGAGAGAGACATATAAATCAGAGATTCAATGCAATGGGTCAAGTGCAATAATGAAAATCTGTTCAGGTTACATATATATATGGGAAGCATGGAAGAAAGTGGTTAACAAATGATAGTTATAAATGAGACACTGACAGCAAAGATGAAGAGGATGAGATGGGTTGTAGGGAGGTACAATGGGCATAATTTGGGATTCAACCTGATGTAGGGGATGAAGGAGAGAGAGAGTGAAAAGGAGTGAGGATGATTTCCAGATTCTGGATTGGGACTGGGCAGACCTCTTGCTGAGATAGGGAGCACATTGGAGGGCACAGTTAGTTGCTCTTCATGCCCTTGTGTCTTCATAAGTATTCTGGCTACAGCCATGTGGTAGATGGAAAGGTGATTCCTGAA
Organism: Lynx canadensis; assembly: GCF_007474595.2. Classification (NCBI taxonomy): domain Eukaryota; kingdom Metazoa; phylum Chordata; class Mammalia; order Carnivora; family Felidae; genus Lynx; species Lynx canadensis. The sequence goes on from NC_044319.2 coordinate 13,943,869, forward strand.
GAAGTCATGTTAGGCAGACATCCTACTAGGGATACGATTTGGTGGAGGGGATGATACATTCATTTTTGTCTTTCTCTTTTGGTTTTCAGAAAATTTGAGGTATAAACAGTGAAATGCACAGATCTTTTTAAAAATATTGTTTAATGTTTATTTATTTATCAAAAAATTTTTTTAATGTTTGTCTTTATTTTTGAGACAGAGAAAGGGCATGAGCAGGGGAGAGGCAGACAAAGAATCGGAAGCAGGCTCAAGTCTCTGAGCTGTCAGCACAGAGCCAGACGCGGGGCTCAAACTCGTCAACTGCAAGATCATGACCTGAGCCGAAGTCGGCCACTCAACCGACTGAGCCACCCAGGCGCCCCAGTGTTTATCTATTTTTGAAGGAGAGAGAGACAGAAACACAGAATCTGAAGCTGGCTCCAGGTTCTGCGCTGCCGGCACACAGCCCAATGTCGGGCTCCAACTCACAAACCGGGAGGTCATGACCTGAGCTGAAGTTGGACGCCCAACCGACTGAGCCACCCAGGCAACGCTGAAATGTACAGATGTTAAATGTTTAGTTCAATGAGTCTATGAATACATACTCGCATCCAAATCAAGACATAGAACACTTCCATCACCTTACAAAGATCTCTGGTGCCTCTTGCAGTCAATCCTTACACCTCAGAGGCAACCACTACTCTGATTTCTATCAACACAGATAATTTTGCCTAATCCAGAACTTCACATAAATGGAAGCATACAATATGTACTCTTTAGTGGCTTTCATTCAACATACTATATCTGAGATTCAACTATGTTATTGCTGTATTGAATGTTCACTCCTTTTTGTTGCTTAGAAGTATGCCCAAATCATACTTGTTCATTCATTCACCTTTTGATGGATGATTGGGCTGTTCTTAGTGTTTTGGTTATTTGGACATTTTTATACAAGTCTTTCTAGGCTTCAAGGGAACTTTATAGTATTAAATGCTGAAATTAGAAAAGATGAGCTCAGTTTTGAATAATTAAGTCAGAGGTACTTGTGGGACATTCAGGTAATGAGGTCCAGGACCAGTGGAAGTAGTCAACAGTAAAGGAGAGAGAGGTGGGTTAGCAATTTAGATTCTTGTAGTCGCTAGTCATTTTGTGGAGTTAAAGCCATTGGAAAGTCCTCGGGTAGCCCTTAAAATGTGAGACAAGGCCCATGAATTAAATCCTGGAAAGCATCGATACCTATTTGTAAAGAGGAACCCTCTAAGGAGGCTGAGCAAAACACGACCATTTATCTTCATGTCTCCATCAGCCGGCACAGGACCCGTCTCAGTCTGCTAAATATAACAGAAAATGTGCAGAGTACACGCTTATATAGACCCTATGAGGAGACAGATGGGTAGGAGAAATGGCATGAAGAGTCGCAAAGGACAGAATGAGTGTGGTAGATTGAAAAGGGGGAGTGGTACGGGGTAAGCACGACCGGCTCCACCTTTGTTTAGACGGGGCTGGGAGACGGAATCATTAGAGTCGAATAATTAAGTAGGGTCAGACTACGCAGGTCCTGAAATGGATGTCAGATGGAAGAATTTAGACTCCACAGGCCGGCCCCCTTGAGAAGAGCTGGGTTCTGGAGCAGGGCGTGAGAATATGAGATCTGCTTTTGGGAAGTGACTGTGGCGGCGGCGCAGTGGTGGTGGGGAGATGCTGCTACTACTGCTGGTGACAGGGCTGAGTGGTAATCGGTAGGGCTTTCCACTGGACTTTGGCTTTGTAGCTGCTGCTGACTCCCTGGCCAAGTGCTGTAACTTTGCCTCTGAGCCTTGGTAGCAGAGGACGGAGGTCGTGGCATCTGGCCGCAGCTGGGAGGCAGTGCGTGCGCGCGCGGGGCCGGGGTGTCCGGCCGGGAACCCTCAGGCGATATTACAGCCAGGCGGGGCGCGGAGGGGGCGGCCGAGGAGACAGGCCACGCCCCCTCTCGCCCGCGCAGGCGCGCTGCGGGCCGTTAGCTGTCAGGAGCCGAGCGGCTGGCGGGCGGCGGGATCCGACGTCTGCGCTGGAAGCGGCTGACAGAACCCAGCGCGGCAGGGGCGGCTAGGGCGGCGCGGCCCCCCGGCTCCCCCCGCCAGGTCGCAGAGGAGAGCAGGGACCAACGGGCGGCCGGCGGCGCTGGCAGGATGGGGAACCGGGAGATGGAGGAGCTGATCCCGCTGGTGAACCGTCTGCAGGACGCCTTCTCGGCGCTGGGACAGAGCTGCCTGCTGGAGCTGCCGCAGATAGCCGTGGTGGGCGGCCAGAGCGCCGGCAAGAGCTCGGTGCTCGAGAACTTCGTGGGCAGGTGAGCGCGCGCGGGGCGCGGGGGGCGGGGCTGGCGACCCCGCTCGCGGCCGTTGGAGCGTGCTCCGGCGGCGGCGGGGAGCCCGAGGGCCGGCCCGGGGCTGAGGAGGAATGGAGGGCAGAGCCGCGGCGTCCGCGGGGCGGGCGGGGTCGTCCCGGCTGCGGGCATCCTCCGTCCCCCCCGCGCCCGGTGGCCCTCCTGTCTGCCTTTCATCCTGCGATACAAAGCCATTTCCTCTGCGTCCTCCGGCCGGGGAGTCAGGGGAGGGGGTCCGCCCGGGATCGACTCCCCCCCCCCCTCCCCGCCCCGCCCGGCGCGCCAAGCCTCGGGCAGCCTGGATGCGTAGCGCGCCCGGGAGCTTCCCAGTCCGCGTCTCCTCTGTTTTCCCCCTCTTTTTCCTGTCAGCCTGCCCCTCATCCCCCTCTTTTTCCTGTCAGCCTCCGGGAGGCTCTCCCGGAGGCTTCGGGGTTTTATCCCCCCACCCCGGCCTCGCGGCCCCCCCCCCCCCACTCCCCGGGAGATGCTGTCCTTCTCGCCCCGCTTCTCCGCTCAGCTGTCTACTGTTCGAGACAGTCGTCCCCTGCTCCTGGCAGGGGAGGCGGGGTGCGAGGAGAAAGAAACCGTTTGTTGTGGTGAAGCTTTACCCAGCCACGCTTCCCCACCATTCTCCTCCCTAGGAGTCGGAGAATAAAAGGTGGTGTGTTCGCGTGTGCACCTATTCACAGCGCCAGGCTTATGTCAGAGAAACCGAGGCACACTCTCGGAGGGGGGTGAGCGTGGACTCGTGTTGCCCAGATGCCATGTCATTCCTGCATCATCTCGGGATTGACCAGCGTCTTTCTCGCACTCTCCCCGCGTGCCCCCTCCCCCCAGCATCATCCTCCGTTCCCTGAGCTCTCATCTGTCTGGCGGGTCTTCAAGAGAATATGCTGAGCCTAAATGAGAGTTACGGGTTTCTTCGTGGTTCTTTTAACACAGAAAAAGCTAGAGAATTAATTTTTGGATCGGGAATCAGCATTTCCTCCAGCGAGCAGTGCGTGGGGGATTAAGTTACCTTCACGGCCTCGCCTGAGGAGTGCAGACATTTGCCAAGAAAAGCCCATTTTAAAGCGTTACGAAAGCTGAAATCTGTTTCCTGTAGTAAAGCAGGTAGAAATGGACAGCGGCGACACGGTGGGCCGGAGTGGGGACAATCCCGAGCTGGTACTTTACTCTTTGTATGGGGCTGGCGAGTGTTTTGAGATTCGGAAGGTTCCTGTTCCTCCCGGCCCCACACCTTTTTTTTTTTTTTTTTTTTTTTTTTTTTTTTTTGGTTAGTGTTTGGTGATAGGTAAAATTTCGATATTCCTACATCTCCTTTGGGAATTGTTAGTAACTGTAAAGTGCATAGTCTTTTCTCTCAGACGATGCTCTGATGATACTCTTCGTCCTCGTCTTTTTTTCCTCCTGTGAATTAGAAAGCTTAGGACCCCAGTAAAAAAGTAAAATTGCTGACAATTGAGTAAATCTCAATCATTTCACTTCGGTTTTATCACTTTGATGGCAAAAGTGATGGTGAAACATTTTGCATACGTCATCTCAGACTAATGGTAAAGTGAAGGATGAGTGTGATTTCAAACATACACATACAACAGCCATACACTTAAGGGTTTTACTTTGTGTTTGATTTGTCACTAAACTTGTAGTGGTATCCATAGGGACAGTGAGGATTGAGGACAGTATACTTTGAATTTTCAGGCTCCAGGACGTCTAACATGGTGCCTTGTCATTTAACTACTTTTATTTTTAAACAAATACTTAAAGATTAAAATTGTAAGTAATTCAAATGCAATGGCCATGTTTTTATGCATCCCTCACGTATTTACTGGGATGGGCCTGTGTTATAAATGCACTGTTTGCGTCAAGAGCTTTTGAATATGTCACTTTTATGCATGCATCTCAATTCCATTCTCCAGTTTTCAAATCCTGACACACTTCCCTTTACTAGCTGTATTCTTTTAAAATGAGAATTCCAAAAAAGAGATATGGGAGAGTAAAATATTTTAGCTTAAACATTTTTCATGATAGAACAAAAATTAGGGACATTACAAGTATACAAATCAGAGCATTTAGCAGAATACATTAGTATTGTTATACTTTTTAAAGTTGTGCCAGTAGTTAATTGCTGTTAGAATATCAAATCAAAGGAAAGGATGAACAGAGAGGGAGATCTCATTTAATAAATATATAAAGGCTTTATTATCTGTAGAGATGACACCTGCCTAGCAGAGCTTATATATTAGGAAAAAATTAATTAAAAAGGTCATTTGACTTTAATAAAGGTTTCAGTCATTGAATTATTGAGGAATCTAATTTCCTATTATAAACCAACCTTAGGGAAAAAGGAGTTCTCAATTTTGGAAGGAGATTGGTCCTAGACAGAAAAAAAAACTACTCATACCCCACTATAACCTTTTATCTTTTTATTATCCAGACATTTTGCAATAAAGATAAGATCCTTTAAGGATGAAACGTTCCTCTTTTATATGTTATCTGTTTTCATTTTAAGACTCTGGTGTATGCGCAGTTATTGAATGTAATCATAAAACAAGGGGTCATTGCCTGTGTGAGTTCTGTTTACTCATCATTTAAGCTTGTTCTCTTCAAAATAATGATGCATTTTCCTCAGTATTTAACAATCTGTGTTTAGTGGACTATTTATTTACATTGATTTTTTTTTTTTTTTTTACACCACTGAATGAATTTGGTTGTGAATGTGTTTACTTCATTTAACTGTAGCTGTAAAATCCAATTTTGGGGTGACAAGTTTGAGATTGTTATGAATAAAATGAGTCATGAATGAACTACTTGTTTGTGACTTTCTTTCTGAAGTGATGAGTTTACATATTAACATAATATAGTGTGAGTAACCAGATTGTTCTTTTTGGTTGTTCAGATGAAATCTAGGCTGGCAATGAGAGACAATATAAGGTCTAATGAGTAGAAGCTGAGACTCATGGCGTGAATATAGGGGTGCATTAAATGGTGTGGGGTCTGCCCATTTGTCTGGTTTGTGTATGGAAGAATTGAATTTACTCAACTACTTTCATATCCATTTTTTTTTCTTTTTTACAGTGCGGTGAGACAATGATGACGATGATAGTGGTTAACATATCCTCAGAGCTTGCTATGCATCTAGTGTTATTCTAAGGGCTTGTAATGGATAATCTCATTTAATACTTATAAAATCTCACAAAAGAAGGTACTCTTATGATTTCCATTTTACAGAGGAGGAAATTGAGATTTAGAGAGTTTGAGTAACTTGCTGATGGCTAATTTAATTTAACATAAAAACAGTGGAGCTAGGATTCAACCTGAGGTGTCTGGACTCTATACCTATACTCTAAAACCTCTGTGTCATATTGCCCCCTCTGAACTTAGATTTACCAAACCTCTCATGAATACTTTTACTTCTTTCTTCGATTATGCTTAAAAGCACCACCTAAATAAGTAAGAAGCTGCCACATTAATAGTATTAATCATATTTATTTATGTCTACCTTGCCTCATTTCACAGAAGATTCTTCCTTAGGAAGAAGCAACATTAGTTACAGGGGAAGTATTTTTCTTTACTGTATTAGACATTCTTGCGGGGAGCTCTAGCATGTAATTGGGTTGTTTAAGTATGTGTTTAGAGTGCATATAAGTTGTTTATGGAGGTGTTAAATGAAAACTGTACTAGTTGCTAATGTGCAAATGTTTTTTAATGATATACTTGTTGGAAATTTTAGTTCTTCAATGCTAATTATATAGGCAGAGAATTCCACATTATTTTATTCTAGTCTGAGTGGTAAATAGACTTTTAATTTTGTACAAATAGAATAGGTTTTCTGATTAATGATTAAAAGAAGATTTTTTAAAAAGTGACTGTGTTGAGGGAGTGTGTTTCAATGTGGAAGTGTCAAATGTATATTTATTTAGTTGTGATGTTTTAAAGATGGATGTTGATTATTAAATTAAAGCTTTTTTAAAATATATTTTTTAAAATTAAGTAGGCTCCACTCCCAACTTGGGGCTTGAACTCACGATTCGGAGATCAAGAGTTGTGAGATCAACACTAATCTATTTTTAAATCTTTTGACTAATTTCAAGAGAGTAGTTAAAAATTGAGGGGGTAAGACTTTTCTAATTGCAAATGGGATTAGGCACAGAAGCATTTATATTAGTAAAACTTAATTCAGAAATGGGTTTGTACTGATGGAAAGTATTTTTTTAAATATCAAAGCATCTGAATTAGTGAATATTTTTCAACAAATGGCTTCCAAGTGCTAAAGTTATTAGGTAAATGGGTGCTAACAATTAAAATGCGATAATTTTTGAAAATTGATGGGGCGCCTGGGTGGCGCAGTCGGTTAAGCGTCCGACTTCAGCCAGGTCACGATCTCGTGGTCCGGGAGTTCGAGCCCCGCGTCAGGCTCTGGGCTGATGGCTCAGAGCCTGGAGCCTGTTTCCGATTCTGTGTCTCCCTCTCTCTCTGCCCCTCCCCCGTTCATGCTCTGTCTCTCTCTGTCCGAAAAATAAATAAACGTTGAAAAAAAAAAATTTAAAAAAAAAAGAAAATTGAGCTTCATGGTTCTCAAGAGTCTATTTAAATAAAGTTCCAGACACATGAACTTTTTTCATCCAACAATGAATTGCTAAAACCTGAAATTACGAAGGTATTTCTGCTGAATTAACATACATAATGTACTTTAGCTTATCACAAATTCACAGTTGGTAAGATTTAATTACCACAATCAACTTAATTCTTTTTTATTAATAGTATCAGAGAAGCAGTAAAACTAGACAAACTTGACTGGATAGAAAATCTCTGTTTTGAAATTTGCTTATCATTAACAGATACTTAAAAATGCACTTGTGGGGGCACCTGGGTGGCTCAGTTGGTTAAGCATCTGACTTCAGCTCAGGTCATGATCTCACAGTTTGTGAGTTTGAGCCCTGCATCAAGCTCTGTGCTGATAGCTCAGAACCTGGACCCTGCTTCAGATTTTGTGTCTTCCTTTCTCTCTGCCCCTCCCCTGCTCACGCTCTGTCTCTCTCTCTTTCTCTCAAAAATAATAAATTAACATTAAATTTTTTTTAAGTGCACTTGATTAACTTCTTTAGGAATGAAGTTGAGCAGGAAGCCTTCCAGAACTTTGGAGGAATGGAAAACTTAATAGCTAGAGATTAGGCTATTGGGTTATCTACCAATGGAACATACATTTAGTATATTCGGTGTTTTTCTTACTACCTTTTGTTAGGGCTAATAAGTGGAGTTAAATTATGATGTTTTACTTGTTACTATAATTTATTTAACATTGAGGGGACTACAACAGATGATTTTTTTCTCTCCCACCAGAGCCAAGTCAAGAGAGCCCTGAACTACTGTACTGTATAGAATAATCCATTTCTTTTTCTGTTTGGCCAAAGTTTTGCCTTCCTCTAAGTCTGCTTTGTAATTTCTCACATTGTCAGCATTAATTTAAAATCCCAATGGGCAATATAATACTGAACACATTTTTATAAAGTGGAAGGAAGAAGGAGGCCTTACTGTGTTGCAAGCATGGACACTGTTATGTACTTTCCATGTTTTCTTTATCTTACCTGTCTTCACATCTCCATGTCAATAGGGGAGGAATCTCAGGGTTAGAGAGACCAGTAATTTGCAGAGGGTCACATGGCTAGTAAGTGGCCAACCTGAGATTAAGCCTTGGATATGACTTCCATTGGTACTCTTGAGAAATATGATCAAACGAAGTCAATGAACATGTATTTATTGAGTTCTAACTATTGTGGGTAAATATAGAAGGGAGTATGAATGCATAGGAGCTGATGTATGTATAAAAAGAGAACTGACAGCATAAGATATGAGATCTCAACTTTCAAGTGGCTTTGTAAAATGAATGCAGTTGTATGTAATGCAAACTGGAACAAAATAATTTATACTATGTCAATTTATTTTTACGAAAAAGAAAACAACTTGGAAAACCCATACTTCTGAAATTGAATTGGAATATAAGAGGAAAGTAAACAATATATGAGTTTCCAGTGTCATTTGGCAGCTGGTATCATTTTAACTCAAGGCTGCATGTACTGAAGTATCGATGTCAAAGTGGGGAGCGGCTATCTATGTCTCAGTGTCTGACTCGACAACAAAGCATTGAATTTAGACTATCACCTTATCACAAAGAGATACTGTGTATTGGAGAGGGCCTGAGAGAAGAGTAGGAGGAAAGAAAAAAGGTTGGAGAGATTAAAAATATAACTGGATGCAGTGAAGGCTAAGTAAGAGTGGGATGGATCAGGCCAACCAACTGCTTTATAAGGACCTCCAAGGCACTAATGCTGAAAGGAGTGGAATTCTATTTTTCTTTCTTTCTTTTTTCTTTTCTTGTCTTTATTTATTTTTTTTTTTTTGAGAAAGGGCACAAGTGAGTGAGGGGCAGAGAGAGAGGGGGAGAGAGAGAATCCCATGAGGGGCAGAGAGAGAGAGAGACAGAGAGACAGAGAAAGAGAAGTGGAGCTCACCTGATGCGGGGCTCAAACTCATCATGAACCTGATTATGACCTGAGCTGAAGTCAGATGCTTAACTGACCGAGCCACCCAGGTGCCTCTATTGTCTTTTTTAAGAATTTTAAGAATAAGGCATTTAGGGGCATCTAGGTAGCTCAGTCAGTTGAGCATTGGGCTCTTGATTTTGGCTCAGGTCATGATCCCAGGGTCATGGGATGGAACCCCACATTTGACTCTGTGCTGAGCATGGATCCTGCTTGAGACAGACACACACACACACTCTCTCTCTCTGTCTCTTTCTTTCTCTTACCCCTCTGCCTGCCCCCCCCCCCCCCGCCCCTCTTGCTCTAGCTAGCTAAATTAAAAAAAAAAAAAAAGGTGTTTAGTTAAAGTAGTGAAGGAAATTGAAGACAGAATGTCAGGGAAATGTTCTAAAGGCAAACGAGAGTGGAATGTGTTGTTTATTGTTTAGAAGTGGGGGAGGATAAAGGAAGAGGGTTAGCACTAAATGATTTGCTTTTCTTGAGTTAAACACTGTTCCAACAAATTAGAGGGTTTATGAATACCAAATCGGTGTTTTATTATTTTTTTGTCACGGGTAGCTTAGCTTTGCTTTTGTCAGTAGCAAGGGCAGGCATTCCACAAGGTTCTGTAAGAAACTTTCTTCGTCTTAATTTCTTTGCTAACTTCCTGGAGCTACATCAGGATACAGAGAGACCAAGAAATTTGCCCAAGGTCGGAAACAGAATCAGAGTTGAGTTTGGAACTTGGTGTTCAGAACTGGGAGCCCTTCTTTTCCTCCTCTTACTGTTTGTTCTAAAGTGCCTCCCTCTTACCTCACTCTGCCTCCTCCTTTTGTATTTTGTATCCTTAGAGGAAGGCCCATCCATAGCATAGAAATTACTTTAATAATTAATTTCAACAAGCGTCAATATAGTGTTAAATCCTTAACGTTAATTGATTAGAAAGGCAAGATAGTTGTTGAGGAAAAGGATGGTATATTTAATCCACGAATTAGGTGAATGATACAGGACTGTTTTAGATCTTGTTTTTCTCTAGCATCTCTGCTGAAAGTCCTCTGTTTTTAGAAGTTTCAAGTGTGTTTCAGTGCTCCTTGGTGACAGCATCTCATTTTCATTTCCCACTGTTTCAAGATTATGATATACCCATGAATAACACATACATACCTATTAGAAGTGGGTAGGGCTTCTGAAGGACCTCTTTGTTTCAGTGTCTTGGAATTAAAAGGACAAATCTATTTAAAGAAGTAATTTGATGGGTGACTCATTTTATTTATGATACTTGTTTTCTTAGATTCTCAAAAAGCCAATATTTGAAAAGGACTTGTCATATCCTAGTGATAGAGTGCAGGCTTTGTTCACTGGTGTTTCAGTCCCACTTCTGACTATTGTTAGTAGCATGACTCCTCAGCAAGGCGTTGAACCTCTCTGGGACTTAATTTCCTCATTTGCAGCATAGACATAATAATACAGACTTTATTTATTTATGTTAATTTATTTTTGAGACAGAGGCACATGTGAAAATGCACGAGTGAGAGAGGGGCAGAGAGAGAAAGGCAGAGAGAGAATCTCAAGCAGGCTCCACACTGTGAGTGAGAAGCCTGACTTGAGGCTCAGACTCACAAACCGTGAGATCGTGACCTGAGCTGAAACTAAGAGTCGGACGCTTAACTGACTGAGCCACCCAAGTGTCCCAGACTTTATTTTTTTTTAATGTGCATGTGGGTTCTAAGTAAGATAATGTATATAGTGTGTGGCTCATAATATGCATTCAATAAATGATGCCCGTGATATTATGATTCATAAGAAAAGCATATATTTGGTTGTTCATACGACCAAAATATATTTCTCATATTTATTTGGTCTTCATCCATGGTTCTTGGCTTACAGCTCACAAAACCCTTGGAATTTCCTAAGTGTTCAGAGTAATAAAGGCTTCTTGTTATGTTAATGAGGTGACTTTTGGAAAGCATCTAAGGATGGGGGCTGGTTGCTGGTGGAACTAACCCTTCAGTAAGAGGGTTGGAGTTTTTAGTCCTATCCCCCAACTTCTTGGGAGAAGAGAGGCCTTGAAGTTAAATCAGTTGCCAACAGCCAATGATTTAATCAACCATGACTATGTAATGAAGCCTGTTTAAAAACCCAAAGTTCAGAGAACTTTTGGGTTGGTGAACACGCAGAGATTTAGGGAGTCTAGATTGCCTGGAGAGGGCATGGAAGCACGAGGTGCTTGCCTTATGCATCTCTTCCATCTGGTTGTTCCTGAGTTATATACTTTTATAACAAACTGGTAATCTCATAAGTTAAATGTTTCTCTGAGTCCTGTGGGCCACTGTAGCAAATTAATTGAACCCAAGGAGGTTCAGATTGGCATCTGAAGTGTGGGGGTGCAGTCTTGTGGGAGTGAGCCTTCAACCTGTGGAATATGATGCTATCTCTGGATATGGTGTCAGAATTGAGTTGAATTGTAGGACACCCAGCTGGTGTCCAGAGCAATGCTTGTTGGTTTGGGAACCCCCACTCCCCACATTGGAATTAGTACTAGAACTCATTTAATGGCTGTTCGTCTAACTCTTTAATTTGGACTAGAATTTTTCTGAATACAATACATAATTTTACAATTATACAGAAGTTGTATGGTATGTATAATTTTAACTAATACTGTATTGTTAAATAAATAATAAATAAATAATAAATTTAGGAGAGATGATAGTGTTGCATATTTGCAAATTCTCCTTTTTGTGCATGTTGGAAAATTACAGTTGCATCAAAATACTAACTTCTAGATCATACTGACTTAGAGTATATATGGGCCTTCTTTAGAGAAAGCATTGCCCACATTTAGCATTACCATAGTATATCTTTTCTTTAAACAGCATAAAACAACATAAATCCAGTTTGTATGCTCTTTTTTTCCAAGATTTCCAAAGTATTTCTCCATTTATTCTTTTATTAATCCTTCCAATATCCCTGAAAAGAGAGTAAAGTCTTGTTTTATTAACTTCAATTTAGAAATGAGGAAGATTGAACTGGAAAAAAGTTAAGTGACATGCTAGAGTTTAAGTGGTAATACTAGAGATAATGAACATAATAGAATTAATAACACTGTGATAATAGAATTAAAAATGAATATTGCTGAAATTTTTCTTCCTTCTCCCAGAGAATAAATTTAAGGAAAATATTTGATTCTATGGTATGGAGTAAACCATTCTTAGTATATCTTTATCTTTTGGAAATATTAGGTGAAATTTAGGCAAAGATGGGGGTGGAGGTGAGAAAAACAGCGGAGTCCAATTGGAGAAACAGGACTACTTAGCAAGAGCATAAGCTAAGCCCAAGTAACAGAAAAGTTCTACAGCCAAGAGATCAGGAGCTAAGTCAGAAAAATAGTTGTGTCTGGTGTTATTAGACCTTAGAGAAGTACTGCAATTCTTGTAGTCAATGTTGACGTACTATCCAGTGACTATTTTCAGTGGAAAGACTCATACTCTGACCTGATTGGCATTCTTACAACTTACCACCAATTTCAGCTCTGAGCTAGTTACCTGGTTTTATTTGGAATTACAGTATCTTTGTGTTACCTTTAAATGTGCCTTAGAATATTTGTGTAAGAATAGCTTTGGGTGTCTTATCTAGAGGAAGCTTAGAACTCCGTGTGTCTGTTTTCTGGTTAATAAAACTGAGATTCATTCTTTTCATATATTTAAGAGAAGGGAAAAGGCCCGCAGTCTTTTTTCATGGATCCTAGCATTCATGATTCTGAATCCTACTTCCTGGACAGTAACCATTGTGTGGTGAAATTTTTGCATTTTCTTCTGGAAATATCAATATAACTTTTTGAATATTGACTGCAGTTCTTGGTAGATTCAATTTAAGAAATTTTACATGATCTGTTTACTTAATTCTAACAAATCATGTGAAATTGTGGGGGGGAGTGGGTACTTGATTTGATTTACCTACTATGAATATTATAATATCCCCAGGGATTTCTTTCCAAGTTGGTGAAGAAGGGACATGGTAGAAGGATCATGAGTCTCTTGCTTCAAGAACAAGAGCAGGAATGGGAAGGAGGAAGCCTTGCTTAGTTGAGTATCTACTATATTGTAGGGAGATATGAAGAAAAAACAGCTGAGGGAGTTAGGAGTATTCATGAGTTATGTAGTTTGAGATGGATGTTTGTTAAAGGATTGCCTCAGGTAAGCTGAGGTATCATGGGGGAAGGCAATGCGAACTGGCATTAGTCCAATATAACCATCACCCTGCTGGTCTTCCTCAGCTCTTCCTGTCTGATTTAGAGGCCCCTCCTTGGTGGTCCTTGTTCATACTTCTTGCACAGAGGTCTTACTGTACAATTGGTTGCGCTGTCTGTTTGCCCAACTATTTGCAGCTTGCATGAAGTCAAGAGGTACATTTTATTTGTCATTTTCATTTAATGCTGTCCGAATTAGCTACGTGATTCTGTATACGTCACTTATCCAAGCTGAAGTGTACCTGATTTGTTAATAAATTGGTTGAGGGTGAATGTTGCACTAGATCCATGTTTTTCAAACTGTGGGTGTGACTTAGCAGGGCAGGATATCAATATAATGGGTTGTGGCAGCTTTAAAAAAAATATCAGTACATTCTGAGTTGTAATGGTAAGTAGTGTACATTATTGGAAACTTTTGTATTAGTTATATATTTGTTATGTATATCACACTGCAATATGAAATGTATTTCTTACTATGGTTGTACTCAAAATTGTTGAATGCCTCTGGACTAGATTAAATCTAATGTTATTTCTAGTTATTTATTTGATGATTCTATATATGTGATAGGACAGACCCTTTTATTACAAAAGGCATGTTTCACACTATACCATACTATTCCACTAAGTGACTTAAAATGGAGATAATTTTATTATTTTTATTTTGTTAACTGTCTTTTAATTGAAAAACAGAATAGGTACATATGTTAAAAACTCAGACATTTCTAAAGGACTTACAGTAAAAATTGTCTCCCTCATTAAGGTTTCTGCTTTGTCAAGATGTTTCATTTACCTGAATACCTGCCAGATTATTTCTGGGTTTACATTTTCCTTATATGGCATTTATTTGATTTTTGAGGGCAGAAAGAGTTTAATAAATTTGTTTGGTTGTAGGTAGATGATAAAACCCATTGAGAGAGAATATGTTTGAAAATTCTATTTGCAGATGGGTTTATTCATTCATTGAGTCATTTACAGTCCTATTTTGAGAGTCTCCTCTATGCCAGAAACTATGTGAGGCTCTACATATTGAGAGCTCCTTCAAAAACTTGGTGACCTAGGAGACTACAAGGGTTGATAGGCACTGTGCTGTTATTGTTAGGGTAACCACGCTAATGATTCTTATATGAGGCATTTGTTAAAAAGTAGTTGGTAGTGTCACAATGTTGTCTCCAAATATTTGAGGAGCTGTTAATTGGAGAGGGATTAGATTGACTCTGTATGTCCCTAGAAGCCACAAACAGATGAGTGAAAGTTACAGGCAGACAGATTTAAATGTAAGAGAGAGTGCTCAACAGAAGAGTGAAGAATGGAATGAGTTCCTTGTGAACTAGTAAGTATTCCATTACCAGAAGGATGGAGACTGGGAATTAAAGACTGACTAGCTTCTTGGCATGGTGTAGATGGGAGACAGGTTGAGAAAAAGGACTTTGAAGGTTCTTTATAACTTGAAGTCTATGATTTGGCTTGCTGGGTATCAGAGAGTAAGTAGCCTGGCTTTAAAAATGTATGTTTTTGATAGATTATCTCTAAGTAGATAAAAAGTGTCAGACATATAAAAGGGTTAAGCCTTCCTCCCTGGGTCCAGTCTTTCTAGGACTTCAAAAATCAGTTGTAGATGTAAAGGAACTAGAATCTCTCACAGAAGCAGTTATGAATAAAAATGTTTTAGTAATAAATTGTATTATTCTTTGAAAAAAAACGGAATAACAGCTTGATTTTAAAATCTGCTTTAAAAATCCATCTTTTTCCAGTGGTATACTAGTCTAAAAACCCATTTTAAAAATTTACACTTAGTCTTTTTCATTTCTAAAATCCTCTTCCTAAATCTAATACATATTATAATTTCCTTATTCAGAACGTTCGTATTCTAGTCCAGGTCCTGCCCTCGTACCTGGAGAACTCAAGTATCCTGCTCTCTCCTTTCCTCTGTTTCTCATTCATCCTTCCCATGCTAACATTGCTGCTGTCAGATTAATTTTCCAACACGCAACTTTCACGTCAGCGTCCTCAAGAACTTGCAGTTACCGTTCACCTTTTCAAACCTATGTGATTTTTAAAACATTCTACCTATCTGGCTTTTGTTTCCACTCCTCTGCAATGTGTTTTCCTCTCACTTTTCTCATCTTTTCTGTGTGTAAAGTGGTCATTTTTTAAAAAAGAATTTTTTTTCAACGTTTATTTATTTTTGGGACAGAGAGAGACAGAGCATGAACGGGGGAGGGGCAGAGAGAGAGGGAGACACAGAATCGGAAACAGGCTCCAGGCTCTGAGCCATCAGCCCAGAGCCTGACGCAGGGCTCGAACTCCCGGACCGCGAGATCGTGACCTGGCTGAAGTCGGACGCCCAACCGACTGCGCCACCCAGGCACCCCAAAGTGGTCATTTTTGACTACATAGGAACAAGCATGGCTGGGCAGAACATGATCTTCTGTGACCAAAAGGAATTCCAACAATCAACACATATTTGAGCACTTACTTTGGATGAAAAGGCAATTAAAAAGTATTTGCCCTCAACAGAATCTGATGTAGACTAACATAGAGTGTCCTCCAGAACTTTTGAAGTGTTGTGGTAAAGAACATTCAGTCCCTGGAGCTGGGCCACGTGCATCCCCATCCTAGCTTTGCCATTTAAATAGCTCTTTCATCTTAGGAAATCACTTCACCTCTTGATGCCTTGGCTTCCTCATCTGTATGATGGCGTAATAGTAGGGCCTACCTCCTAGAGTAGTTGTGAAGATTAAATTAGTTAATACATGTAAAGCATTTGGGACAGTGCCTATCACATAGCAACAGTTTTTTACTGGGAATGGAAGTTTAGGCAGAATTTGGGTGCCTTTAGAATTAGAGTGTTCTAGATGATTCAAAGGAAATATCTCATCTCTTTGGAGAGTCCAGGAAAGATTTCGTGAAAGAGGTAGAGTTTGAAATGCACATTAGAGAGGAAGAATTTGATAAGTTGAGAGGGCCAGAGGCAGAGGTCACAGATTGCAGCCTTCTCTGACCTCTTGATGACTCTAGAGGTTCCATGCTGTTCGACACTTTAAGGTTTCTGATTGATTTACATTGGTTTTTGGTCTCTGAGGCTGACTGCAAACTCCTTATTGGTATTCCCTACAGTATTGTGAACAATTCTGTTTTAGGTACTAATTTCTATTGAGTTTTCACTGATTAAATTGTTGGCCCAACTTCAGATGGGTTGGGACTAGGAATGAAAATTACAGCTTTTAGTAAGATATATATATATGTATATATGTGTGTGTGTGTGTGTGTGTGTATAAAAACACATAGGATACATATACGCATACATATATGCATATACACATACATACACATAGGATATATGTATATATATATATATATATATATTTAAGATTTTATTTTTAAGTGATCTCTACACCCAGTGTAGGGCTTGAATTCACAACCTGGAAATCAAGAGTCATACAGTCCATTGACTAAGCCAGCCAGGTACCCCAAGAGATTTATATTTTATATTTATGAGATAAAATTGTGTTTAATGAACTAGTGCTCTTAGCTTGATAAACTAATGTTCTTAGCTCATGTGCCTTAGATTTTTAGTTATCCCTTCTCTCATCTATACTTCTCTATCCATTTTTTTATTTATTTAAAAAAAAAATTTTTTTTTCAACGTTTATTTATTTTTGGGACAGAGAGAGACAGAGCATGAACGGGGGAGGGGCAGAGAGAGAGGGAGACACAGAATCGGAAACAGGCTCCAGGCTCTGAGCCATCAGCCCAGAGCCTGACGCGGGGCTCGAACTCCCGGACCGCGAGATCGTGACCTGGCTGAAGTCGGACGCTTAACCGACTGCGCCACCCAGGCGCCCCTCTACCCATTTTTTTAATGATCTAAATCTATTTAGGATTCTCCCATTTTAACCTCTGCCCTCTTCAACCATTGGCTTAGCTCCTTCCTTGTCTTTACAACCCTTACTATCTGAATTCTTGCTGTCTGAACCCAAGAATCAAATCTGAATTACAAGGTTTAAATATACTTGAGAGACTGGTCCATCCTAGCATCTCCCAATGCAAGTATGTGGATATCTCTGTAAGATTTACTTAAGGGACTTGTTAAAATAAGGGATGGTGGGCTCGACTCGTGGTGACTGACTCAGTGGGTCTGGATTAAGCGAGCATAATCAGTATTTTTCTAAAGTTGTCCTGTTACTCCTAATAAGCAACCAGATTTGGGAGCTCCTAATCACCATCTTCAAAATTCCTGTGATATCTGCAGCTGTGGATAAGGAATGAAATGTGTCTTCCATTCCCATCAGTACACTGACATTGCCCTTGCCAAGGTTGCTGATGAGTTTTAAACAGCTTAATTTACTAAGTATTTCTGAAATTGATCACCTCTGCTTAATTCCTACAACCACTGTGCTCAAGTTGGCATCATTCATCTTCTGGACAACAGCAATGGACTTAATGATTTTTCTATCTGTAACCCTCCAACCTAACTTTTGCACAGTCGTCACATGATTGATATGGAATTAAAATTAAATGATGTCACTATCTTGGTGAAAACTTTTCAATGTCTAATGCCAACAGCATAAAGTCTAAGCTTCTTGGCATGACATAAAGGACCTGCATGACCCAGCCTCTCCAGGTTATCTGTTGTCATTCTTTGCCCTGCACACATTCACCAGTGTTTCACATTTCTTTGCCTATTTCATGTAGATCTCTTTATAAGGAATAATGTGATCCTTCACCAGACTAACTCCTGTTATCTGTAACTCAAGTTATCTTTATCTTCTTTTCTTGGATGTCTCAGCTACCTTCCACTTTCTTACCTTTCCCAAGTTACTTGTCCTTCTAGGCATCATAACTCTGAGTAGTTCTCTAATGTTATACTTCTTGCACTGTGTTAATTTATTTTATCTACTTCTGTCATTAAAATGTGAGTTTCTTGGGGGGTGCGTGGGTGGCTCAGTAGGTTAAGCATCCGATTTCAGCTCAGGTCATGAGCTCACGTTTCATGAGTTCGAGCCCTGTGTCAGGCTCTGTGCTGACAGCTCAGAGCCTGGATCCTGCTTTGGATTCTGTCTCCCTTTCTCTCTGCCCCTCCCCTGCTCACGCTCTGTCTCTGTCTCTCTCAAAAATAAACAAACATTACACAAAATTTTTTTTTAATGTGAATTTCTTGAGGGCAGAGCCCCTTTTATTTGTTTACTTTCACTTCTGGTGCATAGTAAGTTTTTGAATAAATAAATATTGAGTGAATGAGTCAACAAATACAATAGAGAGGTTTCAGCTTTTGTCATACTGATTTATCTGCAGCATATGATCTTGTTTATTGAACATTCACTGTGTGCCAGGCACTCTTAGGCCGCTGAAAGACGTTAATAAGTGAACAAGCATACTCCTGGTCACTATAGAGCTTGTGGAATAGTGAAAAGATCAACAACAAACAAATAAATAATTATAAATTATAAATTTATATAAATTATATACTTATAATTAAGTATAATTATAAATCAGTATGGTGCCATGATAGAGATGATCTTAACACAATGCTGGAGCATGACAGAGAAGAATATTATTTATAGGTTTATCAGGGAAGCCTGTCGGATCAGGTGACACTTTAGCTGAAGGAAAAGGAGTCAGCCCTGGAAGAGTTAGGAAAAAGCATTCCATGTAAAAGGAACAGTATGTGCTAAGTCTCTGTGGCATTGAAGAGCTCTGTGTGTTGGGGGAGCTTAAGGTAAGTTGGGTTAGGGGAAAGTATGGTAAGGAAAAGTGGCAGAAGGGAGTTTAGGGGGTTTTGTTGCTGTCAAAAATAGTTTACATTTTTGTCTCAAGTGCAATGGTAAGGAACGGAAGGAAGGGTTTTAATTAGGATAGTGACTTATATCTGATTTATATCTAAAAAAGATCACTCTAGGAAAGTGCTGTTTAAGACTTTAGTCATAACCTCATGTGGCTAATGCTACTGAATTTACAACTTTATGTAATTTTAAACCTAAATTTAAAAGCATAATTGATTCAGTTATTGGATAACTCATTCTGTGTTTTGAAACTTTTTCAACCATAAGTTTATAACATTAAATATAGATCAAGTATTTCTGATGAAAATTAAACTTCCAAGTAGAGATGTGCAATAAGATGTAAAATACATACCAAATTTCAAAGTCTTGGTATGAAAAGAAGATGTAATTGTCTCATTAATTGTTTATATTGATTACATATATTGAAATAATTATATTTGTGGTGTGACTGGGCTAAATTAAAATGAACCGTCAGATTTAACTTGACTTGTTTCTTTTCATTTTTTGGTACATGTGGCTACCAGAAAATTCAGAATTATTTATGTGACTCAAAGTATGTTCCCATTATTGGTAGATGCTGTGAAGATAATAGACTGGAGGCAAGCAAAGTAGCATCAGGGAGATGGGTTACTAAACTTTTGCAGTTGTCTAGGTGGGTGATAATGACAGCTTTGATTAGGTGGCAGCAGCGAACATGGAGAGAAATGTCAAGGTTCTGTATGTATTTTGGAAGTGGAGTCATTATGAATTGTTGATGGATTAGATAGGGGAAGGGCGGGATAAAAAATTACTTAGAGGTTTTTAACTTCTGACTAGATGGGCAGTGTTGCCATTTCCTGAAATGGGGAAGACTGAAGAAAAAGTTGGGAGCTGCATATCAAGAGTATGGGTTAGGGCATGTTAAGAGCCCGTAAGATATCCACATGGTTGGATATGAGAGTCTGGAGCACAGAAGAGAGTTTAACTGAAGATATTAATTAGAAGTGGTCAGTATTTCATTGATGTTTAAAACTTCAAGAGTGTGCAGTAAAAACTATAAAACATCATTGAAATAAATTTAAAAAGACCTAAATAAATGAAAAGTCTGTATTTATGAATTGGAAGACTTAAAAATTGTTAAAATAATAATATATTCCAAATCAACCTGCAGATTCAATACAATCTCTATAAAAATTCCCTAATTCCATAACTTACTACAAAACTGCAGTCAGTACTCAAAAACAGTGTAGTATCTGGCATAAGGATAGACATAGAGATCAATAGAAATAAACTATTATATTTATGATCAGTTGATTTTTGACAAGAGTGCCAAGACAATTCAATGGAGGAAAGAGCATCCTTTTCAACAAATGGTACTAAGACAATAGGATATCCACATGCAAAAGGATTTAGACCCCTGTCTCAAACCATATACACAACTAACTTAAAGGGATCAAAGACCTAAATGTAAGAGCTAAAAACTATAAAACTCTTAGAAGGAAACGCAAATGTAAATCTTGGTGACTTAAGATTCAACAGTTGTTCCTTAGCTATGATATCAAAAGTACAAGCAACAACAACAAAAACATTAGATAAATTGGGATTCATCCAAATTGAAAACTTATGCGATCCCTGGGTGGCTCAGGTCATGATCTCACTGTTTACAGGTTCAAGCCCCATGTCGGGCTCTGTGCTGACGCACCTGGAGCCTGCTTCCGATTCTGTGTCTCCCTCTCTCTCTGCCCCTCCCCTGCTCACGCTCTGTCTCTCTCTCAAAAATAAATAAAAAAAAATTTTTTTTAATTGAAAACTTCTGTGCTTCAAAGGGCACTATTAAGAACATGAAAAGACGACCCAGAGAATGGGGGAGATTTGTTTGTAAAGTATACATCTGAAAGAAATAGTGTCCAGAATACATAAGGTGCTCTTATACCTCAACAATAAAAACACAATAACCCAATTTAAAGATGGGCAAGGATTTGAATAGACATTTCTCCAACACTTCATGAATAGAAGATGCCTTTCCATTTATTGATGTCTTCTTTAATATCTTTCAGTGATGTTTTGTAGTTTTTGCTATTCGATCGTAAAGTTTTAAATATCAATGAAATACTGACAACTACTGTTTAATATCTTTAAACTCTCTGTACTCCAGATTCTCATACCCAACCACCTGAATGTCTTATAGGTTCCAACATGCTCAAATCTACACTCTTGATATTCAACTCCCTATTGCAATAACTCTCTGCCTAACTCTACTTACCTTTCTTTCTTTCTTTCTTTCTTTTTATAAAGTATTTTTTTAGTGTTTATTTATTTTTGAGAGAGAGAGGGAGAAAGAGAGAGAATGAGAACAAGAACGAGTGGGGGAGGGGTAGATAGAGAAGGGGACAGAGGATCCATAGTGGGCTCTGCGCTGATAGCAGAGAGCCTGATGTGGAGTTCAAACTCACGAACTGTGAGATCATAACCTGAGCCAAAGTCAGACGCTTAGCTGACTGAGCCACCCAGGTGTCTCCCCTACTTACCTTTCAAGATACAGCTATCACCTCTTTTCTTGGGAGCCTTCACTAAGCTCACAGGTAGAAAGTGTTCACTAATATGTGTTGAAAGACTGGGGATATTCAGAGCCCTGTTGAACTGATGAGCTCTTTGAACACAGAAGAATTATCCAGAGAGGATAATTTTTGTATGTACAAAAAGCCAAAGGCCTTTGTATTTACGTGGCTCTCTGACTTTGTTTACTCATCTGCAGAACAGAAATAATATACATGATCTCAATTCTTTTAACAAAGTCTAAAAAGTGGGTTTTAAACGTCTAGTACATAGACTTCTCAATAAATGATAGTTTAACGTTTATTTATTTTTGGGACAGAGAGAGACAGAGCATGAACAGGGGAGGGGCGGAGAGAGAGAGGGAGACACAGAATCGGAAACAGGCTCCAGGCTCTGAGCCATCAGCCCAGAGCCTGACGCGGGGCTCGAACTCACGGACCGCGAGATCGTGACCTGGCTGAAGTCGGACGCTTAACCGACTGCGCCACCCAGGCGCCCCAATAAATGATAGTTTAAAAAATATTAGCAAAACATGTCTAAAAGATGATCTCCATTTCAAGAATTGCAGACACCTGCTTTATTTAAAATGCTGCATTTTTTTGCATATTTAAGACAAATTATGAAGACTTATGACTGAACGCTGTTTTTCTAAAAGGTAGTATTTCTTCAGAATGATGTGTATGCTTCTTGGTTTAGACCCATGGGTGGGTGAATGGAGAGATACATTTGGTATAGAAGGGAAATATGCATATTTAGACCTATCTTGCACATCTTCCATTAAGGTCTCTAGCTGCCTGAACATTAAGGAGCTGTGCCAGTGAGGAGGACAAGAAACCTGATAACTGGTCTTGTGATTAAAAGGAGCTAACAGAGGACCTGGGGGCTCAACTGATTGAGCGTCTGATTTCAGCTCAGGTCGTGAACTCACAGATTGTGGGTTCAAGCTCCACATTGGGTTCGCTGCTGTCTGCCTGTCTGTGCAGAGCACACTTTGGATCCTCAGTCCCCCTTTCTCTCTGTCCTTCCTCTGCTTACATTCTCTCTCTCAAAAATTAAAAAACCATTAAACATTTTATTTAAAAAAAGGAACTAACAGAGCTTATGATAAGACTTGCAAGGGTAGAGAGCCAACTATCAGTTGTCTATAGAACAGACAGGACTTGTGGAAGCATAGTGTATTAAGTGGAGGCCCCTGAGCTTGGAAAAGGGTCTTTCATATCAGGCTGGAACCAAGACAAGCACAAAGAGGTTATAATTTAGATACATGATATGCATACAACAAACACCTCTATTTGGAATGGGGTACAACATTTATTCAATTGTCATCGTGTGGCTTGTTTTATTCAGTGGCCTCTCTCTCTCTCTTTTTTTTTTATTTATTTTTTTTTTAATTTTTTTTTTTTCAACGTTCATTCATTTTTTGGGACAGAGAGAGACAGAGCACGAACAGGGGAGGGGCAGAGAGAGAGGGAGACACAGAATCGGAAACAGGCTCCAGGCTCTGAGCCATCAGCCCAGAGCCCGACGCGGGGCTCGAACCCACGGACCGCGAGATCGCGACCTGGCTGAAGTCGGACGCTCAACCGACTGCGCCACCCAGGCGCCCCTCTCTTTTTTTTTTAAAGTTTATTTATTTTGAGAGAGAGAGAGAGAGACAGAAAGGGAAAAGAGGCAGAGAGAGGGAGAGGAAGAGTAAGGGGGGAGGGGCAGAGAGAGAATCCCAAGCAGGCTCTGTGTTGTTCATGCAGAGCCCATGAATTGTGAGATCATGACCTGAGCTGAAATGAAGAGTCCAGTGCTCAGCCAACTGAGCCACCCAGGCACCCCTCAGTAGTTTCTTTCTTTCTTTTTTTCTTTCTTTCTTTCTTTCTTTCTTTCTTTCTTTCTTTCTTTCTTTCTTTCTTTCTTTCTCTTTCTTTCTTAAAAAAATTTTTTTTAATGTTTATTATTTTTGAGAGAAAGAGAGAGCAAGCAGGGGAGGGGCAGAGAGAGAGGGAGACACAGAATTGGAAGCAGGCTCTAGGCTCTGAGCTGTCAGCACAGATCCTGATGCGGGGCTCAAACCCACAAACCATGAGATCAGGACCTGAGCTGGAGTCGGCCGCTTAACTGATTGAGCCACCCAAGCATCCTGCTTCTCTCTTTAAAAAGTGGTATACAGGGGTGCCTGGGGGACTCAGTTGGTTAAATGTCTGACTCTGGGTTTTGGCTCAAGTCATACTCTCCTTTGTGAGATTGAGCCCCAAGTCAGGCTTTAAGATTCTCTCTCTCTCTCCCTCTGCCCCTCCCCTGTTCTCTCTCTCTTTCTCTTTCAAAAAAAAAAGGCATTAAAATTGAACATTTGTTAATCATGTTTTCTGGGGCACCTGGGTGGCTCAGTCGGTTGAGTGTCTGACTTCAACCCAGGTCATGATCTTGTGTTTTGTGAGTTCAAGCCCCACATCGGGCTTTCTGCTGTCAGCCTTTCAGTGCAAGGCCACTTCAGATCCTCTGTCCCCCTCTCTATACCCCTCCCCTGCTTGCACTCTCCCAAAAATAAATAAATATTTTAAAAAGTGTTTTCTTAATGGTTTGTATTATTATATTAGAGATGCTTTAATTGTTAGATTTTGCTTGCCAAAAGTTTCTAGTTTAAAATTTTTTTATTATGTTGCTTGAAATTCTAATTTAGAGCAAGAATCTTTTTGTATGCCTAAATTGTTTTATAATTGAAAGGAATCATCCCTTTATTTGCCTTTTAAACCACAAGCATTTAATATCTAGCAGGCTTTCTTAATTGAGGAGAAACATTTCTGTAATTCATAAGAAATTAGCTATCATCCCTGCAAATAAAACCATTTTTTAATTTAAATTTATTTATATCCTGCTTTTCCATAAAGGATTTGAGGTGGCATCCTACAAATCATATTCATTCATTTATTCATTTTTTTGCAACAAATATTTATGGAGGTACTGGACATATAAAATAAAACAATAAAGTAAAATAGAAGTGAAGAGGCAGGGCCAAGAAAAAGAAGTAACTAAGACCAAGAAATGAAGAATAGAAAATTTCCAAACATAAAGATTAGCATAATAGTAGAATTGGATACATGTAAGCACCCTGGTAGTTAGGTGAAAAAGAGAAATATGGATCAGTCAGATAGTTTTGTTATCAGAAAAGAGGAAGAAGAATATTCATATAGTTTCCTCTAGAGCAGAACAAAAACAATTTCTCATATTTTATAACTACAAATAGTAGTTTCTTTCCTCTATGATCTCACCCATTATCAGGGTTGAGCTGGGTAAGTGACTTTGGGACTTTGAGCCTGGATCCCATTCTCATATTTTCAGATACATGCTGCAATTTCTTTCAACTTAAATACTCATAGTTTTATTAATAGATTCATATATTTCCCAAATAGCTCATTTCCTATGTGTATTGATGGACTTGGCTGTTCTCACAATCAATAAACCTTGAAACTTTCATATTTTCTTCAATTCTCCTCTCCCTGTATCTACTATATTTTGTGGGTTCTACTTGAGTGATGCCTTTGTTCCCTGATGGTGCTTTTCTATTTCTGTTGCTACTGTCCCATTTCAGGACTTACTTTCCTCTTCTCTGATCTATCACAACAGCTTCTTATTTTTTCAATGGTTATTTATTTGTTTTGAGAGAGAGACACAGAGCATGAGCAGGGGAGGGGCAGACAGAGAAAGAGAGAATCCCAAGCAGGCTCCACACTGTCAGCACAGAGCCCGACACGGGGCTCAAAACCAAGAACTGTGACATCATGACTTGAGGTGAAATCAAGAGTTGAATGCTTAACCAACTGAGCCACCCAAGTGCCCCCACAGTAGCTTATTTTAATAGTGTGTCTGGTCAACTCCCTTCTAAATCATCTTAAATAGTCTTGCACAACCCTAATCACCACCATTCCCTTTTTCTACATGATAAACTCCTAACTTCTTGGCATGGTGTTTAAAGCTTTCCATGACCCAGCCACCAACTACTTTTCAGCAGTGTCTTGTCTTCCTCTCATTCACACACCATAGGTACCATTTTCTGGAACATTTGTAGTTTCATCCCCTTGTGTCATTACTCATACTGCTTGTTCCATGTAGAATGCTTTTTGCTCTTCTTGTTCCCCCCATTTTATTTTATTATTAAAAAAAATTTTTTTTGTTTATTTGTTGAGAGAGAGAGAGAGAGAGAGAGAGAGAAAGAGATCACAAGCAGGAGAGGGGCAGAGAGGAGAGACAGAGTCCCAAGGAGGCTCTGCACCGTCAGCAGAGAGCCCAGTGTGGGGCTCAAACTCAGGAACTGTCAGATCATGACCTGAGCCGAGACCAAGAGTTGGACACTTAACTGACTGAGCCACCCAGGTGCCCCTTGTTCCCCCCATTTTCATTCAGTTTATTAACGCTTTATTGTTTGCTGTATACAAAGGTTTGTACTAGCTAATGTAGATTCAGAGATGCGAATGATGATCCTTTCTCTCAAAGATCTCACACAAGTATAGAGAGGAATTTGTTGGTAAGTTGAAGTTTACATATTGCTTCCCCTATGAAGCCTTCCTAAGGTCTTTTTAAAAAAAATTTAGGTGCATGTGAGTTTCCAATAAAGTCTTTTAAGCTTTGTGTATAGCTGCACACGGAGCACAGCCTTTGAAGTTAGCAGGAACTCCACACGGTGTATGAAGAATGGTCTTCATGGAATGGTCTGGGCAGGAATAGGAGTCAGACCTTCAGTGCAGGCCTCCCCAAAGGATAAGTGGGATGAAGAGCAGGCTTGGAACAGATTTGAAGCAAACATATCCATGTGAGAGGTGATGGCTTTTGAAATTAGATAGAATTCTGTCTAGTCTTGTGGAAGTGGTTACTGCTTAAGTAATTAAATACTTCTCTCACTGTCCCTATCGTGATGATTTCACTAGAAAACCTGTATTTCATGTGGCTGTTCATGCTCTGAACTTCAAATATAGAAGTCCTGTCTGTACTAATCTCTGACAGGTCACATCATGTTCGTCCAGTCCATGACTCTTCTGCTAATAGGCACCCAAGTAATGTGCTATGGAGAGATGCAGGGCAGATGGTTTTCCTTTCAGATGTTAATTCTGAACTAAGGTTAGATGCTCCCAAAGTATTTTTCATATATTTATGATATTGTCACATAAATTTTTCTGCATTTCCTTTGAATCTACTTTTATTTAAACCTAGCCTCTTCTTGGAATAGTATATACTTCATGTTTATAATCTACTTTAAAAATTATTAACAGACCCGCAGTTACATGCTTGAGTGTCAAAGGGAATCCCTGTTATTCTAGTATTTGGCATTTGTGGAGTTTACTTCAGTGGTATCTTTGGTCATGTATCATAAATACATGTTTATATAACTGTGTTTTAACATATCCTACCATATTTTATCCATCAATTTTATCCATAATTTTAAGATGCTCCATTATTTTATATATAGCTGAGAAAGAAAAAGAAAACCACTGTCAGTTAAACACAGTGCTTTCTTACCACTTAGAATTTTTGTTTTGTACTTCCTGGAAAAGCTCTCAGACTTTAGAAATAGATTTTTATCATATGTCACTCATATGCATACATAAGTTGTAAGATGTAAATGAAATAAATTGATAATTATTCCTCAAATTTGTCCACATTGGGTTCAACTCATGAATTACTCTTCAATGCATTGATTGACATCTGTGTTTTTCCACCCAGAATCATCCTCATGCCATTAAGAGTGTTGGTGGTGAAGCATTTCTTTCTTTTTTTCTTTTCACATGTTTATTTATTTGCAAAAGAGAGAGCATGAGCAGGGGAGAGGGAGAGAGAGGGGGACAGAGGATCCCAAGTGGGCTCTGCGCTGACAGTGGAGGGCCTGATGCAGGGCTCAAACTCACAAATCATAGGATCATGCAAAGTAGGACACTCAACTGACTGAGCCACCCAGGTGCCCCAAGTGGTGAGGCATTTCTTAAAAAGGTACTTCTTGCTTGAGCGATAGTAGTGTTATTTTTTTAAGAAACAGGAT
This sequence comes from Lynx canadensis, assembly GCF_007474595.2. NCBI lineage: Eukaryota > Metazoa > Chordata > Mammalia > Carnivora > Felidae > Lynx > Lynx canadensis. Next base: position 13,971,320 of record NC_044319.2, read on the forward strand.
CTCTTAGAGCTGACCACTTTTGCAATTCTTTTGTTCATGCCCTGGGACCTACCCTCCCTAATGAAGGTGTCAAGTGGTGTCCTGAGCACAGCTCATGGCATTTCAAGCATCCGTCTTTCTCTGTGGTCTGCACAGGCCAAGGGGCAGAAACTGTAACGCCCTGAAGTACTTGGTGTTAAGCCAAGTGATTTTTCCTGTTTTCAACCTCAGCACTGCAATGTGTGTGTTGTGTGAATGAGTGGAAATTTTTGAGCAAGAAATAGCTTCACGCCATATCTATTTGAAATGCTCAAATCCACCTATTTAATAGGATCTTTGCAGACATGCATAATTGAGTTAGTGATGTCACACTAGACAATTTTTCAGGCAGAAAGAAAGGAGAATTAGCTGTCTTCTAACTCTGGCTTGTTTTATTAAGCAAGAAGTAGCCTCTGTATATTGAGAAACAGGTTTTTATTTTCTTTCCTTCACTGATAGAGCATTTGCAATGTGAAAAGGAACAAAAGAAACTTCTTGGTGTCCATTATACAGTTACTTAAATTATAGTTGCCAGGCTAATTGTTCTTGCATGTACTTTTTTTTCTTAAGGCTGTGTATCTGAGCATGATATGTTTGATCTTTGGAAAAGCCATTTTGTGAATGCTTTTGGGCACAAACTGTTACTTTTCCCTCTGAATTAAGGTATGCAAAGACAGCTGGCACATGGCCCAAGTGCAATTCCCTTTGCCCTCCCCGTGGGTGGTGCCTTCCACATGCCTGAGGAGTTGTCACCTGCTTGCTCAGAGCTTGGTCCCAGAGGATTTTCGCAGAGTTCAACTTTCCTAAGATCTTTTGTGTGTGATTTTCATTCTTGATTCAGTTTGTCTATTCAGAGGCATTTCCTCATGAGGGAAGCTGGTAGTTGTAGCTGTCATTTGTAACTCACTGTTGAATTGTGTTGTTTTACTCTAGAATTCCTCTTCTCTAGTTTATACTAACCATGTTTTTCCTGTACCTATATCCGTGTAAAAATGTAAGCTTTTGACCTGAAAATTTCTGGCCATTCACTTTTTTCTTTTTCCATTTACTTAATTGCAAATGGATTCATATCATGACTGATGATCATTAGTTTTCACTGAAGTATGATGCTGGGTTATTACTACTAAAATATTTTACTGCTCTGCCTTATTTTTATTGCTCAAAAAATTAATGCTCATAGGCAATAATTATTTCATGCTACCTCAAGGCAGAAATCAACTTATTGCCAATTACTTTCAGTTTACTTTTTTTTAATGTTTATTTCTTTAAAAAATTTTTTTTTTAACATTTATTATTGAGAGACAGAGAGAGACAGAGCATGAGCATGGGAGGGGCAGAGAGAGGGGAAGACACAGAATCTGAAGCAGCTCCAGGCTCTGAGCTGCCAGCACAGAGCCCAATGCAGGGCTCGAACTCACAAACCACGAGATCATGACCTGAGTCGAAGTCGGACGCTTAATCGACTGAGTCACCCAGGTGCCTGAATGTTTATTTCTTTGTTTTGGCAGAGAGAGAGATAGGGAGTGAGCAGTGGAGGTGGCAGAGAGAGAGGGAGACAGAGAATCCCAAGCAGGCTCTGGGCTGTCAGTGAAGAGCCTGATGCTCATGAACCTGAGTCAAAATCAAAAGTCATACACTTAACTGACTGAACCACCCAGATGCCCCACTTTCAGTTTACTTTAACCTTCAACCAGTTAAAGGTGGAGACTGATAACTTTTACATGGACTCAAGTTAATTTTTAAATATGGAAAGTTCTGATATTTTTATATTTATTATTTATTTATTTATTTATTAAATTCTTTTTTTTTTTAATGCTTATTTATTTTTGAGAGACTGAGAGAGCGCAAGCAGGGGAAATGACAGAGAGAGAGAGGGAGACATAGAATCCAAAGCAGGCTGCAGGCTCTGAGCTGTCAGCACAGATCCCAGTGCGTGGCTTGAACCCACAAACTGCAAGATCATGACCTGAACTGAAGTTGGACACTTAACCGACTGAGCCACCAGGCGCCCCAGGAAGTACTGATTTTTTTAAAGTTTTTATTTATTTATTTATTTTGAGAGAGAGAGAGAGAGAGAGCACATGTGTGAGTGGGGGAGGGGCAGAGAGCGAGAGAGGGAGAGAGAATCCCAAGCAGGCTCCGTGCTGAGCTTGGCTTATTCCCACGACTGTGAGATTATGACCTGAGCTGAAATCAGGAGTCAGATGTTTAACTGACTGAGCCACCCAGGTGCCCCAGTTCTGCTGTTGTCTATAATTTTAACTATAACTTATGTCTCACATTCAGTTTTCTTCACCACTAATTTGGGTTGTAAAGCCATAATTAGGCACCATTGGTGGGAGCTACTGAAAGTGCATATGTAGTGCCTAGGAAGATATAAATGTCCATTGAAGAACTAGCCTTTCAGTCAAGGTTCAGTTGGCTTGTCTCAGGGCCTGTTTAAATACTAGTATCCTGTTATTATGTTTTCCATTATTGTGAAAATATTGAGAAATAATGCTGGTTTGTATTCCCTGATAAAAGGAAAATTGGTAACATATAAAATTGGTAAGTGATATAAAGTAAAATTGGTAACATATATAATTTTTATGGATTCTCATTATATCCTCATTAAGAAGACAAACTTTAGGTGGAACTAATTTTAAAACTAATGTGTTTATTTTTTCATTGTGAACTAGTTGATGATCAGGGAGTCTTTTGCTCATTTGGGACTTGTAAGCCTTTGAAGTCTCTTATGCATGTTCAGTGTTCAGTTCCCTGAGATAAAACGTGAAGTTGATCTTAGTTAAATAGGTTTCTGTTGGACACTTACTATATGCCAGTCACTTTGCAAAATAGATTATGTATCAAAAAGCTGTACAGAAGAGTTCCTGCCCTCAAAATTATGTTCTGTTGGGGGAAAGATAAGACATGAAACAGTGAGAAAACAGCATAAGACTATAAAATAAAATGCTAAACTGAAATCAATCAGGTAGCAAAACAGCCTATCTTGTAATGGGCAATTTAAGGGGAAATAGACCACTTAGAAAGATAATATCTAGGGAGAGTTTATCAAAGAGGGATCACTTAGGTGGACCCTAGAGGATGATGGGATTTGGGAAGACAGAGAAAGGTGGAAGGTGTATCTGGAGGAGGAATGGCATGAACAAACACTTGAAAACATGAAAAAAGTCTGGCATGTATAAGGAATAGCTTAATCACAGTGTCGAGTACGTGCTAAGAAGGGAAGATTCTAAATGACCTCAAATGCTGTGAGTCAAAATTTTGCATTGGACATTGTCACAAGTGATGGGGCAGAGGGGGCCATTTAGGGTGGAGGGAGATCAGGGAGGAACCAGTATAGATTGTTGGGAAATGGAGCGACCTGATACATAACTATGTACTCATCACTCTATGCTCAGTGCCTAGAACTACAAGAATGGATGGATACATTGCCATCGGGGACCTGATTTTTCAAAATGCTGAACAATTCTTCATAAAGTTACAAACAAAACAAAGTACAGTCTTCTCTCCGCTCACATGGTAGTTTTCTTCCCTGAAAATTCCATGTATTGCCTAAATCCTTGTTTATATATAAAACAGAGTTAGGCTTCAGCTCAGATAATTTTACTTACATGAATATGTAGCAAAAGATTGGAAAATCATGCAGGATGCAGGATAATTGTTCAGTGTATAGGACTTTTCTAAGAATTCAGGATGTTTAACACTTCTGGTTCTGCAATCACTGTGAAACACCCCCACAAATTTCTCAGTAGCCCATTGATAACCACTGCTCTATTATTCTATCAGTGACTTATGTAATTTAAATAGCCTAATTTCCTCTTTTTGTTTAGATGTTTGGTTTTTCTTTTGTTTGTTTCTTACCTGACAAAGAGAACATTTAAAATGTAATTCCCTAATAAGTCAGAGATTAAGTATTAATTGTTTTCTCTAGGAAGATAAATTTTGTGGGTTTAAGAGTAGTTTTTTTTTTTGTTTTTTGTTTTTTTTTGTTTTTGTTTTTTTTTTACTCCATTCAATATAGCCAACAGTTGCTAAGCCCCTACCAACTGCCAGGTACTACCATGCAGGTATGAGCTATGACCTCTGCTCTCACGTAGCTGGCTAATAGCTCATCAGGCAAGTCAGATGTATGATAGAGAGTGTGTGGAAAATTTGAGAGATGACGAAAACCTGGGAGCATTGAGAGAAGGTCAGGGAAGATGACAGAGCTTGTCAGATTTGAGTTAGGTCTTAAAGAACAAATATAATTTTAACAGGATTTTAAGAGTGCACTGCTTTGTAACAAAGTTGAATTTGAAATGAACTTCCAAGTTGTATTAATTATACAGACTTTGCGATGAATTACGAACTGCCAAGTATTTCCTGAGATGATAAAGCTTCTTTTTTGTCTCCTAGTCTCTAGATTTTTTTGTTTGTGTAGTTTACTTTTCTATTGTTTATCTTTACATCTTTCTTTCTGTTTTTTCCAGCTAGTTTTTGAGCATAGAAACTATGTCTTCTACTTCACTGGATCTCCCATAGTGTTGAGCACAGAGTAGCCACTTGGTGAATATTAGGTCTTACATATTGTCAAAATAATTTATGAATGAATGATTCTTAGTTGGGAATTGTTTCTGTATATTCTCCATTAGCATTTCCTAGGAAAAGTGAAGTCAAGATGTTAGTAATTGGGGCTAAGAGGACAGCTTCCTCCACTTTTGGCATGCTGGCTAGGCCCAGTTGTGCTCTGAATTTTTAAAACCATGTTGCTTTTCTCCCAGTCCCTTTTTTTAGGGAAGAGAACATTTGGAAAGCCAGTATCTGCTCTGGAAGTTCTAGAAATTGCCATCAGGAGGTCTTTTTCTAAATATCTGTTTCTCATTCAGGTCTAATTTGGACAAGATTTTTTTTTGTCTTTGGAATTGGTTGAAGAACAGGATTTTTTTATAGTTTATGTCAAATTTGATAATGTTTATAAAAGCATGTTATGAAGTATAAAGTATTATAGAAATTATTATTCTTTTTCTGTTATTAAGATTAAGGTAGGAGTATAATCATAGCAAGGAGGACCAAAATCATTCCATAATTACTCTTAGGGTTTGAGTTTTGTGTTTCACATAATTTGTAAAGACACTTGATCAACTTTGTTAGCTCACATTTTATTGTTGTAGTTATTGGATGGGATTGAATATTTGAAGATCTAATAGTGTGTTGACTTTAAAAAGTCAAGTCAAATCATACATTAAGATGAAAAAATCTTGAATAAGCTTCGCTTGCTGTGAAGCTACGTAATCTCTGTGACGCATTTTTCATCAGTAAAATATTATGTATTTTGTAGGGCTGTTGTGACTTTTTAAAATCAATATGAAGGACACAGCATTAATGTTTGGTGTGAAGTGCTACTAACATTTAAAAGGTTATTTAAGGGGTGCCTGGGTGGCTCAGTCAATTAAGCGTCTGACTTAAGCTTGGGTCACCATTCATGGGTTCCAGCCCCACGGCAGGCTCTGTGCTGACAGCTCAGAGCCTGGAGCCTGCTTCAGATTCTGTGTCTTACCGTCTCTCTGCCCCTCCCCTGCTCGCACTCTGTCTCTCTCTCAAAGATAAGTATTTTTACAAAATAAAAAAAATATTATTTAAAACTCCAAATTCAATAGATATTTATTTATTTATTGCCCATAAAACAATAAAAAATTCCTGTTCTCCAGGAGCTCATATTCTAACTGGGGAGTTGAATAAACAGTGGACATGATAAATAAGGAAATTATATGGTAAAGTGCAGGATGATTAGGGATTTGGACCAAAGAAAAGATAAAACAGGTCAAGGCAGATCAGGACTGTTCAGGGGGAAGAGGCACGGACTTGGAGATGACAACATTAATTGTGTCTCTCCTTCCTAGTTAGGAGTTGGCATTTCAGCTGACAAGATAAATTACTTAAATTGGGAGAAATTTGTCTCAAAGGACCAGGTAGCTTTTGGGGTGAGAAATAGACATGTCTTAAGGAAGCATTCTAAAGAACAGCTGTTAGGCTCTAGAAGCTGTGAAAATGCCTGATACTCTTAAGTGAGGTTTACGTATGAAAACGTATATGCTTTTTCTTTTCCTCTCCTCAGAAAGTAAGTAAATGGTGTTCTTTTATCTTTTCTTTCAATGACAATAAAATAAGCATTCCTAATGGTATTATCAAATCTTTCCTTAGGAGCTATTTCCGTTACTTCCTAATGGGTATAGCTGTAATCCAAACCAGAGGCACATTTATGTTGAGCCTCTCATTATGTGACATTATTGTTGTGAGTGTTTTCAAAAGTAAGAATGTTTCTGTTTTTCTTTTGAGTGTCACTTGACCATAGGATAGGAATGAATGTGAGAGGGCCTCTTGCCACAGTTAAAGTATCTGTTAAATTATATTACTTAATAAATGGTAGATAATTCTTTTCCTGGAACTCATTTGAAAACATACTGTAATGTAAGCTCAGCTTTTTCAGTTCCTAATCAGAGATGGTTGTTTTCCATAGTTAAATTTTTTTTTAATGTTTATTCACTTTTGAGAGACACAGAGAGACACAGCATAAGTGGGGGAGGGGCAGAGGAAGAGGGAGACACAGAATCCAAAGCAGGCTCCAGGCTCTGAGCTGTCAGCACAGAGCCCGATGTGGGGCTCAAACTCAGGAGCTGTGAGATCATGACCTGAGCTGAAGTCAGACACTTAACCGACGGAGCCACCTGGGCATCCCTGTTTTTCCATATTTTAAAATTGGATGTCAAATCCATATGCATATATACAAACACATGTATTTTTCAGATATCTAGGTTTTCAGATATTAAAATTGGATGCCATTAAAATATGTGTATATATCATGTATATGTATACATACATAAGCATATTTTAGTGATTAAGTTAATTTGGTTAATTTCTTAATTAATTGAAAGAATTGGGGAAACCAGCAGTTTTTATAATTAAATATTAATTTAAATTAAATAATTTGTGGTGTTTGTGCAGGTCAAAATAATTCAGTGTTTCACTGGTGTCTATGATAGTTCTTACGTTCATATGTTGTAGTCAGAAGGTATACAGTGGTTGATGAAATAGGGTTCTTGAAAATAATTTGAGGACTCTGCTTTTATCATCGAAATATGACATTTGAGTAGTTCATTAGTTGTCAAATGCACATGTGTGATTTGTGAGCCCAGAGTACTTGCACTTTTTCAGGAACTTCTAGAGTTCATGACTATTTTGTCTGAATTGGGTGTACTAAGGTTGCTAAAAAAACCAGTGTTACTCCATTGGAATGTGTGCAATTGTACCTTTCTTTCTTGGTTGCAGGGCTAATAGTATCTCTTTTTAAAGTCAAGTTGAAACATAGCATGTAAAAATAACACTGTGTAAGTTATGTTTGGACTCTGAAGGAGTAAACCAAATGTTTACTGACAGCATAATGTAGTATAGTGTTTAAGACCATTGAGCTAAGTCTGAACCCTTGGCTTCAAATCCTGTTTTGCCACTTATTACTAGCTGGGCCATCTTGGGCAAGTTACATTTTTATCTTCTGGCCTTTAGTTTCCTCATCTGTGAAATGATAATAATATCATTCTTATACTATTGTTGATTAGAGGGTAAATTAAGTTGGTATTTGTAAAGCAATTAGGACAGTGTGTGTTAGGCTCAGTCGGTTGAGCGTCTGACTTTTGATTTCCGCGCAGGTCATGATCTCAAGGTTCATGGGATTGAGCCCCTCGTCAGATTCTGTCTGCACTGCTTGGGATTCTCTGTCTCTTTCTCTCTTTGTCCCTCCCCCGCTGGAGCTCTCTGTCTCTCTCTCAAAATAAATAAACATTAGAAAAAAAATACCACAGCAAGTCTAAAAAAAGAGCCCTTACCTTTAAAGGAACATAGTTCAATTTTTACTGATAAAAATAGTATGCTATTTGGGATTGCTTCAAAATAATGTAGTAGGAGAGTGGGCCATGGAGTGGGTGAGAAGAGAGGTGAAATAAGATTGCTTGTGGGCTGATAATTGTTGGGGTGGAATACAGGTACATGTAGATTTATTACACCCTCCGCTCTACTTTTTTTTTTTTAATGTTTATTTATTTTTGAGAGAGTGAGAGACAGAGCACAAGCAGGGGAGGGGCAGAGAGAGAGACACACACAGAATCCAAAGCAGGCTCCAGGCTCTGAGCTGTCAGCACAGAATTGGACGTGGGGCTCGAACCCACGAACTGTGAGATCATGACTGGAGCCGAAGTTGGATGCTTAACCAACTGAGCCACCCAGACACTCCTTTTCTCTACTTTTATGTAAGCTTGACATTTTCCAAATAAAAAGTCAAAACAAAAAAAGGGACAGTTCTCCCCTTCTTATTCTTTTTTTTCCTCCCTCCTTCCCTCCCTTTCCTTCCTCCCTCTTTCCCTCCCTTTCCTTCCTCCCTCCTTCCCTCCCTTTCCTTCCTTCCTTCCTTGCTTCCTCTTGTTCCTTATGACTCCTTATCTAAATCTGGCATAAGATTTCTGTCTTTTTTGCTATTCAAATGCCACCTTGTGTAAAGTCTTCCTTGATAACCCCAGCCACATCCCATCTTTTTTCTTGTGACTAATTTAGCCCCCTGGGTCCTTTTTGGGTTTGTCTGCATACTGTATGGCTTTGTGGTTATTCCCGTTTGTGTCTTTTACTTCTCCTAGGCATAAGCTCCTTGGGGGCTAGGTCATCTTTGTAAATCTCATAGCAAACACATTGCACATCAAATCTTTGTTGAATAAATGGCATTTGTTGACTATATCTAGAAAGAGTCAAAATAAACAAAACAGCACTCCTTTTTTTGTGTCACAGTTGTTACTAACGTACCATGTTTCTGAATGAAAGAGCATTATTAAGATTTTGTAGTGGTAATTCCAAATAGGAATACTTATGGCTTTATATTGAAGTATTTTTGCTGTTTAGGCATTTCCTTTTATCCTTTCAAAGTCTTCATTTGGAAAGTTAATGTTGTTGAGGTTATTAGCTAAGTTACTGAACTATCCATCTAATCCTGGCATATTTGGAGTCTAAACATATGTAATACTTGTTTTCTATTTTATGGTTATGGAAAGTAAGATTTTCTTCCTATTCTGGGGACCCACATTATTTTTTTTCCATTTATAGACTCTAAAGAGTCTAGTATAAAATTAAAAAAAGTCTATATTGAAAACCTAAATTACAGAACTTTGTTTCGCTTCTGCATAGGCTCTGAAGCCATAGAAATAAATTTAAATAACCATAATTTTAGCCATCCAACCCTCCCCCATAGCACAGCTAAGCTTTCTTGGAACCATATGTAAGCTAAAGCATTTAGTAAGCTAAAGCATTATTTTATTTTATGTTTTAAAATATTTATTTATTTTTGAGAGAGAATGAAAGAGAGAGAGAGAGAGAGAGAGAGCACACGCACATGAGTGAGGGAGGGGCAGAGAGAGAATCCCAAGCTGTTAGTGCAGAGTTTGACACGGGGCTTGAATTTATGAACCATGAGATCATGATCTGAGCTGAAATGAAGAGTTGGGCCATTTAACCAACTAAGCCACCCAGGCGCCCCTAAAAGCATTATTAAAAAAAATTTTTTTTAGGTTTATTTTTTGAGAAAGAGAGAGAAACAGAGTATGAGTGGGGGAGGGGCAGAGAGAGAGGGAGACACAGAATCTGAAACAGGCTCCAGGATCTGAGCTGTCAGCACAGAGCCTGATGCAGGGCTTGAACCCACAGATCATGAGATCATAACCTGTGCTGAAGTCGGACACTTAACTGACTGAGTCACTCAGGAACCCCTAAAAGCATTTTAAACCCAAGAGTTTTATGTGTATTAAACATAATAGTAAGTGGAATATTTTTAAAGAAGAAAGACTGTTTTAGAGCAAAGAATTGTAATCAACCTCTTATTTAAGTATTTTGTAAATCTGCTTGTTATAAATTGAACTTATCCAAGGTGAAGACTCCACTCACCTTAGTCTTTTCTTCATGATAAATCTTTTTTCCTTAACTTGTTGCCTTGTAGTGAAATTGGCCTACCTTGAGTTTTACTTCAATCTCCTTTGCATTTACATCCTCTATAGAGGTGTAATCACCAGTGAAATAGTTAAGAGATGATACTAAAACAAAAAGAAACACTAAAGGACACAGATAATCTATAAGCTAAACGATTCAAGTTCCTAAAAAAATCACAGCAGGGTTCTATTGCCATGACTTTCTCACTTGCAGTGGAGAATGAATGGTCTCTGCCTTTCTCTGCTCCCTTGTTCCATCACCACCCCAGCTTCATGCTCTCATTAACCCAATTTCTTGACCTTTAGCTACTACACTGAAGAATTCAAATTCACAGAAGTGAATTGCCTCATTCATATCTGCAAGGTTCGAATCATGGTTAAATTTTAGGCGGGGCCTTTGATTATGAACTGGCGTGAGAGTGGATGTTCTTTAGTGAGGATCAGCACTTGCTAAGCTGTATTGTTTCATTCACTCATTTCCTCAGTTAGCTTTTCCATAGCACCGAGGCAGTGATTCTCCATGTAGTCATTGTGACACATTGTGCCATCTTTGGCTGACTAATGAAGTTCTGAGAGAATTTTAAAAAAGTAAAATTTTCATTTAAAAATATGCTGCATGGAATTAGTGAGAAGAATGAGGGGGCGGGTACTAAAGAAAAGCTGTCTAACAACTCCCCCAAATAAGGATCACTAATAGTTTCCAGAGGCTTTAATGATTTCTTTTCTGTTTGTTTTTTACATAGATTGGAGAGAAAAAAAAAAAAAAAAGATGTGAGAGCTTTCCTCCCTCAGACTCCTTGGGGATAAGGACCTTGTTTTCTATGCTGTTGTATCTTTCCTTGGCAACTAATAATGCATTTTTCACAAATTGAATAATCAGGAAACATTAATTTAAAATCCCTTTAATTTTTTTTGGAAGTTGATAAAAACTTGAATCTGCACATTGATAGGACTGTGGGAATTTATTCGTGAAAAAGGCTTGCAGCTGAGTCTTTCTTTCCTATAGTAGTGATTCTCCTGGTAGAAGGATCTGCTGAAGCATTTCTGTTTTTCCCATGAACTGGAGAACAAACTTGTATTAAGTGACAGAGATAAAAGTAAACCTCAGTGTATCAAACTACTTTTCTGCATAGATGGGAACCGAGGCTGTACTATTCATTATTCAGGGGAAAGTCATCATATTTTTGCATGAAAAGTATGTCATTAGTACCCTTAGGGAAAAAGAGTATTGCTTTGAGTCCTAGAGGTACTTGGTTACTGCTGGGACCTATTATCAAATAGATTCTATCTACCTCAATGAATAGATTTCTGACTTTGAAGGTCAGTTTTTTTAAAAATGGAAGAACCATAATTATACGAAAAAACAGAAATATGCTGAAGAAATTACTTATCTGATTAGATTCTCTGTCACTCTAGGAAATTATTATACTATTATACTATTCCATCCTTTATAGAAATTTCCTGGATTTAATGATAATGTATTTAATTTGATCTGTGACATTTTCATAATTAAACCTGTTGCCCCAAATCAAAATGAATGTATTTTTGGCTTATCTGTTAGTTTGAATCATTTATATCATTCCACCCATACTCATTTGCTAACATATATTCAGGGTCTACCTTATGAAAGGTGCTGCTTTGTTGTTCGAAGAAGCAAGGGTTGGAATTAGAACGTTTTTTGTTTGGTGTAGTTTTCAAATATCAAATAATGAGTTGGATTAAAAAATGACTTAACATGTTGAGTAGCTTTGATTTTAAAATCTAGGCTTCTCTTTGTTACCGCTCAGAAAAAAAATGAAGAATTAATGATATATTTTAGTCACTGCTATCTTTTGAGAGTCTAGATCATTTTAGATTACTTTGACTATTTGGAAACATGAAAGTGTTGAGGCAGTTGTATGTTTTCACATAATTGTCTTAATATCTATCACTCAAGGGTGTGGTTGCAGATAATGGAAACCACTCTAGCTATTTAAGCCAAAAAAACAATGACAAAAGGGATTTAACCTAAGGAATTAGGTGTTTGCTAATCATTGGAAGGGCTGGAGGATTAGACCTTATGCTGGGCCTCAAGAACTGGCTGTCAAGGGAACTACTACTGTAGTTATGTTTGGGAAGCTGGAGACTTGGGAAATCTTTATGCCAACTGCTGCTTTCACCACTTTCACCAGTTCCAGGAATCCTGAAGCAACTGTTGTGTTCTGGAATATTCTACTGTGGCTGTGATTTGTGACCAGACTGCTGTCAGCACTGTTAGCTTCAAAGCTTTGTTGCCTTCTAGATCTACACCAGCAAAACAACGCCTTGAGCACTGCTTCTCTCCCGCTTAATTTGACGCTGAATTCAGGTCTTACAGAAGTGCATCTTATGGTGAAAACTAAACTGCATGGAGAATGCTAGTTACAAGAGAGTCTGGGAAGTGAAGTTGTCTTTTTGGTGTTTTTTTGCTTGTTTGTTTGTTTTTAACATTCTAGCTTCTGCAGTATAGGAAGGCAAATAAAGAGAACCAGAACAGAAGTTGAGCTAGCCACTTGCTGTATCTACCACAAATGCTCTTGTGTTATTCCCTGTGATTGCTAGAAAATAATCTTAAATTTAGAATTTGACTGATTAAATGAAAGAAACAGTTTTCGGATACAGACTGTGTATGTTGCATTTAGGTCTCCGTGTATATTTTTAAAATAGACTTTTTTGTTTTTATTATCCAAGTGCAGAAGAACATCTAGTAATCATTAATTACATGGTCAGATGTGCCAGCTGGAATAATTCAGGTATCTATGTGTATTTATAGTTTAAATCCCATATGTCTTCTCTTCAGAACTTGGCTATCTTTTGAAATTATAACTTTTCCCACTGGTAATTATGCTAGTGCATTTAATTGAGATTATTTTTTTGGCCTACAGAGCATTAAGTAGAGTAAATGGAGCGTAAGCAACATTGGTTGAGTAAACAATAAATTAAAGAGTCTGTAAAGGTTAAATAGCATACTCTTGAATATTCTATGAAGTGAATTTTCCTTTCCATGGTGCATAACTGGCCTAACCCAAGGTCAGAAAGGCAGAACAAACTAGGATAAAAGAAACATTTGAAATGAACATGACTTATTATTATTTTTTTAAATTTTTTAATCTTACTTATTTTTGAGTGAGAAAAGGAGAGAGAGAGAGAGAGAGCGAGCGCATGAATGGAGGAGGGGCAGAGAGAGGGAGACACAGACTCTGAAGCAGGCTCCAGGCTCTGAGCTGTCAGCACAGAACCCCATGTGGGGCTTGAACTCGTTTACCTCAAGATCATGACCTGAGCTGAAGTCAGGAGCTTAAGTGACTGAGCCACCTAGGGACCCCAGCATTATGCAGTGTCCTGACTTCTGAGGCCATCTATTAAATATCTTATTTATAAATGAGGAAAAAGATTTGTAGATTCAATTGCTATAAATGTAGCTACTATATTACCTTCTTCTCTGGAATTAGAGAGGACTTCTCAGATTGCCTTTGCTAAAGGTGCTAGGGGGTACCTCTGTTTTATTATTTCTGTTTTGTTAATCATCCTTAAATATTCTCCTAGCACTTAGCAGGATCTTATTTATTTTTGGCTATGCATCTGTCTCTGTACCTCATTAGAATGCAAGCTGCATGAGGATAAGTGCTTCGCTGTGTTCCCTGCCCCCAGAGCCTACAACAGAGACTGGCACATAGTGGGTGCTGAATGTTTGGTTAAATGAATGAATTGTGAAACTACATTGGAATAGCAATCAGAGATCCAGTGTGTCATTCAATAGGAAATTAACTGCCCACCAGCACGATGTTTGTATGCTCCGTGCTGTTGGGAGATAATATCTGTCCTGCTGAGCCTTATATGTGCACAACTGAGCATGGGACCCAGCACCTAGTAAAATTTCAATAAATATTGGTTGAATAAATGTACTAACCATGACTTTGGCCATTAGACCTTTCTTATCATTAGTTTCCTTATTTTAAGAATGACAGGAGAGCTCTGATCAGATAATCTTTAAGTCTCCTTTTAGATTTAACATTCTGTGATCCTGTATCTATATACTTTGGTTAGGTTAGTTGTCTTTTAGTTTTTTGTTTTTTGTTTTGACTCCCCAAGAAAATTTTCTGTGGTCTGTTCTGTCGAGCAAGTTAAGTATTCCATGATTTCTATTATATATATAAAATGAATTAATTAAGGACATAAAATTTGCCTTCATTCAAGAATGTTGACATTAACAATATATGCTTAATGTATAGTGACTGTGTGTCTTGAATGGGACAGTACTTTATTTTTTCTCTATAAGCACAATTTATTAAATAGACATTTATATGGTGAGTTAATCTCATACTTTTACAAGATTTCTTATTTATAGAAATCACAAACCAGAGGAAAAAAATGCTTTGCCATGCCATGTGCTGTAATTTTTATCCTGAAAACTAAGGTCCTCATTGTGGCCTACTCCAGCTGTACTATAGTTGGTTGAAGATGGTTGCCCATGGACAGTAGGAAGAGATGCCTTCAGCGGGCATTTAGTTCAGATGCTCCTATTGTGGCAGCTCTGTGATTGTAGGAGATCATTCTTCCTTTAAGAAAGCTTGTCCATAGGGCACCTTGGGTGGCTCAGTCAGTTAAACATCTGACTCTTGATCAGCTCAGGTCATGATCTCGCCACTTATGAGTCTGAGCCCCGCATCAGGCTCGGCAGTGCAAAGCCTGCATGGGATTCTCTCTCTCTGTCTCTCTCTGCCCCTCCCCTGCTTGTACTTTCTCTCTCAAAAATAAATAAACATTTTTTTTTAAGAAAAAGAAAGCTTGCCCATGAAAATAATTAATGATGTTAGTGGCTTATAAAATTGTGTATGTTAGAGGAAAATGGAAACAACTAGATGTCAAACATTTGGTATATCCCAATAGACTAATATGGAGCCTGTAAACCTGATGGTAAAGAAGTATATTTAGTGCCAAAGAATCATATATACTGTTAAGTGGACAAAGAAGATATAAAACAATACGTGGAGTGTGACAATGTTGTTATGAAAGTATATGTGTAAAAATGTCTGGAAAGGTCTAAGATAAAATATTAAGACATTGTTGGGTGGTGGAATTGGAATTGATTTTTTATTTATATTAAAATTTTTTTATTCAAATGAGCGCATAGTACTTGTATTATAAGAAAATGATTACCAAAAATTAATTCCATGAGTTATCTACTGGGTGTTCTATTCAAAATCCACAGGCAGAATAAATTGTAAAGTACAAAGAAGTACAAAAAATATGCTAAATTTGACAAGGTATCTTGAATTATTTTGTGGATAATTTATTGGGAAGTATTTTTTTGGTTGTGAGTAAAATTAATTTTGTTGGAAACTGCCCAAATCTCCAAGTATAATAATGATTATTGAAATTCTTTTATTAAGAGCAGTTGTATTCATGTCCTGTGACTTTTCTTAGTATTTATGTAATAATAAAGCTACATTCACATTAACACTGGTTTATTTAATTTTTCAACCAGTTCTGTAAAAAATGTTTATTTATTCTACTGACTTATCACTTCTACCACAAAATATTATTCATATGTAAGATGGAATTAATTTTTAATGATGTGGATTTTCTGAGATGTAAACTTCTTTAATTTTGTGATCATGGTATTGAATATACATTAAGTATAAAGCAGAATAAACTTAAGATATAGCCCTTTCAGGAATTTAAAATTTGAGGAAATGGATAATGTATGGATAATGCTATTTAATATGAAAATTCTTCTGTCTAGTTTTGTCTTTTCCTGTAGAATGAGGCAGAGGGCTTAAGGGGTGCGTTTGACGGTTAAGCAGTTGGGAAAATTTATAGGACTGGGAAATTTCAGATGAGGTCATAGGAGACTCCAGGCAGAGGGCCTGGCCGAGCCACAAGTGGCATCATAGAGCCCAGCAGGGTCTGAGAGCTGGAGAGTCGGGATGAAGGCCGTGGGTGAAATATTATTCTGTGTGTGCTACTGAAATTGTAGCCTTCTTTCTGCAGTGTAGATATGCAAATGTAAGCATCCAGAGTGCTTGACTTTGATGTGTTGCCAGCACCTTTAGCCTTTAGTGGGTACTGAGTGGGAGAGATTCGAGAGTCAGCCAAGACATCTATTAATGAAGGGATTAATGAACTGGGTTAATGAAGGGATTTGTCCTTTTCCTACCTCAGTTTCTCCAAGGAGACAGTTTTATTGTTTGGCATGAAAACGTTACATAACATTCTAGGAACCAAATCTTTTCAGAATTTTCTTTATGATAATAAATTTACAATTACCAAAGATTTTTTATCTTTAAATTGATTTTTTTTAGATCTAGAGTTATATTTTTGGCTTTATTTTGAAATCATTTCAAATATAGAGGTGTTGCAAGAATGGTATAAAAACCTCCTGCATACCTTTCACCCAGATTCACCAATTTTTAATGCTTTGTACACATGGATGTGTGTTTTCGTGTACGATGAGAGTTGCTGGTAGATCATGCCCCTTTACTCTCAAACACTCCAGAGTGTGTTTCCTTAAAAACAAGGACATTCTCTTATTTTATTTTTTTAATTTTTTAAAATATATGTTTTTAAGTGTATTTAGTTTATTTTGAGAGAAAGAGAGAACGGGAGAGATCCGGAGCAGGGGAGGGTCAGAGAGAGAGGGAGAGAGAATCCCAAGCAGGCTTCATGCTGTCAGCATGGAGCTCAATGCGGGGCTCGATCCCACAAACTGTGAGATCATGACCTGAGCTGAAATCAAGAGTCAGACACTTAACTGAGCCACCCAGACACCCCTTATTTAATTTTTTAAAAGTAATCTCTACACTCAACATGGGCTGAAACTCACAGCCCTGGGATCAAGAGTTGAATGCTCTTCTGACTGAGCCAGCCAGGCATCCCCAAGGACATTCTATTATATAACCACCTAGACATTCAGTCCATATTCAAAATTTGCCAATTGTCCCAATAATATTCTTTAGAACATATTTCCCTTTGACTAGATATCCAAGTCAAAATCACATGTTGCATTTAGTTGCTGTGTCTTTCTAATTTTCTTTAATCTAAAACACTTTCCTAGCCTTTCCTTTTCTTTCATGACATTGATATTTTTGAAGAGTACAGGCCAGTTGTTTTATAGACTCTTAATTTTGGTTTGTATGATTCAATTTTTTAAACAAATAACTTTATATTTTAGTTTGAAAAACATGGAAATATAAGAAAAACATTCACCCATGATCCTGGTACCCAAGGATACTGTTGACATTTAGGCATACTTTCTTTTTTTCTCCTTTGAATTAATTTTTCTACATAATTTTTCTGCATTGTATATGCAATTTTTGTATCTGATTTTGGGAGAATTTGCCATCTCATTGAAGGCTCTTTGAAAGCATATTTTTAGTAGCTTCCTAATGTTCCTTATTATAGTTACACTAACATATATTTAAATATATTTAAATATATGTTGGGCGTTTGCATTGTTTCAGAAGCTCGGGACATTCCAGTCTTGAGTTTTGGGGCCTCTTTCTAGGTAAGGGTTTGCTTTCTCTCAATGTGCCAATCTATTTGTCTGCTCAGAGTGCTTGTCATACCATCTGCAGTGACAGTGCATTGTCATTTTCTCAGCCTGACTTTGGGGAGACCACAGGGAGCTGCATACAGCTGAGTTAAACAGATGTTCAACTTGGCTGCATCTTCAAGGTCTTATTTGGTCTCGGTGTTGATGAAGCTTCCTGGGCTCTGAGAGAGAGAGTTTTCTGGTTGAATGAACATTCTGTGGTTTCTCAGTGGAAACAGTTGCCCATGGATTCTGACTTGGTCCTGATGTACCCTCTAGGGGATTTGTGTTAATGATGGAAGAAGCAGAGCTTGGTTAAGTCTGTCACCTCCTGCAGTGGTTCTTTTCCTCAGAATAAAGGAGAAGAATATACATCATCTTCCTCTGTGATCCTTTTCCTGACAGTGCCTTGCAGCCTTCCACACGGGACCCAGCCTGGTTAATCACCCATTCCTCTGAATTATCCGGGTATCTTGTACTTAGGTGCATTATTACAGCCCTCATACTGGACTGTGTTTTCTTGTATACAAGTCTGGCTTCCCTATAAGCTTTTGAGTTTTATATCAGTTAGACTTTGCACTGCGACAAACCACATCAAAACTTTGTGGCTTAGAACAGCAGCCATTTATGTAGCTAATGATTTTGTGGAATCAGCAGTTTGGTCTGTGCTGAGTAGGGCTTAGCTGGTTTTTGCTGGGAGTCACTTATATGGACAACTGCTGGGTCAGAAGAGGCTGGCTGATTGATGATTGGGACACCTTAGTTATTCTCTTGTGGGCTCTCATTCTTCAATAGGCTGCTTGAACTTGTTGACATGACAGCCACAGGGTTCCCAAGAGCATCAAGAGGGCGAACTTTAATGTGCAGGAACTTATCAAGTTTCTGCTTCTAATACAGTTGCTACTGCCTCATTGTCTAAAATAAGTCATATGGCCAGCCCCAGGGTCAGTGTGGGAGAGAACTATCAAAGGGCATGGATAGAGGATATGTGAGCAAATGGAGCCATTACTCTAGTCAATCCACCACAGTTTCCTTGATGTTAGGATTTCATCGTACCCATCTAGGGTAGAAACCCTAGCTCATACCATGTGTTTGGCATGAGGTAGGTGCTTGGGTAATGTTGAACTGATCTGTACAGTTATTTTGACTCCTTTAGTGTGCCCCCAAACTTGAGTAATCTTTAGGATCCAGGGAGAGTGTTAAGGCAATGCTCTGGTATGCTGAGCTTAGGAGATGGCTGTTGGCTGGCTAGGAGTTGGAGGGGTCAAGGATGTGCCAGTGGGCCAGAGATGTCCCACCTAGAGATTACGCTCTACCTTCCTCTAAATCCTCTAAATCCTCTAAATCCAAGTAAAACGGACTCCAAAATTCTCTACCTAGATGGCCTTGAGTTACTTTCAGGACCTGTGTAGGTCTCTTTTCTTCTTCTTCTGAAGGCAGACTGCACCAATGTGTACCTCCTAGGCCCAAGAGGTGGCCAAGGGTTAGAGAGTAGATGGATCTTGGACTTGGGTTATGGTGCCTGTTACACTGCTTTGGAGGTTCCTGAGGGTGTGGAACAGAACGGGGGGTAGGATGAGATGTAGATAGGACCCAGGCTACAGGCCCCTTTGCCTTGGACTGCAAAGGTTGGGAGGTAGCCTAATCTGGGATATTAAAAGGCTATTGACAGTAGTGGGACTCTGCTAGGGGAGTACAGGCTGGACTGGTCTTAGCCTGAATTCTGGGAGGTTTGATTAAATCAAATGACTTCAGGAATATAATTAAATAAAAAACTGCTAAATAGCTATTTAACTTACTATGTTTTAGGGCAGCAAATGAAGTTGGTGCTTCTTTTGTGACAGTATGAACTGAAATGTTGGGTTCATGTTAATAATATGTGGAAAAATTTTGAGATTGTAATCTCTTTTAGGAAACATGTCAAGTTGTTAAGCTATTTTTTCTCTATAAGTGGTAGAGTATTTTATTTTTAATTTAAATGATTAGTCTATAGAGCCTCCCAGATAGTAATAAAATGAATACTGGGACAACTGGCTGGCTCACTCGGTGGAACATGTAACTCTTGATCTTGGGGTTGTGAGGTCAAACAGCATGTTGGGTGTAAAGATTACTAAAAAATAAAATCTTTAAAAGAAAAGAAAAGTGAGTACCAATTTATATGGGACTTTAGCACTTATAAATTTAATGGATATAGACTAGAGGGAATGATAACAGAAGTTCAGCATCATTTAAAATGGTTTTAAGAGACGGAAGACTCGAGGGCAGAGCAGATACAGGCATACCTCTGAGTTATTGCAGTTTTGGTTCCAGACCATTGCAATAAAGTGAATATCACAATAATGTGAGCCAAATGAATTTTCTGGCTCTCTAGTGCATATAAAAGTTATGTTTACACTATGTTGTAGTCTATTAACTGTGAAATAGAATTATGTCTAAAAAATGTGCATACCTTAATTAAAAATATTTTATTGCTGAAAAATGCTCACCATTGTCTGAGCTTTCAACAAGTTATCTTTTTGCCGGTAGAGGGTCTTGTCTTGATGTTGATGGCTGCTGACTGATCAGGGTAGTGGTTGGTGAAGGTGGGAGTGGCAGTGGCAATTTCTTAAAATAAGGCAACAGTGAAGTTTGCTGCATGGACTGAATCTTACTTTCATGACAGTTTGTAGCATGTAATGCTGTTCTATAGCGTTTCACCACAGAACTTCCTTCATAATTGGAGTCCATCCTCTCAACTAAGTTTAGGTAGTGTTCTAAATCCTTTGTTGTCATTTCAACAATCTTCATGGCATCATTATCAGAAGTAGATTCCATCTCAAGAAACCACTTTCTTTGCTTATCCATGAGAAGCCACTCCTCATCTGTTAGAGGTTGATCCTGAGATTCTAGCAATTTAGTTCCATTCTCAGGCTCTACTTCTCACTCTATTGTCTTGCTGTTTCCTCCACATCTGCAGTTACTTCCTCCACTGAAGTCTTCAAGACTTCAATCCCTCAAAGTCATCCTCGAGGGCTGAAATTGATTTCTTCCAAACTCCTATTCATGTTGATATTTTGACCTTTCCTATGAATCACGAATGTTCTTAATGGCATCTAGAATGATGAATCCTTTCCAGAAGGTTTTCAGTTGACTTTGCCTAGATCCATCAGAGGACTCACTATCTATGGCAGCTCTAGCCTCATAAAATGTACTTCTTAAATAGTAAGACTTGGAAGTTACAATGACTCCTTGATTTACGGGCTGTATAATAGCTGTTGTGATAGAAGGTGTGAAAACATTAATCTTGTATTACATTTCCATCAGAGCACTTGGGTGATTAGGTATGCTGTCAATGAGCAGTAATAGTTTGAAAGGAATATTTTCTTTTGACCAGTAGGTCTCAACAGTGGGCTTAAAATATTCAGTAAACCATGTTATAAATGGATGTACTCTTATATAGGCATTGTTATTCCATTTCTAGAGCATAAGCAGTAGATTTAGCATGATTCTTAAGGGCCCTAGAATTTTTGGAATGGTAAATGAGCACTGTCTTCAACTTAAAGTCATGAGCTGCATTAGCCCCTAAAAAGAGAGTCAACATGTCCTTCGAAGCTTTGAAGCCAAATGTTGACTTCTCTAATTATGAAAGTCCTAGATGGCATCTTCCAAAATGAGGCTGTTTCATCTACACTGAAAATCTGTTTAGTGTAACCACCTTCATTGTCTTAGGTCGATCTGCTGGAGAACCTGCTGCAGCTTCTACATCCCCAGCACTTGGTGCTTCACCTGCACTTGTATGTTATGGAGATGGCTTCTTTCCTTAAACCTCATGAACCAACCTCCTCTGGATTCAAGCTCTTCTTGTACAGCTTCCTCACCTCTCTGGGACTTCATAGAATTGAAGAGAGTTAGGGCCTTGCTTTGCATTAGGATTTGGCTTAAGAGAATGTTATGGCTGATTTGGTCTTCTTTCCAAACCACTAAAACTTTCTTCGTATCAGCAATAAAGCTGTTTCACTTTTTTATCATTTATGTGTTCACTGGACTGGCACCTTTTTTTTTTTTTAAGGTTTATTTATTTATTTTGAGAGAGAGTGAGAGAGACCGAGCGAGCGAGCGCTCGGGGGAGGAGCAGAGGAAGGGGGAGAGAATCCTAACCAGGCTCCAAGCTGCCAGCATGGAGCCTGACGCAGTGCTTGATCTCACAAACCAAGAGATCATGACCTGATGAAATCAAGAGTCGGATGCCCAACCTCCTGAGCCACCCAGGTGCCCCTGGAGTAGCAATTTTATTATTATTACTAAAAAAAATTTTTTTTCTAACGTTTATTTATTATTGAGAGACAGAGAGACACAGAGCATGAGCAGGGGAGGGGCCAAGAGGTGGAGAGACACAGAATACAAAGCAGGCTCCAGGCTCCGAGCCCGACGCGGGGCTCGAAACCACAAACCCCAAGATCATGACCTGAGCCAAAGTCCGAGGCTCAACCGACTGAGCCACCCAGGCGCCCCGTGGAGTAGCAATTTTAATTTACTTCAAGAATTTTTCCTTTGCATTCACAACTTGGTTGCCTGGGGCAAGAGGCCTAGCTTTTGGCCTGTCTCTGCTTTGGGCAAGAGTTCCTCACTGAGCTTAATCATTTCTAGCTTTTCATTTAAAGTGAGCAATGTGCAACTCTTTCTTTGACTTTAACACTAAGAGACCATTGTTGGGTTATTAGTTGGCCTAATTTCAGTATTGTTTTGTCTTAGGGAGGCCAGAAGAGAGAGAGATTGACAGGGAACAGTCAGTCAATGGAGCAGTCAGAATGCATATGACATTTGTGGATTAAGTTTGCTGTCTAATATGGGTGTAGTTCATGGTGTCCCCAAATAATTACAATAGTAACATCAAAGATCACTGATCACAGATCACTGTAAAAAATATAGTAACAGTGGAAGGTTTGAAATATTTTGAGAATTAGCAAAATGTGACAAAGACATGAAGTAAGCAAATGCTATTGGAAAAAATGGCTCTGATAGACTTCCTTGACAGAGAGGGTTGCCACAAACCTTCACTATGTAAAAGATACAATATCTGCAAAGATACAATATCCTTAACAAAGTGAAGTGCAATAAAAGGAGGTATGCTTGTATAAGAAACAACTGGGGTGGGGCTGGTGTTACTGTGGCTGAAATGAATTTTAATGATGCTTTCTTTTGTCTCCTCCCTTCCGCTACTCTCCTTCCCCCCTCCTTTTTTAAAGAATCCCCTCAGTACCTTCTTACCTGGAAAATTTTACCCTTGCCTTTGTTATTCATATTATACTTTTAGGAATTCTGGAATGTTACGGGAGGCCTTAAAGAAGAGTTAGAATCCGAGCTTATCATGTTCTGGCTGTGGCTTGAATTTGAAATAAGAAAGGGCAGACATAAAAATTTTAGTCTTCTAATCTGAGGATTAAGTTAAGAAGTCATTAGCATTGAACATGTGTCTAGTAATTTCACTTATAAGGCATTTGATTAATGACTACGCTATAAACATTTCTTCAGATTCACATAGCTCTCTTAAAGCTGAATTGTTTTTGCAAGTCTGCACACAGAGTAATCTTTTCTGGTTTAATGTTTGAAAGACTCATTATGCATCTTCTTACTAGAAAGTTATTTCTCATTGGTTATAGTGGAATTATATTTTAATGTGATATGATTGGATAATAACATATTATCATCAAGAGCAGGAGAAGGTAGATTTATCAGGTAATTGAATTACTGGAGATGTTATTGCTGTGAGGGAAAACCCAATTACCTGTGGGTTGTGGACAAGTGAACTTCATATTTCCTGCTGGAGAGCTAAACTTATTACATTCAGGCTAGTAGACTTGTGCTGTTATTCCTGGAGTCACAGGATTCTAGAGATATTAGGACTTTAGAAATAATCCTACACCCTCATTTAAAAAATAAGGATATTCGGGTGAAAGTTTTCTTATCCAAGCACACACTGTAATTGGAACCAAGGACCGTAATATCCCTGAACTAGTGACGATTACTTCTAAATACAGAGAGTGTCCCTTCTCTGTTTGTATGGGGTATATTTTCTGGAGGCTGAATCTCTTAAAATTTTGTTTACATGTAATATTTAAAAGGTTTTCTATAGTTTTCATGGATGCATAAACTTAGAAGCCAATTCTTAGCCTTTTTAAAAGTTCTTTGATTATTGTCAGGGTATAACATCTTAGCAAAATCTTTTCTTCTTAACATAGTTGAAACACAATGTTACATTAGTTTCAGGTAGAGAACATAGTGATTCAACAATTCTATATGTTATGCTATGCTCACCACAAGTGTAGCTACTGATGTGATGTGGGACTGGGAGGGAACTGTCAAGAAAGAACTCTTGATTTCAGTGCGAAAAGGCATTTTTATTAAAGCACCAGGACAGGACAGTAGGCAGAAAGAGTTGGGGGGGGGGTGGATTATGAGGAACAATTGATTATATACCTTTAAGTTGGAGGAGCAGAGATAAGTTTCCGAAAGGATTTTGATATGTTAAAGAAGATTTATGTACAGGATCCTGGAGGTCTGACTATTGTCTAGCTGAGGTTGCTTCTTGCCTCTAGCAAAGCATTAACATTAGGGCAGTTGTGAGTTCCCTTGAGGAATGTCACTCAGTGTGTCTCAAGTACATTTCAATTGGCTGCAAGTTGTAAGGAAATTTAATTTTATCTACATTTCTCTTGCCTTTGTTCTTATCAACTACCATCTGTCACCATGCAGTGCTATTACTACAATGCTATTACAGTTCCAGGGACTATATTCCCTATGCTGTAACAATCATTGAATTCTTTATGGATCTTTCCCCAGTGAATTGTGGGATCCATAAAAAAGGTAAATCTTGTATTTATTTTTGTGGTGCTTTATTTACTTGGTTAAATAGGTTAAATACATGATTCTTTCACAAGATTTCTACTGTATTTTGAGATTACTTTGATAATTTATAAAAACATTTATGTAACCCCCAGATATACAAATGTGTATGTGTCCTGTCAATATTAGAAAAGATTTAAGATTTATTTCATTCTCTGCTAATTTTTTATAACCAAATTGTGATTTTAAGGTGTCATCTGTTATATAGTTTTTTCCCATTTTCTTTTTTTCCCAGGGATACAAATGGAACCTTTAGGGTATATATACAACCAATATTTACAATCTGATTAATTTTTAGAGGTCAAAAAGGGCTATGATTCCATTATGCTCTCTGTGACCTGTCTTCTATTTTAATACTCATATGGTCAAGAAATTCTTGGTTATCTTCTACTCTCTAGTATTCATTTTTTTAATTATATTTTCCATAGTTAGAAGTTGGCTGGTTATTATCATTATATGTTAAGATGTAGAGGAATTTTTGTTTTTCTTTATGATTAAGAAAAAAATTTGCTTGTGAAATGTGAAAAAGTACAGTAATGTTCTATTTGCAGTTGAGTTTGAAGCCAGTTCCCAGGGTTATACAGTGAAAAGATAGTAGAGCTGGGAATAAAACCAAGGTCATATGAAATGCATTTTTCTTGGTGGATGGGGAAATAACATCACTTCCCCAGAGAACAAATTCTGTAGCTATTAGAAACAATTAAGAGTTCTTAATATAGATTGTAAAACTGGCATAGATGCAAGAAATAATAGGTACCTGGAACTTCTACCATCCTGTTACTGACTGGAAGTCTGATTCTGCTAAAAGAAGAGGAAGGCATTACAATGGGAAGGACAGCCAAATATGTGTCAATTTCCATTTGGCCTGTGGCCTTAAGTAAATAATTTAACTGTTTTCAGCCTTCAAGTGATAACACCCGTCTTTCCAAACTTCTAAGTTTATTGTGAGAAATCAAATGTGATAATGCACTTGAAAATATTTTGAAAGCAGTCCTGCACAGGTATGAGTTAGCATGAAGCCAGAGCTTCTGATGCATTCTTCTTTTATCTTGCCAATGGTGTCATCTCTTTGAAGATGGAAGAAGCCAGTGGAGAGAATGACAGTGCTGTATCTTTTAATGACTAATAAAGAATGTATTGGTGATATGGCCTTAAAAGGAATTCTTGGAAAGGTAACCTTATTAGAATTTATAATGTCAAGGCAAGGTGGTACTGTTTATCATTTTTAAAAAGTAGATTTTAAGAAGTTTAAAGAAAAAGGTATTTAAAGGAACTGTGACCTATGAAGATGGTTGATAATAAAAAATGAAATTCTGATGGTTTTACTCATGAGATGATTTAAACAGGAGAGAAATGTTTGTGAGCAAGGTGGTTTATATAACAAAGCTAGCTATTTAGACAACTTTCTGACCACAAAGATCACAGAAAATATGGAGTGCCTGGGTGGCTTAGTTGGTTAAGCGTCTGACTCTTGATCTCAGCTCAGGTCTTGATCTCAGGGTCCTGAGAACAAGCTTGGCTTTGGGCTCTAAGAAAAAAACAACAACAAAAAACAACGGTCATAGAAAATATACAAAATATCAAGGAAGGAACATGTAACTAAGGAAGAATACAGGAGAAGCATTTATTGAAAATGTAGTTGGTGACTTTCTTCTAGTAGAATTGCTTTAAAATATGTATCTAACAATATATTCAAAAGCCACAACAGTCACTACTAGTTTCTTCCTGACTGGAGAAGAATTCATATCAAAGTTTAGATAGGATAGTTTTGGGGAGACTAAAACTGAGAATTAGCTGAAGTTTTTTTTTTATTAAAAATTTTTTTTTATGTTTTGATTTTATTTTTGAGAGAGAAAAACAGAGTGCAAGCAGGGGAGGGGCAGAGAGAGAGGGAGACAGAATCTGCAGCAGGCTCCAGGCTCTGAGTTGTCAGTGCAGAGCCCTACGCGGAGCTTGAATCATGGACTGCAAGATCATGACCTGAGCTGAAGTTGGATGCCCAACTGACTGAGCCACCCAGGTGCTCCAAGAATTAGCTGAAGTTTATGAAAATGATGAAGTTTTGGGGTGATGGTGGGGTGGTCCAG
The DNA here is from genome assembly GCF_007474595.2 of Lynx canadensis. NCBI lineage: Eukaryota > Metazoa > Chordata > Mammalia > Carnivora > Felidae > Lynx > Lynx canadensis. Next base: position 13,997,857 of record NC_044319.2, read on the forward strand.
AGCCGACGGCCAAGACAGAATTCTTGAAGATGTCTTTGGTACAAAAAAGTGATTTTATTAAAGCATGGGACAGGACCCCTGGGCAGGAATTGCTGCACTGGGGTTGTGGTGGGTAACTGATTGTGTATCCTTAGGTTGGGAGGGGGTTAGGGATAGAGTAAGTCTCTTAAGGTATTTTGGAAGCAAGGTTTCCAGGACCTTGAGGGGGTAGGTTAGGAAAATGCTCTTTATTACCATTTAGTAAAACCTCAGTCATGAGACCCTTCAGATGTATATCAGGGGCCATAAGCTTGGAGTATGATTGCCAGCATATATCTCAAGCATATATTCCTTGAGATAAAGGAAGTTTCCAAAGGAATTAAAAAAATTTTTTTAAATGTTTTATTCAGTTTTTGAGAGAGAGAAAGAGAGAGAGAGAGAGAAGGAGAGTGCACGGCATCCGGAAGGGGAGGGGCAGAGAGAGAGGGAGACACAGAATTCAAAGCAGCTTCAGGCTCTGAACTGTCAGCACAGAGCCCAATGTGGGGCTCAGATTCACAAACCGTGAGATCATGACCTTAGCCAAAGTTGGACGCTCAACCAACTGAGCTACCCAGGAGCCCCTCCAAAGAAAATTTTTTATTGATGTATTGTATCATGCTGATTTACAAATATTGAATTACCCTTGCATCCAAGGAATAAATCCCACTTGATTATGGTGAATGATTTCTTAACATATTGTTGGATTTGATTTGACAATATTTTGTTGAGGATTTTTGCAGTATTCATCAGAGATATTGGCCTGTAGTTCTCTCTCTCCTTTTTAAGATTTTGTTTTTAAGTAATCTCTACACTCGAGGTGGGGCTCGAACTTACAACCTGAGATCAAGAGTTACATGCTCTACTGACTGAGCCAGCCAGGTGCCCCCAAAGAAAATTTTTTTATGTAAAAGTAGACTTACAGTTTCCTGGGGGGCCAGGATAATGATTCTCTTTTGCCCCTAGCAAAGTGTTATCATGGTGGCAGCTCAGCTCCTAGAGGGAGGTCAGTCTGCAGGTTTCAAGGACTTGTCAGTGAGCTGTAGGCAGTAAAGGAATTTAATTTTTTATTTGCCTTAGTTTCCCACATCACCATGGCAAGCACTTGAACCCCTTTCCTTTGTTCTTGGGTAGCCAGGAGTGTCCAAGGAATATCACACATATCTATGGGGTGGCGGGAGGAGTGCTGTTAGCCTATACTTTGCCCTCACCTTGCATTAAGACAGGAGAAAGGACTCTTGTTTGTTTTTTTAAAATTAAAACTCCTTCGAGAAGAGAGTAGAGGATAAAGTTGCTGATTAGGGAAGATGAAAAACCTCTTTAAAACTATTCTTTATTGAGGTTCCTGGGTAGCTCAGTCATTAAGCATCTGACTTTGGCACAGGTCATGATCTCACCCTGCATCGGGTGAGTGGACCCCCCCCCCCCTCAGGTAAGAAACACGAGCCCTGCTCCTCTCTCCCTCTCTCTCTCTGCCCCTCTTGGGATTCTCTCCCTCTTTCCCCCTTGCTCACTTGTGCCCTTTCTCTCTCTCTCTCAAAAAAAAAAAAAAAAAAAAAAAAAAAAGAGAGAGAGAAGAAAAAACAGAAAACTATTCTTTTATTTATTTATTTATTTACATCCAAGTTAGTTAGCATATAGTAAAATAATGATTTCAGGAGTGGAATCCAGTGATTCATCCCCTATGTGTAACACCCAGTGCTCATCCCAACCAGTGTCCTCCTTAATGCCCCTTACCCATTTAGCCCATCCCCCTCCCAAAACCCCTCCAGCAACCCTCAGTTTGTTCTCTGCATTTAACAGTCTCTTACATTTTGTCCCCCTTCTTGTTTTTATATTATTTTTGCTTCCCTCCTCTTATGTTCATCTGTTTTATATCTTAAATTCCACATATGAGTGAAGTTATCTGATACTTGTCTTTCTTTGACTGGCTAATTTCACTTAGCATAATACCCTCTAGATCCATCCACGTAGCTGCAAACGGCAAGATTTCATTCTTTTTGATTGCTGAGTAATACTCCATTGTGTATATATACCACATCTTTTTTATCCATTCATCCATCAATGGACATTTGGGCTCTTTCCATACTTTGGCTATTGTTGATAGTGCTGCTATAAACATTGGGGTGCATGTGCCTCTTTGAAACAGTACATCTGTATCCCTTAGATAAATACCTAGTAGTGCAATTGCTGGATCATAGGGGAGTTCTATTTTTAATTTTTTGAGGAACCTCCATACTATTTTCCAGAGTGGCTGCACCAGTTTGCATTCCCACCAGCAGTGCCAAAGAGATCCTCTTTCTCTGCATCCTCGCCAACATCTGTTGTTGCCTGAGTTGTTAATGTTAGCCATCCTGACAGGTGTGAGGTGGTATCTCATTGTGGTTTTGATTTGTATTTGCCTGATAATGAGTGATGTTGAGCAGTTTTTCATGTGTCGGTTGGCCATTTGGATGTCTTCTCTAGAGAAGTGTCTATTCATGTCTTTTGCCCATTTCTTCACTGGATTATTTGTTTTTTGGGTGTTGAGTTTAATAAGTTCTCTCTAGATTTTGGATACTAACCCTTTATCTGATATGTCATTTGCAAATATCTTCTCCCATTCTGTAGGTTGCCTTTTAGTTTTGCCAAAAAAACCCTATTCTTCACCAGAAATATGAAATACATTGCAGAGATTGACTGAACATTCATCAGATGAAACATTTGGGTTTAAGTGTCTTTCTTAAGAGAATTACTATTTAATATATCAAGTGTAGCTGCAGTGCTTGTGTAAGTGTCTACATGTGTTGTAGTCCATCCTGATCTTAGTTTAAGCCTTGTTTTGTGTTCCTCTGAGTAGGACTTACCAGTTGCAGTTTCTAGTGATAGTGAATGCTAAGAATGAAGAGATAAGAAAAAAATCGATGAGAAAAACTACATGTATACCAGCCTCTAGTCTACAAACCATCCCTAATTATTTGCAATAAGATGAATGAACCAAACGATGATCATGGATACAGTTCATGGATCTGTTCTCATTGTGGAGATCTATCAGTTACAGGACCAGAGGAAGAGAGAGCATTGAACATTAAGAGCACCTTATAGTGCCTGGGGATCCCTTATCAAACTTCTCTTCCAAAGCTGATATGATATGTAGTACCTTAAAATGAGCTATTTATTTGGCTGTGCATTCTCATTTACATTTTATGTTCAAATTCTTTATAGCTCACCTCAAAAGAGAAGAATAGAGCCTGGCAGCCAAGCCTTTTGTGAGGCCATATTTAAAGCTTAGTTTGATATTGTACTGTAAGAGGGATGCTAAAAATAATGTTCAGTGAATCTGTTTTTCAGTTTTATTTTAAGATTTGGCTTTTTAAAGCTATTTTCAGTCTTGTATGGAAGTACTTATTCTATGAATTTATATAGAAGTAGCATTTGTGGCCAAGTGGAAACAAATGACTAGTTGATTCATTTTCCTAGAAACCTAGCAGATGCTTTCCTAGAGATAAAACATAATCAAATTTATTTCAAATGGACTTGGTGACTATCTGTAGTAAAACTGGCTTTAAAATATGCATTTAACATAACATATTTAAAGTTAGAACAGTGGCTGTCAGCTACTTCTTGACTCTCTGAATTAAAGAGTTCATATGAAGTTTTAGGTATCACTTGAATTAACTTATAAGCAACTTCCAGTGGAAAAAGAAATCATTAACTTGGTCCTTTTTTTTTTTTTTTGACACCATTTCTACAAAATAAGTTTGAGATTTATAGAGGTGACATAGTTCATGTTAGAATAGTGCTAACTCCCAATTTGGGAGAGGGTGTGTATAAATCTTTTTGGTCTTGATTGTTAGGCACTAATCACAACAGCAAAACATGCGCATGCGCACACACACACACACACACACACAAACAAAAAACAACAAAAAAAAACAGTCATGCATTCTGAAATAACGATGGACACAGTTTCTGAAAGTCACTGCATGTGGTTGTTGAAAAATCTGGTTCTTAAAAATACATTGGTTTCTGAAAGTCTTTCTGTATAATTGACTTTCTCTGGTTTTGCATCCAAACTGCTGGGATGACCAACAGTCTACCCAAGAGAGGAAGATTATCAAAGTGAAAAGGCTGCAGTGACCAAAACATAAGATGTAAGAGTTTCCCATTTCCCAAGCTGGAGGTGGTTGATGCCAAAATATGGTCTTAGGGATAGGGCTGGATGTATATATTGGATAATCATCATATGCAGTAGATATCTCAACTCTTCCCAAACTACTTTTAAATATCTTTTAATTTTAGAACAATTTTAGATTTATAGAAAAATGACATCGTACAGAGGGCTCCCATATGTATACCCCATACCCAATTTCCTCTATTATTAAAATCTTAACACGAGTATGGTACATTTGTTACAATTAACAAACCAGTATGCATATATATATATATATATATATATATATATATATATATATATTTAAGTTCATATTATATTTATACTTCCTTGGCTCTTACCCCATGGCCTTTTTCTATTCCGGGATCTCGTCCAGGATAGCACGCTCCATTTAGTCATGTCTGTTTAGGCTCTTCTGACTGTGGCAACTTATCAGATGTCTCTTGTTTTTGATGATATTGTTAGAGTTGAGGAGTACTGATCAGGTATTTGGTGGAATCTCTCTTAATTGGAATTTGTCTGATGTTTATCATGGAGTTATATGTTTTCTGGGTGAAAGACCACAGAAGGAAATTGCCCATCATATTGGAGGTATGTACTATTGACATGACTTAGTATTGATGTTGACCATTAGCATCTGACCGAGGTATTGTTTGCCAGATTTGTCCCTATTCCTACTGTACTCTTTGGAAGGAAGTCACTATGCACAAACTATACTTAAGGAGTGGGATTTCTGCTCCTCTTCCCTGAAGGTAGATTGTTGACCTAAATTACTTGAAATTCTGCAGAGCAGATTTGCTTCTTCTCCATTTATTTATTTATTTGGTAATTTATTTGTATCAAAATGGACTAGTGGATATTTATTTATTTATTAAAAAGTTTATTTATTTATTTTGAGAGTGTCTGTGCTGGGGAGGGAGGGAGTCAGGGAGGTGGTGTGGGGGAGGGGAGAGCAGGGGAGCGGGGGAGGGGCAGAGAGTGAGGGAGAGGGAGAGAAAGAATCTCAAGCAGCCACCATGTTGTCAGCACAGGACCAAAGTGGGCCTGAAATCCTTGAACTGTGAGATCATGACCTGAGCCAAAACTAAGAGTCAGACCCAACCGACTAAGCCACCCAGGTACCCCTTGTGGATATGTATTCTATACTTTGGATTATAATCCAACACTACTTTATTTTATTGCTCATACTGTTCCCTTAGGAGTTCTTTCATTTGGCTCCTGTATCCCTTTGACAAACTTCCATCATTGTGTGTGTGTGTGTGTGTGTGTGTGTGTGTGTGTGTTTTGAGCTCTTTCTTTCTGTCACTGTAAGATGCTCCAGGATCTTCTTTTATATTTCCTGCCCTAGTTCCAGAATCAGCAATTTCTCTAGGGAGCCCTGGTTCCTTTTATGGAGAATAGTATTAGAAACCAAAATCCAGGGGCACCTGCGTAACTTAGTTGGTTAAGCATCCAACTTCAGCTCAGGTCATGATCTTGCGGTTCATGAGTTGGGGCCCTGTGTCAGGCTCTGTACTGACAGCTCCGGGCCTGGAGGCTGCTTCAGATTCTGTCTCTCTCTCTCTGTCTGCCCCTCCCTGCTTGCACTCTGTCTGTCTGTCTGTCTCTCTCAAAAATAAAAATATTTCAAAAAATTAAAAAAAAAAAAAGAAACCAAAATCCAGATGGTATAATCATTGCTAGTGGTATGTAGTTACTTCTAGGCCCTCTCAGCTGACTGAGCAGGAATATATATGTGTGTATACTAATCTGAGTATATATACATATGTATAAATATTTCTGTATATGACATCTATATGTTAAATTAAGCGTAAGTTCATATTGATATCTCCAACTCTAACCTATTATCACGTGGGTAATTCTAGCCTACTGTTCTTGCTTATCTATAACTTCTCATTCCAACATTAAGAAACTTGGCTCATGCCGTCCATTTCTTTACTTCACTGTTCATCCAGGACACATGTATAGCAGTAACAGAATTGTTAACTTGTATCCCTGGGAGGTTACAGCTTTCTCAGCTACAGTACAGTGATTATATATAATTCCTTTTTGCCTTTGGTCTTTCAGCTTTCACTCATTTCCCCTTTCCACCTTTCAGTGAGATTGTTTCACACATTTGTAATACAGAAAGACTCTTTTGTCACATTCTGCCTTCCATTCTGGGACCATTAATGATTAAAAAAATGTATGCATTCAGGTTCACTCTTTTTGCTGTAAAGTTTTATAGGTTTTGACAATGCACAGTGTCATGTATTTATTGCTATGGTGTCATATACCCCTAATTATTTTTAATTGTTTAATTTTTGACCATTTTGACTAAAAAATCCATCAGTTTTTGGTGATTCAATCTAATATAATTTGAAATGTAAGCCAGTATATTATTTACAGGCAAGTACATAAAGTGGCTAAAACTTAAGTAAGTTTTAAGTTGCCATAAAGATATCTGATAATCTTAAATACATAATTATATTTTATATATTTAGTAAACACTATGATAAAATTCCTATAATTTTTCTGATACAATATTCATGTTAAAAGGTTATGTTCCTTAATCCTTTCTAGATTATTTACATTTTCAAAGAAGAATAGATATTCATCCAAATATATTCTACCCAGTGTTAGGATTTTAGGCAGTGTTAATGATGAATTAAAAACTAGTAGGCAGTGTAGGGAAATCTTACTCTTTAGGGCCAACCTCTCTTAATTCTACCGTAATGTATTGCTTCATTTAATTCATTTTCAAATCTTCTTAGTTCTTTTGGGCCATCTTAGAGTCATCCCCAAGCCGCACCTTCTTTATGAAACAGGGCTACATCTTCATTGAACAAATATTTTTTGAGCATTTCAATATGTGCAACATTGTGTTAGCGACAAAGTTCCAGGTTGTGGATTAGCCCTCTTGTCTGTGGCCGAAATGCTCTTGAAACCCGTGGCTCCCAGACTGCTGAATTTTATTAGTTTGAAAAACAAAACAAAACAAAAACAAAAAAAAAAAAACCATGGCAGTGGATGTAAAGTTGCCACCTTTCTTATTTTGTCAAGTCTGTACATTAAAGATGAACAAAGAAAGAACAAATAAGACTTTCATGAAGTAGGATTTGTTTTGCCCCCTCCAAATGTTTAATTTAAATTTCATACTCTGTTCCTTTCTCTAATTAATATAAGCTTCTCCCCCCAGTCCTTTATTTGAAGAGTTCTTTTTCTTAAACAATTTAAGCTATTATCCTATTCTACAGATGTCAAAGGTAGACCTTTATTATTACTTATTTTTTTACCTCTTATTTTTTTAAGGGTAGACCTTTAATGCATAGAACAGATGTCAGAGATTTGACAGTAGTGAATAATCATGTCTATCTCTTGTCAATCTTTTGATTCTAAGTAAGGGAAATGCCGTGGAGAATTGCTTCTTTGGTTGAAAACCTAAATTAGCACATGCTACTCCATAGTGAATGCTTAATAAATATCTGCTAAATGAATAATAAATGAATCTTTTCAAATCATCTAATTCATTAATGTGAAGATGTATAGAATCTAACATCTGGCAGGAACTTCCTTTAATGTTAACAATCTGGCATTTTCTACATTTTATAGATGATCTTTGTTCCAATTGGCCAGTGGTAAAATTAAACCTTGGTTTTCTGACTTTGTTACAACCTTTTTTCTGAATAAGAAATTATTTTAAAATCAGTACATTTCTTATTATTGTTTTCATTTTGAACCATGTCTTACAAGTAAGCATTTTATTGAATATACCATGACATTTTGTGGACCTAGTGATCTTACAAATCTGGCACCAACATGTGTAAGATCTAGTAAGACTGAGATTAAAAAAAAAACTATTTTAAGTCTTTAGGATATAAATAAAACATGGAATATACTTATGAAGGTTTAGAGATTTATAGAAATTAATCAAGAGATGCCCATTTCATTTTCAGAAACCTGTTTTTCCCTATTAAAGAAATACATATTCATTAAAGAATATTTAGAAAACACAGATAAAATGATAAGAAGATAAAAATCACCCATAATCTAGTCACATAGAAGGCAACCACTTTTAATAGGCAGAGATTTATCTTATGTTACATCGCATCGTACTGTTGTGCTATATGATTTAAAAATGTAATGTATATATGTATTAGATATATTGTACATTTAGGTTTGTTGGTTTGATTTTTCACTTAATAGTAGAGTGATTTTTTTTCATGTTATTAACTATTCTTTTACACCCTTCTTAATGATTACTAGTGTTCCCTTGTATGATGGGTCCCCTCTTTGTGGCTGTTTGTCCCTTATCCACGGCTTCGCTTCTGTGGTTTACGTTACCTACAGTCACCTGTGGTCTTGAAGCAAATGATCCTTCTTCTGACAGATCAGAAGGTCAATAGTAGCCTAATGCTACGTCACAATACCTGCATCATTCACATTCTTCATCTCGTCATGTAGACATTTTATCATCTCACATCATCACAGGAAGAAGGGTGAGTATAGTACAAAGAGCACATTCACATAACTTTTATTATAGTATGTTGTTATAATTATTCTACTGTGTCACTGCTTATTGTTGTTAATCTCTTATTGTGCCTAATTTATAAGTTAAATTTTATCATAGGTATGTATGTGTAGGAAAACAGTATATATAGGGTCCCATACTATCCATAGCTTCAGGCGTTCACTGGGAGTCTTGGAGTGTATTCCCTGCGGGTAAGGGAGGGACTAATGTATTATTTTCAATCACAATTTCATTTTAACTTTTGTTAGTTGAAGAGGAGTTCGTGCTATTCACTTTTTAGGAGAAGGGGGTAATGAGAGGTGTATTTGAAGGTAAAGTGAAGTAGGGCAGCAGAGCCCTCAAAGGCTGGGAACCACTGCTCTGGGCTGCTTCTCTGCCCGCTTGCCTAGCTGGGCGGCGGGCTGGCCTGGGCCTGTGTGTCATTAGCCCAGCTGAGAGAGCAGTGGCCTCAGTAAGCGTCAGCAGGAACAGAGCGGGCTTCATCTCTGCTCTTTGTCTCGGGTTTGGTGCTGGTGTGCCGTCCCCGCTGCTGCCATGTGATGGCTCGTAAGCAGCACTACACACAGGATCTGTAACTCCTTTTGAAAGCTCTATTGTGAGATGCTGCTGAGTTTTAGTGCAGAGGAGGTTTTTGCTAGTGTGTTGCTTTTGGTTTCTTTCAAATGTGAATGTGCCTTCCTCTAAAGTAAGCAAAGCCCCGGTTTTAAGGCAACTAAAAGATAAAGTAATTATCCTTTACTTCGAGCCTTCTATAGCAGAACAGTAGCAGAATAGACAAGTGAGTGCTCATCTTTCTTTGTCTACTTTGCATTGCAGTTAATCACCATAAGAGATGTGAGAAGTAAGAGAGTGGGGTGGGAATCAGGGATGGCTTCATAAATGAAATATTTGGGACAATAAAGAATGGGTAGGATTTTGATAATCATAACAAATGACAGGAAGCACAGAAATGTGGACAATGGAAGATACCCAGGTTTGATTTTTTATTCATTAATTCATTGAACATTAATTGAAGGCCTGTGATGTACCAGGAATTATATTAAAATTTGGACACGTGAGGATGCATTAGACATGGTTCCTGCTTTCTGGGAGTTGACAGAGTGGTTGGGAAGATGGAAAATGGACAAACATATCATAGCTGGCTCTATAATATAGGTTTCTACGAATATTATGGAGTTCGGAGTAGGGATATCATAGCTCAGGCTAGGCAGAGTAACAGAAGTCTTGTAGGAGCTGATAGCTGAGCTGAGTCTTGAAGGACATGTGAGCAAGGGGAAGGGTACTCCAGGTAGAGGAAACTGCAAGAAGGCAAGGGTGCAAGAAAGAAGATGGAATCTGCAGGGCACTACAAAGAGTTCAGTGTACAGAAAAAGCAGAGACTGCCAAATGGAGGAAGATTGGCAATAAATACTTTATGAGGGCTTGATATAGACAAAGAGGTTGAGGAGGAAATCGAGGAGAACTTCCAGATTTTTACTTGGTTGGTGGTGCCATTCACTATTATAGGAGAAAAAAATCCACAACAAAAAACAAGGAGGAACAGATTGAGACAGGATGAGTTTGGGGTGCTCGTGATATATCGTTATAACAAGTAATAGTCTGGAGCTCAGAAGAGAGATTAGGACTGCAGATTCATGAGTGGCAGCCAGTAGCAGGGAGTGTATGAAACCACCAAGGGAGAACATGTAGAGTGAGAAGATGGCTGATAAAGACCTAAGGAGTAGACAAGGGAAGACACTGAGAAGGAAGAGAGGGAGGAAAAGTGGGAGGGGGTAGAGGGAGGGAGGTTAGCTGAAAAGGCATCAGGAGAGGAGAGGAGAGAGAGGTCAGCAATATCAGATTTGCTGAAAGAAGAAGGAAGATCAATTCTCAGAGTACCATTGCTTTTAGAAATAAGAAGGTCATCATTGATCTTGGTGAGGGCAACTTCAAGGGGAAAGTAGGAGATTGGCCTACATTTTAGTGGTGGAGGCATATGTTAGAAGTCAAGGACGCATGATTTTAGAATCCTCTTTTAGGAAACCTGGCTGTAGGGAGGCAGTGAGGGGTGAGAGTGAGTGGGAGGGGGTGAGAGTGAGTGGGAGGGGGTGAGAGAAACGAGGAATGGAGGAAGAGAGGGGTGGTCATTTCCTTGCTTATTCCCCCCCCCCCCCCAAGGATGGAGAACTGGAATACTCTTCTAAGAGCCACATAAGAGGGGAGGTTGAAAATGTGGGAGAGAGTCTGAGAGGATGTAAATGGTGGCAAGGAGGTCTCAGAGCAGGCAGGAAGGCAGGGGGTCCTGAGCACAAATGCATAACTACAAAGATCTTACTTTCAAAGCTGTCAGAGTGATGTTACATGGATATATACCAGCACGCAGACTCTATTCTAAGTGGGCTTTTAACTCTGTCTGTGTGCATTTGTAAGGTTATCCTCCCTCCCCTCTCTCTTCCCTCCCTTCCTTTTCTTTCTTTCGTTCTTTCTTTCTTTTTAATTTTAACGTTTATTTATTTTTGAGAGAGAGACAGAACGTGAGTGGGGGAGGGACAGAGAGAGAGGGAAAGAGAATCCAAAATAGGTTCCAGGCCGTCAGCACAGAGCCCGTTGTGGGGCTCGAACCCACAAACTGAGAGATCCTGACCTGAGTTGCAGTCGGATCCTCAATCGACTGAGCTACCCAGGCGTCCCCCCCAACCCTTTTTTTTTTTTTTTTTTTTTTTTTTTTTTAAGTAGGCTTCATGTCCAGCACAGAGCCCAATGCAGGCCTTGAACTCATGACCCTGAGATCCAAGACCCGAGGTGAGATCAGGAGTCAGATGCTTAACCGACTGAGCCACATAGGCACCCCTGTAGTGTTATCCTCTTTCTAAGTCTTTACTTTTTTCTCTTTTGCCCCCCAAAATATAAAATCCGAGCCTTTTAATTTTCCCTCTCACCCCAACTTCCTTCATCTCTCTAGTTTAACCTATGGTCTAAACAAATACTTCCTTTCCTTATGTAAACTGATTAACCTCTGTAAAAAGTAGAGAATAAAATTTCTTGATATATTCCTTTTAACCTATTAGGGATGTGGTCTTTGAAAGTAGTACAGATCCCCAGAGGGAGAACTTGATGTGTAAGGCAACTTCTTTGGGAGGCAGTTTTTTCTTTAGAAAAAGCTTAGGACTGGGTATCAGAATATCAAACTATAGCCCCAGCTCTGTCACTAGTGAACTCCTGTGACAGCACGAGTCCCTTAGCCTCTCCTTGTCTCTTTCTTCACTTGTAGCAGGTGAGTACTAAGAGCCATTACTTAGCTTCTTCACTGTGAGGAGAACTGAAGGCCATAGTATATGTATATTGTCAATGCTTTGAAACATATAGAGAGTTCAGTGCATGTATAAAAGATGACATTATTGTTGTTTCACTTCACCTGGCCGGAACTCAGAAATTCAAAAAATGCTTTTGTCTTCAATTTTATAATTTTGACAGTTTAACAATATGGTGTATTATGTTGCAGAAAGCTTTTTACATCCTTGATTTTCCATATAACCCTGAAAAAAAGACAGCTGTGGGAGACAGGTGAATTAAATGGGCTGTGAGTAGCCAAGGTAATACAGCAAAGTCCCTCTGGGTTACCCTTAGGTGAACAATGCAGGCTGTTGCCTAGAACACATCAGTTCCTGACAACTTTCCTACATCTGACCTTGACGCCCACACTACCAAGTAGGAGTGGTTAAGAGCAGGTGCACTGGTGGCAGAGAATACTCTGATAGCACCTAATGCTCTGATAGCAAAGGAGAAGACAGGCACCTTGTAAATGCCTCCTAAGGGAATAGCAATAATAATAATAATAATAATAATAATAATAATAATAATAGCAGCTCACAGTTTGTGCAGGGTTTTCAGGTCTCTTTAATATCCACTGTGGGTATCACTATGTTTTAGCCTACTGTAATAATAATTGATGTTTTTTTTTTTCAACATTTATTTATTTTTGGGACAGAGAGAGACAGAGCATGAACGGGGGAGGGGCAGAGAGAGAGGGAGACACAGAATCGGAAACAGGCTCCAGGCTCTGAGCCATCAGCCCAGAGCCCGACGCGGGGCTCGAACTCACGGACCGCGAGATCGTGACCTGGCTGAAGTCGGACGCTTAACCGACTGAGCCACCCAGGCGCAGGTGCCCCATAATTGATGTTTTAAATGAAGCCTTTATTAAGAGATGTTTAATACTTGATATACTGTGTATTAAGAATGCCACCAAGAAAATATTAATTATATTTTATAGTTTTCCATTAAAATAAAATTTTGGCAGGGCATCTGGGTGGCTTAGTTGGTTAAGCGTCCAACTCTTGATTTCAGCTCAGGTAATGATCTCACAGTTCATGAGATCAAGCCCCACGTCCGGTTCTGCACTGACAGTGAGGAGCCTGCTTGAGATTCTTTCTCTCAAAATAAAATAAAAAATAAAATAAAATAAAATAAAATAAAATAAAATAAAATAAAATTTGTCATTTAAAGGGTTAGCTGAGGCCTTTCTCACTCTGTTATTATTTGTGTATAGAATGCCCAAGAGTTAGTGTTTCTTAGAGAAATTGCTGAGAGAGAGCTGTGATGTGTGGCTGGTATAGAAAACCTGGTGCTAGATGAAGGGAATGTCAAGGAAGCTTCATATTGTCAGTTTATATTTCTAGCACATTTAAAAACATTCCAAGTCTTTATTGCTTTCTGGGATCATAGAAAGGTTAGTAAATAGTCAGGGTTTTTTAAGATTAAAAAAACTCTATCATGGGGTGCCTGGGTGGCTCAGTCAGTTAAGCATGTGACTCTTGATATTGGCTCAGGTCATGATCTCACGGTTTGTGGGATCAAGCCTCACATAGGGTTCTGTGTTGACAGTGTGGAGCCTTCTTGGGGTTCTCTCTCTCCATCTCTCACTGCTCCTCTCCCACTTGTGCTCTCTCTTAAAATAAATAAACATTAAAAATTAAAAAAAAACCTATCCCAGACTGTCCTTTGATCCTCAAGATTACATTAATTTTATCAGCTTTGGAGTAGCAAATATTCATCTCTTTTATTCTGAGATATAGTGTTCTTTCCATTTAATATCTTTAATTGAAATGGTAATCTGAAATAGAAATGATTAAAAATCAAATATGTAAGTTCCATTATATTTCTTTTACCACTTAAAAGAAATGAGTATTTTAATTATACTTTGAGAATTGCCAGGGAACAAAATCAGACTATGGTACATTGGAAGTAAAAATGCTCATTACTGAATTGCAGTAGCCCTGTTGACATTCAGGAAGGACAAACCTTGAAACCTTCTAAGATCCAAAATTCCTGACTTGAGTAATGTTTTTGTCTTATAAGTAAAAGTCTGAAATCTTGACAATGGCTTAAAATCAAAGTAATGACCTGGAATGTTGTTGACTCTGTGGAAGTGTGTTCAGGAGTGATAATCTTTGTTAGGATGAGAAACCTTTTTTTTTTTTTTTTAATTGATCAAAGACTTAAATCTCTGATTATTTTATCAACAATTGGTTCAGTGACTAGGTTCACAGGGAACAATTGGTTCAGGGGTCTATCAGGGATTGGGGAATATAAAAGTATCTTATTGGTAAAAAGTGCTTGTGTTTTTTTGTGTTTTGACTGAAAATTTTCTACAACAGTTCTGTTAAGAAAACTTCTTTAAAGGGTTGAACCGGGGTAAAAATAGGGGAATACCATAAAGAGAAATTCTCACTGAGAGAAACAAGATGTATAATGTGACAATTTTTAAGAAAAGTCTTATATATATATAGTTTGATGTCCCAGAATGGAGAGTAGCAAATACTGTAACTTAAAAATCAACTTATTGTTGATTTTTCCTTTGTACTTGGTTCTGTCTTTCTGAATTTTCTTGTGTTTGGGGGTAACTTTTTTTGTTAAATTTATACTCCAAGATGGATGTTGACAATAATACTGCCTTGCATTTTTTTCATGCTACAGTTTTTACAGAGCTTTCCCAAGTGCTGTCTTATTTAATAAAACATGACACAACTATACTGGAGGAAGGCCAGCATACTATTGCTATTTTTTGTTTTGTTTTGTTTTGTTTTGTTTGTTTACAAACGAGAGAACAGGTAAAAGGGGTTCAGTAACTTGTTCAAGGCCCTAGAACTAGTGTCAGGACCAAACTCTTTCTTCTTTGTAATCCATTATCTTTTAATTGCAGCACTTTGTTGATGTGGGAATTGATTGAAGAAGACATTTTCATCGGAGGTTTTAAGTGAGCTTGGAACTTAAAAATTTTACTTGTAGACATGTTGCATACTGTTAGAAAAGGGAGCTTAAAAAGAGATAATAGCTGGAAATTTTTAAATGTTGTACTGTTTTAAATGTTCTACTGTGAGCAAAATAATCTCAGAGTTAGAATTCTTTCTCCACTAGACTTGGGTTTGTGGGTCCTACATTTATTGTGACAGACTGGTACTTGGTAGAAGAGTAATTGTGGAAAATATTTTATTGACCCAAGTTTAGGATCTATCAGAAACACAGACTTAATTTTTAATTAGAGATAATGTGATGCCTTTTAATGCTGGACTAAAAAGATAATCCTTATATCTATTCGATAAATTTTGTTGTATCTGCTGTACCTAGCTATACTTAAGGACAGTTTGGTTTGTGATTGTCAAATATATATAGAATATATATTTGGGCTTACATAATAATCAACTATGCATGCCTACAGTGACAATTATACCAGGTGCCTGTGATCTCTTTGGTGAAAAAGACTTAAAATTAGTTAGATAAAGGGGTGTCTGGGTGGCTCAGTTGGTTAAGTGTCTGACTTCAGTTCAGGTCATGATCTCACAATTTGTGGGTTCAAGCCCTGCATGGGGCTCTGTGCTGTCAGCTCAGAGCCTGGAGCCTGCTTGGGATTCTGTGTCTCCCTCTCTCTCTGCCCCTCCCCCCACTAAAAAAAAAACCATTAAAAAAAGTCAAAAAATAAATAAAATTAGTTAGATATATATGTAACAGGGCAACTTATCAAGAATTTACTGTAGCAAGATAGGAAAATACAACACTAATGTTTGTGCTTCATCATTGAAAGAAGCATACATTCTGTTCTTGGGAATGGGAGACTCTCTACTCCATTGCTAAAGATGGAATCCTCCTTATTCCCAAGGAAGGTAAACATTCTTTGTGGTCTTAGATTCCATCGTACAAGCTTTTAGGACTATCCTATGTCTAAAGTCTTTGAAAGAAAAACTGAACCCCATTATTATTAAAAGGTTGGGAAAGAAATGCTGGTTGTCTTTAGAAGATTGCCTGATTTCTCCCAGAGAAAAAAAGAAATCTCCAGGGAGAGGAAATCAGACAGTTCATTTTTATAGATAGTTGAAGCTGGTACTCTAGTTGAAGCAGTGCCTTGGAGGTTCTGAAGTGAATGTGGTAATATTGGTACTAGGGAGGACTGAACATATATTGTGAAGGTCCCCATGGTTAACTTGGTATAGAGGCTGGGGAAGGTGGCATGGAGGGTAAGCACTGGATGCTACCAAAGGAGCTAAGTCAGCAAGGCACAAGGGTGTAAACAATGAGCATCTCCTGCAGGAGTCACCATGGGCCACTGACTAAAGGCCTTGACTATGTTTTTCTTCATTGCATCACCTTTGGGGTCTGATACAAATCAAAGGGTGAAAGAAGAGTCCTTAAACGTGTGCGATACTAGATTTCTTACTGATATGAATGAATGTTGGCCTGGAAATCTAAACTGGTTTGAATTTGAGAAACAAAAAGATGTGACATTTCTTGATCTGAGTGTAGTGGAGCAATTCATAGCTTATGTGCATGTATGAATGTGTACGTACACACATGTTTACATTCATGTATATGTGCTTCTCTTTCATACCTCCCTGGCCTTTATGCATCCGTCTTGAAAATGTCCTCATCTTTGTCTAACCACCTGGAAAATGCTTGCTCATTATTAAGAATTCATGTCAAATATCACCTCTCCTTTTTGAATAAGCAGAGAGTAGGGAGTCTAAAAATAATTCTTGGCTTCCTAATTTGCAATATAGAGATAATGCTTGCCTTGCTTAAATCACAGACTGTGAGAGTTGAATGAAATGACTTTTATTAAGGAGACAGAAGATATTTAAGGGAGGGAGAGCCACAGTTGCAAAAGCCTTGAGCAGGGGACTCTGGTATACACAGAAGCAGGATCCCTAAGGAGAACTGTCTTGATGGAGCTGAGATTTATTTTTAATTTTTTAGTGCATGTGATAGGGAGGAGAATAGCCATAAAACATTTACTCAGTGCGAGCTGGGTTTAGGGGAAGATCTTGAACCAGGAGGAGGACTTTTAAACATAATGAGGTGGTTATTGAGAAGCAGTTTTTTAATAGGTGTGGGAGGTATTTCGAGTTGATTTTAACTTGGGAGTAGTACACAAAATTAATTTTATTGAAGAATGAAGAGGCTGCACAGACAGGAAAATCAACATGGATACAAGTAAATTGTAAGGGTCAAAACATGAGTCTTAAGACTGAAAATATAATGGCTGTTTTGGAAATAGAGAGTTTTTAATTTTGGGAGGTGACCTACCTCTTCAGTTTGCAGGTAGAGTGTGATTTCAGTATGTGATGGTTGAATGAAGGGTAGATGTACTAGACTGTGAACCCTCTGAGGGAAAGGATTATTCTAGATTGTTCAATATCTTTACAGTGCCTTCAACCTCATAGCTTTCAAAGATTTGCTGAAGAAATGAGTGAAGTAGCTTGTCAAACATTACTAAGATTTTATAACTGTAGTTCAATTGCACTGTAAAGAAAAACCATAGTTCAATTGCACTGTAAAAATTGAACTGTAGTTCATTTGCACTGTAAAGTTGTCCTTCTTTAGGACAACTTCTTTTTAAGTAACATTTTTTTTTCATTTCAGAGACCAACAGGCTCTCTTGCCCCTGAGAGCTGTTCTTGATGTTCTACCATTAAGTGGTCTTCTAATGAAATGATGAACCAGATTGTCAAGAAACTTTTGTACAGAATCTCATTGCTGATGTCCTCCAACGTGAAGGATCCGGCATAAGCCTGAATCTTCTGTTTTTGTTTTTTAATAAGAATGTACAAATCTATTCTGTTTTATAGATATATAATTTATATTGTAAAAGTTATCATTTTCATCAAAAATTCTTGATTTCCATGAAATGTTCAGTGGATGTAACTTCCTGGGCCTTCTGTATTTTATATAACAAATATATAAAATTATAATAATTTTATATAACAAAATTATTATAATAGGAAGGAAGAAAAGCAGCTCACATTTATTGAAGTCCTGCTATATTCTCTATACATGTTATTTAATCCTTTCAGCAACTTTTTAGAGTATGTGATGCTATTTTTTAAAATCATTGAAAAATTTTTTTATTTATTTTGAGGTGGTGGGAGAGTATGAGTGGGGGGAGGGGCAGAGAAAGAGAGGGAGAGAAAGAATCCCAAACAGGCTCCATGCTCAGCAAGGAGCCCAAGCTTGATCTCACGAACATG
Source organism: Lynx canadensis (assembly GCF_007474595.2). Lineage (NCBI taxonomy): Eukaryota > Metazoa > Chordata > Mammalia > Carnivora > Felidae > Lynx > Lynx canadensis. The sequence goes on from NC_044319.2 coordinate 14,016,035, forward strand.
AGATCACGACCTGAGCCAATATTAAGAGTTGGACACTTAACCGATCGAGCCACCCAGGAGCTCCATGTGACACTATTTTTATTTTACAGACCTAGACTCTGAGATTTAGAGAGGTGAAATAAAATAGCCAAGGTAATACAGACTCAGTGAGCGATAGAGCTGGAATTTGAGCCCAAGTCTTTCTGGACACAACAAAAAATATCCTACCACATTGTGCTGTAAGGCAGAACTATTTCCGGGTGAGCTCTATTTTTAACTATGCCCCAAATTTGACCACCTTTCACTACTTCTGTCACTATGACCCTGGTCCAATTCTCCATGATATTTTGCGTCTATTAGTCTAACATCTCCTGTTTTTCCTCCTTCCATCTTTGACTCCTACAGTTTATTTTTAGTAGTCAAAGTAATCCTTTTATTTTTATTTATTTTTTAATTGAAATAAAATTGACATACAGTATTATTAATTTCAAGTGCTGAACATAGTGACTCGACCTTTGTACACATACATTGAAATTATGATTGCCTCGTACACCTGTTAAGCATCCAACTCTTGATTTTAGCTCAGGTCATGATCTTGCAGTCGTGAGATTGAGCCCTTTGTTGGGCTCTGCACTGAGTGAGGAGCCTGCTTGAGATCTCTCTCTCTCTCTCTCTCTCTCTCTCTCTGCCCCTTTCCCCCCACTCACTTGTTGTCTCTCTAAAATAAAATAAAATAATTATATTTTAATATATTATACTATTATAAAAAGGAAAATGATTGCTTCAATAAGTCTAGTTACCATTCATCACCAAAGTTAATTCAATATTATTGACTGTATTCACCATGCTGTACATTACATCTCCATGACTTGTTTATTTTCTAAGTGGAAGTTTGTATTCTTGGTCTCATACACTCATTTTAAACCCCCATATTCCTCCCTTCTGGCAACCACTAATATGTTCTTTGTATCTATGAAATCTGGGTTTTGTTTTGTTTATTTTATTTTTTGGATTCCACATAGAGTGTAAGTGAAATCATGTGGCATTTGCTTTTCTCTTTCTGACTTATTTCACTTAGCATAATAATCTCAAGGTCCATACATACTGCTGCAAACAGCAAGATTTCATTCCTTTTTATAGCTGAGTACTGTTTTATCACACACACACACACACACACACACACACACACACACACATGCATCTTCTTTATCCATTCATCCATCAGTGGATTCCTTGGTTGCTTCCATGTCCTGGCTATTGTAAATAATGCTGCAATGATCACAGGGGTACATTTCTCTTTTTAAATTAGCATTTTTGTTTTCTTTGGGTAAATAGCCAGAAGTGGAATTGCTGGATCATGTGGTAGTTCTATTTTTAATTTTTTGAAGAACCTCCATATTGTTTTCTATAGTGACTGCACCAGTTTACATTCCCACCAACAGTGTCAAGGGTTCCCTTTTCTCTATATCCTTGCTAATACTTGTTTTTACTTGTCTTTTTGATAATTGCCATACTGACAGGTGTGAGGTGATATCTCATTGTAGTTTTGATTTGCATTTCTATGTTGAATAGTGATGTTGAACATCTTTTCATGTGTCTGTTTGCCATCTTTGTGTCTTTTTTTGAAAAATGTCTATTGAGATCCTCTGCCCATTTTAAAAATCAGATTCACTGTTTTTTTTTTATTACTGAGCTGTATGAATTCTGTATATTTGAATATTAAACCCTTATTGGATGTATGATTTGCAAGTGTATTCTCCATATAGTAGTTTGCCTTTTCATTTTGTTGATTTGTTGGTTTTAGTTTGATGTTGGCCCATTTGTTTATTTTTGCTTTTGTTCCTCTTGTCTTTAGAGTCAGATCCAAGAAAAACATTTCTAAGTCCAGTGTTAAAGAGCGTATTGCCTATGTTTCCTTCTAGGATTTTTATGGTTTCAGGTCTTACATTCGAGTCTGATATGTTTTGAGTTAACTTTTGTTTATGGTGTAAGAGTGGTCTGGTTTCATTCTTTTGCAGGTAGCTGTCCAGCTTTCCCAACACCATTTATTGAAGAGACTGTCCTTACCCCATTGCATATTCTTGCCTCCTGTTTGTAAATTAATTGACCATATATGTGTAGGTTTATTTATAATCCATTCTGTTCCATTGATATTTGTGTCTGTTTTTATGCCAATACCATACTGTTTTGATTACAGTAGTTTTGTAATATAGTTTGAAATCTGAGATTATGATGCCACCAGCTTTGCTTTTTTCTCAAGATTTCTTTGGCTATTCAGGGTCTTTTGTGGTTCCATACAAAGTTTAGAATTATTTGTTCTAGTTCTGTGAAAAATGCCATTGGAATTTTGATAGGGATTGCATTGTCTCTGTAGATTGCTTTGGGTAGTATGGACCCAAATTTTAATTCTTCCAATCCATAAGCACATAATACCTTTTCACTTATTTGCATCTTCTTCAATTTCTTTCATCAATGTTTTATTGTTTTCAATATAGTTTTTCACTTCCTACATTTATTCCAAGGTATTTTATTCTTTTTGATGCAATTGTAAATGGGATTTTCTTGATTTCTTTCTGTGATATTTTGTTATTAGTATACAGAAACACAATAGAGTTTGTGTATTAATTTTGTATCCTGCAAGTTTACTGAATTTATTTTTTAGTTCTAAAAGTTTTTTGGTGAAGTCTGTAGGGCTTTAAACATTTTTTTTTTACTTATTTTAATTTTTTATTATTTATTTATTTTTAATTTACATCCAAGTTAGTTAGCATATAATGCAATAATGATTTCAGGAGTGGAGTCCAGTGATTCATGCCCTACATATAACACCCAGTGCTCATCCCAACAAGTGTCCTCCTTAATGTCTCTTGCTCATTTAGCCCATCCCACCTCCCACAACCCCTCCAGCAACCCTCAGTTTGTTCTCTATATTTAAGAGTCTCTTATGTTTTGTTCCCCTCCCTGTTTTTATATTATTTTTGCTTCCCTTCCCTTATGTTCATCTGTTTTGTATCTTAAATTCCACATATGAGTGAAGTCATATGATATTTGTCTTTCTCTGACTAATTTTGCTTAGCATAATACACTTTAGTTGTTTTGAAGGGGCACATGCACCCCAATGTTTATAGGATTATATATATATATATATATATATATATATATATATATATATATATGTATATATGGTATCATGTCATCTGCTAATAGTGACAGTTTTATCTTTTCCTTTCCAATTTGGATGTCTTTTTTTCTTTTCTTGCCTAACTGCTGTGGCTAGGACTTCCAATACTGTGTTGAATAAAAGTGGGGAGAATAAGGATTCTTTTATTGTTCCTGATCTTAGAGGAAAAACTTTCAGCTTTTTACTGTTGAGTATGGTATTAGCTGTGGGTTTGTCATATGCGGCCTATATTATGATGAGGTCTGTCCCCTCTTGAATGTAAGTCAGATCAGTAGCTCACCATTTCACATAGAGAAAAGCCAGAATCCTTACAGTGGCCTCTCTTTCTCCCTCTAACCTAATCTTTGATTTCTTCCCTTTGTTCCTTTCTTTCTAGCATGCCAGGCACATATCTCTCAGGGATCTGCTAATTCACTCACCCCTTCAAGTCATTGCTCAAATCTCATTTTTTTTCATTGAGCCCTATACTAATCCACTATTTAAAACTGCACCCCTGTGGGACTTAAAATACAATAATCTAGGATTTTCAAGCTCTTGATAAAACTCTTTAAGACTCTAAAATTCTCTGCTTCTATATTAAATGATAACAATTTTTTTATATTGAAGTACAAAATTATAATATATCTAAAATACTACAAACAATCTTACATGGAATGGGGAAGACTCACCTAGTGTTTCTCAAACATTGACTGTATCTCGTTGTAAGAAATATATTTTACATTTTGAACCACTGCATGTTTATAAAACAAACAGAAGTTTTATGAAATAATTAACATTTCCACATGTGATATGCTCAGATATTTTCCATGGAATTCTATTCCTTTTTACTATAAAAACTATATTAGTCATGATCTACAAAATTGATTTCATGATTTGTTGGTCACATCCCATACTTTAAAAAAAATATTGGTCTATTGTATCTCAGATCTCATTGACTCAGGAGATAGGATATGAATCTTGTATGTTAACTTCATGAAAATATAAATTGTGGGCAATGACAACTGAAATTACACTCTACTTTTGACTATTGACCTATGGCTATTAGTGAATATTTACAGTATTCATGTTCAGGTTAACAAAAGTAATATAGATTTAGTTTCATAAATATATAATTAATTTAAAGTGCTGCTATTTTGTTAATGTTGTTTGCTAATGTTTGAAATCTTGTGTTAGAAATGCTGCTTTTCAGAGTGCCTGGGTGGCTCAGTTGGTTAAGCATCTGACTTCGGCTCAGGTCATGATCTTGCTGTTCGTGAGTTTGAGCCCCACATTGGGGTCCGTGCTGACAGCAGAGCCTGCTTTGGATCCTCTCTCTGCCTCTCTCTCTGACCCTCTCTGGCTTGCATACTCTCTCTCCCTTCCTCAAAGATAAATAAACATTTAAAAAAATTAAAAAAAAAAGAAAATTGGTTTTTATCCAGAGATTTCTATCTTTTCCTCTCTCACTTCCAAATCTCAGTATTTTCATTTTTAATTGATTGGTGTTTATTTTTTTTACCTGTATTAATATTAAATACTAACAATGAGGAAAAATATTCAAGAATAGAAAATATAATTTATGCTTTCTCCATTCTTAAAGTATGACAATAATTAATATGTAAGCCTGCATAATATATCACACATTTGTTTTTTAGCATCTTAATTTCTGAGGACAGAAAACATTTAATAGATATTATAACTGTAATATTCTTTAATATAATATATTCTCTGAATTTGAAATTTCCTAATATGCTCTTTCTTAAAAGCAGGAAACCCATATTTCAAGCTGTCTTTCATCACTGTCCTCTTGAGGAGGGAACCTGGGGCAAGCTGAGGGCAAAGTATAGGCTAAAAGCATCACCCCCACCCCCCAAGGCAGGATATGTATGATGTTCCTCAGACACTCCTGGCTGCCCAAGAACAGGGGAAAGGAAAGAAAGCAAATGATTGACTGACAGAGATCACAGTCATGCACAACAGGAGTCTCCTTCAGTTCACGGATAACTTAGTAAATTGCAAGAAAAATGTAATCTTATCCATAGCCTAATCTCCAGAAACCTATAGACTCTGTTTCCTGGAACCCTAATATCATCCTCATCAAGATGTAAGGGGGTTTAAGTGCTTGCCGTGGTGATGTGGGATGCAAAGGCAAATGAAAAATTAAACTCCCTTACTGCCTACAGCCCAGTGACAAGTCCTTGAAACAGGCAGAGTGACCTTCCTCTAGGAGCTCAGCTGCCTTGATGATGATGACACTTTGCTGGGGGCAAAAGGGGATCTTGGCTTAACATTATCCTGACCCCCACCAGGATCCTGTGAGTCTCCTTAAACACATAAAAATTCCTTTTCAGACCTCTTTCATCTTTAACCCCCAAGTATATGTTGGCAATTATACTCCAAGCATATGGCCCCTGATATACATCTGAAGGGTCTCATGACTGAGGTTTTACTAAGCAGTAATGAATGACGTTTTCCTAACAACAGTTAGCCCCTCAAGGTCCTGGAAACCTTGCTTCCAAAATTCTTTAAAGACTTACGCTGTTCCTAACCCCCTCCCAACCTGAAGGTATATAATCAGTCACTCTTAACAACACCAGTGCAGCTCTTTCTGCCCACAGGTCCTGTTCCCGTGCTTTAATACAATCACCTTTTTGCACCAAAGATGTCTTCAAGGATTCTTTCTTGGGTGTCAGCTCTGAACTCCCACCATCACCCCCAAGCCCCATCACTCTTATGTGCAGTGCTGTAGCCAGATTAAATTAGTAAGCCAATTTCGTCTCGCCTTTCTGGCTTTGTGTCTTTGTGCCTTCTTCTTTCCTGCCTGCCTCCCTTTTTCTTCTTCTCTTTAATATGTTTAGTACCTGCTATGTGCCATGCATGGTAGTGGGGAGTATATAAGACATAGTCCTTGCATTCACTGGACTTAAACTGGATACTAACATTCCCAGTTATGGAAGTAAAAACAAGAAGCCTTAGATTGCTTAGAAAGCCAGTGGTGAGATTAGATTCTGTGTATCTTGATTTACTTCTAGCATTCAGGGATTAGTAGAATTTTGGGAGTGGTAGAGGCATTGGAAGACATTAGTTTAGTCCTCACATTTTAATGGTGTAGAAACTGAGTCTTATAGATTAAATGGCCTGTTGAGGTCACAGCTGGAACTTAACCTGGTTTCTTGACCAGTGCTCATTTTATACCACCTCCTTTCTCTATTTATTGTGACATTGCCTGCCCAGATTCGATGTTGTCATATACTTTTATATCTGCTTTGTGCTGTTAAAGACCTTTCTTTTCACAATGCATACACTGAACTATAGGCTTTTACCATTATTGGTTTTGTTACTTGAAATTATAATTGGAACAATTAGAGATGCGTCAGTGGAAAGGCAATGAAAGAGGGCCATTAAGTGCTAATAAATGCCTCTCCTCATGGGATTGGAGATCTTTTCTTTTCTAAGTATTTGAGCTCTTTTCACTGGTGCTTTTAAGTGGCTAGAAATAACACTTGCCACACGCTTGTGTGAATACTCTAGATGCCAGGGGGTTCATTTCATTCTGTATTTGAATTGAGCACACTGTGGTTGGAATGTGTGTTGATTCTTTTGTTGGTTTAAGCTTTCATTCCTTGTTTTGTATTAACCTTTCTCATGAAAAGCAGTAGAACAGTGGTGAGGATTCTTAGACAATGAAGCCTTTAGGTAGCTGATGACTTTCTAGGAAGTAGTTGAAAAAGTTAAAGTTACAGGTGTTTATTTTGATATAGTTTCCTTTTCATATCACTCAAAACTTTAGATACACTATGAAAAACTAGATCTAGCTTGCCCTAAAGTCACATGCTTATGGCTAGCCAAAGATAATCACTACTTGTTGCTATGGAGATATATTCTGAAACAAATTTGTGTAATTAATTAATTAAATAAATATCAGCATAACTTACTACTATTTCTTCTAAAAATCCTAATGATGACGGTGATGATGATGATGGCAGCTGAAATTTTTGACCACATACTATGTGCCTAGTATGTACTTCAGTCTTCTTGTGTACAATTTCAGAATGCAAAATTATCTGAAAATTAAGTATTATTTTTGTAACTCATTTGGCAAAACTTATATTGACCTGAACCCATTTACTGGCAAACTTGACCTGATTGATGTGAGGCTATTCATGGTGTGCTTTTATTTCTATTACTGTGAATATTCATTTGTTTTGCTACAGAAATAGTATGTTTGATTCCAGGTGCTGAGTCAGATTCCATTACACAGCTTAAGCTTCAGACCTCATTTTACCTTTCTTAAATCTGAAGAAAATTTGAGTTGCATGTCACAGTGCACCCAAAGATAAAGGATTGTATTATTCCTATTATTCTATCCCCAACCTACCTGCAATTTACAGATGAGGAAACTGAGCCAAAGAGTAGTGGATCCTGAATTCAAACCCAGGAATTTCAGTGCTAGAATCTGTGCTCTTAACCACCATGCTTTACTGAAAAGAAATGTTTAAAAGGTCTTCACAGATAGAAATATTACATATTTATCTAATAAAATTCTAGTAAAGGTAGGGAAATTCAGATTTGAATAGAGTTAATATTTCTTTGTTCTGTTTCCCATGTTAAATACTATCTTAAACTCTCATGGCCATAATTTATTAGTAGATCCTGCCAGTCTTGATTATTTTATTTTCAACCTAATGGCCTGTTTTCCTTTGGACTTCTTAAATTTTCAAAAGCTTCTGTGCTTGTTTATAAAGCATGCTAGTAGGTCTCAGGAGAAAGAGAAAACATTGCTGCTGAGGCAAATGTGCTTTGTGATGCTCTCCACTCTGAACAAACAGGGAGCCACCCCAATCATTTTAGCACAACAGGTAGTTTGGACTGTAAATAAAGTGTCTTTTCATTCACACACTATCAGTTTACCGATTGTTGGTGGATGTGTAGTTTACATATTATTCTTCATATATACAACTGGGTGATATAGTTTAATTGCTGTACTCAGAGAGGTGTAGATAGAGAAAGTAATTCTTTAAGTTTACTCATCAATATGACTTCTTTAGTCAGCTGGATGTATTAAGTAGTAAGCAAGAATTTATTGGACTCTGTTATGTGTTTCCACTGGCTACCTTTAGTACATTTTAGGACTTGGAGCTATTAAACATATATTTCTGAACCTTTCATTGGGAATATCATTTCAAGGGTAACCTTTAAGATAAGAAATAGCTAAATATTTATAATATGTATGTTATAAATATATATGAATCTATTTATTAGATATTATTAGATATCTATCTATTAGATATTAAGTGCCTTTCCTTCTTCCTTTTTCCTTTGATCTTTAAAATTTCAAGTCAATGGTACAGGATCACAGAAAAAAGAATCAACTAAATAGACAAAAGAAAATCTTTTTCAGGTAAAAAAATAAAAGAATAGATCACATACATGATACCTATATCTTTAATTATAAATGTTTGCATATTTATTTTTTAATTCTTAAAATTTGTCTTCCCAAGAAATTCACAGTTTTAATTCCTATAATGATGACTTTATTTGTGTCAAGTGTGCCAAACACTGGCCTTTTAGAAATGAGGTCCTTGTCCTAGGATAGCTTCTCTAGGGGAAGGGATGTGACGGGGGTTCATGGTACCTTGGAATAAAGAGGGTGAAACATTTAAATATATTAACATTTCACGAAATGCTTTCTTGAAGGCACTGTAGTGTACAAGTACAAAAGATCTGAGGTTTCTGTCTTTAGAGTGAGATGGGTAAAGAAAGGTGATGTCTTGGGGAAGGGCTTCTGTGGTAGAAGACTCAAGATAAAGGCCTGAAATTAGTGTGAAGTCACTTGGGAACCTGATGTTCTTGGAATAAAAGGTATGCCTGGGTAAATAATAGATGAGGCTTCTAGAGTATTAAGGGAGATTTAGATCCAAGGATCTAGTTAAATCCCTCTTTGATAATTAGAAAATCAGATTCCCATTCTTTTTATTTTTTATTAAAAAATTTTTTTAATGTTTTTTATTTTTGAGAAAGAGAGAGCAAGCAGGGGAGGGGCAGAGAGAGAGGGAGACACAGGATCCAAAGCAGGCTCCAGTCTCTGAGCTGTCAGCACAGAGCCCTGTGGGGGCTTGAACTCACCAACCATGACATTATGACCTAAGCTGAAGTTGGATGCTTAACTGAACTGAAGTTGGAGGCTATGGCTTTCCATTATTTTTTAGTGGAAAAACTGACTCTTTTGGCTTTAAGTTAAATACCTAATTTTTCCCCCAACATCTTAGGAAGAGCGAAAACAGATGAGCATAGTATTGACTATAGAAGTTTCCGTCTACTACTCTTTTCTTCCAGCCCCCTGCAAGGAACTGCTAATAAACAATCAGGACCAAGGACAGTAATTGGGTCATATTTCTCCAAGTCCAGTCTTGGGGCAGGGTCAATTGAAGTGGCTACCTACACTAGTCCTGCCCCTTGTCATTGGATAAGTGTTCTCTTGTCCTAGCTTCTTCTCATGAGGTGTGGTCATCTACACTTGGGCCTTTCCTACCCACTATAGTGTCAACGTACAAAGGTCTGAGTTTCATATATGGGCTTCATGGAAAAGGGGCAAAGGAGGCCTTTTAGCCTTTTTTGGTACTAGGCCTTAAGCCTGCCTCATAACTAGGCCAGATGAGGGTTCCATACAGTCCAACCCATGTTTCCAGGATTCAGAGGAGAATATGTAGGGGTTTGAGGCAAAAGCTCTCTGACCTTTTCTTTCCTCCACATATCTCTCTTAGAAACCCTGCAGGAAAGGATGACTGACAGGATGAATGTTTAGCATTCTGGGTTCTCTTATTCCTCTGATCCATAGCACATATTCTCAGTGGGGGTGAGATTGCTTCCAAGGGGCAAAAGTTGATTCTTGGGGGACAAAAGTAATCTTACTCTTCTCATGTATAAAGCACATATGTACATGCAGAACATTTACTGATATACAGTGTGTCTGTTTGTATTAAATTTAATGGGGGAAAATTTAGTGGAGAAAAATGTATAGTAAGACTCTTTAGGAGGGTAGTAAAAGAAAGAAGGTTGAGAAACACTATTCTAAAATGTAGTCTCTCTGTCTCTCTCTTTTTCTTAGTCATTTTGTTAGGCAGTATGTACCAGTCTGGGTTAGTGACTCATAATGCCATCACTGTATTAGACAGTCTTCTTTTGCTCTGCTATCCTTAGTCCATAGCTTTTATCTTCAAGGTTGCCCTGTGGCTTAAGATGGTTTCTGTAGCTCTGCTATTATGTATAATTGACAAGGAGAAGAAAGCAGAGGAAAGGACAGAAGGTATACATTAGCTAAATCAGACCTTTTTAAAGGAACTATTTGTTAACTTATGTTTTACTGATTAAACTTAGTTATGTGGATACCCCATTTGCAAGGGAGGCTGGGAAATACAGATTTATTTATTTACCTTAAAGTTGGTCCCATTGCCATTCTCAACAAAATTGGGATTCTGTTAATAAGAAATAAGGTATAAATAGATACTGGGCAGGCAACTAGCAGCCTCTTTGGTTGTCCCTTTTGTCATCTGTTTGTGTGGCAATAGATCCATCCATGTGATGTGGAGCAGAGCAAGAGCCTTTTGCCTCTCCTTCATGCTGGGACTCACTAATCTGATGGTTTAATTTTTGAGCAAGCTGGCTTTGTGAAAAAGCAAATAAAATGGATTAAATATGAAGGCATTAAGTTATTGAGAGTTTCCCGTTGGAGAGAACGCATGGTATTTGTGAACTAAAAACTGGCTTCTTCATTCAGTTTATAGATCTTGGACTCAGAAATTTTGCACTTTGGATGTTGCAGTGGAAACCATTCATTATTGATTAATTAGATTTAATGAAAAACTTGCTTAGAAATTTTGAGTTTGGTGAATGAAAGGTAAATTTGAATTAAAATTCCATAAATGCTAGTAAAAAAAATAAAAACAGTGTTTCCCACATATGGATTTGTAACTATGTTTTTCAAACAAAATGATGGTGGTATTTATTGAATACCTCAAATTATATAGTGACTAATAACAGAAAAATGTGATCTTTTACAAATCTGTAAATGCTAATATTCATACTGTGCTAAGAATTTAGGGAAAAAAAAGACAACTTCTTTGGAAAATTTCCAATTAAATCTGTAGATTTTGGCAAAATTATTTCCTTCAACAGTTAAAGTGGCATTGTAATGGTTGGCAAAGCTCTGGGATTAGGCATAGAAGCACACAGGGATTTTAACAACACCATTGTGTTTAGCATGTGGAATACATGACCTCAGTGCTTCTTGGGGCAGGAGGTGGGCAGTATTTGGCAGGGACCTGTCTGTTTTTCTCTCACTGTGTCTTTCTCTATCTGTCCTTTCCCTCTTCGCCTCTCTTTCCTTCTTTTCCCTCTAATTGACTTTGAGTTTTATCATTTTAAAGGACTTCAAGATAGTAATCCTTCAGGGTTTATTTTGGAACACATAAAATTATATTTTGAAGATAAGTTTTTTGGAAGAGGCATGCCTGTTTTTAAGAAATAATTAAAAAAAAATTTTTTAAATGTTTATTCACTTTTGAGAGATGGTGAGCGGGGGAGGGGCAGAGGGAGAAGGAAACACAGGATCTGAAGCAGGCTTTGAGCTGTCAGCACAGAGCCTGACATGGGGCTCGACCTCATGAGCTATGAGATCATGACCTGAGCCAAAGTCGGACGCTTAACTGACTGAGCCACCCAGGCACCCCTTAAGGAATAATTTTTAAAAGTGTATTGGCTCTGGGAGTTTTTTTAAAAAATTGTTTCCTTCAAATTCTATTCTGTGTCTTTAGGTAGTCAGTAATATTGGCCCATCTGGTATTTTGTATTTTTTACTTGGGGAAATACTGTTGGATCTTTAAAAAAAATTTTTTTAAATGTTTATTTTTGAGAGAGAGAAAGGGAGAGAGAGAGAGAGAGAGAGAGAGAGAGAGAGAGAGAGAGAGAGAGAGAAAACACGAGGGAGGGAGGGGCAGAGGGAGAGGGAGACACAGAATCTAAAGCAGGCTCCAGGCTCCAAGCTGTCGGCACAAAGCCCGACTCAGGGCTCAAACTTATGAACCATGATATCATGACCTGAGCTGAAGTCAGACACTTAGCCACCCGAGCCACCCAGGTGCCCCAGTATTGTTGGACCTTAAATGTTCATAATAAAAATGTTAACTTAAATGACCTCAATAAATTATAAATTGAGAGTTTTCTTATCTGTTCTTTCTGTACATGTAAAATGCCACTTAGCTATCTGCTGGTTGTGGAATCAGATAGGACAGTGTTTTCCCTCCATGATATGAATATATGGGGCTATTGGAAATCTTCCTTAATGAGTAGGTAGAAAGTATTAGAAATATTTAATGCTTGGGCACTGAAGGAGGCATTGGGAAGAACACAGGCGTGAGGGAGCAGACATGTAAATAGACCAGTGTAACATGTGTATGTTAAGAGCTTAGATAGAGGTATGCGTGGGAGATTTCAAGGAGGGCTTCTAAGGGAAAATGATATGGAGGTGAGTGTTGAAGATCAAGTAGAAGTTGGCTAGAGGGAAAAGTGGGAGATGGGCATCCCAGGAGGCGAATATGGAGTGTGCCGATGCACTGAGCCCGAGATTGCAGGTGCATATGGAGACTTCCACAAAAGAACACGACTTTTTATCTGCTTTGTTGATGGTTTGAATTTCATGTCAAAGACAATGGAGAATGATTGAATGATTTAGAGTTGGAAATGATGTGATGGGACATGTCATTGTTGATTGGTTTAGATTGGGTTAGAGTATGCTCAATTTGGGTGCAGGGAAATTAATTGGGAGATTTTTGTAGTAGCGTATATGAGCATTGGTGGTACCTGAAGTGGTTATTGAAATAGAGAAGAGAGCTTTTTTGCATTTAAGAGATATTAAGACGGTAGAATCAGCAGGACTTGGTGACCAATTAAGAGCATGAAGACAGAGGAAAATGAAGGATGGATGCTTTCCATGTACTTCGCTTGGCTAACATATGTGGATACTGATGATTTGGAATATGATTGGGAATGAAGGAGGAAAAGCATGTTGGGTAGATGATAATGAGTTGTAGAGCTTGAGTATGAGACATCTAGGTGGAGGTAACTAAGAGGCTAGTGTAACTTTAGGGATACCTTTGATTTATAGTATTTGGCTTGCCTCTCTGTAGACCCCTTCTTAATCTGTCAGTTCTGTTTCTTTCAGTGTCCATTAAATATTGGTATTTTCCTTAGTCCATATTCATCACTCTTCTCCATTCCATTCCTATTTGTGTTTTCTCTTGGATTTAACTACCTGCCCCATGGATTTCTGTCAGATTATTATCTCTAGACAGGATTTTTATTCTGAGGTCCAGTTGCTCAGTCTAACTGAGTAGTTGTCTCCATTTTGATATTCTCCAGACATCTGTGGATCAGTATGTACAAATATATTCCCTTATCTTCTTCCCCATTCCTTTACAGTGTAGCGTGGTCTAATGGTCACATTAGCACAGAACTAGATTCTCTAGGTTGGAGTTCTAGATCTGTCACTTAGTAGCTTTGTGACCCTGAGAAAATTATGTGACCTTTCTGTGTCTCAGCTTCCTCATCTGTGAAGTGAGAATAACAATAGCATCTACCTGAGGATCAAATGAGAATGGTGCTTGGCACATGATAAATACTATATAAATAACAGCTATAATTGGGCCTTACTGTATTTCCTGTTCTGGTTAATGGCACCACTATTCAGCCAGCTAACTGAACCAGAACTGTGAGATTTATTCTAACTCCTCCATCTCACGTCATTCCACATCAAAATGATCGTTACGTCCTGCCAATTGTCCGTTCTCTCTGTTGTCTTCTGTCTCTTGCCATTACTGCTCTGAGCTTAACTTTTATTATCTTCATCCTCAGTGACCTGGACAAGCTAGTGTGACTGGTCTCCCTGTCTTTTTCTTTTTTTCAACATTGTCTATATAGTCCCCCAGGGATTTTTCTGAAATGCCAATCTGATCAGTTAAAACTCTTTAGTGCCTTAGAAGAAGAAAAAAAATATATACAAGTGGAGGCCTCTGAGGTCTGGTCCTGCCTTCTTCTTCAGACTCTTTTCTACCTCATTGTGATCTCTCTTTAATATTTACCATTCCTTGATATTCTGTGTTACTTCGCTCTTCCATGTCTCTGTACATCCCCTGTGAGTGCCTCCTACCTTGTGCCTCTCTGAAATCGTTTCCTCCAAGCAGAATAGATTATTGCCTGATCTATGTCAATATCTCACCTTGTGTGGAGCTTAATTAATAATATACCTGTCATGTTTGTTGTATCATTTGCATGCTATTCTCTTCTAAGACTAAGCTTATTTATCTTTGAATGAATCAGCTATATGAATGAACTTCTTGGAGAGTATAAGTTATGCCTCGTGTCTTCAGTCTGGGCAGATGTTAAACGTATTTATTAAACAAATCATCTGGTTAATGATCATTTCAACATCTATCTTTTTTTTTAATGTTTATTTATTTTTGAGACAGAGAGAGACAGAGCATGAATGGGGGAGGGGCAGAGAGAGAGGGAGACACAGAATCAGAAGCAGGCTCCAGGCTCTGAGCCATCAGCCCAGAGCCCGACGCGGGGCTCGAACTCATGAACCGTGAGATCGTGACCTGAGCTGAAGTCGGACGCTCAACCGACTGAGCCACCCAGGCGCCCCTCAACATCTATCTTAAAGAAAAACTTCTCTATATTTACTTTTCGTTGCTAATGGGGAAACTTCTTTTAGCTTGGTTGATACAGCAAGTCTGCTCTCCTTTTTTTAGGCTTCCAAAGGTCAGTCATTTCGTAGTGGTCCAATAACAATATTTCTTGGTAAACTAAGTTTCTGGAAGAGCCAATAAGAAATATTATCAAGATGGTTCTTAGACCATAGAGTGGGAATTGTTCTTTACTTTTTGTGCAGAAGTCAGGAAACCATGAAAGAGCATCGATTTATTGTCTGAAGAGCAGCTATTAAGACCGTGCAGATTAATGCTTTATTAAGGTGGGTTGAGAGAGAAGGAAGGCATTTGAGTTGTAGCTGATATGTGGCATCGAGAGGGAAGTGCTCTTCCTGCCTTAAAATCTGTACAATCCAACCATAAGTACATAAATAAGACACTCAGTCAATAGAGTGAGTTAGTTAAATGGTACTTAGTCTTCAGATTACTTTTTTTTATGTTTATTTACTTTTTGAGAGAGAGAACGGGGGAGGGGCAGAGAGAGAGGGAGACATAGGACCTGAAGTAGGCTCTGTGATGACAGCAGGTGGTCCTATGTGGGGCTTGAACTCACCAACCAGGAGACCATGATGGGAGCCCAAGTTGCAGACTTAATGACTGAGCTACCCAGGCACCCCTTCAGATTACTCTTCTTATTTTTTACCTTGAAGGTTCACGTTGGAGAAACATGGCATGCAAATTTTATATTTTTATATACATGACCATAAATAGAAATTATAGTTAATACACAGTAACTAAAAGCAAGTCATTTTTTTCTGCATTAATTTAGCAAAGTAATTTTCCCATAAGGTATACATACAGGAGAACCAACCTATTGCATAGAAAATAGTAAAATTCAAGTGGATGGTTGCATGCAATGGCTAATGAATTATTCATAATTGTTTGTATCAGTGTCTTGACTCCCTGCTGGAGGCAGCTATAAGGAACTGAGCTTTCTGAACCAGTGCAGCTAGTCAACACCAAGGGTACAGTTCAAGTGGGGTCTGTGGCTCTTCATCTTTTTTTTTTTTTTTTTAAAGTTTTATTTATTTTTTTGGGGACAGAGAGAGACAGAGCATGAACGGGGGAGGGGCAGAGAGAGAGGGAAACACAGAATCGGAAACAGGCTCCAGGCTCTGAGCCATCAGCCCAGAGCCCGACGCGGGGCTCGAACTCACGGACCGCGAGATCGTGACCTGGCTGAAGTCGGACGCTTAACCGACTGCGCCACCCAGGCGCCCCATGTGGCTCTTCATCTTTAACTTCCATTCATGAATGTTAAAATATTATGTGTGGAGGCTTTTTATGTATTTATTTATTTGAGATGAGAGAATACGGCAACATCAGGGAAAACATGCTGTGGCTATATTATAGCAACAATAATGGTAATAGTACTACTTTTTTCTATAGTGGTTTGGTTTTTAAAAAGTTGCTATAGGGGCGCCTGGGTGGCGCAGTCGGTTAAGCGTCCGACTTCAGCCAGGTCACGATCTCGCGGTCCGTGAGTTCGAGCCCCGCGTCGGGCTCTGGGCTGATGGCTCAGAGCCTGGAGCCTGTTTCCGATTCTGTGTCTCCCTCTCTCTCTGCCCCTCCCCTGTTCATGCTCTGTCTCTCTCTGTCCCAAAAATAAATAAAAACGTTGAAAAAAAAATTAAAAAAAAAAAAGTTGCTATATTGGGGGTGCGGGGTGGCTCAGTCGGTTAAGCATCCGACTTCGGCTCAGGTCACAATCTCACAGTTGGGGAGTTTGAGCCCCGCGTCGGGCTCTGTGCTGACAGCTTACAGCCTGGAGCCTGCTTCGGATTCTGTGTCTCCCTTGCTCTCTGCCTCTCTCCCACTCATGCTCTGTTTCTCTCTGTCTCAAAAATAAACATAAAAAATTTTTAAAAAAGTTGTCATATGTTGCATTTCATTTGATCCATAGGGTTGTCTCAGTTTAGTAGCAAAAGAAGTTAAGGTTTAAAGAGAATTTTGTGCATTCATTGGCAGAACTGGGGCTCAAAGCCAGGCTCTCTGGGTTTCATTTGAGAGCTCACCCCTCAGCTTTTCACAGCAGCAGTGTGCTGGGCATATGGTCTTCATGCTGCTGGATCATCAGAATGACATGGATTTTCAGGATGCCAGATCAATCACGTAGTCGTCAGAAGAGAGAAATTTCTCTCCAGTGCTTTGTTGCACTTAGATACTCTTGTGAGGTCCAGAGAGACTTCCAAATAGCAGGATTTGGTTACCAAATCTTTTGATTTTTGGTGAGAATATACGTATCGGAGGTAGGATGGAAGGGGGCCAGTAAGTATGAGTTAGTAAGAAGGGAGGTTGGATACCTGAATCCATTTATTACTTAAAAAAACATTTTTTTTTAACGTTTATTTTTGAGACAGGGAGAGACAGAGCATGAACGGGTGGAGGGTCAGAGACAGAGGGAGACACAGAATCTGAAGCAGGCTCCAGGCTCCGAGCTGTCAGCACAGAGCCTGACACGGGGCCCAAACTCACAAACTGCGAGATCATGACCTGAGCCGAAGTCGGATGCTTAACCGACTGAGCCACCCAGGCGCCCCTCCATTTATTACTTTTCATGCAAAGTTCTGTTTGTTTAATAAAAAAAGTAGAGAAAAATGTTAGATGTATCTGTGGGCTTACTTTTCAGTCAAACACGTGGTAATTGTTATTTAAAATATTTGATACATTATATTTTGCTTTAATAATGTTTCAAAGGGATTGTTACTAAATCTACATTATAAATGGATGGCCATAAACATGAGTTGAAACAGATCTCAGCACGAAGGTATTAAGTAACTAAACTTCTTTCTTCCATTTTCCTTTTCCCCCTTCTTCTTTACCTCTTTTTATTTTTTAAGAAAATATTTTATTGATTCATTAAATGGCATTATTCAGGCATTTAAGATGTGAATATTTATTTGTCTTTGGCATCATCTGTTTATACATCCTAAAATCTCATTCAGAGTCCTAATAGCTCAAACAGATTCCCTCCCACTCTGTGCTATGGACTTTTGTTTTGTTTTCCCTTTATCCATATTGATTCTCAAGTTAACTTCTTTTTTCTAGGTTTTGGTTTTAGACACAGAGTAGATGCTGTCCTTGTTCTGATTAAATTTTAAGTGATTATTGAAACCATAAATACTAGAAAATATTCTAATATAGTTCCTGGAGAATATTAAAAGGGTATTTCATTATACGTATTTAGAGATTATTGGTCTCTCTTTTCTGAACTCCAGTGTAGTTAATCTGTTCCCTTCTTTAATGGTCTTCTATGTGCATGTCTTTATCTTCCCATTAGATTTCAAACTTCTGGTGTGAAACTAGTGTAGGGTGATGCCCACAGCATCTCCCCAGCATGTTTTAGTTTCTCAGTGATTTTTTTTTAATGAATAAATAATATTATTTATTTCAGATTGCCATTTTCGGGATCAATACAAGTTTGTAATTTCACTATTATTTATTTTAGTCACGTATGGTATTCCAAATTAAACAGTCCTTGGAATCAAGGAGTAAAGCTTTAATTTAGTTAAGAGGCTGTTCAGTGTCATTTCCTCTGTTAGACTTTACATGAGCATTTGCAAAATAAATTATGTGTAGTAGGGGAAATTTTAATTTTATCTCTGCAACTCTCTATTCTAAAGGATCAGTAGAGCTAAAGTCTTGGGTTCTGTAGCATTCTCACTGGACTTTGCCATTTTTATAAGCTGTTGTTCCTTGAAATCCCACTGTGTTGAAGCTCTGTTCTGCCAGATTTTCTACAAAACTCATAGTATGACCTATGCTATTATCACCCACTGAATTGTTGAGTAATGTATCCTGACTTGAAGTCAGTGTTTCTCAAACCATGGTGGACATCAGAAACCCCTGGAGTTTGTTAAGAGTACAGATACTGCAGGGGCACCTGGGTGGCTCAGTTGGTTAAGCGTTAGACTCTTGGTTTTAGCTCAGGTCATGATTTCATGGTTCATGGGTTTGAGCCCTGTGTCTGGCTCTGTGCTGACAGCTGTAAAACCTGCTTGGGATCCTGTCTCTCCCTTTTTCTCTCTGCCCTTCCCCTGCTTGCTCTCTCTCTCTCAACAAAATCGATAAACATTAAAAAAAAAAAGTGCAGATACTGCACATCTTCCCCTGGGCATTCTGAATCTGTAGATGTAGGATGAATCCTGGGCATCTGTGGATATATAACGCTTTCTGGTGGTCCTGGAACCATTTTTGAGAAACATTGCCATTGAGTCAGAAGTTTATTTTGAATGGAATTTTGTGACTTTTAAAATGATGAATCTTCCAGAAGTTGTGAGGCATTCTAAATGCGTTTAGGGGTGCCTGGGTGGCTCAGTTGGTGCGTCCAACTTTGGCTTAGGTCATGATCTCCCAGTCTGTGGGCTCGAGCCCTGCGTCTGGCTCTGTGCTGATGGCTCAGAGCCTGGAGCCTGTTTCAGATTCCATGTGTCCTGCTCTCTCTGCCCCTCCCCCGCTCCCACTTTGTCTTTCTCTCTCTCAAAAATAAATAAACATTAAAAAAAACTAAATGCATTTAAAAGCTGTGTTATAGGTATATTAATGAATTTGACATTGCACAATCAGTACTGGTTTATGTGGCATTGCAGATGTAATTATAAAATACTTTCTTAGCTGCATTTTTTTTTTTTAAATTTTTTTTTTCAACGTTTATTTATTTTTGGGACAGAGAGAGACAGAGCATGAACGGGGGAGGGGCAGAGAGAGAGGGAGACACAGAATCGGAAACAGGCTCCAGGCTCTGAGCCATCAGCCCAGAGCCCGACGCGGGGCTCGAACTCACGGACCGCAAGATCGTGACCTGGCTGAAGTCGGACGCTTAACCGACTGCGCCACCCAGGCGCCCCTCTTAGCTGCATTTTTTTATTGGTCTAGTGTATATTAACATGCACTTAAAACACAATTATTATTTGTTAAAAAACTCCCATTTTAAATAAACTCTCACCTATCAGGGACGAGAACAAAAAACCTCAAGCTTCAGTGTTTTTTCTGCTGTTAATTTCTACATACACAATATGTATCTCTACTTAATCCTGCATTTTATGTGTGACCTTTTATTGGAAAAAATTTCAGGATATTTACAAGGCATGGTCTAAAATGCCTTTCTTACCTCTAATAATGGTCAGTGTTTGATGGTGCTAATATTGATCTTTTTTAAAAATTTATTTGTTTTGAGAGAGAGACAAAGTGTGTTGTACACGCCTGTGCAGGTGAGAGTGAGAGTGAATGAGGCACTGAGAGAAAGAGATAATCCCAAACAGACTCCCAGCTGTTAGTGTAGAGCCCAAGGTGAGGGTCTATCTCATGAACTGTGAGGTCATTACCTGAGCTGAGATCAAGAGTCAGACACTTCTGTGACTGAGCCACCCAGGTGCCTCACTGAATTTTTTAATTACCAAAAGGAGTTTTCTGTATCACATGTTTTTATAAATACTGACTCTCTGAAAATGAATGTGAAATGAAAATACAAAGTAATTTAATGTAAACTTTTATTGATTACAGCTAAATGAATGAGTGACATATTCTAGTGAGGTCATTATGATAATACACCTGGATTAATATTCAATATAAGGGGCCTTCCCCCCTTCCTTTTTTTTACATTGCACATGATTCTTTTATAAAGTGGGCCTAGCATTCTTTGGACATGTGATGCATTGACAGGTTGGGAATTAGGGGAATTACTGTGGAACTTGACTTATAAATTTGTAGGTAATCAGAATTATGTAAAATGCCTTAATCTATTATTTCTTTTCTTTCTTTCTTTCTCTCTCTCTCTCTCTCTCTTTTTTTTTTTTTTTTTTTTTTTTAGGGACTTTCTCCCTCGAGGGTCGGGCATTGTAACCAGACGGCCTCTTGTGCTGCAGCTTGTTACTTCCAAAGCAGGTAATAAATAAGGATGTTTGCCACATGAGTGAGCACATTGCTGTAGTACCTGTTGCCTCCATTCCTGGGTGTTGGGTTGTAGCAACAGAAATGTTTTTGTGAACCCTCTGCTCTGGGTAGTGGCCTGCATTTCTCTCCAAATGCTCTCTTCTTCATTGTTCCTTTAATTCCTTTCATTACATCACAAGGAAAATCTATTTGTGTGTAGGCTTTTAAAACACCTACTATTTTTTATGCCAAGAAAATAATGTATATGTAATTATATATATATACATATATAATTTTTATTTATATAATTTTATAATACAGTTTAACTACTAATACTTTACTGGTTTACTCTCTTCCACAAGTGTGTGTGTTTGGGAATTTTTTTAAGTAACAATTCAACGTCCATCTAATATCTGTATTCATATGTACAAGTGTATGTGTATCTATATCTACATCTAATGTGCTGTGCTTCCCCCACTCCTTAACACCATGATAATTTGGTAGGTAAATGAGCTTTGTTTTCATTCTTATTTCTTAGCAACTGGTGATGTTAGATTTTTTGTGTGTTATTTGGTGTTTATATTTCTTTTATGAATTGGCATTTTTATCTTTCCCTATTTCTTCTTGAGGATTTTACTTCTTTCTTACCAATTTCTTTGAAAGTACTCATAAAAACCACACCTCATAAATTGCAAAAACCAAAGTTATGAAGTTTTACCCCTATGTTTTCTTCTAAGAATTTTATAGTTTTCCTCTAACATTTAGGTCTTTGATCCATTTTGACTTAATTTTTATATATGGTATGAGGAAAGGGTTCAACTTCATTTTTTGCATGCGAATAGCCAGTTTGTCCTAGCATCATTTGTATGGTTTTGACACTCTTATCAAAAATCAGTTGGCCATAAACATATGTTTATTTTGGGACTCTCAATTCAATTCAACGGATCTGTATTTCTATATTTGTGCCAGTATTGCACTGTCATAATTACCCTTGTTTTGTAGTAAGTTTTAAAATTGAGAAATGTGAGTCCTGTTTTGTTCTTTTTCAAGATTGTTTTGGCTACCCTGGGTCCCTTGAAATTCTGTATGAATTGTAGAATCAGCTTGTTTTATCTCAGCAATGTAAGATTGGTTTAACATCTAAAAAGCAATTAATGTAATGTATCATATCAGTAGAATTAAAAACAGGAAATCACAGGATCATCTCAACAGATTCAGAAAAGGCATTTGAAAAAGTCCAACATCCCATCATTATAAAAACACTCAACAAAATAGTAATAGAAGAGAACTTCCTTAACCTGATAAAGGTCATAGACTATAAAGCCCACAGCTAACATCATATTTAATGGTGAAAGACTGCGTGCTTTCCTTTTAAGATTAGGAACAAGGCAGAGATATCTACTCTTGCCACTTCAGTTCAGCATTGTGCTGGAGGTTCTAGCTAGGGCAGTTGGGCAAGAGAAAGAAAGAAAAAAACCCCATCCATATTGGAAAGGAAAGAGTAGAATGATCTCTATTCATAGAGGATATGATAAAATATGTAGAAATTCCTAAAGAATCCACCAAAAAACTATTAGAACTAGTAAACGAGTTCAGCATGGTTGCAGGATACAAGATCAATGTACAAAAATCAATTGTATTTCTATAAACTTGTCATGCACATTCAAAACATGAAATTAAGAGAATGATTTCATTTATAATGGCATCAAAAATAATACACTCTTAGGAATAAATTTAACAAAGGAAGTGTGAAATTTGTACTCTCAAAGCTATGGAACATTGTTGAAAGAGACTGTAGAATATCTAAATAATTGGACAAGCATCCCGTGTTCATTCATTGGAAGACTTAGCAATGTTGAGATAGCCGTGCTTCCCAAGCTGACCTACTGACTTGATGCGATCCCTATAAAAATCCCAGATGACTTTTTTGGGGGTAGAAATTGTAGATATTTTTAACCATTTTTTAATATAAAAAAAGTCTGTACTAAGTTTGATCCAAAGGAATGGACTTACATGCTATCATTTGATAAAAGTAAGTTACTTACAAATCTACAATGCATCAGCCACTATTCTAAGCTCTGAGATATGGCAGTAACTAGGACAAAGTCCCTGTTCTTCTGGTGATTTAAATTCTGTTATAAAATTTTTGACGTATTGAAGTTTTACTCTTTATGGTTGTAAAATCTATACATGTATCTTTCACAAAAAGTAAATACTTAGCACACTTTTATTCCTTTTCGTATGTAAAATTATCTTTAACATTTAGTTCTCTTTTTATCTGAAATTTATTTTCATGTATACTGAACTATTTTTTCAGTCTCCTTTATCTTCTATCACATTCCTACTGCAATCTATTTATGAAGATCTTTTCTGTTTTATTGTGCCAATAACACAGTGTTTTACTTTTGTGGATTTGTAATTTGCTTTAATATCCATCTGTCATGTTTGTAGTCTTCTGCCATTACCTATTTTTATTTAGGGGCTCTTTTCTATTTGGCAAAATTTAGGATAATTTTATAAAGACAAAGCTATTGCCACTAAAATTATTTTAAACCTATAGATTCATAAAGAATAATTGATATCTTTAAAATATTCACTTTTTTTCTAGCCCAGAGATCATGCTATATCCTTTCATTTGCTCAAATATTCTTTTTCCTTAGTAAAATTCTTGATTATCTTTATATAGCATCCGTGCATTTCTAGTTAGGGTATTCATATTTAGTTCATTTTGTTCTTGTCATTTGAGTAGGGTTCCCCCCCCCCATTTTCTTTTCTTTTCTTTTTTTAAATATTTATTTATTTATTTTGAGAGAGAGAGAGAAAGAGAGTCTGCATGCTGGGGAGGGGCAGAGAGAGAGAGGGAGAGAGAGAATCCCAAGCAGGTTCCATATTGTCAGTGTGTGGAGCCTGATATGGGGCTTGAACTCACAAACTGTGAGATCATGACCTGAGCTACAGTCAAGACACTTAACTGACTGAGCCGCTCAAATGCCCCTACATTATATTTTCTAATCTCTCATTGCAGATTATGTTAACGCTGCTATTTTTACTTTTAATTTTTAAATTAACCATTTTACTCTACATTTGACATTAAAGTATTTTTTAAATTTTATTTATTTATTTTGAAAGAGAGGAGAGAGAGAGTAGGGGAGGGGCAGAGAAAGAGAAGGAGAGAGAGAATTCCAAGCAGTCTCCATGCCATCAGCGCAGAGCCTGAGGTGGGGCTCAAACTCATGAAGCATGAGATCGTGACCTGAGCCTAAACCAAGAGTCAGTGGTTTAATGGACTGAGTCACCCAGGTGCCCTGACATTAAATATTTTTAATTGATTCTCTTGTGTATTTTAGTTATATATATATGATATATAGTTATATATAGTTATATAGATATGTAGATCTATAGTTATATATAGATCTATATAACTATATCTATATACCTATATCTATAGGTATATATATAGATATATATAGATATATATATATATATAGATATCTATATACCTATATCTATAGATATAGTTATATATATAGTTATTTAGTTATATATAAAATTTCTTAATTTTTTTCAATAAATGCTTACCATGCAAATACTGAGATAGCTGAGAAAATAGATAATCTCCTTTGCACTGGGGATTTTTGGGTGAGTACTTACATGTTGAGCTTTTTTGAGAAGGTACCTCACATGCTTTTTCCTTATACCTTTTTGTTAACAGTCTCCCAATCTTGTCACTTCTAAGCCCCTGACCATTCTGTCATTAGTTAGTGAGGATCATACTTCACACACCACCTCTCTTTTCATGCAAAGTAGACTAGAAATTCTTCCCTTAGGGAAAACCTGCTGTTTTCACAATCATTCATGAACCCCAAATTGGGGTTTTTATTTTGCAACACTATATTCTAGCTGATGCCAGCTAAGAACTCTGCTTATTTTTTTTTCCACTCTAAGTGAATTGTTCATAGGGGAATCCCACGTATGACTATAGGCTTGGGTTGATGGGGGCTAACAATGGCTGAAAGAAGCAAGCTGGGATAGATGTCACTGCTGTAATTTACTTGTGCCTTTGGCTCCTAATTGGGATCAGTTCCATAAATATTACTTACTGTTTTTTTAAGTTGATTTATTTTTGAGAGAGAGAAAGAGAATGTGTATGAGCAGGGAAGGGACAGAGAGAGGGAGAGAGGGAATCCCAAGCGGGCTCCATTCTGTCAGCACAGAGCCCAGTGCAGGGCTCGGTCTCACAAACCATGAGGTCATGACCTGAGCCCAAATCAAGAGTGGGATGCTTAACTGACTGAGCCACCCAGGTGCCCCCATAAATACTACTTTATCTTGATAGTTTCATTCATTCATTCATTCATTCATTCAGTGCTTATTGAATGACTCCTGTCTATCAGGCAAATAACCCTGGTAACATGGAGCTTACATTCTAGTTGGGGAGAAACCAACAACCACCCGAAAAACAAAACAAAACAAAATAAAAAAAACTCAACGCCATAGAATGTTAGATGATGAAGAAAGTGAGCATTCAATCCATGCCGACGTTTATGTAGGCAGAGGGAAGTTAGAAGATTCTAAGATAGGAGCTACTTGTGTGGTTGAAGTTTAACAAGGATGCCAGTAGGGCTGGAGTGGAGAGAGGAGGTAATGGGGAGAAAATGGGGTAAAGAGAGACAGCATTGCTGAAACAGTTGCTTGGGTAGGGTCTTGTGAGCCCGGTGCCTTGAAGGAGCATGATAGTAGGATTCGGGCCTTAAAGTAGGTGCCTCTGAATGTAAGACAATGAAATAATAGAGTGACTCAGGGATTGGTTACTGGGTTGAGATAATTCTTTTACTCATGAGGAGGATGAAGGGATACCTTTTCTATTGCAACCACATGGGAAGAAGAAACTATGGGAGAAACTAGTAGTAAGTCTGTACTTGTAGTGGTAGAGTTGTGAGATTCCTCGTGTGATGACTTTATTTTTTCCAAAAGGAGATAAGATATTTGCTAATAATGATCATTTTTTGTTCTCATTCCTGTTAATATGTCTGCTATTTCTCTTTAATGTCTGACCACATTAACCAGGAACTCCAGAACCATGTTTTGCTCCCAGTGGTGTGTGTCTTGTGTTAAATTATGCATATACTATTTACTATTTGTTTTTCCTGGTAAAGAACTATTTTATTCCTAACGTTTAAAAATGTTTATTTATTTATTTTGAGAAGGGCAGAGAGAGAGAGAGAGAGAGAGAGAGAGAGAGAGAATCACAAGCAGGCTCAGCACTTTAGTGCAGAGCCGGCATGGGGCTCGATCTCATAAACTGTGAGAGATCATGACCTGAGCTGAAATCAAGAGTCAGATGCTCAACCAACTGGGCCATCCAGAGGCCCCTTATTCCTAGTTTTAAAAATATTTTAAAACCTAATAGGTAGATATATAATTTTAATGAGTGACATTTTGGCATTTATTGATATAATCATTTAAAAAACTCTTTGATATGTTCATTTATAGATTTCTTATTTAAGCATTTAAGATTCTTGCATTCCTAAGATACATTTGATTATAGTAACTTACTCTTTTATGGTACTATTAAAGTAATTTCACCAATTTATCTTAGGTTATTTACATTTATTTATATATACATATATCTATCGTCAGGTTATCAAATGAAATCTGTACTGGTCAGCATAAAATCAATTGAGTAAATGGGGCACCTGGGTGGCTTAGTTGGTTAAGTGTCCGACTTTTGCTCAGGTCATGATCTCGTGGTCCGTGAGTTCGAGCCCTGCGTTGGGCTCTGTGCTGACAGCTCAGGGCCTGGAGCCTGTTTCAGATTCCGTGTCTTTCTCTCTCTGACCCTCCCCTGTTCATGCTCTGTCTCTCTCTGTCTCAAAAATAAATAAACGTTAAAAAAAAAATCAAAATCAATTGAGTAACTCTTTTTCTGTCTCTTTTGATTTTTTTCTACTAGGCTTTGAAACTCTTAAAAACCCAGTGATGCATTTTCATCTCTGTTTCCAATTAAGGAGGACTGCTAGCCTGGCTTTTTTACAAAGGAATGTGTCTTAGACTCAGGGGTTCAGAGACAGCAGCTGTGGGCAGTATGAGCCTGGGAGAGGTAGACCTGAGGCTGTGGTTGCACTGGGTCCTGAGGCATGGGATATCAGAGCACACAGGGGGTATTCAAAATCATGTGGATACTTCCTATTCTAATGCAGAGATTTTCCTGCTGTAATTCTAAGAAACTATTATAAAAGTGTAGCTAAACCCTAGACAGTTACTATTTAGAAAGCTATAACACTTAGTGGTTGCCATGTTTTGAGCGTTAGTTATTATCATGTAAGAATCTTCTGAGATAGATGTTATGATTCCCATTTTTTTTTAATTATTATTATTTAATGTTTATTTGTTTTTTGAGACAGAGAAAGACAGAGCATTAGCAGGGGAGGGGTAGAGAGAGGAGACACAGAATCCAAAGCAGGCTCCAGGCTCTGAGCTGTCAGCACAGAGCCCGACATGGGGCTCGAACCCACGAACTGTGAGATCATGACCTGAGCTGAAGTCGGACGCTCAACCAACTGAGCCACCCAGGCGCCCCTATGATTCCCATTTTAGAAAAAGAGTCCCAGCAAAGTTAAGCGATTTGTCAGAGGCCACACTGTTGGTAGGAGTAGGGATTGTTACTAATGTCTTTCTGACACTAATAATATTGCATTTTAAAAATAGGAAACTTGAACTGTTTGCTTTATTTTTTTTTTTTTAATTTTTTTTTTCTTTCAACGTTTATTTATTTTTGGGACAGAGAGACAGAGCATGAACGGGGGAGGGGCAGAGAGAGAGGGAGACACAGAATCGGAAACAGGCTCCAGCCTCTGAGCCATCAGCCCAGAGCCCGACGCGGGGCTCGAACTCCCGGACTGCGAGATCGTGACCTGGCTGAAGTCGGACGTTTAACCGACTGCGCCACCCAGGCGCCCCTGTTTGCTTTATTTTTTATTAAGTAAACTGTATGCTCAACATGGGGCTAGAACTCATGACCCCCAGATCAAGAGTCACATGCTCTACCAACTGAGCCAGCTAGGTGCCCCTTGAGCCGCTTCCTTTATAATTACAGGATACACTTTATATTTGTATTGGGCTATTTTTTATGTAAGGAAGCATAAATATGTGAATAGTAAATACATAAATTATTTGATTAACTCATAATTATCATTTACATCATGCAACATGATGCTCATTTACTAACATTTGACTGCTTGTCTCCACCTGCTACGTATTAGTTGCTAAACAAAGCCAAAAAGTTAGTTACAGACCCTAAGCCTTATTCTGTGTAATTTGTTTTGGGAAATTTAGTACTTAGTACAGGAGAGCATTCTAAGAAATCACACAGTGTTGTGAGGAAAGTGAGAAAAAACTACCATCTCTGTTTTATTAACAAAGATAACATTTTTAAGTGATAAGGTCTTGATAGTTTGGATTTAGAGAGAGGGATTTCTGAAGGTTTGGCTTGGGAGGACAAGAGCTGGACAAAGCACTGATGAAGTGTTGGGTAAGGACTGGGGTGTCAAGGGCAAGCGAGTAGGTAGGGGGTCTTGCTAAGACAAGGGAACAGTTTTCAATGCCTGTGGACATTTCCAGTGCCATGCTGAAACTGACTTTTGCCAGCTCCTGAGATCTGATTATGCAACTCTCTTTTCATTTCTGTATTCGGTGACATCATGATAGTAACCTGAAGTTGGTCATGGCAGGAGTACTTACACTACGGAAATTGGCAAATGCTATGAATCAAGACTTTTTCCTCCTTAGGATGCCAGCTATTGTTAAACATTTACCAGCATGCCACTGGTTTCTTTCTTTTCAATAATGAGTCTTGCTGTTCACTGGTTTAATGACATGTCAAACTGAGAAAACAAATGTGTCTGAATATAATATTTTTGATGGTCTGCTGAGTGTGTTGAAAGTGTCACTGCTTTTTTTTTTTTTCAACGTTTTATTTATTTTTGGGACAGAGAGAGACAGAGCATGAACGGGGGAGGGGCAGAGAGAGAGGGAGACACAGAATCGGAAACAGGCTCCAGGCTCTGAGCCATCAGCCCAGAGCCCGACGCGGGGCTCGAACTCACAGACCGCAAGATCGTGACCTGGCTGAAGTCGGACGCTTAACCGCCTGCGCCACCCAGGTGCCCCGTCACTGCTTTAAGAAATGATCCACTTGGGGGTATCTGGGTGGCTCAGTTGGTTAAGCGTCTGACTCTTGATTTAGGCTCAGGTCATGATCTCAGGGTCGTGAAATCAAGCCCTGTATTGGGCTCTGCGCTGAGTGTGTAACCTGCTTGGGATTCTCTGTCCCTCTCTCTCTCTGCCCCTCCTCCACTCAGGCTCTCTCTCTCAAAAAATAAATAAACATTAAAAAATTACTTAAAAAAGAGAAATGATCCATTTGGAGTTTGATATACTTCCTTCAGGAGGGGTGGGTTTTTAAGACAGTAGAATCCGTCACTCTTTGCATTAAAAGTTA
This sequence comes from Lynx canadensis, assembly GCF_007474595.2. Lineage (NCBI taxonomy): Eukaryota > Metazoa > Chordata > Mammalia > Carnivora > Felidae > Lynx > Lynx canadensis. The sequence continues at coordinate 14,045,310 of NC_044319.2, forward strand.
CTGTTAAGGATTTACAAAAGTAAAGCCTGTAGGTCATGGTTAAGGATAAGTGGTTTTGTCATCTGGAGAACTTTTTTATGTTAAAATGCTTCTCTAAATGCCATTATATTGCTTCATACTCCTTTATTTCAATGACATTGGTATAAGAAAGAAAGATACTACAAATTAGAACTTTCAAAATGGTTAAATTAAAGTTAATTGTTCAAATTACAGAAATATTCTTTTGTGAAAGATTTCCTTGGTATTTCCTCCTTTCATGCATGTCAAATATATTCCTAATTCATCAAAATTTGATTTGCCACCTTTGTATTACATTTACTGCACAACATAACATGTCTGTGTTTCAAAAATTGCATATGACTTATAATTTATTAGAGAATTATTACTATTCAGTTTTTTGGGGGAACTTGGAATTGCTTTAAGTGTCCATTTTAATAAAGATGTTCAGTAACAGAAGCCAGAGAACTTGTTTCTGAGACACCAGATGACTAACAGGATGAGGTGGAGACACAAAGTTCAGGCAGCAGGCCTGAGAAGCAGCAGGCACAGATCCCCATGTTCTAAGTGAGGGCTCTACCCTGAGGCCCCTCTCCAGGGCCACTCGAACAGCACTGTGAGTCTAGGTGGAACTGAGCCAAAGGGTATTGCCTCCTACCACAAGAGTCAGGGAATAGTTCATTCTAGAGAGAAATGTCACCTTCTCACAGGTGAGCTTTTTGAAGGATTCTACAGATTACTTAGACTTTGAGTCCTGCTATACGTACAGTGCCTCAGGACCTGTTTCTCGCTTCATAAATTAGACTGATACACTCAAGTATTTTTTTGAATAACAACATTGAAAATATTTTGAAGCTATGTCTCATTCATTTTATATTTAAATATCTGAATTTGATTTGAATTGATATTTTAGAATAAGATAGTCTGTTTTTGCAGAGGATTAAATGTTTATTTTTTTTTTCATTGTAACAAGTTAACCTCATGTAAAAACAAATGTGGTTCTGAAAACATTCTTTCTTAACTACAGCTTTGACCTCGTTCTGCTCCATTGCAGGTTCCCTATTGCCTTCCTTATAAAATGCAGGTTACCATATAAAGTGCAGATTCATAGTTGAAAGTCCCTTGAATATAGCTATTTTTAAATTTTAATGTGCATAAGATTCCTAAGGATTTCTGGAAACTTCCTTAGAAGTTTTGATTCAGTAGGTCTGGAGCAAAGCAGTGGGATGCATTTTAAAGAACTATTGTCAAGTTCTTCTGTAAGCTGTTGGTCTTTGATAAACACTTTGGGAAACATTCATAACAGTTTCATCTAATTCTTTCACTGGTCTTTTCTTTTCCTAACTACCTTTCCTTCTTCCCTTTAATAGGCTCTTTTTTTAGGTATTACCTATTATTATTTTTTAAATTGTCTAAATGTTTGGTCATAGAGTCTTTAGACAGGTCTAAGTGCAGTGCTTTGAACATAACAGGCACTCATTCACTGCTGACAGGTATTTTCCTGCTGCCAGGGCATCTAGCTCAGACACCAGCGTATTTGGCTCTGGTATTTGAAGAGCCCAGGGATATTTTCTTTCCAGATTTATTTAGATATAATTGACATATAACATTGTGTAAGTTTAAGGTGTACGATGTCATAATTTGATATATGTGTATCTCAGGATTTTCATAGACTGTCAGAGGTTGAGATTCTAATAACATTTAATTTTGTTGTTGCGTAACTCACTTACTTTCCAGGCATAAATATATAGAGAAAAAAAACATCCAAGTGAAATCTCTGTAACAGCAGAGCATATCCACTCAACCCTTGCAGCTGGGGTCTTCCTTGATTTCTTGATAAGCCCAGGAAGTCCCATTGACCCCTTGGACTGTCACAGTTATCAAGCATCCAATGTTAATTCTGGAAAATATAACTATCAAAAATACATTAGAATATATTAGGGTATTGGACAGTGGGGATGTTGGTTTTTCTAAGAAGTTTGAGGATCACTGGCATAGAAGGGATTAAAGGGTTTGTTTTTCTGGGGGGTGCTTTGAGTTATTATTCCATGAATGTTGGACACAATGTAATAAATAAATGAACTCCTAATGGTTGTAGGTAGAATAACATTCTTGTTAAATGGATAGACATGTAGAGACTCTATACATATATTACGACAAGACTTAGTACACATATTCTCACATTTGTAATCTATTTCATGGAGAGGTCAAATGGCTCTCTTTCAGGATTCTTATAAACCTTATTTATGAGGGAGGAAAACGGTCATTTGTGCACTTTCATTCAGACCTACTTTAAATCTGGTTTGGTTTTGTTTTCCAGATCACTGCTCTTTTAAATATTTGTATAACTCAAGAAATTTAACTGTCTTCATTTTATGCTTGGGTATTGGGATCCCACTGTGAATTACTGGGTTTTCATTTTTCTCCCCTCCCCTCCCCCCGCCCCCGCCCTGTTTCTTCTTATTTTTGCTGACAACACTCTAAAACCATTTTTACCGTTTTTCTTTTGTTGTCCTTTTTTCTTAGCTTAAATATTGGCTACACATTGATTAATAGACTTAGAAGTTCTAGTTTTCAGTTATGTATCTTCCATTATGAAGTCCACAGCAATTTTAGTTCAACTCTCAAAATTTTGAGAGAAGTCAAAAAGCTATTCTAAGCAAACCTGACTTAAATTTTATTTCTTCACAGGTAGATGGCTGCCCTTTAATGCTACATATGTTTCCATTTAGGAAGGAAATGACTAAATTAAAGGTATTATATTTCTCCTGAAAGGAAATGAAGAAATATATATTTCAATAAAATTCCATTCTTGATCGTGAGGTTAAGATGACTTTTGAGTTGTCAATAATTTGCCAATTATTTTCCAATTCTTTAGGTCTCTTTGTCTCTATTCCATTTTAAAAGAAGGCATTGAGGCTTTTCTCAGCCTCATTTCCTAGCCAGAAATTATAGTTATCTGACCTTAGACTATGATGTTTGCTTAAAGAGGATGGATGGAAGGGAGACAAGTTCCTTCATTTTGGGACTTCTCTTTCTTTTTATGCCCCATCGTACTCCCAGTTTTTAAAAAATGGGTTGTCTTGAAATAATTGAGGTTAAGAAGACTAAAAGATACACTGTGTAGTTGTTAATATCTGTTTAAATCTGAGAGAAGGAGATGTGATTTTTATTGTAAGAAAATGAGTAGACATATTTTATATCATACCCATGACTGTAGTCAACTAATAATTACTGTTTACCTACCTCTTCCCACTCTCATTGTTTCCCCTTGAACTTCTAACAATGGAAACTGTAGGTCACAGATGTCCCCTGCATTTGCGTTTGTTGGGTGAATCGTAATAGTCTGGAAATCATTTTCTTGGCCTTCTCCTCCTCCATGTGTCATGCTCAGTCTTCCCTACTGCCACAGCCTGCACTCTTCTTTCTGTGAAACATTCACTTCAGCAGCCACTAGTCCAGCAGGGCACAATGAGTTATCTCACTGAATGACATGGTCCACAAATTTAAGAAATCGGTGGTTCTGTTGCGTGAATGGCATACAGTAGACCATCACTGAGCTACTCTGCTGATTTACAAGATGGTTTTGTACTAACTGAAGGTGTTTATTTTGCAAAGTGAGCTAAATTCACATTAAGTACTTTTAAAGTGATCGTGTTAGTTTAATATTAACAATATCCTGGAGTGCCTGAGTGGCTCATTCAGTTAAGCATCTGACTTAGGCTCAGGTCATCATCTCACGGTTCGTGGGTTCGAGCCCCATGTTGGGCTCTGTGCTGAGCTGAGAGCCTGGATCCTGCTTCAGATTCTGTGTCTCCCTCTCTCTCTGCCCCTCTCCCACTCCCACTCTGTCTCTGTCTCTCTCAAAAGTAAATAAACATTAAAAAAATAAACAAAAAACAATATCCTGCAAGCCTGGGAGAATTTCTTTTCATTATTTTCCCAAAGTGTATTTGTTTGGTAAATTTTTATCTTTTTGTTTTTGCATTCATTCATTCATTCATTCACCTGTTCATTAAATAGATTTTAAATGCCTACAGTGTGCCACACAACAGAGAAGTTGCCAGTTTGTGTCCTGTACATCATGTCCCTTCAACTGTCTTCCTGTTACTATTACTTTGGCTAATATTTAAAGAGACCCTGCCCTTTTTTTTAAACCTCTGCATATGTACAGAGGATATATGGATGGAATTTTCTTCCATTTAACTTCAGTTTTTATTGTTTCATTATATAGGAATTTGGGGTCATGCAATACTTTACAAGTATTCAGGCTTAGAAGCACATATCTCTCTAAGGCATGTCAAAAGCCATTTGAGCCTCTGTCCTTTGGAGGGTCTCAAATCTGAGGCATGTCAACTGTGATTTCCATTTTGTAATTTTATTTATTTATTTAGAGTGCATGAGCAGGGGAGGGGCAGAAGGAGAGGGAAAGGGAGAATCTTAAGCAGGTTCAATGCTGTCAGTAAACAGCCTGACATGGGGCTTGATCTCATTAAGGCACAATCATGACCTGAGCTGAAATCAAGAGTCAGATGCTTAACTAACGGAGCTACCCCACCCCCCCTCCATTTTGAATATCTATTTACTCTTGTTCTTATTCCTTATCAAAACCCATTTTCTTGGCATGTACATGATATATCTGACTCTTCATCATTGTATTATTTTAAGTTTTCATTTTTCTGTGTACATGTCTACCAGTGTTCATATTAGGCTCTATGTAGACTTTTCCTTGACCAAGTATTAGTGCAGGCTTCAGAATAAACATCAATGACCTTAAATATAATTCAGGTCTATTTTGATTTACCAGGTAGGTATAATCTTGAGATGTCTAAATTGTTTTTTGTCTAAATTACTGCTAACCTTTTAAGTAAATCTCTCAGTTATTTTGTATCTATGCTATCAAGATTGTTAAAGTTGGGTGTTCAGAAATGTACGTGGGCAAGGAATGCTTATTCAGCGGTTTATTGAGTGCCTTTTCACTACTCATAAAAGCTATTTCTTTAGGTTATTGAAGGGTGTACAAAGATGTGTATGAGACAGAGTCCCTACACTAAAAGGGTGATGCTGTAGTGTCGGATAGGTGAGAAGAGCCACACCCTTAAATAATTCTGGGACAGTATAATAGCAGAGTGTAAAACTATGGGAGTGATGTGAAGCGATTATAAGACTGAGGAAAGTATATGTACTGCAATTGCCAAATGATCTAGAATAATGAAAATGAATGTTTAGAGGTTGGTCCTGGAGAATACTTTGCACAGGAAAAGTAACATTATGTGTCAACTATACCTCAACTTGAAAATTTCGGGAATAAGAAGATAAAATGGATCAAAATGATCACTAAATGATTATACTTTAATTAAATCATGAACTATGTTAAAACTGTCCCCGTGTTGAAAAAAAAATTCTTGTGTGCAAGTTCCATCCCCTTTGTAGTTTTTGTGTCTGTTCCTGCTGAATGACTTTTATCATTCCTGATTATGGCTCATATTTTCCTGCTTCTTTGCATGCCTAGTAATTTTGACTGAACACTGGACAGTGTGAATTTTATGTTGTACTGGGTTTTGTCTTAATAATTTTGGGCTTCATTCTGATATTCAATTAAGTTAATAGGCATCCAGTTTGATCTCTTTGAGGTTCGCTTTTGGAATTTATTTGCGTGGCTCCAGAGCAGCCTTTAAATCAGGGCAAATTTGACCTCGTTATTGATTCTACCTGAAGCCCCAGGTATTACTAAGTATCCACTCTGGCTTCTTGGAAGCCAACTATTCCAAGCTTGTGAGCTCTGGAGTAGTCCTTTCTGGTGGTTCTTTCTCCCAGCCTTAATAGTTTCCTCACATGCATTCACTAGTCTGGAACTTTATCTCTGTGCAGCCCCTTTTTCTTCAATATTTGAAGAATATTGCTCCACTAAATTTTACCTGATGGGGCACGTGGGTGACTTGGTTAAGTGTCCCAACTCTTGATTTCAGCTCAGGTCATTATCTCTCATGGTCTTGAGATCAAGCCCCATGCTGAGCATGGAGCCTGCTTGGGATTTTCTCCCTCTTTCTCTCCCTACCTCTCTCTCTACCCCTTCCCCACTCAGGCTCTCTCTCTCTCTCTCTCTCTCTCTCTCTCTCTCTCTCTCAAAATAAATAAACATTAAAAAAAAATAAATATTACCTGCCTTTGTAGCAGGATGCTCACAGAGAGTCATGACACGGAGGCTTTTCTTTCCAGGAAGCAACTTTATTCCTGCCAGCACCGCTCAGTTGGGTTTGTAACCAAAGAACTGAGTCCCGAAGGCCATGTGGTGTAGTTTCTTATGTATTTTTCACTTCTTTGTCTCCCATATATGGTAACACACAAATATGCAGTGTGATTAAGTGGTCTCATGTTACAAGGTCATGAGGGATGTTGTCGCGTATGCATATATCCAGGTTGCCTTGAGGTTTTTTTCTTTCCAAAGGGAGGGGACCCTACCACATCTTGGCTTCCTTGAACCCTGAATTCTGTGCCTCCATTTCAGTGAGACTGTTGAGGTTTGTATGGATTCTCCCTTCCTGTGCTGCCACATTGACATTTTCTTGAGACAATTGAAATACTCACCTTGTTGATTTCCCTTCTCTCGGGAATTACTGTCTTGCATTGCCTGTTGTTCAATGTAGAAACCCTGTTCTTTTATATATTGGGTCCTATCTTCTAATTTTTTAAGGTGGGAGGGTAAATCTGACTCCTGATACTTTATCATGGCTGGAAGTGGAGGTAAGACTTTGCTAACCTTTTACTCTGATAATGGTCAACATTGAGATCACAGTAGTTTTCACTGCTCATGAAAACATTTCCAGGGTCATTTTTGGGCATTGGCTTATGGCTCTGAGGTGATGAAAAAACCTTAAACATTTATATCTCCCAGAGAAAGAGTTTACCTTAAACTATTTCTTTCACATCTCTCTCTTTTTGTAATATGTCTCCCCATTATAGAAGCTCCCAAAGAAATATAGAATACCAGATGAGTCAGTTTTTTTCAAGTTAAAAACACCAATTTGCTAAAATCTTGATGGTGCCTTCAAGCTACTATAGGGATGTGAAATTCAGACATTTTTAGGTGACAGAGGAGGCTGTCTGGCTGCCAGGTGGATGAGTTAACAGGACTTGGGTTTGTAGTTGTCACATTTAGAACTTAACCTTAAAATCTACCTCCATTAGACTCTGCAGATGGTTCCCACTGATATGGCAATGTCACCATATTAGTGGTTACCATTAATATGACCTCTTCACAAGAAGAATCTTTTTTTTTTTTTTAGTGTTGATTTTTGAGAAAGAGACAGAGCATGACCAGGGGAGGGGCAGAGAGAGAGGGAGACACAGAATCTGAAGCAGGCTGTCAGCACAGAGCCTGACATGAGGCTTGAACTCACCAACCATGAGATCATGACCTGGGCTGAAGTCGGACCCTTAACTGACTGAGCCACACAGGTGCCTCTCAACAAGAATCTTAAGAAGAATTTTGTCAGGACTGTTTATTGTTGTTTGCTTTTGCTTGCTTCATCATCTCTTGGAAGTTGCAAAAAAAAAAAAAAACAAACACCATCCCAATGTTGGTCTTAGAAAGAATAATGGCAAGGATAATAAGGAAAGGGAAATTAGTTCATGAGGCCATCCTTACTGTAAGGATTATACATGTACCTAAAATAAGTGGCCTTGCCTCAGTTATTCCAACTGGTGGGAGTTAAATGTTAGATGATGTGCAGTCTGAGAACCTCACAAGGATAGTTGTTTAAAGGTGTAAACACATTACAGAAGTGTGGGTTCAGATCTATAATTTTTAAGTTAAAATTCAATTACCTTAACTAAATGCCTGTAATTAAATAATAAACTGAGGAAGCAAATGGATAGCCCTTCAGACTTCATAAAAGCCAACTTGTATAGGCTGTTGATACCTGTATATTTCCATAGAATTGAGGGAGACTAGTGGAGCTGTGCTAAGCTAATGAAGATTGATAAGCATCCTTTCCCTGCTGACTTGCTTTTGGCTGGATGATAATGTATTTGTGAAGTTGTGGTAAGTGTGTATGTGAATATGCTAAATACTGTGCAGTTTGGTGAAGTATCCATTGCATTTCCACTTCATTTGGGGAGAGTGGTGGGATTACCATGCAGTGACACATATCAGAAGTCAGACAAGAAGAATAGGGAGCAGCTATCTGTTACTTTGCTGGTAGCATGGAGGTAGACCTAGTGAGGTTTGTGGTTCCTGTGGATCAGGTGGCTGCATTTGGACTGAGTCTTCATTTCTTCTCTTTAAGCCTCTAGCTTTATAATGAGCTTCATAAGAGTTATAATCTATAGGACGTGTGTGTGTGTGTGTGTGTGTGTGTGTGTGTGTCTACTATACTGCCCTTAGGTTAATTTCTCCCAGCAGGTTTTATGTGTATGCATGTTGGGGAAATGGTTGTATATTACCCATCAAGGCTTCTAATTTGACTGGGCTTAGATATTTTTCAAAAGCAATGCTCAGAGTTTAAATGTTTTAAATTTCATCATAACAGGCTGAGAAAAATCAGTATTTCACAGCAAATAATGAAACACTTTTATTTGACTTCACTTTCAAAAGATTATCAATAATAATTTCAGGGGTGCCTGGGTGGCTCAGTTGGTTGAGTGTCTGACTCTTGATTTCGGCTAAGGTCATAATCCCAGGGTCATGGGATCGAGCCCTGCATTGGGCTCTGTGCTGAGTATGGAGACTGCTTAAGATTCTCTTCTCTCTCTCTGCTCCTCTCCCCCACTTGTATATTCTGTCTCTCTAAAAAAAAAATAATTTCAGGTATATTAATAGCAATAACTTTCCTTAGTATTTATATAGAATTTCAGAGTTTCTCTAAAATAGGATATATCAGAAGTAGTTAAGTAAATTAAATTTGTTTCCTTTTGCCCTGACCTGCCGTGTCTATATTCATTTTTACTCTTTGTGCTATCTCATCTCTCCCAGGTCCCCAAATTTTCGTATACACTTAGTAGCTCGAAAGCCTTTCCAAGAATATCTAGTAAGCTCATTTATACTCAGATACAAGTAATTGATACAGTTTAAAGTGTTAATACCCCATAGGCCTTTGAATATTAACAAAAAAAATTGAGAAACCTTACTTACAGAAATTAATCTCTATTAGTTGAGTTTTCTATTGGAAAGAGGATGGTGTTTGTTTGATTATTTTTAATCTGTAGGGGATTTTCAAGCTCTTAAAACCATACCACTTAGGTGGCTATAGTTTGCTTCTACCCAAAGTTAGCACCTTAAGGTAATTCCATCTTCAGTAAGTTCCACGTTCTTTATAAATTATTTGTAATCTTTAAAACCCTCTATTTGTAATGAACAGACAGCATTTCAATCTGTTGACAGCTGATGAAACAAATATAATATTTTAGAGAAATAAAATAATGTACTTGAAAACACTTTGGAAAGTGTTAATACATTATATGAGCAAATTTTTATTGGTAAATCACTTAATACCTGCCAATTTAAACAGTCTCACTAATTTTTAATGAAGGTACTAATTTATAATGGATAAGGAAAGTAGAAGTTAATACTGAGATGTTTTAAGAATGAGCTGTGTTACCTAGGAATAAACCTAACCAAAGATGTGGAATATCTATACACTGCAAACTGTACAAAGCTTATGAAAGAAATTGAAGAAGACACACACAAAAAAAGGAAAAATATTTCATGTTTGTGGATTGGAAGAACAAATATTGTTAAAATGTTAATACTACCAAAGCAATCTACATATTCAATGCAATCGCTATCAAAATAACACCAGCAGTCTTCACAGAGCTAGAACAAACAATCCTAAAATTTGTGTGGAACCAGAAAAGACTCTGCGTAGCCAAAACAATCCTGAAAAAGAAAACCGAAGTTGGAGGCATAACAATTCTGGACTTCAAGCTGTGTTACAAAGCTGTAATCATCAAGACAGTATGGTACTGGCACAAAAACACACTGAGATCAGTGGAACAGAATAGAGAACCCAGAAATGGACCAACCCAGAAATGGCCAACTAATCTTTGACAAAGCAGGAAAGAATATCCAAAGGAATAAAGACATTCTATTCAGCAAATGGTGTTGGGAAAACTGGACAGTGACATATAGAAGATTGAACCTAGACTACTTTCTAACACTGTACACAAAAATAAACTCAAAATGGATGAAAAACCTAAACATAAGACAGGAAGCCATCAAAATCCTCGAGGAGAAAGCAGGGAAAAACCTCTTTGACCTCAGCCACAGCAGCTTCTTACTCAGCACGTCTCTGGAGGCAAGGGAAACAAAAGCAAAAATGAACTACTGGGACCTCATCAAGATAAAAACTTCTGCACATCAAAGGAAACAGTCACCAAAACTAAACGGCAACCAATAGAATGGGAGAAGATATTTACAAATGACATACCAGATAAAGAGTTAGTATCCAAAATCTGTAAAGAATTTATCAAACTCAACACCCCAAAACCAAGTAATCCAGTGAATGGGCAAAAGACACGAATCGACACTTTTCCAAGGAAGACATCCAGATGGCTAACAGACACATGAAAAAACATTCAACATCACTCAGCATCAGGGAAATACAAGTTAAAACCACAATGAGATACCACCTCACACCAGTCAGAATGGCTAAATTTAACAATTCAAGCAACAAAAGATGTTGGCGAGGATGTGGAGAAAGAACCCTTTTGCACTGCTGGTGGGAATGCAAACTGGTGCAGCCAGTCTGGAATACTGTATGGAGGTTCCTCAAAAAATTAAAAATAGAACTACCCTATGACCCAGGAATTACACTACTAGGTATTATCCAAGGGATACAGGTATGCTGTTTCAAAGGGGCACATGCACCCCCATGTTTTAGCAGCACTGTCAATAATACCCAAAGTATAGAAAGAGCCCAAATGTCCATCAATAGATGAATGGATAAAGAAGATGTGATACACACACACACACACACACACTCAATCAAAAAGAATGAAATCTTGCCATTTGCAACTATGTGGGTGGAACTAGATGCTAAGCGAAATTAGTCAGAGAAAGATAAATATCATATGACGTCACTCCCATGTGGAATTTAAGATACAAAACAGATGAATATAAGGGAAGGGAAGCAAAAATAATATAAAAACAGTGAGGGGGACAAAACATAAGAGACTCTTAAATATAGAGAACAAACTGAGGGTTGCTGCAGGGGTTGTGGGAGGGGGGATGGGCTAAATAGGCAAGGGGCATTAAGGAAGACATTTGTTGGGATGAACACTGGGTGTTATATGTAGGGGATGAATCATCACTGGATTCTACTCTTGAAATCATTATTGCACTATATGCTAACTAATTTGGATGCAAATTAAAAAATAAACGAGGAAACTGGAAAACAGAAAAACCAGAATGAGCTGCATTAAGAACCCTGATATTTCTTAATTTGAATACCTAAGTTTAACTGTCATTTTTATTTTTTAGGGTTCTGGTGTTTGGCATGGAAGGGTAATATTATACACTGCCAAATGGCTAATGCCAAGTTGAAAATGTCTAATATATGTATATACATATACATAGGCTCACATCTGAAAGAGCTTCTCATTGATCTGATCACTTCTGGAGAGAAGAAGGAAGGCACTTGTTCACTGATAACACGGGCAATTGAAAGAAGCGCTGCCAAGGGAAACAGCTACTACATGTTGCCGGTTCTGCTGGAACCCCTGTTAACCTACTTCCTCAAACAGATGAGTTTCCTGAAGGAACCAAATTCCTAAGTGATAATTTAACCAAAACACTAAGTGACTCTTGTTCTTAAAACAGAATCTAGATAAGAGGAAGCACTAAGGTCAAGATGTGTAAACTACAACTAAATTGTGAAGATGATTCCACTTCCTAGTATTCAGGCATTGAAGAGCTCTGCAAAAAATGCAGTATTTTGTGACTTCCTCAATTATGTAATTTGTTTAGGCATATTGGTTAGGAACTGAAAATATAGCTCTCTCAGATTTTATCTGTTGTTCTATTAACGAGAATATTCTTATCTGTTATGATTTTTTTTCCATAAGGGAAAAGTATAAAAGTGACTAAAAGATGAATTATGTTATCTTTGTAATTATAGGGAAACCTCAAGAATTTACTGATTTTATGAAATAAATAGCTGTGTCATTTGTAAAATGTTATTAATATGGGGAATTATAGAATTAATTAATTGTCTTTATTTAAATGAAAATATTTTAAATATTGTAAGCAAAATATTTCTGTTGTACCCTAATGGAAGAACATTACCTCATAATAATTTGCCCTAGTTTTAGCTAATGACAACTGACAAGTACATGAAAATATGCTCAACATCATTAACATTAGAGAAATGTGGACTAAAACCTCAACAAGGTAATTACTATACACCTGTTAGAATGTCTAAAATCAAAAAGAGTGACTCTACAAAGTGTTGACTAGGATGTAGAGGAACTAGAATGCTCATACGCTGTTGATATATAATGTAAAATGGTACACCACTGTGGAAAACAGTTTGGAACTTTCTTAGAAAGTTGAACATACACCTATCATATAACCAGCCAGTCTATTCTTAGGCATTTACCTAAGAGAAATTGGGCATTTGTCTTCACAAAGACTTGTACACAAATAGCCAAACACTGGAAACATTGCACATGGTCATCAGTAGGTGAAGGGATAAACATTGTGGAATATTACATACAATGGAATATAGCTCAGCAATAAAAAGGCGTGAACAACTGATACACACTGAGCAATATGGATGAATCTCAAAATAATTGTACAGAGTTAAAAAAGCCAGACAAAAGGAGTATATGTATTGTATGATTCTATTTATATAAATTTCTAGAAAATGGAAACTAGTCTGGAGGAAGGGTGGAGAATGGCAGGAGGAAGGGATTACAAAGCAGCATGAGGAAACTTCTGGATTGTGATGGCTATGTACTTGATCACAATGATGGTTTCACAGGGTTTACATGGATCAAAACTTACCACACTGAATGTTTTAAGTATGTGTGTATTATTGTTGTGATTGTTAATTTTATGTGCTAAGGAAATGTCCAGAGAGCTGGGAGAGCATTATTTTAGGGTGTGTCTATGAGAGTGTCTTCAGAAGAGATCAGCATTTGAATTGATAGACTAAGAGAATCACCCTCACTAATGCATGTGAGCATCATCCAGTCTGTTGAGGGCCTGAATTTAAATGAATGAACAAACAAATGAATGGCAGAGGCAAGGTGGGTTTGGCTTCACTGCTTCAGCTGAAACATCCATCTTTTGCCCTTGGGCATTGGTGCTTCTGGTAGTAGAACCTTTGGATTCAGATGGGGACTTACCACCTTCTCCTCCATGGTGTTTCAGGCTTAAATGGAATTATACTACTGGTTTTCCTGGGTCTCGAGATTGCAAATGGCAGATTGAGGGACTTCTCAGCCTCCATAACCATGTGAACCAATCTCTCGTAAAAAATCTCTTTCTATATATGTGTATATACATGTATATCTTTATATCTTTCTGTCTACCTACCTACCTCCTACCTGCCTATCCATCCATCCATCTATCCATCCATCCTACCATCCATCCATCCATCCTACTGGTTCTTATAATCTAGAAAACCCTGAGTAATACAATTCTGTATCAATTACACCTCAATAAAGCTGTTAAAATACCATTTGTCCATCTACCTAATTGCTATGAATTTGTGGCTTAGTTATATATAGAAACCATTGCTTATTTCTGGGGTAGGGGAATGAGGATGTGCTATACCATCTTGCTCATGCTTTGATTTTTGTGCTCTGTTTCCCAAAGGTGTTAGATAATAAACAGTGTGACTAATCACATACACATTTTCCTAAGGTTAAATTCTCTTTAAGATATTGTAAACTCTACTAGCCTCATATTTCCTGAGTTCTTAGTTCAGATAATGAAACTTGGTGGTTGCTCTATCAATTGTAAGGATCCTGGTGACTGTTGTGCCCTCCTGTTTTTTTACTTAAAACATGATCATAACTTTGATAAAACTTACATTTAGATCTCAAGGCAGGTCATATCTCGACCTCTTTTGATAAATGTAGGACTTGGTGCCTACTTGGTTATCAAGTGGCAAAGTATTAAAATAGAAACCAGATTTTGAAATATTTTACATGCAATGCTTTGGATTATAAAAGCCTAATTTGTCATCCACATGGCTTTTCTGTCCCTGAAGTGTGCTTATGTTTGGGAAAAACATTCTTATGCTCTAAAGTTTTAATTTATTAGTCAAGGAATATATTTCTGAATAATCAACTTTCTAAAGAGGCAGATTTTCTGCTTAGGCAGCAAAGCTGAGTGTCAATAAATGATTTATTGTATGGCCTTGGCCAATGCATAGCCTATTTGGTCTTTAGTTTTCTCTTCTTTGACATATATATGGTGTCCTAAGCATAGCACTTATAAGCTGACATTGTGAATCCCTAGGCAGTAGTTTCCTAAAGTCTTCTTTAATTCTTTCACTGCTGGATTGTGCATTCTTCACTTGGACAGATCTCTCCTCGTGTTGTGCCATACAAGGATGGCTTGAGTGATAATGACAGTAATGTTTAACTAGAAGTAAGACATTAAAATAAAAATTTGATGTGCTCTAAAATTTAGAAGAATCAAGATTTTCATGTTTTTTAAAAGATTAAAAACTGTTGTTCTCTGCTCCCAATGCCAACCAAAACTATTTATTTGACACATTACCAACTCCATCTTGTACAGTTTGCATAATACTTGCAAGGCCTGATGGGCATATAGTTGAAGTAAAAGCCTTAGTTCCTGTATGGGGAGGCACAGGATGGAATTGACAACTGAGTGATAAGCTGTGCAGTTGTGACTTTCAGTGTAGAAGGAGTTCAAGGAAAGGAGAGATCAAAGTGGGTTTGAGGAGGTGGAGAAGGCACAGTGGAGGCCCTGATGTGATGTAAACTTCAGAACAATAGAAGGCAAACTGGGTGATGATCTAGGTGGAGAGTCAGATTTGAAGTTAGGTCTTGAGAATGGGATACACAGGAGACAGTGAGCAGACCTCTCCTTCCGCTTTGGTGATGAGGCTGAGTTGGTACAGGGTGAGGCCTGATTAGAGAGAACATTGAAAAGTTGATAGAGGAATTTGGAATTTTGTGGTGAAAGACAGAGTGCCATTCTAGATTTCTGAGCAGGGAAGTATCATGTGTTAAGAAAATGTTTTAAGAATTCTATCTGGAGGACTGAGGCGCCTGAGTGGCTCAGTCAATTAAGTGTCTGACTCTCAATTTCAGCTCCGGTCATGATCTCACAGTTCATGCAATCGAACCCCCACATCGGGCTTTGCGCTTAGCATGGAGCCTGCTTGGGATGCTCTCTCTCCCTCTCTCTCTCTGCCCCTCCCCTGGGCGTGCAGGTGCTCTCTCCTCTCTCTCTCTCAAAATAAATAAATACTAAAAAAAAAAAAAAAAAAAAGAATTCTATCTAGAGGACTTACTGCAATGCAAGCTCAAGTAATAGAAGGGTTGACAAGGCAGTGGGAAGTTGTTTTACCTAAAATGTAAATATAATTTAGGATTTAGGATTGCTTAGGTTCCTGGATATTAGTATTTTCCCCCAAAGCCTTCAAAGTTTCGTTTCATCTTTCCAGTCTCATTTTCTCTGGTGTTTTTCACTCAGTCCTCTACAGCAACAGTAAATATGGCATTCTTCAGGCTGTTCTTTCTGTCTGGAATTCCTTCAGTCATTTTCTTTTTCTGATGTACTTCTGTTCTCTTGTGAAAAGGGCTTCAGCCAGATGCCACCTCTTCTATAAACCTTATCCAACACCCTCCTTACCTTAATTATTTGTGCTTTTCCTAATATTCCCCAGCACTTTGCATAGGCTTCTCTAATAACACCCATCACTTTGTTCTGTAACTTGGTGTTTATCTGACTGCCTTGTCTAGTAATCAGTAAGCTTCTGGAAGGCAGAGATGATTAGATTTGTAGCCAAGCACCTAAGTATAACTCCTGTAAAATGGTAAACAATCATTTAAGTGCTCCTAGAATGACTTAATGGGTTCTTCTCCATCTCCACTGAATGCAGACTTTGAGATCTTGTGAGATCTTACCAGTATAAACTTTAGTGGGTGAAAATACAGTAGAAGTTTGTATTCCACAAAAATTTAATGTCATGAAATTTAGCATGGGCAAGTTAAATGGATAGACCAGTAAATTTATTTGCTATTTTGAAGAGTTATTTTACAATGTGAATGATCAAAAAAAAAATTATTTGGTTGTTTCTTTGCTGCTGTTGTAGAAAGCAAAGGAGTTTCTACTACTAAAATAGTAATACGTCTACATTTAAAAATTATGGTTCTTTTAGGGAGCTAGACTTTGTATTTATCATCATTAATAGCACTGATTTTATAGTCAAAATATTAATAAAACACTGTCCTGTTTGTTTTATTTTCTTCATTCACAGAGGTAGTTATATCATGGTAATTATATAAATGGTTATTGATTCTAGGCATTTAATAATAGTCCTTTTGTGGAGAAAAAGACTTCAAAGCTTTAAAACATTCAAGTTTTAACTATTAATAAAGATCACCAGATAAGAGATGATCTGCTTATTTAGTTTGTATTAGATGCATATATCTAGAGGACTAGCAAATTTATGACCTTACACTCATTTCTAGTTCTTGAAGATGTATTTCTTTCAAACTTCATATCCTAGCTGAATGCGATATTTACTATTATCTACAGATTACAAACCTGGCTATTAATTTCCCTTGTAATTATATGCCATATTCACACCTTCAATTTTGACAATTATTTGTGGTTTTAGAAGTTTAGGCAAATTATCTTGCACTTTCAGTGAAGCCAGTTATCTGAGCTTTAAGTAGATGGGAACTTAGGGAAGCATTCAGTGTACCCTGTGCTCTATTTTTTAATTTACAGTACCTTTCTGCATCTTCATTTTTCTTACCTCATTTAAAAATTTTTAACTAGAGGAATGCTAATAGTTGGGAGTGGAGTGGTGTCGAGAAGGTTTAGTTTTGAAAGAAATGTGTTCAGAATAAAAGGCGTTGAATCTCTGTTAAGTTTTTGTTTTAATTTTCTTTAGGAAAGCTTTGAATGTGAGGTTGTGTTTCTTCACTATTGTGGTTATTATCCTTTTTCATACATTCCATGTTTTCAGTAAACACCCTGAAGGATCATATCCAAAACTGTATGTGATACCTGTGTGGTCTACCCAGCACATTATTCTGAAGGACAGCTGCTCCTGTGTTTAGGACACTGAACTACAATGAGTGCAGTCTTAGATCACAGCACGTTCTGGGTAGGGGTGTTTTATTATTGGTTTATATTGAACTTGCCATCTGCTATGATTGCCAACTCTTCTTTTTTGTACTTTGCCCGGATTCTCTATTTGCAGTCCTGATTTAAGAGCAGGACTTTATATTTATTATGATAATAAATTTCTTTTGTTACATTTCACTGATGATTTCAGCCTGTTGAGAATTTTGGGTCCTGATTCTTTTTTCCAGCTTGTGTCATTCTTCCTCTGCATAATAAGGTTACCATTTTACTTTGCTCAAATGGCAGGGGAAAACAATGCTTCTCAGAACTGGGTCTGGAACCTTCTGAGGTAGCAAAGAACCTTGTTTGTCCTCATACATTTCTTAACCTTCTTTGGTTTCTGGGTGCCTAGTATTATTCCTTGAAATCTTCTTAAGATAGCAAAGTGACTGTCAACGTTAATGCTCTTAAATCACTGTGCTGCTTAGTATTCTCACTGTTGAAATTCAGTTCCCTCTAGGGGCAGTGACATTTTATATCTGATCACCTTTTATTTCAATTAG
Source organism: Lynx canadensis (assembly GCF_007474595.2). NCBI lineage: Eukaryota > Metazoa > Chordata > Mammalia > Carnivora > Felidae > Lynx > Lynx canadensis. The sequence continues at coordinate 14,063,148 of NC_044319.2, forward strand.
TGTGCTTGCTCATTTCTACAAGGGGAGGTTTAGTCCTTGGTAATGAGCCCAGAAAATTCTGAGCCACACCAGTAGAAAACACCACCAGAAGAAGGATGATTTTTTAATGAAAATATTCTCATATTGTGGCATTTCAAATAGGATAACTACAATTGAGGAAACTGGGGCAACACTTTATTATGCAATTTTTTTGAGATAGCTAAAAATATATTCTCAGCAGAGAATTAATGAATTAGAGTGATTTTATGCTAAGCAGATTGGTTTTAATTAGGGATATTTAGCTTACTAATAAAATGTCGCCACAATTTGAAGGTAGAGAAGTTCTGTTAGAACAGCTTAAATTGATATGATCTTTTTAAAACACATGGTTCAGCATGTTAAAATAACAATTTAAAGTACATATATGAATATACTATTATGTGATAGCAACCTTCAATTTTGAAGTTCTAGCTGGATGGACTCTTGGGTTTTACTCTCTTGAATAGGTGAGTTGCTGAATAAATGTTATCTCCTAATCAGGGAGACGTTAAAATAAATGTATTATTTTCATGAATACGTTGGGTAATGAACTGCTTAAAAACATGGAGGCTATGTACTGCTGTGCTTTAGAAAATTTTACAAATATTTGGGGTGTCTGGGTGGCTCAGTTGGTTGAGCATCTGACTCTTGATTTCAGCTCAGGTCATGCATGATCCCAGGGTCGTGGGATCGAGCCCTGCGTTGGGCTCCATGCTGAGTGTAGAGCCTGCTTGGGATTTTCTCTCCCTCTCTCTCCCTGCTCCTCTCCAGCTCAAGTGTGCATGCATTCTTTCTCTCTCTCTCAAAAAACAAACAAAAAAGAAAATTTGACAAATATTCATTTATAAAACATGATAGATCTGATCATTTCCAAAAGAAGATAATGTTCTAAAATAAGATCCAGGGTGCCTGGGTGACTCAGTCAGTTCAGTGTCAGACTCTCAGGTCATGATCTCATGGTTCGTGAGTTTGAGCCCTGCGTTGGGCTCTGTGCTGACAGCTCAAAGCCTTGAGCGTGGTTCAGATTCTGTGTCTCCCTCTCTCTGTCCCTCCCCCACTCATGCTGTGTCTCTCAAAAATAAGTAAATGTTAAAAAAAAATAAATAAAGTAAGACCCTAACTTTCATAGTTACAGAGAACAATTAAGAAAGGACTAATTTTTGGGATGCCTTGGTGGCTCAGTTAGTTGAGCACCCCACTCTTGACTTTGCCTCAGGTCATGATCTCACAGTTTGTGAGTTCAAGCCCAATATCAGGCTGTGCACTGACTTCTTGGGATTCTCTCCCTCTCCCTCCTCCCCTGCTGGCTTGTGCACTCTCTCAAAATAAATAAATAACTTTTTATAAAGGAAAAAAAAAGAAAAATATTTTTTTCAGTATTTACTGAGTGTAATGTTTATTTTAGTCTCTATGGCAGATAGAGAGGAATCAGAGACGAAAGCAAGATAGTCTTGGACCTAGAGGAACCCATAGACCAGAAGTGGAGTCTGAAACTTAAATAGCAAATGTGGCCAATGAAATGAGAAAGCTACTATCATAAGCACAATCATTACGATAATCATAACTATACCTAACATGATATTTTAGAGGAGAGATACCTGATCTCACAGGCGAGGGGCATGGGTAGCATCACACGAAAACTTTGTTGAGTAGATGCTCATGCTGAATCTGAATGAATAGTAGCTAACCAGGTGAGTGTGTGTGTGTGTGTGTGTGTGTGTGTGTGTGTGTTTTGTGCAGTGATGTGTGTGAATGTGTGTAGAGATGCCTGTATATTTGGAAGAACAAAGAAAAGGGGTGGGAAGTAAGTTGGAATAAAAGTTTGGAGGTGAGAAACACACTGAAGTTGCTGGAGCGTATAGTGTTTGTGTGAGTGAGAGACTGGGGTGGGGTACATGAGGAGCTGTGGACAAAAGAGAATTTTCAAAGGCATTTGGGCAAGAGGATGGTGTAGTCATCTTTACATGTTAAATGGATTGCTGTGATGATGATGGGGAAGGTAGACTGAATGGAGCAATACTCAGGGTGCAACTGTGTGGTAAGCTGCCCAGGTAAGAGTTGATGAGGGCTTCCCTCACTTGGCATTGGTGGTACGGATTTGAGGGTAGTCAAGAAATTTTAAGAAAGTAAAGTCAGATAGATATACCTATCTGACATATCTTTTGCTAGGTTTGTTTCTAAGCATCATATAGTTTCTGATGATATTGTAAATTATGTATTTCTAAAATTATGTTTCCTAATTAATTCTCACGATGAAATAGTATGTAGAACTGGCGAATTGCATCACCATTAACATGGTTAATTGCATTAACATGAATGAATCTTATAAGTGTAATGTTGAATGAATAAGCAAGTCCCAGGGGAGTGACTTCATTTTTATAAAGCTTAAAAACAAGCAAAACCGAATAACGTTTAGAGATACATACATATGAAATAAACCAATATTGAAAAGGAAAAATTAAAAACAAAATTAAGGATGATGGTTATCTTCCATGGAGGAGGAGATGAAGGAAGGGATATGGAATGGGGAAGTACATAGGAGGATAGAATGGTATTGGGCGGTTTTGGTTCTTGTGTTGCAAGTGGGTGTATGGGTGCTAGAATTATTATTGTCAGTCATTATATGGATGCCATTCATCATATATGTTTTCTTCTGTATTATTAAACATTATAGTAAAAAGATAATAAAGGAAAAAGTAGATATCCAGGTAGAAATAAGAACAAGGTATTTCCAGATTTCTAGCTTGGATTACTGGGTCAGTGATGGTGATGTCAAGTAAACAGAGACAACTAAAAGTTTATTCAGATAAAATGATGAGCTTAGGTGCTTGAAGCATATTCAAGCAGATGGATATTCAAGTGTGCAGCCTGGGGGGGGAAATCTAGGCTAGCTCTGTGGATTTGGAAGTCATAAACATACAGTTGTGTTTCAAACCCAAAATTAGAAATTTTATCTAGAGAAAGACAGTGAATAAGAAGGGCATCAAAACAAGCACCAGCATAATGTCAGGAGAAAAAGAAACCCATGCAGAAAATAAATGGATGGCAAGAATGTGGGGACTAGGGGTTTGGCCACTAATTTTTTCAAAGAGATTTTATAAATGGCATCAGTTATTCTTACCCTTTTATGGTTGTATTTTCAGAAGTGTTAAGGGGACCCAAGAGGTCAAAAATAACTTCTGAGATATTTTCTATGTCAGTTCTTCCCATGATGTCAATGTCTTCCTGAAGATTTCCACGAGACTGTGGCAGCATGGTATGGTGAAATACACTAGGGACCAGGAGTGAAATCATCTAAATTTTGTATTTCCACCATTTTTTAGTTCTGTGACTTTATAAAGAAATCACTTAGGTTTTTTGATGATCACTTTCCAGAAAATGGTTTTGAAGATCGAATCACCTACGGCACATACAGGTGCTTTGAACACTATACGTGTGCTATACATATGCAAAATGATCTGTTGTTAATTCAAAGGACCTTCACTACTGTTGAGGCTTCTAATGATGCTGTCATTATGAAACTCAGAACTTACCATGTTTTTCCTCTAAAAATATCAGTCTCAAAGGATTGTTATGTTGGAATGAAAGTCCATTCTTATGTCACATTTGTTTACTAAGCTACACTGAGGAAAAATAAGTGTCAATTTAAATACTGTTTTTAATTTTCTATTGGGAAAATAAATGATTGCTATATCAAGGTAAGTTTCAAATACCAAATACAAACTGATGCTGTTGATGTGTTGCCCAAGCATGAACTTCGGTGGTTACAACTGGTGCCTGTGGGAACATTTCTCAGATTCTGCCTGCATTTGGGTCATTTAGCTTTGATAGAGAAAAGCTTTATTTCTAGTTATACAGAAATAATAACTTTTATTATAATTATTTTATTTTGTATATTTCTTAGGTGTTTATTTATTTTGAGAGAGAGTACATGCGTGCATGCAAGTTGGGGAGGGGCAGAGAGAGAGACAGAGAGAGAGAAAATCCTAAGCAGGTTCCAGGCTCAGCATGGAGCCTGACATGGGGCTTGATCTCAAAATCACAAGATCATGACCTGAGCTGAGATCAAGGGTTGATCACTTAACCCACTGAGTCACCCAGGTGCCCCATCATTAGTTTAATGGCAATATTTATATGGCACTTAGCATGTACATACTTACCAGCTACTTGTCTAAGTACTTTGCATATATTGACTTATCTAATCCTATGAGGTAGGTGATATTATTATTGTTTCCATTGTACATAGTGGAAACTGAGGCACAGAGAAGCTATAGTTCACCCAGGATAATAATACCTGCTTCCCAGGGTTGTTGTGGGTGTTAACCTGTGATATGTGTGTCTGCTTGTTAATAAAAGCTTGGTGTATAACAAATTCTCAAGTCATTTAAAATTGAATGCAAGGGTTAAAAGCTACTGATTACACAGTCATCAGTATAATCTTTGGGGCTTGCACTGGGGCAAAACCATAGATTTATACTGAAACAAGTAAAAATAAGTACTTTTTAAAATTCGGCCTGTGTAGTTTCTTTCTGCATCCTCCTCCTGTTTTCGCTTTATAGTGGAAACAAATAAAAATCATTATATCTTTAAATAATTATTTAAAGGAATCTAATAACAAACTCAGAATTATTAAAGAATAGTAAATATAAGGTAATATATATTAAAGATTTTAAGGGTAGCACTTTTAGTAAACCTTGATTTTGTGTAGCCTTTAAGGGATATCATCATTATCATCATTATCATCATCATCATCTTCATCATTTTAGTTAGGAAACTAAGGTCTAGAGAACTTGTAGTTTAGCTGGGATAGTAATACAGACTTCTTTTTAAAAAAATTTTTTTTAAATGTTTACTGTTGAGAGAGAGAGAGAGAGAGAGAGAGAGAGAGAGAGAGAGAGAGAACAAGCAGGAGAGGGGCAGAGAGTGAAGGTGACACAGAATCCGAAGCAGGCTCCAGGCTCCGAGCTGTCAGCCCAGAGTCCGACGTGGGACTCGAACTCACGAACCGTGAGATCATGATCTGAGCTGAAGTCGGACGCTTAACCCACTGAGCCACCCAGGCACCCTAGTAATACACACTTCTCAAGATTGTCATGGGTATTAATAGGAGTTCATGTGTGTTAATTCATATCTTAACTTGTACAACAGATATGTCCTAAGAATATGTATGTAAGTTTTGGATTCAAATTCTGTTTTAAATGTGATAGATGAAAATATTTTTGTTGATGTATAAATTACACTTGGGGTGCCTGGGTGGTTCAGTCAGTTAAGCGTCCGACTTAGGCTCAGGTCATGATCTCACGGTCTGTGAGTTCGAGCCCCACATTGGGCTCTGTGCTGACAGCTGAGTCTGGAGCCTGCTTCAGATTCAGTGCCTCCCTTGCTCTCTGCCCCTCCCCTGCTCACACCTTCTCTCTCAAAAATAAATAAACATTAAAAATTTTGGAAAAAAAGATGTGTAATTATCCTCCAAATTTTCATTGGAGTGGGTGCCAATACACAGTTCCATCTTACACTGATACTGCATTCTAAAATCATTTTTTAAGGCCAAGACAGGTTTTAGTCAAAATCACTATTAGGACCATAAATTGCAATCCTATATATATAGTTCTGTGTACACAATTATCATTTCTTCTAACCTTCACTGCTCAGTTTTTACCAATGGCTTTCAATTAGTTCTTGAATTTCTATTTTGAGGATGTTAACAGAAAAGAATTTGGTAGCCATTATCAGAATTCAGTTTTGTTTTCTGTGTAAACTTCTTTCCCCAATAGGTTTTAAAAATAAAATGAAGTATGAGTCAAATTTCAGGCACTAGTTTTATTTTTTTATTTTTTTAATTTGTCATCTAGCATTTATTAAGTGCTTTCTTTTTTTATATATATATATGAAATTTATTGACAAATTGGTTTCCATACAACACCCAGTGCTCATCCCAAAAGGTGCCCTCCTCAATACCCATCACCCACCCTCCCCTCCCTCCCACCCCCCATCAACCCTCAGTTTGTTCTCAGTTTTTAACAGTCTCTTATGCTTTGGCTCTCTCCCACTCTAACGTCTTTTTTTTTTTTTTCCTTCCCCTCCCCCATGGGTTCCTGTTGAGTTTCTCAGGATCCACATAAGAGTGAAACCATATGGTATCTGTCTTTCTCTGTATGGCTTATTTCACTTAGCATTACACTCTCCAGTTCCATCCACGTTGCTACAAAAGGCCATATTTCATTTTTTCTCATTGCCACGTAGTATTCCATTGTGTATATAAACCACAATTTCTTTATCCATTCATCAGTTGATGGACATTTAGGCTCTTTCCATAATTTGGCTATTGTTGAGAGTGCTGCTATAAACATTGGGGTACAAGTGCCCCTATGCATCAGTACTCCTGTATCCCTTGGGTAAATTCCTAGCAGTGCTATTGCTGGGTCATAGGGTAGGTCTATTTTTAATTTTCTGAGGAACCTCCACACTGCTTTCCAGAGTGGCTGCACCAATTTGCATTCCCACCAACAGTGCAAGAGGGTTCCCGTTTCTCCACATCCTCTCCAGCATCTATAGTCTCCTGATTTGTTCATTTTGGCCACTCTGACTGGCGTGAGGTGATACCTGAGTGTGGTTTTGATTTGTATTTCCCTGATAAGGAGCGACGCTGAACATCTTTTCATGTCAGGCACTAGTTTTATATTGATTCTTAAAAAGAACTGTAAGAGTCATAACAATAGCCTACATTTTTTTGGATTGTATCTTTATTATTTAAAACGTTTTTAAAGTTATTTATTTATTTATTTATTTATTTATTTATTTATTTATTTAGAGAGAGAGAGAGAGATTGAGCAGGGGAGGGGCAGAGAGGGAGGGAGAGAATCCCAAGCAGGCTCTGCACTGTCAGCACAGAGCCCGATGCAAGGCTTGAACCCACGAACCATGAGATCATGACCTGAGCTGAAACCAAGAGTCGGATACTCAACTGACCAAGCCACCTGGGTGCCCATGTCCCTTTATTATTGTATACTGTACTTTTTTGTCTCTTGTTACAGTTTTTGTTTTAAAATCTTTTTTTGTCCAATATAAGGTAAATATTCCTACGTTGGCTTTTTTTTTTTTTTTTGAGTTCTATTTGCCTGATAAATGTTTCTGCATCCCCTCACTTATAATCTGTAGGTGTCTTTAGGTCTGGAATGAGTCTTATAGGCAGCATATAGATGGTCTTGTTTGTCCATTTGGTCATTCTGTGTCTTTTGATTGTAGTGTTTAGTCCCTTTACATTCAAAGTAATTATTGATAGATATATATTTGTTTCCATTTTATTACTGGTTTTGTGGTTGTTTCTGAAGATACTGTTGATCCTTTCTTTTCTTTCTCTTTTTCATGGTTTGCTGGTTTTTTTTAGTGATATATTTGGATTTCTTTGTCTTTATTCTTTGCATATTTATTAGTGGTTTTTGATTTGTGGTTACCATTAGATCTGTATATAATCTTTTCTGCATATAGAAGTCTATATTAAGTTGATGGTCATTTAAACTGGAACCCATTCTTTACTCCTCTCCTCCCCATATTTTAGGTATATAATGTCATATTTTACATCCTTTTACTTTGTGAGTTCCTTGACTGATGTTTTACAGAACTATTCATTTTCACTGCTTTCATGTTTCTTACCTTCATACTGTCATTTTGGTCTTTCCTTTCCACTCAAAGAGTTCCATTAATATTTCTTGCAGGGCTGGTTTAGTGGTCATGAACTCAGCTTTTGTTTGTCTTGGAAACTTTTTGTCTCTCCTTCTCTTCTGAGTGATAACCTTGCTGGATAGAGTATTATTGGCTGCAAGTTTCTCCCATTCAGCACTTTGAATATATCATACCACTCCTTTTTGGGTTGGAAAGTTTCTGCTGAAAAATCGCTGATAGCTTTACAGGGTTTCCTTTGTATGTAACTGTCTTTCTTTGTCTTGCTGCTTTTAATATGTTTGATAGCACTATATTTTGACATTTTAATTACAATATGTCTTGGTGTGGTCTGCTTTTGTTGGTTTTGTTTGGGGTTCTCTGTGCCTCCTATATCTGGATATCTGTTTCCTTTCCCAGATTATGGACATTTTCATCTATTATTTCTTCAAATAAGTTTTTGGCCTCCTTTCTCTCTTTTCTTCTTCTGAGACTCCTGTAATATGAATGTTATTACCTTTGATGAAATCACTGAGTTCCCTAAGTCTACTTGTTTTGTGTAATTCTTTTTTCTCTCTTTTGTTCAGCTTGATTACTTTCCATTACTCTATCTTCTTGGCCATTAATTCATTCCTCTGCTTTTTCCAGCCTGTTGTTCTTTTGATCAAGTGAGTTTCTCATTTTGTTTACTGAGCCCTTTATCTCTGCCTTATTTCTGTGTTAATGGTTTCACTGTCTTCCCATCTTCTCTCAAGGCCAGGGACCTATGACCGTTGCTTTAAATTCTCCATCAGGCATGTTATTTGTTTCTGTTTTGCTTAAATGTCTGGCTGTGACCTTGTCCTGTTCTTTCATTTGGGACAGATTCCTCAATCTTCTCATTTTGTCTAAGTCTCTGTGTCTTTTTCTCTGTGTTGGGAAAGTCAGCTATGTCTCCTGTTTTTGAGGGTAATGGCTTTATGAATAAGTGGTCCTAAGTGCCCTGCAATGTGGTATCTCCTGTTCCCCAGGGCCTAGTGCTTCTAGGAGTGTCTCTAATGTGTGCTGTATGTGTCCTGGCCACTTTATCCTTCAGGCCAGTTGTCTTCAGAGGCTCTCTTTGCCTATTGTGGGCAGTGTTTGGTCTCTGGCCTGTATGTGATGAGTTTTAACTAGGTACATTCTGGTCTGCTTGTAAAATGAGAACTGTCATAATTGCTGCCAGAACTTAGGTCCTACAAAACTCCTGGGTTGAGACACAGTGTGGGAAGGGGTTTGGTTGGTCTCCTGGGGGAGGGGCCTGCCTCACAGGGACTGAGGCAAGTGTGGCTGGGAGGGGCAGTTCTTCTGGAGTGAGGAGGGGGGGCTTGATGTAAGCAAGTTAAGTAGTGAATGTTGGTGCTGTGTTGGTTCACAGGTAGCTCTGTGTTTATGCTGAGGGAGGAGGAGGGAGAAGGCACCTGCCAGTTTCTTTGTTCCCAAGGGGTCTCTCTGTGAATGCTGCCTCTGAGACATGATCTGAGAAGAGCAAATAACCTCCCCACCCTGTGCCCCAGGTGCTCTTCAGATTGCTGTTTACACCCTGTATGTCCACAGGCTGTTTGCTCTGCCTTTTCTCCAAGAGCAGCTCCAATGTCCTCAGTTCTCCCAGAGCAGTTTTAAAACTGCAGGCTTTAAGCTCCATTGGTTATAAGAACTCATGAAACCCAGGCCCTCTTGCTTTCCAAGAAATTGCTATGGGGGTTTGTTTTCCCCAAGCACTACCCTGTGTGCTAGTCTGTCTCTTGCTCTTCTACAGACTGAGGCTCCCTCCCAACTCCTACAGTCACAATCCATTTCTCTGGCAAACAGGGTTTCCACACTACCTACCTTCTTCAGTGTGGCTTCTTCGCTACCTTTAGTTGTGGAGTTTATTCTGCCAGTATTCAGATCGATTTCTGGGGTATTTAGGATGATTTGATAGTTATCTGTGTTCGTGGAATGAGGAGAACCTAGGATGCTCCCACTCTGCCACCATCTTTCCTTCCTAATAGCCTCCATTGTTTACATGCTTAGTATGGAATGAACATTGTGCAAAATGCTTCATGTGGAACATTTCATTCAACATTTATCCACAAAGAGGTGTGCATTCTGTCTCTTATACTCCTCCATAAGTGCTTTACGTTTTCATTCATTCCACAAATATTTTTTAACTGGATATTTTGTTATTATTTGCTGAGCTGATTTGTCCCCAATTCCCATTTGCCTTTTCACTTTGGTAGTTTTATTATCATTTGTTTGTAGTTTTAAATGTTCTCTTTTCTCTTATTGGTCAAAAACCCAACTCTGTCTATCTTCCTAAATCTACTCAGATTCACTTCTTTCCATAAATCCTTTACAGACCACCCCAGCCCAAAGACCCTTCCTTTTGGTAAATCCTCATAGCATCTAAGTACTCCATTGTTTACCAATTATGACAGTGTTTTCTATCTTAAATTTTAAGCTTTTTAGATAATTTCTATATGAAATTTTATTTAAATCTTTTGCTTAATTTTCATAACTTTGTCTTCTTTTTCTAACTTGGGTCAGTTGTTCAAGATTGTGAATGACAGCTTTAACACTTTGTGTCCCCTACAGTTTCTTAATAAGTAATAGATTTTTGTCTGGCCAGAAAAATCAACTCTTATTTGAAAGGATATATTATATTACAGAATGGAAAACAGTCACAGTTCTGTAACCTAAGAAGCACAATGTGTAATTGAAGACTTGTTCACAAGGAAATGGGAAACCTTATCACAAAAGCCAGAACATGTTTTGGGAGACTGAAAATATAATATTTTCATGGTATTAAACTTCTTACTAAAATGAAGTCCAGGGAGCAATAACATACTCTCCAGAGTCTTATCCAAGGCTACTCTCTAACTGATTAGAGAATGGGAGGAGATGGCTCATAAAAAGGTCCTACAGAGAATGTGCAGAAAAAGATTTTGCTCCATAGTGCTGATTCATGCTGAATGCGGAAAAAATACTAGAAATTCTAAAATGCTGAAATAGACATTCAAGTCCTCATGAGTCTTTGAAAAATAGTGAATAGCAGTTTAAAGTCAAAAGTATCCATTCTTTCACTGATTTTTGAAAAATTATTTCTGTATCCTTAAGGGATGTTACACTGAAGATATAGAAGGTACAGTCTCTACTCTGTAAGTACTTTCATTGTTGCATTGGAGATAAGATACATAAACAGTGACTATGCTGTGTCATACATGCTATTTGAATGTTCTTAAACATTGAATGGAGATTCTTTAAGGTTCTTTCTGCCTGTAAAATCACATGAGTAGTAGTACATTCAGAGAGCCCTAAAAATTTCAGAGGAGAAAAGCATTTCTCATAGTCAATGAAGTGGTCAAAGGGAGTTTTTAGTAGAAGTGATTTTTAAGTAGGGACTTGTTAGGTAAGCACAGATTATAATCATGAGAATGATACAAACCATTTATTGTTTGTTATGCAGGAGCCAATACTAGGTGCTTTAAGTACACCTGTGAGGAAGAGGGTGGAGTTATCTGTGAATATTGTAAAATTATCCCCCAATTTTTGTGTATATGTAAATTTGTACATTTTTATCGGCAAAGGTTCCAGGGTCCCCAGAAACATGAACCATGGTAGCACATGTAATTTCTGGACTTAGAGAAATGCCCACCTAGGGGGGTGGTAGGTGGAAAGAAGGAACTGTTGAGAATAAAGAAGCTGTGAAAATCTGACAATTGGAAGCTCCAAGGAGGAGAGAACTTAAAATAATGAGAAGCAATTGGGATAGGATGGTTAGCACATTGTCCTTGGGAGTCAGAATGTTTAGATTTAAATCCTGGACTGCCACTCCTAGCTGTGAGACCCTGAATTTATTTAATCTCTAGACTAAGACCTCTGCCATCTAGATTAGCTGTTACATATTCATTTAAAATTTCTTTGAATATTTTTAAGAGAGGTTACTATGTGTCAAATCCTTTAATTCATTTATTCTTTGATGTAATACAAGTTTGTTGAGCTCATATAACCAGCCACTGGGAGAACTTTGATGAAAGAAGCAGAAATGGCCATGCTCTTTTCCTCACAGTAACCTGTGAAAGAGACTCCATTTATAGAGATGGGAACTGAGGTGTGGGCAAGTTAAAGTGACTTTCCAAGTCACGTGATAAAGAAATGGTAGAACCTTCAAACTCAGGTCTGACTCCAGAAAGTCTTAATCAGTCATGTTCTCGACTACAGAATACTGTATAGGCATAGCTAACTCTGCAAGAATGTTAACAAGGGGGAAACTTACTTTACTTTAGGGATGGTTTACATGTAGATTGCTTGGTTTAAAGAGGAAGGATACAGGTATTTTGGATGGGCTCTTCTACCATAATGGAATTACTAAGAGGGGTTTTCAAATAATATAGCATATTTCAAATCAGTTTTCAGTATGATGACACACTTGGATGGTCAAATAGTCAATACGTCGTTATTGATATTGTATTGTTCATTGTGATCCATGCAATGTATTCATATTCCAAGACCCTCTAAAACGAGTGCACTTGTTTTCCAAGCCAGATAATTTTTTTTCCTCACATATTTTTTTATTGATTGTTATTTTTTCAACTCCTTTAATTTTCTGTTTGGCAAAAGTAATTGATTATCCCCATGTTTGAACTCATTTTTAAAGGATGTAAGAAAGTTTTCTATTATTTAAGTTCCTATTGAGATAATTGGTGACTGTTGTAGCTAAATATTAGTTTATGTGCAATCTGAATTATAAAAACCACAGTACTGAGTTTTGGATCAGAACTTTATTTTGTTTTTCTCTGTAGGTACATTTCTGTTAGCATCATTTTAGCTGACCACATAATGCATTGAGTTTTGCTAAGTGCTGGATGATCTTAGAAAATCCCTTAGGATTAAAAAAAAATCACTTAAGGAAAGCCTTAAAATAGTTTAAATTTATTTATCTTCATTTAGATAATTTATACACTAATCAACCTGTTTTATTAAGTTTTCTTCATACTAGGAAAAATTTTTCCTTTTTCCTTTTTCTTTTTTTAAGTTTTCAAGAACTTGTTGGATTGACTATTGTCTGAGTTGTAGAATAATTTCTGCAGTTTATGAAAGAAAGGCATCTTGTCAGTGGAAGTTACTTTGCAGTTTAGTTTTATGCCATCAATTGTAAATACAAGCATACCTTAAGAGATATTGCAGGGTTTGGTTCCAGAGCACTATAATAAAGCAGATATCACAATAAAGTGAGTCAAATGAATGTTTTGGTTTCCCAGTGAATATAAAAGTTAGGTCTGCACTATACTATTATACTACACTATAGTCTATTATGTGTGCAGCAGCATTATATATTAAAAAAACCCATATCTTAATCTGTGCATATCTTTTTTTTTAAATGTTATTTACTGTATATTTTATTTACCATTTAATTTTTTTTTAATTCACATCCAAGTTAGCATATAGTGCAACAATGATTTCAGGAGCAGATTCCTTAAACCCCTTACCCATTTAGCCCATGCCCCCTCCCATAACCCCTCCAGTAACCCTCTGTTTGTCCTCCATGTTTAAGAGTCTCTTATGTTTTGTCCCCCTCCCTGTTTTTATATTATTTTTGTTTCCCTTCCCTTATGTTCACCTGTTTTATATCTTAAAGTCCTCATATGAGTGAAGTCATATGATATTTGTCTTTCTCTAATTTCGCTTAGCATAATACCCTCTAATTCCATGCATGTAGTTGCAAATGGCAAGATTTCATTCTTTTTGATTGCTGAGTAATACTTCATTGTGTGTGTATACACACACACACACACACACACACACACACCATATCTTCTTTATCCATTCATCCATTGATGGACATTTGGGGTCTTTCCATACTCTGGCTATTGTTGATAGTGTTGCTATATACATTGGGGTGCATGTGCCCCCTTCATACCTATATCCCTTGGGTAAATACCTAGTAGTGCAATTGCTAGGTCATAGGGTAGTTCTATTTTTAATTTTTTGAGGAAGCTCCATACTGTTTTCCAGAGTGGCTGCACCAGTTTGCATTCCCACCAGCAGTGCAAAAGAGATCCTCTTTCTTTGCATCCTCGCCAACGTCTGTTGTTGCCTAATGCCTATTGTTGCCATTCTGACTGGTGTGAGGTGGTATGTTATTGTGGTTTTGATTTGTATTTCCCTGATGATGAGTGATGTTGAGTAGTTGTGAATTCCCTTGTTGTGATTTCAGTAATAATTTTCTTTTTTTAAAGATATTTATTTTATTATTATTATTTTTAAATATTTATTTTTGAGAGAAAGCATAAGTGGGGGAGGGGTAGAAAGTGAGAATCCCAAGCAGGCTCCATGTTGACAGCAGCAAGCCTGAAGTGGGGCTTGATCTCACGAACCGCGAGATCGTGATCTGAGCTGACGTCAGACATTCAACTGACTGAGCCACCCGGCACTCCTCATTTCAACAGTTTTCATGGCATCTTCACCAGGAGTGGAGAAACCACTTTCTTTGCTCACCCATAAGAAGTGACTCCTTGTCCATTAAAGTTTTGTCATCAGACTGCTGCAATTCAGTCACATCTTCAAACTCTACTTCTCATTCTGATTTTCTTGCTATTTCCATCACATCTGCAGTTCTTCTGTCACTGAAGTCTCTAATCCCTCAAAATTGTCCATGAAGGTTGGAATCAGCTTCTTCCAAACTCTTGTTGATGTTAATACTTTGTTTTCTTCCCATGTATCATGAATGTTCTTCATGGCATCTAGAATGGTGAATCCTTTCCAGAAGGTTTTCAATTGACTTTGCCTAGACCCATCAGAGGAGTCACTATCTATGGCAGCTCTCACAAGATGTATTTTTTTAATGTTTGTGTATTTATTTTGAGAGGCAGGGAGGGGCAGAAAGAGACAGAGGGTGAGAGAGAATCCAAAGCAGGCTCCACACTGTCAGCACAGAGACTGATAACAGGGCTCGATCTTAGGAACTGTGAGATCATGACCTGAGCTGAAATAAGGAGTCAGCTGCTTAATTGACTGAACCACTTAGGCACCCCACAAAATGTATTTCTTAAATAATAAGACTTGAAAGTCAACATGACTGCTTGATCCATGGACTGCAGAATGGATTTTGTGTTGGCAGTCATGGAAAAAGCATGAATCTTGTCTAACATCTCCATCAGAACTCTTGGGTGACCAGGTACGTTGTCAATGAGTAGTAATATTTTGATAGGAATCTTTTCTTCTGAGCAGTGGGTCTCAACAGCGGGCTTAAAATATTCAGTAGCCCATGTTGTAAGCAGATGATATAGTGTTGTATAGGCTTTGTTGTTCCATTTTTTCGAGTACAGGCAGAGTAGATTTAGCATAATTCTTAAGGGCCCTAGGATTTTCAGAATGGTGGATGCGCATTGTCTTCAACTTAAAGTCACCAGCTGCATCAGCCCCTAATAGAGTCAGTGTGTCCTTTGAAGCTTTGTAGCCAGACATTGACTTATCTCTAGTTATGAAAGTCTTACATCACATCTTCCAATAGAAGACTGTTTTGTGTACACTGAAAATCTGTTGTTTAACGAAGCCACCTTCATTAATTATCTTAGCTTGATCTGAATAATTTGATGCAGCTTCTACATTAGCACCTGCTGCTTCACTTTGCATTTGTATGTTATGGAGACGGCTTCTTTCCTTAAACCTCATGAACCAAACTCTGCTGTCTTCAGACTCTACTTTTGTAGCTTTCTTACCTCTCTGGGCCTTCACAGAATTGAAGAGAGCCTTGCTCTGGATTAGGTTTTGGCTTAAGGGAATGTTATGGCTGGTTTGATCTTCCATTCAGACCACTGAAACTTTCTTCATATCAGCAATGACACTGTTTTGCTTTCTTCCCATTCATGTGTTCACTGGAGTAGCACTTTTAATTTCCTTTAAGAATTTTTCCTTTGCATTTACAACTTGGCTGTCTGGGGCAAGAAGCCTAGCTTTTGGCCTGTCTCTGCTTTTGGCATGCCTTCCTCACTGAGCTTAATCATTTCTAGCTTTTGATTTAAAGTGAGAAATGTTTGACTCTTTCAATTGAACCCTTATAGAGGCCACTGTAGGGGTATTAATTGTCCTAATATCAATATTGTTGTGTCTCAGGATATAGGGAGGCTCATGGAGAGGGAGAGACATGGGGGCGGGGGGGGGGGGAAGGCTAGTCGGTGAAGCAGTCAGAACATGCAGTGTTTATGGATTAAGTTGGCTATCTTTTATTTCTGTGGTTCATGGCATGCCAACAATTACAATAGCAACATCAAAGATTACTGATCACAGATCATCATAACAAACATAACAATAAAGAAAAAGTTTGAAATATTGTGAGAATTACCAAAATGTGACACAAAGACACAAGTGAGAAAATGCTGTTGGAAAAGTGGTACCTATGAACATGCTTGACAGAGGGCAGCCACACAGCTTCAGTTTGTAAATAGCAAATCATCTGCAATGTGAAGTAAAGCAAAGCATAGTAAAATGAGGAATTTTCATATATTCAAAATAAAATGTTTATTTTTATTTGTTCGGACTTTTGTTGTAAAAATATGTCTTATCATCCTCAAGCTATACCATATTGACTAGTTAGATAGTGCTTGGGCCATAGCTGATAAATGTTTTTGTATGGCCCCCCAGTAACATTGAAGTGATTGCTGTAATGAGACAGAATTTAGAGGAGATGCACCTCCCTGTTTTAAGAATCTGTTATTTTACTAAAGTTAAATGCAGTTAGCAGAGCAGGTGTTCAAAGGAAAATTCTTATACTTTTAGCTATACATGCTGTATGTATATACAAGGTTGGGACAGAGGAGGAAACCTTTTCTGAGTAATGTTGTGAAGACTGCTAATTGGCAGAGATTCAAATATTACATTGTTTTGTAGAAATTGACAAGCTGGTTCTAAAATTCATAGGAAATGCAAAGGAGCCAGAATAGACAAAACAACTTAAAAAAAATGACAAAGTTGGAGAATGAACACTACCTGATTTTAATACTAATTATAAAGCTGCAATAATCAAGATAGTGTGACATTGGCATTAAAGAGAGACAATGAGGCCAATAGAACAAAGTCTAAAATGGGCCTACAGAGAGGCGCCTGGGTGGCTCAGTCGGTTGGGTGTCTGACTTCAGCTCAGGTCATGATCTCACAGTCCGTGGGTTCATGCCCCACATCAGACTCTGTGCTGACAGCTCAGAGCCTGGAGCCTGCTTCGGATTCTGTCTCCTTCTCTCTATGCCCCTCCCCTGCTCATGCTCTGTCTTTCTTTGTCTCAAAAAGAAATAAAAACATTTAAAAAAATAAATAAAAATGGGCCTACAGATAAATAGACAAGTGATTTTTGTTAAAGATATAAAAGCAATTCAGTGGAAAGAATAGTATTTTTAACAAATGGCATTGGGTAAATTGACTATCCATATGTAAAAAGTGAACTACTATTCATACCTTTACCATATGCAAAAGTTAAGTTGGCTGTGGTTCTAGCTGACCCTTCATGGCTTTCAAGAATTTGTCATGAAGACATTTAAAGTGCTTACCTAATACGCTAAGATCTTTCAAAATATTTAGATGGAATACTGTTGCTTACAACTTGTGCATAGAAGTGTATACTTACGGAAAAGGTTTTTTTGGTCAAGCAGTTAAGATATTATAATATGTATCCAGCAATGTATATTATAGCTCAAATGTTTTCTTGGAGAATATTTTTTTGGTTACATGTTTATATACTTGTAATTCTGGTGTGATTACTACTAAAATCTCATTTATAAGCTTCATTCCTTGTGTATAAGATTTTATGTGAAAATAATGTTTTCATTTTGTAAATTAGACTTTGAATTGTATTTTTTGCATTGAAATCCAGTTATTTGAATTTTCATGATAAAGTCTAGCCATTTCACTTTTTAATAACTCTACAGGTTTTTACTTGGCAGATCACTTTATTTTTTGTGTTATTAAAACAAGGAATGACATTGCATCATTTGCTGTTTCTGAATTTTTATATTCAATTATTCTTAAATATCATTGTAATAACATATTTATTTGAAAACCTCTTTTTTGTATTTTCAATTTCTAAACTTTGCTGATTATTGGAAGGAGGCAAAAAGAGCCTTTGGTAGTCAAAAGTAGTACTACAAAGTTTGTGATCTAAAGCTCATGCATTGTAGGGTCATGGCCTTATTGTGGGCTTTTCTGCTTTTAGCCTCAGACCATATATACTGAGTTACTGGACTTTTCAGTCTAGAGTAGAATACAAAGCTACAAGTTAGAATGGGAATATTCTTAAAAGCAGAGCATTGCTAACAGTAAGAAGTGACAATGACAGACCTGATAGCAAGAGAAGAGACACACACACAAGAATCATAAAAAAGATAAAAGAGTACACTGAAACCAATATAACACTGTATGTTAACTTCACTAGAATTAAAATTAGAAACTCAGTAAAATAAAAAAGGTAAAACAGTTTTTAACTAAGCAATCTATAGCAAAAATCATTGAAATAATAAATATGCCAAATGACTTACAGAACACTGTTTAAGGGTACAGGAAACTATATAACACATGCTCAATTTCTGTAAATTCCTGTAGCCATTTGTCAGTACTTACCTTGCCCTTTCAACAGCTTTTAGCATTATCAATTGCTCCTTTTCCTTGAACCATACTTTATTCTTTTGGCTTCCATGATGCCACATACTTCTGGTCTTCCGTCTATCTCTCTGGCCGCTCTGTCTCTTTCATTGGATGCATTAGCTTCTACCTGGCCTCTAAAGTTTGCACCTACCCAAGGATCCTTTCTGTGTCATTTCATATACTCCCTTAGCCAATCTCTTATGTGTACAACTTATGTACCTGTGACTCTCGCATTTATAGCTCCTGGGCTAAACTCCAAACCCATGTTTCCAGCTGACTTCTCGACACTCTACTTGAATATTTCAAAGATGTCAAACTCATTATGTCAAAAGTTATTTACAATCATTTTTTTTTTAATTTTTTTTTCAACGTTTATTTATTTTTGGGACAGAGAGAGACAGAGCATGAACGGGGGAGGGGCAGAGAGAGAGGGAGACACAGAATGGGAAACAGGCTCCAGGCCCTGAGCCATCAGCCCAGAGCCTGACGCGGGGCTCGAACTCACGGACCGCGAGATCGTGACCTGGCTGAAGTCGGACGCTTAACCGACTGCGCCACCCAGGCGCCCCACAATCATTTTCTTCTCTGCATCCTCAAACCTCATGTCCTCCAGTGTCTATATGTTGATTCATTCACTTATTTACTCATTCTCTTTATTTGTTCATTAATTCAACAAATACGTATTGAGTGCCTAGTAGATGCAATTCACTGTTTTAGGCACTTGGGAGTTTAGCAGCTAATGTTCCTGTTTTCATGGAGCTTATATTCCAGTGGATAAAGAGAGGCAGCAAAAAAAACAAGAAAAACTTCAGTTCATTATTATGTATACTAAGAAAACAAATTGGATGATGTGATAGAGTGTGACTGAGCTGCTGCTTTTCTTTGACTGCCTGGTCAAGGGAGCCTCACTAGAGGTGATGTTCTGAATGAGAAGTAAATGACAGGGAGGACCCGACACATGCAGAGGTCTGGCAGAAGGGCATTCAAGAAGAGGAGCAGTTTGTAGAGAGGCCCTGGGCTGGGAATGGATTTGGTGTGCTTGAGCAGAAAGGAGGCTGTTGCCGCTGTAGTGATTTGAGCGTGGCAGGTGGGGATAGTGTTAGGTATGGAGGTCGACAGGGGCTAGACTGTCTAGGACTTGGAACCCCAGGGTAATTAATTTGACTATTTATGACTGCACTAGAAAACCAACAAAAGGTTTTAAAGGGGCAGAAACACCGTCTGACACAGGGTTTTAGAATGCTCTCTCTAATTGATTGGTGGAGAAGGGATTCACTGGAGCAAGACTGGTGTCAAAAAAACGAGTTGGATGCTTTTATGGTAGTCCAGGTGAGAGGTGGTGCCAGCTTAGTAGGAGGATGGCCACAGTGGAGGCAGTGAGAAGATGTTTGGGAGAGAGCCGAGGAAAAGAAGGATGTAAAAAGTTCTGTTTTTTTACTTGAGCACCCTATTCAGTGGTAGTATCAATAATTGAAATGTGGAAGACTGTGAGGAGGAGCAGGTATGGATGACGGGAGGAGAACTCAGTGGGGAATTACAGTTTGGTTTTGGACATGCTAATTTTGAGATATCTATTAGACATCCAAGTGGAAATGCTAATTAAGAATTAGAATTAAAAAAAAAAAAAGAATTAGAATTAGATACAAGAAGTTCAGGGGGAAAATGAGTGCTTGAGATGAGTTTGAATTTATATGTATGAGTAGATGAGAGAAGATACAGATGACAACGAAGAATGGAAGGTCTAGAAGGAAGTCTGGCAGTCCCTGATATTTGGAAATGTAGAAGAGGAGGAACAATAAGCAAAGAACATGGAAAAGAGCATTTAGTGAAGAAAGAGAAAAGTCAGGAAAGTTGGAATAATGGGAGTCCATGAAAGAGGATGTTTTGAGGTAGAAGAGGAAAATCATGTCAAAGGCTGCTGACACTTAGAATAATTATTCACTTTGCAATTTTTTTGGCCAAGAGCTTCACATGCTTCTTACTGGGTTTCTGTATTTGAAATACAGTTTATCTCTTGTGTGTTTTACATGGAAACTATGAGGATGGAATAGAGTTGATTTTTGGTATACTCTTTGAGATCCTTTGAAAAAATATGGAACTAAATTGGGCTATTTAGCTATTACAGCTGCTGATTCTGAGTATTTTGGACACTTGTGGTGGAATATGTCGTATGGATTCCTATTGCTGGTGGGACTTCTGTCAAGTGCTGGCTGGCTTTGGTTTCATGTGCCAGCACTAATTCAGTTATCTGGAGCCACTTAACTTTCACTAGCAGGCTCAGCCTAACCCAGGCTTCAGAACCAGCTCTGCTCTTAGGCAAGAAAACTGTAAAAGCCATTATTGAGCTGTAAATATCAAGGCAGCATTGATATTAACTTGTCTTCACCCTAAGGTCTGTGTAAGTGGCTTTGGCTTTGTATCCTACGAAAAAGTCTCGAGTTTGCGTCTTGGTTTTCTACCTGGTATCCTCTGGCTCACTTGGGTCTGGAGTTCTCTTTTGATCTCCTCTGCCTCTGGAAGTACCAGAACCCTGATCCTAAAGGGTAGATTTGCATCTGATCTCTGATACCTGCTTGGCACCCACCTTTTTTTCTACTATGAAATCTTGGCCCTATTTATTCCCATCCCACCCCAGAGTTGTTGTTAACTCTTCTTCTTCTTCTTCTTCTTCTTCTTCTTCTTCTTCTTCTTCTTCTTCTTCTTCTTCTTCTTCTTTTAATGTTTAGTTTTGAGAGAGAGCGAGAGGGAGAGGAAGAGAGAGAGAGAGAAAACAAGAGAGAGAGAGAGAGAGAGAGAGAACAAGCTGGGGAGGGGCAGAGACAGAAGGGGACAGAGGATCTGAAGTGAGCTCTGTGTTGACAGTAGAGGAGCACGATGTGGTGCTTGAATTCACGGAACTGTGAGATCGTGACCTGAGCCAAAGTCAGACAGTTAACCAACTGAGCCACCCAGGTGCCTGTTCTTAACCCTTCTCCTGAGACTTTCACCTTTCACCCACTGCTGAACTCTCTTAGGTTGTTTTATTTTAGATTTCCCTTTTTTTCCTGATTGCTAGACTTTCCATGTTTACCTTAGGGACACAATTGAATTTTGCTTCAAATCTGGGTCTATATAATTCATATCTAACTCACCCTGTTACTTATTTAACCACATTTCTTAGGATCTTGTCTTCAATTTGGAATGACTTGAAGCGTTAATGGAAGCATTTTTTTTTTTTTTCAAAACTGATACTGATCAAAGGTATGCAAAGTGGACTGCTTTGAAGAAGAAGGAAGGAATCCACAGATGTTCTTTACTCTAAATAAAGTAGGCATTAGGGAAACACAGATGAGTAAAATGTAGCCTCTTTTCTTGAGGAAATATGTTTTTAAATATAGTCCTACATAGATACTTTACAGCCAGTGAATTCAGCTAGTCACATTGAAAACTATTCCCTGTTTATGCGACCCACGTACTCTATTTTCAGTGGAGCCCTGTGCTCACAAAACATTGCTATTAAAACACTTCAGAAGTAAGACCCAGTTAAAGTATTAAGGACACCAGTTCTTAGAATAAAGATTGACAAGAGGTTATGTGCATGTGTTCCATAATTATTCTTCTTTACTTAACCTTGATTAATTGCAACATATGCGTGTTTTTCCACATGGAAGGGGCATATTGGAAATATTTAAATTGTTATGGTCGTGCTGTGCTTTTCACAGATGATTGGAATGCTGCCCGGCATAAACCATCTCATCCTTCCCCCAAACAACTTGTCAGTTGTTTAACCTAGCATAATTTGTTTTTCATGACCATTAGAAATGACAGTGCTAAAATGTTTTACAGGGAAATAAAAATAAAAAAGAGTGATAGCTCTGATTTTTTAATACTCTTCTTTTTTTCCCACATTCTTTGATATAAAAATGTATCTTAACCTTTGCTTCAAATGTTGTCTATTTTCTTTTCTTTTTTAAAAAAATTTTATTTAATTTATTTTTTAAATTTACATCCAAGTTAGCATGTAGTGCAACAATGATTTCAGGAGTAGATTCCTTAATGCCCCTAACCCATTTAGCCCATCCCCCCTCCCACAACCCCTCCAGCAATCCTGTTTGTTCTCCATATTTAAGAGTCTCTTATGTTTTGTCCCCCTCCCTGTTTTTATATTATTTTTGTTTCCCTTCCCTTATGTTCATCTGTTTTGTATCTTAAAGTCCTCATATGAGTGAAGTCATATGATATTTGTCTTTCTCTGACTGACTAATTTCACTTAGCATAATACCCTCTAGTTCCATCCACATAGTTGCGAATGGCAAGATTTCGTTCTTTTTGATTGCTGAGTAATACTCCATTGTATGTGTATGTATGTGTGTATACACACACACACACACACACACACACACACACACACCACATCTTCTTTATGCATTCATCCATCAGTGAACATTTGGGCTCTTTCCATACTTTGGCTATTGTTGATAGTGCTACTATAAACATTGGGGTGCATGTGCCCCTTCGAAACAGCATACCAGTATCTCTTGGATAAATACCTAGTAGTGCAATTCCTGGGTTGTAAGGTAGTTCTGTTTTTAATTTTTTGAGGAACCTCCATACAGTTTTCCAGAGTGGCTGGACCAGTTTGCATTCCTACCAGCAGTGCAAAAGAGATCCTCTTTCTCCGCATCCTCACCAACATCTGTTGTTCCCTGACTTGTTAATATTAGCCATTCTGACCGGTGTGAGGTGGTATCTCCTTGTGGTTTTGATTTGTATTTCCCTGATGATGAGTGATGTTGAACATTTTTTCATGTGTCGGTTGGCCATCTGGATGTCTTTGGAGAAGTGTCTATTCATGTCTTTTGCCCATTTCTTCAGTGGATTATTTGTTTTTTGGGTGTTGAGTTGGATAAGTTCTTTATAGATTTTGGATACTAACCCTTTATGATATGTCATTTGCAAATATCTTCTCCCATTCTGTCAGTTGCCTTTTAGCTAAATGTTTGCTATTTTTAACACTGGGTAGACAGGAATGATTTTTAAAACTAGGAGTCTTATTCTGCAAAATGAAAACATACTATGAATTTCAGCAATACAGGTTATATTGAGACCATAGAATTTCATGGATGCATTATCAGGGTTTCAGTGATAATATGCACATAAACTTCATCCTTTATATGAGCCTGTGGCTAAGTTGGGCTGAAGTCTGGAATTGTTTGAGGAAGAGACCATTTCATGTACCCAACTACCAAGCATTTAGAATAAAAGGAACACTGAAAACATGCCAAGAGAAGGTGTACCACTGGACACCGTATCTTTCTATGAAAAAGAATATATCTCAACCACAAGATAAAATTGTTAGGACTTCCGACATATTAGTTTGCCATAGTGTAAAAGTCTCAGGAGACACACATTTACTAGCTCTTAAAAAGTCTAGCTGTTGATCAGCTAGTATAGCCTGTTCTGTAGATTTTGGTTTAGGTTTAGAATTTTCTTCATCCCCAAACTCATATGAACATTCTCTTAGAGGTGAGTATAGTAAGTGATGCATTACTCTTGTGATAATCCTTTTAAGATTTTCATCTACAATTGTATTTTTGGACAGCAGAGAAGTAAAGCTGTCATCTTTTAAATTCTACATTGCTAATAAAGATTTATTTAGGATTCTGTGATGATACAAGCTGACTGATAATCCTCCTCAATAGCAACTGTGGTCAGTTGTTCAAAAACATTCATGCCACCTCTGCTATCCACCTGTTTATGGTCCGCTTGGTAGGGAGCAGGGATCCCATGACAGGACTGGCTTAGCTTGTTTCTTTTTAAAAAAAAAATTTTTTTTAATGTTTATTTATTTTCGAGACAGAGAGAGACAGAGCATGAACGGGGGAGGGGCAGAGAGAGAGGGAGACACAGAATCGGAAGCAGGCTCCAGGCTCTGAGCCATCAGCCCAGAGCCCGACGCGGGGCTCGAACTCACGGACCGCGAGATCGTGACCTGAGCTGAAGTCGGACGCTTAACCAACTGAGCCACCCACGCACCCCTGGCTTATCTTGTTTCTAATAAGACATACCTTATTGGCAATATAAACCTGTAGCTATGAATTGTAACATATTTTTCTAATGAGGAATTAGGATGTGTGATCTGACTATCACTATACTGTTAGATGCAAGGGGACATAGACCTGGGAGTCTCCAGAACTGGGTAGGGATGGATTGCAGGTAGCTTCCTTCTGGCAGCTCAGAGTAGGTTTTGCCTGAATTCCATCCTGTAGGATGAATTGCCTTCTAAGAGGTTCCTGGGGACCCATAGAAAAGAGGATTTTGTGGGTATTGCCCACTGGTTCTTCTGATATGCTGGGCAGGTATGAATCCCAGTGATGGACATAGATTAGACCCAGTTGACATCCCTGTTATGGTTACTCTTAGGTCACTCATTTTGGATCACTGTGTGTGTGTGTGTGTGTGTGTGTGTGTGTGTGTGTGTGTGTTACATTTTGTGGTAGAAATAATAGGGTTTGTAGAGTTTAACCAGTAAGAATATATACAGAAATGTTTTTTTTAAAGACATAAAAGGATTTTATACAAATATGGTAAGTCCCTACTCTCACCTAATGAATTTCACCACCATCACCTCTACTTGTTTGTCAACTCTCATTGTTCTGTTTCTTTTCTGTTCCCTTGGAGGAATTGGCGTATTTGTTTCTAATTCCTTTTGTCCCTTCCTTAAGATATCACATCAGCACTTGTTTTTTTCTCAGTTCTGGATTGCCAACTTTTCCATGGTATGGATTAATGCCATCAACCTATGAACATGTTAGTCTACCCATCTTTATAAAGCCCTCCCTTGACCTCACATCCCTCTCTAGTTGCCCTCTCACTTCTTCCTTCTCCTTTACAACAAAAAACGAAAACAATTGTCTACAATCAGTCTCTACTTCTCCTCCCCTTCTCTCTTAAATCTGTTCCAGTCAGGCTATCAGCCACCCCACTCCACTGTAACAGCTCCTGTCAACCTCCTGAAGGACTCTCAAGTTGCTCAATTCTGTGATCCATTCTTAGTTCTCATCTTACCTGACATGTTGGCAGTATTTGATGGAGTGGAAGGTCTCTTACCTTCATGAAAAACCCTTTCTACTTAGCTTTGGGTCACCTCTTTTTCAGTTTCCCCCCTATCTTGTTAACCACTCCTGCTCACTTTATCTCCTGACTTCTAAACATTGGAACACTCAGGGCCTAGTGCTCTGGCCCCTTCTCCATCTAACTCTCGCTTAGTGATCTCATCTCTTGTCTGACTTTAATGAATTCCAAATATATATTTCTAGCTTTGGACTCCTCCCTAGATGAAAGACTAATGTGTCTAGCCCCAAAGGCATTTTTGTGCTAATTAGAAAAAGCTGCTCTTTTCCTCAAGCACTTGACTGCCATCTTCTGGAAAATTTTCAGAATAAATAAACACTTAACACATGACTGCAAATGTGAGTGGTATCTCTTACAGCTGTGTAATCCTCAACCATTAGCAGCAGTTCTGTTTCTCCACTTGGGTGGTGTATAGTGGGCAATGCAAGCTTAATAGGTCCCCAGTCAAACTCCTGATTCCCAACCCCCATCTCCCTATCCTCTTCCTTTCAGTCTTTTCTATTTCAAAATTCTTCCTATTGCTGAGGTCAAACTCCTTGAAGTTGTTCTTGATTTCTCTCTTTTGCCTATACCCCACCTTTAATTCATCAGCAAATCCTATTGTTTTTCCTTCAAAGGACACTAGAATTTAGCCACTTCTCACCCCTCCCACTGCTGCTTCCCTAGTCCAAGCTCCATCATCTCTCACCTCCATTAGCCCAGTAGTATCCCAGCTCAATAGACAATAGACAATAGAGTCCTTATTGTCTATTCTCAACACTGTAGCCACAGACCTAAAACCTAGGTCATGGGGCACCTGGGTGGCTCAGTCAGTTGAGTGTCCAACTCTTGATTTCGGCTCAGGTCATAATCCCAGGGTTGTGGCGTTGAGCCCTGCATTAGGCTCCCTGATGAGCGCACAACCTGCTTGGGATTCCCTCTGCCCCCTTCCCCACTCACACGTGCATGCTTTCTCTCTCTAATATGAAATAAAACCAACCAACCAACCAACCAACCAACCAACCAACCAACCTAGGTCACATCAGGTTTCTCCTCTACCCCAAACCCTTCAAGTGTTCTACTATTCAATCAGAGTAAAATTTAAAGTCTCACGGGCTTCACACAATCCAGGTCTGTACCACAGCTCTGACCTCATCTCTTTTCTCTCTCTCCCATATGCTCTGTGATCCAGGCATGTTGACCTTGCTCTTGTTCCCAGATGCTTCCAACTTCACGTATTCTGCTGGGATGTTCCTATATAAAACATTGCTTGCTCCCTTCTTTTCTTCAGTTTTTGCTCAGATATCACTTTGTCATATCAGAGAAACTTTCCTCAACCAAAGCATATAATGAAGCAATCCTCCTGCCCTAGCATTTGATGTTTCCCTTACTCTTCACTTTTCTCCATAAGATTTATCATCTGGCACACCCACATTGTTTACTGTTTCATCTCATGCAGATTTAAACTTTGTGAGGTTAGACACTTATTTTTTTTCCTCCTGCAATTTCTAAAATAGTGCTTGGTGAGTAGTAAAAGCTCAAAATATTACTTGAATAAATAAATGAATACCAGCATCTCTAAATCTTTCTGTGGGACCCTATCCTTAAAAAGACACAAAGGTTTGAGAGTGTCCTGCACAATTCTAATCTCCAAATTTCAAAATAAAAGCATTTTTATAGGAGTCCAAGAATGAATTTAAATATAATTTGAAACTTGCATTGATTTTGCCTCTTTCTTTCTGGAAGGGCACTGGTTTCCTATGGAGAAAGCAGGTAGGTGCCCTCTAGTGGCACCGAGAGAAATCTACATTTGTGTCACTTGAATTCTTGATAGTAACATAATTGAAAATATAGTCCCTGATCCAGAAGCTTATTAATTTTATGAAAGTAATAATTATGATAGCCATAAGTCCTCAAGTGTGCATTTAACACAAAATTTGTTGAACTGAAAAATTACAGTTCCATTTCTTATAAATTATTTATGACTCATTTTTACATATTAATTTTTGTTTTCTGAGATCTGACATCCTTTGTTCCTCTTTATTTTTCTTATTGTTTTATCCTCTACTTATCTCTAACCTCTTATGTTCACATGATACTGGCCAATCCCCTGAGTAGATAAATGAAATAAAGGCTCAATTTTCTGGGAATTTATATGCTAATAAAAATGGTACCTGTGAGGGCAAACATGTGAGAGAACATGCCCAGTGATGCAGTAATCTCCGCAGGCCAGAACTCTGAAGCCTCTTCAACCTTTACTCTGTATACTTCAACCATTGAGGAATGAACTCAAGCCTTAGCTGGCCATTTTTTCAAAAGTGACACATACTATATGGAGAAAGTAAGAAAGAAAAATATTCATGTCCACCTACATTGACAGTAAAGTCTGAAATGAAGTAAAGTCTCTGATTATCATTCTAACTTTTGAAACGTTAGGCCTTTACAGTTCTTTGGGAAATTAAAACTTAAACTAGTTGGTCCAATTCAGGAGCCATGACCTTTCCAGTCCTGAGTAGCAGGGGTGGCTCTGGGAAACCCATGTCTGACATCAGGAGGCCTGAGCAATGATCAGACAAGCATTTTTGGAAGGTGGTAAGAAAAGCTCAGGAAGAAGATGAACTCCTGGTGCTAGAGCTCAGAATAATCCTGGCCATTTTACAGGGAGGAGACTTTGTCTGAATAGTTAGCTCCAGGGGGCAAAAGTTGGACAAAGGAAATACGATTAGAAAGCAGATTTCATACCATCATTAAGAAACGTTTTCCGGGGGCACTTGGGTGGCTCATTTGGTTAAATGATGGACTCTTGATTTCGGCTCAGGTCATGATCTCATGGTTTGTGAGTTTGAACCCTGCATTGGGCTCTGCACTGACAGTGTGGAGCCTGTGCTGACAGTGTGAGCGGGGGAGGGGTAGAGAGAGAGAGAGGGAGAGAGAGAGAGAATCCCAAGCAAGCTCCACATTCAGTGCGGAGCACCAGGAGGGCCTTCATCTCATGACCATGAGTCTAGAATCCCAAATCAAGAGTCGGGTGCTTAACCAGCTGAGCCACCCAGGTGCCCCCAAATGGTAATTTTTTTTTTAAAAGTCTAATAGTGTCAGCTTCCTTTTTGAGTTGTGCTATCATATACCTGACACATCTGGAGGTACGAATAGAAATCAATAGCACAGCAGTTAGTAAGATGTTACTGAAACTTAACCCAATTTTCCGTTATTACATATAATTTAGAGTTTTTCCTACTTCCTACTAATTTTTTTTTTTAGATTGCAGGTAAATATTTTCCTTGATCTAAAACTCTATTTTTCTTTTTTTTTTTTAATTTTTTTTTCAACGTTTATTTATTTTTGGGACAGAGAGAGACAGAGCATGAACGGGGGAGGGGCAGAGAGAGAGGGAGACACAGAATCGGAAACAGGCTCCAGGCTCCGAGCCATCAGCCCAGAGCCTGACGCAGGGCTCGAACTCACGGACCGCGAGATCGTGACCTGGCTGAAGTCGGAGGCTTAACCGACTGCGCCACCCAGGCGCCCCTAAAACTCTATTTTTCTTGAGAAATTGTCTTTTCAATTACACAAATTGGTGTGGTATCTTGAATAGTATATTTTAAAGCTAAGATATTCCATATATTATTTATCTTTAAAGAATTAAGTAAATTTTGTTTCTAAACCATCTTGCCTTCTAAAGGTATCTTTATATAACTTAGCATTCCCTCTTAATAAAGTGGTGATATGAAAAAGGACATGCTAATAAGATTAGTAATAAGATTAGGTAGGCTTTGTATGTACCCTAGACTTAATTTCTTTGACAATCAGATGCTGTTTGCTTTATCATTTGGAGGGCCAACATTCTCTTTAAGTCATGCTTAATTGCTTATCGAAAATTAGCAAATTTAGCATTCTTAGCATTTGTGCTATGTTTGATATTTCTAAAGTGTTAGCTGTGTTTCTTAGTAACTGCTATATTCTCTCATTTTAATGGCTACAGAGACAATATTGGATACTTTGCCTTGTAATTAAAGAAACATTGTTTCCTTATAATTATTGCAAGAATGCATAGATTTTAAGTTGTGCTAATTTGTCTTTTGTAGAGTATGCTGAATTTCTACATTGCAAAGGAAAAAAATTTACAGATTTTGATGAAGTTCGCCATGAGATTGAAGCAGAAACAGATCGAGTGACTGGAATGAATAAAGGCATTTCCTCCATACCCATTAATTTACGGGTCTATTCTCCACATGGTAAGTAAAATAACAAAATTCTAAATTTTTTTCCTCAAAAATCTTTGCATTAATTGACATGCATTATTTGTGCAGAAGATGGTTTGTTCTCTCAAAAAGTACTGGGTTTCTAGGATAGTGTTTGGATACTACCATAAATGGTATGATTCAAAGAGCTCACAGATTTATGGGAAAGCAGGAGATGACTTTTAAAAAGATCAGAATTGAGTAAGTCACTTAAAATTTTTTCTTTATTTTAAACTCTTAGACTTTCTAAGAGGTATGCGTGAAAACTTCTATTTTTTAATATCTTCAGTTTTAGCAAGAATCTTAGAGGTACATGGATGGTACTGTAGTTGAGTCTTCTGCTATTGGATTTTCTTATAGTGCTATATATTTCTATTTATTCTCTTCCTGAGGCATCAACTCTGATTTTTTTCCAGACTATCAGAAGAAACTTATAAATTACATAACCAGTTCATGGCGTATGATATGGAATAACCTCTATCCTGACTAAATTTTCAGTGGGGCAGATTTTCATGTCGGTGCCACCCCTGTCATGTGCGGAGAACGATAGCCAGGCTGCTGCTGGAGTCACTGACTCAGGGGTAGTTTCCTGCCCTCCTGGTGGTACTCCATGAGTCTGGGCACATAGCCTGCACCGTAACCTCATGGTACCACAAATGACTAACAGCTGTCCAGTAGGCTGAGGGGCTAACCCTCTCTAGATAATATATAATGCTTTTGAAGGGAAGGACAAATCTTACCCTAAGAATTTTTACACTATTTGAAGGCAATTGTACAAGACCGGCAGCCAGCGTATGCACTTATTGTTCAGTGTTTGAATTATAACACACTAGTTACAGATATGACAGCTCTCTCTTAGATATGCAAATCAGTGCCTTTCAAATTATGTTAAGATAATTATTTGGCATAGCACAATCATGTCACAAAAATAAAGAAAACTAACAAAGCCATTTTGTATTCTGTGCTTTCTATTCTACACACATGAGTTGGAGTTAACTCAACACACAGTATATAAAGCTGAGCTTGTTTTACTTCTACTGAAGAGACTGGTGATTTTTCATTATTGATATTTTTTAGCATTGAGGGTATATGTAAGACTCCTTTTTTTTCCACACAGTGTTAAATCTCACACTTATCGACCTACCTGGAATTACAAAAGTGCCCGTGGGAGATCAGCCACCAGATATTGAGTATCAGATCAGAGAAATGATTATGCAGTTCATCACGCGGGAGAACTGTCTCATTTTGGCTGTTACTCCAGCCAACACCGATCTTGCAAACTCAGATGCATTGAAGCTAGCTAAAGAAGTTGATCCTCAAGGTGAGTGTGTGGCTTTTAGGATGGAAGAGAATTAGTTTAACATGTCAAGAGTTTGGGTATATTTCAAGGTAACACAAATTCCATAACTTAATTTCATTATTAATTTAATTAGCCATTATTAATATTGTTAGATTTTTTTAACTTAAGATGCTGAAAGAAAAATGACTAGGGGATATAGTCTAAACCTATGTAAATAAATGTAAGATTAAGTGAGATCCAAGAAAACAGATATTTCTAATCCTTATGAACTACTTATTTTAAAAAGCAAATAAAATAAACTGCTGGTACAGAAATCAGATAGTCCCCTCAGTTATTGAAAGAGTTACCTGAATATACTCCCAGTGAAAACTCTTTCTGTTTCATGTATGTCTTGTTTCTTTAAAATAGGAAACCCTTTTAATGCATGTAAAATAGTTTTATTTTTGAGAGAGAGGGAGAGAGAGAGAGATAGGGAGGGAGGGGCATAGAGAGAGGGGACAGAGGATCTGAAGCAGACTCTGCACTGATGGCACAGAGCCCAACGTGGGGCTCGAACTCACAAACTGTGAGATCACAACCTGAGTCGAAGTCGGACACTTAATGGACTGAGCCACCCAGGTGTCCCTAATGCATGTAAAATATTATTTAGCTTATAATTACTTGAAATAAGCACATATTGTAAAAGCAGAGATTTATCTTATTTATGCTGATGTTTTGATTTTTTTCTTTTTGGGAGCTAACAATAGTTTATCTTCAGAGACCCCAAAATGGGGCTCTGTGTGTGTGTGGTGTGTGTGTGTGTGTGTGTGTGTGTGTGTGTGTGTGTGTGTTTAAAGTCATTATGGAAGGGCACTCAATGATGTGTCTATTCAGTGTGGAGATACATGTTCCCCAATTCTAGGAATTATTTTTGATAACTAATTGCCCCTACTTTCTCTGTTCTCTTTATCTGGAATTCATATTATTAGTATGTTAGAACTCCTGGATTAACCTTATTTAAAAAAAAAAACCTCCTCCTTTATTCTTTGTCTCTATGTTCTACCATTTGCAAAATTTATTCAACTTTATCTTCAGCTCCTCTAATTAATTTTTCATTTCTGACATCATTTAAAGAAGTCCCAACAGCATTTTCTCATTTTGTGAATGTTATTTTTATTTTTTAAAATAGCATCATCCTCTTGGTTTTGCAAGTACACTATCTTCTCTAAAGATTTTAATGAGAGATCTTTTGAAGCTTTCCTTTTGTAATTTACAATGTCTCTGAGTCCATTTTTTTCTGGTCATTTTTCTTGGTCACTGTCTTTGATGTCACACCCTTTTTTCAAATGATTGGCGATCTTTTGCTGCTTGCTCAGATACAAGAGTAGAGCACTAATAAGCTGACAGAAATTCTGTATGTGTCTGCATGAGATTCATTGACTAATGGGCATTATCATAGGGTGACTGGGCTGGCCATTTTGTTGGGAGCCTTCCTCAGCTGCTATTAGATGCTACAAGTATTTCCACTTGAGCTGGTCTGATGTAAACCTAATGTTCAGTGTTCTCAGATGGAAGAGGAAGAATTGTTGTCATGGCGACATGGGGTGGTTCTCGATGTTTAGCATGTAGACTCCTAATGAATCCTTCCGTTTTCATAATGGCATTCCTAAAGGTCTTTCTCAGTCCACAGTCCCTCTATCCTCTTCTGAAAGTAAATCTTCAGTATTCTGCTGAGGTTAAGGAGGAGTAGCTATGTGGTTATGCAAGATGGGGGAAAGGGTCTGGAGGTCTAACAACATCATATAGACATTTTCAGCAAATTCTTCCATTTTTAGCTCCTCTCGCACCCTGGCCTTGGTGCATTTAGTTTTTAAACCTTTCCAGAGTTCTTCATTAGTGATTGTTTTACTTCTTTGTGGCTTCCTTCAGCATCTCTGACATTGGTGCTTGCAACCAAGGAGGTGGAGGTTACAGGTGGCTAGATGGGGACCATCACCAGGGCTCTCCAAAATCAGTGGCGCAGGAAAGCCAGACTAAGGAGTGGGGCTGGGGTCTAGTTATAAAAATGATGCTGTAACACCCCTGTCTCAGCAACCTTCTTGTCTCACAGAAGACAAAGCCATCGATATCTTACGGGAGCAGAGGTAGCAATTCTATCGGTGGATTCTAGCAAGTGCAGCACAATCACATTCCTAAAAAGTCCCCTCGAAGTTGAGATGAAACTTCATGGAGGGTACAAATGATATCCCCCAATCTCTGATTCTAGTTTTGTCAGTCTTTGGTTTTGTCTCCTTGGAGGTGGTTCTTTTCTCAGATCTATTCTCCTCACAGGCGGCAAGATGCTTGCAGTTGCCTCTGCCTTACATCCTCACAACTTCAAATATAGTAGAACAGCCAATTGGAGAATCTTTTGTTTTTACAAATTCTGAATTTTATGAGAAATATAAACTAAAAGAAAATTGGCCAAGTAATATGTCCTGTAAAGTGTCCTCAATTCTTGAGATTCATTTAACATATTCATGTTCTATTTTACTCCTTTTGTATTGAAGGGATTGTTATTTTTTTTAATGTTTATTTATTTTGATAGAGCATGCATGTGATCGGGGGGAGGAGCAGAGAGAGAAAGAATCCCAAGTAGGCTCCGTGCTGACAGCTGCCCCCAACACTGGACTCAACCTCATGACCTGACCTGAAAGCAAGAGTCAGACGCTTAATGGACTGAGCCACCCAGGCCCCACTGTGTAGAAGGGATTATTAATGGCAGTGACTATATCTCACTCCTCAGCCTCCTCAAAAGAAAATTCATTTATGACCCAAAGCAATAACTCTCATGTGATGGCATAACATTAGGTAGGAGCAATTAATATTGGTGGAGGGAATCATCAGTTTACCAGAAAGAAATCAGTCTTTACAATCTCACTGAGAGTATTAACAGTGTGTTGTTACAGCATAAGTGAAATACATCGAGTTTTAGTCATGGATTTGTAATAGTATGCTACAAATCTGTATCCAGAAGGTTAAATTTGAACTTTTTTTCTAATTTAGGCCTGGCTTATTTTATAAGCCTGTTGTTATTAGGTGCTACTTAGAAATTGCCATCTGAATGTTCATGGACTTACCAAAATGAGCGTCATTTCTTATGGATCAGTAGAAGTCCTGCTTTGTCAAAGACAGACCTTCCTTATACCAGTTTTTCATATTCTATATGTGGTAGTTCTGAGGACAGATTTTTGTAAGTTTTGCAGATAATTGGAAGATAATTTTGCAAGTAATTAATAATTTTTCAGAAAAGAGAAAACATTCAGTGCTACTGTGTGCCATTTACTTGTCTGACTGATTCCTTCATGGTGATTGCTAAGAAGGACAAATTAATCCATTGCCTGAAGACTCTTAATAAGTATGATTCTTGCGTTAATTACTAAAAGTTCCTTGCTAGCCTCAAGGCTTATAATTTGCTTTCACATCTCTCTTTAAATTCCATAACACTGTTACGCTCAGGAACCCTGAGAACTATCCAAAGGGTTTGCATGATGATCATGTCTCCCTCAGAGATCCATTCTGGTGTGTTGCTAACCTGTGGCTTTGACTGGTCCTGGACATCATTGAAGCTCCAAAGGAAGAGGGT
Source organism: Lynx canadensis (assembly GCF_007474595.2). Lineage (NCBI taxonomy): Eukaryota > Metazoa > Chordata > Mammalia > Carnivora > Felidae > Lynx > Lynx canadensis. The sequence continues at coordinate 14,097,694 of NC_044319.2, forward strand.
TAATTCTTTCCCAAACCAATAGAGTTCAAATTCTATGTTTTCATTAGTGGTAGAAGAATTAATAGAGAAAGGAAGAAGCTGGAAAGGCCTTAGAATGTGGTGAATAGGGCTATGTTGTATTGGGATTGACAAATAGAGACTTCCATTTACTTTCTGTGCCTTTCTAGTCATTCTGTGAGTATTTTTTAAATATCTGACCCAGAGGTCTAGTTTTCCTTATAATTACCACTTTGGTAAAAAAGCAGTGACATGTGTTGTTTAGATATGTGTTGCTTAATTTCCACATGTTGGTAAAATTCCAAAATTTCCTTCTGTCATTGATTTATAATTTCATTTCATTTTGCTTAGAGAACTTACTTGGTAACATTTCATTCATTTAAAATTTGAGACTTGTTTTACGGTTTAACATGTGACCTGTCCTGGAGACTGTTCTATGTGCATTTGAGAAGAATGTGTATTCTGCCTTTGTTGGGTATAGTGTTCTGTAGATACCTGTTAGGTCTGTTTGGTTTATAGTACTACTCAAATACTGGTATTCTGTCTGGCTGTTCTAGTATTGAAATTGAGACATTAAAGTCTACCACTATTATTGATGAGTTATCTATTTCTCCCTTCAATTGTGTCAGCTTTTGCTTTATGTATTTTGAGACGCTGTTGTTAGGTGCATTTATACTTGTTATGTCTTCTTGATGGATTGGCCTTTTGATCATTACAAAATGTCTTTTTTTGTGTCCAGTAACAATTTTTTTTTAAATGTTTATTTATTTTTGAGACAGAGAGAGACAGAGCATGAACAGGGGAGGGGCAGAGAGAGAGGGAGACACAGAATCGGAAACAGGCTCCAGGCTCTGAGCCATCAGCCCAGAGCCTGATGTGGGGCTCGAACTCACGGACCGTGAGATCGTGACCTGGCTGAAGTCGGACGCTTAACCGACTGCGCCACCCAGGCGCCCCAACAATTTTTGTCTCAAAATTTATGTTTGATGTTAGTATAACCATTCCAACTCTCCTTTGGTTACTGTTTTCCAGGTATATCTTTTTCCATCATTTACTTTCAACCTATATGTGTCTTTGAACATGAAATATGTCTCTTGTAGACAGCGTGTGGTTGGATCATTTTTTAAAACCCATTCTCCAATATTTGCCTTTTGACCAGAGTGTTAAATCCATTTCCATGTTATGTAATTACTGATAAGGCAGAATTTATATCTGTAGTTTGCTATTTGTTTCTGTATGTATTATGTCTTTTGTCTATTTCTTTATTAGGAGTAGAGAAATAATTTTTTGTTAAAAATATATTTCCTGCTGTACCATTTTAATTCCCTTGTCATTTATTTTAATATTTTTAAAGTTATTTTTTACAGGTTGCCATGGAATTATAATTAACATCTTAACTTCTAACAATATAGTTTATATCTAGTACAACTTAATTTCAACAGTCCACAAAAATTTCCTCCCATGTAGCTCCATTTCCTCCCTTTGTTATGTGCTGTAATCACTACCTATCAACACAGGCATATAACTATTTCTTTATGCAGCTGTCTTTTAAATCAGAAAGGAGAAAAAAGAGTTACAAACCAATAATAACACATTTATATTTTCTTTTACCTACATTGCTACTTTCACCAGTGTTCTTTATTTATTTGTGTGGATTTGAGTTACTGTCTAGTGCCCTTTCTTTTCATCCTGAAAGACTCCAGTTAGTATTTCTTTCTTTTTTTTTTAATGTTTATTTTATTTTTGAGACAGAGAAAGACAGAGCACAAGTGGGGGGGGGCAGAGAGAGAGGGAGACACAGAATCTGAAACAGGCTCCAGGCTATGAGCTGTCAGCACAGAGCCCGATGCAGGGCTCGAACCCACGAACTGTGAGATCATGACCTGAGCCGAAGTCGGACGCTTAACCGACTGAGCCACCCAGGGGCCCCCAGTTAGTATTTCTTATAGGGCAAGCCTCCTAGTGTGGGATTCTCAGTTTTTATTTATCTGGGAATGTCTTAATTTATCCTTAATTTTTGAAGGAAAATTTTTAGTTAATAGTCTTCCCCCTCCCCCGCTACTTTTTGAGTATGTCATCATCTCATTACCTTCTGACCTCTGTGGTTTTCTGATGAGAAATCAGCTGTTAATCTCATTCAAGACCCCCTTGAATATGATGGATCTTTTCTCTCTTGCTGCTTTCAAGAGTTTCTCTTGGTTTTTGAGAGTTTGATTATGATATATGTAGGTGTGGATCTCCTTGATTTTATCCTATTTGGAGTTTGTTGGGGTTTTGAGATATGTAGATTAATGTTTTTCATCAAATTTGGGACATTCTCAGGCATTATTTTTTCAACTATTCTTTTTTTCTCCTCTCTGGCTCCCATGAAATGTATGTGAACATGCTTTATGTGTTTCACAGGTCTCTGAGGCTTTGTTCATTTCTTTTTTAAAACATTTTTTTAATGTTTTATTTTTATTATTGAGATACAGAGAGACACAGAACGTGAGCAGGGGAGGGGTAGAGAGAGGGGAGACACAGAATGTGAAGCAGGCTCCAGGCTCTGAGCTGTCAGCACAGAGCCCAATGCTGGCTCGAACTCACAAACTGTGAGATCATGACCTGAGCTGAAGTTGGTCACCCAACCAACTGAGCCACCCAGGCGCCCCTCACTTATTTTCTTTATTATTGGTTCTTTTGTTTTTCTTTTCTGTTTCTTGGGTTGGAGGAATAATCCCGATTGACCTATCTTCAAGTTTGCTGATTCTTCTGCCTACTCAGATTTTCTGTTGAATCTGTCTAGGGAATTTTGTATTTTTATTATTTTAATTTTCACCTCCAGAATTTCTATTTAGTTCTTTTTAAAACTAATTCCATCTATTGATTGATATTCTGTATTTGGTATAACATTATGCTTGTACTTCTAAAAATTATGTAGATATGGCTTTTTTTAAGTTCTTTGAACATATTTAAAATAGCTGATTTAAAGTCCTTGGCTAGTTAAGTTCAATATCTGGGCTTCCTCAGAGATAGTTTCTATTGAATGCTTATTTTCCTGTGTATGGGCCATACTTTCTTTGCATATCTTGTAGTTTTTTCATTGAAAATAGGACATATTAAGTAATATAATGTGGTAACACTCAAAAATCAGATTCCTCTCCTCTTCCAATGATTGTTTTTGTTGCCATTTGTTGTTGCTGTTGGTATTTGTTTACTTAGTAATTTTCCTGAACTAAATCTATAAAGTCTGTATTCTTTGTTGTATGTGGGCATTAGAGCCTTTGCTCAATTTTCTTATTAGTCAGCTAACAACTTGACAGAGATTTTCTTAAGTGTACAGGGCAAATAAGTCTCCCAGCATTTGGTGAAGGTCTTGGTGTGAATTTTGGAATATGCCTTCAATAGCAGGCAGTTTACAGTTCTGCCTTAACTTTCACTTCCTGCTTGTGTAGAGGCTTAAGTTTAGCCAGAGTTTGGGGTCTTTTCAGATCTCTCCTGAGAATGTGCACAGCCCCAGGCATGCATGTAGCCTTCTAGATGCTAAATTGTACATATATACAAACCTCAATGATTCTTATCGCCACCTCATTCCCAGCTTTTCGTTTAAATGTTTTGGTCAGATTCTTCTGCCCCAACTCTTATTGCTGCTTAAAGTAGCTGTGATGTTAAATATTGCCACCGATTGTTTTTGACATGCTTCCTGGGTAAAAGGCTGTTGTGCTGAGTATACTCTGAGTCAGATCAAATAAAGAAAAGCTCTATAAATAGGTGTTTTTAGAGGATTGCTAGAGAGGTTAAATAATTACAGTTCACTGAAAATGTTATTTTTGGTGTATTCCAATCCTATTCTGTCCCCTCCAGTGGCTTCTGGCTGCTAGTTTTCACTGTGATTTGGGGAGATTTTCATTTTCAAGACTACTGTAGAGCTAAGGAGAGGGGAATGGGAATTGGAAAAGTTCAAACACCACAAATCTTGCTGATCTTACTGAGATTCAGTCATTTTTGTTGAACAAATGCTCCTCAGTTTGTTACAAGCATTTCGTTAATTTGAGAGTTCTGAAAAGTTGATTTTGACAATTTTTTGCCAGTGTTTTTGTTGCTTTTATGGAGAAATAGCCTTCCCCCTTATTCCATTCCATTATTCTTCATTCTGATCTTATGTAACTTTAATAATTGGGAAATTGTCACATAAAAGACATTTGAATTGGGATGCTGAGGGCAATCTGTTTGTGACATCTGTTACCCTGTTGGTCTTTAGGATTGATTTCACTGCCTATGCAAGTAGCCTATTTTCACCACTTCATCTTCAGCTTTCCTGAAGTTTTGCCCTTAGCTAATGAGGGTGACCTATTTAGATAATAGAGGGCAATTCTTTATTCAAGGTACCTGAAATATAATCTTATCCACCGATGTACATAATTATATAGTTTTCTGAGAGATGGTCTAATTTAGGCAGTCATGATTTTGTACTAAATTAAGCCTCTTTGACATAGATAGGTCATTTTCAACTGGGCAGGACTTGGGTATATTTGAATATATAGTTGGGAAGTTTATGTTTGCCTAATGATATTAAAAATAAAAGCTTTTATAAAATGAATATTACTATAATGCTGGGATGTATTTGTATATGTCTTATATTAAAACAAATGTAATGGTGAATTATTCTCCCTGTATATGTAGAATGTAACACATTTGTGACTAGAGAAAGCTCAAGCTTATCTTTTGTATCATTTGTGAAAAATATTTTTACTGACTAAATGAGGATTTTTAGTAAAACTTTAAGGGGATTGGCTATACTATTTACAAGGTCAAATTCCTAGTCATTAGAACTAAATAATGTTTTACATATAATTTTCCCTGTATCATTCATTGTCTTATTATTTTAAAGTGCTCTTACATACTCTTAGTTTCACCAGAATACTGGGAGGTTCGTTTGTTGAGAGGTCCCATTTTGGGGTGAAGAAGTTTATGCAGATGTTGGTGATTTACACTATTGAATAACATGGCTGTGACCACATAGTGCACTTGTGGTAGCCCCTCCCTCCTCATCTAGAGGTAGCCCCTCTACCTCATTAGACCACTTCTCAATTAATTGTTTTATTCAGTGGTGTACATAAAAGAACACAGAGCTTGGAAGGCCTGTCACTTCCCAGCTGTATGTTCTTGAGCAAGTCGTTCAATTTCTTCGAGCCTTATTATCTCATCCAGAAAATAAAACGAAGTTATCATAAACCTTGGCTCAAAAAGTTGCTATAATAATTAAATAAGATAAATGTATCTGTAAAGATAACTCTAAGCTATTAGCCAAATGCTAGAAATTATTTTCCTCTTGAAAAGATTCAAAGGACACGACTTTGTTATTTTATTGTACGTAATTTATAGGGATAAGAAACCTATAAAACAATCACTAGCCTTCTGTAACCCAAACTGCTGCCTGTACTAATATGAATTAATGAAGCTTGATAACACATAGAATTATAATAGAATTATTTTGAATATTTTAATATTGTAGCATAAAAATAAAAATAATTTCAGATTCATTTACAAATTGTTAGATTAACTGTAGGTGAAAGGAGATTTTAGCTGCGTCAGGTTGGAGCTGGGGTAGGGTGGAAGGAGGGGTCTTTACTTTGGCTTGATGGGTTTAAGGCACTGTGCCAGCTACCGCTCATAGATTTAGAGTAAGAGGGCAGACTAGGATTCTCAGCACAGTCTCATAATGATTCCTCTAATGAACACTTCCTCTAACTATTAGGAATTTCTTCTACTCAGCTACATTAAAAATTCAGTCACTGCATTTGTTAGTTCACTAATTTCTTGTTCAACAGACATTTATAATTCATCTTTTGAGCTAGGTAAAGTGCTCATGGTCAGTAGTATATATTCTATATGCAGGACCACCTGGTAGGAAACTGGACTATATAGATGCTCAGTATATATTTCTTTTTTTTAAATGTTTATTTATTTTGAGAGAGAGAGAGAGAGAGTGTGAGTGTGTGCAAGCAGGTGAGGAGTAGAGAGAGGGAGAGAGAGAATCCCAAGCAGGATCCATGCTGTCAGTGAAGATCCCAATGCGGGGCTTGAACTCATGAATCATAAGATCTTGATCTGAGCCAAAATCAAGAGCCAGACGCTTAACCAACTGAGCCACTCAGTCATATTTTTGATACATATATCAGCCCCTCAGTATGTATTTCTGATAATTTTTGTACTTTCCACTATTTAAAAAAAAGCTACTTGTTTGCATGGCATCTTTTCTTATGTGTGAGGTCATAGAAATCCCCAGGGAAAAGTATTCCAGAAGATCTGCTTTATGAACTGAACATTTTCATATTTTAGGGGTTGTAATTTGGTTCACAGCATATGTCAGTTCAAGTGAAATGAGTTGTGTAGTAACACCATGTCATATGTTATAACCACAAGTATCCTGTCAAGCAGGTGGCATTACTCAGTTTATATAGGAGGAACTGAGCTTAGAGAACTTGCTCATAATCAAACAGCTGGTAAGTAGCCGAAGCATGATGTAAGCCCACATATCTCTGATAACAGCAGGTCTGGTTTGCCAATGTATCATCAATCTTTCTCACACCAACTGTGTTATAGACACTGTATTCAAGGATAATCATGAATACTTCTTAGAATTTTATAAAATTGAAGTGAAACCTGTTTAATGAAGTATTATGGTAGTAAACACAGTAAAACATTGCCAAAGTTACATTGAATTAGATTTTGCCTTACAGTTCTTTTGTAAGGCAGATATCTATTGGAATATCTCTGCATCAATATGTGTAAGAAATAGACCACTTGGCAAACTTAAAAACTGAACTCTTAGAGCAAATATTATAAATGCTGGAGAAAGAATTGTTTTGGAAGAGTTCATGTTTACATTATCACGTGAATGCTTTTTCATTATTTCCCAAAAAGCATTAATGAGCATTATTTTCAACTGGTTTCATGAGATTTTCATTTTTCATACCAGTTTTTAATATGGCTATATTGCTTTAATTTTAAGAGATCATTTTAGTTGCTTTTTCATTTATTCAACACATAGTTAATAAGCAACTACTATATGCCAGGCACCATTCTGAGCATCATGAGAAAATTGGTAAGCAAAACAAAAATTTTAGGCTTATGGGGCTTATATGCTAACAGAGGGAAGAGATGAAAGATAAACAATTATTTTAATATCAGGTTAATATAATGCCAGACACTGATGAGTACTATGAAGAAAACTAAATCAGAATAAGGGGAGAGAGAGAGATTTGGAATGCTATTTTAGGCTGTGGAAGAAGCATTTGAGCAGAGAACTGCTAAGTGAGGGAACAAGCCTTGTGAATATCTGGAGGTGGAGCATTCCAGGCAAAGAAAAGAGTAAGCACAAAGGACTGGGGTGGAACTGGTTTGATGTGTTAAGGAGCCACCAGGAGGCCATTGAGGATGGAGCTCAGTGAGAAGAGAGCAGCAGATTCTAGAATCAGAGAGGTAGGCAGGGCCCTTGTCATATGGGTTCTTTTACATCACAAAGACTTCGCATTTGTTCAAAATATAGCTAATGGACGGTTTTGAGTGTAGAGGGACAAGATTTGATTTATGTTTTCATAGGTCAGTCTGGCTGCTATGAGAAGAAATGACTAAAAGAAGGGCATGAATAGAAACAAAGAGATCACTTAGATTATTCCTATAAAGAGATCCTGTGGGGAGACAGAGAATGTGGCTTGGAATAGAGAGGAATGGTACAGAGTGAAGAAGCTGTCAGAGTCAAGATATATTTTGAAAGTAGAGCTGAGAGAACTGATGGCTTGGAGCCTGAAACCTGCTTCAGATTCTGTGTCTCCCTCTCTCTCTCTCTCTCTGCCCCTCCCTTGCTTGTGCTCTGTCTCTCTCAAAAGTAAATAAACATTTAAAAGAAAGAAAGAAAGTAGAGCTGAGAGTGTCCTGATGGTTTGCTGTGGAAAAAAAAAGAGTCAAGGATGACTTCAAAGGTTTTAACCAAAGGAACAAGTTAAATGGTAATGCCATTTGCTAAGATGGGGATTGTTAAGAGAGAGGAAGATGTTTGGGGGAATCAAGAGTTCTATTATGAACATGTAAAATTTGAGATGTGTATTAGACAGGTAAGTAGTGATGATAGAGACTAGAATTCAAGGGAGAGTTTCATGCTGGATTTAAGAATCTGGGAAACATCAGCCTAGAGGTGGTGTAGTGAGTTGAACTATATCCCCCAAAAGATATGTCTAAGGCCTCATCTCCCATAACTGTGAGTGTGTCCTTACTTGGGAATAGGATGTTTGCAGATGTAATTAAGAATCTTGGGATGAGATCATCCTAGATTGAGGGTGGACCCCTAAATCTAGTAATTAGTGTCTTTATAAGAGAAAAGAGAGGGAGATTTGGGAGAGACACACAGGGAAGGACATATGAAGATGGAGGCAGAGATTGGAACTATGCTATCATAGCCCAGAAACTCCCGGAGTCACCAGAGGTTGGAAGAGGCAAGGAAGGATCCTTCTCTGGAGCCTCTTATGGGAGTGATTGTAGCACTGCTAGCACTTTAAATTTCAGACTTCTGGACTCCAGAACTATGAGAAAATAAATTCCTGTTGTTTTAAGCCACTAGTGGTCATTTGTTGCAAGAGTCATAGGGAACTAATTCAGATAGTAATTCCTTGAGACTAGTTAAGATCATGTAGGAGATGAATATAGATAGGGAAGAGAAGCATGGTCAAGGAAATAGCTCTGGGGCTCTCCAAGTCTATTTTAGTAGTGTTGGAAGGGAGGAGAAAAAGCAGATGCCACTGAGAAGTGATAGAGAGCCAAGTGAACATGGTACTCCAGAAGGTACAGGAAAAGAGCATTTTGAGAAGGGCATTGTGATGGATGTGCTAAATGCTGCTGAGAGATCAAGGAGAATGATTTGGTAGGTCAAAGCTGAGCCTACTGTGAGGAAGCCCAATAACACAGTCAGAAATGGAACACAGGACTTGGTAACTACGGGGTAGTGAGATTTCCCTTATATTGTAATGAAGTGGTACACCCAACCTAATGGCATAAAAGGCAGGGCACCCATATGTCTTTGCCTCTCTGGCTTGGCAGTTTACCCAGTCCTGACAGGCTATATTCAACTTGAACCTTATCGTGCTCCTCTGTGAGGAACCAGGGAGGTGCTGGAAAGCTGCATCCATTCAGTCACTTGTATTCTTAGCCCTGAATTCTTCAAACTTGTTGCTGGAAGATTCAGTAGTAAACAGAAGGAAAGCAGCTTGAACTAGGTCTAAATCATCATTACCTCCAATCTTTGTATCTAAATCAGACTTTTATGTTTTCATCTAATAGAGACAAAGGTAGAGAACTGACCATTGGATTTGCCACATGAAAGTCATTGGTGGCTTTGATAACAAGGGCTTGGTAGGGCAGTCTCCTTAGAGAAGGTTCAGAAGGGACTTGAATGTGAGGAAGTAGAGATAGTATATAGGCAGCTCTTTCAAGTTTCACTGTAGAGGGAAGCAGGAAAGTAGGATACTAGTATAAATTCATAAGAATGTTTTTGAAAGATGGGAGATATTAATAGCATGTTTGTGTGTTGATAAGAATGAGGCAGAAGAGAGATAAAATTGGTGAAGGACAGAGATGAGATAAATGTAGAAGAAATAGGATAAAGATAGGATAAATAGATGAGAAAAATCCTTGATTTTCTCAGGGAGTGGGAATATAATGTAGGGCACCTGTGGGTGCCATAGATAGGAGAGAATTAGATTGTCTCTCTATTTTAATAGTAGTGAAGGTAGAGGATATGGATGCAGATGAGGTTAGTTGGTTAGATTGATTGGTAGGGAGAGCACTTTTTTCATGTTGAGTTTATTTATGATGGTATAATACCCATCTATCCTGGTTGGTTTTAATGGTCTTATAATAAAGACACCATGTTTACACTGCTGTTCAACATCTGCATATTTTTATAGACACTGCTATACCCTAGCTGACAGTTCATCCTAAAGAGACACTCACATTTCCTGTAAAGAAAGCAGAGGAGTCAGTCCCAACAGTGGTATTGATTTATTACTTGAGCATGAGTTCATTACCCATGAAGACTCTCATTGTGCCTTTTATTTTCTGTGCACAGCAGTATTTTAGCATTACCCATCAAGTTTGTCGTCTACAATAGAGCACTGTTCAAAGGCCTCACTAGGGAGGCAAATGTGTCTAGAAATTCCCTTCATGGTGATTTATTTCACAGCAAATGAATTTCATTTCTAAATCTAGCATGACCAGAGGTCTTCCTAGAGTATAAAAACACTCCACGAGGACTGTAAGACCTCTGGTTGGGAAGAGAGTAACATTTTCTCTTGAGATGAAATTTGTGAATTGGGTCAGAATTTACCATGAAGCTGGAGGTAGACTTCTTTATTTGTTTTCTGGAGGTGTGTTCAACCAACATCTTTAAGCTTGTGCCTTTCAACAAGTCTCTGTCTTCAACCTAGAAAAAGTTAAAGTCCATGGGTGATGTAAGCTGATATTGATTGACCTTTAGCAATATTTAGCAGACATTTACTTTTCTGTCTGGTCATGGAGGTGCTGTTAACTTGAACAGAAGCTTCAAGCCTCCAGGCATTAAATCAGCATTCAGAGTATGGTGACTGTGTTTATAAAATACAAGTATAAGAGCAATCCATGGAGAAAAACCCATTTTTCAGGCAGTGTATCTTTCTCTGTAGGTATTATTTTTCCCCAGTTGGATTCTCATTTTACCTTGAAATTCTTAGCATAAATATTTGACCATATTAAAAAAATTAATAGATCTTAAATAATTGCATTAAGAGTCCAAATACCACCTGATACTAATTGAATCAATTAATATGTGTGAAGATATCACTCTTTAAGAAGAAATAACTCAGTGTGTATCTCATAGAAGCCATGTTTTAACTTCTTAAGGGATATAGTTTTGAGCTTATTTCTAACATGAATGCAACTCCTAAAATCAATCAATGTTTTTTTTTTTTTAAATGGACAAAGAGCTAAGAACAGAGGCTGAAAACAAAAACATCTGTGGTCTTTGAAAAAGTTGATTTATATCAGTTCTCTTCAATCAATAAATCTTTTAAATTGAGAAGCACTAAGTACTAGGCTTGAACAATGTCTAAGTTAGACAATTTACTCTTAAGAATTAGGACCCTCAAGTACACATGATCTTGCAGTCCTGATCAAAACTTTGATAGGAGGCTTATGGAGTATATCATCATAATATTATACTTTGAAGTCTGAGAATTACAAATGCACATTTCAAATGCATGTTACTATTTTGCATTGTATGTACTTCAATTTTAAAAGTTACATGCATATGCAATTCAAGTAAGTTTGCCAATCTTATGTTAGAAATCAGCCCCTTTGCAGAGAGAATCGTGCATCTGTAGATTGGTTAAATGGGCTTGCCAAAGTGTACAGAACTTCCATCTGAGTTTTAAAAAGTTTGTTGCATCTTAGAACTATATCTAAGATTTATCTACATATATATATATATTACATATAATTCTTTATATCTATATTTATGTATAGAAATAAAAAGTATGTTGAATCTTAGAATTGGAAACATGACCACAAAAATACTTATCTTACAAGGCTTAAAAAAATCTTTTTTATAAAAGTGTATATTTTTCATATAGTATTTTTATTAGGAAAAATAAAATGGCCTGGATTATAAAACTTACCGTCCAAAAGAATAGGTTTAGAACTTGAATATGCATATGTATAGATGACATTTGAATTCTTTTAAAAAAATAGGAATAAAAGAGAAAAATGAGAGGGCATTTTGGCAAAAGTGAATACACTGTTAAAATGTTATTATTGTCATCAAGATATTATCAGTGTAACAAGCCATGGAGATATGGATTCCTAAAACTGACACGTTCATCCCTTTTGCCACTTGGGGTCACTGTAAAGACATTACTTGAACAAATCTCAAATTTCCCAGAGGTGCTCTTTGTGAAATTTGAATGAAATTTGAATGTGGAGAAAAACACTATTTATGAGAATGACTAAAAAAATAAATAAGAAAGCAATAAAACAATTGAAATTAATACCTAAAGGAGCTAAGCAAATTAGAACAAAGCCCTAAGCCAGTAAAAGGAATGAAATAATAAAAATTAGAGCAGAAATAAATGAAAAAGAGACTAGAAAAACATAGAAAAGATCAATGAAATCGGGTACGTGGAAAAGATCAACAAAATTATAAACCTTTAGCCAGATTCATCAAGAAAAAAAAGGTCTCAAAAATAAAATCAGAAATGAAGGAGGAGAAATAACAACCAATACCACAGAAATAAAAAGGATTATAAGAGAAGAGAATATGAAAAATTATATGCCAAAAAAATGGACAACCTACAAAAAATGGATAAATTCCTAGAAATATATAACCTTCCAAAACTGAATCAGGAAGAACCAGAAAATTTGAATGGACCCACTGTTAGCAGTGAAATAGAATCATTAACCAAACAAATAAAAGTTCAAGACCAGATGGCTTCACAGGTGAATTCTACCACACACTTAAAGAAGAGTTGATACCTGTCTTCTGAGTGCTCCAAAATATAGAAAAGGAAGAGAAGTTTCCAGATTAATTCTATGAGGCCAGCATTACCTTGATACCAAAAGCAGATAAAGACACTACAAAAAAAAAAAAAAAAGAAAGAAAGAAAAGAAAGCTACAGGCCAATATCTCTGATGAACATAGATGCAAAAATCCTCAACAAAATATTAGCAAACCAAAATCAACAATACATTAAAAAAATCATTCACCATGATCAAGTGGGATTTATTTCAGGGACATAAAGGTGGTTCAGTACTCACACATCAATCAATGTGATACATCACATTAACAAGAGAAAGGATAAAAACCATGTCATCACCTCACTAGATGCAGAAAAATCATCTGATGAAGTACAACATTCACTCATGATGAAAACTTTCAACAAAATGGGTTTTGAGGGAACATGCCTCAACATAATAAAGGCCATTTATGAAAAACACACAGCTAATATCATAGTGGTGAAAAAACCAAGAACTTTTCCTCTAAGAGCAGAAACAAGACCAGGTGTTCACTGTCACTACTTTTATTCAACATGGTATTGGAAGTCATAGCCACAGCAATCTGGCAAGAAAAAGACATAAAAGGCATCCAAATTGGTAAAGAAGAAGTAAAACTGTTACTATTTGCAGATGATATGACACTATATATAGAAAACCCTAAAAATCCATGAAAAAAACTATTAGAACTGATACATGAATTCAGTAAGGTTTGCAGGATACAGAATTAATATATAGAATTATGTTGCATTTCTATACACTAATAATGAAGTAGTAGAAATAGAAATTAAGAAAGTCCCATTTACAATTGCATCAAAAAGAATAAAATACCTAGGAATAAACTTAACCAAGAAGGTGAAAGACCTATACTCTGATAACCATAAAATACTGACTAAAGAAATTGAGGATTCCACAAACAAATTCATATTCTATGTGCATGGATTGGAAGAACCAGTATTGTTAAAACGTGCATACTACCCAAAGCAATCTACAGATTTCATGCAATCCCTTTCAAAATACCGATAGCATTTTTCATAGAACTAGAACAAATATTGCTAACATTTGTATAAAACCACAAAAGACCCTGAAGAGCCAAAGCAATTTTGAGAAAGAAAAACAAAGCTGGAGGTATCAGAACCCTAGAGTTCAAGATATACTAAAAACTGTAGTAATCAAAACAGTATGGTACAGGCACAAAAGCATAGATCAGTGAAACAGAACAGAAAGTCCAGAAATAAACCCATGCTTTTATGGTCAATTAATTTACAACAAAGGAGGCAAGAATACACAGTGGGAAAAAGATAGTCTCTTCAACAAATACTGTAGAGAAAACTGGACAGCCACATACAAAAAATAAAACTGGACCACTTTCTCATATCATACAAAATAAACTCAATGGATTACCTCTACAAAAATAAACTCAAAATGGACTACAGATCTAAATGTGAAACTTAAAACCTTAAAATTCTTAGAAGAAATTACTACAGGCAGTAATTTCTTTGACATTGGCCATAGAAACATTTTTCTAGATATGTCTCCTCTGGCAAGGAAAACAAAAGCAAAGATTAAACTAATGGAACTATACCAAAATAAAAATCTTCTGCACAGCAAAAGAAAACATCAATAAAATGAAAAGACAGTCTACTGAATGGAGAAGTTATTTGCATATATTACATTTGATAAGGTGTTAATATCCAAGATGTATAAAGATCTTACACAACTCAACACCAGAAAACCAAATAATCCAATTAAAAATGGGCAGAAGATAGGAATAGACATTTTTCCCAAGAAGACATACAGATGGCCAACAGACACATGCTCAAAATCACTAATTATCAATGAAATGCAAATCAAAACCACAATGAGATATCACCTCACACCTGCAAGAATGACTAAAATCAAAAAGACAAGAAATAACAAATGTTGAAAAGGATGTAGAGAAAAATGAACCATCATGCATTGTTGGTGGGAGTCAAATTGGTACAGGGACTGTGGAAAATGTTATTCAGTTTCCTCAAAAAATTAAAAATAAAATTACCATATGATCCAGTAATTCTACTACTGAGTATTTACCCAAAGAAAACAAAACCACTAATTTGAAAAAAATATATGCACTTTTATGTTTATTGAAGCATTATTTACAATAGCCAAGATATGCAAGCAACCCAAGTGTCCACCAATGGATAAAGAAAATGTAGTATATATATATGCAATGAAATTGATTCAGCCATAAAAAAGAATGAAATCTTGCCATGTGCAACAATATGAATGGACCCAAAGAGTAAAATCCTAAGTGAAATTAATCAGACAAAGACAAGTATATGATTTCGCTCACTTGAGGAATTTAAGAATTAAATGAACAAGAAAAAAAAAAAGAGAATCTGAAGGGAAGATGGCGGCATAGGAGGACGCTGGGCTCACCTCCTCCTGCTGATCACTTAGCTTCCACCCACACCTGCCTAAATAACCCAGAAAACCACCAGAAGACTAGCAGAACGGATTCTCCAGAGCCAAGTGTAGAGGAGAGGCCCACGGAAGAGGGTAGGAAGGGTGCAGAGGCAGTGCTCGCTACACGGACTGGCGGGAGGGAGCCAGGGTGGAGCAGTGGCCCGCCGGCCAAGCAGAGCCCCGAGTCGGCTGGCAAAAGCGGAGGGGCCAGACGGAGTGTGTTCTGACAGCAAACGGGACTTAACATCTGAATGGTTATAAGTTGACAGCTCTGCTCAGAGAGTGGGAGGGCTGGAGGACAACGGGAGGGAGAGTTGTTGAGCCCTGGACGACAGAGCTCAGCTTGGCAGGGAACAAAGGCGCTCGCCAGCGCCATCTCCCTCGCCCATCCCCTGGCCAAAATACCAAAGGGAACCAGTTCCTGCCAGGGAACTTGCTTGCGCTGTGCAAACACCCAAGGCTGTGCTTCTGCAGATCCATCCCTCCCAGTGCTGCAGGGCTCCTCCTGAAGCGGATCTCTGAAGGAAAAGTGAGCTGAGCCTGCCCCTCCTGCCCCTGTGCACCTTGCCGATCCACCCCAGCTAATACTCCAGATCCCCAGCACCACAAGCCTGGCAGTGTGCAAATACCCCAGATGGCCACGCCACCCCACAGTGAATCCCGCCCCTAGGAGAGGGGAAGAGAAGGCACACACCAGTCTGACTGTGGCCCCAGCGGTGGGCTGGGGACAGACATCAGGTCTGACTGCGGCCTGCCCACCAACACAAGTTATTCAAGACAGCAGAGGGGAAGTGCCCCACAGTTCCGCACCACTCCAGGGACTATCCAAAATGACGAAACGGAAGAATTCCCCTCAAAAAAAACCTCCAGGAAATAACGACAGCTAACGAACTGATGAAAAACAATTTAAGCAATATAACAAGTGAATTTAGAATAATAGTCATAAAATTAATCGCTGGGCTTGAAAACAGTATAAACGACAGCAGAGAATCTATTGCTACAGTGATCAAGGGACTAAGGAACAGCCAGGAGGAGCTAAAGAATGCTATTAATGAGCTGCAAAATAAAATGGAGATGACCACGGCTCGGATTGAAGAGGCAGAGGAGAGAATAGGTGAACTAGAAGATAAAATTATGGAAAAAGAAGAAACTGAGAAAAAGAGAGATCAAAAAATCCAGGAGTATGAGGGGAAAATTAGACAACTAAGTGATGCACTAAAGAGAAATAATCTACGCATAATTGGTATTCCAGATGAGGAAGAGAGAGGGAAAGGTGCTGAAGGTGTACTTGAAGAAATAATAGCTGAGAACTTCCCTGATCTGGGGAAGGAAAAAGGCATTGAAATCCAAGAGGCACAGAGAACTCCCTTCAGACGTAACTTGAATCGATCTTCTGCACAACATATCATAGTGAAACTGGCAAAATACAAGGATAAAGAGAAAATTCTGAAAGCAGCTAGGAATAAACATGCTCTAACATATAAAGGGAGACCGATAAGACTAATGACGGATCTCTCCACTGCAACTTGGCAGGCCAGAAAGGAATGGCAGGAAATCTTCAATGTGATGAACAGAAAAAAATATGCAGCTGAGAATCCTCTATTCAGAAAATCTGTCATTTAGAATAGAAGGAGAGACATCGCTTCTCGGCCTTTTGGCTAAGATCAAGTGTAGAATAGAAGGAGAGATAAAGGTCTTCCCAAACAAACAAACTGAAGGAATTCATCATAACTAAACCAGCCCTACAAGAGATCCGAAGGGGGATCCTGTGAGACAAGGTACCAGAGACATCACTACAAGCATGAAATCTACAGACATCACAATGACTCTAAACCCATATCTTTCTATAATAACACTGAATGTAAATGGACTAAATGCTCCAACTGAAAGACATAGGGTATCATAATGGATAAAAAAACAAGACCCATCTATTTGCTGTCTACAAGAGACTCATTTTAGACCTGAAAACACTTTCAGATTGAAAGTGAGGGGATGGAGAACTATTTATCATGCTACTGGAAGTCAAAAGAAAGCTGGAGTACCCATACTTATATCAGACAAACTAGACTTTAAATTAAAGGCTGTAACAAGAGATGAAGAAGGGCATTATATAATAATTACAGGGTCTATCCATCAAGAAGAACTAACAATTATAAATGTCTATTATCTGAATACGGGAGCCCCCAAATATATAAAACAATTACTCACAAACATAAGCAACCTTATGGATAAGAATGTGGTAATTGCAGGGGACTTTAATACCCCACTTACAACAATGGATAGATCATCTAGACACATGGTCAATAAAGAAACAAGGACCCTGAATGATACATTGGATCAGATGCACTTGACAGATATATTTAGAACTCTGCATCCCAAAGCAACAGAATATACTTTCTTCTTGAGTGCACATGGAACATTCTCCAAGGTAGATCACATACTGGGTCACAAAAGAGCCCTTCATAAGTATACAAGAATTGAGATCATACCATGCATACTGTCAGACCACAATGCTATAAAGCTTGAAATCAACCACAGGAAAAAGTCTGGAAAACCTCCAAAAGCATGGAGGTTAAAGAACACCCTACTAAAGAATGAATGGGTCAACCAGGCAATTAGAGAAGAAATTAAAAAATATATGGAAACAAACGAAAATGAAAATACAACAATCCAAATGCTTTCACAGGAGTGAAGGCAGTCCTGAGAGGAAAATACATTGCAATCCAGGCCTATCTCAAGAAACCAGAAAAATCCCAAATACAAAATCTAAAGCACACCTAAAGGAACTAGAAGCAGAGCAGCAAAGACACCCCAAGCCCAGCAGAAGAAGAGAAAAATAAAGATCAGAGCAGAAATAAACAGTATAGAATCTGAAAAAACTGTAGAGCAGATCAGTGAAACCAAGAGTTGGTTTTTTGAAAAAATAAACAAAATTGATAAGCCTCTAGCCAGGCTTCTCAAAAAGAAAAGGGAGAGGACCCAAATAGATGAAACCATGAATGAAAATGGAATTATTACAACCAATCCCTCAGAAATACAAGCAATTATCAGGCAATACTATGAAAAATTATATGTCAACAAACTGGACAACCTGGAAGAAATGTACAAATTCCTAAACACCCACACACTTCCAAAACTCAATCAGGAGGAAATAGAAAGCTTAAACAGACCCATAACCAGCGAAGAAATTGAATCAGTTATCAAAAATCTCCCAACAAATAAGAGTCCAGGACCAGATGGCTTCACTGGGGAATTCTACCAGACATTTAAAGCAGAGATAATACCTATCCTTCTCAAGCTATTCCAAAAAATAGAAAGGGAAGGAAAACTTCCAGACTCATTCTATGAAGCCAGTATTACTTTGATTCCTAAACCAGACAGAGACCCAGGAAAAAAAGAGAACTACAGGCCAATATCCCTGATGAATATGGATGCAAAAATTCTCAACAAGATACTAGCAAATCTAATTCAACAGCTTATAAAAAGAATTATTCACAATGATCAAGTGGGATTCATTCCTGGGATGCAGGGCTGGTTCAACATTCGCAAATCAATCAATGTGATACATCACATTAATAAAAGAAAAGATAAGAACCATATGATCTTGTCAATCGATGCAGAAAAAGCATTTGACAAAATTCAGCATCCTTTCTTAATAAAAATGCTCGAGAAAGTCGGGATAGAAGGAACACACTTAAACATCATAAAAACCATTTATGAAAAGCCCACAACTAATATCATCCTCAATGGAGAAAAACTGAGAGCTTTCCCCCTCAGATCAGGAAAGTGACAGGGATGTCCACTCTCACCGCTGTTGTTTAACATAGTGTTGGAAGTTCTAGCATCAGCAATCAGACAACAAAAAGAAATCAAAGGCATCAAAATTGGCAAAGAGGAAGTCAAGCTTTCACTTTTTGCAGATGACATGATATTATACATGGAAAACCCGACAGACTCCACCAAAAATCTACTAGAACTGATACATGAATTCAGCAAAGTTGCAGGATATAAAATCAATGTACAGAAATCAGTTGCATTCTTATACACTAATAATGAAGCAACGGAAAGACAAATCAAGAAACTTATCCCATTCACAATTGCACCAAGAATCATAAAATACCTAGGAATAAATCTAACCAAAGATGTAAAAGATCTGTATGCTGAAAACTATAGAAAGCTTATGAAGGAAATTGAAGAAGATATAAAGAAATGGAGAAACATTCCGTGCTCATGGGTTGCAAGAATAAATATTGTTAAATGTCAATATTACCCAAAGCTATCTACACATTCAATGCAATCCCAATCAAAATTGCACCAGCATTCTTCTTGAAGCTAGAACAAGCAATCCTAAAATTCATATGGAACCACAAAAGGCCCCAAATAGCCAAAGTAATTTTGAAGAAGAAGACCAAAGCAGGAGGCATCACAATCCCAGACTTTAGCCTCTACTACAAAGCTGTAATCATCAAGACAGCATGGTATTGGCACAAAAAGAGACACATAGACCAATGGAATAGAATAGAAACCCCAGAACTAGACCCACAAAAGTATGGCCAACTCATCTTTGACAAAACAGGAAAGAATATCCAATGGAAAAAAGACAGTCTCTTTAACAAATGATGCTGGGAGAACTGGACAGTAACATGCAGAAGAATGAGACTAGACCACTTTGTTACACCATTCACAAAAATAAATCAAAATGGATAAAGGACCTGAATGTGAGACAGGAAACCATCAAAACCCTAGAGGAGAAAGCAGAAAAAGACCTTTCTGATCTCAGCCGCAGCGATTTCTTACTTGACACATCCCCAAAGGCAAGGGAATTAAAAGCAAAAATGAACTGTTGGGATCTCGTCAAGATGAAAAGCTTCTGCACAGCAAAGGAAACAATCAACAAAACTAAAAGGCAACCAACAGAATGGGAAAAGATGTTTGCAAATGACATATCGGACAAAGGGCTAGTAAAATCTATAAAGAGCTCACCAAATTCCACACCCGAAAAACAAATAACCCAATGAAGAAATGGGCAGAAAACATGAATAGACACTTCTCTAAAGAAGACATCCAGATGGCCAACAGGCACATGAAAAGATGCTCAACGTTGCTCCTCATCAGGGAAATACAAATCAAAACCACGCTCAGATATGCCTCATGCCAGTCAGAGTGGCCAAAATGAACAAATCAGGAGACTATAGATGCTGGAGAGGATGTGGAGAAACGGGAACCCTCTTGCACTGTTGGTGGGAATGCAAACTGGTCCAGCCACTCTGGAAAACTGTATGGAGGTTCCTCAAAAAATTAAAAATAGACCTACCCTATGACCCAGCAATAGCACTGCTAGGAATTGACCCAAGGGATACAGGAGTACTGATGCCTAGGGGCACTTGTACCCCAATGTTTATAGCAGCACTCTCAACAATAGCCAAATGATGGAAAGAGCCTAAATGTCCATCAACTGGTGAATGGATAAAGAAATTGTGGTTTATATACACAATGGAGTACTACATGGCAATGAGAAAGAATGAAATATGGCCCTTTGTAGCAACGTGGATGGAACTGGAGAGTATTATGCTAAGTGAAATAAGCCATACAGAGAAAGACAGATACCATATGTTTTCACTCTTATGTGGATCCTGAGAAACTTAACAGAAACCCATCGGGGCGGGGGGGGGGGAAGGAAAAAAAAAAGAGGGTAGAGTGAGAGAGAGCCAAAGCATAAGAGACTGTTAAAAACTGAGAACAAACTGAGGGTTGATGGAGGGTGGGTGGGAAGGGAGGTAGGTGATGGGTATTGAAGAGGGCATTTTTTGGGATGAGCACTGGATATTGTATGGAAACCAATTTGACAATAAATTTCATATATTAAAAAAAAGAAAAAAAGAGACAAATAATAAAACAGACTTTTATTTATGTATTTTAATGTTTCTTAATTTTTGAGAGAGAGGTAGAAGAGAGAGAGAAAATATGAGTGGGGAAGGGGGAGAGAGAGAGAGGGAGACAGAATCCAAATCCGGCTCCTGGCTCTGAGCTGTCAGCACAGAGCCCAATGTGGGGCTTGAACTCATAAACTGAGAGATCATGACCTGAGCTGAGGTTGAATGCTTCACTGACTGAGCCACCCACGCCCCAGTAAAACAGACTTTGAAATACAGAGAGTCAACTGGTGGTTACCAGAGGGAAGGTAGTTGGGGAGAGAGGTGAATGAAATAGATAAAGGGGATTAAGAAATACAAACTTCCAGTTACAACATAAATAGGTCACAAGGATGAAAAGTACAGCATAGATAATATAGTCAATAAGATGATAATAATGTTGTTTGGTGACAGATGGTCACTATACTTGACTCTGGTAAGTATTAGGTAATATATAGAATTGTTGAATCATATTATACACCTGAAACTAATATAACACTGCATGTTAATTATACCTCCATAAAAAAAGAAAAAAGAAAGCAATAAAACATATTTTTCCTTAATTATAATTGCATACTCATGATCTGAATCTTTTTTTTCTCACGAATTCTCTTCATATTAATATATGGATGAATGTTGCATTGCTAGTCATGTCTTCTTTGTTCCAAAACTCAAAGACATTTAAAACACAATTAATAGTAACCTGTACAATTAAATCTGAATCCCGAATTCTGATAGCATCATGAGCATCTAACATTCTCGTAGCATAGTAGTTTTTTTTAAGTTGCTATAGAAACATATTCTATAAGCCATTCTCAGAATGTTTATCTAAACCAGATCTATATAGTTATTTTGGGGCAATATAAATAAAATATGGCCATTAAATAAAAACAAAATTCTTCTAAATTTTTGTAAGAACTTCATTCTCCCTGTCTTTCCCTTTCCTTCCTCCCTCTAGCCTACCTCCCATCCTTTCTCTTCATTCCTTTTTTTCTCCTCCTCTGCAACATCTCTTGAATGTTTGCTATGATCCATGAGTAGGAGAACCATTTCTTCCACAGAGACAAGAGTGAAATAAGAAAGTACATGCAGATAGAGGCTGATTTATATCTGGAGAAGCATTTGAAGAATTTATTGCCTGTTAACATAGATTTTTCTAAGTCAGAGCAAGCCTGTTGGCTGAGAAAGAACTGGGAGTGGGGTGAGGAAGGAGGTTAGGAGAGACGGGGTTGTGTAAGATGTTTGAGAAGAGAGGTATTTTGAACAGCCACTGTGGAGAAAGGGAAAAGGAGAAAGTGGGCCAACAGTAAAGAACTACACTGAGGCCAGAGTCGATCTGCACCAAGCTTCAGGCTTGTGTGATTCCCAGAAACATTCAGAGCAAGGGGGTCAAAAGAGGCAAATATTTTGATTACTTTTGAGTTAGAATTTTGAAGGGTTAGTTGGATGGAAGACAAAATGTGCAAAAGAGTTAAGGATATTGGAAAAATAATAATTGGGGAGCTAGACTGTAAAATCCTTGCAAGAAGGGAAGAAAACGAAGCCAAAAAGACCTGTAAATTTGGGGGGAATTGGGTGGTTCAGTGATGGAATTCTGGATGAGATTGGAGAATAGCAATGCATTATTCATAGTAGGTGAATAAAAGAATTGGAAGACTAGGAGTTTGTGGTCTTTAGAGTATTGGAGCTTATGATTTACAGCTGGAACAAGTCCAGGTTATAAATGTCCAGGATGTGGTCATGGGAGGAAATTGCTAAAATGGCATGCAGGTGAAAATCATTGAAAAGAAGAGCTCAACTAGCTACATCATCCTCACATACATTGATGCTGCCCAGATAATGGTGGACATAAGGGTAGTAAGAACTACCATGATTCTAAAACCTTCAATAAAGTGTGTGTGTGTGTGTGTGTGTGTGTGTGTGTGTGTGTAAGATGGATGTCTCGGCATTTGGTAGAAGACAGCAACAAAGTGTAGTAGAGGGTTCTGTAACCAGATGATGTAAAGCTCCAAAGCAATATTTTTTATGTGAAGGTAGAAGATTTTGGTTTGGAGCAGCACTGAGGATTAAGAAAACTTTATTAACCTTCATTCTCTTCTCCAACCCTGGGCTCCGTGAAGCCTGGAAGAGTATACAGTTTGCAGTCTCCACCTGAGACACATGAAGGAGAGATCTGGGTTTAAATGAAGGCAAAGAGGTGAGAGCTATTGTTTAGATCAGAGCATAAGTGTGTTGGAGTAATTTGAACAAAGATGGTTCCAGATGGCACAGTGGAAAGGATTGGCAGAAAGGCAGCAAGGGGAGGAAGCGGGAAGCATGTTGGAATGAAGGTACATGCTGTTCTGCTGAAATAACCAAGAAATGTTCTTAAGAAACTTTGCCTTAAAAAGAAATTATTAATAAAAGCATAAGACATATGCAATTTTATTTTATTTTATTTTATTATTTTTTTTTTAAATTATTTTTGGGACAGAGAGAGCATGAACGGGGGAGGGGCAGAGAGAGAGGGAGACACAGAATCGGAAACAGGCTCCAGGCTCTGAGCCATCAGCCCAGAGCCTGACGCGGGGCTTGAACTCACGGACCGCGAGATCGTGACCTGGCTGAAGTCGGACGCTTAACCGACTGCGCCACCCAGGCGCCCCTGCAATTATATTTTAAAACAGTGCAACCTAGTGGATAATAGCAGAAACTCTGGAGCCAAGCTGCTTGGATTTGAATCCTGGCTCTACAAGTTAATAGCTGTGTCATCTTGGGCAAATTTCTTAATCTATCCATGTCTGAGTTTCCATATCTATGAAATGGGGATAATAATAATACCTTCCTTATTAGATTGTTACAAATTTTAATAAATAAATGTCTGTAAAGTACTTAGAAAAGTACCTGTCACATATTAAGCTCTATAGAAGTTTTACATAAAATTAATTTCTTTCATTGATTAAAAAGTGGGATTGTGGCTGTTGAATTTCAGGCTTGCAAAGTCATTTTTTTACTGCAGGAATTTCTGTTATAAAAGACCTTTAAAAATCCATAGATAGTTGTAGTATTTTCAGGAAGTGTATAGATGCTAAATTTAAATTTCACTCAACAAAGTTAACCCTTGCTGTCCACTTCCTTCTTGCCTGTCTTTTCTTATGGTTGTCAACATTATCACTTGTCAAACGTTCCTTGCATTCACGTGTTATCTTTATAACCCATTATGATGCGCCACCCTTTCAAAAAACAGTTGTATTATCTATGTAACTGTGTGCATGTGTGTAAACCACAGTTTTTGGTAATGGTGCCTCTAGCTGTCTATATAATGCAAATCATGTTCCCTGTTTAGTAGATCCCAGCAGAGCAGAAGGACTTAATGGAAACTTTTGCTGTGGGAGAACTTCTTGTTCAGAGTAGCTTGGATTTGGTTTGAGTGTGAAGGGTGACATTAAAAAAGAGTGATCTGGTGCTTTCAACTAGTCCCAAGTTAACCAGCTAAGATTCCAGTTAAAAGAGTGTCCATGCTGTTGCCAACAGAGTCCCTGGATGGTGTTCTGGGCCAGATCATTTTGTGGTCAGCAGTCAGCAGTCAGCAGTTTGAGTTATCTGTTCAGGATGCCAGATAGATTACTAAGGGCTGTGTGCGGAGCCTGATTAGTTGTTGTCTACAGTAAAAACCGTATGAGAAAGGCAAGAGTAGAAAATACATAATAGTCCCAGGACCACGCAATGACAAAATCCTGCTGGGCAGACACTGTGAAGACTTTCAGGTCCTACCCTGGCAGTGAAAGAAGTTTCTTGATTAAATCCTAAGTGTGCTTTCTTGGAGGAATGCCCTGGTACGTAGTCCATTGTTCTCCCAGGACTCCTCCTTCTGGGAGTTTGTTCTTTGTTTGTTAACCTCTATGACAAATCTGACAAATCTGAAGTGGAAATGAGGGATTTTGACCTACTCAGGAAATGCACAGCTTGTACATCCTGCTGTCTACTTATAAAAACTTGGGGCCATAAATATTGCTTTAAAGACGAATACTATCAAAATCTCTTTTAGGCCAATCTTTTTGTTTCTTTGGGAACATAATTTCTTTAAACATTCAGTCAGCTTCACTATCTGTTTCTAGTTAATTCCATGTACAAATAATTCTGTGTACAAAACTTCTTCCTAGACATAAATCCTGAATATATACTATTTCTTTGTTTCCTTGCCACCAGTACCCTTCCCCCACCCCTTTCTTTCTCTTTCAACTTACTGGGGTTACCTTGAGGCTACCTGAGACTATAGGCTTGGAAGGGGAGGTGTGCATTTTAAGTGTAAAGTTTGATGAGTTTTGACAAATATATACACTCACATAACTACCACCACAACCAAGATAAAGAATATTTCCATCACCTATAAAGGTTTTCTTGTATTCCTTTTCATCATCTCAGCCTGGTCCCCCACTCCTTGCTGCGGGAAACTACTGATCTGCTTTTTGTCACTATAAATTAGATTTGTCTTTTCTAGAGTTTCATATACAATAGAATCATATGGAAAATACTCTTGGTGCCTGACTTCTTTTGCTTAGCATGTTTCTTGATATTCATCCATGCTGCTGCATTTTTCAATAGTTAATTCTTCTAAATTGTTGAATACTATTTCATTATATGGACATGCCACATTTAGTTGATCCATTCACCTGTGATGGAATTTTAGTTTATATCCTAATAGGTGATTACAAATAAAGCTGCTACAAATATTTATAAATAAGTTTTCTCTACTCATATGTTTTCATTTCACTTGGGAAAATACAGAAGAGTGGAATTGCTGGGTAAGTGTATGTTTAGTATTTTCAAGAAACCCCTAACCTCTTCTCCAAAGTGATGTACAACTTTTCTTCATAGCAGCAACATATGAAAGTTTCAGTTGCTCCACATACTCACCAACACTTGGTATTTTTAGTTTTATTTTAGTTGCAATCACTGTAATGTCTGTGTCATGGTATTGATTTGCATTTCTCTGATGACTCATGATGCTGAGCATCTTTACATGTCCTTATAGGCCATTCATAGATTTTCTTTTGTGAAGTGTCGTTCAAATCTTTTGCCTATTTTAAATGATCTGTGTTCTTAGTATTGTTATGAGATTTAAAAAAATATATTTTGACCCAGATCTTTTACCATGTACTATAACCATTTCTTTGTTTATAGCTTGCTTGTAAATTATTATTTCACCATATCTTTTAAAGAATAAGTTTTATTTATTTGTTTCTTAGAGATTTTTTATTTTTATTTTTTTCAAAGAACAAGTTTTCAATGATGTACAATTTATTAATTTTTAAAACATGATCTACATGTTTTTATCTTGTGGATAAAACATCCTTTCTATGAAATCTTCATCTTACTGAGGTTGGCAGAGATTTTTATTCCTACGTTTTATTTTAGAAGTTTTATAGTTTTAGCTTTAAATTTGGGTCTGAAAAAACAAATTTAGGTCTGTGAACCTTTTCTTGTGGATGGTGTGAAGTAAAGGTGGGTCAGAGTTCATTATTTTCCATATGGATATACAGTAGTTTCTGCACCATTTATTTTGAACAGGCTATACTTTCTCCATTGAGTTAAATTGGCATCTTTGTCCAAAACCAGTTGTGTGTGTGTGTGTGTGTGTGTGTGTGTGTGTGTAATCATTAATTCTGGACCCTTTCTGTTCCATTTATTTATATGTCTATTCCTATACCAATATCACAGAATCTTAATTAGTGTAACTTTATAATAAGCCTTGAAATCAGATAGTGCAAAATTTTTCATCACTGCTTTGGTTATAATAGGTACCTTATCTTTTCGTTAAAATTTTTAAATCAGCTTGTCAATTTCTACAAAAAACTTAAGATTTTATTTGGTGTTACATTAAATGTATAGCATAGGGGCGCCTGGGTGGCGCAGTCGGTTAAGCGTCCGACTTCAGCCAGGTCACGATCTCGCGGTCCGGGAGTTCGAGCCCCGCGTCAGGCTCTGGGCTGATGGCTCAGAGCCTGGAGCCTGTTTCCGATTCTGTGTTTCCCTCTCTCTCTGCCCCTCCCCCGTTCATGCTCTGTCTCTCTCTGTCCCAAAAATAAATAAACGTTGAAAAAAAAAATTAAAAAAAAATAAAATAAATGTATAGCATTGCTGTCTAATATGCTAGCCATTAGCAACATGTGGCTATTAAAATTACAGTTAAAATTAATTAAAACAAAAGAAAATAGTTTCTCAGTCACACCTCATTTCCAGTGCTAAATTACCACATGTGACTAATGGCTTCTGTATTGGAAAGCCTACATAAAGAATATTTCCATTATGGCAGAAATGTGATTTAAGCTAATACACTTATTACTTCTGGTAGCCTTTTATAGTTTTTGAGAGAGATAGAGTGCGAGCTGGGAAGGGGCAGAGAGACAGGGAGAAAGAATCCCAGCCAGGCTCTGTGCTTGGTGCAGAGCCCTATGTGGGGTTTGATCTGACAACCATGAAATTGTGACCTGAACTGAAATCGGGAGTTGGATGCGCAACTGACTGAACCACCCATTCTCCCTGCCTTATAGATTTTCAAAAATATTCTACATTAACAGTCTTTCTGTATGTGAATAGTTTTACTGTTTTCTTTATAACCTTTGTGCAATTGAATCAATTTGTCTTTCTTTCACTGACTAGGACTTCCAGTAGAAGGTTCAGTCAAAGAGTGAAAGTAGACAATTTTATTGACCTTTTCAAATAATCAGCATTTAGCTTAATTGATTGTATTTATTGTTTGTATTCTATCAAATTTATTTCTACCTTTTATTATTTTCTTATTTCTTCTTACTTTGGATTTAATTTGCTATTCTCTTTCTAGTTTCTTGAGGTCGAAACTTAGATTATTGGTTTTAAACCTTTTCTATTTGGTAATAGTAATATTTTAAAGTTACAGGTTTCCTTCTATTTAATTAGTTGTGTACTACAAATTTTGACACGTTGTGCTTTTATTTTATTCAGTTTAAAATATGTTTAAATTTCCCTGGGACTTAATTTTTGACCCATGGTACTTTAGAAATATGTTGTTTAATTTCCTAATTTTTTGGAAATTAACTTTCTGATATGATTTTATTGCTTTTATTTTATCATTTTTTAAATGTTTATTATTTATTTTGAGAGACAGAGAACACATGAGCAGGGGAGGGGCAGAGAGAGAGAGAGAGAGAGGGAGAGAATCCCAGGAGGCTCCACACTTAGCGTGGAACCCAATGTGGGGCTCAGTCTCACCACTTGAGCCAATATCAAGAGTTTGATGCTTTAACTGCCTGAGCCACCCAGGCACCCCCGACTTTATTCCTTTTAAATTTGTGGAGATTTGCTTGTTTGTAGCACATACGTTCCATTCGGATAAATGACCAATGTGTATTTAGGAAGGATGTGTATTCTACTGTTGTTGAATGGCTTGCTCTATAGAAGTCTTATAGACATCTTCACATAGACATCTTCTTTTTATTTACTCATTATCTTCACATTTTATTTTATATCCTTCAGCATTTTGTGCATATTTATAACAGCTTTTTTTTAGCATAGCCTGTGAATTCCGCTGTTTCAAAATGAGATACTGTTGGAGGATTTTTCTTCCCTCCTGATTGTGGTTACATTTTCCTTCTTCTTTGTGTTTCTAGTGATTTTTGTTTGAATTTGGATATTTTGAATTTTACTTCATTGAGTGCTGAGTTTTATTCTTTAAAATGTGTTGGACTTTGTTTAAGTGAATAGGTTACATTACTTGCAGATAGTTAGATTTTTTTGAAGCTCATTTTTAGGTTTTTTAAAAAAGTGAGTCTGGAGTAACCTGTGCAGAGGTTTGACCCGTTTGGTGCTTCAAATCCAGCAGATCTCTCCACTCTAGCTGGTGGGACTGTAATGACTCTCAGTTCTGTGTGAACTCTTGGAATTGTTTGGTTTAGAGCTCCCTGAAAGTTGTTTTTTGCTCAGCCAGGTGGAATTTTACCTTAGGCATGCATGCATTCAAAGACTCAAGGAGACCCTTCAGCCCATTTCTAGAGCTCTTTCTATTCATAGCCCCCTTTTATCTGGCACACTGTTATGTATATTCTAGCTGTCTTGGTCTCCTTGAAATCCAGTCTGTGTCTCCTCAACTATGCATGACTGCTGGGCTCTCTTTGGAGTTTTCCTCCTTGAACTACAGTCCAGAAATTTTCTCCATGCAGAAGTTGGTTAATTTTATGGTTATGTTATTTGTGTCTCTACTCTCAGGTATCACAGTTCTGTGCAACCCATTGTTTCCTGTCTGAAAACAATTGTTGCATATATTTTATCAGTTTTCTAGTAGTTTACTAGGATAAAGTCATGTCTGAACTTGTTACCTCTTTTATAGCAAGAAACAAAAACCACTGAGCTCCTTAGCTTAACTGAAAATTATTAGTGACCTTTTTTTCCTGAGCCTTTTCAGTCTATTCTATTGTTCAAGTTACAAGAACAGTTGGCTTTTTCAAACATTAAAAGACCCAAAGCTCTACCTTCTCTCTAATCCATGCTGTTTCTGCTTGCAAAATGATAAATTTCTTACGTGAACTCATCTGTTTCTTAAATTCCTTGCTTTAAGCAACAAGGAACAATCAATATGAGTTAACACTTTGGCTCTTTCTAATAGCTTCTCCTCTCAGTAGGCACTTAGTCTGCCTCACAAGGTATCACATGAAGCAGCCTTACAAAACATACAGCTATTGCATGACATGAGTCTTGATCTTTGGACTTGCTATATTTGTTTCCTTGCTACCTAATCTTGGTAAGTTAAGTTTTCATTACAGCAACTCTCTTCTGCAAAGTACCACTATTTTTACTAATATACAGAAATAAGTACAATGAAACATGTAATGGTGCAAACAGTAGAAACGTCCATCCTGGGCAGATTTTCAGGGTAGTGTGGTGTTTCTTGTCTATGAGATAATTCAGATACCCGGATAGTTGCATTTGTTATCCTTCGGGACAAGGTTTTTGCTGGTTTGCATTTGTTACCTTTAGGTGCTTACTATGGTTAGATCTATTGAGTGGAAGGTGATAGAGCAGGCAGGCGTACATGTGAGGAATTATACAGACCAAGTCTAGAAGTGGCACATATCACTTCCGCTCATATTCCATTGCTTAGAACTCAGTCACAGGCAGATTGTAAGGGAGATTGTAACTCAATTTTAAGGGAGATTTGGAAATATAGTTAAGCTGTATGCCAAGGAAGAAGGAAATGGATTTAAATAGACAAAAAATATATGGATTCTTTTTCTTTTGTTTTTTCATGCCTTAGTCTATTTTGCAGTACTCTATTTCTAAATTTTCTTATCTTTGGAGTAATTCCTTCTCCATTCCCTCCTTATTTTCTTTCTCTCTTTGCCTTCTCTTTCTCTTTTCCCTTCCTTCCATAAATACTAAAACTTTCAAGTATTTTTCTAAACTCTGGGCATACACATTGGTGAGCAAGACAGTCTATGCTATTATGGCAATAGTAATTTTTATGTTTTCTATTTTTAACTTAATATTTTACCTAGTATCACATGTAATAATATTACCTGATGGCTTAAAAATGAAAACTGTTACTCAGAATTGTTGGAAGTAACAATCCAATAATGTTAATGGA
Organism: Lynx canadensis; assembly: GCF_007474595.2. Taxonomy (NCBI): domain Eukaryota; kingdom Metazoa; phylum Chordata; class Mammalia; order Carnivora; family Felidae; genus Lynx; species Lynx canadensis. The sequence goes on from NC_044319.2 coordinate 14,128,204, forward strand.
AACTTATAGGAGGAAAAAGATGAAACTATTCCTATTCATCACTGATTGCTTTCAGAAATAAAAGATTCCATAATCTTTGCCAAACAGAAACAACAACATTTATTTCAAACTCCCCCCAATCCCACCAAAACCCAAAACAACAACAAAAAAAATGCATTAACTGAAGGACATGTAATTTCCTAAGTCTGTTTTTAATTTTGCCATATATATGTTTACACTAAGCTTTTCACGGATTTTGTTTTTCATTGCTGTTGTTTCAGTGTACACTGTGTTCTAGATTACTTTTCTGGCAACTGCTAATGTGGTTCGTGGCTTGGTGTTTTCCCATTTCTCCATTAGATGAAACAACACACTACTTAAATTTAGTTGCATATATAAATGAAAGAAATGGCAGTGCTCTTATAGGGAAATTATCATATTGACAACAAACCTAGATAACATGGTAGAATGTTATCATATTTCTTTTTTGAAATTTGTATTTTAATTCTTGTCTGAACCTAAGAGAAATAAATATGCTTATTTTTACTCTCATTTATTCGTTTAATAAATAAACATTGGCTGAGTTTCCACTCTGTGTTTGGCACCTATATGAATTGCAGGAATGTGTAGAGTAGACGTCGTCCTTATTCATAAAGAGATCATGACCTGCTGGGTGAGAGAGACAAAGAAGCAGATCCTTTCATATAAGAACTATAATTTCAGTGTATACAGAGAGCCTTGAAGGCACAGAGAAAGGGCTCCAAACTTACTCATGTGGGAGGCTGATTAAGGATCTGTAGGACAGGCCTGTAGGATATTTTGAAGGATAGGTAGTAGTCATGGGCTGGGGAGATGGAGTAGGAGGACCCTAAGCTTACCTCATCCCACAGATACAACTAGATAACACTTGCATCAACCTAAGCAACCCAGAAAACAACCTAAAGATTGACAAAACTAACTCCACAACTAAAAGTAGAGAAGAGGCCACGTAGAAGGTAGGAAGGATGATGACACAGTCTGGAAACAGACTGTGGCCATCCACAGTGGGGAGCGAGCTGGTGGCATGGAGAAGGATGGAAAACAGACTTTCACACTGGGGAGCCCACAAATGGGGAGGATGAATCCCTATAATATTTGCCTTTGAAAGCAAGACGGGCCAAATTTCACGAGTTCTTGCAACCAGCAGGACTTAAACCCTGGAATTTAAAAAAATTGGCAGGCTCAGCTCTGGGAGAGCCTGGGGGGTATTAGGAAGCAGAGTCCTTGCCCTTAAAGAGAGAGCATGACAAACAGCCTGTGAAGATACAGTGTAGAACCAGCAGTGTGAAAAATGCTGGGGGAAGATGGGAGGGAGACTGATTTGTTCATTCCAGAGCATGGCCCAGAGAGACATGGATCACAGGGAGACCCCTCCAGGAACAAAGGAGCTGGAAGGTGCCATTTCCCATCCCTGTCCAGCATAAACAACGGCCACCTGTGGGAACCAGCACAGCCTCATCACTCCTTACCTAACTTGCTTGTACCAAGGCCTGCCCTACTGTACTTCACTGGATCCACCCTTACCAGTCATGCTGGCCTCAGTCCCAGCACTGCAGGCCCTCTCCCCCATAAACCCCACATCTTTCTACCCATGTGTTTTGTAGGACCTCAATTCTGACAGTGGGGGCAGGTCTTGTTTAGTAGGCATACCACAATACACCTTGTAAAAAAAATGTGCCCCACCCCTGCTGGGAACCAAACACTGCTCACAATAGGCAGAGAGAGCCTCTGAAGACAACTATGCTGAAAGAAAAAGGAGCTAAGACTCAACAGCGGAGCATACGCAATACTCATAGGAGACACTTCTTGAAGTGCCAGGCTCTAGGGAACAAGAAACACTACACTTCAGGGCACTAAAGGACCTCTTCTTCATAAGGCTATTATCCTTAAGAGCAAGAGAAGTAGCTGACCTTCCTAACACAGAGAAATAAGCTCAGAAAGTCAGACAAAATGAAAAGACAGAGAAATATCTCCCAAATGAAAGAACAGAACCAAATTACAGCAAGAGACCAAAGTGAAATGGATATAAAAAATATACCTAATAGAGAATTTTTTTTGAGAGAGAGAGTGAGAGAGCAAGAGAGTAATCAAGCAGGGGAGGAACAGAAAGAGAGGGAGAGAGAGAGAATCCTAAGCAGGCTCCATGCTGTCAGCACAGAACCCAACATGGGGCTTGACCACAAGCACTGTGAGATCATGACCTGAACTGAAATCAAGAGTCAGGTGCTTAACTGCTTAATTGATTGAGCCATCCAGGTGCCCCAAGCTGATAGAAAATTTAAAGTAATGATCATAAAGATACTCACTGGACTGGAGAAAAAAGTCGAGGACATCAATGAGACCCTTAATACACAGATAAAAAAAGAACCAGTCAAAGATCAAGAACATAATAAATGAAATTAAAAATACACCTGAAAGAATCAATAGGCTAGATGAAGCATAGCAACTAATTATCGACCTGGAAAACAGATAATAGTAAGTAACCAAGCTGAGCAAAGGAGAGGTAAAAAAAGTTATGCAAAGTGAGAATAAATAGTCTTAGGGAGCTCAGTGACTTCATCAAGCATAGTAACGTTTGCATATAGGGATCTCAGAAGGAGAGAGGAAAGGGAGCATAAAATTTATTTAAGAAACAATAGCTGAATATGTCCTTAATCAGGGGAAAGAAACAGATACTAGATATAGGAGGCACAAGGATCCTCCCAAAAATTCAACCCAAGGAGGTCCACACAAAGATACATAGTCATTACAATGGCAAAAAGCAGCGATAAAGAGCAAATTTTGAAAGCAGCAAGAGAAAAGGAAGACAGTTACATTTAAGGGAAACCCCAGAAGGCTATCAGTGGATTTTTCAGCAGAAACTTTGTAGGACAGAAGGGAGTGGCATAATATATTCAAAATGCTGAAAGGGAAAAATCTTCAGCCAAGAATATTCTATCCAGCAAGACTATCATTCAGAATAGAAGAAGTGATAAAAAGTTTCCAAGACAAAAACTAAAGGAGTTCATGGCCACTATACTAGCCCTACAAGAATATTAAAGGGGACTCTATGAGTGGAAAGGGAAGACCGTAAGTGAGAGTATGAAAAGTAAAAAACACAAAAGCAGTAAAAATAAATATTTATATAAAAATCAGTCAAGGGGCTCATAACATAAAAGTAGGCAAAACATGACACCATATACCTAAAATGTGGTCGTGGGAGTTGGGGGGGAGAGGAGTAAAGAAATGAGTTTAACTTAAGCAACCATCAACTTAATGTAGACTGATATATGCAGAAGATGTTGTATACAATCCGAATGGTAATCACAAATCAAAAACTAGTAACAGATGTGCAAAAAAGAAAGGAATCCAAGTATATCACTAAAGAAAGCCAACAAACCCAGAGAAGAAAGGATCAGAGAAAATCTATAGAAACAAGCCCAAAATGACAAAGTGACAATAAATACATATCTATCAATAATTATTTTGAATGCAACTGGACTAAGTGCTCCAATCAAAAGACAGAGGGTGACGGAGTGAATGCAAAATTTGACCCATCTATATGCTGCCTACAAGAGACTCATTTCAGGCTGAAATATACCTGCAGATTGAAAGTGAGGGGACAGAGAAACAATTACTATGCAAATGAATGTCAAAAGAAAGCGGGGGTAGCAATACTTACATCATACAAAATAGACTTTAAAACAAAGACTGTAACAAGAGACAAAGAAGGACAATATACAGTAATAAAAGGGACAAACCAACAAGAGGATATAATAATTAAAAATATTTATGTATCCAAAATGAGAGAACCTAATTACATGAAACAGTGAATAACAAACATAAAGGAAATAATCAATAGTAATACAGTAGTAGTAGGAGACTTTAACGCCCCACGTACATTGATGGAGATGGAGAGATCAGACCAACAGACAATCAACAAGGAAACAGTGGTTTTGAATGACACACTGGACCAGATTGATTTGAGAGACATAGTCAGAACATTCCATCCTAGAACATCAGAATATGCATTTGTTTTGAGTGCACACAGAAAAATCTTCATAATCCTAATTTCACATATTAGGCCACAGAATAAATCTCGACAAATTCAAAAACATTGAAGTCATACCATGCACCTTTTCTGACCACAATGCTATAAAACTGGAAATCAACCACAAGGAAAAGTCTCAAAAAAGCAGCAATATATGGAGATTAAATAACATGCTACTAAACAATGAATGGGTCAACAAAGAAATCAAAGAAAAATAAAAAATTACATGGAAACAAATGAAAATGAAAACACAATAGTCCAAGATCTATGAGATGCAGCAAAAGTAGCTCTAAGTGGGAATTTTATAGCACTAAATGCATATATCAAGAAGCAAGAAAAATCTCAAATAAATGACCTAACTTTACACCTAAAAGAGCTAGAAAAAGAACAAATAAAACCCAAACCCAGCAAAAGGAAGGAAATAATAAAGATTAGAGTAGAAATAAACAGAATAGAATTCTCAACTGGAAGATGGCGGTGTAGGAGGACGCTGGGCTCACCTCCTCCTGCTGATCGCTTAGATTCCACCCACATCTGCCTAAATAATCCAAAAAGCCACCAGAAGACTAGCAGAACAGACTGTCTGGAGCCAAGTGTAGACGAGAGGCCCACAGAAGAGAGTAGGAAGGGCGGAGAGGCGGTGCACGCTCCACAGACTGGCGGGAGAGAGCTGGGGTGGTGGAGGGGCAGCCCCCCTTGCAAGGCAGATCCCCGAGTCTGGCTTGCGAAAGCAGACGGGCCGGACTGCGTGAGTTCTGATAGCCAGTGGGAAACATCTGGAATATTAAAAGTCAACAGCCCTGCTCTTGGAGAGCGGGGAGAGGGAGAGGGCACCAGGAGGGAGAGTTGCTGAGCCCTGGAAGACAGAGCTCGGCTTGGCGGGAAACAAAGGCGCTGGCTAGCACCATATCCCTCTCCCATGCCCCAGCCGAAATCCCAAAGGGAACCAATGCCTGTCACCAAACTTACTTGCACCGTGCAAACACCCAACGCTGTGTTTCTGTGGATCCATCCCTCCGATGGGTCTCCCTCCCTCCTGGTGGGGACCGCCAGGGCCCCTCCCGCAGGGGACTGCCAACAGCAAAGCGAGCTAAGCTTGCTCCTCCAGCCCCTGTGCACCTTGTGGATCCACCCCATCTAATATGCCCTTGGCCAGATCCCATCAAAGCAGCACCACAAGCCTGGCAGTGTGCAAGTAGCCCAGACAGGGACCACACCACTCCACAGTGAGTCCTGCCGCTGGGAGAGGGGAAGATGAGGTACACACCAGTCTGACTGTGGCCCCAGTTGTGGGCTGGAGGCAGACATTGGGTCTAACTGTGGTCCCACCCACCAACACAAGTTACTCCGGACAGCACAGGGGAAGTGCCCTGCAGTTGGGAGCCACTGCAGGGACTACCCAAAATGATGAAATGGAAGAACTCTCCTCAAAAGAAACTCCAGGAAGTAGCAACAGATAACGAATTGATCAAAAATGATTTAAGTGATATAACGGAACAAGAATTTAGAATAGTAGTCATAAAATTAATCACTGGGCTTGAAAAAAGCATAGAGGACAGCAGAGAATCTATTGTCACAGAGATCAAGGGACTAAGAAATAGTCATGAGGGGCTAAAAAATGCTATAAATGAGGTGCAAAATAAAATGGAGGCGACCATAGCACAGATTAAAGAGGCAGCGGAGAGAATAGGTGAATTAGAAGATAAAATTATGGAAAAAGAGGACGCTGAGAAAAAGATAAAAAAAATCCAGGAGTATGAGGGGAGAATTAGAGAACTAAGTGATGCAATCAAACAGAACAATATTCGTATAATAGGAATTCCAGAAGAGGAAGAGCGAGAGAAAGGGGCTGAAGGTGTACTTGAACAAATCATAGCTGAGAACTTCCCTGATCTGGGGAAGGAAAAAGGCATTGAAATCCAAGAGGCACAAAGAGCTCCCTTCAGACATAACTTGAATCGATCTTCTGCACAACATATCATAGTGAAACTGGCAAAATACAAGGATAAAGAGAAAATTCTGAAAGCAGTTAAAGCCTGGATAAACAGGCTCTAACCTACAAAGGGAGACCCATAAGACTAGTGACAGACCTATCCACTGAAACTTGGCAGGCCAGAGGAATGGCAGGAAATCTTCAATGTGATGAACAGGAAAAATATGCAGCCAAGAATCCTTTATCCAGCAAGTCTGTCATTCAGAATAGAAGGAGAGATAAAGGTCTTCCCAAACAAACAAAAACTGAAGGAATTCATCACCACTAAACCAGCCCTACAAGAGATCCTAAGGGGGATTCTGTGAGTGAAATGTTGCAAGGACCATAAAGTACCAGAGACATCACTACAAGCATGAAACCTACAGACATCACAATGACTCTAAACCCATATCTTTCAATAATAACGCTGAATGTAAATGGACTAAATGCTCCAACCAAAAGACATAAGGTATCAGAATGGATTAAAAAAACAAGACCCATCTATTTGCTGTCTACAAGAGACTCATTTTAGACCTGAAGACACTTTCACATTGAAAGTGAGGGGATGGAGAACTATCTATTATGCAGCTGGAAGTCAAAAGGAGGCTGGAGTAGCCATACTTATATCGGACAAACGAGGCTTTAGATTAAAGGCTGTAACAAGAGATGAAGAAGGGCATTATGTAATAATTACAGGGTCTATCCATCAAGAAGAACTAACAATTATAAATGTCTATGCGCCAAATATGGGAGCCCCCAAATATGTAAAACAAATAATCACGAACATAAGCAACCTTATGGATAAGAATGTGGTAATTGCAGGGGACTGTAATACTCCACTTACAACAATTAATAGATCATCTAGACACAGGGATAAGTAAAGAAACAAGGGACCTGAATGATACATTGGATCAGATGGACTTGACAGATATATTTAGAACTCTGCATCCCAAAGCAACTTCAGAATATACTTTCTTCTTGAGTGCACATGGAACGTTCTCCAAGATAGATCACTTACTGGGTCACAAAACAGCCCTTCATAAGTATACAAGAATTGAGATCATACCATGCACACTTTCAGACCACAATGCTCTGAGGCTTGAAATCAACCACAGGAAAAAGTCTGGAAAACCTCCAAAAGCATGGAGGTTAAAGAACACCCTACTAAAGAATGAATGGGTCAACCAGGCAATTAGAGAAGAAATTTAAAAATATATGGAAACGAATGAAAATGAAAATACAACAATCCAAATGCTTTGGGATGCAGCAAAGGCAGTCCTAAGAAGAAAGTACATTGCAATCCAGGCCTATCTCAAAAACAAGAAAAATCCCAAATACAAAATCTAACAGCACACCTAAAGGAACTAGAAGCAGAACAGCAAAGACACCCCAAACCCAGCAGAAGGAGAGAAATAATAAAGATCAGAGCAGAAATAAACAATATAGAATCTAAAAAAACTGTAGAGCAGATCAATGAAACCAAGAGATGGTTTTTTGAAAAAATAAACAAAATTGATAAACCTCTAGCCAGGCTTCTCAAAAAGAAAAGACAGACGAACCAAATAAATAAAATAGCGAATGAAATGGAATTATTACAACCAATCCCTCAGAAATACAAGCAATTATCAGGCAATACTATGAAAAATTATATGTCAACAAACTGGACAACCTGGAAGAAATGTACAAATTCCTAAACACCCACACACTACTGAAACTCAAATGGGAAGAAATAGAAAATTTGAACACACCAATAACTAGTGAAGAAATTGAATCAGTTATCAAAAATCTCCCAACAAATAAGAGTCCTGGGCCAGATGGCTTCCCAGGGGAATTCTACCAGACATTTAAAGCAGAGCAAACACGTATCCTTCTCAAGCTGTTCCAAAAAATAGAAAGGGAAGGAAAACTTCCAGACTCATTCTATGAAGCCAGCATTACCTAGATTCTCAAACCAGACAGAGACCCCCACAAAAAAGGAGAATTACAGGCCAATATCTTGATGAACATGGATGCAAAAATTCTCAACAAGATATTAGCAAATCAAATTCAACAGCATATAAACAGAATTATTCACCATGATCAAGTGGGATTCATTCCTCGGCTGCAGGCCTGGTTCAATATTTGCAAATCAATCAATGTGATACATCACAATAATAAAAGAAAGAATAAGAATCATATGATCCTGTGAATGGATGCAGAAAAAGCATTTGACAAAATTCAGCATCCTTTCTTAATAAAAACCCTCAAGAAAGTCGGGATAGAAGGAACATACTTAAACATCATAAAAGCCATACATGAAAAGGCCCACAGCTAATATCAACTTCAATGGGGAAAAACTGAGAGCTTTCCTCCTCAGATCAGGAACGTGACAGGGATGTCCACTCTCACCGCTGTTGTTTAACATAGTGTTGGAAGTTCTAGCATCAGCAATCAGACAACAAAAGGAAATCAAAGGCATCAAAATTGGCAAAGATGAAGTCAAGCTTTCACATTTTGCAGATGACATGATATTATACATGGAAAACCCGACAGACTCCACCAAAAGTCTACTAGAACCGATACATGAATTCAGCAAAGTTGCAGGATACAAAATCAATGTACAGAAATCAGTTGCATTTTTGTACACCAATAATGAAGCAACAGAAAGACAAATCAAGAAACTTATCCCATTCACAATTGCACCAAGAATCATAAAATACCTAGGAATAAATCTAACCAAAGATGTAAAAGATCTGTATGCTGAAAACTATAGAAAGCTTATGAAGGAAATTGAAGAAGATATAAAGAAATGGAAAAACATTCCGTGCTCATGGATTGGAAGAATAAATATTGTTAAAATGTCAATACTATCCAAAGCAATCTACACATTCAGTGCAATCCCAATCAAAATTGCACTGGCATTCTTCTCAAAGCTAGAACAAACAATCCTAAAATCTGTATGGAACCGCAAAAGACCCTGAATAGGCAAAGTAATATTAAAGAAGAAAACCAAAGTGGGAGGCATCACAATCCCAGACTTTAGCCTCTACTACAAAGCTGTAATCATCAAGACAGCATGGTATTGGCACAAAAACAGACACACAGACCGATGGAATAGAATAGAAACCCCAGAACGAGACCCACAAACGTATGGCCAACTCATCTTTGACAAAGCAGGAAAGAACATCCAATGGAAAAAAGTACCTATCTCATAGAGTTGTTTCAAGTGTATGTCCACCACATAATCAAGACTCAATTCATGGTCTCTATTATTATTTTTATCTGAGTGTTTAGATTCCCAGTGAAGTGCTTTGGAAACATGCTGCCTTTGAATCTCTTCTGGCAATGGCTTTTTGAGTGTAGGTCTTGAGTCCACCAGCAGGAGTTCATTGATTATTTTTTAAGCTGCCTATTTGTATAACTAAATGTGAAAAGAAATAATCTCCTTTGCTATCTCCTTTGCAGTACACCGCTAAGCATAGACTTCTCTGCCTTTGCAGAAATAAAGGAATAGTAAAGAAAAAACTTTTAAAATTTCACTTTTATTTTTATTACATTATAAATATACATAATTAAAAAAATAAGTTCCAAAAATAAGTTCCACGCTTAACAAAAATTGTTAGTCCCTTGCCCACTCCTCATGACTCTTGATTACTGATTTGTAGAGTCTTATCACTTTCAATCCTTTTAGCTTTCTTTTGGTATTTACATCCATATTTCTGTGTAATCTGTTTATACTACTGTTTCTTCATTTTTTATTTTTAGATATTCACTTTTGACTCTTTACTGTAGAGAAGGATTTAGCTGTCTTATATCTCTCTCCCGTACCCACTTATACTAACCACACACATATACACTTACCTTCCCATGTTCTACTAATATAATTATATTTAAATGTTTATGATTCTGAAAATATCATTTGCAGCTGAGCCATGTGTCAATTATGATTACATTTCCTTTCTTACATGATATTGCTGTCTTCAAGGTTGATAGTTGTCTCTCTTTTTGTTTGTTTGCATAGTCTTCTATATATCCATCACCAGTGCTTTCTCAGTCTCTCCGTCAGGAGTCTATATCTTTTAATACCTTAAAACATTGTAGGCATTAGGTATTCTATCACCTTCATTGTTTTTTTCTTGGTGGGGAAACACATTTTTTCAGTAATCTGAGCCCTCTCATTCTAACAGATATTGATTGTTCTTCTAGCCTAGTACTGGGGTCCACACCATCCTGAAAAGTCCCTTCTTTTCTTGGTTATATTATATTTCTTCCTTCCTAGATCTCTTTACTTCTCTGTCAGTTTGCTTCCCATGTTTGGTGGACCACACCTTTTAGTAGTTTCCAAAGAAAAAGAGAAATGGAAGTAAAATATTTTGATATTCTGCAAGTCTGAAAATATCTTTTTCTACTGTCACATTTATTGATAGTTTAGAATTCCAGGCTAGAAATAGTTTTACCCTCAGAATTTTGGAAACAACATTCTATTGAGTTTTAGTTTCCAATTTGTTGCTGGGAAGTCGGATGCTGTAATAATTCCCAAACTTTCTTTTGTCATGCTCTCACCTTAAGTTCATTATGAGCTTATTAGGATATTTCATTTGTTGCCAGCATTTGAAATCTTATACTGATATGCCATATTGTGTGTGTTTTTCATATTGTGTTGGACACTTGATGGGTTCATTCAATGCATTATTTCATCTTTCACTTATAAGATATTTTCTTGAATAGTATGTCCCCACCCCACCAATTATTTCTGTTTCATCTTCTCTGTTTTTCTGGAATGCCAATTATTCCGATATTGGATCTTCTGGATTATTTCTCTAGTTTTAAAGAAGTTTTTCTTTTTCTATTATTTACTTCTATTTCTTTTGTTTTCTGGAAGAGTTTCTAACTTGGTCCTCCAACCATGCGACTAACATTTTTTAAAATTTCTACTCATACTTTTAGTTACTGAGAATCTCTTTCGTTTGTTTGAATGTTTCCTTTTATGACATTCTGTTCCTATTCAATGAATACAATGACCTCTCCTTTCTTTCTGAGGATATTAATAAAAATAATAAAGTTTTCTTCCATGTTTTGCATTATCTTTGTTTTCTCCTGTTCTGTTTTACAACTTTTGTTTGTTTTGGTCTCAAAGACTCTCCTTGCTATCCACTCATGTTTAAAATTATTTTTTTTAATATTTATTTTTTATCAAAGCATAGTTGACATACAATATTGTATTAGTTTCAGGTGTACAACATAGCGATTCTACAATTATATATGTCACAGAATGGTAAAATAAGTAAGTCACATGAATGAAAAGTACAGTGTAAGGAATATAGTCAATAATATAATAAATTTGTATGATGACAGATGGTAGCCTACACTTACTGATTTATATTCAAAAGTGAAATAGTAATAGGTGATTGGAAACTCTCTGTGGGTGTGCTTGGCCAAAGGAGTTAGAGGCTTTGCAGTAGGATGATTTATTGGGCTGTCTTGATCAGAGTTCCTCTGAATTTCAATATCTATGTTTTCCTCTTAGAATGGTAAATTTCCCCAGACCGAGTTGTTCCAGTTTCCTGCTTGGGGGGTTAAATTCTGCCATCCAGCTTTTTCTTAAACTGGACTGAGGAGAGAGGTCTCGCCATTCAGTATGTGGAATTTCACTTAATCACCCTCTTTTAATACCTGACGCCCTCGAACTGGGCCAGGTGCCCATTAGTTCAGTTTTCCATAGTTCAGTGTTTCCAGAGAGTAAATCTGCGCTCTCCTGCCAAGATGGACCAGGGTGGCTTTTAGCTGTGTTATCCATGGAAATCTTACTGCTTTCATCCAGCGCTCTTGTTTTCAGCCTCAGCTGCCACCACTGCTCTCCATTATTGTCAGAGCTATTCGTTTCCCTGAACCTTTCTGAGAGGCTGTGATGTAAATTATCCAGCTTCTGGGCTTCTCCTGTCATTGGCTTTCTTGGATGCAGTTTTCCTCTTAGGCTAGTCTGTTAAGTTAGTTAGCAGTCATCCTGCTGGGTTTCCAGTTTCAAAATTTTTCTTCAGTTCTCTCCCATTTTTTTTTTTACTTTCTTGTTTTAAACGTTTTTTATTTTTAAAATTCTTTTTATTATGAGAGGCAGTATATTGCATGGGTTCTGGATGCCTAGACCCATGTATGACCTTGAGAAAGTTACTTAATCTCTTCCTGCCTTAGTTTCCTCATCTTAAAAAAATAGTAGTTGGAGTCCTTTTTAAGATTAAATGATTTTTTTTAGAGTAAATGATTTAAGACATGTAAAGCATGTAAAACCATAGCTGACCTAATAAATATTAGCCATTTTAGAGTGCTTTCAGGTAAAAAGATAAAGGTATGTGTTCACCTTATCATGTTTAACTGGGAGTCCAAAGAATGCACTTAAAGATTTGAATCACTAGGCAAATATTGTTTATTTTATCTAGTGAAGGGAGCAATGGGCAAAGACAATGTATCTGGTGTGCTACGTAAAATGTCTAGGTTTTTACATTATTTTATTACGTTATTTTATTTTATACCTTGGAAATTGTGGTTTCCAACTCTTTATATTATAGATGAAGAAAACTGAGACCCAGAGAAGAGAGTTAAGTGACTTTCCTTGAGACTAGAATCCAAACCTCAGGATTCCTAGTTTGGTCTTCTTTCCGTTAAGTCATATTTTTTTTTCTGAGGAACAGGGAATGCTGTGAGACTTGAAACTTTATTCTTAGTGATGACACTATCCTATACCTAATTTTCTTATAATTTGTGTGTCAAGTGTTTAGAAATGGATCAATAATCAGCTTTGATTTATGATACACTCTCTTCATTGGTCCATGTGTAGCCTACTTGTTTGTTTTCAGTAAAGTAATACATAAAAAAATTAAAGCACCCATATCATGTGCAGGACCTTGGAGGAAAATTTTAAGTGTATAGTTTCCATATATACATGGTACAAAAATAAACTCATATATTTAAAATTATTGTGGTGATATTATGAATGGGTGGTTTTATTTTATTTTATCTTAAATGTTTATTTATGTTTGAGATAGAGAGAGGAGGGGCAGAGAGAAGAAGACAGAGAGAGAGAGAGAGAGAGAGAGAGAGAGAGAGAATCCCAAGCAAGCTTTGTGCCACCAGCGCAGAGCCTGTTATGCAGGGCTCGAACTCACAAACTGTGAGATCATGCATGACCTGAGCCCAAACCAAGAGTTGGATGCTTAACCAACTGAGCCACCCAGGTGCCCCTGGATGGGTAATTTTAAAACTCTCCTGCTCATCACATCAAAATTTACCAGACTGGGATAGCAGTGGATCAGAAAACAAAATAAGAGAGAGGAACAGGAAAAGGACCAGAAATATGAGTACCTTGCATTTAGTCTTGGGACATATATGTCTCTAAAATTTGTTAGTCTTCTGCATACTGTGTAATAAAGTGGGTTGGTTTGTGCTACAGGTTTAAGAACCATTGGAGTCATCACCAAATTGGATCTTATGGATGAAGGAACAGATGCCAGGGATGTTCTGGAGAACAAGCTTCTGCCTCTTCGCAGGGGTAATGTACTGTGTCCTATACAGGATTTGCTTTGATGATGTAGCAGAGAAATGATTGGGAAACCAATGCAAAGCTTGGCTTTATGCCTTCACAGTTGTGAGGAATAATATATTCATGATTAGTTATACTTTTTATGGAGTGGCATAATGTTCCCAAGTGATATATTAAAAATGATCCAATAGGAGAACTATTTCTTAAAATAATAGGAATAGGAAAACAGGAAAAGGAAGGGTTTGAAGGGGGGTATAAATATTCATCATAGACTGCATAAATATATACTGTTCTAAGTGTGACTTATTTACTTGCCCACCATATGACAAAACTGCTAAGAGACACACTGTATTAAAATGTACAGAGCTTTTAAGGGCAAAAGACATTATTGTGTTAATGCTAAGAAATTATCATTAGCCACACGAACCAGCCTTTGTTAAATACTGGTGTCTCAAACTGAGTTCGTAAAGGGTTCAATTCTTCAGTCCTTAAAAATAATTTTGCCTGGCTTATTCAGCCTCTTCAAGAGCCTTGAAATCTTCCCAGAATAAACAACAAAAAGTATTCCAAACCCCATTGTATGTGTTGTGTTTCAGGTTACGTGGGGGTGGTAAACAGAAGCCAGAAGGACATAGATGGGAAGAAGGACATTAAGGCTGCCATGTTGGCGGAAAGGAAATTTTTCCTCTCACACCCAGCTTACAGACATATTGCTGATAGGATGGGGACCCCACACCTGCAGAAGGTCCTTAATCAGGTAAAAATGTTTTCTCAAGCAACAAGAACAATTATGAAATATGTAAGTCACTATTAGAATTCGTATTTCATTTTAATATTCATTTTTTTCCAAAATAAGACATTCAGCTTAAATGATATGAATTAAAAAATGAATGTAAATATTTAGTTCCACATTCCTACTGTTCTCAGTGAGTAGAATCTGCTTTAATGTTATTCAAATAATACTGCTCAAAGCAGAAGTATATACTTATTTAGGAACAGTAAACAAGGGTATACATCAGCACCCATTTTACTCACAATATGTAGTTATCTTAAGAAATTAAACTTGTATATTTCTGAAAGGTTGATTTGTTGGGATCTGGTTTCAAAATGTCAACATGTAATAGTTAGCTTAGATTTCCCTAAGTTAGAAATCCTTGTAAGCCCATTGATCTCCATTCATCTAAGAAGTTTTTCCAGATTAACCCCTTTCTCTGCACAGATAGACTTGGGTCCCCATCTTCCAACATTCCATGCACTTACATACTTCTTCCATAAAACCTCAGTACATTTACTTTTTACTTTTTTTTTTTTCCATATATTCTCCATCTCCTGGGGAAGTTAAGCATCATCCTTAGTGAGTGCAGGGCTTCCTCCCTGAGTTTTGATTACATTGACCAAATGGTGAGCAGCTGTTCTCACCAACAGAATTATAAGATATGCTTTAACTTTTATTTATGAGTTTTAACAGTCAATTAATCAAGTCATTATTGCATGTTCTGATTGTTTGCTCCTAGAAGGTGTCAGTAGAGACTAACACAATAGCAGGCTACTTGTGACATTGGACCTGAACCATTTAGGCAAAACAATTGAACAAGTTTTAGGAAAAAAAAAAACAAAACAGGCAGTGGTATACTTCTATTTTTTGTGACATAACATAGACTAATGTAAAATTTGTGCTTTTTACTTATGGGTAGATGAGTATTTAGAAGCCATGAGGTGGTGCTGTGCTTGTGTCATTTAACAAATATGAATGAATGTATTTTAGAGAAAGAACATTAGTTTGTCATGCAAAAACCCTAATAGTCCACAAATATATTTAGTATTGGTAAAACTGTCTTTAGATTATTACTTTCATGCCTGGATTTATCTATGAAAAACACAAATAAACTGAAAAAAATCTTAGAGAAAAATCATTAGGATGATTAGGAAGATAAGGTTGGAAATAAATTAGGTTGTGAATACTAGAAAAATAGAAAGAATACGATTGGCCATTTTGTTTTACAAATGACCCCTAAATTATGACATAATTGGATTCTGGATGACTGAAAACTGAATGAATTTTGTACTGAAGATCTCTCATTTCTTGGATAATCACCTTCTTTTTTACTGCTTCAGGGATCTTCAAACTGTTTGAAAATAGGATACTTTTATGGCTGATTCACTGTGTGCCCCAGTACCTTGGGCCCTGGGGAACAGTTTCTATGGTGAAAAACTGGAACAGAACATGACACTTTTGAGGAATTCAATGTCATTATGGCTGGAGGGCAGAGAATGAGGGAGTGAGTTATAAGAGATGAATTTGGAGAAGTAGGCAGAGGCTGGATCCTGTAATGTTTGTAGGCAAGTTAAAGATTTTTGTTCTTATCCTAAGAACAGTAGGGAGTCATTTAAGACATCTGAATAGGCAAATTACACACTTGTATTTGTGGATTAACAATGATCATGGAAGTTGCAGGTAGGAAGATCAAGACTAGACATGAGAAGTTAGGAGTCAAAATGAGAAATGATAGTAGCTTGGTCTTGGTTAGGGCCAGTGAAGATGAAAAAAACAGAATTGAGAAATGTTTAGGAAAATCAAGAACTTGGTGGTAGATTAGCTTTGGTGAGTGATAGAGAGATGAAGTCAAAGATAACCTCCAAGTTCCCAGGTTGTTATGATGTCTCCAAGATGGAGAGCTCTGAAAGGAAGATTAGGTGCTTGATTTCAGACATGCTGGGGTTGAGGTGTCATTGACACATCTAAGAGAAGTAAAGTCCATGGTCTAATACATATGCCTATAGCAAAAATAAAACGTCTGGTCTGTAGATAACACCTTGGTAGTCACAGGTGTTTGGATATTTATTAAAGCTATGGGTGGAATAAGGTTCCTTTAGGAAAGAACAGAGTGTGAACAAAGAAGATTAGGAATCAGATTTGAGGAATGTTGGTATTTACAGGTCTGGTGGAGGGAGATGACTTGGCAACGGAGATGGAGAAGGTACATCCATAAATGTTAGGATCTAGGGCCACAAAAGCCAAGGAAAGAAGTTTTTTAGGAATCTAAGAGTGGTCCACAGTGTTGCTTTGCTGTTGAGATATCTAAGAAGCAAAAAGTGGAAACCATGTGTTTTTATCATTTACCACTCACATGGCAGACAGGTGGCTACTGGTTTCTCGTGGTTACTGTTACTCTTAGACTTGGGGGTTTGTGATGTTGCTACTGGGAATGCAGTCCTCTACATTCTGCTTCAGAGCTATAACAATAGCATATGCTGGGTAATAACATACATCATACTGTGCGCAAAGGTATAATATAGTTACGAACTATCAACAATTAAATAAGTATAGTAACCTCAGATAAACATAAAAAATGATTAAGATGGTTTCTTCAGTCAGTCTGGGAATATTTATTCCCCTTACTTTTTTTTAATGTTTTTTTTTTTTGAGAGAAAAAGAGAGAGAGGCAAGGCAGAAAGAGAGGGAGACAGAGGGGCCAAAGCAGGCTCCTCGCAGAGAGCCCAAAGTGGGGCTCAAACTCACAAAATGTGAAATCATAACCTGAGCCGAAGTTGGACACCCAACTGACTGAGCCACCCAGGCTCCCCAATTCCTCTTACTTTTAATTTATTAGTCTTTTTCCTGCATTTCTGTGAAGTTGACATTCTCTTTTTCTTTTAATTCCAAGTTTATTAACTGATTCAAGAAGATTATCTTTTTTTCTTTTCTTTTAATTCAGATTTTTGCTTAACTGCATTGTAATAGAAAGAACATGAGGCAGAGAGCTAGCCAATCTGGGTTTATACCCCACATTTTTTTTTGAGAGAGAGAGAGAGTGAGCGAACGTGGGTGCACATGAGTGGGGGAAGGGGAGAGGAAAAGGAAGAGAGAATCATAAGCAGGCCCCACACCCAGCACAGAGCCCCATGTGGGGCTCAATCTCACGACCATGAGATAATGACCTGGGCCAAAATCTAAGAGTTAGATGCTTAACCGACTTAACCACCCAGGTGCCCTTTTTTCTTAATTAATTTTCTTTTTTCCTAATTAAGCTTTTTTCTTAGTTAATCATGTACTCATAGACAATCTCTCAGAGAATTTTTCACCCTGCTGAGCTGGAGGTGCCAGCAGATGACCTTCAGTGGCGAAACCAAGTGGATGGTTAGGTAGAGATAGCAGCAGCAGCAGCAGAGAGAGCTTTCCTTTGCTAGTCATGGAGCTTTAATATGAAAACCGCTAAAGGCAGAAGCCCCTGAACACCCACCACTGCACTGGCGCTAGAGGCAGGGCAAGAGGAAACACTGTCTGAGCTGCAGAGTTTAGAAGTTAACAACTGACAGGTACCTATGAGTTCCACCAGTATGGTCCTGAAAACATCCAGCAGCACCTAGAAGTCCCCAATTCCTTCATTTCTAACTAAATTCTAACTTAAGGTTCCATCTGATATATTAATTCATGCAAAAATGTTATCAGGCAGCCTCATTATTAACATTGTGTGCATTTTAACAAGGGTGTTTCCAGGCATAAAGAGGTAGCCCAAGTGAGTGACTCCAACTGAAGGCATTTTGAGCATGTCCTTAAGGCCATGGAGGAGAGAACTGGAGCTTCTTCTCATTATTTACCTACAGAGTTAGTCTCTTCTAAGTTTTGAATGATTAGGGAAACAGTAAAGGTCAATTTTTATCTCATGAGTTAATCTTTAATCTGTTATATCTGTACGATTTTGTTTTGTTTTATTTAGCAACTTACCAACCACATTCGAGATACCCTGCCGAACTTCAGGAACAAACTACAGGGACAGTTGCTCTCCATTGAACATGAAGTGGAAG
Source organism: Lynx canadensis (assembly GCF_007474595.2). Lineage (NCBI taxonomy): Eukaryota > Metazoa > Chordata > Mammalia > Carnivora > Felidae > Lynx > Lynx canadensis. Next base: position 14,146,543 of record NC_044319.2, read on the forward strand.
CCCATAAAAACTTCAAGCCCGAAGACCCCACCAGGAAGACCAAAGCGTTGTTGCAGTGAGTCACCTTTCCCTTCCCTTGTTCAGCATTTGAAACTAATTTCTTCAGTTTGCTTTTGCCTCAGTCTGTTTGTCATGCTATTTTCTAGGTGTAACAGAAGAAGCAAGTATATGACACTTGGTGCATGTTAGACAATGGGCCTTAGGTCTTTATGTGGTCTTGAAGAATAATTGTGGATCTTCCTCTCTTACTATAAATTTACCAATTATTCATCCCCATGTCCAATTTCATTGTACTTTTATAACTGGATTCCAAAAATGAGTAAAACCAATAATGATAACTCAGCAGTGTTTTTCCTCTTAGTCCTTAGAAGTGGACAAATGTCCTGTTGAAAATGTCATTTGTATTGTACAACTCTTTCTATTGATGTCACTCGTACTTATTATCTTTTTATTATTTTAGTCATTTCACGTGATTTATCCGTGTGCATTTTTCAGTGGAATGAGAACCAAGGCTTTAATAATAAAGTATGGACAATAAGGGCACATTTAGATTTCTTTTTCCTTTTCGGTTATGATTTTAATGTAGCTGTTTAAAAATACAAATGTGAAAACTGCCACGTATCTTTTTACTCCTTCATGGTCTTTCCATCTTACCCTTGGATTACTAGGTTTATCCCTGAGAGGTCTCAGGTGGTGCAGCAGAGTTGTTAGAGAATTGCCAGCTCCTGTGCCTTTTATCTTTATTCTCTTTTTTTGGCCCTTCCTAGCCTCACCTGCCTTTTTATTCCTGTGCTGCAACTTAGGTCAGGTTCCTCTCGACCAGAAGACTTCCTGCCCAGCTGATATTCTAGAACATCCTAAGTCCATTTACAAAGATAATGCTTGCCACCTCTTATGGCCCCCTTCTTCCTGTGCAGGCTTGATCAAGATACACCCCCCCTTCATTTGATGTTTAAAATTCATGACATAATTCCTGTCTTTGTAGAGATAGTTCTAAATGCTCAAATTATTTAAGTAAGATTTTAATGCAACATTCTATGTTTCCCTATTTAAAAATATTATAGGATCATACAGAGGAAAGAGTGGATTCAACTCTTTCCTAGTTTTTTTTTTTTTGTTTTTTTTTTTATTCCTGGCTTTGGTTAAGCTCCTATAAAAACTCTTCAAGTTACAGAGAAAAGAAAGCTATTTCTGTGTAAGCCGTAGGTCATTATCTTAACATCCACCTGAAACTATTCTCCTTACAAATGCTGGTCTTGCCTCTGACTCCATTGGACTCAGATTACAGACTTTTCTATATCTAGATTCTTCCCTTATAGGGAGCTAATCAGTTCCTTCCTCTCTCCCTTTCTCCTTTCATTCTCCCCTTTCTGCCTACCTCTCTTCTTGCTTTCCTCTCATCTCTTTGTGTTTCACTTGGTGTCTGGTTCTCTGATACCTACTGGAAAGACTTTTGACCTCAAGAAGAGGCCACAATAGAAAGAGGGAAACAGATCTATAAGCAACTGTGTTAAAATCTGATAAATGCCGTATTTCTGGTAAGTATAAAATGTTAAGGGAGCCCAGCTGAGGAAGCAGTTACAGGTGAGGAAGGTTGTGAGTTCACGGAGAACAAGATATTTAATGAGACACTGATGTATGGGAAGAGTTTGTCAGATGGAAGAGGAGGACCAGAGAATAGTGCGAACTCGGGTATGGTTTGTTGTAGTGGGCCAGGGGGCTGGAGTGTAGGGTATGAGGAAAGGAGTGGCCGGAGGTAAATTTTCTAAAATTTCCCAAGGTTTCAGTGCATGTGTCATGTCTATACCTTCTCAGGTGGTTAAAAATTAGCTTAACATTGGCAATGTTGGCATATGTGTAAACATAGCTACATCAAATTATATTCTGAATTTTGTGGCCTGAATAATTTGCAATTTTAATTTATCCAGGATTTCGTTAAAAGAGAATAAAAAGTACGAGTTTTAGATGGTTTGAATTTTTTCCTATGAAATTTTAAATTTGGAAGTAGTACTAGTATATCAAAATTAGTTTCTAAATTTAGTAATCACAAATATAAGTGGTTATTTTCTCCCTATATTTCTTTGTTTTTTACCAACCACCTTAATTCATTCCTTCATTGAAGTTATTGAGTACCTCTCATATTGAGAAGGGAGAGATCAATGAAATGCATGGTCCTTGCCCTTAGGAGAGAGACTGATAAGTGAACAGTGGTGATGTTCTCTGCTAAGCACTATGCTGAAAATAAGCTGAAGAAACAGAGGAGAGGCCCTTCGTCTGATGGCAGTGAGGAGGGGTGGTGGATAGGGTCATGGAAGTTTTCCTAAACACTGATGCTTGACCTGAGTCTTGAGGGACAGAAAAATAAGCCAGGCAAGGAAGCAAGCGGCAGAGAAAATGGTATTCTGAGCAGAAAGGAAAACAGGTGTAGAAGCACAGAGACGTGGTGCATGTAGGGAGCTGCCAATTGCTTCTTTATGATTGGCTTAGAGGTGAATGCGGACTAGTAGTGAGAGATGGAGCTCCAGGGCCAGACCACGGAGAATCTTGGGTGATGACTTCAGGAGTTTTACTTTTATTATTAAAATGTGGGGAATCCTTGAAAAACAAGGCTAGAGCTAGTTGTGGAGGGGATGGTGGTCACAAATTTGCATTGTTCTGGCTTCGAGAGGTCTGTGATCCTGGGGGCGGGGAAGAGAGTAGCTCACAGGGTAATGAGGGGGCTCAGCTGGAGCAGTTAGGACATTAGATGAGTGTGATTCATTTTGATTCTTCTATGCAGTTTTATTGTTTAACTTAGATTCTTATTTTAAGTATTTTTAAGTATTTTAAGTATACTTATTTTAAGTATTTTTAAATACCATTTTATGATTTCAGCTAATTGGACAGAATGCATCTAATGACATAGATATTTAAGATATATATTTTAATTATACACCTCAAATAAATTTTGATAGCATGTATTTCATATAGTTACATTTTTGAGTGCAGGGATCATTCTGCCAGTAGGTGCCACTAAGAACACTAGGAAAAGGACTCTAAGGGATAACCACAGCAAATTGGAATGAGAAATGCAAAGCCTTATAACTTTAACTTGAATTTATTTCTCTTTTACAATTATAGGATGGTTCAGCAATTTGCTGTGGACTTCGAGAAGAGAATTGAAGGGTCAGGGGATCAAGTAGATACGCTGGAGCTCTCAGGAGGGGCTAAAATTAACCGTATTTTCCATGAACGCTTTCCTTTTGAGATAGTAAAGGTTTGTACCAAATATTATTTTTTTTCCCTTTCACTTCATTTCGTTTCCATGTTCTATTCTATATAACTATTCGTAAAATGTTATGTGAGTGATATGGGACTAAGAGAGTTTTTTGAACAAAAATCTCCATACTCAGGTGATGAAATTTAGGAGAGAAGTATTTTCTTACTGATGGTTCTGATTGTATTTAATGGGATCTAGCAACATTTCAACGTATTTCAACAAGTACTAACTGAGTTCCTATGATATTTATTTGTTGTCTAATTAATTTAAAAATATTTGTTGAGCACCTATTCTGTGCCAAATTCTCGATGCCAGTGATCAAGACAGAGGCACTGTCTGGTGGGGAGTGGCAGAAAATTTTTACAGATAGGCAAGGTAAGAAAACATCAAGTGTTATTATGTAACATAATGTTAGAGGGGTTGGGTGAGCCACTTTTGATGGGATGTTTCAGGCAAGGTCTCTCTGAGTAGGGGACACTGAAAGCATGATCAGAATGGCATGAAGAGGTCAGCTGTAAGGATCTCGGGGAAGAGGGTCATTCAAGGCAAGCAGCCGAGGATGAGGCCCTAAAGCAAGCGTCTGTACAGTGGGTAAGGAATAGATGAAGCTCGGGCAGAGCTGAGGAAGGGGAGCGGGTATGCCATGGATTTAGAGGAAGGAAGCTCCCAGTTTACGTAGGGCCTTCCAGGTTGCAGTGAGGCATTTACATTTAACAGAAATTAGGGGAGAGTTTTAAGAAAAGGTGGACCCTATTTGGTTGATGATTTTGAAAGGAATGCTTTGCAGGCTGGATTGTAAAGGGGCAAGAGTTGATTCAGGGAGACAAGTAAGGTAAGTTCACCAGTACAGCCAGAGTGGGAGGAATCCACTTTCTGTGGGGCCTAACGTTTATACGGTTTTTTTTTTTTGGGGGGGGGATGTTGAAGAAGAAGAATACAAAATTATAAATACACAGGCACAGGGTCTTGGAAGGTGCTTCTGCAAGAGACAAGCCCTGAAACTTAATCTTCTTAGCTTCATAGTCAAAATGCTTCAGAAGAGAGGATAGAGAGAAGTGGATGGATTTGTGATTTTGGTGGTAGGGTCAGTAGGGCTTGGATTGATATGGGGGATGCAAGAAAGAGAAGATTCAGGATGACCCCTAAGGTTTTGGCTTGCACAACAGCAAATGTTAGTGCCCATCTGATGAGGGAAAATGAATAAAACCTGAGTTTGTGTAGAGGTATGAACCAAGAATTTTGTTTTGGATATGTTTAGTTTGGATTGCCCAATAGGCAGCTGAATAGTTTTAGAGACTATGCTCCTTGCTTCACATACAGAGGAGGGTGCTTATATCTTGGTGTGGGAGGGAAATGGGTAAATAGTTTCGTTAAAATGTGCTAAGTAAAGTGATAAACTTCAGTACAAGGTGCTATGGAAACACAGCCTACGGACCTGATCCCTGTGTGAGTGCATGACGGAGCCTGGCTTCTGAGCTGAGTTTAGAAGGATGAGCAACTAGTGAAGCAGGAGAAGGTTTGGGGCTGGAATTGTTCCAGACAGAAGGGAGGAACGGTAAAGGCTGAGCTGTGGGCCACAGGGTGTGGGTAGGGAACTAAAGCAATTTATCGTTCTGTGGTATAAAGTGTGAGGGGGGAAATGGATAGACAGGCTGGAGAAGCCAAATCTGAGAGGTAAAAGGCTGAACCAAATGTGCTCTGATATCCCTTTTAGGTCTAAGCTCCATGACACTTTGATCTTAATTCCAAGTAAATTTAAAGTACCTAAAGCTTCTGGGAAATTTTTATGCAGCAATCTGTCCTGCATTGGATTGGTAAAATATTATTAATTTCCTCTTGTAAAGAGGCCTTGAATGCAGGTGGTTAAAATGGCCAGGGAGAAAAGACAGCCATTGTTAATCTCAGCACAGCTGGACTGCTGTTGCATGTCAGGTGACACTTATTTATGCATTTGTGAATACATTTACTACATTCAGCAAAAGAATGAAGTATTGTATATTTCAAATGAATGGCCAGATTTATGTGCAGAAGGCATCTTTTATGCATAGTACTCCTATCTATAAGAGAGTTAAAATCCACTGCACTAAAACTCTCAGAAATCTCCAATGTTCTACGTTGCCTTGAACTTTATATAAACAGATGTTTTGACCATCTGGGTTTAGGTTAGGAAAGACATAGTATACATTTATTAATAACTAATTCAAGTTATCCTCATATTTTAATATTCAACAATATTATTATTCAAAGGAATTAAGTGTTTTAACTGTGGCTCATTTTGCTTCTGCAGATGGAGTTCAATGAGAAAGAATTACGAAGAGAAATAAGCTATGCAATCAAAAACATACATGGTATCAGGCAAGTAATTCACATTTCCCTTGTCTTCAGTTCAAGCTACTAAGAGAAAATTAATGTTTATAAATGGCTAGTGAAGTAGGCTTTTCATCATCTGAGCAGAGTAGAATACAGAGGTGGGAGTAAGAAATAAGACACTCTAGTTTGAGTTTCGTGCTAATTTCCTGTATTGTCATACTCACAAAAGAAGACTTTTCAGTTAAAAAAGCAGAAACGCTTTCTGCACTCACAGCATTGTGCTCTGCACAGGGATTTTACCAACGAGCAAGATCTTGTTCTCCAGAGCCTGGCATGTTGGGGAAGGAGGCCTGACATGCTCAGAAGTAATCGTCACGTACACAGAGACAGGACAGATACATTTCGGCTGGAGCTGTAGAGTAAGATTGGAAAAGATTAATGAAGAGTGGTGACTTTTGAGTGGAACCTTGCCTGTTTAGAGAACAAGAATGATTTCAACAGGCAACGGTGTGCTGTGTGTTTACACGTGCGTGTGTGTAAAACCTGAGAGTATGGAGATTGTCGAGGCAGGAGGATTAAAGAAATTACTGAAAGTGGGAGGAGTATTGTGAACAGAGGCATAGAGGTGGTAAAGCGCAGTGTGGAGTTATGGAGCAGAGGGCCTGCTTTTTGACTGGAGTCAGGGATGTAGACAGGAGCATGGTGGGATCTGAGGCTGGGAGTAGAGCTTGTACCTTGTGTGGAAGTTTCCCTTGTATGCAACGGGATTATTCTCATTTAGTTTCTTTAAAGAAACTCAAGACACACATTTCTTGAGTTCATGTACAGAAGGCTAAACAAAATTTAATGGCACATATAGTGTCCTGAATTTAAGGTATTGAACTTAGGATGCCTACTTCATAGATTATCTCCTGTGAAGCAGGTGTCCCCTGTCTATTGGCAGCTGTATCTCAGCTTCTGCCACAGGGTTGAGTTGAGACTATTTTGGGAACAGAGCCTGAGAGGGCAAAGCTTGACGCTGAGTGTACATGTAAAAGGAGTTATGACATTTGAATTATTTATCATTTTAAAATTCAGACATCTGCTCTAAAAGTTGCAAATAGGATAGGTAAATATGCATTCACAAAATAAAAGGGAGAAAACATTCTATAACCAAATCCAGTATTTTTCTGTTACTATCAACAGGATTTCTAAGTTCCCTATTAACTCTATTCTGTCTTTCTCAAATCTAGAATGCATTTGGTATGGAAACTATGTCTTACTCTTGAGCTGGGCAGAGCTGGTATCCGAAAATGTCAATCTGCTAGGTGCAGTGAAACCAAATCACATGTTTTGGGTCATGAAGTATTTTTATACTTACTTTACTGTAAAAGTAAGACATAGTACTTTTACTTGGCTTTTAAAACTCCTTACCAGGGGCGCCTGGGTGGCTCGGTTGGTTAAGTGTCCAGCTCTTGATTTCGGCTCAGGTCATCCATGATCTCACGGTAGTGAGACTGAGCCCTATGTTGGGCTCTGCGCTTTCAGCGTGGAGCCCACTTGGGACAGTGTCTGTCTGTCTGTCTCTCTCTTCCCCTCCCCTGTGTGCACGCATGTGCTCTGTCTCTCTCAAAATAAATAAAACGAAACAAAAACCCCCAAACTCCTTACCACATACATTTCTGTTGAATGTAACTGCAAAAGCTCAGTAATTCCGTTTTGAAAATTTCTGATTTACTTACATACCAAAAGGAGAGATTGTTATTATTCTGGAGTTAATTTGCCTATAGGATGATAAGAAGTACACAGTGTCCTGAGAATAAGACACACCGATGGCATGATTATTTAGCCTCTTAAATACACTTCATTTGACAAGTTTTGTTTCCAGTTGATTCTGTTAGACATTTGAATAGAAGCCATCTTTGTCCACTGCAGACCTGTGGGTCCTTCTTTGTTCTGCAAGCGCCGTGTGCTGATGGCGAGCAAGGGAAGAAGACAGCCCTTGTGGGGCACACAAAGATAAATGCATTAATGCCCTGCCTACCCGTGTAGTAATGGGACTGTGTGTGCTCAGACCACTGCAGTGCCAAATGGGATGCTGGGGTTCAGAGAAGGAAGGCCTTGTCAGTGGCAGGACTGGAGAAGGCAAGCTGTAGGAAGTGGTTACTTTTGATCTGGGCTTTGAAGCACAGGTGGGATTCGGGACAGGCTGAAATTGTGGGGAGGGTGAAATGAACATCACGGACGAAGGCAAAGACAGGAAACGTTGGTATGAATATGTTTGTGGAAAGGCAAATGGTTGGGTTTGGCTGGAACTTAGGGTGCATGAAAGGGTGGAGGCAAATAACTGCAATGGAAAATCAGGGTCAGACGGGGGAAATGTTTAATATTAGACCAAACGGTGTGGATTTTATTCTATGTCCAACGTGGAGAGATTTCAAATTACTGTATAATATGATCACTATAGTTAGAAATAGAGGCGAACATAGGGTGCTAAGTAAATGGTTAGGAGGGGCAGTATAAAGCTGCTGTAAGGGGAAGTGTTAAATTTCCCAAAAGAGGTACCACAGAACTGAGTGGTCAAGGAGGAGAAGTTAATCAAAGAAGAAGTGAGAAGAGCATGACAAAAGCATTGTTAGGACACCAATTTGAATTAATTCCAGCTAAGTGAAAAGATACTTGCTATTTTGGTTATCATTTGTTATTTTTGTAAGTTCATGATTTAGGCATTCTGTGTCCCAAAGTTAGTTCCACTTAACTGTCTTCCTTTTTCTCTAGCACCCCAGGACCTCAGACTGGGAACCACTGAGCTCACTATAATACAGCTCTCCTAGGAAGAATAGATTGCATAGTCAGGAACGCTACCATTTCAGCGTTCACAAAGTGAGGATTATTTTCTGCTCTCTGAAGGGCAAGAGAGGGTTGCTTTTGGAATACTTTAGGAATAGAAATGTAAATTTAGGACCATTTTTATTGTAGCAGTGCTTTTTATTGCTGTGAAACTGTGAGATGAGACAAATTACAGTCAAGTGTTAGTTAGAAGTCGTATTATTAGAGTCCATGAAAACATTTTGGAAACTGTTTTTAGGTAATGCTAGTCATCTATAGATTGGGATTTATTAAGGAATTGTAGTATTGAAAATGTTATTACAAATGATACTGTCTATAGAATAAATCACTATGTAACTTTCAAACTTGGGCATTACATGCTTGCTTTAGGTGGCATGCCAATTGAAACCTTTTTCAAAAAAGTACTGGATATTACTCAATTTAAAAAATCTAATGTGCTGCTTTATTCCTTACATTCAGGACGGGGTTGTTTACTCCAGACATGGCATTTGAAGCAATAGTCAAAAAACAAATTGTAAAGCTTAAAGGACCGTCCTTGAAGAGTGTAGATCTGGTAATACAAGAATTAATCAATACCGTCAAGAAGTGTACCAAAAAAGTAAGTTTGAATTATTTAACTTTCCAACAAGTAACTATTTGGTTTACCCATCTTTCCTATCCTGCTACGTGCCTCTCTTTTCCTGACCCTCACTTCGTTGTGTTTGTCCAAGAGGAAGGAATGTGAAAAGTACTGAGTGGGAATTGCTTTCATGATTGATTGGCAGAGATATTGTCTTCTATCACCCATGTCCGATAGGTTTGCCGAAGCCAGGAAGAGTATATTTAAGTCAGCTATTTTTTTCCTCGTTGTCTTAAGCAGGTAAACATCACTTTAGAATAATTAGGTGAATGCTCTAATTTTTCTTACCGTGTGTAGATGGGGATAATGCCAGAGAAGGGAATTATTGACATTGTGTATATCAATGAAAAAATTCTTCTAAATTGTAAATGAATACCACTTGAACCTGGACATTCTGGGAAGCAGCAATGTGGCGTAGTAGTTAAGACCTCAGGCTCTGAGGTCCAGGTGCCTAGATTCAGATCCTGGCTCTGCTATTTACTTTCTATGTGACCTTGAGTATCATACTTAATCCCTTATAGTCTTGTTAATTTATTTGTGAAATGAGGGTGATGATAATAATACTACCACCTCCATGAGAATTAAACAAGATGATGTCTCAAACCCATGGGGCACTTTGCACATTGATTAACCATAGCAAGTGCTCAGTAAATGGTAGCTAATCTATAAATGGCCATTTTAGTAGCATCCAATATTCTCTACCTTGTGATATTTATTGAATCTATGATGTAGAATGGTGAGGGAGACACTCTTCGCCAGGGGACTCCTCACTGAGGAACGTGGAGGAATTGTGCTGGATTTCTTCTATTTCATGACTTTCTGCATCACATTAAAAACAATCTTTCAATAATCTTTTACTGTTAAAAGTAGTAACAACAATAACAAAGCCTATTTACTACCTTTACTACCTTATTCTCCTTTTCTTCATGTCCAACCTTCTTGGGGAAAAAAGTAGTCTATGCTTGCTGTCTTTATTTTCTTATCTCCAGTTAATCCATAACCCTTTAAAATGTGGCTTCCATGCCACCACTCTATTGAGTAATTATGGCAAAGATCAACCAGAAGCCTGATTGCCAGATGTAATGCATACTCATTCCTGGTGCTGTATTCTACCCTCTTTTTGAAGCTGACACCCCATTCTCATGGGTTCTCTTCATCTTTCTCATGATCCCTCCTCCATCTCCTTCAGGAGTTTATCCACTTTCCCTGCCTCTGAACACTAGAGTCACACAGAGCTTGCTCCTGGCTTTCTTCTCTTTGCACTGTCCTTTCTCCCTGCCAGATCATATCTCCCATAGCTCACCTACCACTTAAAATGTTGATCCTCAAATCTATAGCTTCAGCTCAAGCCTCTTTACTGAAACCATCTACTCCACAGTCTGCTGCCATTACACTCTTCTTACTTATGTCCCCGCAGATATTTTTTTAAACTAAATTACTCCAGAGGACTCCTAACTGGTTTTTCCACCTCCAGTCTGGGCTCCATCAAATTCATCCTCCCCACTGCTGTGAAAGTAGCCCTTCTAAAATGCATCTATTTTGCCCATTCCCTCAAAATTATGCAATGGCTCCTTATATCTTGAGAATAAAGTTCAAATCATTTATGGTTGTTTTTAGTTTCACATCTGATCTCTGAATCCTTCTTTAGCTATATCCGGTGTCACTTTGTGCTTGCTTCTGCCATTCTAAGTGATTTGCACCATTTTCACAGATTTTTCATGCCTTTACCATTTGCACATGTGATTCCCTTTGTTTTGAATGTCTCCTTTTCCTCTTGTCTTCACCTTCCATCCCCTCTTATTTTTTATGATCCAGCTCAATCATCATCATTTTCCTAAAAAATCTTGTACGGCCTCTGTGAATCCTCCCCTGATCTCCATCCTTGCTCCCTTTTCAGTGCTTCACTTGACACCCTATGTTTACTTTTATCAGAGCATTTATGATATGGGATTGTAGCTGTTTATAATTTATTTGTTTGGGTAAATAACCTAAATAACCTATAATCTCCTCCTGTTGGTTCTAAACTCCTTTTAAAAAAGAGCTATTTCGGTGCCTGGGTGGCTCAGTTGGTTAGGTGTGCAACTCTTGGTTTCAGCTCAGGTCATGATCTCATGGTTCCTGAGTTGAAGCCCCATGTAGGACTCAACACCACTGATGTGGAGCCTGCTTGGGATAGTCATTCTCTCTCTCTCTCTCTCTCTCTCCCCCCCCACTCCCTCCTTCCCTCCTTCCCTTTCTCTCTGCGCCTCCCCTGCTCTCTCTCTCTCTCTCAAAATAAATAAATGTAAAAAAATAATAATAAAAAAGAGCTATGTCTTATCTTCTTATTCTTGGTATCTAACGTAATGACTAACCCTACAGAAGAGACACTCTATAAATACTTTATAAATTAAGAATTGAGATATTCTAGGGGCACCTGGGTGGCTCAGTCAGTAAGCAAGTTGATTTTGGCTCAGGTCATGATCTCATGGTCGTGAGATCAAGCCCTTGCATTGGGCTCTGCACTGACACTGTGGAGCCTGCTTGGGATTTTCTCTCTCTCTCTCTCTCTCTCTCTCTCTCTCTCTCTCTCTCTCTCTCTCTCTCTCCCCCTCCCTCCCTCCCTGCCCCTCTCCCAATTGCACATGTGCACTCTGTCTCTCAAAACAAATAAACTTACAAAAAATTTTAGATATTCTAAAGTTATCCTGATGCTAAAGAAATCTGTACTTTAAAAGAATATTTTAGTTATGACTTCTATTTTTATTTTTTTTTAACTTTTTGTGTTTATTTTTGAGAGAGAGAGAGAGAGAGAGAGAGAGAGAGCGCGAGCGAGCACAAACAGGGGAAGGACAAAGGGAGAGGGAGACACAGAATCCGAGGCAGCCTCCAGGCTCTGAGCTATCAGCACAGAACCTGACACGGGGTGCGAACCCACAAACCACGAGATCATGACCTGAGCTGAAGTCATCCGTCTTCAGCCACCAACTGAGCCACCCAGGCCCCCCTAGTCATTCCTTTTTAAATGATAAAATTTGAGCAGGTTTTCTTTTCCTTATTTCTCATTTTGATGTTCTTGACTTTTGCCCTTGTTATGTCTACTTTCAAGTTCTTTTACAAGCAAAATAATCTTGATTAAAGTTGAGGATACCTGGCTTTATTACTTGACCCCTTTGAATATGAGCCATAGATAATGTGATTATATTATTTATCATCCAACATAGGACTCTTTTGAGATTGAAAGGGGGAGCTATTAATACTTTCACTGGAATAGTAGGAGTAAAGCAAGACTTCTCCAGGCCATCTGAAAGGCATAGTTACTCTAGCTGTATTGTGAATGTATATATTCACATGTATTCTTAAAACAGTATTTTCATTTACAACGTTTCTCATGTTGAATATCTTATGTGTAAAATACTTAATTTTCTTCTTAAGCCACATAAATAAACATCAGTGGAAAACATGGGATTTATGTGTGTTCAAGTAACAAAACACAAAGCTAGACTTCTAACCTGGGGAAATGCAGTCTTCTCGTGTATTTTCTCACTGTTGTCTCTGGGCCACTGGAGGACAAGACAAGAACATTAGAGCTTTATGAGTGTTTGGCTTCACTCCAGAGACGTGTCAATTTCAGAATTTTTCTTGTGGGTATTAGCTCTCAGCTGCTTTTCTTTACCCCCAGTTCTCCAGTGCACCATTGCAGGGTCCTGAGTTTCTTTCAGGAAGCACTGAGAGGAACATCTTGTTTTTTTAGCCACAGTTTAGCAACTGTGCCATTTATTGGCCTCTTGGGAAACCACATTCTTGGATTGGCATCATACCAATTAATTGATTTTTTTTTTTTACCCCGTTCAGAAAAAGGAAAAAAAAAAAAGAAAAAAAAAGAAAAGCTTTGCAAGGAAATAGAAAAGATGCATTAGTTGGCTGTTAGAAATATAAGGAAAATTTTTTCATTAAAAAGTGCTATTAGAAGAAATGCTGAATTTTGTGGCATGTTAGGTGACTCAATATCTTGCTTTGAGTACACATAACTAATCAGGTGAATCTAAAGTCCTTAGCATGGCTTTCAAGGCCTACATGATCTTACTCCTTTTCACCTCTAAGCTCCTCCCACTTTCCCCTCCCTTGGTCCATTCCAGCTACACTGGTCTCCTCGTTTCTTCAACATGTCAAGGGGATATGATGGCAGGGCCTTTGTACTTCTCATTCTCAGTGTTGGAAATGCTCTGCCTCAAGATACTTGTGCAGATCACCCCCGGCTTCCTTTCAAGTCTCTCCTCAAATGCCATTTAATCAGTCTTTCTCAGATTCTCCTATCTACAGTTGTACATGCCTTCCTTCAAAACGGAGACATACACACACATACACGTAAGTCTTCATCTACATACCAAACTTCATTTTTCTTTGTGGCACGTATGACCACGTGAATTATACTATGTATATCTTTTGTTTTTCTTGTTGTTGGACAATAAAGGGACTTTGAGAATATAAGCTCCATGGGAGTAGGGATTTGGTTTATTCAGCACTCTATTCACCATCTTAAAACAGCCAGATTTTCAATAATAATTATTGAATGAATAATTGAAAGAATAAGTGAATCATGTCTTATTGATGTGGCAGATAATGATGAGTTTGACTGAAGTAGCCACTTGATTACCTTCCATGAAAGTCTATAGGTTGAAGGAGGATAGCTGCAAAGCGTCACGCTCAGATAGGGCTCTTTTAGGTCTGGATAGATCTGCTGTGGTTTTCTGTGAACAAAAAGACTCACTTTTCACCTTCTCTGCCAGTTGGCTGTCAGTCTAACAAACTGCTATGTTCTGCATATAATAGATGCCTCACATAACTCATGTTTCAAATCAGGCTGATTATTAAAGTTTGAACCTCTCATTGGGTATTGTAGAGAATTCAGGCCTGGGACTTGGCTTTTAAAGAATAGGAATTTCACCTTTTTGTTATTGTTACTTGTTTTTAACCCCACCCCCACCTATTTTATTGAGGCATAATGGACATATTTTGTTAGTTCCCAGTATATAACATAATGATTCAATATTGTATACACTGTGAAATGATCACCTCATTGGGTCTAGTCAACAGCCATCACCACACATAGTATTAAAAAGTTTTTTCTTGTGATGAGAACTTTAAAGATCTATTCTCTTAGCAATTTGCGAATATGCATACAGTATTATTAACTATAGTCACCATGCTGTACATTACATCCCCAGGATTTATTTATTTTTTAATGATAAGTTTGTACCTTTTGAACACTCTCACCCATTTTGCCCGCTCCTTGCTCCTGGCAACCACCAATCTGTTCTCAGTATCTATGAGCTTGGTTGTTATTATTGCTTTTTAGATTCTACAAGATTCCATGAGTGTGATCATGCAGATTCTGTATGACTTATTTTGCTTAGCCCCTGCCCTCAAGGTCCATCTAACTTGTCACAAATGATAGGATTTCTCTCTTTTGAATGGCTGAATAATATTCCAGGAATTTCACCTTTTCATCTCATAATTCGCTAAAGAATTTATGATCTTTATAATTAATTCTTAATTTATAATTTGCCCTGGCTTCTGCTTTTCCCCTTGATTTTTCTGTTTTTCCCTTTTCTTTTTACTTTAGAGAGAGAGAGAGAAAGAGCATGAGTGGGGGAGAAGGGCAGAGGGAGAGAGAGAGAGAATCTTAAATGGGCTCCATGTTCAGCACAGAGCGTGACCTGGGGCTCGATCCCATGACCCGGGATCATGACCTGAGCCGAAATCAAGAGTCAGATGCTCAAGTGAGTGAGCCACCCAGGCACCCTGATTTTTCTTTTTAAGCTGTTCATTAATACGTCTACCAGAGATAAACTTGGAAAGAAAGGAAATCTGATTATCTTCAGGTGTTGTTTGGGGACAGTGTCAGCCCCACCCTGGGCTCCTGTTTGGGTGTGCTCTGAATTACTTCGTGAGGCTCTCTCTTCTGATTATCTTTCAGCCTTATTTCACTCAAGGTTGGACTTTTGTTTTTATTCTTCAGCATTTGCTAACATTGATGTTCTCATTTCTCTGCTTAGATGAAATGTTATGGTGAGAACATACCAGTATAACTTATATATTCTTCTATCACATATGCACCAATTGTAGAAAGTATCTGAGGTGTAGAGATTTGGGATTTGCCCACTTGGAGGAGGAGGGCCAGCAGCATTTCTTTTTCTCTGACCACTTTACCCAAGGCCACCTCAATGGGACCTGGCTCCCTTCCCCTTCTAACAACTTTACTTAGGTCTTCTAAGACTTCCCATGTGCCACTTCTAAAATACAGAACACTTGATAAAAAAATTTTCCCATTTACACTTGTGCAATCTCTTGACCTCTGTACTAGAATTGTTTCTCACCTTTGCAGATGTTACTGCTTCTGTTTTACCTTTTGTCATAATAAATGTCTTATTTCATAATAATAAATAAATACTTTCTCCTTTCCTGAATGAATCCAGTGTTATGCTATAAACAAATAAAGGATTTCTAGGGACTTGGGGGCAGGTTTTAATTCACAGAAATGGAATAAAATTATTATATGCTTTCATAAGCAGTAAAATCATTACTGTTACTCAGTGGCCAACATTGGAAGGTTTATAGCTTTTGTATCAAAACAGAGTCCATACCTTTAGGTTAGCCAAACCAATCAACTCAAGTCATGTGCATTAAAAAAAAATTGATCTGGTCTTTAGTTTATTTTCTCCGTTTGTGTTTGGTATGGAACTATGAACAGATGGTTACCTAATAACCTGAGTCTTTGCTTAAGGCAGCAAACTAGTTACTCTTGATGGTGTAGAAATCTTGCCTCATCCTGTGTCTGTTCCAAGAGAAACCTAATAGCATGGCTCTCATGGTCTGATTAATCAATTGTTAGTAAATTTTATAAGTGTGTAACTTTTATTGCATAGAAAGGCCATTCAAGTAATATTTTTTCCTTTAGGGGAAAAATGTGGTCCATGCTTAAAAGCAAATTTTATATTGAAATGCCACCAAAATAATTAAATGCTGCATAAGTAACACTTAAAATATTGAATTTTATTAAAACATGTTTTGTATTAAAAAATATATGATGCTATTTTCTCTCAGACCATAACTAAAATTTTCTCTCAGAATTACTTCATATATACTGCATTGTTTCCACATTGGATATTCCTTATTACTTAAGATTATTCAGTGTAATTTTAACAATAAGCTGTTTAGGGGCACCTGGGTGACTCAGTGGGTTGAGCGTCCAACGTCGGCTCAGGTCATGATCTCGCAGTGTGTGGGTTTGAGCCCCACGTTGAGCTCTGTGCTGACAGCTCGGAGCCTGGAGCCTGCTTCAGATTCTATGTCTCCCTCTCTGTCTGCCCCTCCCCTGTTCAAACTCTGTCTCTTTCTCTCTCTCTCTCTCTCAAAAATAAATAAACATTTAAAAATAACAAAACAGTAAGCTGTTTAGAAATAATTTGTCATTTGATTAATGTCCTGCTCTGTCTGGAAGTTTCATTGTTTTGATTTTAAGCATCAGATCCTCTGAGGTCTTCTCTGAGCAGGTTTAGCCATTTATTTTTCATGTGTTTTCTCTTGATTTTTATAAAATATTTCTCTCTGGTGTGACAATATATCTTTGTAGTCAACCTGCCACTCCAGACTGTTTTTAACATCAGGTAGTTTGACAAAAACTGAGTGTCGAGCTGGCTTATGGCAGTTGCCCAATGAATCTTTGTTAAATGAATGACTGATGTGAAATAAATTCAGGAATATAAAATTAATATAATCAATAGCAAAGCTTTAATTCCTTGATTCTGTATTAATCAATTTCTAGAATATTTAAGTAGTTAATAGGGGAGTAAATGCATAAAAATGGTATCCTCTAAATCAATATTATTTTGGCATACATAATTACAACTTTGATGATTTGACAAAGTAAATATAGTCTTATAAATGCAAGCTTTCAATTTGGCATTCAGAGCAAAAGAGATAGGAAATTATAATGGTTAATATGGTTGAGGAAACATTGTGCCTTAAATAAGAGACCTAGAAGAGAGGTGAGGAACTGAACTGGGCAATCAGAGTGAAGTATTTTTTAAAACAAAGAAAAGGTTATGCAAACTGAGCAGGAACTGCCATTGAATGAGCTAATGAAATGAGTGGCAGAAAGCCTGATCAGAAATCAGAAATGATTCAGAATATGAGTGGGACTTTTTTTTTTAACTTCTTCCTCCATATATTATGAGAAGAATTGGGACTGGAGTATTATATTTGAGAGCCAGCAATTCAAGCCAACATTTTGATTTTTATACTCCTACAGTCTTTCCAGATCAACCAGCTAGATAGAAACCATACCAGCTTCATTACTGCCTTCCAGCCATGTCTAGGTCCTACACTGCTTAGTGTCTCCTTCAATATTTCTCCTCCTTTGCCTCCATGGGGGCGGTTCTTACAGTGTGTTCTCTTTCCCTTTTCTTCCACTTAGAAATTAGGCTCATTTACTTCCAGTTGTCTCAGTTGTAGGTACCAAATTATGGCTCTGGTGGGCTCCTTTCCTGGTGAAGTTAAGCCCATGGGTAGTAAGTTTGGAAAGATCAGGAGATACACACACATAAAAAATCAATCCTCCCCACAAGGCCAGTAGTGGGAGGGTTCTTAGATGTTTCTGCTTCTTGGAGTACTCTTGTCATTTTGGCCTTTCTCAAGACTTTAATGATGGCTGCATACTAGCTTGGGAACCTTCAGCTATCAAGTATTTTGTTTCTGAAAAAAAAAATTTATAGTGCCATTCCTTGGTGTTTTAAAAATAACCTTCTGCTGTCATCCATTTTCTAAATGCTGTTAGAGGCTTGACTTTCCTTCTCAGTAGACCACTATTCCTTGTGTTGTCGCTTTTCTGCAGGAGGACAATTCTATATTTGTGCAGCTGTTGTCAAAAAGCAAAGGTGTGCCGTTAGCTTGGGATGCTCTGAGTGCAGAGGAGAAACAGTTGCTCTGGTGGCCTAGGACAGGCTAGTGGTGACTGTCACATATACCACCGGGTTTGCACTAGTGAAGAAGAACGACTGGTGTTGATCAGCTATCTCTTCTCTGCTTAAAACTTTTTACAGGATTCACAAAAAATAACTTACAATATTCTCAGAGTATAAAAGGGCTGCTGGGATAATAGACTTTTCCTGGGGAATGTCTCCAAAACTTGAAGTGGAAGTTTCATTTGTGCCTTCAATTATTCATGAAATAATCCCCCAAATGAGCCATACATCTCAGGATTCAGCTAAGGATTTCAAAAAGGGAGTAATGGTTTGGTGATCTCCTGAAGAGACACTGGGCTGTGAATTTTGAAAGTAACGAGGCAGCCAGGTCTCTATGCTTTCATTATGATGCTATGCTCTATGGTCACTGTAGAAAAATTTGGAGAAGGTAGAGATGTAGATAGAAAAAAATGGAAATTATGCATAACCCATGATTCCAAGAGATTATTCCTATTAACATTTTGTAGTATTTCTATAGACCTTTTTCTGTGTGTGGACAGTAGACTTGCAGCCTTAGAGGTTGAATATTTATGTATGATTTGTGATTATGATGGTTCCATGAAGAATTACAGTTTGTTGTTTAGCTAAGACACTAATGTGCATCATGCATGCTATAAAGTTGCTGTGTACAGTGACCTTGTTTGACCATGGGGCAGCTATATTTCAGGGAGGTTTAGTTCCAACTGCTTAAAAATTAGGAGACATGTTAGGTGCTACAATATTACCCAAGAATTTTGAGATTTGTAAGATCTTGGATTGTATCCTTGAAGGATATCAAGGGTATATGGTGGCCTATGACTACGTGTATATGTGTGTATGCTTATGTGTAATCACATTTATATATATGTGGTCTGATTTTCTTCACTTACTGTCATAAACACTTTACCATGTTTTTAGATATTATTTAGAAATTAGATAGAATGAAAAAATTAGGTAATGGATATTATTTGAACAGGTAATTATATCCCATTAGTGGATCTACCTTATTTAATATCATTACATATTTAGGTGGTTTAAATAGTTTTATTTGTTTATCTTATTGTTGCTATCCCAAGCAATGCTGTGATGAATGTCCTTATTATTTTATCTCAGAATCCTGTGAAATAATTAGGTTGACAGATAAACAGAGGGTTTTAAGATTTTTTTTGATACATATTGCCAAATTGCTTTCCAGAAAGATTATTCTCATTGTCGCTTTTTCAGCAAGTTTAAACTGCTAGTTTCAGTATACCTTCATCTAGACTAAGTCTCATAAAAATAATTAGAACCATTTGACAACATGAGAGTTATTATCTTTCTTTGCATTACTTGGATCATTTATGCAGTTTAATATTTTTCTTTTGCTATTGATCATTAAATTTCTTTTTTAATAAAATCATGTCCTTTGCCTATTTTGTGGGATATTATTATTATTTTCAGGTGCTTTAAATGATCATTGAATTAGCATTTGCCTGTCATAAGCCATGAATTTGCACACTTTTCTCCATTCTATTTCTGCTATCCCAGTACACGTCACCAGCATTTCTCATCTAAATTGCTTCAGGAGACAAAATTCATTGCAGGTCTGCAAGGATCCTTCTGATCTGACCTCTGTTTACCTTTCTACTTTCACCATAAGACCATCCTCCTCACTCTCTGCTCTGATCTTTCTTTACTTCTTTTACCATTCATTGTCCCTGTCCCGCATTGCCTTCACACTGTTCTGGGGCGTGGAAAGCTTCATTTCCCCCACAACTGTTCTACACAACTTTACCCAAGTCCTTCTGGATTAGGCCTCTTTGAATATTCTCGTAGAATCCCATTCTTCTTCTTTCTTACATTGAAAACAACTATGATTAATTCATTCCTTTTTGCAAATTAAATTTTTGACAATTACCTGCATAATTTAGATGGGATAAGTGATTGAAATGTATTATTTCTATAGTTTTGCCAAAAAGTATGTACATGCAAACATATCTGTTAGGGAAGAATTAAAAAAATTATGTCAGGGTGCCTGGTGACTCAATCAGTTGAGTGTCCAACTCTTGATTTCAGCTCAGGTCATGATCTCACAGTTGGTGAGATCAAGCCCCCTGTCATCGGACTCTGCTCTGAAAGCGTGCAGCCTGCTTGGGATTCTCTCTCTCCCTCTCTCTCTGCCCCTTCCCACTCAAGTGCACACGCACATGTGTACTCTCTCTCTCTCTCAGGATAAATAAATTAAAACTTAAAAAAATTGACCTCTGTGGTTCATGGAATAAATCATTCTCAAAGAGTAGTGGACAGGACAATGGGCTCTGGAGTCCCAAGGGCTTGGGTTGGAATTCTAGGCCCACCAATTCTGAGCTGTTTACTTTTGGGCAAGTTGCTTAACTTCTCTATGCTTCATTTTCATCCTCTATATAATGGAATTAATAATAAAATCTATCTTTTATGATTGTTGTGGATTTTGAATGAGATAACTCATGAGGTGTTAAGCACACAGCCTAGAACATGGTAAGTACTCTCTAAATGTGAGTCATTGTTCTCTTTTTCATCCTCATTTCTATCTTCTTTATCTTTGAACTTTATTAAGTGCCAACTCTGTAGAGCATAATACTAGATGGTATTTGGATTTCTGTTTTTGTTTTTGCAGGGAATTTCTCTACTGGTTTTGAAGTGTTTCCTATCAGATAATGTAGTTATTTTGATTATTGTTTGTGGAGCCCTTTCTGTCACTCTGCCATTCTTCTTTAGGATATTTTACTTTCGCTTCTAGATTTGCAATATGTACCTTCTATAAGATAACATATCTTTGCTTCTTTTTTTGCAGTATAACTTTTTGTGTATTAACTCAGATGTTTCTCTTAACAGCTGGCAAACTTCCCCAGACTCTGCGAGGAAACAGAAAGGATTGTTGCCAACCATATTCGCGAGCGAGAAGGGAAGACAAAGGACCAGGTGAGGGGAGGCTTCCTTGTTGAGCAGGGTCTTTGTCAGAAGTGGAAGTTCTCCAAGGCTGTCTGGTGGTCTCCAACAGTTGGCCTTTCTCTGAATGGCAAGAAAGAACAAAACCACATATGTTTATTTTTACTTATTTATGAATTTTATACATGTGTTGCTATACTAACATCTTGTGTATGTTGAGAATATAAACGAGTGTAAAAGCTTTGAAGGATGACGTTTAGAAAACAGTAATAGGAATTACTTTTACTCTCGGTGCCCCATGGATTGTCATGTGCACCCCTGGCATGTATACACTCCACTCTGAAAGCCAATAATCCAGAAACATTCCACATGTTTTCTTTAAGCAGAGGTTCTTAGCTTTTAATGGGCCGACAGATAGGTATCAGGATATTCATAAATTCCTAAAATGTCATGAAGAATGTCAGTTTTTTCCCCCTAGGTGAATGGAGAAAGCTATTCATCAACTTATCCATGGAACCTGTGATTAGATACTTAAGTATCTAACTGTTTAAACAGTTTGTTTGTCTTATTGCTGCTATCCCAAGCAATTTTGTGATGAATGTCTTTATTATTTAATCTCAGAATCCTGTGAAATAATTAGGTTGACAGATATACAGAGGGTTTTAAGATTTTTTTTTGATACATATTGCCAGATTGCTTTCCAGAAAGATTATTCTCATTGTCACTTCTTCAACAAGTTTAAACTGTGCTAGTTTCAGTATACCTTCATCTACATTCATTTTCATAAAAATAATTAGAGAAAAAAATGTTTAAGAACAGTTCTTTTAGGGCACCTGGGCGGCTCAGTCAGTTAAGCATCTGACTTCGGCTCAGGTCATGACATGGGTTCGAGCCCCACGTTGGGCTCTGTGCTGACAGCTCAGAGCCTGGAGCCTGCCTCCGATTCTGTCTCCCTCTGTCTGTCTCTCTCTCTCTGCCCCTCTCCCGCTCTCACTGTGTGTGTATCTCTCTCTCTCTCTCAAAAATAAACATTGAAAAAAAACAGCTCTTTTAAACATTTCTATTTAGTGAATATATATATATATGGCTTGTAAGGAGTGACCTTAAAATTATCTTCTAATCCTATTTAGCTCTTTTAATTCAAAAGGTTATTTTATGCGAAGGTAATTCATTAGAAAAAGCTAAGGACTGTGTGTAAATAGTAAAAGCTTCTTAAATTTAGGTGGATTTTATTCTTAGTTATTTACAAAAATGTTATAATGGGAAGCATGAAGGTTTTCAAATGCTCTTCAATTCCAGGACACAGCTGTGACAGCATGTAGAGGACACTGGACTCAGGCCATGTGTTCTCTACAAAATAACAGCATGTTCTTGTGGAAATCACTTCTCAGGACTGTTGTTTTCTCATGTACAGCTTTGGGATGTTGGTCTATGTCATCTCAGAAGTCTCTCTAAGTTAGAATTCCAAGATTTTGTGCCTCTTAGAATTCCAAGATTTTGGAAAGGCGGAGAGGGAAAGCCAGGGAAAAAGGAGAAGGCAAAATAGAAGAGAGAGATAAACCACAGGGAGAGAGACACAGGCAAACTGCCACAGAGGGTGCGTGTAGGGGTGGGGTGGGGTGGGGTGGGGTGGGGAGGGTGGAAGGAGAAAGTGAAGAGACAGGATGGAGGCCCAGTAGGTTGGGATATTTGTGACTCAGTAAAACTTGACTATCAGCTTGAGCTGTGGGATTCATTGCTACTACTTTTTATCGTTGTGCTTTGAGAGTCAATTAACCATTATTCATAGTTTTCCCTTGTTTTCCAGCTTCCACACCCTTGGATAGCTACAGTAGCCAAAAAGAGGAGAAAATAGGCTTTCTGACTTAGTGGAGATAAACAATCAATGTTAACTCATGAGCCAGTGAAATCAAGCCTGGGGCCAGATATAAAATCCTGACACCAGAAGTTCCCCCACACATCTAATGTCATGGCTGCAGTTGGACCAAGAAAACTGAAGTTCTAGTATCAACTGTACTCCTGACCTTAAGTCAATAAGATAACAATTTTAATTTAGTGTCCATATTTTATAAAATTCAAAGGATAATATTATCCTACTTAACTCTTAGGGATCCTATGTAAAAACAATATTGAAGTAGTACAATTATTATCTTAATTACCTTTGTTTTCCTATCTAAGCAGTTGTTAGCTTCATGTTTCCTGTTTCAGAGTTTTGCTTTACTGAAACAATGTAATCAAACTTAGCACTGTTGTTAAGATTGTGGGCTTCAGGTTCAGACTGCCTGAGTCCAAATTCCACCTCTGCCATTATTTTCTGTGCAAATAATAAGGTGCTTGACATCATATACTTCAGTTTCCTCATCTTAAAGTGAGATAATAATGGTAGTTAACTCATAGGAATTTTATGAGGATGAAATTAAGCATCCAAATGCAGTTCTGAGTTCTTCATTAGTTTTAGTTGTTTTCATTGTTTTTCCTACAGAGCTGTGGTACCTAGTATCTGTGAGAAAGAATTGCGTTTTTCTGATTTTAAGAGAAATTGTCTTTCACCTGCAACTCTGATGTAGTGATCACTTCATTCCCCAAGTGGGAGATAAGGGATGGAGCAGGCGTCTCTACTAAGTGGCCATCTCAGGTGTCCTAGTCTGACAGTTCATCAGCCAACCACTTGAAGAAGCTGGTGCTTGGCACCTACAGTACGACCTGTGCGGTGAAAACATTCATGTTCTTGGACATGTGAAGGTAGCAGTTTGCATAGATCTCAGGTTTGAGTTCCGAACTCCGTGCTGCTTTGGGTTGTATGATGCTTCCAAAGTAGCTGGCCAGAGAGTGACCCATTTTCCCAGGCCTTTGTACCAGAAATGCTTTGAGGTATTCTTGTAGTTATTTTTTAGTTAAAAAAAATTTTTTAATTTTAATTTTTTTTTTTTTTATTCTTATAGAGAGAGAGAGAGGGAGGGAGGTGGAAGAGGGGCAGAGAGAGAGGGAGACACAGAATCCGAAACAGGCTCCAGGCTCTGAGTTGTCAGCACAGAGCCCAGTGCAGGGCTCAAACCCACAAGCGGTTGAGATCATGACCTGAGTCAAAGTCAGTTGCTAAACTGACTGAGCCACCCAGGAGCCCCAGGTTTTAAAAGTTTTTAAGAAATTATTACTGACCTCTGCTCTGGAAGCCTTGTGGGGGGTGGGGGGAATTCTTCAATATTAAACATATAGACAACCATAAATCTGTGAGCTTTTTTCTAAGACATAGGTTTTTTAAAATGTGTGCCTGCTATCATTCCAGGTGCTTCCACACATGTAATTGCATGTTAAAGGGACTGACTTTGTGGGTGATTATTGCTAGCAGGGGTAGCTTTACTTTTTCTTTAACTAAATATTCAATAACTGTGGGTAAAAAGGCAGTGAGAAACTCTGAGAAAGTGAAAAAATGAGAAAAAAATGTACTATTTTCCTTTTCATCCCCCACATGCGACCTGGCTCTTTTCCTAGGATGAACACAGACTCCCAGTTTCCAGGAATATGAATGAGAGCAGCCATAGTTTTTATTTTTTTTCCCACTTTTTTCCTATACTGCAGTCCAAGTTAATGTGCATGAACGGCCAAGATATTCGTGACAACCTTTGGCAATGCTGAGAATTATGTAGATATTTTGCTCTTTATGGTGGCAACAATTTATTTGTGCTTAAACATTATGGTTTATTGATGCAAACTCCTGGCCAAATGGATTTGGGAGTATAACATTTAACAGAATCTGGCTTTATTGTCGGGAGAATAGAGGCAATACCACAGACAAAGTAATAATGATGACCCCTCCTAACTCTAGAGTTTTGTTCATTAGGACAAGAAATGAAACTGTATCTGAGGATACGAAACTTTTTCATAAAAGTATGACGTTACTGACCTAATAGTGCCTGTACCGTGACTTTATATTTGGTAGTAAGGATGGATTTGGGTGATGCATTAATTTTTTTTGGCCAGGTCCCCTTGGGATTCACAGCAAGACGACCAGCTGAGATTAGCCATAAAAGCAAACCCTCAGAGCCCATAGCATTGGGTAGTGACAGAGAGACAACAGTAAGCGGCCATTTACTGATTATGTGGTAATAAATTGCTCCCTTTAAAGCAAAGTCTTATTCAAGGCTGGTAGACAGTTATCAATTTATAGCCACAAATATTTACTGGGCACCTACTACGTGTATCATGCTACGTTCTGGGGATAAGAGGTGAACAAGACAAATATAACTCCTGCTTCCATGGAGCTTACTTACAGTCTTTTTAAAAAATGTTTATTTATTTTGAGAAAGAGAGCAGGGGAGGGGCAGAGAGAGAGGCAGAGAGAGAATCCTAAACAGGCCCCACTCCCAACGTGGAGCCTGACGCAGGGCTCAGTTCCATGACTGCGAGATCATGAGCTCAGCCGATATCAAGAGTCGGACACTGAAACAGCTGAGCCACCCGGGCACCCTGAGCTTACTTACAGTCTTGCGAGGAAGCAAAACATCAAACAAAATATACACAAAGAATTAATTACATTTGTGGTATATACCACAAATAAAAAGTATAAGGTGCAATATACATACAAAATATAATACAATATATAGTCTATATGACAGTATTAGCATGATCTAACCTGGTTTGGGGTGAGCGTATAGGGTGAGGATCTGGTAAGCCTTTCCTGAGGAAGTACCCTCTGGGGAACATTACATAGACCTGGTCAGTGAACTGTTATCCTGAGGGCTCTGATGCATTCAAATTCATCTCCATTGAAGGGAGGCAGCATGAACATGATCATCATGTTTATCAAAAGTTCGTTCAACAAAGTCAAGGTGCAGAGCTCTGGAGGTATGTAGGCAGGGTTTCTGGATTTTTTTTTTTTCTTCCTATTAACAAGCATTCTAGAGGGGCGCCTGGGTGGCACAGTCGATTAAGCGTCCGACTTCAGCCAGGTCACGATCTCGCGGTCCGGGAGTTCGAGCCCCGCGTCAGGCTCTGGGCTGATGGCTCGGAGCCTGGAGCCTGTTTCCGATTCTGTGTCTCCCTCTCTCTCTGCCCCTCCCCCGTTCATGCTCTGTCTCTCTCTGTCCCAAAAATAAATAAACGTTGGAAAAAAAAAAAAACAAAAAAACAAAACAAGCATTCTAGAAAGAGAAGGGACACACAGTTGGGAGAACAAAAGGAAACTTAGGAAGGGGAACTCAGTTTTGAGTATCTCTGGGATAAAACTCTCTCACAGTGTCTGGTTGGTTGCTCTACCCTCTCTTATCTCCTATTGAAGAATATTTTCTACAGAGGGACTTTCCAAACCTCTGACTTAAAGTTTCTAAGTATCTCATGATTAGAACATTTTCATGTTTCATGTTTATGGGAACATGCATTCAGTTCATTCCTTGACAAATCTTGATTGAATGTCCATGAAGTTCAAGGCACTGGGGATAGAGCATGGATACAGCAGATGGGGTCTGTATACTGAATAAGTAAAAACTTACTATGTCAGCTAGCGGTAGTGCTACAAAGGAAAATAAGGCGGTATAATAAGGTACAAACAGAGTGCTGGTTTATTTATTTTTAATTTTTTTAAATGTTTATTTATTTTTGAGAGAGACAGAAGAAGCATGAGCAGGGGAGCTGGAGAAAGAGGGAGACACAGAATCTGGAGCAGGCTCCAGGCTCTGAGCTGCCAACACAGAGCCCGACATGGGGCTTGAACTCATCAACTGCAAAATCATCACCTGAGCCCAAGTCAGGCCGACTGAGCCACCCAGGCGCCCCCAGAGTGCTAGTTTAGATAGTAGGGAGGATCCCTCTAATGAAGTGATCTTTTAGCAGAGACCTGACTGAAGTTTTGCTTTGATAACCAGGCCTGTTGATCTTGAGGAAGTTTTCTATTTATTTGTATATTGTCTTTTTGAATTGGTTGATGAGATGTTACTCCTGCTTGCCTAGAAGGAGCTTAAAGAGGTAGAAGAGAAGAGGAAAAACAAGAGATAATATTGTTATTTCATGGCTAATATATAGTGCCTACAGGAACAGGAAGCTCTGAGCAGCCCGTCATTGGTACACATGTATCCTTATTTTGAACATTATGCCTACATTTTAGAGGACTAGAATAATCCTGCATTCTGTGTTAAATTAGCAGAGTCCATGCCTATAAACTATAAACATGTTGTCTTCATGTGGGACTCAGACTTTTCATGTAGACTTTTAATTTCTGAATTTAGAGTAAAAATTGTGAGTCTAATGAAAAAAAATTAATGCAACTTCTCATTTTAACTGAAGCATCCTTTTAAGAATTAAATAAAGAGGGGCGCCTGGGTGGCGCAGTCGGTTAAGCGTCCGACTTCAGCCAGGTCACGATCTCGCGGTCCGTGAGTTCGAGCCCCGCGTCAGGCTCTGGGCGGATGGCTCGGAGCCTGGAGCCTGTTTCGATTCTGTGTCTCCCTCTCTCTCTGCCCCTCCCCCGTTCATGCTCTGTCTCTCTCTGTCCCAAAAATAAATAAAAACGTTGAAAAAAAAATTAAAAAAAAAAAGAATTAAATAAAGATAAATAATTTGTAGGCAATTACTCAGTTTTGTGTTTGAGAATATTTACGATCAGTTTTCACTGAAGGGTTTCTCTTTAACTTATAGGTACTGCTACTGATTGACATCCAAGTCTCTTACATCAACACCAACCACGAAGATTTCATTGGATTTGCAAAGTACGTAAAACAGTTGATTGCCACATGCTTTCCTCCTGATGGTTTGTCTAGAATACACATTGTGAGTTTCCTACTACAACCATATCTCTTTTTGAGAGCACATTCTGTGTCAGTATTAACTCTGAGTCAACCACGTAGGAGGTCTGAGCCTCATGGCCATGAGGCCATGTTTTCTCGATAAAGTAGTTGGCTCCTTCATTGTGCAGCATGTGAAGTCATATGTGTCTTAGATATTCATTGTTTTTGGATGGTGATCTGCAGTTTGTACTTGAACTCTCATAGATAAGCAGTAACAGATGCACATTTAAAATATGTTTGGGAACACTTTCTCACATAAATTTGAAACATCAAATGCAATTCACAGGATACAAGCTATTTTATCATCTCTAATTCAGAATACAGAGGCCTATTTTTTTTTAAACTCTCCTTTGTAAACTTAGATGGAATCTTTTTAGATGAACATTCTCTTTTCTACAAACTGTGTACACTATATAAACTTGTCTATATATTGCTATTCTATCATACATGTATTCTATTATATTCTAATATTCTATTGCTGTTTTCACAGATACTGTCATGTAGATATCCTTTGTTATTCAGGGTTGGTTATTCATCATGTGACATTTTCTTTTTTAAACTTTTTTTTTCTCAACGTTTATTTATTTTGGGGACAGAGAGAGACAGAGCATGAACAGGGGAGGGGCAGAGAGAGAGGGAGACACAGAATTGGAAACAGGCTCCAGGCTCCGAGCCATCAGCCCAGAGCCTGACGCGGGGCTCGAACTCCCGGACCGCGAGATCGTGACCTGGCTGAAGTCGGACGCTTAACCGACTGCGCCACCCAGGCGCCCCTTGTGTGTGACATTTTCAAGACCCTGAATTCACCATTTTTCCT
Source organism: Lynx canadensis (assembly GCF_007474595.2). NCBI lineage: Eukaryota > Metazoa > Chordata > Mammalia > Carnivora > Felidae > Lynx > Lynx canadensis. The sequence continues at coordinate 14,175,047 of NC_044319.2, forward strand.
GCCCTTTAGTGGAACAAGTTTTTCTTTGCTTTTAAGGAATTTTGATTCTAACTCTAAAATATATTTGGGGCATGTACAGGGTTCCAACTTCAGGTACATAAAACGTCTATTTTATATAAAATATAAGGCAAAGGGGCCTATGTACTGTTACTTGAACCATATATTTAAGAATAAGGACAAATAAGAAATACAACACAGCAGAATGTAAAACAAATTTATTTAATTACACTGACTTAGAAGCAACGCTATGTAGATTATGTGATGTAAACTAAACATTGGCCTGAGGAATAATTTATAGACATGTTTTAGGGAGCAAAGGCCAAATTATCCAACAGACAATTGTCTCATTCTAAACTTGGCTGTCCTTGTGATGGCTTAACCAAGGGTTTATGTATATTTTGCATCCATTGTGTGGTAGATTAGTTTTTCTCAACTATTTTCTGTCCGTGACCTGTGTGTAAAGTTGTTAGAACACAGTGATTAATATGTTCCTTTGGTCAGTTGTCTTTTTAGCCACACTACCAACTCCAGCTTCGAGATAGGTATTTTCTCCACAGGCGCTTCACACAGACCTGTTTCCTTCCCTTTTAACCCCTGTGGCTGTCACCATATGTACTGCTCAATTCCTTCTGTGAAATCACTGGTGGGAAGAAATCGAGACTCTGATACGCTTCTCTATCCCTGGACTTGGAGGGGGAACCTGAGAATTTCTGCCCGGTTTCCAGCATAGTCTGTGAACTCCATGTGGCCTGTGCCAAGCTCTACACTAGTTGCTAGGAGCAAAATATATAAGAAAAAGAAAAATAATTTTTTTTTTGTTTTTAGGAGCTTGCCCAATAATTGAAAAGTAGAGAGAAACACATGTAAAAAGTTATGCTGACACATTCTCCACTTACTTCACTTGCTTCTTTGAGGAATCAAAAAGAACAGCAAACCCTTGAGTCATTTGAAATAATGAGAATGCTGCCTTTAATATTGATTTTTATTGGTTACAAATGCCAGTTAGGTTCTTATGAAAATGTAGCAGATGTAGATGTAAACTTGACACCATAACTTAAAAGTGAAAAGGATGTTGCAATGCTGCCCTGTTGTGGTACCTGATTTAAGGAGGAAACGTAAAAAAAATCATAATGAGTTTGGAAGGATTCACGTTTTTTTGAACAAGTTTTGTAATCAGTACTATGATTTAAATTTCACCCCTATAGTCTTCTGGAACCATTTCCCCCTAGATTACTCTTTTATTTATTTTTAAAGATAAATGGTCCAGTGTTTATTTTCTCCAGTAAATTTCAGTATTTTCTACCTCAGAAGCTGTTCAAATACAGTATTATATGGACTGGATTTTCAAAGGCATGTAGTTTTACAAATGTAAATACTGTCAAATTCAGCCTTTTGATGCAGTCTCTCTGTAATCCAGGTGACTGCCCCACTTTTCCAGCAGTGACATAGACTATGAACATTTATGATGGAGAAAAAAGAAGCATTGTTCAAACTGCTTTAGAAACCTAGCAACTTTGCACATTTTTCATCTAATTTAAACTACACATCTAAACTTTCTTTTAAGGGACTGATCTGGGTATCAACAGTCTGGATATTTTTCCCAGGGTTTGTCACTGGTGAGCTTTGGGTTTTGGCAAGTCGTTTAGCCTTTCTGTATCTCAGTTTACTGCTCTATCAAATGGAGTAATAAGTAATCCCTGTCTTGTGTACCTTTGAGGGTTGTTGGAAGATCAGATTATTGAAGTTATATGAAAGTGCTTTTGAAAACTGTGGTGTAGCCTGTAAAAGTGAGAGTTACACACACACACACACACACACACACACACACACACAGAGTGAGGGAGGAGAGCAAGAGAGAGAGAGAGATACACAGAGGAATTTGATTACTAGTTGTACCATTTTACTTTATTATGAAATTTATGATGCCTGGAGTATGATTGCTACTGGAATTTTTTTTAGTTGCTGATATTGTCTCCAAATGAGACTCAGAGGTAAATGTTCTTTCCATTTGTATGCTGAGCTGGAGTTTATTTCAGTGTGACATGGGATAATTATGAATATGAAGAAATGTTCATTTCAAAATCACTTAAGAGGTTGTGGTATTTTTTTGTACTTTTAAAAATTAAAAAAGTATGGTTGTAGCTATAAATTTTAAAGTTGGCAGGAATGCTGTTTCCATCAAAGAAGAAAAGTCAAGCCATATTTGAAGACAATTATGTAAGTATTTTTAAGTTACAAAGATAGAAAATTAAGGTCTGGAGTTGAGGAAAAATAAGCATTTATTTCATGAGATTTTTAGAGAGTTGCCAAAAGAGGGGGGCACCTCTCAGATTTATAGGATGGTGATAGACATAGCATTTTACACACACACACATATACTTTTTTTCAACTGGGATGACTGTTGTTCTAAAAATTAAAAAAAAACCAAATTGTTAAAACTAGATTAACAGAATATTAGTTCTCAGAGTAGCATTCAGAACATCTCAAACTTCTCCCTTCTGCTATAGACCTTATTCTGCTCTGCTGAATGTGTGGAACTTTTTTTTCATCTCCCAGCTATTTGTTAAACGTGGACCGTAAAATATGTACCATGTGTAATGTGTCCAAGTAAGCACTGCTGTAGGCTTGCTTTGGAATTTCCTGATTTCTGAAAGCTTGATCTTTCAACTGTAATATAGTTTCTGAACCTAAAAGTCCTATATTTCAGGAGAAAATGTCAACTTTCCTCATGACTTAAAGATTTTAACTTATCATTCTTCTCTGTTGGAAAAAAAACCAACCCTACATTCTGTTTTTTTTTTTTTTTACACAATACTAGTTCTTGTTATTTAAGAAAGCAAAAGCTAGTCCAGTTGTTCTTTTATTCACTTCTTCTCATTTTCTGTTATCCTGCTATATTTGAGTAGAAAAGCAAACGTGTTAGCAGAATGCCTTGGGAAGTGAACTTTCACGTTCTTGTGTTCTTCTTCGTTTGTTCTATGGGCACAATTTGCCTTTCTGAGTTACTGAGACTTATGAAGTTCAGTGGTTTAAGAGAAAAATGGGCTCCAGATACAGACCGTTAGAGTAATATCTCTATGCCACCAGCAGCAGCCCAAGGTTTGTTTTTCAATCTGCTGGGTGGGTAGATCTCAACACCTGTTTTTTCATGGTTGAAATGATATAGTGTGCAGATTTCAGTTCTTGTTACATGAGTACCATGAAAATTCTGTTGGTTGTAATATTCATTTTATCTCTTTCTTGATCCTCTGGAATGTCTCTGTTGCCATTTTCCTGAAGGTGGTATATGGGAACCTTGGCATCAAATTCCAGAGCAATCTGGGTTTTTCCTTTTTTGTTCTTTTTTTCCCCTCCAACACATAACTGCATTCTATCATAATAGGGTTTCTAGTTCCTATTCTTACATGAGAATGTTCTCTCGCTTGTGGAATCAAAATTTAGGTATTGTAGCAAGATTGTTCTTTTGATTCTTATGCAAATTCAGGAATTGCTTGCTTACTGGGACTAGTACCAGGTAGAAATACAGGGTTGAACAACTCATAAGGGCATCATTAGTATCACCAATTCAAATAAGTTATGAATTCTGTTTCAAGGACCATTTTAAAAATAAGCAGACTTCAACTTTGCTCTTTCATTCTCAAATCTGTTATGTTGAACTTTATCTTCATCCTTAAAATGGATCTTAAGAGGGGCGCCTGGGTGGCGCAGTCGGTTAAGTGTCCGACTTCAGCCAGGTCATGATCTCGCGGTCCGTGAGTTCGAGCCCCGCGTCAGGCTCTGGGCTGATGGCTCGGAGCCTGGAGCCTGTTTCCGATTCTGTGTCTCCCTCTCTCTCTGCCCCTCCCCCATTCATGCTCTGTCTCTCTCTGTCCCAAAAATAAATAAACGTTGAAAAAAAATTAAAAAAAAAATGGATCTTAAGAAGTGAGTCATCCTTCTTTGATAAGCCCCCAGGTTCTGGAGGGTGTTCTTGCATAATATTTAGCTTGTGATGACTTCACTAAATACCCTGCAGGGGGAATTGACATCATGTAGTTTTCTTCTCCTTTTGGCTTCAATCTGATTGGATGGAGCCAGGCTGGCATGTGATAAGCTGCACTCTTGGGACTCTCAGCAAGTGTTCATAATCTTCTTGGGATAATGTAAAAGAACATTCTGAAAGAGCTTCTTAACTCCAGAGTGATGTTGTCCAATAGAACTTTCTGAACGGGTGGAAATACTTTATAATCTGTGCTGTCCAATACAGTAGCCACCAGGCACGTGTATCTATTGCATAGCTTAAATGTGGCTCACAAAACAGAAGAAATAAAACAAAATGAAAATTAAATTAAATTTTAATTAATTAAAGTTTTGATTTATATAGCCACATTTGGCTACCAGCAACTGTATTGGATAGTATAGTCCTAGAGTATGGTGAATCCAACTGATTGCTCTGAGTCCTTCATCAGTGAGCCATACTTTTTTGGTGGTGGGTTGGTGGTGGTACAGTGGTAGCTACTGGAAGAGAAGAAGGAGATAACTTTGTTAGCTGCTGCTAAGCAAATCCGAAGTTTTAGGAGTATGCAGTCAACTCTTTGAATGCTCTGTCACCAGAGTGTAAAGGATGGGCCTTTCCCTTAAACTGCTTTAGTCCATATGTTGCCATTTTACTAGTATTTTTTCTATCATCATTACTACTAAAGTTTCATCTAATTCCAAGTCTCCTCTACAATCTAAGCATAGTGGTGCAGGGAGAGGCATACCCTAACATTTGCCATGGAATCTGTGTCTCTGAGGGACTCCATTTCCTTGATTCACTTGAACCCTCTATGGATTGACTTAGAGTCAATCTTTGACTGCGACTCCCCTTTTTTCTTTCTCACTTCTTTTTCACTTTTCAGCCTACTGCAGTCCTGTTTCTACCACACTACTCTACTGAGACTGCTTTTGGCTGAGACAAACAGTTAATCCAATAGAAAATTCTGAGTCATTTTACACCTTAACCATTTCTTGTTGAGGTCTGTCCCTTTGCTTCAGTACCCCTCCACTGGCTCCTGGTTTCCCTTTCTGTTCTAGCCACTCCTTCTCAGTTTTATTTTGGAGCTCTTTATCCTCTGATCATGGCTTAAAAACTGTTTTTTTTTTATCACTATTTTTTAATAGATCTTCTTTTCTCACTGCACCATCCCTGACCGATACCTCCCACTACAATGGTTTCATTTACCACCTTTTTCTGATGATTCTAAATCTAGAACTGTGTTCCAGAGCTTTTTCCTGGACTGTGTACCATATTCTACTACATACTAGGCATCTTTACTTGTATAGCCTATGGAAACCTCAACCAAATATTCCTAAATTAAACTCATCATGTGATCTTAGAATTTACTCCTCCTCCATTGTTCTTTCTCTCTGTGGATGGTACCTCCCAGTTGTTCAAACCAGAAACCTGAGCATCTCTCTACTCCTTCTTCTCATCTTTGTTTCCCACCATCTTTACCAAGTCCATTTGATTCTGCCTCTGTAATAGCTTTTGAATTTGTCTATTTCTTCCTGTCATCATCACTAATGTACTAAAGTTAGCCTTCTCTTGCCTGGGTTACTACAACAGTCTCCCTGCCTCTCGTCTTGTTCATTATCATTCTTTCTGGGTCGCCCTGTTATTTTCAGAATAGAGTCTAAATTCATTAGTTTGGTTTCCAAGGTCCTGTAGAATCTATCTTCTGATTACCTCTTGAGCCTATTCTATTGTCACTATTTCTCTCTATCCTATTCCCTAGCTCTGTGCTCTAGCCAGACTGACCACTGTGTACTGTACTCTTGCTGCAGCACATGTCTGTGGCACACTTTGTCAAATTATTTAAATTCCCTGTTGCAGAAAACCATTAATAATCTAGTTAAAAATAACCTTGGTATCAAACTATGATTTCATAAATATTTCATAAGAAACCACTCTAAACACTGGGCTAGGTAATGTCAGTGGTGAGAGAGGTAAAGATACTAAGATCTATGCAACACACCATCAGCCATCAAGGAGCATAAGTTGTTGGAGGGGAGTTAGAGACCTTCCTATAATGAAGTCCTGTTTATATAATTCAGGCACAGACCAAGAGCTTTCGGAGTTCCTGGGGAAGAAAGATAACTGGAACCTTCTAAGAAGGCATAATCCAGAAATGGTACCTGATTGACTTTGAAGGTTGGGCAGGACTCCAGCAGTCAGAGGGAGGGGGTTGAAGCGGGCTGTTTCCTGTCTTCCTTGCTTAAGAGTCAATACTACCCATTTCAGGGAGGTAATTTTTACTAAATCACTGCTTTGATCATGCCATTTGCTGGCTCTGAAACTTTGAATATTTTTGCTGCCTCTAAGGTAGTGGCCAAATTCTTCATAATTGGCCTCAACATACAGTTATTGTACTAGATGGCTTTTAAGGTCATTTTACAAACCTGAGTCTATGATTATATAATTCCACCATAATAGTTTTACTTTCCACAACTTCCCTACATGCCTCATTTTTCTACCTCCTGGCTTTGCTAATACTACTCCATTCTCTTGGAATGCATTTGGTTGTCTTCCTTTATTACAGCTTAACCTCTTTTCAAGTTTTCTGTGAAAATCTTAAGTCACATTAGACCAAAATAATCTTTCTTTTCTTTGAACATTTGGAGCAATTACTATGCATAGGACTTATTTGGAAAATGGTCACACGCCCCCTTGGCACTCTCTTTTATTATTTGAATCTTTTATTGTATGTGTATGTGTATAGAAATGAATATGCAGAATAAATTTTGAGCTAAAAGGTAATATGGGTTTTTTTCTTTCAGTGAATTTCATTGTACTCTTATTTTTACAAAAAAATTTTTTTTCGAAATACAGATATATTTATTTATAAATATTAGGTACACAGTTTATAAAAGACTCAAAATCCTCTCTAGGACACAAAACTATTATAGAACAAAGATAGGTGCTATTGTACAAACGGAATGAGTGAACATAAGACTATGTGATTCTTAAGCACATTTATATTACACACAGTTTTAAAACTAACATATCTTTGAAGCTGTAGAATTGGTAGGCGATGTATTTAAGAATTAGTTCAGAGACTTATAAAACAATTTTATTGGTGATACTTATGTGTGGGGAGAAGAAACTGTTTATCGCATATAACTATCACGTTTCAAGGGACATGACTTAACAGGAAAGTTTTTATAAGAAACTATTATTTTAGAAATTCTACCTACATTAGAATAACATTATATATTCCTGCTCTAATTCCAACTATATCAAGTGAAATGATAAAATTTAAAATTGTAGCATTTTAGATAGTCAAGTTACAAAAGGAACTAAAGAAAGAAACTCAGATTGAAAGTTTCAAATACCCACTGAGTTCGACACCTTTTCTTTCTTAGTACAAAGTATCTGCTCTTAGACATGGGGTATTCAGTTAATTACCCTTCCTGGTGACCTCAGCTACAATAAAAAAGAAAGAAGCCAACAGAGACCACAGACTCAATAGCACTGATGGAAAGCGATAGTGAAGAGCCAAAGCACAACAGACCACAGCAGTCTGGGTAACAACAACTGGGTGGAAAAGCAAGCTAAATCTTCCATGTCTTCACATTTGAAGGGAGTCACTCTACACATTACAATTACTGACTTTTCGACTGATCTATAGAATCAAGGAAAGGCAATGAAAAGTCAGCATTCTGTTTAAAGGCTGGCATGTATATTATACATTTCAAGAACAAGCCTATGCAAATATATCAATTTTATCTAGAACACCTTTTCTGATGATGCAGCATTACTGTACTTATATTTAATGACTAAAAATTTATCTCTAACTTAAGACGATTAAAAGTGAACAAGTCAACATTATGATGAAACCTGTTTATAGCCAAGGAATATAGTAAACTACTTGACAAATTTACCATCTTAGAAACTCCCTCTGCTAAGATCGAAAAGGTAGGATTAGCTCTCTGCTGCCCAGAAGGCAATACCTGCTATAAGGTATTGAACATCAGTAAGAGAGCTTACTGCCATGAATACTTAGGTACTTGGCCCACTCCTAAGAGACACACAAAGCCACAACAAGCAAACAAAATACCCCAGGAACAATAAAAACCCCATTTCTCATCATCACTTTATTTCTCTTCTGCTGTTCCAGGCTCTGAGAACATCGGGCATAGTGCTGAATTGGGACGGCATACGAAAGCATCGGTTTCACCTCCCAACTCTGTTAATTGTTCCAATGAAGACACACAAGGATAATGGTCTTTTAACATATCTGGCAATTTAGAAGTCTTCTCTTGAATACGTCGAGAATGTCTCACTGGTGTTAGAAACTTTAGCTCTTTAAATGTAGAATCTGTATTGTCAAACTGTATCTTCTTTTTTACACTTTGTAGGTATGGTGTAGTAGACACATTATATTTAATTAAGCAACTCCCCCTGGTTTCTGTACTGGGGGTTTTAACATCATTGGTTGAATCGTTTATTTTGTCATCTTGCTCTTTCTCATCATCCTGGAATACCACATTTCTAGTTTTCTTTTCCATTTCTGGTTTTCCTGACTCTAGATTAACCCCTCTATCTTCGGTGCTGACTTCATGGATGTATTCCTTGGTTGCACAAACCTCCTCAACATTTTCTCCATATTTAACTTTTTCTTGACTCTTCATTGTCAGAATATCTGCTCTGGTATGTCGCATCTCTTCAATAGGCTGAGCGCCCGCCAGAATGGCTTTCTCATAGATTGTGATAATGTTTTCAATAGGACTTGTGAATGGTTCAATACGTGCAAGGCATATCCAATATTTAACAAGCTTTTTGGCATCCGGAATATTTTTAATCAGGTCATTCAGTATGACCAATATTTCTTCTTTTGGGCATCCCTCACTAATCAGGTTTAGGCATTCAGAAAATGTCTTGTTCACTTTTTCGGTAAATAATCTTTGTTCATCTTCTTCTACCATGGTAGTCCAAAAGGACCCAACTGGGTTTTCGTGTTGCCCTTCAGGCTCCGGCTGGGTAACTCCTGAGCTAGGAGGCCTTTTCAGGACTTTCCTTTTGCCAGCTTTCTACTCACTCAGACGAGCTTTTCTCTCTTCTGCTGTTTCTTTGGGCTGAGCTGATCTATCAATAGTTGCTTTTGCTATTGTATGCCTGCGAGGGTCAACGTTTTTCGACTTTTCTATCAGTTTGGTGTTAGAAGATGAAACAGGCCTGGCTACGATTTCAGACTTCACGCTTCTTGTTAGTGTCTTCTTTCTTTCTATATCCTGAGAACCGGTTTTGGCACTAGATGAAACTGTGTTTAATTGCACTAACTCTTTCTCGCGAGGTCCTTTCCGAATCGTAACATTGGCCGAGCTTCTACCGATGCCTGGTCTCACAGCGTCCTGAGCATTGTCGCGGTGACTTCTAATAGGAGGTCGCAGAAGCTGTCTGTTCTGAATTGTAGTGCTCACAAGTTTAGTGGTAGTCGTCACGTTAGAGGCTCTATCGCTTTTCGCTGTCACACTGCTGCTGTTTGTGCGCAGAGGCTCTGTAGCTTTAGGGACTGTAGTCGAAAGTTTCTTTATTGCTGCAGAACTCTCATCTCTGATTTGTAGAGGCTTTCTAAATGAATTAATCTTAGACTGAACAATTTGGCCATGGTAAGATCCACGCACAAGCTTCTTGGACATGTTAGCATCTTGCTTTGGCTTTTCTGTCATTATTTGTTTCTTTTTATTGTTGTTTTTAAGATGAAACACTTGGCTTAATATCATGTGTTGACCTGGAGGGTCACCTTTAATTGGTACCAACTGCCCAGTTTGATTATTATCCTCAGAATTAGGTGTATCAATTGCTATAGTTGAATTGGTTAGTTCATTAGAAGGCCTTAAAGGAATACAATTTTTTTCCATTGTTATATTATTTTTGCTCCCGGGAGGTCTACTGACATTTTCTTTACCAGCCATTTTTCTTTTAAATTTCAGAACTTTTGTCTCTTCATGGACCTGGCCCTCAGAGGTCATCACTTTCTGGTCTCTACTGGATATGTGATTTTCCTCCTTGTATGCAAAAAACGTTTTTCTTTTTAACATATGTTCCTTGAGTTTCTGTCTTCTTTGTTCTCTGAACTCGGGGCTGGGCCCTCTGGCTCGGGGGCAGTTGTAGCTCCCGGGGCACTGCTGGGGTGCTCATGGCTGCTGCGGGCGGAGGACGCGTCTCGGCCCTGACAGTCCCGCACTGCTCAAGCCAAGGCAGCGGCAAACTCTTTTACAAAAATTTAAACCTCTTATTATACCATTTTAAAATCATTAGGTCTTAGAAAATTAAACTGAATAAACCTAATGTGTATGTTTGGCAAAACCTTCCACAATGACTTGTGTGTAATAGAAATTTATATAATTAACAACAAACACACACACAGAGTAAGAAGATATAAGGTAATTAATATCCTACATTTGGAACAGAAGCTCTTTTTTTTAGCTTTCTTTTACATCTTCATATATTTATTCTTTTTTTAAAATTAGATTCTAGTTAACACAGTGCAATATTGGTTTTAGGAGTAAAATTTGGTGATTCATCACTTACATACAGCACCCATTGCTCATCACAAGTGCCCTCTTAGTACCCATCACCCATCTAGCCCATCTCCTACTTGCCTCCCTCCATCAACCCTCAGTTTGTTCTGTATCGTTAAGGATCTCTTGTGGTTTGTTTCCCTCTCTTCTCTCCCCCACCCTTTACCTATGTTCACCTGTTTTGTTTCTTAAACTCCACATGTAATAAATCATATGGTATTTGTCTTTGTCTGGTTGACTTCTTTCATTTAGCATTATATATTCTAGCTCCATCCACGTCATTGCAAATGGAAAGATTTCATTCTTTTTGATGTCTCAGTAATATTCCCATATTATATATTATATATATACACACACACATACACACACACACACGCATGCACACACGCATCTTCTTCATCCATTCATCAGTTGATGGACATTTGGGTTCTCTTCATAGTTTGGCTATTGTTGATAGTGCTGCTATAAACATTGGGGTGCATGTACCCCTTTGAATCTGTATTTTTGTATCCTTTGAATAAATACATAGTAGTGCAGTTGATGGATCATAAGGTAGTTCCATTTTTAGTTTCTTGAGGAACCTCCATACTGTTCTCCAGAGTGGCTGCACCAGTTTGCATTCTCAGCAATCATGCAAGGAGGGTTCCCATTTCTCCACATTCTTGTCAACACCTGTTGTTTCTTGTGTTGTTAATTTTAGCCATTTTGACAGGTGTAAGGTGGTATCTCATTGTGGTTTTGATTTATTTTGTCCAGCCATCTGGATGTCTTCTTTGGAAAAATGTCTATTCATGTCTTTTGCCCATTTCTTAACTGGGTTATTTGGTTTTTGGACATTGAGTATGGTAAATTCTTTACAGATCTTGGATGTTAACTCTTTATCAGATACATCATTTGCAAATTATCTTCTCCCATTCTGTAGGCTGCCTTTCAGTTTTATTGATTGTTTCCTTTGTAGTGCAGAAGCTTTTTATCTTGATGCAGTACCAATACTTCATGTATTTATTCTTATAGAGCTTATTCTATGTTATTTGTGTTTTGTGTATGTATCTCACTACCTACGCTAGGAAAATTGGAGGCTTTTTCATATTTATATCTTCTAGAGTGCCTTGAAGATAACTTGGTGCCCTAAAACTTTTGACTTACGTCAAATTAAAGAATTATATATAGGTATGTTTTCAGTATTGCAGATATAACCAATTAAGGTACCTATCACCAAGAATATCTCCAAAGGCTTAAATTAACTTACAAGTCCTTACATGGTTTCTCATGAGTACATTTTAATTTTTATTTATTTATATTTTTAATTTAATTTAATTTATGTTTTTAGTTTATTTTTTAAAATTCAAGTATAATTAGCATACAGTATTATATTGGTTTCAGGTGTACAATTCTGTACATTTCTCAGGGCTTATCAAGATAAGTGTACTCTTAATCCCCTTTATCTGTTTCACTCATCCCCCACCAACCTCCTCTCTGGCAACCACCAGTTGGTTCTCTTTATTTAAGAATGTTTTTTATTGTTTGTCTCTTTTATCTTTGTGTGTTCATTTGTTTTGTTTCTTAAATTCCATATGTGAGTGAAATCATATGGTATTTGTCTTTCTCTGCCTGACTTACTTCAGTTAGCATAATACCTTCTAGGTCCATCCATGTTGTTGCAAATGGCAAGATTTCATTCTTTTTAATGACTGAGTAATGATCCAGTGTGTGTGTGTGTGTGTGTGTGTGTGTGTGTGTGTGTGTGTGTGTAAAACATCTTTATTCATTTATCTATCAATGGAAATTTGGGTTGTTACCATATCTTGACTTGTGTAAATAATACTGCAATAAACATAAAAGTGCATATATCTTTTCGAATTGTGTTTTTGTTTCTGTTGGGCAAATACCATTTAGTGGAATTACTGGATCATATGGTAATTCTATTTTAAATTTTTTGAGGAATCTCCATAATGTTTTCCTCAGTGGCTATACCAGGCTGCTTTCCCACCAACACTGCATGAGGCTTCCTGTTTCTCTACATCTTCACTAGTACTTATTATTTCTTCTGTTTTTGCTTGGAGCCATTCTGACAGGTGTAAACTGATATTTCATTGTGGTTTTGATTTGCATTTCCTTGATGATTAGTGATGTTGAGCATCTTTTCATGTGTCTGTTGGCTATCTGTGTATCTTCCTTGGAAAAATGTCTAATCAGTTCCTCTGCCCATTTTTAAATTGGATTATTTGGTTTGGGGTGTTAAGTTGTAGAAGTGCTTTATGTATCTTGTATATGTACCCTAATAAGATATATCATTTGCAACTATCTCTTCCCATTCAGTAGGTTTTCTTTTCATTTTGTTGATGGTTTACTTTCTGTGCAGAAGCTTTTTATTTTGGTGTAGTCCCAGCAGTTTAATTTTACCTTTGTGTCCCTTGCCAAGGGACACATATCTAGAAAATGTTTCTATAGCTGATGTCAAAGAAGTTACTGCCTGTGTTATTTTCCTGGGAATTTTATGGTTTCAGGTCTCACATTTAGGTCTTAAAATCATTTTGAGTTTATTTTTGTGTATGTTATGAGAAAGTGGTCCAGTTTCATTCTTTCACATGTAGTTGTCCAGTTTTCCCAGCACCATTTGTTGAAGAGACTATCTTTTTCCCTTTGTATTTTCTTGCCTTGTTTGTTGTAAATTAATTTAACATAAAAGCATGGGTTTATTTCTGGGCTCTCTTTTCTGTTCCATTGATCTATGTGTCTCTTTTTGTGCATGTACCATACTGTTTTGGTTATTACAGCTTTGTAGTGTAGATATCTTAAAGCCTAGGATTGTGATACTTCCTGCTTTGTTTTTCTTTGTCAAGATTACTTTGGCCACTCAGGGTCTCTTGTGGTTTCATACAAATGTTAATATTATTTGTTCTAGTTCTGTGAAAAGTGCTATTTGTATTGATAGATCTGGATTGCATGCAATCTGTAGATTGCTTTGGGTAGTATGGATATTTTAACAAAATTCCAATCCATGAGCATGGAATATCTTTCCAGTTGTTTGTGTTATCTTTAATTTCTTTCATCACCGTTTTACAATAATCAGAGTATGGGTCTTTCACCTCCTTGGTTAAGTTTATTCTTTGGTATTTTATTCTTTTTGGTGAAATTATAAATGGGCTTGTTTTCTAAATTTCTCTTTTTGCTATTTCATTATTAGTTGATAGAAATGCAACAGATTTCCACATATTAATTTTGTATCCTGAGTCTACTGAATTCATCTTTAGTTCTAGTAGTTTTTTGTGGATTCTTTAAGGTTTTTTCTATATAGTATCATGTCATCTGCAAATAGTGACAGTTTTACTTCTTCCTTACAATCTGGATACTTTTTACTTCTTTTTGTTGGATTTTTTTGTCTGGGTAGAACTTTCAGTACTATGTTTTTCGTTTTGTTTTTTTTTTTTTTTAAGTTTATTTATTTATTTTGAAGGAGAGAGAGAGAGAGCAGGGGAGGGGCAGAGAGAGAGAAGAGAGAGAATCCCAAGCAAGCTTTGTGCTGTCAGTGCAGAGCCCTATGTGGGGCTATAATTCATGAACTATGAGATCATGACCTGAGCTGAAGTCCAGAGTCAGCCGCTTACCAACTGAACCACTCAGGCATCCTCCAGTACTATGTTGAACAAAAGTGGTGAGAGTGGACATCCTGGTCTTGCTCCTGCTCTTAGAGGAAAAGCTCTTGGTTTTTCACCATTGATCATATTAGCGGTGTGTTTTTCACATAAGGCCTTTATTATGTTGAGGTGTGTTCCCTCTAAACCTACTCTGTTGATAGTTTTTATCATGAATGGATGTTGTAGTTTCTTAAATGCTTTTTCTGCATGTATTGAAATGATTATATTGTTTGTCTCTCGTCAGTGTGATGTGTCACATTGATTTATTTGCAAGTATTGAACCACTAGAATAAATCCCACTCGATCATGGTGAATTTAATGTATTGTTGAATTCGGTTTGCTAATATTTTGTTGAGGATTTTTGCATCTATGTTCATCAGAGATATTGGCTTATAGTTTTCTCTTTTTGTGGTGTCCTTTTCTGGTTTTAACATGAGGGTAATGCCGGCCTCAGAGTGAATTTGGAAGCTTTCTTTTCTATCATTTGGAATAGTTTGAGAAGAATAGGTATTAACTCTACTTTAAATGTTTGGTAGAATTCACCTGTGAGGCCATCTGGTCTTGACTTTTGTTCGTTTTGAGGTTTTTGATTCAATTTCACTGCTGGTAATGGGTATGTTCAAGTTTTCTATTTCTTCCTGACTCACTTTTGGAAGGTTATATGTTTCTAGGAATTTATCCACGTCTTTTAGGTTGTCCAGTGTGTTGGCATATAATTTTGCATAATATTCTTAATAATCCTTTGTATTTCTGTGGTATTGATTGTTATTTCTCCTTCATTTCTGATTTTATTTATTTGAATCCTCTTCTTTTTTTGATGAGTCTGGGTAAAGTTTTATCAGTTTTGTCAGTGTTTTGTCAGTGTTTTCCAAGAACAAGTTCTGGTTTCATTAATCTATTCTATTGTTTTTTTATCTCTTTTTCATTTGTTTTTGCTCTAATTTTTATTATTTTCTTCCTTCTACTAGCTTTGAGCTTTGTTTTTCTAGCTCCTGTAAGTGTAAGATTAGGTTACTTATTTGAAATTTTCCTTGCTTCTTGAGGTAGGCCTGCACTGCTATAATCATCCCTCTTTGAGCCACTTTTGCTACATCCCAAAAATTTCGGAACATTGTGTTTTCATTTTCATTTCTCTCCATGTATTTTTGTTTTAATTTCCTTTTTGATTTCTTGGTTGATGCATTCATCATTATTTAGCCTCCATGTATTTAGGTGCTTTCCACATTTTTTCTTGTGATTGATTTCTATTTTCATACCATTGTGGTCAGAAAAGAACCATGATATGATTTCAGTCTTTTTGAATTTGTGGACCCTTGTTTTGTGGCCTAACATGCGATCTTCTCTGGAGAATATTTCATTTGCACTTGAAAAGAATATGTATTCCACTGTTTTTAGATGGAGTAATCTAAATATATCTTTTAGATCCATTTGGTTTAATGCGTCATTCAAAGACACTGTTGCCTTGTTAATATTCTGCCTAGGTGATCTGTTGATGTGAGTGGGTTGTTACAGCTCACTACTATTGTTGTATGACTGTCAGTTTTTTCTGTTATGTATGTTAATGGTTGCTTTATATATTTAGTTGTTCCTATGTTGAGTGTACAAATATTTACAATTGTTATATCCTCTTGCTGGATTGTTGCCCTTATCATTATGTAGTGTCCTTCTTTGTCTTTTTTATAGTCTTTGTTTTAAAGTCTGTTTTGTCTGAGAAACATATTGCTGCCCCAGCTTTCTTTTTGCTTCCATTTGCATGGTAAATGCTTTTTCCACCTCTTTACTTTCAATTTGCATGTATCGTTAGGTCTGAAGCCAGTTTCTTGTAGTTAGCCCATAGATGGGTCTTACTTTTTTTTTTTAACATTTATTTATTTTTGAGAGACAGAGAGAGGCAGAGCATGAGCAGGGAAGGGGAAAGAGAGAGAGATACAGAATCTGAAGCAAGCTCCAGGCTCTGAGCCGTTCGTTGGCACAGAGCCCGACACAGGGCTCGAACTCACGAACTGTGAGACCATGACCTGAGCTGAAGTCGGAAGCTCAACCGACTGAGCCACCCAGGCACCCCGATGGGTCTTGCTTTTTTATCTGTCACCCTGTGTCTTTTGATTAGAGTCCATTTACATTCAAAGTAATTATTGACAGGTATGTACCTATTGCCACTTAGTTACTTGTTTTATGATTGTTTTTGTAGTTCCTCTCTGTTCCTTACTTCTCTTGCTCTCTTCCCTTGTGATTCTATGGCTTTCTTTTTTTTTTTAATTTTTTTTTTCAACGTTTATTTATTTTTGGGACAGAGAGAGACAGAGCATGAATGGGGGAGGGGCAGAGAGAGAGGGAGACACAGAACCGGAAACAGGCTCCAGGCTCTGAGCCATCAGCCCAGAGGCCGACGCGGGGCTCGAACTCACGGACTGCGAGATCGTGACCTGGCTGAAGTCGGACGCTTAACCGACTGCGCCACCCAGGCGCCCCTCTATGGCTTTCTTTAATGATATGCTTGGATTGCTTTTTCTTTTTCTCATATCTGTTCCAGGATTTTAGTTTGTGGTTACTCTTCAGCACATATAGAACATTTTACACATATAGCAGTCTATTTTAAGTTGATGGTCACTTAATTTTGAACATATTCTAGAAGCACTAAATTTTTACTCTCCCCTCCCATGTTTTATGTATATGATGCCATATTTTACTTTCTTTTATTTTGTGAATCTCTTGAACTGATTTTTATAGATATAATTTATTTTACTGCTTTTGTGCTTTAACCCCCATACTAGTTTTATAAGTGATTAATTTTTATTATGTTTGTATTTTACTGTGAAATTTTTCCCTTTCACAATTTTCTTTCTCCTGAGTATGGGCTTTTCTTTCTACTCAAATAATTCTCTTCAATGTTTCTTGTAAGGTTGCTTTAGTTGTGATGAACTCCTTTAACTTTTGTTGTCTGGGAAATTCTTTATCTCTCCTTCTATTCTGTATGATAGCCTTGCTGAGTGTTTTTGGTTACGGGTTTTTTCCTTTCAGCACTTTGAATAAATCATGCCACTCCCTTGTGGCCTGCAGAGTTTCTGCTGAAAAACCAGCTGATAGTCTTCTGGGTTTCCCTGTATGTAACTGATTTCTCTTGTTGCTTTTAAAATTCTCTCTTTATCGCTACTTTTTGTCATTTAATTATTATGTGCCTTCATGTGTACCTTCTTGGGTTGATTTTGTTGGGGGCTCTCCATGCGTTCTGGAATCAGGTATCTGATGCCTGCTACAGATTAGGGAAGTTTTCAGCTATTATTTCTTCAAATAAATTTTCTGCCCCCTTTTCTCTCTCTTCTCCTCCTGGAATCCCTATAACGCAAATGTTATTATGCTTGATGATGTTGCTGAGCT
Organism: Lynx canadensis; assembly: GCF_007474595.2. Classification (NCBI taxonomy): domain Eukaryota; kingdom Metazoa; phylum Chordata; class Mammalia; order Carnivora; family Felidae; genus Lynx; species Lynx canadensis. The sequence goes on from NC_044319.2 coordinate 14,192,608, forward strand.
CCCTTAACTTATTCTCAGTTTTCTTATTCTTTTTTCTTTTTACTGTTCAGTTTGCTTTCCAGTACTCTGTCTTCCAGCTTTATGATCCATTCTTCTGCCTTCTCAAAGCTACTATTGATGCCTCTAGTGTATTTTTAATGTTATTTATTGAATTCTTCATCTCTGATTGGTTCTCTTTGTTTTCTATCTTCTATCTTTTTGTTGAAGGTCTCACTGAGAGCCTCCATTCTTTTCTCAAGTCCAGTAAGTATCTTTACAACCATTACTTTGATTTTTTTTAATCAGGCATATTGCTTGCCTTTGTTTCATGTAGCTCTTTTGCTGTGATTTCATCTGTTCTTTCATTGTGACATATTCCTCTGTCTCCTCATTTTGTTTCACTATGTTTGTTTCCATGTATTGGGAAAGGCAGTTATGTTTCCTGGATCTTGAAAGTAGTGACATTATGAGGAAGAGGTCCTATGATGCTCGGTGGCACAACATCCTCTGTTCACCGGAACCAGGAGCTTCAGGGGTGTCTCCTGTGTGGGTTCCATGCACCCTACTGTTGTGGTTAAACCTTGTTTGCCTTCAGTCCAGTCAGCTGCAGTGGCTCACTTTACCTGTTGTGGGCAAGATTTGGTCCCTGTGCTGTTAGGAGGCCAGTTGGAGGTCCCCGTGGACTTGTAGCTGGGTGATGTCAGCAGTCAGGCCAGAGGACTGTTTGTTAGGGCTGCAAAGTAACCTCAAACTGCAGGGCTCTCTCCTCGCGCTGCCTCTTTGGAGGTTTTTGTGGTGGGGGGTGCTGGCAGTGAGACCAAGACCCTCTGCTGGGGCTGCAGATGCACTGATCAGCAGGGCACTCTGTCCAGCCTGCCAAGGGTAAGGCCAGCTGCTGGGGCTGCAGTGGGATTGGTGTGTGTAGTTTCTTCCCCTCTCACCAGGGCAGGAGTCACCTTGGAGTGTTGCCAGCCCCTTTTGCGGCCGCTTGCAGGATGAGATGCAGGAGGAGCCACTTTGGAGGGACCTCTGGTAGAACGAGGCAGGTTGGATGGGCTGAATCCACAGGAGAATGCAGGGGTGAAGTGCACGGTGTCAACAAGATAGGTGGAGGGTGCTCAAGCTGGTTTCCACAGGTGTCTGGCTACCTAGGCTTGGGCCAGGGGTTGGCGGGGCAGTGGGAAGAAATGGCACTTGCCAGCTCTTTTGTTCTTGGAGAAGTCTCCTAAAGCTCTCTGTCACTCCAGCATGCATTCTGAGATTACTAAATAACTCTCCTGCCCATAAACCCCATGCGCTTTTCAAACTGCTGCTTCTGTGCTATATCTTGGTGGGATTGTTTGTTGTCCTGTCTCATTAGGGCAGAGACGCAGTTTCTTATTGCTTTCCACATCTCCCAGAACTAAGCCTGCCGACTTTTAAAGTACTGGAGTTAAGCCCCACTGGTTATAAAAAACTCACGAAGTAAAGCCCCACTAGTTTTCAAAGCCAAATGTTACGGGCACTTGTATTTCTAGTGCAGGTCCCCTGTGCCTGGGGTGCCTGGGATGGAGTCTGTTTCTCTACCTTCTCCGTGCTTGTAGTGTCCCTCCCATCTGTGATTAGTCTCACTGGGAGTTTGGTTTCCCACCATGTCTTTGCCCCTCCTACCTTTTTTTGATGTGGCCTCCTCTCTACAATTAACTGTGGAAAGTCTGTTCTGCCATTCTTCAGGTCATTTTCTGCTTTGGTTGTGCTGATGTGGCTGTTACTAGGTATGTTAGTTGGACCAGGTGAGGTTAGGATCCTCCTCCTCTGCCATTTTCCCAGAAGTCTTCCCATTTTTAAATAAATATTTTGAAAAGCTTTCAGTTCAATCATCATTGCATATATAAGAGTTAAGATAAAGAATGTTTTCTATCTAGACAGTTTGGTTTTTATTATGTTCTTTATGGGGTAACTTCAAGTACCTAAATGCATCATTAATAAGTATTTTTATGGGGCCAGTTGCTGTGAAAAGATTATTCTTTAGGTCAAAAGTACAGTTAATTTAGTGTTTGTTTTAACACTAATATTTGAGATTGGCTTATAAGATAAATCTCTTTTTCTTTTTGCATATTCTTGGAATATGGTAGATCCTAACTAGGATTGCAGAGTAGATAAAGTTTCTGTCAGTGCAAAGTCTCTTCACCTAATGTCGGTCATAAGCTTCGAAAATAACTTTGCATCTCAAGGAATCTTGGATGTAAAAGGAACCTAAGAGGTGCATGTGGGTGGCTTCAGTCTGGTGAGTGTTAGGCTCTTGATTTTGACTCAGGTCATGATCCCAGGGTTGGGGGATTAAGCCCCACGTTAGGCTCTGGGCTAAGTATGGAGCCTGCTCAAGATATTCTCTGTCTCCCCCTCTGACTCTCTCCCCTGCTCATGTACATGTACTCTCCCTCTCTCATTAAAAGAAATAATAAATAAAAGGAACCTAAGAAACAGCTACTCCAGTCCCCCCACCCTTTGTTTCTATCTATCTATACACGCAAATACACACACACACACACACACACACACACACACACACACACACACACACTATAAGAGCCATAAGAGCCAAATTTTTTTTTATTGAGGTAGCACAGGGAGTCATCAACAATCTCTGGCTTTTGCTTTATGTTCTGTTTTGTTCTCTTATGTGACTTAAGGGGACCTACACATAATTCAAAGGTCCCCAATAGTTTGCCTACTTTAAACACCCATGGACCTATCATAGTTTGAAATGATCATAATAGTCAGTGATTTATTTTAAAACATTTCCCCTTAAGAAAACCCTAAAAGAGGGGCGCCTGGGTGGCGCAGTCGGTTAAGCGTCCGACTTCAGCCAGGTCACGATCTCGCGGTCCGTGAGTTCGAGCCCCGCGTCAGACTCTGGGCTGATGGCTCAGAGCCTGGAGCCTGTTTCCGATTCTGTGTCTCCCTCTCTCTCTGCCCCTACCCCGTTCATGCTCTGTCTCTCTCTGTCCCAAAAATAAATAAACGTTGAAAAAAAAAATTAAAAAAAAAAAAAAGAAAACCCTAAAAGAGAATTATGGTGGTTGGAATGGATGACCATTGCCAGGAAGATGGCATGGTCATACTACAATAGTAGCTGTCCCAGTTCTTCCCAGAAGAGGAGAAACCTGCAGTCCCTAGAGAAAGAAAGCATGGCCAAAATCTGAAGCCCCAGAGGAATAATACGTTCAGACACACTTCATGCTTCAGGGCCTGGTGAGAAGCCAGGAGTCAGTGTGGAAGCATCAGACCCCTGGCCACAGCCTAACACAAAGCTTGTCTCCTTTAAAATTTCACCACAAAAACCTGAATAATTTAAATTTGGATGATGTAGAGAAATGGTTGGAGAGAGATGAATTTCTTAGTGATTAAGGGAAGCAAGCATTTAACTAAAAACTAGTAAAATAACAATAATGAGGAAAGAAGAAGCTGAAACCCTGAAATTAGCAAATTGAAAAACAACTAAAAATACACACATAATATCTTAAGGAATCATATGCTGTGTGACCTTTTATCACTGGTGCCTTCCCCAGCCTCATTTTAATGCAGTATATATTTCTTCACGAGTTTGAGTAAGGAGAAGCAGTTTAAGAAGAACTGGAGATTATAAAAGATTGCTATTTTGAACAACTTTTCTGAATGTGTGATTTGTGCTGTGCTCCTGAATCATAATATCCCATCACTTTAATTTTTTGTTTGGGGTGCCTGGGTGGCTCAGCTGGTTAAGGTCTGACTCTTGATTTTGGTTCAGGTCATGATCTCACAGTTTGTAGGTTCGAGCCCTGCATTGCACTGTCAGTGCAGAATCTGCTTGGGATTCTCTCTCTCTCTCTCTCTCTCTCTCTCTCTTTCTTTCTCTCTCTTCCCCCTTCTCCCCTCCCCCACCTTCACTTTCTCTATCAAAATAAATAAAAATAAATAAACTTAAAACAATGTTGGGGCACCTGGGTGGCTCAGTCGGTTGAGTGTCTGACTTCGGATCAGGTCATGATCTCGCAGTTCGTGAATTCGAGCCCTGAATTGGGCTCTGTGCTGACAGCTCAGAGCCTGCTTCAGATTTTGTGTCCCCCTCTCTCTCCACCGCACCCCTGCTTGTACTCTGTCTCTGTCTTTCAAAAATGAATAAACATAAAAAATTTTTTTAAATAAATTGTTGATTAATGACTTTAATCTACTTTTTCTCTGTTTTAGACTATTTCATCAATCTCCAAAACAGCTTCTATAAACTATTAAACAACCAGTGAGAGGATTCAGTTATTACTAGTCTTCTCAGAATTACCACCAATGACTTGTGTTTTCTTGTATCAATAGGTGTTTACTCATGGATTAGCTGAAAAGAAAGCCTTCAATTCTTTTGACAGAAACAGTAACATCACATATAAATATCTGGGCTCTGGGGTTAAATTGTCGGGGTCATATCAGGCTCTTAACGCCTCTTTGCTCATGTTATAATGATATCAGTCTCATTGGACTTTTCATTCAGCAGATATTTGTTGAAGCCAAAGTAGTTTCTAGGCACTGGGGATATGGAACAGGCAAACCTTCTGCTTACAAGGAGCTTACATTCTAATGGAAGAACACAGAAAATAGACACACAAATCAGTAAACTATATAGTATGTTTGAAGGTGAAAAGTGCCATAAAGAAAAATAGAACAGTATAAAGAGGATGAGAGTCCTGGAGGAGGGAGGCATGCAATTTTGAATAGGGTGATCATAGTAGGTCTCACTGAAAAGATAAATTTGAACAAAGACTTGAAGGAGGTGCTATCAAGAGCCATGCAGATGTATGGGGGAAGCATATCAAGGCTTCAGGTGGGAGTATACTTGGTGGGCTCGAAAAAAAGAACGGAGTCAGTGTGGCTGGACCTCTCCAGTGAACAAGGTGGGGAGAGTTGATGATTCAAAGAGGCAGAGGGTGGGGGTCAATTGAGTAGGGCCTGTACCATTGTAAGGACTTTTACCCTGAGTAGAATGGTATTGCATAGTAGTATAGAATGTTTTAAGCGGAAGAGTGGCAAAGATCCCCTTTTTAAAAGGATCACTTGGGGCGCCTGGGTGGCGCAGTCGGTTAAGCGTCCGACTTCAGCCAGGTCACGATCTCGCGGTCCGTGAGTTTGAGCCCCGCATCGGGCTCTGGGCTGATGGCTCAGAGCCTGGAGCCTGTTTCCGATTCTGTGTCTCCCTCTCTCTCTGCCCCTCCCCCATTCATGCTCTGTCTCTCTCTGTCCCAAAAATAAATAAACGTTGAAAAAAAAATTAAAAAATAAAATAAAATAAAAGGATCACTCACTCTGGCCTCTGTGTTGAGAATCAATGTTAGGAGGACAAGTGTGGAAACAGAGACCCGAGTAAGTGATCACAACCACACAAGTAAGAGATGACAGTGGCTTGGACCAATGTGCTAGCAATGAAGGTGGTAAAAAGATGTTGAATTTTATTTTATTTCTTTTTAAAAGACTTTTGTTTTTAAGTAATCTCTACATCCAACATGCGGTTTCAACCTATAACTCCAAGATCAAGAGTCTCATGCTCCACCACCTGAGCCACCCAGGCACCCCAAGCTGTTGAATTTTAATACACTGTTGAATTTTAAATACATATTAAAAACTAGAGTCAATAGCATATGCTCGTGATTGGATATGGAGTGCGAGAGAGAGAAGAATCAAGGATTTTGGCTTAAGCACTTGGAAATATGGAATTGCCACTAATTGAGGAGGGGAAAACTGTGGTGGAGCAGGTTTTAGGGAAGAGATCATAAGTTCAGTCTTGGCACATTAAGTTTGAGATGTGCATTAGACATCAAGTGGAAAGCGTGAGTTGTCAAAAACATTTATGTGTCTGGAGCTGGGGAGAAAGGTCCAAGCTAGAGATCACTGTAGGAGTTGTCAGAATGTAGAATTCAAAGCATTGAGTTTGGGTAATTTCACAGAGAGTTTGGGATCTGGAATCAGACTAATTGGTACTTATTAGCTCAGTGACTTTGGGAAAGCCACTTTGCTTCTCTGTGACTCATTTTCTCCATCTGTAAAATGAGAAAAATAATAGTAACTATCTCATGGGTTAAAATTGAAATTTAAATCAAAATCACTAATACCTACAAAGCACTTAGAACATGACATTTATTTGATATGTATATTTAATAAGTGTTAACTGTTAATTTTCAGTACAACTATTCTGTATACATACTAGGACATCACAAATACTTGCACAAACTCCTGTCACTGATGTAGCAATACAGCTTTTTATCCTGTGGTGTTATGTTTTTGTTTTGGGCTTGTTAATTGGTACTAATTCCCCTTAGTTGGTTTTGCTTCCAGAATTAAACTGCTTCCAGAATTTCCTTCCTGGAGTTTTGGTATTTGCTCTGCTTCAGTTGTTGATATATTTTGAAAGCCTGTATATATTTTAATATCTGTTAGTTGTTCCCAAAGTTTCTTCAGTGCTCTTCTCCTTTGCTTTTCTTAGTGCTCAGCAGAGGAGCAGTCAGGTTCACAAGAAAAACACAATTGGAAATCAGGTAGGAATTTTTAAAATAATCGGTGCATGCACTCTCCCCAAAGTTTGAACTCAGTCGCTTGATTGACTGCTTTTTAATGCAAATTAATCATGTGCAAATCTTGCTGAAAATGCAGCTTTTTGTTTTGTTTTGTTTTTGCTTTTAAGGTTTTTGGAGTGTGTTGCATTTTTTTTTTTTTGCTACCTTATGCACTTAACTTTATTGATTTATTTTAAATAACTTTTCTGCTACTTGCTCTGCTTTTCAAAATTGACTCCTTGTGTCTTACTTTGCTTGCTTATGTTACCCCTAAATTTGATTTAACATTGAATCTGTGAGTCAGTTCAAGGTTAAAATATGGTGAGTAGTTGCATGAGCTTCTGATGCTGCTGACTAGTTCACACATTTGCACAGCTTGGTAACAGTGAAGGGACAGCTCATAAAAGAAGGCAGTTGTTGGATTTATCGCTGCCATACCAAATTTTTGTTGGTTAATGAAGATGTTAATTCCTAAGAAGATCTGATCTTTTGAGTTTTTGTGTTTTGGGCTGACCAGCTGTCTCTGACTAATAGCGCTCTGCAGAGATTGCATTAACTCTGACAGTTTGCTGTTTCTTTTATGTTTTATGTGATAATGAATATTTGCATTGTTATTTCTTTTCAAGTCAAAACAATGATGATTTTATAGGTTTTTTTTTTAATTCAGAGGTACAATTATTGAACAAATTGAAACCTCTGCTCTAGAAGTTTTTCCATTGTTTTGAAAGGAGAAGAGGTAATAACAGACTTTATTTTACAAACTTTTTTCTGAACTAAAGCATATAATTCTTTGCTATTTCAGGGAACCAATCTTCCGCCTTCAAGGCAAATTGTACGAGCTAAGTTCTGTAAGCTTTACTGTTGCTTTTTCATTTAGCTTCCCAAGGGCAGAGTTTGTCTTTAACTGATTAACTCAACTAGCGCTTGCTACTAATTTTTTTTTTAACTTAGGTTGTCTTGTCCGTAACACTCTATCATTGATATAAAAATCCTCTTAAGAGGGTTCATCCCTTCACTGCTAATAACTTGCTGTGATTGAAAGGTATGAACTAGTAAACTCTAAAATGCTGTAATAATAAACCCTTAACATTGTGGGTGCTTTGATTATTTCTCTAATTTTAATGGGCCTTAAAATAATTAAAATCATTAATGATCTTCATCTCTGTCCCTTTATGCTCTGTTGTTACAAGGTGTAAGCCTTTCTCTACAACTTGTATGATAATGTTTCCAATAAATGTAGTTGGTGCTTGTAAAAGGTGGGTATTAAACCCCTGGTTTTCGATGTATTTGTTATAAGTCAACTTAATTATAATTATTTGGATTTATTTAAAAAAATAAAACAAAACCAAAATTACATCAATTCCTATCTTACATGGCTTTAAAGTTGAATCTTTTAAAACCAGATATTGTATCTTCATTTTATGGAAGTGTAAAGATACTGTCAAATTTCTGGCGTAGACATTAAAAAAAGACCAAAAAAATTACACTCTTATTTCTACCATGGATGAAGCAGCTTTAAAGTCTTTCTTCCAATTGTGCTCAAGTTGAGACTGAGATTGGAGCGTGGGCCAATTATTTGCCTCATGATGTTTTGGAAGAAACAAACTTTGGAACTAGACATTCCAGGGTTTAAATTCTGCTCTGTCACTTAGTAGCCATGTGGCCTGGGACAAACTGAACCCAAGTTTGCTCAGTTGTGTGATGGGAAAAATAGAAAACATTTCTGTAGGATGATTGATTCTGATGAGAATCAGAAATAATTTACCTAATGAGGTTTGCAGCTGGATACTGGGTGTATGCCTGCAAACAGTATAAACCTTGCTGTTAGCAGGTAGGTACTGTTCTTGAAACTTCAGGGAGAAAAAATATAAAATCTAAGAAAATTACAAAAGTTATAAAATGAGAACAATTAAACACTTGGGAAAATTAGAAGCTGTGGCAAATTATTCTGAAGCTTGCAATGCCCAGATTAAGGCTAGATGTGTGGTATAAAGGATTTATCCATAAAACCTTCCTCATGGTCAGAAGCGCTAGCTCGTAGAAGTTTATACTTATTGGAAAAGCGAGAGTATAGTGGCATAAATGCATATTTTAAATCAGATCTGAAAGGAAACTCCAAACAGGTTTCAATTATAGATTGCTTCCAAATGCTAAAATAATGCTAATTGTGTTTCTGTGACTTACTTTCCCTGAGTACTTAAAAGCCCATACGTTATGGAAGTTTTAAAATTCAAGAAAATAGAATTGAGTGAGTGTTATAATAGAATACAGATCCCTACCCAAAATCCTTACGGTCAGATGTACCTTTAATGCCAGAACTTTTTGGAGTTTAGAAAAAAAAGTATATTGCATATTTCCTATATTACTCAATATCCCTGTGGGGTCAGAGACAGCACCCTTTAATTAAACACATCACGGTTCTACAGTAAAACAAATGCATAGTCCCACTAAGTAGATTAAATGAAAGATAAACATATTTTTCTGTCAGGTTAGGTTTCGCTGCTTCATTTTTGTTTTGTTTGTTTTAAAAGAAAAACCTTTTACTTTGCAAGTAAAGTGTTATGAACCTGTATATCTTATATATCAGGATCAAATTCAGTCATTGAATGCAGTATAGTATATTTTAGAGAATCTTTTATTGTTTTTAGCTGCTGAGCAGAAATGAACCATAATTACTTGAAATCATTTCTTTATGAATCTGAATGTCTGAGGTTGATTTCAGTTTCTACAAAAAGTTTTGGCCTATCAAAAAGCTCAAAGTCAGGGGCCATTAGAGCCCAGACTGTTAACTGATCCTGGAGTTGATGGGGCTGAAATATCCTGTGCTATCCTAGCAAGTGTTTATCCATTCTGATATTCCCTTCAGGCTCCTGGTTGTAAAAGATTCTAATGTGCAGAATCTGCTCTGAAATATTTTAGAAGGATTTAAGGAAAGTAAAACTCCTCTTTAAAGTCAATCCCATTAGTTTTTGGCTTCCTAGAAATTTGTCATCTTGGAAGTTCCACAAGTTGATGTCAACATATGTACAAAAAAATGTGAGCACACAATTAGCCTAAAGTTGCACTGCCCAGTAATTTAACTGTAACCTTCATTCATCCCTTCACTCATCAAATATGTATCCAAAACTTAAGAGTACCCAAACCTGTGGTAGATGTTTAGAATAGAATGATGAATAAATCATGGGTCCTATCCTCATGGAGCTCACAGCCCAGTGGGGATGATGGTAAGTAAGCAAATTGAAGTTGGCCTCCTCTTTCAAGGTTAGCTCCTTCTGATCCTTCAGGTCTCACTGAAATATCACTTCTGGAATAGGCTGGCCCTGAGCACGAAGATCTAAAATCACCATCCCGCCCCTCCTTGTTGACATCATCTATTATCTTGTTATCTTATTTATTTTTTCATATTCCTTCACTAGGAACTAAGCTCCATTACAGCTATTTTGTGTGTGTGTGTGTTGCTGAAAGCCGTGGAGTATCATTGTAAGGTTTTAAGCACAATCATAACATCTTAGAAAGATTATTCTGCCTACATGTGAAAGGTTTTGAAGAGAGGATGAGATTAGAAAAAGACTAGTTAGAAGGCTGTTGCAGACAAGAGATGATGGTGATCTGGGCTAAGCTATGTGTGATGGGTTTGAGGAGAAGCTGATGAATTCAGGACATAATAAACAGGAAGAGTCTAAAGGATTTACGATGAATTGGATGTTGAGGAGAGGGCCGGGGATGATCCCCAATGATGTTTAGATATCTGATTTAGGCACAGATGAATGGAGATGCTGTTCATGGAGAAAGAAATATGGTAAGAAACTCAGATTTGGATTCAGCGTTAGGAAGGGTAGATATATTGAATATGAGTCACTGTGGGAGACAGGAGTAAAAATGTCCAGAGGGACGTTTGATAAAAGTGTCTAGAGTTGAGAAGAGATGGAGAATTATTTATTCCAAAGATAGTAGGGAGCCATTGAGATATCCAGTAGGAAAGGGATGTCATCTAACTTGTATGGTAGAACGATCTGTGTGTCAGCCGTATGGGATGATTTGGAGGAGTAAAACTAGAGGTTTGGAAATTGGTGGAGATGTTTTTGAAATAATTCAGGTAAGAAAATACAAATGTTGGTAGCAACGGGTATGTGGAAGTGACAGATCCAAATTATATTTAGAGGATGGGAAGAGTTATAAATAGTTGTGGAGCTGGAAGGAGGGAGTCATCTTTCCAGGCTATGGCTAAGGGGATCCATTGACCAAGGGGGTGCAGGCGAAGGAAAAGCAGATTTCAGGGGAGATGGGAGAAGGTGGTGACTTCAGCCAGATACATTTTTTGTGCCTATTGGAAATATCAGGAGGGTTGAGGTTCAAGACTTGTCTAGACTGGAGATATGTTTTATAGCTGTCAATGTATGTACATGGTAGTCATGGAAGTCATGGGAGTAAATGAGGTTGTCTCCAATGGATAAAAACAGAAGAACATAAGGGATTTAAAGGGTAATGGAGAAATAAGAGTTAGGGAAGAATGAGGAACTGAAAAGCAGTCTAAGAAATGAAAGAGGTAGGAAAACTTGGAGAGCAGTACAATGAGAGCCAATGAAAGAGAAGGTTTCAAGGAGGGAATGCTGATTAGTATTAGATGTTTCCTAGAGCTCAAGAAACATAGGGGAGGTTGTCAAAATAGGTGGACTGGTAGTGTTGGGGATCACCTGAGGTAGTACCAGTTCTTTTGGTCTTATGAATTACTCTTCTACCTTATAGCTAGAAGGTAGCATAAAGCTTAGAAAGCAGACAATGGAATTGATATCCTGAGCTGAGTTTGTTTTTCCAGGAAGGCAGCAAATAAAGTCAAGAGAACAGAAGGGTTACAATTTTGAAAAGACAGGTTGAAATAAAAGATTGTATAATCTCATATGAATAGTTTTGATTGATGTATTAGGACAAGTCAACCAAGTAACAAACAACCCCAGAGTTTCAGTAGCTTAATACAGTAACAGTTTAATTGACTCTGCTGTAACAATCCACTGAAGGTCATTGAGATGCTGGTGGTGAGAGTAAGGGGCATCTATCCCTGGTTTACATGGTCAGTCATGGACTTTAGAATCTTCTTTATCCTTCTAACAGATGGGAAAGAGAAAGAAGCCTGAGTGAGGGAAGTTTTTAAGGACCAGCCTGAAAATGTCACACATTTGTTTACATTTCCATTCCATTGATTGACCAGAACTCAGTCATTTGGCCTCACCTAACTGCAGGGGAAACAGAAAAATATAATCTGAACTTGTGCCCAGGATAAAGAAAAGAGGAGAGATGGTGTTGACTGAAAATTGAAAGGAGATGGGCAAGCCAGAGCACTTGGGGGTTGGGGGGGAGGAGGTTTACTGAAATTGGAGAAAATGTGTACAGTAGTCCCCTTTTATCTATGGGGGATACATTCTAAGACCCCCAGTGAATGCCTAAAATTGTGGATAGTACCAAGCCCTACATATGTGTCTTTTTCTATACATACATGTGTACATACATACATACCTGTGATAAAACTTAATTTATAAATTAGTCATAGCAAGAGATTAACAATAATAAACTAATAATAAAATGGAACCATTATGGCAATATACTGTAATAAAAGTTATGTGAGTGTGACCTCTCTCAAAATATCTTATTGTACTCATCCTTCTTGTGACGATGGGAGATGATAAAATGCCTACGTGATAAGATGAAGTGTGGTGAACAACACAGGCATTGTGGCATAGCGTTTGGCTACTGACCTTGTGATGATAAGTCAGGAGGGTCATCTGCTTCTGGGCTGCAGTGGACATCGGTTAACTGAAACCACAGAAAGTGAAACCTCAGATAAGGGAGGACTAACACACCAGGATTAAGGGGAAAAGGTGGTAGGTTGATGGTTGAAGTCTGTGAGTGGCATGCTGTATCTCAAGGTGGGCAAGAGAATGGCACCTGAAAGAAAGTCAGAGATGTTATTGGAATAAGAAAGAACAGACACTGGAAGAAGGGAAGGACAAATGATAACTACAGATATTTGTAGAGCATTGTTTGTCTTCAGAGGGTGTGGGCAGCTGAAGAGAAATGGAGACGAAATTTCCCAGATTTAAGGTCTAGGATATATTGAAGCCAGGAGGATCACATGATTGTTAATCCATTCCTTTAGTTATAAGAATCTGGGACAGGAAGGCACAGCTGACATGCTCATTGGTCCAGACTGCACCCAACTGTGATTGTACAATTAGAAGGAATTTTTCCTTAGGCAGGAAGCAAGGCAGCTACTTACAGGGGCTTGCATGTCAGGGCACCTTCTGGTCCTGGGCTTATTGTTTTGTTTTCCACCATTGTGCCTTCTATTGCTTTAGATTGGAGTATGAAATTTAGCTTTCCCAAACCTACAAGGCTCTGGATAACTGGATTCGCAAACTTCTTGAATTGTTGGCCACAAGCAGAAAAGACCTTTCTCCTCAGAACAGATGATGATCTCATCCCTCCCTACTTTCTTGAAAGCTAGCTTCTTTTCTGTAAGTCTCAAAAAATTATCGACATACCCTCTACAGGTCTCAAAAAATTACCCACACACCCCAACATCCTGAAATTTGCCTACTAAGTCCCCTAGTTATTCAGCTGCCATGAGTACATGGTTTGAGACCAATGTTACAAGAGGTGAGAGTTTACTCAGCTATTTTATAATGGTTAAGAAAGATTGATAACTCTTAGGCTACAGTAGAGGGCGCTGCACAGCCCCTCCTCCTCATCCCTCCATTCAGCTTATTCTACCTTTCTGGGTCTGCTGCTCAACTCCCACCCTCACCTGACTTCCCAGGTACTATTATCTATATCAGGATTCTTTCAGGTGTAAATTTCAGAAAAAATTAACTTACACGACCTTGGGAAAAAAGTGAATTAATTCGTTTACATGTTTGAATATTTCAGAAATAAAGTTAAGTACTCTTTAACCCATGGTTCAAACAGTATCAGAATGAACTAGATGAACTCTTTCCATTTTTTGGTTCTGCTTCTTTGCTGTTGGCTCTACTCTTAGAGTCCAAAGGACTGCAACATAACAGCTGTCAGCCCCTGGGGGATTTCCTTCCTACTTTGAATCCAGCAGAAATAAATTAATCTTCCTCCCGGAGGTTTCAAAAAAACTCCTGAGGTTCACTCTGAGTGAATAGGCTTGGATCTGTGCTTATTCCTGAGCCAGTCACTATGGCCAGAGAATGAGGTGTACTGATTGCCTTAGGCCAGACCACCTGGGCTTCTTCACCTTCTTCTGGGTGTGGGCTCTTCACCTCAAAGAGCTGTTGTTGGAAGAAGAGAAAATAGACCCTGGAGGTTGTGTATCAGAGATGATGGCTACAGGTGCTTGTTGAGCATTGTTTGTCTTCACAAAAGTTTAATTTGGATAATAGGATTCTTAATGTATGTTGTCTTCTTAAAGGAATATAAAATGGTTAATACCGCATTATTAAAACCCTATGGTTCATTTACTGATTAATGATTTTTTTTCCAGTTCATCCTTTGACTTTCTCCCCCCACTTCACCTTCCTCTTCCTTTCTTTTGAAAATACATTTCTGTGAACTATATTAAGATGAGAGGTGGTAAAGTGCAGTGGTTTTTCAGAGCTGGAGCTCTGAGAAGCTACTGTGTGGCCAGGAGCAAATTATTTAATTTCCTGTTCCTTAGGTATCTAAAGAAGCTGATAAAAAATGGTAACTGCTTCATGAAATTTTTGTAAGTATTAAATGAGATAATACAAGTTAAGTACCTACAACAGGGCCTGGCTGATAATAAGTCCTATATAAAGTGCTTGCTATTATAATGGTTGTTGTTGTATATCTATATTATTTTGTTAGTCTTCAAGAAAGATAGTAAAATAATTGTTTTTATTTTCTAATTGATCCTTTTCCTCCCTTGGAAGTGGGAAGACTGCTACAAAACAACAATGAATTCTGTATATCCAGTAACGATTCACGGATTAATTTTTGAGGATAGATTTCTGAGTACAGAACAAAGAAAAAACTCCCTACCCCAATATTCTAATAAGCAGTTAAATGTATTTTTAAATAGATATTATAATTTTTTAAACCAGTCAACACTTCTTTATCAAATTGTCATTAAAAGTACTAAAAAAACATTTGTAGGAAGAATTGAATTTTTGTTCTACCTCTCTATTGATCTTCAGGGTGGCCAGTTTTAGTGAAAACTCTGTCAATGCTATAACTAGTGCTTTGTTGTTGTTGTTTTTATAGAAATAACTGAATAATTAAAAATTATCAAATATTTGTAGGAAGGTAGAATATATACCTTTAAGAATGTATGATGCGTACCTGTATTCATTATGCATTACATAGATGCCCCTGTCAGCAAAGAAATATTAATGTGATTTTTACTAAGTATACTGGATTGCATTTTAGGAAACATTTTTAAAATTGTGCAATTCAAGTCAGTGGGAATATAATTTGTTATGCCAATACATGCATATATCACAACTGCTTTCGCATGTATCATATGTGTAAAATGAGATCTGTTGTTCCTAGCTGTGTTTCTTTCCTGTTAGGAGAATACAGCATTGTTTGTTGCCACTTAGTGTGACATTTAAATCTTCAAGTTTATAAATGAATTCTGAGACTGCCATTTTCTGTGATGTGTTAGTTTCCTGGGGCTGTCATAACAAAGTACCACAGAGTGGCTTAAAATAAGAGAAATACATTCTCTCACAGTTCTGGAGGGCTACAAGTCTGAAATGAAAGTGTCTTTAGGTCATATTCCCTGTGAAAGTTCTAGGTAGGCACCTTTCTTGCCTCTTTCTGGCTGTTCATGGCTCTGCATTCCTTGGCTTGTGGCAGCTTGACTCTAATCTGCACCTCCACTTTTCATGGCTGCTCATGCTCTGTATGCGTCTGCTTCTGTGCGGACGCCAGTCATTGGATGCGGAGCCCACTCTAATTCAGTATGACCTCATCTTAACTAATTACATCTACAAAGATCCTATTTCCAAATAGAGTCACATTCTGTGGTTCCAGATGGAAGTGAATTTTGGGAAACTGGATTCAAGTCACTACACCTTGGCCACTTGTAGATTTTTTCTTTTTCTTTCCTTTTTTAAAAAATGGCTTACTATAATAAGACTTTATCTGGAGTTTAGCTATACAGTATGCTGATGTACTTTAATGGTTTATTAAACTAAGAATTTATAAATTGGACCATTGGAGCTTTAAAAGATATTTTCTTTATTCTGTTTGGAGAAAAGACTAATACCTTCTGTTATTGACATAAAGTGGTGCTATTCTTCTGCATGGTACCATTAAAATCTTGTGATTAGTTGCTGTTTTTGTTTTTTTTTTAGGATTGCTTCTTGGGAATTTATCTGTTTCTCTAAAGTTTGTAGCACACAGATAATACATCATGAGGAAAAAAAAGGAAACACTGAACACTTTTAAGTGATAATACACAAACTCCCTTTTTCCTCATTCTTGTTCTGTCTCATCTAGTCTTCTCTCCAGTCTTACCCCCTCAAGAAAGGGAAGAAGTTGGGGGAGGAGAGGTAGAGAGAGAGAGAACCAAGAGTCAGACAGACAAATATGGTGTGGAGCCATAAATCCATCTTTAGATTTGGGAATTTGCATTTTCAAAACTTACCAAGAAGAAAGTTTTTATCAAGTATTTACTTAAAAAAATAAAAATAAAAATAAATGGATAAAGGGACGAATGGCTGTCCACTCCCATCGGTTCTATAGACATCCTAACAATTAACATTGATTACTTACAGTGTTTCAGGTACTTCATACATTAACTCATTAACTCCTCCCAAGACCTGTGAGATAGGTGCCCTTAGTATCTCAGTTTTACAGATAAGGAAACTGAGGCATGGATAAGCCTAGTAATGTGTCCAGTCTTACAGTTTATACATGACAGCATCAGGATTCAAATCCAGGCAATTTGATTCTAATCTTTGTTCTCTTAATTACACTGTTAAACCACTGCTTCTAATAGTTTGTAAATTGCGTCAAGAATCTCAGTCTCAGTTGTGGCAAATCACATTACTTAAATCCATTCACTGTCATTTTTATTTATTACTTAAATTGTTTCTTAATCTAAATCTGATTGATCCTGAATAGAATGAACTTAGGTTTGTATAAATTAATCTGATTGTGGCAGTCAGTTTGGGCTGCTGTAACAAAATACTGTAGATTGGGTGACTTAAACAACAGACATTTATTTCTCACGATTCTGGAAGCTAGAAGTCTGAGACCAGGGTGCCATTGTGGTCGAGTTCTGGGTGAGGGCCCTCTTCCTGGTTATATTCTCACATGCCCTTCCTTGGTGCAGGAAAAGAGAGAGGGAGAGATCCTGTGTCATCTCTTATGTATGTATGTATTTATTTTCAAAGGAGACCCCAGGCCCAATGTGGGGCTTGAACTCATGACCCTGAGATCAAGAGTCACATGTTCTACTAACTGAGTCAGTCAGGTGCCCCTCTTCTCTCTCTCTCTCTCTCTTTTTTTTTTTTTTTAGTTTATTTTTAAGAGAGTGTGGCCCGAGGTGTGCACGGGTGAGGGACAGGGGGAGAGAGAGAGAGAGAGAGAGAGAGAGAGAGAGAGAGAGAGAGAGAGAGAGAGAGAGAGAGAGAGAGAGAGAATATCCCAAGTAGGCTGGAATCTCACAAACCAGAACCAAACTGTGAGATCATGACCTGAGCTGAAATCAAGAATTGGGTAGTTAACTGATTGAGCCACTCAGGCGTCCTTCTCCTCCTCTCTTTATAAGGGTGTTAATACCATCGTGGGGATTCCACCTGCATGACCTCATGTAACCCTGATTGTCTCTCAAAGGCCCCACCTCTTAATACCATCCCATCAGAGATTAGAGTTTCAATGTATATATATTTGGGGGGAATAATAATGTTCACTTCATGGCACTGATTAACAATGAAAAACTGTAATAGCTGTTAGAACGTGTTTCCTTTTTTCCCTCAATTCCATGGAAATATCTCCAGAGAGGCCAATCAACAGCTTATAAAATACAACAATCTTTATTTTAATAAAATAGAGGATGGAATCTGTGAAAGCCACACTTAGCAAAATGTATGGCCTTCTAAATTGTTCTGTATCTTTTAAAATCTCGACTTCTATTTGGAATAGCACTTAATGTATGCCTCATCATTTTTTCCAGAACATACACAGAGGTGCTTACTGTATTTTTATGGCCAAGTTGCATTTTAATTGAAGGTATAGGGCTTAATATCAGTGAGGAGCAAATCCTATCTACTCAAAATTACCTTGAAAAATGCCTTCAGTGGACAGAATCTAGCCCTGCATTTCAACTGTGGTCTTTTAAGAATTTTATTTATTTATTTATTTATTTATTTATTTATTTATTTATTTATTTATTTTTTAACATTTATTCATTTTTGAGAGACAGAGAGTGAACAGGAAAGGGGCAGAGAGAGAGGGAGACACAGAATCCGAAGCAGGTTACAGGCTTTGAGCTGTCAGCACAGAGCCCTACATGGGGCTCAAACCCGATCATGACCTGAGCTGATGTTGGACGTTTAACCGACTGAGCAACCCAGGCAGCCCATCAGCTATGGTTTTTTTCTTGGGGCAGAAAAGGCCTGGTTTTGTTTTTCCAGGGAAAAGGGTACCTGGGAGAACTAAGGGCTTCTTCCTCTCTCCTACTAGCTAGCTCACAGCTACCCCTTTCCTCCCTGCTTCCTTCTTTTCCTCCCTCTGCCTCTTTATTTCCTCTTTCTCCTGTTTTATTGCAAAGCATGATGTGTTTGATTCCAGGTAAGTTCAGTGCCTGGGTGAGTTGAATTCTCTGGAATTTTTGTAACATTTAAACATTTTGTTTTCTCTCACTATTATTTTATCAACCACCATAATTTCAGATCTGAATGTTCCCCTGAACTAACAGATAAATGACATCTTAGAGTCTTTCCATCTATGACTAATTTCAGTATTTATGGACATTGGGGTTGTATCATTTCCCAGGTTCTCAACAAGTAGCTCTCACTGTTTTAATTTCTACTTCTTTAATCTCTATTCCACATCTCAGAGAAGTTTCCACTTTATTCCTACATACAGGCTTGTGATGGACGCACACTGGTTGCCCTGCCCTCCTACACACATCCCTTCCTGCTCTTGGTGTCTCACCCACTGCACCCCTTCCTGCTCCTGGTGTCTCGCCCACTGCACCTCTTCCTGCTCCTGGTGTCTCGCCCACTGCACCTCTTCCTGCTCCTGGTGTCTCGCCCACTGCACCTCTTCCTGCTCCTGTGTCTCGCCCACATCTGCTGCAGCTTCAGGTTGCTCTCGTTTCCATTCCTCACCAGTTAGATCATCATCTAGTCCCTTGGCCACAGACACTTTTTAAGTAGTTTGTCAGCATAGAGTTGTAACTCTAAAAAGGCAGAGGGGTGCCTGGGTGGCTTAGTCTGTTGAGCGTCTGACTCCTGATTTCGGTTTGGGTCATGATCTAATGAGTCATGAGTTCGAGTCCTGCATCGGGCTCTGCAGTGTCAGTGTGGAGCCTGCTTGGGATTGTCTCTCTCTCCCTCTCTTTGCCCCTCCCCTGCTCATGCTCTCTCTCTCTCTCTCAAAATAAATAAACAAAAAAAAAACTTAAAAAAAAATAAAAAATAAATAAAAAGGCAGAAATGGCTCCTGAAGTGTTTTTTTTTTTATTTTTTGCTTCAAGCCTTCCCTTGTGTGCACTACATAGCTCATTTGTAAGTTTCAATGTAGTGTTTGATTTTGAAGTTATAATGTTCATTTGTTACATAAGAAATATAGGAACACATTTTCATTGTGAAGAAATTACATAGTGCTGAACAAGTAGATATATGCTTGACTCTCACTCGATCCCACTCACTTCCATAGATATAACCTCTCTTGTCATTTTAGAGTACATATACATGCATACACACACACCCAAACACATGTGTGCGCACATACACACACACATGGTTTGGGATTTTAAAAAATAAAAGTGGTCGCAAATATTGTACGTCTTTTACACTGTAGTTATAAGCTCCGCAAAGGCAAGGACTTTTTGTCTGTTTTGTTCATTGATAGATCCGTAGCACTTAAACCTGGTGTATGGTAGACGCTTAGTCGATTTTTTTTGAAGTAACTTTAGCCACTTAATGATGTCTTAGAGATTTTTCCATGTAAACACACAGACAGAAGACAACTTCTTTAACTGGTATATAGTATTACTGTATATTGCACAGTGTAGATGTGCCATTGTTAATTTAATGATTCCCCCGAGGATAGGATTGTTTTGTTTCCAGTGTTTCCTAAAAAAAATACAACAGCTGAACCAGTTTATAGATCCCTACAACTATATATGCAAGTACCTGAATTCCCAACACTGGATAATTATATTTTATATAATTTTGGATAATTTGATGGGAACAATAATGTATTATTTTGATTTTCATTTCACTTATTGAAGCTTATAAGGCATCCTTTGAGACATTTAAGAGATATTTATATCCCATCTCCAGTGAAATGTCTGATTGTGTCTCTGCCCATTTTGAAGGGACTGTTATGTTATTTTCTTATTGTGCAAGTATTTTCTGAGTGTCATTTGATTTTATTGTATATTATGAAACAAAAATTGTAATTTTGATCTGGACAAATTTTTCAATTTTTGCAGCATTTATATTTAACTTGCTTATATTTTCTTCTGATAGTTATATGAAAATGAAATTATTTTCTTACTGCTCACATACTTCTATCCTTTAAACCTTAATCATTTATGTCTATAATTTACTAGTGAGAGAAATATTTTTCATGTGTTAACCACTAGTATTCTTTTTTGTAATTAGCTGTTCATGCCTTTGCTAATATTCTCTATTAAATTTTTTGTACTTTTTGATTCATAACAAATTTTATACAAAATGACATTGATAATTTGTTGTATTGATTAACAAGTATTTTTTTCATTAACTCTTGTATGTTTTAATTTTACTTACAAAGTTTTTGAGGTAAAGTTTAAAAACACGTTTTGTAGTAATACCTATTGCTCTTTTTTTTCTCTTTTTTCTACTGCATTTATGTTTAGGAAGGTAGTGTCCACCTCAAGAGAAGCTAAATATTTACCCATGTATTTGTAGCATTTTTATGAAGCCTTTATTGTAATTTGTCCCTGTAATTCATTTGGGATTTATCATAGTAGAAAGTAAGGCAGGGGATGCCTGGGTGGCTCATTCGGTTAGTGTCTGACTTTGGCTCAGGTCATGACTTCACGGTTTGTGAGTTCAAGCCCCGCATCGGGCTCTGTGCTGACAGCTCAGAGCCTGGAGCCTGTTTCAGGTTCTGTGTCTCCCTCTCTCTCTGCCCCACCCCCCCCCCCCCACACTCTGTCTATCTCTCTAAAAAATAAGCATTAAAAACAGGGTGCCTGGGTGGCTCAGTTGGTTAAGTGTCTGACTTCGGCTCAGGTCATGATCTCGCGGTCTGTGAGTTCGAGCCCCGCGTCGGGCTCTGTGCTGACAGCCCAGAGCCCGGAGCCTGCTTTGGATTCTGTGTCTCCCTGTCTCTCTGTTCCTCCCCTGCTCATGCTCTGCCCCTCTCTGTCTCAAAAATAAATAAAACATTAAAAAATATTTTTTAAATAAACATTAAAAAATTTATTTTTTTTTAATTAAAAAATGTTTTTTAACGTTTATTATCGAAAGACAGAGTCAGAACGTGAGCAGGGGAGGGGCAGAGGGAGAGGGAGACGTAGAATCCGAAGCAGGCTCCAGGCTCTGGGCTGTCAGCACAGAGCCCGACGCGGGGCTCGAACTCACAAACCGTGAGGTCATGACCTGAGCCAAAGTCAGACACTTAATCGACTGAGCCACCCAGGTGGCCCCCCAAAAAAAATTTTTTAAAAGAAAGTAAGGCACTAACTTGGGGAGCAGAGTGTAGGTGTTAAAAGCATGATGGATTCTGAAGCCTGACTGTCAGGCTTCAATATTTGGCTCTGCTACTTGCCAGCCATGGGCAAGTTACGTAACAGCTCTGTGCCTTAGTTTCCCCATTTGCAAAAGGGATGTGATTATTGTATCTACCTCTTAGAATTAATGTGATTAAACGCATTTGTGTGTGTAAAGCACTGAGTACTGTGCTTTATACATTATTATTATTGACAGTGACAATAAGAATATAATAATTATTGTTAAAATTTTATTCCAGAGGAGCAGATGTCCAAATATAATTGAATGATCTATCTCATCACTGTTGATTTGCAACACTTCCTTGATCATATAATAATGTCAATAATAATAGTAATAATCATAGCAGCTCATAGTTCTTGAGAGCTTCCTCTATGGCTACGTATTGCACTAAGTGCAATCCTTACATTTCTACAACACCTTATAAAGTAGGTTGCATTGTTTCTTCTGTTTATAAGTGATGTAACTCAAGCTTAGAAAAGTTAACTAGTCCACTCTAGGTCATACAGTGGATAAATGGCAGAATTCTGGCCCCAGTCCAGGTCATAGATGAGCTCTTATCCTAGGATCTGTATCTGGGTTTTGTATCCTGTCCCGCCATTTGTTAATTTTTGTACAGTGACCCACTTTTAAATTATTGCAGCTGTCTAATACATTTTAATATCTGCTAGGTCATTTCCTTTCATTACTCCTCTTTTTAAAAACTGTATTTTCCTTTTGTACATTACTCATTCTTT
This sequence comes from Lynx canadensis, assembly GCF_007474595.2. Lineage (NCBI taxonomy): Eukaryota > Metazoa > Chordata > Mammalia > Carnivora > Felidae > Lynx > Lynx canadensis. The sequence continues at coordinate 14,214,817 of NC_044319.2, forward strand.
TAGTTGAAGATTAAAATCTTGTCATGTTCCAACTACAATTCTATTTGAATTTTGATAAGATATTTGTAAAGCCTATAAATTACTATGAGAAGAAGTCCTATTGTTTCACATTCTTTTATCCCATCCAATCAGATGGTGATTTCTTCAGTTAATTATTATAATTTCCTGTTTTTTCCCTTAATGTAGGTAAATACACATTTATTGTTACAATGTAAAATAATGTAGAAATACCCTTATGCTGTGATTATGAAGGAAATGTTTAAGTTTTTTGTTTTTTGTTTTTTGTTTTTTTTTTGTGTGTGATGCAACATGCCCAAGTTCTTATAGATCTTTTTTTTTTCAATATATGAAATTTATTGTCAAATTGGTTTCCATACAACACCCAGTGCTCATCCCAAAAGGTGCCCTCCTCGATACCCATCACCTACCCTCCCCTCCCTCCCACCCCCCATCAACCCTCAGTTTGTTCTCAGTTTTTAAGAGTCTCTTATGCTCTGGCTCTCTCCCACTCTAACCTCTTTTTTTTTTTCCTTTCCCTCCCCCATGGGTTTCTGTTAAGTTTCTCAGGATCCACATAAGAGTGAAAACATATGGTATCTGTCTTTCTCTGTATGGCTTATTTCACTTAGCATAACACTCTCCAGTTCCATCCACGTTGCTACAAAGGGCCATATTTCATTCTTTCTCATTGCCACGTAGTACTCCATTGTATATATAAACCACAATTTCTTTATCCATTCATCAGTTGATGGACATTTAGGCTCTTTCCATAATTTGGCTATTATTGAGAGTGCTGCTATAAACATTGGGGTCCAAGTGCCCCTAGGCATCAGTACTCCTGTATCCCTTGGGTAAATTCCTAGCAGTGCTATTGCTGGGTCATAGGGTAGGTCTATTTTTAATTTTTTGAGGCGGCACCACACTGTTTTCCAGAGTGGCTGCACCAGTTTGCATTCCCGCCAACAGTACAAGAGGGTTCCCGTTTCTCCACATCCTCTCCAGCATCTATAGTCTCCTGATTTGTTCATTTTGGCCACTCTGACTGGTGTGAGGTGATATCTGAGTGTGGTTTTGATTTGTATTTCCCTGATGAGGAGCGACGTTGAGCATCTTTTCATGTGCCTGTTGGCCATCTGGGTGTCTTCTTTAGAGAAGTGTCTATTCATGTTTTCTGCCCATTTCCTGGAAGGTCTTTTTGAAAGGATGTCACTGGTTCGCTATCACAGTGAAAATAGAAAAAGAAGTTGAGAAATTTTTGTATATATTTCCAATAGAGCTCTTTTGTTGTTTTTGTTCATTGCCTCCCATATTGAAATCAAATCTGCTCAACATAAGTATGCTCCCAATTCACCATGACCAAGACAAATTGTAGTTTCTGTCCCTGAAGCATGAATCTTTTCATACTCAGTGCAATAACATTATAGAACTTTTCCTTAGTTAGTGTTTAGCCCAAGATCCTCAAAATACAGAGACATCCTTACATTCTCAAGATATTTCACCAAGAGAATGCTGAGGAATGCTGAGAATGCTCCTAGGAAAGAAAGCTGATGTTGACCATGTCAGTTTAGATACAGGAGGATCTGTGATCAGCCTGTGGGCTCCTTTCTAGGCATCAGTACAGACTTGCTTTATCTTGAACCTTGTTGTCAAGCTACCTAAATGTCAGAGCATTAATCCCAGCATTAGTGTAAATTGCTGGGACATTTTATTGTAATTTTTTTTAAATGTTATTTTGTCATGGGATAATCCTATGTGAGAACAATTTTACTTTTTTCTCAAAAAAGTAGATGAATGGATAAAGAAGATGTGGTTCTTTGGAATATTACTTGGCAATGAGAAAGAATGAAATCATGCCATTTGCGGCAACATGGATGGAACTGGAAGGTATGCTGAGTGAAATTAATCAGTCAGAGAAAGACAGACATCATATGTTTTCACTCATATGTGGATCTTGAGAAACTTAACAGAAGACCATGGAGAAAGGGAAGGGGAAAAAGTAGTTACAAACAGAGAGAGGGGGAGGCAACCCACAAGAGACCCTTAAATACAAAGAACAAACTGAGGGTGGATGGGGGGTGTTGAGGGAGAGGGAAAATGGGTGATGAGTATTGAGGAGGGCACTTGCTGGGATGAGCACTGGGTATTTTATGTAAGTCAATTTGACAATAAATTATATTTTTTAAAAAGTATATATCTTCTGATCTTAGGGTCTCAGATTTCCCAGATTATAGCTATACATGTCAGTTCAAAATTCTACTTGCCGTAAATCCCTTATCCCTTTATGGATTCCCTCCTTTTCTTCTCTCTCCAGACATTTCAATGAGCAGGTCTCTTAAAGCTTCTGTGGAATCATATTAACTTTCCCTTGGGAGTAGTTTGTATGGTGATTGTAATTTTTTTTAATATTGAAATTTCATCTTTAAAGTCAGTGGACATAGGTTTAATAGCATACATTGGTCTCTCATGTTAGTTTGTATTATGTGAAAGGCCAGAGCAATTCTAAACACTAATGTGGCATAACTTTGTTTGTTTGTCTGTTTGTTTAAAGACCAGGAGGTGTTTCAGTTCAGTGTCTTCTAATGATGCTAATGTTTAGCATCTATTGAGTGCTTTTAGGGGCCAAGCATTAAAACCAAGGTTTCTATGTTGAAATACCAAAGTATTCTTGTTGAATACTTTCAAGAGCTTTATGAAAGTTTGGTTATCATTGTCCCTATTGATTGATGAAGAACGTAGAGTCGCAGTCTTAAAGTGACTTTCTTAAGGTTACTTCATTGCAAATGATAGGGCTGGGTCTTTACTCTGACATGACATTATGAAATTTGCCAAATATACAGAAGAGCTAGAAGGATAGTTCTGTGAATGTCCATATATACTTACTATCTAGATTTAGCAGAGGTTAACTCTTGGTCATGTTTGCTGTATCTGTGTGTGTGTGTGTGTGTGTGTGTGTGTGTGTGTGTGTGTGTGTACTATTTGTAAGTAAGTGGCAGGCATCATGACAATTCATCTCCAAATACTCCAGCCCCCACCTTTCTTAAGAAAAAGTCATTCTGCTTTATGTCCAAACCACTATTTTCTCACCTAAGAAAATTAATAGTAATTCCTAATACACTCTTTCATCCTTGTGATTTAATTGCAGTGGTCCTAACAGCTTGAAAGACTTAATGCTGGGCTCAGATTTATCTGAAAACTCCTGGAAAGATCAATGTGGTTTATTTGTTTAGTAGTATATATTTCCTAATTATATAAGTATATAATTATGTAAGACTTTTCAGCGGTGGTCTCTTAACCAAATTGTAAACATATAGAATCTTAGCAAAACTAAGAAATAAAATGTCTTACCCCTAAGGTTCCTATGAAATCTTTTTGACTCAATAACCAATCCATTCCTCTCCTTAGTAGGGAATTCTGTTAGGCTGAATTCTACAGGGTGAATGTTCCCTCTTCACGAAATGAGTGTCCTAGTTTCATAAATGAATCTGAATTCCTTGAAGCTTTGCACTGTGCGTTTGCCTCACCAAATAATTGGCCGAAGTTTTCGTCCTGACTCTGGTGAGGTTATTTACACTCTTAGTGCATGATGGATTATTCCTGTGGGTAGATTTTTTGATGCACTGCCTTTTCTATTGCCTGAACGGAGCACTGCTTGGGAAGAGTGTACATAAATAAAAATGAGCTTGGGAAATGCAAATATGAATCTGAAATGATGTCGTCATCATAATTTAAGTAATTTCTAATACCTATGGTTATTCTTGGTCTACAATGCAATATGAAATCTTTATATATGGACTTCTACCACCGCCAGCTCCTTTCTAAGTTTTAATTCAAGTCCTTATTGACTTTTCATAAATGTCTTTTATGAGTAAGCACTAACATAAATAAAACCTTAGTATAATAGTAACTCACTTTCTTGTTTCCTGCCCCAGTCTACTAAAAATGATCTTCTTAATTAAGGTAAGGAAGTGTTAGCATACATTTGTATTCTCAGTTTTTTTCTCTTCGAAAGTTTTTAACTTCTCCAGCAACTCTGGTCTTCCTGTTGACCTGCTGTAAAGAGGAGGAGGGGAAAGGAAAAGGAGGATTTGTTTTTGAGAACTCAACTATCTATAAATGACTTCCTCTTGTTTGGTACATCCACTTGCAGGGTTTCATTTTCAAATGCCTTGTTGCAGGATCCACGTCCTAGAGGAAGGAACCGTGTCATCCTTCAGTTATCCTGTGCACATAGCTCGACCACTGCTCCGAATATTATCTCCTATCACTTCTGGTATTTCTTGTACTTCTCCTCTTCCTGAAGTTCATAATTCATGTCACTGATTTCCGGTGCATACGGAGTCAGGTTTAGAAATATGAGACAATTTTTAAATTACACATGCAAAGCCTAGTTGTTTGAGCCAACATCTGCAACTAGTTTACGGGATTAAGCAAAATAGCTGCTCTGGATGACTGATATTTACCAGGGCCTCTCCATTTCCCATCAGAAATCAAAATGCCTGTTACTTATATGTTCTTTGGTTTTCAGTAGAAATCAGGATTTCATCTGTTAGATGAAACTCACTTTATTAAGTTCTCTCACAGAGTATCTTCAGTTACAGCCAATTTTCAATTTGCCATGTTTAAGGAGATCAGGAATAATATGAGTTAATTAAAATCCACAAATAATTATAATTAAAACACTTTAACCAGAATCCAACACTCTCCTAAAACTTTTTGCTGAAATGACAAACGAGTAAAACATCAGATGTTGTTTTGCTTTGTTTTGTTTTGTTTTGGTGCAAACAAAAAAAATCTGAATATGTCACACCCTTGCTTACAACCACTCAAAAGTACTTTTTCTTTACTTTTAGGATAAAGTCCAAACTTTAGCATCCATTTTTCTATCCCTTGACTACTTCTAGCTCCTTCTCTTGCCACTAGCATTCCCGAATTCTGTGCTGCAGCAACAGTGACCTTCAGTCAGTGCCCTCAGTGGTTCTGACTCTATCCCAGGTGGGGCTTTAGATGTGCTTTTTTTCTGTACTTGGAACATCTTTTCCATTTTTTGCCTGAATAATATCTTCTTATTTTCCTTAGTTTAAACATCGCTCCCTTAGGAGTAACTTCCCTGACTTCGGCACTATTTTCAGTTCTCTCCTATATGTTTCCATAAGAACATGTATTTTTCTCACCCAGTGTCTGTACTTTTCTTTGTTTAATCTTCTCCCTCACTTGCCCTTAAAACCTGAGATCAGGGGCTGTAGTTGCCATTTTCTTTGCTAAATTCTCTGTGTCTCACTTAGAGACTGCTCATTATAGGTGTCCAAAAAATAACTGTTGAATGAAAGAAAAAGTTACATGTTTTAAAATCTAGAAGTAAATGGTCAGGGATGTAAATTACCTATAAAATAATGACTTATAAATGGTGAGGTTGACATGCAGAAGAGAACATGTAGAATATATCAAAACTCATTAATTTTAATTTTTTGCTAAATTTATTTATTTTTGAGAGACAGAGCGAGACAGACCATGAGCAGGAGAGGGGCAGAGAGGGGGGCCACAGAATCCAAAGCAGGCTCCAGGCTCTGAGCTGTCAGCACAGAGCCCGATGCGGGGCTTGAACCCACAGACGATGAGATCATGACTTGAGCCAAAGTCAGACACTTAACCAACTAAGCCACCTAGGCGCCCCCAAACTGCTCATTAATTTTAAACATCACTTTTTGTCATCCTGAGGGGGAAAATGGATCTTAAGAATGTAGTTGTTACTCACAGTTGTCACTTCAGGCTTGCCTAGAATGACCATTCAAGTTTCCCACCTAAATATGCCACCAGAAAAATAATGCATGATTTAAATTTGATTAACATTTAGAGCTAATCACCCAATTATGGATTGTATTTAGACTCCAGCAGGTGCTATCATCATTTTAGATGGAAGAGCTCTTCATTTATCATTCTTGACTTTTATTTAGTAGATGTCTCCCAGACTGCACTGTCTACCTGTTATGTGTTTACAAAAAGCCCTTGGTGTTGGGTTTGCCCCTGGTTTAGAGCTATTGTACCAATGATTTATTAACTAACCTATGATCTGAGGAAAGTATAAGTATTCCAAAGGAGCATAAAGCAAAATTATGTTACTGGGTCAACCAAAGTGGGTGTTCTCCTTGGTGAACTATAGATATAGACATAGACTATATGAGGTGGAGTTACCTCCCAAGATTACTTTAATTCTACAAACAAGGTAATCATGGGGAATCATGGCCAAAGCCATGACTCCCCCAACAGGGGAAAGCAGGGTCTTTTTATTAGGGTTTGGGATGAACATCCAGAGGGGGATTTTATTATAATGAGTCTGAAATAACTGTTGGGCACTTCTGGCACCTCCTGATTCATCTGCACAGGCGTCATCCTCAAATATTTCTTTTTCGATTATAGCAGTTAGTTAGTTTCTAAAAGGTGAGGTTGAAGCTTCTACTTAGAAGTTTCCTGAATTCTGGGGGTCAGGCCAGTGATAATCTCTACTTCACAATGATATCTACCATTTATTGAACATTTATCAGATCCCAGACATTCTACTGATTGCTTTATGTATATTCATCCAGTACTCACAGTACCTACTTGAGTTAGGACTCTTAGCTCCAACTTTCAGATGAAAAAAAAATGATTTGTTAGAGTAAGTACGTGGCCCAGGTCCATGCAGCTAGTAGACAGCAGAATTGACACGCAAACCCAGAACATCCATGCTTTCAGCCAAGCTGTAATCTAATTGGGAAAATGGAAGCAAGGTAAACACGATCGCAAGTAATTCAAGACAAGATGCTATAAGTGCTAAATTCAGATAATGAACAAAATAAATGTCCAGGGAAGGAAGAGATTCTAATAGAACTTAATTATTCACTAAAATAGTATCATAGATTGACTGCTTTTTATTTTTCTCTTAAAGTGTATTTATTTTGAGGGAGAGAGAGAGCATGAAATCAGGGGAGGGGCAGAGAGAGAGGAGAGAGAGAATCCCAAGCAGGATTCCATACTGTCAGCATGGAGCCCAATGAGGGGCTCGATCCCACAGACCATGAGATCATGACCTGAGCCAAAATCAAGAGTCAGATGCTTAACCAACTGAGCCACCCAGGCACCCCTTGATTTCTTTTTCTTAGAGTGTTATATTACCCAGGAATTGTTATACTTCTACCTATCACTCTCTGGCATATTTTTTTATAATCTTATTATAATAATAGCTAACACTTTTTGAATGGCTGTTTTGTATAAGGCAGTGTGTCAGGGGCTTTGTTCTTCAGAACACTTTGGCCTGACTGATTGAATAAAATCCATCTTGTTGCTTCTCTTCATGAGAAAATTTCCAGGACGTGGTTTTTTTTTTTTTTTTTTGTAATTTTAAAAAATGTTTTATTATTTATTTTTGAGAGAAAGAAAGAGAGCCAGAGGAGGGCAGGGGCGGGGCAGAGAGAGAGGGAGACACAGAATCCAAAGCAGGCTCCAAGCTCTGAGCTGTCAGCACAGAGCCCAACGTGGAGCTTGAACTCATGAACTGTGAGATCATGACCTGCGCTGAAGTCAGACGCTTAACCGACTGAGCCACCTAGGCACCCCACCAGGAGCTTTTTAATATATCTCTTTGATAATGTTTTCTTCATTGGACAATTCTTTTTTTTTTTAATTTTGGAACAATGTTTTTCTGCATTTAGAAGATGTTGTAAAGGTATGATTTATCAATATGAAATCAGGGTTGCCTGGGAGACTTTCTACTCCATCACTCATGCATTTCAGTCTGGCAGCTTCCCCTCTCCCCCAAGCCACACAAACAATTCTGGGTAAGGTTGTGCAGCCAGCATGTGTTTATTAGTGGAACCACAGTGGTTGTTCAAATATTGAAAGCTTTTATACCAGTTATTTCGCTGCTTGCTCCCCCAAGTGCCTGTCTATTATCAGAGACACTGAGGCTTCTTTCTCAGAATCCCCCAACTTTCCTCTTTATTTAGAAATTAGAGGCAAAGATCAGGTACAGAAGGAGGTCTGCAGTGTTCTGCTCCAGCACTGTGACCCCCACACCTTTTCACATTGGTCAGGATGATCCCATACTGGTTGTTAAATATTTTGAGTATTATCTCTTCAGTAACCTCCATGTTACCCAAATCAATTTTGGGGGGTATTTTCTGAGTATTTTTAAAATTTTGAATCTCACTTTCTCTCACAGTGGCATTTGACCTTTTCCATCCATTTGTCATATTAAATCATTCATTTGATTTCTGTGGGTGCAGTATCCCCTATTTTGTTCTCCCAGCTTCTAGCCACTCATGTCTCCTTTGTGGGTTCATCTTCCCCTCCCAGACTTTACATGTTGGTTTTCCTCAAGCCTCAGTCCAGGGTCTTCTTCTTTTCTTACTCAAACTTACACTTTATGCCATTTTTTCATACCTATAGCTTCAATCACACCCACAGTCAACAATTACAACTCTGTGTATCTGATCAAGACTTCTCTATAGCAAATGGTTTATTTTACATGTTCACATTTTGACATGCCCACACTGAACCCATGACTTATTCCCTCCATAAAGATGGCTCTTTTACTCTCTCTCAGTGAACCTGCCTCCATAGGCTGTCCAGTTTCAGAAACTTAAACCTTGGGTGTCGTCCTCGACACCTTATTCTCTCCCTTGACACCTTATTCTCTTTCATCTTCCATCTCCAGTTTATCATTGTCACATTGCCTTTTCCTCTTATGTATTCCTCAAATCTGCCCACTTGTCTTTATGCCCATTTCTGCCACTGTCATCAAAGTTACCATTGTCTAGAACTTAGGATTCTATCCACTTTCCCTGCCTCCTTTCTCCTCGCTCTAATCTCTTCGCCAAACCAGAGCTAGAAGGGAAATTTTCATGATGCAAATCTTATGTTGCTGCCCTACTTGAAACACTTCAAAGGCTTCCCGTTCCTCTCAGAATAAAGACCAAATCTCTTCACATAAATCACACAACCATGCATGGTCTGCCTCCTTTCCAGGCTTGTTTTGCAAGGGCCCGCTCTTGCTTTCTGTGCTGTGGCCACCTGATCCCATGCTCCCACCCCAAACTCTTCAGATTTTAGTGTAAGTTTTAAAATTTTCAAGTTCATCTCCTCGCATACCCCGTGAAGGTCAGGGCTCTTAAAGTACTGAACCAATTCCTGGCAGCACCAATAACAGCTGTGATTGTACATGTGCCCGTGCGAGTCTTCGCTTAGTGTCTATTCTCCCATTTTTGTATAAGCTCCATGAAGTTCAGGGACTGTGCCTATTTTTATTTTTGTATTGGGGGTGGGTTTATCCTTATATTTCCAGTGTGCTGACACATATAAATTACTCAGTAACTTTCTATTAAATGACCCAATATTTACTAAGGTGATTTCTTCTTTTCTCTCTTAAAGAAGCTCTCTGAATTATTTTTAGTAAAATATCCCTAATTCTACTCAGACCTTGCTAATTATGAGGTATCTTTTCCTTTATGTGTGTATATTTTTGTCCTTGAATGGGAGAAATACATGACGAGCTTAGTTCCCATTCTGTTTTGTATCATTTGGAATCTTTTCCACATGGAGGGCTCCTATTAACTTCAAAGGAGGCTCTGCACATGGAAAAAATACGCAGGAAAAAAGTGAAAAAAGTAGTGCCCTGATTTTCATCATGGTTAATGGCTTAGATCTTGTAGAGCTCTGTTTAGGTAAGTAAACTCTGAGAATAAACAGCTGATTCTTAGTGAACTCTTCAGAAATAGTAGTGCATGTTGCAGAAACAATGCATAAACAGGCAACTGAGAAAATTCAGGGATATGATGAGAAGAGAAGAAATTCTTCATGAGTAATTTTGAGAATCAAGAAGGTACAGTAGCATGCTGAGCCACAAAGGCATGAAAAATGCAGTCGTTATGTGAGCAAAGGCTAATGTTCTGGAAGTGAGACTCAGTGAGAAGAAGTTTAAGGTGTTTTAATGGGGTGAGATGAATGGAAGATTCATGGAGGCCATCCAATGGAGGCACCGTAGAAGTAGTCCTTGTAGGTTTGGGGGGTCCAGAAACAAAATGGAAAGGGGGATCGTCAAGGTTATCTTTGTGAGCTTATTTCATAAAACAATAACTTGGAGTTCAGGTTAACTTAAAAAAAGATTTTTTTTTTACGTGGTTAAAATTCAAACTCATGCCAGTTTTGTTAGGTAAAGGTTGGATTTTACAGAGAAACCAGAAAGTCATTATCTTTTTGGCACCTTTATCTTCATATAAAAGAGGGATTTGATACAGATATTAAATGACATTTCCTTATTTTCAATCAGTTTTATTGTACACTACTAATACGTTCTTAGTCAATCAAATCAGCTCCTTATTTAAAATAGTCAAGCTTCCTTCATCATGGTGATTTCCCATATAATATTCCAGAATTACTTCTTTTTAAGTTGTGCTATAGTTATTTCACTACGCACTTGTTTATCATCTGCCTCAGTTTTCCAACATTAAAGGGAATCTCAAGAAATTGCCTCTTTTAAGCAAGCAACATGTGATGGCAGCTTGCATCTTTAATATATTTGTTTAAGTGTATTTATTTTGAGAGAGACAGAGACAGTGGAAGCGGGGAGGAGCAGAGAGAAAGAGGAAGAAAGAGAATCCCAAGCACACTTCGTGCTGCCAGCACAGAGCCCAATGTGGGACTCGAACCCACGAAAGTGTGAGATCATGACTTGAGCCAAAATGGAGAACTGGACACTTAACTGACTGAGCCACCCAGGCACCGCTGCAACTTGCATTTTTAATAGCATGAATACTGTAGGAACAAATGGAGAATATAGGAAGACTGAAGGAGGAAATAAATATAACTTTATATCTTACCACTAATTTTCAATCACAGTTAACATATGGTATATATAAGTCTTTTTTCTGTCCTTACATTAAAAAATATAAATGAAATAATACACATATAATAATATTAGTAGGTACTGATCTAAGTCCTTTACATTTGTTAACTCATAATTCTCACAAAAACTGTGTTACAGTTGTTATTATAATCCCATGTTACATGTGAGGAAGTTGAGGCAGAGATTCGCACAATGTTACCTGGCCAGCAGGTGTTGGAGCCTGAAGACAATCCTGAACAGTATGACTATATAGAGTCCTGTCTCATATGAGCACTCTTTGGCGAAACTATTTTCTCGTGTCTTGCATTCAGTGTTTTTGCTCAGCTTATTTTTTTTTAACCATAAGAAACCTTGAGAATTTATTAAATTCCTAAAACAATGGAGGATAGAAAAACTTCAAATATCATCTTATCTGGTTTTAATTAACACCTAGAGTAAGTGCAAAAATTATTGCTATTACTATAATTACTATATATTATTATATAGTATATATAGTATAATACTATATACTATATATACAGTATATATATGTGTGTGTACTACATATACTATATATATATTATTTTTATTTTGTAATGTGACTACAAAATATTATTATTTTGTAATGTGACTAACCAGGGTTGGGTACATTCTGCAACCACAGAACAGAATGATGAAGCCATTGGTTGAAATAGGGACTGAACCTTTGACCTTGACCCTATTCCTATATATTTTTTTTTTTTAGTATAGTCGTCACACAATATTACATTGCTTTTAGGTGTACAGCTTAGTGATTTGACAAGTTTATACATTATGCTACCATCTGTCCTATTACATTGTTATTACAGTATCATTGACTATACTCCCAATGCTGCAACTTTTATTCCCAGGACTTATCCATTCCATAACTGGAAGCATATATCTCCCATTCCCCTCCACCCATTTTGCCCAGTTCCCTCAGTTTAACGTCAGATGTTTATATCATACTCTAGTAGCCAGTTTCAATTTAGGCAAATAGGTTGTTTCCGTTTGCCTGCTGTTAGAAACAATACTGCCAGTCAACATCCCTGTATATGTTGTGGGTTAAAGCCTGGGGCTCTGAGATCAGACCACCAGAGAGACTTTCTTTTATGCAAACATTAAGAGGCTGAATCAAGTGGAGCAAAATAGACAATAGTGCCTAAGCTCCTGTGAGGAAGGCCTGTTGGCTACAAGGAGGGGCTTGGCAGTAAAACAGGAGCCTGAGTGCAGTTTCCTCATCAGTCGTATAAGGAAAATACTACCTTCCTCAAAGGATTATTCTGTGGATTAAAAGAAATAATAAGCATGATACTTTTAGCACAGTGCCTGGCTGTGTTTAGTAAATGTTATTATTGTTATTATCCTGGAGTTCCAAGAAATGGAGTCAAATTGTATTCCTAATTTTGCCTATTTTAGATACTTGTGAAATGCTGTTCTGATTTCCTAGAAAGTTAAAACCATGAAAGGAACATCCAAACATACAAATGTCACTAAACAATTTATCATAAAATATTTGATAATTTCATGTCTCAGTTTGATTATTCTTTCAATATGCTCCACCTTATTTGCTTGTTTCACAGCTTCTTTATCCCAGTCATGAGATTAGTTCACCGGATGTGAAAATCAGTTTGTTACATTGTCAGCCCATGGTAAGACACATCTGGGCATAGTCACGGTGGTCCTCATTTGTGATCATGGGGGCAGGGCACATAGCACAGTGCCTGGGCCATCAAAGGTATTCAGTAAATACCAGTTGACTGACTTATGGAGTGTCTTAGGTGAGAAAGACCTTTGAACATGGTTCCTGACTTAAACTTCCTCTTAAAACTACAAGCATAAGCCCCTTCTTTTTCTCTCTTAGGTGTGTGTTGTCTGTGGGCAGGTTAGCTCCCAAGATGAATAGGGGAGACAATGGGAGAGAGAACAGTCCTGACTACACTTCCCTATTTGGCCTCCTAGATTAAGCAATCTGAGAAGTCACTTTACTCCTGTGTGTGTGGGGGGGGGGGGACGGAGATGAGTGAGTAGACAACAGGAATGCCACCCCACCCCCTACTCTGCAGTACTCTTTAGCTTTCTTCATCTTCTGTTCCATTGGGTTAAAGGGGTAGGTCAGTGGTTAACCAGGAGTGTGGCTAGCCCCCTTTGTGGGAAGAGATCAACAGTCTACTAGTCCTGCTCCTGCTTCTTAAAGCCAGTCCTCCCACACTAACCATGACTCCTTTGGCGTCCTCCAAGCACCTCTAGTGGATAGAAGGCTCTGAAATGGGTCAAAACAGTACATCAGTAAAATTCAATCCGGGACCAGTGTGTACTTAAATGTTTCTTCCTCATCTTGTTTTCTGTTTCAAATTACATCCAGTCATATTGTAGCCTATAGAGATTCTGCAGTGATCATATAGCATCTTAATGTATTATAATGTATTAACACTCAGTAATAAAATATCAACAAAATAGACATGTCCTTAATGCAAATATGAACTCGCTCCTGCTATGAAGTTGTCAGAAATTAAAGTCCACAGATTACATCACTGCAAGAGTTTGTAAAGTCTAAGGGACTTGTGGAACATCAAGTTCAAGTACATCCCCAGTGCATGCTCTCTGGGCTTCAGGCTAGGAGGGTCTTGCCTCAGTGGAGTTGGGGTTCCTCCAGAAGCTACACTCTGAGCCAGCCTCCACAAAAATAGGTTGTTCTTACTGGACTTCTGAAGCTGAAATCATCTCTTGTGGCCCTTACTTCAGAGATAGAGCAAAGGTGGGCCATGAAAGATAATCACAGCACTAGCTCCAAATCAACCAGATTTATTAAGACAAATAGATTCCTTGGTCTAAAGCAGTTATCCCAGGCTATATTTATGTTCCTCTACCCTTTCTTTTCTTTTTGGTTTGAAGCTGCTAAGTACTTCATATTTTTTATTTCAGTATCATTAACATAATGTGTTATATCAGTTTGAGATGTACAATATAGTGATTCAACAACTCTACATATTATTCAGTGATAGTGGTTCATGATAATTATACTCTCAATCCCCATCACCTATTTCACCCATCCTCCCTGTCCGCTCTGGTAACCACTAGTTTGTTCTCTATAGTTAAGAGTCTGTTGTTGTTTTCTCCTCTCTCTATTTTTTTTGTTCTTTTGTTTCTCAATTACCACAGATGAGTGAAATCATGTGATATTTGTCTTTCTCTGACTGACTTATTTCACTTAGCATTTATCCTTCTAGATTCATCCATCTTGTTGCAAATGACAAGATTTCATTCTTTTTTATGACTCGGCAATATTTCTTTGTGTGTGTGTGTGTGTGTGTGTGTGTGTGTGTGTGTGTGTATATACACACACCACATCTTCTTTATCCATTCATGTATGAGTGGACACTTGAATTGCTTCCATATTTTGGCTATTATAAATAATGATGCTATAAACATACAGAGTGTATATCTTTTTGAATTAGTGTTTTTGTTTTAATTTGCGTTTTTGTTAGTTTTGCACCCAGTAGTGCAATTATTTGACCATACAGTAATTCTACTTTAAATTTTTTGTGGAACCTCCATACTGTCACAGTGGTTGCATGAGTTTGCATTCCTACCAACAGTGCATGAGATTTCCTTTTTCTCCACGTTATCACCAACACTTGTTTCTTTAATATTTGATTTGAGCCATTCTGACAGGTGTGAAGTGATAGCTCATTTTGGTTCTGATTTGCATTTCCCTGGTGATGAGTGATATTGAGCATCTTTGCACGTGTCTGTTGGCCATTTGAAGGTTCATGTCTTCTGCCCATTTTTAATGGGATTATCTGTGGTTTTTGGTATTGTGGTGTAAGTTCAAAATATATAATTTTGAATACTAACCTCTTATCAGATATACCATTTGCAAATATCTTCTCCCATTCAGCAGGTTGTCTTGTTTTGTTGATTGTTTCTTTTGCTGTGCAGAAGCTTTTTGATTTTGGCGTAGTCCCAATAGCTTATTTTTGCTTTTGTTTCCCTTGGCTTAGGAGACATACCTAGAAAAATGTTGCTATGGCTAATGTTAGAGAAATTACTACCTGTGCTATCTTCTGGGATTTTTATGGTTTCAGGTCTTACATTTTGGTCTTTAATTCATTTTTTAAATATTTATTTTTGAGAGAGAGAGAGAGAGAGAGAGAGAGAGAGAGTAAACAGGGGAAAGGCAGAGAGAAAGGGAGACACAGAATCTGAAGCAGGCTCCAGGCTCTGAGCTGTCAGCGCAGAGCCTGATGCGGGGCTTGAATTTATGAACCCCGAGGTCATGACCTGGGCCTAAGTTGGAGGCTTAACTGACTGAACCACCCAGGCACCCCGGTCTTTGAGTTTATTTTTGCATATGGTTTGAGAAAGTGGTCCAGTTTCATTCTTTTGTATGTTGCTGTCTAGTTTTCCCAATACCGTTTTTTGAAGAGACTGTCTTTTTCCAATTGGTATTCTTCCTTCTTTGTCGTAGATTAATTGATCATAAAAGTATTGGTTTATTTCTGGGCTCTCTTCTATTCCACTGATCTGTGTGTCTATTTTTGTTCCAGTATCATACTGTTTTGATTACTACTTCCTGTACCCTTTTGTAGCTGTGGCCATTGACTACAACAGACATTTAGGGGTATCGGGAAGAGAGAGGGTAGACAGAGGAAACCTTTCTGGTTTCAGCCCTACCAGGCTGTCAAACAGTTTTTTTCTAGTTGTTTGTGAACCTATAAATTTACTGGGGGTAGATTCTCTCCCTAAGAAGTTATTCTTGCCACTGTGCACTTAGCCACCAAGCGCAAAGCCATCTGTGCACGTAGTCTGAGAAAAGGGCACTGAAACATTGCTGTCTGTTGCAGTGTTCAGGACTCCGCAGTGGTGGCAACCCTAGTCCCCAGGTCTTAGTTGAGTTCCCTCCCTCTACTGTGCAGTGTATTCAAAATCTCAGAATTTTTCCTATGCCTTTGTGTTTCCCTTCCTGCCTCTTGTTACATCATTTCTTGATCTCAAAGCCCTGGCCTTGTAAGGAGACTTTCTCATGCCTGTATAATTAATCCAGAGCAGGCTTGTGAACTTGTGCTGCCATGAAGGGTGACCCTTGAGTCTGTAAATAAGCCACACGAGTCAAGGTTAGTTCTCTACAGTTTGCCCTGACCTCAGATAAAGAATGGCATTGAGGGAAGCTCATTGAACACTTCCTACCTCCCACCTGGGGCCTGAACCTGGTAAATTAAAGCTAGAACCTCAAGAGGGCTCTGTGATACACATGGGCCTCAGCTGCCTTACAGTTTAGAAGTAGTAAATTGAATTCTCCCTCTTGAGGCCTACTAGGGCCTATATGCAGAAAGACTCTTTTCCCTAATATTGAATCCTTGCCTCAGGCACACCTGCTTAGAAAAATCTTTGCCAGCCAAATTCAAGAAGACTATATCCTGAAGATGCCTGTGCTTGCAAAGGCACATCTCTTCCAGCCAGCTGAGCAACTGGCCTGGCCTGTGCCTTTGCTGGGCCCATGTGTTTGTGAAGCATTTACCCAGATAGGCCCGGCGGTGTATATACACTACCCTTACAGAAGCAGCTACTCCTCTGTGGGTAAAGCCTATATATAAGCTTTTATAATCAGCCAACATCAAAATATGGAGCAGTTGATGATATGCAAACTTTTCTTAGGCTGCAACAGTTAAAAGCCAGCTGCAGAGCTGAGAAAAACTTGTATGGTTTACCATAAGCCAAGGCCAAGGTTAAAACGCCCTGCTCACAAAAGTTCAAGGCCCAAAGCCTTGGCCACATTAGAAGTTTTCCACATGTACTTTTTTTTTCTCCCCATAATTTTATTCCTTGTATGTGTATTAATTTTATGATCCAGGGTGCTGGCCAGATGCTGAGGTCCGAACTCATTCCTGACATATAAGTTTTGCCATCCCTGACAAAGCCTGAGTTCTTATAGCATGGAGGGGACTGGCTAGAGTAGGAACTCTCTAGAGTAGGCTTGCCGCTAAGAGAGGGCCTGGGCTGTTCTTCTCTCCCCATTGCTGGTCTTGCAGTTGCTTTCACAGTTTCTGTGTTTGGCAAAAGGAGCTTGGGTGATATTTTATGGCAACAATTTTTTTAAATGGTTGAATTCAAGCCTTACAAATATGAACACGCCCTTTCAGCTCTGAAGGTCCCTTCTAGTCATGTAATTATGAGCCTTCTTGCTCTTGTTTACTTGGACGCTCAAAACAGAATTTGATGTTCAAACACCAAGAGGCTGAAAATGGTTACTCTACCGAATGTTGGTAGATTTTTTTTTGTAATTTTAAATTTGAATGCAAAATTAACGTATCTTTCTCTATGAAAATAATCTACAATCAACCCCATTTGTCTTGTCATTCGGTTCAAATGTTATTATTTTATTTAGTCTTTGTCTTCTTTTTCTCCCATATTTTCCTTTGTCTTGTTCTTTTAATTTCCTCTCACATTCTTACCTCTTATATTCTGACCATTTTTCCTGAATGCTTGCCTTTTCCTATCTTTTTCTGCTGCTTTACCTTGATTTCGTGATTTCTCTCACCCCTCAATTCTTTTGTGAAAGAGTACTTTAGGAATTGCCTTTCCTTGATTCTTATTTTGAACTGTCATTGGGAAGACAAAAAGCCCATTTGTGGCAAATATGCTTCCTTTTCCAGAAAGGGCTGGAAGTGGGCCAGAGCTTCTTAAATATTTTATGACAGCAACTTAACTTGCTGACAGCATTCGGTACTGACACACTTCCATGGGTGCCTGTGAAGGGATGTGGGCCATGTGCATTCACAACATGCTAGCTGTCATTCTCTCTTTTTTTTTCTCCAAATGAGAAAGCCTATTGCAATGCAATGACTGTCATTTCATAGAATGTAATATCTAATTATTTTTGTCAATTCTTTGCAAATTTCATTTTAACTGTGATTAGTAACTCATAATATCCATATAGCACAATTGAATATATCCACTGGACCAAATCATGTTTTCTAAGTATCCTATTTAGCTATAACATTCAGCACTTCTAGAAATAGTGGTGCATCCTTGAGAGATTAATCCAATGGTGCCAGTAGGATCAGGCCAGTTATTACTTCACATCATCTTAAATCCCCAAAACTCCATTCGTGTCTTCACTTACATGGTGTGCACATTTTTTTAAACCTCCTTAGCATCTCCAGTCTCTTCATCTTTCCATTTTCTACCTTTCTATTAGGCCCCTCCTGGTCTCATTTCTCTGCCTGGGCTGGATTGAATGGATGATCACCTGAAGTAGTCCTTTGCCCAAATCTTCAGCATCTTTACACCCATGTACTTAGATCACGTGGACCTAGAAATTCAGAACGCTAGATCAATTTCCATTTATCTTCTCTTTTTGTACTTCTAGTGTGTAGAGCACTGCTGGCGATGATAATAAAACTATGCACATTGTATCCCTGCAATCTATGGCCTTCATTCTCAGCTTTCCACCATTTGTTTTAAAGAATTTATTTTTTTATTTTTATTTTTAAAATTTTTAATGTTTATTTATTTTTTATTTGTTTTAATTTTTTTAAGTTTATTTATTCTCAGAGTGAGAGTGAGTGGGATACTGGTGCAGAGAGAGAGAGAGAGAGAGGGGAGAGAGTGAGGATCCCAAGTAGGCTCTGCACTGTCAGTGCAGAGCCTGATGTGGGGCCCAAACTCACAAACCATGAGACCACAGCTTGAGCCAAAATCAAGAGTCGGATGCCTAATTGGCTGAGCCACCCAGGTGCCCCAAGAATTTGTGTTTTTAGAGAACTTTTAGGTTTACAACAAAATGGAGTCAAGGTACAGAGATTCTTCATACACCCTCTGCCTCCACGTATCCGTAGCCTCCCCTATTACCATATAACTCATCAGATTTTTTTTTTTTTAACCAGGGATGAATGTACATCCTCACGCAACATACATAGTTACCTTAGGGTTCACTCTCAGAGTTGTACATTGTATGGGTTTGGAAAAAGGTATAATGATATATATATCCTTCATTATAATAGCACACAAATTCGTTTTAACCCTAAAAATCCTCTGTGCTCTGCCTATTCATCACTTCCCCCACCCTTACCCTCATCCCTGACAATAGCTGATTTTTTTTATTGTCTCCATAGTTTTGCCTTTTCTAGAATATTCCATTGTTGAAATCATATACTCTATAGCCTTTTAATTTATTTTATTATTTTATTTTTTAACATGTTTTTTTTAAATATGAAATTTGTTGTCAAATTGGTTTCCACTCAACACCCAGTGCTCATCCCAACAGGTGCCCTCCTCAGTGCCCATCACCCTCTTTCCCCTCCCTCCCACCTCCCATCAACCCTCAATTTATTCTCAGTCTTTAAGAGTCTCTTATGGTTTGGCTCCCCCCTCTCTAACCTTTTTTTTCCTTCCCCCTCACCCTGCCATGGTCTTCTGTTAAGTTTCTCAGGATCCACATAAGAGTAAAAACATATGGTGTCTGTCTTTCTCTGGATGACTTATTTCACTTAGCATAACACTCTCCACTTCCATCCACGTTGCTACAAAAGGCCAGATTTCATTCTTTCTCATTGCCACATAGTACTCCATTGTGTATATAAACCACAATTTCTTTATCCATTCATCAGTTGATGGACATTTAGGCTCTTTCCATAATTTGGCTGTTGTTGAAAGTGCTGCTATAAACATTGGGATACAAGTGCCCCCATGCATCAGCACTCCTGTATCCCTTGGGAAAATTCCTACCAGTGTCTATAGCTTTTTTAGATTGGCTTATTTTACCTAGTAAAACGCATCTCGATTTCCTTTATGTCTTTTCATGGCATGATACCTCATTCTTTTTAGTGCTGAATAAGATTCCACGATCTAGATGTACCATGGTGTGTTTATCCACTCATCTACTGAAGGACATCTCATTTACTTCCAAATTTTGGCAATTGTGAACAAAGCTGCTATAAACATGCATGTGTGTCCATAAGTTTTTAACTCCTTTTGGTGAATACTAAGGATCACGATTTCTGGATCACATGGTAAGAATATATTTAGTTTCATAAGAGACTGCCAAACTGTCTTCCAAAGTGGCTGTACCATTTTGCATTCCTGCCAGCAAAGGTATGGGAGTTCCTGGTGTTCCACATCCTGCATTTGTGGTTGTTAGTTTTCTGGATTTGGGGCATTTTTATTAGGTGTGTAGTGGTATCTCATTGTTTGAATTTGCATTTCCCTGATGGCATACGATATGGAGGATCTTTCTGTATGCTTATTTGCCATTTGTATGAGGCATCTATTAAAGTCTTTGGCCCATTTTTTAATCAGATTGTGTGTTTTCTTATTATTGAGTTTTAATATTTGAGTTTTGTATATTTTAGATAACTGTCCTTTATCACATAGGTTTTTTGCAAATATTTTCTCCCAATCCGTGACTTGCCTTCTAATTCTCTTGAAATTGTCTTTTACAGAGCAGATGTTTTTTAATTTTAATGATTTCAACTTATCAGTTATTTACTTCATGGGTTATGTCTTTGGTGCTGTATCTAGAAAGGCATCACTATACCCAAAATCATCTAGATTTTTTCTCCTATGTTATCTTTTATGAATTCTGTAGTGCTGTGTTTTGTCAGCCATATTTTACTAACTCTTGTTATGTTCACTCTCTTTCAATTACTGAGGAATTGTTTCATGCTCTCATTAAGCCTTCTTTCCAACTTCTCACCCTCACTCTCCTACAGATAATTTAGTCTCTGCTCTTATCAAGAGAAATGGGAAGATCAAATATAACCTTCCCAAACTTTCTACCCTTTTCCTCACAAAGGACGCACATCTGCCCTTACTCTCCCAACCTCTCCAGGTTCACAAGATGAGGTAGTCCCATTTCTGTTCAAGGACAGTCCCTTTCTGTACTCTTTATGCTTCATTCCTCTTCTTTATATTATTTTTTTTATATCACCAATCTCTTATTCTGTACTGTTATTTCTCTTCAACCAATAAATATGCTCAGTACTTGACTATCCTTAAAAAAAAAAAAAAAAGAATCCAAAACAACAATAAAATAGCAGCAGCAGCAACAATGCCACCACCTCCTTTGCTCCTGTGTCTGATTTTAACTGTCTTTCATCCTCCTCTGGACAGAGATCTTTTCAATTATTGTCTCCATTTTTTACTTCCCATTTACCTTTCAATCCAATGAACTCTGATTTATCCTGTCACAGCACTGCAACCGGCATGGCTGAAGACACCATGATGTCTGCATTGCACTTTACACATCCCTCTCTGTGTTGAATTTGACACTTCCAACTACACTGTCCTTGAAGTTCTCCTTGCCTTTGGCCTCCATGACCTTATTGCTATTATTTCTCTGACATTCCTTTTCAGGCTCTTTTCTGACCTCTTCTTAAATGTTGGTATTTCTCCAGGATTCCACTGTGAGCCACTGCTATTTCACTCAAAGTTTTAACTGACATATCTGTATCTATCTATATCTGCCTATATCTATATCATCTATCTATGTCTATATCTATATATCTGTATTTATATCCAGATGTAGGACTTGGAAGTCTTCATTTCTACTCCTAACATTGCCATTTTGCTTCAGAGGTCGGGTCCCTTCTATGTGTGTTTTCTATAGGTACATCAAATTCAACATGACCTTGGCTGAATTTATCCTCAACTCCTCTACTTTCCAACACTTGGCTCTTCTCCTCTGTTCCTTATAGGTTGGTAGCCCCAAGAGTTTCAAAATCATTTTAGAACCGCACAACGTCCAATAAAAATATAATGTAAACCACATTTGTAATTTAAACTTTTCTGACAGCCACATTAAAAAATAAAATGAGGGGTGCCTGGGTGGTTAAGTCAGTTAAGTGTCTAACTTCAGCTCAGGTCATATCTCATGGTTCATGAGTTGGAAGCCCGTGCCAGTCTCTGTGCTGACAGCTCAGAGCCTGGAGCCTGCCTCAGATTCTGTGTCTCCTTCTCTCTCTGCCCCTCCCCAACTCACGCTGTGTGTCTATCTCTCAAAAAATGATAAACATTGAAAAAACTTTTTTAAATAAACTGAAACAGTGGAATGAATACTAAAAACCAATTTTATTTAACCTAATGTATTCAACATAATATTATTTCAATATATGATAAATCTTAAAACAGTTACGAGGTTTTTGTTTTTGTTTTTGATACTAAGTTCTCAAAATCTAGGTTGCATTTTACACTTCTTGAACACCTGAACTGAAACTAGTCACTAGGGCCCAATGACCATGTGTGGCTACTGTAAAGTACAGTTCTAGAGTCTTTACATTCACTAATCTCTCTCTCATCTAGTTATAATTCCTGTTGATTTTATTTCATGGGTATTTCGCCAGTAAGCTTATTTATTTTCATCCTTACTACATCATGGCTTTAGTTCACACCTTGGTCATTTCTCATTTAAGTTATTGCAATAGCTTACATAATCTAGTTTCTCTGTCTTGGAGAGAGTGCAAATCCACTAGAATGAAGGAGGATATAGTAGAATAACTCCTTATATGTACTTTTATCTAGAAAATAAGAAAGCAATTCGGACCTATTAATATTTAATATACATATTGATGCCAGCACCCTTGCTCTGTATTTTTGAGAAGTAATAATAAAATGGGAACGTAAGACATAAAGTACATTTTCCCCACAAAATAAAAAACTTTTAGTATGGTTGATTTTATCTTCATGCAGACTTTCAAATTTCTCTGTATATTTCTATATGATGTACATAATTTATTAATACAATGGTTACATATAATTTAAAAATAAATTTATATATGTACTTGAAATTTATTTTAGTACTGCCAGGAGGAGTGAGATCAGTAAAATTTAGAGTCTCATGGAACTGGATCCACTCTGACTTTACCCTACCTGCCTCCCCGACCTCAACTTCTTCATCCCCACCACACATTTTCTGTATTAAGTGGCTCTTTCATATTTTGTTCCTGTTTGTTCTTCACACAGATAAACAAATTCCAGTAAAACCTTAGTTTGTGAGTATAATTCATTCTGGAAACATGCTTGTAATCCAAAGTGCTTATGTATCAAAGCGAATTTCCCCATAAGAAATAATGGAAATCCAGGTAATTCGTTTCACAACCCAAAAGTATTTACATAAAAATTATTATAATACCATAATATAATACAAAATAATAAAGAAAATACAAAATGTAAAGAAAAATAAACAAGTTAACCTGTGCTTACCTTTGAAAACCTTCATGGCTGGTGTGAGGGAGACGAGAGAGGAGGGTTATTATGTAGGACAACTTTCACTATCACTAACAGATCAGTGCTATCTATTGCTTCAATGGAGTCTTTTTCTTTTCGTGCAGCTTTAACAAGGAGCCTATCCAATGACACTTGCTCTTGCCTCCTTTAGAGGATTTCACGGAAATGTGACATTACATTGTCATTAAACAGGTTCATCGCTCGCACTGCTCCAACTTTATTTGGGTGGTGCTTTTCTACAAAATTTTGCACCGTTCCCCACATTTTACACATTTCCCTAATCTCATTTGAAGTGAGGGATTCCTCCATCTTTTTCTCCTCTTCCTCTGTAGACGAGATGCAGATGTAGACTTCTTATAAAATCTTGCAATTTTAGCCACTCACATACCTCATTTGTACTGCTCAATGATTTCCTTAACTTCCACTGTAATCATCTTCTTACCGCCTTTCTTTTCCACCTTTTCCTGCATGGAGGCCATTGCATACGTTTGCATGGATGTTGACTACAGTACAGTATTAATAAACTCTTGTCATATATTGTATTTAATGTAACTGGCAATAAGGCAGCAGAGGAAAGGGTCTATGTCTGCAGGCAACCTGACCTAGAATGAAGTAAAGTATCCCTAAGGTTACTCTTGTACGGAAAAGCAAAGGACCTTCTATAGGTCCTTTGAAGTGACAAAAAATACACTAGTTCCAGTTGTGGGCACCTTCTAATGTTCTGAAAAATCACTGATTTCTGCCAAACACCATGGCCTGAGACCAAGCATCTGAGCATGGGAGATGATCACCCACAATTCCACAACAAGAGAGAGAGAGAGAAGAAGCGTTGGCTCAGTTATGATCATGTGACATTCAGCATCACGTACTACTTGTATTGCAAGACACTGCTCTTTATCAAGTTAAAATTTATTAGAAATGTTTGCTCGTCTTGCAGAATACTTGCTGGACAAGTTACTTGCAAACCAAGGTTTTACTGTACTCCCTGACCTGGCATTCTGTTTCTCTTCCAGGCTCTTCTGAGATACCATTTCTTCAAAGAAAGCCTATGACAACTTCCTAAATTGTGTCAAGTGCCCCTTCCCTTGCTTGACATACATTTCTTATTATACTATTAGATTGAAATTAAATCTTTATGGATCTGCCTTCTCTACTAAGCTGTAAGATTCGTGAGGCAAGGATTGTGGCATCATCATATTTTTTCACCTTGACATATGATAGGTTCTTTAGAAATGTTCACTGCACTACTTTCATGCCTTTCCTTGTTGGATACAGCCTGTCCTACCAGGAGTGAAATAGCGATTTGCTCATTGCAATTTATGGAGTAACTGAAAGACTTCCATTCTATCCAAAGATGCATGAAAGCATACTTTCATTTTAGTACTGTGATTAGTATGCTATTTGTAAGAACCTCATAGGGTCGATAACAATGTTAGTGTGAAATAATTTGACCACTTGCTTCTTACTAGAAATTAGATGAGATTACTTGCTGTAGGAGAGTGAAGTTTTGACTGTATGTGTACAAGCAGTGGCCATCAAACTTCACTATGAATAATAATCACCCTGGACACATGTTTAAGTGTAGACTTCTGGGGTTTCATATGTACATATTCTGATTCATTTGGACTGGGGGTGGCCCAAGAATCTGTGTTTTAGAAAAGCATCCCGATGGTTATAATATAGTCGGTAGAAACCATACTTTGAGAAGTATTATTTCTTTCTTTCTAAAGTAGAGAGTAAGAGGCAGGAGTAATTTTGAACAATTGAGAGAACTGCCTTAGTCAGAGATGGAGTGAGGTTCTGTGTAGAGGTTTACAGAAGTTACAGAGCATTAGAAAGGAGAATGGACACCTGGGAAAGCTGAAGCAGGGAATCAAGGGTGGCAAGGACTGAGGGTGTGGAGAGAGTCTTGAAGATCAAGAATAACAACTTTGCCTTATTTCACAATTTTCCCTAGGATTGACTTTTCTTCTTTAGCAAGAAAACTTATTATCAATAATTTTAAAAAATCTATTCAGGTAATTCATCTTCATTTAGGAACTGACACTCAGTAGTCATTAAATAAGTAAATTTTTTGCTATTTCAGGGTCTCTAGGATGTTGATTAATTTAGGTATAGGATGATTATTGATATTTAGAACAGTGTCATGTAACTCCATACAGTATTTCATTTTTGGTTCTATGACAACAAAAACTATCTGGCATAGGGGAGATGGTTATCTGTGCCCTGTGAAAAAGCAGAACTTAGCTTTGCAACTCTGAGAAAAAGTTAGATTTTCACTTAAAAGCCATTTATAAATAATTTCTATCAGAGCTATAATCTAAGTTATTAATATGTTTTAAAATTTAAAAGCTGTTTATAGGTTTTTATGAGGATGCTACATGCTTTTTAGCATGACAAATAACAACCAGAAGTAGATGGATAAATCTAGATCATTAAGAAGCTCCAAACTTTTAGTTTTTGCTTATTGTTTCAGCTTTCTTGAACCTCATTCAGTTTTATTTAGAGTGGTGAACTGTTAACAAGGAACTAATTGGTTGACTTGAGTTTCTTCTTTTTACCATTTGGTGGCCAGTCTCTGGTGAAAAATCCTAATGAGATGCAAACCAGACAAACAAATGGACCAGTGGACTGGGAGGGGAGAGAGAGGCAGTGGGCCTGGAGAGTTTATTATTGTTCACCCAATCAACTAAATATGTTTTAATTATAGCAGCAATGCCATAAATAGGCTGAGCACAAGCCTATTAGTCTGCCTCATTCAATTCTTTTCTGTTTCAGTTGCTTTGCTTCCACCATCCATATAAGTCTGCAATTTTAGTTTTGTCCATTTGATGGGAGAGATTTCCCTCTGGTTATCTGTAGTTTGGGAAGATAAATTGTCTTAAATAGCTCAATAGAGGGTGAGCTTTGGGGAAACAATGTTGTTCTTAGTGCAATTTATATCTTGTTTTTAACTCCACTTAGTACAAGACCTATGCTCTCGATTGGTTCACATTAAATTCAACATCTCTGCCAATCTGTGCTCTCTTGTAGGTGATTCGTAAGGGATGGTTAACCATCAGCAACATTGGCATCATGAAAGGAGGCTCTAAGGGATACTGGTTCGTCCTTACTGCTGAAAGCTTGTCCTGGTACAAAGATGACGAGGTAAGTCACAGAGAATCACAATTATTTTATTAAAGTGTTTCCAATTTCCAATTAATTGATATTATTGTGATGTACAGTTCCAAGACATGAGTGATTCTCTTTCAGTAAGACATAGCTTGGGGTGTTTGAAGAACCATTGTTTTTTCTTCATAGATTCTTAATTTATAATATTCCCCTCAAATTTCTTTTATTGCTCTGGTATAGTCACATGTTTGCTAACCCGAAGAAATGGAGTTAGGGGTCAGTAGTTGGAAATTTCCTTCTTTGTAATAATGATGAGATACTGATATAGGGACAATTTTCATTAAATAATGTGTTGAAAAAACCCAGGGATATAGAGCATCTTAAGAATGAAATTAATAGCACTGATACAGAGTTAATAAAGAATTTTGGAATTGTTGGCTGTGACATCTGTTTCAAATGGCAGGCTTTTGAAAATGTCCAAATCAATAGTCTTCAAGCAAGCCCCAGGTAATTGTTTATATGAATTTTGTTGTTTGAAAATTTGATATCTATGTAAAAGCCTGAATTATGGTAATTATGTTCTCTGGCTCATGTTAGATGTTAATCATTTTGGCCCTGTGACTTACTACTCATTTTAATCTGGTAGCTTTAAAAGTGCAAAAAGTCCTATCAATCTTGTGGACCCATTAGAGTGCTATCAAGTGATACTGCTAAATTTGGGAGGTCATGGATGAAATTAAACTATGTTTTGGAAATTTTAAGAGCTCTGGTCTGACCTGAGCTATTTTTGGTGCTTATAATGCAGTCCACAAACATTAGATAAGAATACTTTGTGATGTAGAAAGCTATTTACAGGTAAGATTGCCTCAATTTTGTTTGGCTGTAAAGGGCATGTATTTCAGAGTTAAAAGTCTTTCCAATCCTGGCTTGGTATTCTTTTTGAAAGTCCTACAAGGTGCCTTTGTCAGTTGTTAGAGTTCAAGTTTCTTGTCTTACATAGTTCTTTCTGCTTCCTAAGTACTTTGTGAACAATAGTATATTAATCAGATGATCAGTTGATGGCCACTAAGTTTTCTTCAGTAAGGGAAATAGAATATTATAGAAATGTACAGAAACAATTTTTACACAAAAGCTTTACAATATTTTTTTATGTCATATATTTCACTGACTTCAGTCAAACATGGAGTGGTTGTTGTAAGGGTCTGAGGATTAGCAATGGTTTCTTTCCTTTGCTGGCTGCTCAGATAGCCCTGTCATTCCGTGGAAAGCTCCAGTCTTCAAAGACCACAGCTTCGGGAGCTCTGAGATGCCTGTCTAGATAGAAAAATCAGTAAATAGAGTGTCTTCTTCTTTTGTGTTCATTTGCCTTAAGAGATCTTCTCTTAGATACATTTTGTTTCCAAGGACTTAGAGGATTATTTATGTACATTTAAATTCATATTGGTTTGGAAGCTTTTATCAGTTATTCTGGGGAAAGCAAAAGATTTTGCTGAGGATTCATAATAATAATAGCTGGTGTTTTTTTATAGGTTAAAACACCTATATATGGTCCTATATGGACTCATTCAGTCCACATTGTAACCCTAAGGATAAGTGCTGTTGTTATCCCCATTTTTCAGAGAAAAGTAAACAAACAAAAAAAAAACCCCAACTATTCAAAAAGTCCTTTCTGTAGGACTCAGTTTCCCTTATTGCAGAATACTTGGTGTTTGTGAGCATAACTAACTTCCCAAGGTCACATAGCTAGTTGGTGGCAAAGCAGAAATTCAAACTCAGGCTATCTGGCTTCTGAGCTCATGTCTTCAATCACAAGTGTATGCAAGAATCCCAGAGATGCTGCAGTTGTCCAAGTCAACCTTATCCCACAGAGGTTTTATTTAGACAAGTTCCAGGCATATTGGCATTGACCTTTTTGTGGGTGTTAGTATGAGGGGCTCTGAAGATAATAGGAGTAGCTACTGTTATTGGAATATGGCTTTGGGGTTCTCTTGTCTGGCTATGTGGGCACTGAAACAAGGCCATTGGAAGGCACGTGATGCCCCCTGTAGGGAAGAAGAATCTTTGAGAGCTTTGTAAGTTAATGATCAGTAGTCATCCCTTCCATTCCTCTAGAAACTCAAGATAACTTTTTACAAAATCTCTGCTGCTGAAGCTCCCTCATGAGCATTTGCTTACAACAAATAGAAAATACATGTGTGCAATTATAATACTAACTGAGTGCTGGAGACATTTTATTAAAGGTATTTGGGCATGGGGCGGTGGGATGGGAATGACCCTTGAAATATGATGGAGTGATCTGGATGAAGAAAGTTTAGGAGAGGATTGTTTTCTTAGTTTAGTCGATTTCAAAAAAGAGAAAATGACAAAGTTGCTGCTTTGTGGAATGAACAAATAGACAAATAATGCAATGGTAAGTGCTCTGAAGAAAATAAAATGGGGTAGTGAGCTAGAAAGTGATGGGGGAAGAACCTGTAGATTGGGTGTTTGGGAGGAAGTAACATCGAATTAGAGGCTGGGATGATGAGCTGTGTAGAAAATTTTATCGAAGAAAATTCCAGCAAGAGGGCATCATAAGTAAACCCCCACCCCACCCCAGGATGGCAGCCAGCAGGAATACTGTGGCTGGAATGTGATAGCATGGGAGAGAGAGGTAGGAAATAAAATCAGAGGTACCAGTGGGTGGGGTCTTATCAGACCCCATGCACTAATTTGGATTAAAAAATTTTTTTAATGTTTATTTATTTTTGAGAGAGAGAGAGAGGGAGGGAGGGAGACAGGGCATGAGCAGAGGAGGGGCAGAGAGAGAGGGAGACACAGAATCCGAAGCAGGCTTCAGGCTCTGAGCTGTTAGCACAGAACCTGACGTGGGGTTCGAATCCATGAACCACGAGATCATGACCTGAGCCTAAGTCGGATACTTAACTGAATGAGCCACCCAGGAACCCCCTAATTTGGATTTTATTTCAAGGATAATTGAAAACTATTGGCTTGTTCCAACGGGATGTAACATAATTGGATTTATGTTTTAGAAAGACCACGCTGGCTGCTGGGTTGGGCATAATGCGTGGGATGGAATGTGTATGTGGAAGGAGGGGAGTGGTAAGAATGGAAGACGGGAGACCAGCTAGCTAGGAGACTGTAACAATGGTCCAGGTAAGAGAAGATGGTGGCTTATACTGGGTGGCTTGAGAAGAGCTCTTGAATTCAGGGTGGCAAATTGATGGGCCACATACTGCAGCCATTAGCTACTGTTACTCATTAGAACTCTGCTCCAGAAACAACATAAAATGTTTTCAAAATATTAATGCCTGACTCACAAATGGCCTCTATCTTTAAATTGTTTGTGTCAGTGGGGCAGAGCGTTTTTCCACTGGAGCCATCCTCATTCATCCCCACCTCACCGTTCCTTGATCACCACCACTGTCATCCTCTACTCTGCTTTATTTCTCTTGCGAGAGTTTCCTACCATTGCAGACCACCTTTGAGCTTGCTGTCAGGGTTAAAGGGAGAGTACAGCACTGTTCCTTGATTTCTGCTTGTATTCAACAAATAGTTATTAGTGTCAGCTGGAAGCAGAAGCTGGAAGGGAGGGTGTGGAGAAAGGAGGCCAAGAAGAAACATCAGGAGGGTTGGGCTTAGAAGTAGTGACGAGTCTCTGGCCTCTTGACTTTGTACCGTCTTTTAGCAGCAGTGTTTTAAATGATACTTAGATTCCAAAGAAGTCTTACTGCCATCCTTCAAACTTAACATGATTCTTTGGGCAACCTCGAAAACCCCAATTTAGAGTATTGCTTTGTGAAAATAAGCCTAAATTCTAACTCAACTTTTGGAGTCAATTTGTTGGTAAATTAAATGCTCGTTCTTTATTCCCGTGGTATCCCTCTGTACCCACATCAGCATCTGCATACTTGTAAATCCTGTTATATGACAATTTATCTTTCTTAGTCAAGCAAATGTGACACAGTAAATATCATTAAGTTAGTTATAGATTCATTCATTTATTCAATGACAAATTTACATTCAAATTTTCATAGAGGATTATCATTGTTTTTTCCGTGTTCTGCCATCTTCCTACTTTCTTGTGTAATTAGACTGGTATGTTTTCATTATATCTAATTGGCTGTTGAATAAATAGCATATTATGCCATATGCTATAGGTATGATTTTATTTAAGTCATGACAAGTTTGTAATAATATAAATGACTTATGAAATACATTTGAGATGAAGAAAAATGACTCAAACTTTTTCCAGGATCACACTAATTGAACAAAAGACCCTATGGACTGTATGCTTGGTACAACAAAGGCAGTGAGGTATGAAGGACATGGATTTGCAATGGCTAATGCCAGTGTTGGAACAAGTCCGTCTTCTCTGGGCTTCTGCTTTTCTTTTCACTTGTTGCATGGGGACCTTTGCTGAGCAAACCACCTGAAAGAGATTTTCTAGGGTTCTAAGAAATCATTTATTAATAAATACTTTTTTTTTTAATTTTTTTAATGTTTATTTATTTTTGAGACAGAGAGAGACAGAGCATGAATGGGGGAGGGTCAGAGAGAGGGAGACACAGAATCTGAAGCAGGCTCTAGGCTCTGAGCTGTCAGCACAGAGCCCGACGTGGGACTCAAACTCACGGACCGTGAGATCATGACCTGAGCCTAAGTCGGACACTTAACCGACTGAGCCACCCAGGTGCCCCTATTAATAAATACTTTTATAAACTTTTAGGTATCACATTTATATATTTATGCTTGCCATTGCAAGTAACAACGGTGCCCTCCCCTGTAAAGCCATTCTTTGACTCACATGTCTTCTAATTTCCAATTTTTTTGTCATTTCATATTGTGAGATAGGATGTGTAATATTGGGTTTTGTTGTTGTTGTGTGTATGTATGTATGCATGCATGTATTTATTTATTTTGGCAGAGAATGGTAAGGTTTGGATTCTTAGAGGGAACTCATATCCCATTTCTTTAGTGAGACTTGGTATACTGCCTGCCCCCTAGCCTATGGGTTCTCTTACACCTCAGCCAAGAATTGGAGCTGATGATACAAAACCATGTGATTTCCTATCCAAGCTGGCAGAGGCAATAGCATAATGACCCTGTGTAATAATTTTAAGCTAGAGTTGGCATGACTGTAATGGTAAGTCCCCAGTATTTTTCTTACTTTCTTCCTATGCTGAACAGATTTATTCACCCTACCCTTGAATTTTAGATGGATCACGAACACTCTCAAGCATCTGTGGACTGCACTTTTTGAACCGTTACTCTATATTATAATAATGTTATTTGCAATGTTACTGATAAATGAGCTTAACAGAGAGGTTTCCACCTGTGTCCCAGACAGTGTTTTTTCCCACATGTTACCTTCAAAGAGTCTTTACAATACAATGTGGTTATAGTAGGCATGATTAATCTATGCATATGACTGTATGTTATCCTCTAACATTACTCTAAGATTGGGGCTTTCTGTAACACAAAAAGAAATAAACCATCTTCATACAGGGTTAGACAGTTTATAACTAATCACCAAGGGGATTTGCTCAAACCTGGCTGTCCTTCTAGATCATGTTCTAAAAGGACAGTACCCTAGACTTGGAAGTTTCTGATACAGGTGGTCCTGAGCTCTTTTCTAGGGGGCTCATAGGCCTTTCCTGGTTTCATCCTCCCCAGGGCATTCTGCCAATGTGTGTAACACATCAAGAAAGATCTGTTTATGGGGGTAAGGATAGTTTGGGCATGCAGGCTTGTATGTCCACATATATTCCCTTGTATTTGGGATGGATGATACTTAGATCCTTTGATTTCTATCAAAATAACAACATAAGGATATATTTAGTACTTTACTAAGGATTTAGGGAAGCAGTACAACAACTCAGACAGCCTCAAATGCCTCTGTACAACAGTTTTTATCCAGTGGACACACACTTGGGTATGTTACTGGCTGCTCTAACCCTGTGCTGGCCCAGCCCAATGACAGTACATTGGCTTCTGTCTTTCAGTCTCGCCTCCTATTTCTTCCCTCAATGCTGTTAATATGGATTGCCCCCAAATCAAGGCACTTCTCCCTCTGTTATATACATCCATTCAGCTCTTCTTACAATCTAGTTCAGCCTTTGCTCCAGCCTCATTTTTGTATATCCAAACTAGTCAAAATGCTGAACCAAACCAAATGGACTTCCAATTAGCAAGATGCTCCCTAGTTTGACAGTAATTGTGGTTGTAAATTGTATTCCACTATTTATTCTCCCTGTTTAAAGTCATGAAGGCCAGCTTTCAATCTGAATGATAATCTTGATGATGATCATTGTCATCATAATGGTTAACATTTATTGAGTATATATAGTTTCCCAAGCACTGAGCTAAGTCAGTATTTTATTTACATTCCCCATTTTATTTTTATTTATTTTTTTTTAATTTTTTTTTACATTCCCCATTTTAGAGATGAAGACTGAGACACAAAGAGAATGAGTAATTTAGCAAGCTACTCAATATTGGTGCTATGCTCTTAATTGCCTGAACACTTCCTAACAAACATTTTCTGGACACCTGTTATGCACTAGACTCTATCCTTTAGTCACTAAGGATAAAATGGTTAGCAAGGAACTCATGGTACCTGCCCTCATGAAGGATATTTACCAATAAAGAAAACATATAAACAAAACAAAACAGGGAACCCTATCAGATGTAGATTACAAGCTATGAAGAAAATAAATCCAGTGATATGTTTGACTTAAAAGGTGTCTGGGATGGGGATTACATCACTGGGGGGACACTGAATTGGGTGGTCAGAGGTCTATGTTAATGCTTTGAGGCAAGATTGAGCCTGCTGAATTTAAGAAACTGAATTAAGGCCAGTGTAACTGGAGCAAAGAGAGAAAAGAACTCTATAAAAGATTAAGGATTTTGACCCTAAGAATGATGAGAAGCCTTGGAAGTTTGTAAGCTGGAGAGTCACATAAGATCTGACTTTTTTACAGATCCTTTTGGTTGCCTTGTAGAAAAATGGATTGGAGGAGTACAAAACTGGTTTGGGGGTTTGTTAGGAAGGTATGGCTATGGACTATCTAAGAGATAATAGCTTGGGTTGGGGTGGGTTGATGGAAATTGATAGAAGTAGATAGATTTAAGAGATTATTTCAGGTGGTGAAAATTGACAACTCCTCACCCATGATATGTAGTGGTTCATTGTTTAAGTTCCTGCTAAATTGTAAGCCTCTTGAGACCAGGAGTCATTGTCTTATTTACTGTTCTACCACCATGAACATGGCACTGGCAGGTGACAGTAAATATTGGTTGAGTGAAGATGTGATTAAGCAAATAAATAATATTTATTTAGTACAGCCTAATAATTCATCTTGTCCTCTTATCTCAGGTACCTAAACTAAATTATTTAATTACAGGGTAAACTTAGAATTTGAGGTTGTCTTAAAATTTTCTTAATTTTCATTATTGAAGGTCAATGGACTTTTTTTCCTCCTCTGACTATATAGCTTCCTGAACTGAAATCATTTAAGCAGAAAGTAAATTTCCTAATGTTATTTTAAAACATTATAAATATATTTTGTACAATTCTTAGAAATGATTTAGAAAAGGGCTAGGTGTAGAATTAAAATAGAAAGTGGGACGCTGGGGTGGCTCAGTCAGATAAGTGTCCAGCTCTTGGTTTCTGTTCAGGTGATGATCTCAGATTTAGTGGGTTCGAGCCCTGTGTGGAGCTCTGCACTGGCAGTATGGAGCCTGCTTGGGATTCTCTCTCTTCCTCTTTCTCTGCCCCTCCCCTGCTCATGCTCTCTCTCAAAATAAATAAATAAATCAACATTAAAAAAATTTTACATGGAAACTTTCATTTCAAAAAGGATTTTGGGTTTAGATAGTTTTATATTAATACTTTAAAACCAGGGGCACCTGGGTAGCGCAGTTGGTTAAGCATCCAACTTCAACTCAGGACATGAACTAATAGTCCGTGGGTTCGAGCCCTGTGTCAGGCTCTGTGATGACAGCTCAGAACCTGGAGGCTGCTTCAGAATCTGTCTCCCTCTCTCTCTTCCCCTCCCCCACTCACACTCTGTCTCTCTCTCTCTGTCTCTCTCAAAAATAAATAAACGTTAAAAATTTTTTTTAAATAATTAAAAGAATACTTTAAAATCAGATCTGGAAAAAGAGGATGGCTTTTATTTAAAATATGTATAAAATATGAATTTTAGAAGAATAGAGTCTGATAAAGGGAGAAAAAAACCATTTTTCTCTTAATGTCAATGAGAAATATATGAATGATAGTTAAAATCTCTGAAGGGGATTGCTAGTTTATGTATAATGGTAGTGTGTAGCCAATATTTATTCCATTTTTATCATCCAACATGAAGATTAAAATCATAACAGAATACTCAGAGGAAGGTAGGGTAATTGAACAGAAGTGTTCCCAGTGAAAATATGCTAACCTTATACTATTGAAGAAAATCCAAAATCTGCATTGAAATAAGAACATTCTTTGGACTCTTAAAAAATTACAGGCCTCACTTTTGTGGGTTGAAGTATTTGGATAGCTTGATAAAGAGATTACATAATTCCTTTATAGGGATAATTACTTAGTATTGTTTTTATTATGTAGCTGTAACAGATGACAAGTGTAACTTAAGTAATAGAAAACAAAATGACAGCTATATCCCTGGATGGCCAAAGTTGTGAGACCAATAAGTCACAGAAATCTTCAGCTATTTCCATTTTCACTTAGACTTTCAAGATTCCGCCTGTTTCCTCTACGTCTGCATGATCCTCGCGATGAGGAGGTCAGGATTAACCCTGTGAACACTATTTACACTCCTTGCTGAGTTGTTTTAGTTAGCTAAAACTTAGATATTTTTTACCAAAAAAAGAAGTCGAATAAATATTGAACTTTAAAACATTTATGTTACTTAAAATTCTTCATGATTTTAGTTGTGTTTTTTCACATATGTAGATTTTTAATGTAGGATTATTTCATACAAATATTTCCACATTTTGGCATTATCCAAAGGTTTATAATTTTGAAAAATATATACAACAACCCATAATGGCAAATGCTATTTCAAATTTATTAAGTATATTTAATAGACCCAAACCCACTCCCCTAAATGTATTTTTTATCTGACTTAAAAGTTTATTCTAGAAGAACAATATTACTCTTTACCAGAAGAGTGCAATTTTTAAATGTGCTTCATGTAATGAATTTAAATAAATATAACATTCTTTCATTCTTTCAGGCATTTTTTGAAAGCCTGAAATGTAAAACTAAAATGTTAACCTCAAAGTTTAAGGGAATATTATTTGAAACGTTTTCCTGGAGTGGCTCACTTAAGGATGACTTCACTGGCCTCCTAGCTTTCCCTTTGGAGTTTGCTGGAATGGAACAGTCTTCTTTATGTTCTGACCTGCTATCATTTCATCTGGAGAGGTCCCAAGCCCTGTCCTGGGATTGCCTTGTAAGGGTCCAGTAGAGTGATCCAGATGTGGAGTCCTCTCGCCATTTGCTGCTTGTCATATCAAACATTTAAAATTGGGCGGTAATATGTAAATATCTTGTGAGACATTTTTCTGTCGTCTTCCTGTTTATATTTTACATTTTGTGAACTATTGGTTAGTACTTTATTTGCTAGTAATAGGACTTTCATTTGAGGTAAAAACCCTCATTGCTCAGTGTGTTTAGCATAAGTATATTTTTCAGATGACCTATTTCCTAAGGCCCGTTGCATTTAGCCTTAATTATATTTTTACTTCATAGTTTTGCCCACTTTTTTCTTTTCTTTTTAAAGAAACTGTAGTGTCATGTTTAGTAAAATAGCACAAAATCCTGTAAATTTTTAACCTCATGAGATTTTTAGCCTTAAGACTAAGTCTTTTATTTTAAAAATGAAATAGCTGAATAAAAATAGTTTTTTAGTCCAAAATATATCCCTGAAATATTTAGTTAAATTTTTAAAAAATTTTATGTAGCCTGGTGCCACATTTTAAAAAGTTTGACCAGAATCTAAGGAAAATAAAATTGATTTTAAATACTGAAGTTAAAAACATTTAAGTGAACCAAATCAAAGTTAACAATTTTCTAATTTTATCTATCTCCCACCATTTTGCCCAGCAGTGTTTGAAACATTCATATACATAAGACAACCCTGATCATTTCACTGCAGTTCACAGTATGTAAACTGAAGTTTTGGCATTTCCTCAAAAGACATGGTAAAATATTGTATCACCATTAATCCCTTTGCTTGCTCTTTTTGAAAATAATTGAATTGCCTGAACATCTCAAGAGTTTCAGAGTTTACAGTGAATGGGAGCATGTATTCCAAGTGAATGTGTTGGTCTGGTAAATTCCACCTTTCGAACTGTAGTGTAATCTCCTTCTTAATTAAACAATAACACAGTAATAAATCTTGATGTGCCATGACACCTGGGAATATCAGAGCTTCAATTTCAATTTTCAATATATCGGCAGAGGAGAAGCAACTCTTTTATGTTGGAAATACTCTTTTCACTACGTTTTGCCCAGACCCAAACTGGTAGTTTATTAACTCAAAATACATGATTCCCTAGAACATTCTGTCTTCCCTCTTCTTCTTTTTCTTTTCTCCTTCTCTCTCTTAAAAAGTCATGATACTTTAAGAAACTAGAAACTTTAAGAAAACTAAACTTAGTTTTTGGAGTAGGATTATTAGAATCATTTGCTCTCTGTCAAGCATCAGACTGAAGTTATATTGTTTTGTCATATTGATTATGGGGTGCTGCAAAGCTGTGTACAATAAATGTCAAGGGTAGTAAGTGACTGACAACAGTTAGGAAAAGAGAACTATAGAAAGCAAAGGAACATTTTCAAAAATGGGTTTTATTATATTTCATAGGCACCACTCACTTTACTTTTGGTGGGTTTCAATATTCGAATCAAAATATAATAATAATAATACATACGAATTAAGTATTAAACCAACAGATTAAAACCCCAGGCCCCCGCGCCCCTCATTTTGGTTGTAGTTCTTGGTGTAGATGCTATGGTGTGAGGGCTGCTTTCTTTCAATGGCTGGTTGTCATTCAGGCTGGGTTGTCGTGTGACTGCCTGTCTGTGCCTGCTGTACAGGTGAGCGGATGTTCTGCACAGCAAGTGTAGACAGGCAGTCACATGACAACTCCGTCCAGCCAGGCCCTTGGTTCCTTCGGGCTTCCTTTGCTCATGGGCAGATACAATCAGTCTGTTTTCCAGATTTGGTGATTTTGGAGGGTCAGGGGAAAGGGAGAGAAACACACAATAGAATTAAACATTAAAACATTATGGAACTAAAACAAGTTAGACTTTTGACTTTATTCAGAATGTACATTTTTACATTTGTTCCAAATGTGCTAACATGGATAATTGACGTGGCAGAAAACTCACATCGAAATTTTAAGGAAAAACAAAACAAAAGATTAAATATAAGGTTTATTCTTAAATCCAATTCATATTATTATTACTGGCCCACATGCAGTCAGAGTTCAGAGTAATTGAACCAGATGTTTTTCCTCTTCACAAAAACTCTGCATATTTTAATACTGAAGTTAAAGATAAAGACTATGTTTATACATGTTTCTTGTAGTAGATAAGTACCATAGCCCATGAAAAAGAAACTTGTCATTTACATGGAAACGGCAGCCATTTTCAAAATAATTTATGAGCCTAGTGTATCTGGCAGTTCAACCAGCCAACTTTGGTATCTGATGCTTTGAGAGTGGGATTTTACATGGGAATGTATTTTTGCCAATACTCCATAAAGCAACAGGAACTTATTTAAATTTCTCATATTCTTTTTAATGTAAAGTTTTTAAGTATGGATGTGAAAACCAGATAAAAAGCCATTGTGAGCTTACGTGCTTCTCCTAATTAACTACAGCGCCATGCCATGAATCAAAAGGGTATAAACTAAAAGTTGTTACACACAGTGATGCTCAGAATGTGTTGTGGACATTGATGGTACCATACAGTTACAAAATAATACCTTAAACACAGAAAAGGAAACTTCATTTCATATCCAAAAAGTAGAACCAAACCCTTTGGAAAATTTTCTTGTACTTTGTGTAAGAAAGAGTTAATGGTGTTAAACAGAGAAATGTAATTCTGATGACTCAAGAATAATTCTGGCTATTTTAATATCAATGATCAATTCACATTCATAGAGGTATTTAACAAGTTCCCCTGCCCTTTAAAAACCAAAATATTTAGATAGTCAAAATTCCAGTAAGTGGGATTTCTTCAAAAACAAAACAAAACCTTATTGTCAAGGAGTATGTGCCTTGGAGTTTTTTCAAAGAATTTTAAGGAAAACACATAGTTTGTTATTTCCCTTTAATGATAAAATTATGAGAAAATAGCAAGTAGAAGCTTTATGGAGAGGAAAATGTTTGTAGAGACTTAAAAAAATCACAGTTTCTACACATCTGAACTTTTATGCATTAATTAGATATGGTACAATTAGTTGATAAGTGAAAATTTCCATTTATTTGATTTCAAGAAAATAAATGTCTGATTCTGTTTCTGGTCATCATTCTGAGTAGAGAATTTTTTTTTTTCTGATAGAATCAAAAATGTCAGTAAACTTGGCTGCTATTTAGATAATTACAAGGTCAGAGTATGCAAAAACAAATACCTTAAGAAACTATTTTGTTATTGTTGCTTCATTCAGTGTAACAGAAAATATTTAGAGTGATTCACTTACAAAGAATATATTGGTGGAAATTAAAAATTACTGTAATTCTGTATAGCTTTCCCTCTCTCTCCCATAAATAATTTGATCCAGTTAACTCTGCTCAATTAAAGGAATGATGCATGCAACCTGAAAAAATAGAAAGAAATATTTGTGAGTTTATATGCTATATTTTACTATGAAACAGTTCTATTAAACCAAGATATCCAAAATATTTGAGCCTGAAAAACCGTTAACTTTTTTTCAAGGAGAAAAAAAATCTTGCTGAAAAATATGTACTCTATTCATAAGACTTTTAGATAATTCGTGTTTCTAATAGATTTTTAAACTATAATTGTAGTAAGTATGTTGCATATGCACACTTTATAGTGCTATTGGACCTGTCTTTAACCTTGTTAAAAACATGAAAGGCTGAAAAAAACATTTAAGACTTTTTTCCAATCTTCCAAATAGAGTGAATATCAATCCACTATCACGTAAAATACTAGCTAAAATATAAAAGCGCTATTTACATTATTATCATAACATGTAATTTTTAATATGGTTATTACACCTCATTTTCTTTTGTCTTCTATTTATTATCTTAAGGGGAAAAAATGCATTGAAAGAATTATCTTCTAAGTCCTTTACAGCAAAATTAAGCCAAAGCAGCTTCAGGAAACTGGCTGTCACGATAGGTCAGGAAATTCAAAATGAATATTTAATTATTTTCTTTAATTTACCTCATCATCTCTATTAAAACTGATAATGCTTGTTAATAAGAAACTTTCAAAAATGGATAAATATTTCTATCTACATAGTTTGTAGCACATTAAGGTAAAAAGATAGAAGAAACCAAGTAAGAAAGTTTGTCTTCACTGAAGACAATTTCCTGTCTCCTCTCAGGTTAAAGTCTGACCTTCTAATTATTTTAAGTTGAGATTTCTGAGTGATGGTCGCTTAGTTATTATTTGGACATTATTGTGATGGGTGGGATATTCTCTTTAGAAAAGAGAAAAAAGGGTTGTTTTTATAGAGAAAAATCTCTTGTAGAGTAATTGAAAGCTTTGGCTTCTCTTTACTAAGGATAGACACTGGTGGATGAGTGAACTTTTTCTCATTATCAAGTTGTAGTTTTTTTAAATTTCCTTAAGAACATAAAAGGAAAAATTCTTTCATTAGAAGTTTTATGCCTAAACTTTTTCCCACGGCGTGAAAAACTTGGGTGGTCTGTAAGGCGAGAGGTGGGGGTAGACAGTATATTTTGGTCTTTAAAAACATAAACACATTATCTGGGCCGAAAGACAGAAATGCCAAGCAGGAAGGATGTTAAACCTATTGACTAATTGCAAGAAAGTGATCAGTGTGAAATTTCGTCCCATTGTAAACAAACTTTCTTTGATTTTGAGATCTTTGGCTTAAAAAAGGGAGTGAGGTTTTGAAAATATAAACTTTTATATTGATCCTCTTTCACTTAGGAATTGATGGTATTGAGTCTAAAGCCCTTAATTTCCTTTCTCTTAGATGCTAGAAAAAGTTTTCCTTTTAACCCAGTACCTAGCCTAACTTACCAGTCATCCACGCACTAAAACAAAAAATAACTACTCAGCTTCAATGAACTGCAGTTTGGACAGACCCCTGAAAACATTTTTCTCTTTCTGACAATGTACAGTGTTTAATTTTAATACTCACCATCATATCCAGGGGTAGTTTTACTTGAAGATGTCACTGTTGGTTAGTTTCCTCTGGAATAGATCCCATGACCTCTAAAATATTTGTATATCTCCTTATAAAGTAATATCAAAATAAAGTTAAACATTGTTCTAATTACTCTGGAAATAGACACGGTTATTTTATGATATGTGTGTATACGTGCTGGTATATATACCACTGCTTAAACTACCATCCTTGCCTTCAGTCAACAGGAGTTTATAAAGTGAGCTTTTACTTTGGATCTGTAATTTAGCTCATGCAATTTAAAAGTAAGTGTGATTCCTTTTCATTTGTTTAAAGCTTGCATCAAAAATGGGTCCTCAGGACTCCACCAACCACTTGCAGGCACTCCTCGGCTACCCCCTTACAAATTAATTCTTATGTTCCTATTCCTGTATTTATGCCAAGGACGCAATCGAGTCCTCTCTGTCTCCAGACTAAAAGTCATCCTAGGGAGAAATTTGGTGGGCGACCAATTGTGGTTGGTTTCTTAGAAACAAAAAGGCGATTTATTATGAAGACAGACATTTAAATTGAATATACGTGAATGAAGGCAAGTTATGAAATTCTGTCATTTCTACAGAGTAAAAAAACGAAAACCAAAAACCAAAAAAAGCCCGTTATAGCTATCTTTCTTCTTTAGTAACTGCTTCAGTTAGTAAAAATATATATCGGAGAAAATAAGCTTCTGTATTTACCTAATAGGTTTTTTTTTTGTTTTCTTATGTAAAAGAAACTATATAGATTTTAAATATCTCTTGTTCTATTAAAAATAATTAATATGGAAGCCTCTAAGTCACAATAGAAAAAACAAAGGAAGACTTTACTATATCATCTAAGTGGAGAAGATAACTAAATTTATCCATGCTTTTTATATTTTAACTAAAAACCATGAATAAAAGGTTATATGTTCTTTACGCCAGTTTGAGGATGATCAAAAGGGTCATTTAAAAAAGCAGATTGTTTTGACGAAAGAGAACTTGGGGAACCTTGTTTAATAAAATGGGTCGCAAAAGAGAACTTGTGATAATTTTGAATTGTTGCAAAATGTGTAATTTAGAAAAGGATTTGTTCAGAAATCACTGTAATTTTAAAAAATTTAAAGGAGGACAAAAAGGGATCACATCCACTTTTTCATAAAAAACTATAGAACAGATGTTTTCATTATATAGAATTGTTTGGGAGTAGATATAAATGGGGGTTGAGGGAATTAGGGGTGAGGCAGTAACATTTTTCCAGAACTTTCTTTAAGAGACCCACCTTTAAAGTTCAGCAAGGATCATATTGCAACCCAGACTTTCTCTATTATTCTCTCTATTGGGATTTCATTCAGCTTAAGGGTTTTCCTCCCTCCCACCTTCCCCACCCATCCCCCTTCACCTCCAGGACAGCTGGAAACTGACCAAAGAAAACTTTGCCTTCGTTTACAAATTCCTTTTTTATCAGTGGGTTTCTAGACAAAGTACCTTATCATTTTAAATGCTCAGAGAAATAGAAGCATTGTAAAATATAGGCATGAGGTCTCAGCTGACCAGCAATTATCAACCATTTTTTGATTAAAAAAAAAAAATGTGACACAGATGTATATTGGGATATCTGAAGACAGAGGTTTCTTCTATTCTGTGACTTAATCAGTTGCTGACTCACTAGGTTCTGGGTTGGCGCTCTTTTCTGGGTCAGTCCCATTTGTATTGTCTGGTGGGCAAGAACTTGGCAGCCTCTTC
Source organism: Lynx canadensis (assembly GCF_007474595.2). Taxonomy (NCBI): domain Eukaryota; kingdom Metazoa; phylum Chordata; class Mammalia; order Carnivora; family Felidae; genus Lynx; species Lynx canadensis. Next base: position 14,257,146 of record NC_044319.2, read on the forward strand.
TTTTATTGTTAGATATTATCATGTACGTAAATTTTCAAAAAAAAAGCACTCTTCAGATAGCATTGTAAAAATAGCCAATATTCTTTACTTTGAAGCAAAATGGATTCAATCCCGGGGAGGTTAAAAGTTCTACTACAGCCCTTATTCAAGTAAGTTTTTAGGTCTTTGTATTATTAATTTCAACAATTAAAAACTAGCCTCATTAAGTTATTCTTAAGTGTCTGGAGTCTTTTCATATTTCATTTTAAAGGAGGAAAAACTTTAAACTTAAAAATATACTTGACTTCTAGATCTTCAGAAATCAACTAACATAGAGTAAATCGCTATATACCACATATTGTTACTCTTTCAAAACTAAATGCATTGCTTCGCATGACACATATACCTCTGTTTCTCTCGCACGTGAACGCAAATCATTGGCTCCCCACCTCGCCTCTCCTGGGCACAGACCAGGTGAGCAGTCAAGGAGGCCTTACCCACAGGTCTTCTTTCCAACAGTCCTCTCTCAGCGGTGTCCCCGAGGGCTTCTTGGTCCCTAGTGTGCAAAACCTGTGAAGAAAAACACTGGGTATGAGATTTGAAAAAGCAAACAGAAGTCTTCTCCTTGGAAACAGCAACTTCTGTCCCCAGCCGTCCGTGGCGTTGCGCTCCCCTGCCCAGTCTAACCAATGTGCAGACTACTGTACAACGGCATTGTCCTGAACAGGTAGTCTGAACACTGGGGCGACGGAGCAGGATCTCCAGAAGCTTCCATCTGTGTACTTAAAATCCTGTCCCGGTCTTTGGGAAAAGCCTCCCTTCCTGCACCAGGGGTTGCATTCGGCTATCCCCCCTGAATTCTGCTGCACTGACTGAGACACACTCAAGGGCTGTGATTTCCAGTCTTGACGTGGCACATTTGCTGCAGACTGGGGAACTGGCAATGAATTTAGGACCAGGAAAAGGGGGAGGGCTGGGCTGGAGAGTCCATATATGGGATGATGTCACCCTGGGGAGGTTTGGGTATGCGCGGTGCCGCTGGAGAGACCGCTAGAATCGCCTGCTCTCAGACATGGGTCTGTGCATAAAATGGTACCAGATGTTTTAGTGTAATGTTAAGCAGTCATTTCATCTTCAGGCCAGATTTTTTTCCTCAACTGGGCAGGAAGTGGGCCTCAGTATGGAAAAGCTGTAAAAAAAGAGTCGAGATGTACAGTTCTGCTGTGGCCAACTGAAAGTGAGCTAGTGGAGAAGTACAAATCTGCTGTCCGATCCAGACTAGAAAAGTAATTTGAAGATAGAGGGTAGATAAAAAAAAAAAAGAAGTAAACAGAAAGTTGAGCACTGGAAGGGAGGGCTCATTTGCAAACTTTTTTGAGCTGCCCTGTGGCACTTTATTTTCTGGTATTTCACTCGTCAAAAAGGGCAGATAAGTTCATTTTTTTTCTCTCTCTCTCTCTTTCCCTCCTCCTCCTCGTCTGTTGGATCTGTCAGCGGCTTGCAGGCTGCTCTAGACTTGAACAGTAATTATAGCAACTTCCTGAAAGTGAAGCCCCCATGAAAAGTCTGGAGAAATGTTCTTTGTCATGGCCTCTACATGAGTAATTAGTTCCACATGTGGCCTTCCTCGTTTCCCTCAGCGATTTTGGCTGGCTCTCGGAATGCCGTGCTATATAGTCCGACCTAAAGAAACTTTAAAGTTTTGGTTTCAAACCTCCGCTATGAAATAACAGCCTCAGTCTCCTAACAAATTGCCTCTGGTAGATCCATCCTCTTAGGTCCAGCATTCTTTTTCACTGGGAATTCTTGATTCTGTGTTAATACTTTTGTTTTAATGGTATGCTATTGCTCACTTCTATCTCTGGTTAACTAAGTCTGTTGAAATTTGCCAAGTACCGCTTGACCAAAGGTTATAACGTATCAGCCCACTGGCATCTACTTCTCTTTTCCTGTTGTTGCTGTTTTCAATTATATATACTGTTGAATATTCCGGGTATATAGCCCTGTGACTTTCCCTCCATAGAATTCTGATTAAAGTTTGAGTTACTTCAAACAAGAGCTTGATTAATTGCCCTTCCAGAGATCAAAATGTGAGAAAATTCCTAGGTAGCTTCCAAATATAATTTGAGTAGCCAAACTATGAAACTTAGTAATCTTTAAAGAATTACTACTAAAGCAATTCATTTCTACTGGATTTATGCAATACTTTTTAGAGGCAGAAAAATCTACCTCTTTTTTAAATAGATTGCGTTAAATATTTTAAGAAGCTTCAAGTGAGAGAGAACTGCCTTAAAGCCTTCACTTATCATGAAAGGTCTTCTCGTGAATTAACATACCATTAATGGGATCTACAGTTATGACAAGCCCTGGTCACCTGGGGAGGAAGATTAAATAAGATAAAAAGGAATTATCCAGCAGGTTAGGATGGAACAGAGAGATTAGCATTGGGTACATCATTCATAGAGGGATTTAAACTATCAGTGGAAATCAGAGGGATTGCTTCCTATCCCTGTACTTGTACTTCCAAACTGGTGTCTCCAGGGCCTCTCCTGTAGTGTTTGAGCAAGTCCAGGATGCCTCAACTCCTCCCCCCCCCGCCCCCCGTCACTGCTTGTAGAATACTGGAAATAGGCAAGCGTGACTTCATGCAACCTAATAGTCTCATTACATGTGGATGCCAACTCTGTCATTGTTCAGTGTCCGTATGTTTGTTCACAAGTCATCATAGAGGAGTCATGAGCCAATGGGACAATAGTCAGCCAGGAATCCAGCATTCCAGGTGTGGGTTTGTTTCTGCCACAAATAGTGAAAGCCTTTCCTCTGCCTTCTATTTATATCGATGACACACGCCTTGGAAATTTTAGGTAAGGCGGAGGAAAGGTGGTTCTGATCGTACTGCTCCATGATTTCATCTTAGTTCGCACATCTTATAGTTTCTCAAATATAAGAGAGATCCTCTCTTGAATAAGGGATTTTATGAAGTTTTACTCAAGGAACTCAAATTTATAATTGTCTTTACAGCTTTTGAAGCATTTTAAATGACCTCTTGTGGAATATAACTGTACAGGTCTTGCCCTTCTTCGCACATGTACCTGCCTCATTGGGCTTCCAGTTGACTAACACTTTTTAGAGTTCTCTTTCCTTCAAATAGCTCAACAAATATATATTATTGCCAACTCATATTCTGGTCACAATGCCAGGGACTGGGCATATAAGGGTTAAGAAGATATGATTCCTGCCCTCAAAGAGCTCACACTTACTTACAATATTAAGAATACTAATCTGTTCCTTTCCAGAAAAAAAAAAAAAAAAGAATGCTAATCTATTATCAAACTCAATCTAAAAAAAAATCTTTCATGCCTTTGTGGAGAGTCTGTTGGTATTCATTTGGAAATGGCCTGAGGACTTTTTCTGTGTCTGTGAAGTTATCAGTTAAATACCTGAAATGTGATGGGCTCTAGAAAGCACAGTTACGCACAACAAAGACTCGCCTTTGAGAATTAATGTTATTTAACTTGCTATTTCAAAGCACATGGACCAAAGTGATTGTTTGAATCAGTGGATAGTTTGGGGTGACTATAAAATTTGTTCTATCTTAAAATGTCATGAAAGGAAACACTATTTCAGTTGGTTATCATTCCCAAGCTTGGCAAATTTTTATGACTTTAGAAATTCTCAAATTGAAACCAGGACTTGTTTTGTTTCTGTGTACTTACAGAGGAACGGGGTTACTAGTGTTTACAATAGAGTATTTTGTGACATCCAGATATGGTGTCACAGATAGTATTTATACTCTCTACTTCAGATAGTATTTATATAGCTTTAATTTTTGTGTTACAAAATTAGTGCCACGGGCACTATAAAAGTTCAATCAATAGAAAGTATGTAAAGAAAAAGTTAATCATGTTCCCTTCCAACCTCCTAACGTTTCTGCTGTCCCAAATTAATGGTAACAGTTTTGGGTGATTCTTTTTACCACGTTCCTCAATGGCCATTTATGGCTTCTTTAAAGATTACAAAATCTTTTCACAATGTGTCAATTACTTATAATAATCCTATGGGGCAGATACTATCATCATTCCCATTTTATTGATGAAATTGAGGCTCGAAGTTAAGCATGTTACTTTGTGGAATTACAGTAAGTGACAGAACGCATCTTTTCTCTAATTCAAACACCTGTGCCCCGAAGCATATTGTCAGCCCTCAGAGACCATTTTTTCCCCTACAGAATTCTTATAGCACTTATATTTCCTGTGATTCATTTGTTAATTATCTGCTGCCTTCTCTTCGTTTTGTACTGAAATGTTACCAAATATTTCACATATATGGATTTTTCCCCAAATAGAATATAAGCTGATTGAAGGCAGGGATGGTATCTTTATACTTCAATTTGCCTGTGGTAGGCCATTCAAAAACTTGAATGAATAAAAGCTACGTAGTATTCAGGTGGTTTCTGATCAAACATTTATCCTGACAATAATTCAAGAATTACAGCATCTTATTTTCTAAATTTAAATGGAAAATATGGATGCAGTTGTAACATTTCTATTGGTGTACTGCAGCTATGTATCCGATAGCGCTATTTTTTTATAAATAAATGTGAACATTGGGCCAGCCATATTTCCTTGCTTATTTTTGGCCTTGTAATCTTCTGGAAGCATCCTGTGTAGCTATCGGTCATATAATCTTGTGTGAAAAGCAGGATCTAACCAAGTTGTGGCGTTTCCTTTCTTGTTGTTTTCTCCTTCCCAGTTTGTATTTGAGATAAAAATCTAGTTCACCCCAGTTCGCTCCAAATTAGACAAGATAGCCCCACTTGGTTTGGCTTTATGTGATGTGGATTAGCACTTGTTTTTTGTTTTGTTTTGTTTTGTTTTGTTTTGTTTTGTTTTGTTTTGTTTTATTGGAGGCAATGCAATCCCCTAATCGCCAGTATTTCCTATTTTGTTAGGGCCCAAAAGGGCTGGGAGATTTGTTGTAGCAAAGCTTTTCCCTTTCTGTCCTTCCCTGACTCTCAAATGGCTGCCTTCAGATCACTGCAGTGAAGTGCCCTTTTAGGCAGAGAGATGCAAATCAGAGGCTGTGAAATAGAGGAGAAATAGTTCAGAAGAGTTAACAGATTTTCCTTCAACAACCGAAAAAGAAGTGAAATTAGAACAGCTATAAATCATAAATTTAATGCAACTGACTTTACAATCTTCAAAAAGCTTACGAAAGGCGAAGATTGTGAGAGAGTTGATTTTAAAGCGTACATTTACTAATGCATGTTTTGTTTTGCCTGTCTCTAGAATTTCCATTGCTGAGTCTGTTTATTTAGAAATCAGCGTCTAACCAAAAGCAGTATATATTTTATGAACATTCTTTCCTCAAATCAATTGAGAAAGATAATGTTACGCCTTTGAGTTTTACTAACCACTGGCGTGCACAGCAGCCATTTCTATATTTCAGTAACATAATACATCCGGCAGACAAACCTTAAAAACTCTGGCTCTCTTGAAAACCAGTCGCAGGAAGGTAAATATATGATTTATGACTCTAGTAAAATTTGAAGCACTGTCTTGAAATCTTCAGGGGAAGGCAAGATAAAGGGATTGGAAAATTGGTGCTGGCCTTTCTAGGCAGATTTTAAGTGAGAGCGTCCTAGGAATGCAGTCTGCTGCCTGCTTCAACCCCCAAAAGCTGATGAGCATCATCTGAATGCTATGTGCTATCTATTGAAGCGTTCTATTGAATTCCACGTTACAATCAGACTTTAAAATGAGAGCTAGCTCACTTGGACCAGAGAAATATGGTGTCCTAGGGTCACTGACAATTTTAGAATATTGCCTCCTGATGTCTTTTGGCATCACCGATATTTTATTTCCTTAGTATGACTCAGAAACGAGCATGTATGATATCAAAAAGGAAAAAAAATCTCTGTATACATCACATAAAAACTTAGAAACCACTTTTTTGCAGGTGTAGAGAAAGTGTCCCTTCTGTGGCCAGAGGGTCTAGTGAAGCATATTGGCTACAAGGAAGCATGTGTGTGAAAGGAAACTTTCTCCTTTACCCCAAATACCTGCAATTATGTAGTAGGTCGTTTTAGAAGCTCCAAGTTTTTAAGTGATGATAGGCATACTTGGGTAATGTAGGACACTGTGTCTTTATTTTAGGATTTATAATCCTCTGGTATATTCAAAAGGGGAAATACAAATTATATGAATTGCTAAAAGGGTTTGATCCAACATAAATCTGTTTAGTTGAGTATATTGTAAAATCGCTAGCTTCTTGATTCTGTTCAGACTCCAGAGAATTTATTCAAGCGACATATGAGCCCATATTAAAATACTTCTATTCATGCCACCATGGGAATGTGCTTTACTTTTACAGGCCCTCTCCCCACCCCACCCCCCTACCAAAGCACTTAGTGTATAAATTAGTTCATGTTGAAAGGTTATTTAGGGGCGCCTGGGTGGCGCAGTCGGTTAAGCGTCCGACTTCAGCCAGGTCACGATCTCGCGGTCCGTGAGTTCGAGCCCCGCGTCAGGCTCTGGGCTGATGGCTCAGAGCCTGGAGCCTGTTTCCGATTCTGTGTCTCCCTCTCTCTCTGCCCCTCCCCCATTCATGCTCTGTCTCTCTGTCCCAAAAATAAATAAACGTTGAAAAAAAAAAAAATTTAAAAAAAAGAAAGGTTATTTACATGTTGCCAATGAGTATTAATCGCATATGTTTATAAACACTTATATTATTTGCATAGTAAACAACCAAAAATGGCTTCAGTTTGCCTTACAGAATCAGATTATGTAACTTCACTGACATCCAGGCCTATAGTGGAAAAGCTGTAGAGAAAGGGAAGTATACCGTTTTCTGTTTTTAAAGGTTTGTTTTGTTTCTTTAATACCTATTTTGAGCACTTATTTTATCCCAGGTGCCCTGTGCTGGTGTTTTTCACATGTACTATAATATAATCCAACAACCCTGATGGTAGGATTTCTCCATGGTCACAGATGAGGAAGTGGGAGCTCCAGGAGGCAGTGCAGCGTGAGGGTTCCAGAGCTACACCATGTGTGTTTGAGTCCTGGCTTCACAACTTGTTATGTGAGCTCAGCAATTATTTAACTGTTCTGGGCTCTGGTCTCCTTATCTGTAAGATAGGGTTTCTTTGAGGACTAAAAAGGCTAACGTGTGATAAAAGCTTGGAACAGGGCCTGGCCCAGAGGTGGGCCTCATTCGGGTTGGGTGCTGCTGTGAGGGCAAGCCAGGCCCCCACGTGGCTTCAGTTACTGACCCCTGATTCCAAGTCAGGTACCATGACTCCAAAGCCCAAGTGTGATAAAAGCTTGGAACAGGGCCTGGCCCAGAGGTGGGCCTCATTCGGGTTGGGTGCTGCTGTGAGGGCAAGCCAGGCCCCCACGTGGCTTCAGTTACTGACCCCTGATTCCAAGTCAGGTACCATGACTCCAAAGCCCAAGCAACAGCAAGTACTGTTCAGAAACAAAGTGTGTTATTTTCCTCAAGGTGTTTATAATCTCACTAGGTTATTAAACCATGTACATGTAGAACTAGTAAAAAACAGAACTAAATACTTGATTCTAATAGGAAGACGATAGGATTGTTTTGAAAACACTGCAGTGGTAGCTGGCTCCTTAAGATAGCCTGTTGGAAAATCTTTTTGAAAAGCCCATAAGTTTATCCACTTTTATTATAGTTCTGTATGTGTATATTAAAACACACATATGTATCTAAATGTGCATGGATGTGTGGGTACAAATGTGTGTGTGTGTGTGTGTGTGTGTGTGTGTTTAAACTAAACCAGATTTTATGAGAATTACCAACATCAGAATCACTTCTTTCCCTTTTTAAAGAAACCTATTCTTTTCAAGGCTAGAGCATGTTCAATATTTTTTTGTAATCCTAGACATTAGTTTTAGTGTGTGCACGTTTCAGTCATTTTTTAAAAATTGTGCCCATCAGAGCTTTACAGGAATAATTGAAGGTTAACAAGTGTAAATTAGATGGGAAATGCATTCATAATTTTGCAAATGCAGTGTTTTAAGGGGACTGATTTCTGCAGAGGCGCAGCTATTGCTGCTTGTATTTGAAAACTGCACACACACTTTGTGTACTCCTGGTTCAGTTTTGTTAGGGAGAAGTCTACCCCCAACCTCTGCTTTGTAACAGAATGTATTCCTCTGGTCCAGTTTATTTCCTTTCCGTTTCACCTTGGTTTTTTCAAGAAAGAGCTAGTCTTGGATTTCATTGGCCAGAGTGGATGATGATTGCTTTTGAAATGCTGGCTTGTTTTGCTGGAGAACTAGTAGAATTTTAAATAGTTTTCTGGGTTTTTTTTCTTTTTTCTCTAAGAGATCTGGACCCCACTGAAAATGTTCGGGGGTGGCCTTAGGTGCTACCTGGCCCAGTGTTTGTGTCACCTACTGGAACCAATGCCTAGAATTCAACTTGCATTTTTAGGGCCTACTGAAATTCTATTATTGAGAAGTTTACTAAAGAAGTTCAAGTCTTCTGAACAGAGAAAACAACAGGAGCCATAATAAGTGGCCTGAGAAGAACCTTTTGACTTTTGTAGAATTGCCTTTGTCAGTAGTGAAGCCAGATTGAGGATAGTGGACTTCCCTCCCTTTTTTCGTGATTCCAGACCATGAAATTTTCAGTACCACATTTCAATTGGTTAATTTTTGGAAAGTTTAGTCCCTCATTTTTTTTTTAACCTTTAACAGTACAAGAAAGCTAGTGGGAGGTGATTTTCCAGTAAATTTTGTCCTATCTGTTTTCTAAATCAACCTTAATTTTAGTTCCATCTTTGCCTTCACATCATAAAATAATCAGTGTTGGTCACGCAGTAATGCTAATACTGGTTAGGTTGAATCTAATTTGTTGATGTTGATTCTAACTGTACTTTATTATTGTTTAATTTGATTTTGTTTAGATTGTATGTTGTACATTCAGACTTATTTAGATGAAGAGCCATTTCTGCGGCATCCCTCTACTGGATCATTTTCAGTGTGTTTCTCTGTGTATTATACGTAGGCAGGATTTCCTGAGTATATAAAAGTTCTCCACTTAAAACTACCATTCCCACGGTACATGATACATACCTCCTTCACATTCAATGTAGTAGAGTTTCGGTGAATTTTTGTTTATGTGCGTGCTGATGGAAACTGGAAAGGCCATGCTGAGGACTGTTTTAACAGTGTACGATAATTTTCACAGTACAGTTCCCTTGCTTACCGGTGTATACCATGACCATGAAATAGAGGTTTTGAATTAACATTCACAGTAAAAACACTAAAGCCAAGTCACTCAGTGCCTAGGGCAGAAGATGTTTGGTGATTTAACCTTTGTACAGATTTAATTAATTGCATTTGATTTCAAATTTTCATCTGTTTTGAAGAGATTTCACTTCTTTGAAGTTAAATTAAACCTTTTTTAAAAGAGGTTTTTGTTTTAATTCCAGTTACTTAAAATACAGTGTTATATTAGTTTCAGGTGTACGATATAGTTAGATCTTTGTATTGTTGGATACAACTGAGGTATAAGAGAAGGAGCACCAGAATTGATTGGGTCTAGTTCAGTTCTGCTATTTTCTTATTTGTCAAATGAGGCATGGTTGGGAGGAGGTTATTGGGAGACAGCCTGAATTAAATGATATGGATAAAACAAACTGAGATACTTTTGAAAACATTCTGCAATAATTCATATGGCAATGGTTTGGAGAGTTGTCATGGTGGTACCTTGGGGCAGGTGGTTACAGTGCTCTAGCAGAACTGTTTCTACCTGATGACTTATGTGGTGGCCCTGCATGTTTAAAAGGAGGAAATTCAACTAGTCATTGTGTCAAAAGGCAGTGATAGGTGTCAATGTCCCTCCATGATTACGTGCCAGTGTATCTCCACCATGTGATCAAAAGGCATTCAGTAAAATAGGCTTACTGCTCATTTTTATTCATTTCTTCTCCTCCTCGTTTCTACTTTTCCGTCTTCCCTCTACACCCCACTTTTGCTCAGTGTGAGACTTTCTCTTGCTCTCCCCTCTTCTCTCCAGCCTCGACTCTTCCTGCTTTTTCTTCAGAACAAGGGATTGGAATTGAGCAACCAGTGAAAATAGGTATTCAACTATTTTAAAAGATTTTGTTTTTTCTCTTTAATTTTTCAATCAGATGAATTTAACCCTCTGTATGCATTGCTTAAAACAAGTAATTCCTAAACTAAATTACATTGCCTTTATACTTCCTTGTGGCCTTTAAAATTGTCCTATGAGCCAGTGACTTTTGATTTAAAACAAAACAAAACAAAACAAAACATTAAATGCCTTTGGAACGGAAGAGAGAGAATGTTAGAGCTTTAGATAGATCGTACTGTTATACTTTAAATCAGCTTTCTCACGGCTCCAAAGAATATTGCATGCCAAATATTTTCAGATAACCATACAGACTGTATTGTGTAGTCAATTCATTCTTTCATCCATTTGCTGATTCTTCTCAGACTGTTGTTTGGCTTGTTCTGATATTTATATTTCTCCTTTCACACTTGATTCTAAGCTCCTTGAAGGCAGGGGCTACAACTGTAGATTCTGTCGGCTGCACAATGGCTTCTCATTTTGAATCAGGTCAATAAATACATAGTGATCAATCTGAGTTTATCCTGAATGTGAAGAGTCAAAAAAGGGGATTCCTTCTTAAGTAAGAATCAAGACCACTAAATATCTTCTTCCTAATTTACATACATAGCATTTCTATTTACCTTTATGAAGACTTTAAACTGCAATTAGAATGCTATAATACATAGGCCATTCGTAGTACATTTGAGAGTGTGCTTAGAATGTGCTACAAATGCTACAGATGCCATCTTACTTAAAAATCACAAGGAGGAATTTTTTAGTTGAATGTCTGCTGGGAAACTACTGCCAGGAGAAATGTGGAAACCACATGAAATTCACTACATAAAGAAATCTGGTTTCCATTTCTGCACTGCATTTTGTGCTAGCAGGAAGAAGATAAACAAGCTGTTTGAAACTAAAGTGAATGGCAAAGGGATTAAAATTTTAAAATCCCGTATCGTAAATGTATTCTGGAATTTGTGAAATTTAATCCCATCACATAGGATCCTTTAAGAAGGGAGAAAATGTGTTGAGTCTTTTACTTTTAGATATCTCAGTGGAATGGATGAGTAATTTTGCTTCCTGTTGATGAGTAGTAATACAGCCATAACATTTACTTCAGTTGAGATTAAAACGAAAGTCTCATGCTAGTCTTTAGTAGGCAGACATTATTTTCAGAGTGAGAAAAGGGAAGGAAGCAGGAAAACTCCCTTCTTCGGGGTTGGTTTTAAATCATCCCTTCTAGAGATGGCAGAATTTTACTCTAACGTTTTAAGTTAGCTATTTTTAAAACTCTATATGAAAAGGTATATGTGTGGGGCAGATCAAAGGGGAAGGATTGAACTGTTTATTTTCAGAAAAATAGTCTGGAGATTCTTTTTTTATTTTTCTTATTAGTGGCCCTTATACAATTTAAATATGTTTTGAAGTTGGTATTTAAAAAGGAATAAACTCGATTAAGATAAAATGGATTGTGAATAATAAAAATGTTGGCATTTAAAACATAAAGACCAATCATTCCAATTGTGATTTCCCTTTAGTAAATGTAACCAGATTGTGCTTTCCTATGTTTGGGAGTAACAGACATGCATTTCTAAATTCAGGGGGGCCTTATGCTTTGAAAAAACCCGTGAGATCAAGATTATAACATTAAGTTCATCATATATTTGAGTGGATTAAAACTTTTCCTTACACAGCTCAATTCCTACTTTATGGTAGAAAAGGAAGGCAGAGTTATTTAAGGTTTATTTTGATTACTTTTGTTTAACATGGTGGTTTTGTTTGTTTGTTTGTGGCTGCTGTTTTACCATTTTAACTTCCAATCTGAAAACTTTTTGCTGGCTTCTCTTAATAACTAATACATAATTTGTCTAAGCCTGCATTCATAACCAAGGTGTCCTGTGTCTTTGGAAAGTGCCATTTTTCAGATCACACATAAAAAATAAACTTCTGGTCACTCCATTCATTTGTTCACCCATTCACTCATTCATTCCTAAACGTTTGTCAGACTCCTACCATGTCACAGACACTGTGCTAGAGATGGAAATAATGCAAAATGCATGCCTTCAAGAAGTTTGTTTGGGATGACTTAAGGGGCAAAAGCCATTGTTGAGAAGAATGAGTTGGATAAATATATCTTATATAGATGCTCAGGTTCATCTAACAGTAATAGACGAGGGAGCTAGAAGGCCTGGGTGTGTGTCTGGTTCTACCATTTTGCTGTGTGGCCTTGGGAGCATTACTTGCCACCCTTGTGATTTGGGTGTGGTTATGAGGATTGCATGAATTAATTTGTGGAAGCTCTCAGCATGGTGCCTGGCATTTATTAAGTGCTTTATAAATGTTAGCTTCAGGGATGATTTTCAAGATACTTCACAATAAGTACAGTAGGGGCACCAATCAATTAGAACTGCTATTGGCTGTAAAAATCTGATCAGCGTATGGTCTGGATGTCTGTTCAGTTAGCCTCATTGGTATTATTGTTTCTTAAATTTTCTGAACCAATATTGTTTCTTAAATTTTCTGAACCAATATTGTTTCTTAAATTTTCTGAATCAATATTGTTTCTTAAAATTTCTGAACCAAGCTTTACGCCTCACTCCTACCTCATCCTGTGAGCCAGGCTCTGTGGCACTCATAGACCTGGGTGCCTGCAATTTGTATTTTTGAAATCTTTTTAAGTAGCTAGACTTAGTATGGACCTTTTTGTGTGTTCCAGATCATTCAGGATGTTTTTCTTAACTAATACCTTCTAGAAGACACTAGAGCCAAACCCTGGGTTCTCAATTTCTTTCCCCTGATGTTGGTTGGTAATTGTGATAGTAAAGATAGTAAACAATTTCTTCATTTGTTTTCTTCTTTCTCTCCTCTTCTCCCTCCCATCCCTCCTCGTCCTCTTCCTGCTTATAAGAAAATAATATCTAAAGCTAATTGCCTCACATTCTTTTTTAGAAAGAGATATATACCATACATAAATTCACTCTTTACAGTAAGCGGTCAGCAGTTTGTGGTAAGGATAGAACCTATATAAGAGCATTTGGAGGAAGTTAAAAGACATGTGAGGTGTGAAAGAGTTTCGTTCTTTTGTAGTCAGAACACCTGAGTCCCAGTGCGACTACTTACTAGTCACTTACCTACATAGCTAATTTACTTGACTGTGTGTTCCATTTTTCCATCTGTAAACTTGGGATGATAACAGAACCTTTCGCATAGGGTATTGGGAGGATTAAACAACATATTACTTATTAAGCACTAAGAACATAAATTTCAATGAATTTATTTAATTTGTATACTTAAGCTCTTAGGATGTAATTGGCATGAATTTATTCAGCAGATATTTAAAGCACTTATATGTGCCAGACACTATTATAGGCACTGGGGATACACAGTGAATAACAAGACAAAAACTCTTGTCTTCGTGACTGTCCAGTTCAATGAAAAAAAATTAAAGCAAGAAAAGAGAGTAGGGAATCTGAGGTTGCAATGTTAAATAGGGTGGTTAGGAAACAAGAGGTTTGAGAAAGTATTTGCAAGTGGTAAGGATGTGAACATGTAGACTGCTGGCTAAAGAACCTTTCCAGAAAGGGAGAATAGCATATGCAAAGGCCCTGAGGCTAGCGTATGCCAGGAGGCCAGTGGGGCTGGGATAGGGTGATAGGAAGAATAGGAGAAGGTAAGATTGGTGCCAGAGACCTGCTTAAGATCCAAGTGATACAATGACAGACATAGAGAGGGATATCAGGGACCAACCGATGAAGGCTTATTAGAGGAGAAGGTGGACCTTGAAAGTGCACAGGCTATGAAGAAACACATAGAAAAAGGAGAACATTCCTGTTAAGGAGAACAACAACATGCACAAAAGGAACAGACAGTGGAAGAGGTGGGCTTGGAACATATCCAAGATAGCTTGTCCAGAACAGAGAGAGAGCAGTGGGGGAGGGAGGGACACAAGATTGGATAGAGTGGGGTTGGGTGACATCCTTCCTCGAGAGCCAGGGAGAGGACTTTTCATTTCTGCTGATTTAAAAAAAAAAAAAAATTCCAGTCAGTGGAAGCAAATCAATGGTAAGATATTACAGTCCGAATTTAAAATCCAGGGATACACTATATACATAAAAATCTGTGAGGTTTGTTTTCAGAGATAAATAAAAAATATAAAATGTAAATGAGAGTTTTGATGTATAATAAAGAAAAAAATATTTTTCTTTTAAAAAGTGCTAACTAGAAAATAAAAGATTTCCTAACATTCAAACATGTGAGGTACAGTTATAAGTATCATGATTTGATAAACTAAATATTGTTTTAAATACTAAAATCATAATCCTTTGAATGAATAATCTTGGTGTTGATAGAAACCAGGGATCTCGTCCTAAAGGTTCTCTTCTTTATGCCCCTGATCAAGCTTTAAACAGAAGGGTTGTTTGGCAGGCTGCTATGTGTACACAATGACATGCTCACAAACACGGTACAGAAATAAAGGAGACAAGTGACTCAAGTCATTTCAGCGGTCGCACACTGCCTTTGGAAAATTATCTTGCAGTTTGAGATGTACCGGCACTAGTTTTTCATTCATTTCTGCCCTTTTTCGCATTCTATTCCCTGTCAAGCTGCACACAGACGTAGTAGGATGGGGCAAAGGGAAAGAACAAGCACCCTGCTAGAGTCATCAGACTTTCACGTGTCCCCGTTGGCGCATGCTGTGTTCAACGTAATCTCTTCAAAAGACGAGCTCTTACTTGAAAATAAGTTTCCATCATCAAATGACTTCTGTTGCTGTGTTTCTGCCAGACAGCTCCTCTCACAGCGAGGTACAGCCCAAGACTGCCGTGCTGACTATAGCCTGTCTCACATGGAACTAAACTTATTTTTCACGTGAATTCATCCTCTTCAGAAATTGAGCAATATGTACAAATAAACATGTTTCTTTACCTTCAAAACATGAACAAGATTCAGTTTTAAGTTGATGTTCATGAGATCTATTTTAAGAAATAGATGATGTACTCATCAGTTGAGTGATACAGCCCAGAATACTATTAGGAAACTTGAGACTCTATTTCTGACTTCACCATTCTCCTGCAGCAGGAATTTGGCTCCCTGTTGATGAGTTTCCTGAGTGTCTCTGTGAAACAGATGCAAAATATCAGCTAATGCACCCAGTAGAATTTCGCTGAGGGATGATACAAAGTAATTGGTCTGGTGTTTGCTATAAAATGTGAATTACTTTTAAAAATCTTAGCAATTCTTCTATTAATAGGTTGAAACACTCTGTTTAAAACAGTATGAATGTATTAAGTTTGGTTTGGGGACTGGATTGTTTACTCTTTTCATCAGTGATTTTGATGACAGACTCCAGAATAAGTTCATTAGTTTTGGATGACACTAAATTAGGCGGTGATGTTAACCTTCTGTATGATCCAAATACAAAGTGGCACTTGCTGTGCAGTCTAACAATGAATAAAAAGTGGAATACAGCTCAGGAAGAACAAATGAATGGTACAGGGCTAAAGAGAACAAACCAAGACCTGAATGTTAACCATGACCCATTTCTCAACTTAACTTCAGTATTGTAGGACTCTTACTAAGAATTAAAAAAAAATTTTTTTTCCACATTCCAATAAAAAAATAGAGATGTGAACTAAATCAAGAATGTTGCTGGAATGTGAGGGGAAGACACAATAAGTATCACCTGAGAATAACGTTTCCCCCATGCTTGGCGTTAGTCATATCTATTTAAGGAGACATGTTCAGATTCTATGAAAGATATGAAAAAGTAAAGGAGGGTACGATAGATGAGCAACTAAAATGATTCGGGGTTGGAATGTGGCAGTATGGTGGGCAGGAAGAGGGGGATTGAGTTTAAGAAAGAAGGTGGTATTTTGACGGAGGAAGAAGCTTAAAATCAACTTAACTGTCTTTAAGTAAATTAGATTTCAGTGGAAGAAGGATGTTCAGCCACACTTCATCTTCCAAGGGAAAGTAAACAAGATAAATTAGTGTAAATTGCTACCAGAGACTTAGATCGAGCAAAAGAGAGCACTCTGTGGAATTGATTGCTGTTAAACTCCAGGGGGTACTACCATGATAGCTTGTGGATTTTCTCTCAGTGATTATTTTATAAAAATGGGATTTATCCACTTTGTTTGGATGATTGGTTATCTTAATTTCTAAAAGCATGATTCTCTAAGGCAATCTTTTGGTTTAAGTATATTTGCAAAGGAATCGAAAAATTAGTTTTGTCTGTCTCCATCATTTTGTGAAATTTCTTGCTATTCATGTACTTCAAAGAATTTACTCAACAAATATATATAGGGCATGGGCTTATGTTAGTAAATGTTTTTATAATGGTAGGAAACAGCAATATATGCTATCATTGTCACTGAAAACAATGCATAATTTCTTGCTTAACCTCTGCTTTTGATTATTTACATGGAGTTTTATATAAAGAACATACTTCAAAACTGGTATAATACAATGGCATATCTGTTGTTGCTTGATTATCAGCTTTGAGGTTTCCCTTAGAGAATTCATGATTTTTAAGCTCAAAAAGTATCATTCCAAACATTTAGCAATAAATTCTGATCTGATTAATGTTAAGTAGCTTAATATAAGATGTTGTCATGGTGACAACTACTCAGAAACATAAATGAACATGCAGGACAAGAAAACAAAAGAGAGAGAGAGATGACTTTCTAATGTATTTCTCTTGCTTTAAAAATATTCCAGCCAACGGTGAGAAAGAGACTTTTTCCTTAAACACCTTTTTATATTTTTTCAATTTTGAACTATGTGAGAATGTATTGAAACCATTATAAATGTTACCTTAGAATACTAAACCTTTTTTTTTTTTTTGGAACAGAAAAAAAAGAAATTCAGGTTTCCCAGAATAATTTACTTCAGTCTTTTAAAGCTAGTCTGAGATCATTAGATGAGAATGTTTAGTTACTCTTCATTGTTTTCAGGGCTTCAAGTAAGGAGACCTTGAGTAATGGATGCAGAGGGTGTTTTGAGAATGAATCCCTGTCTAATCTTTGAAATATTCCTTTGATACAGAAGCATGAATCTTTTTTAAAGCACTTAACATAAGCAAGTATTTGGTAAGATTCTGCCTTTTCACACAAACAGGTATCCTTGAGACTTCATATTGAATTAACTACTTTTTCAAGTAAGAAAACAAAATACAATTAGAAACAACTGAACAGTAGCTCCCTACTTTCTGTTATCTTGATGCAGGGATCAAAGGAGAGAATTAGCTTTTTTGTTTTGTTTTGTTTTGTTTTGGTGCTACTATGTACCAATATAATAAAATGCAAGTTAAAGCAATAGCCAGTGTTAAGGGTTGTGATTAGCTTAGGGTGCTATTAAGTATTATGGCCAGAGGACTAGAAATACCCATATCCTCTGGAGACTAGAGCAACCACTCTCCTCATGGTTTCTGAAGAAGGAATAATGGCAAGGAAAAGGAAAATAGCACCTCATTATTTGCTGGGGATTTGGCCCCACACCCCAGTGCAAAGAACTCTAGCTGCCTGGGCCGGACCACCTATATGCAGCAGTCACTTCTCCTGAGGTGATGAGGCCCAGATAGTTTCAAACCAAAGGGGCCACTTCTATACTCACATCCATACCTACAATTTTTCCTTCTTATCGCACTCCTACCACATGTAACAAAGACTCAAGTTAGAGTGACGTGTTTGGGGATGGGAGAAATGAGCCTTGGCTCTGGAAATGCCAAGCACAGGGAAGACATAAACCAGAGGAGGAGCCACACCTGTGCATGCTGCTGGATCCCTATCCATCACTTAGCAAGGGTGGCCCAATCTACCGAACCACAGCAATTCTTCCTCCCGGGGTGAGGATGGTGTGTGAGGAATATTGTGGGTAGATGGTCTTTGAAGGGCACTTTCTCCCGAGGACCACCGACAGGGCAGCGCTGACCCACGGTGGAAAGTGGATGAGCCACACTGAAGCTCTGCTCTGCTTTGGTTTCAAAGCCCAGGGCATGCGTCCCTTGTGGGTATGCTGAGGGCACATGCAACTCTTTGTCTGGAGGCTGAGGACTTGGCACAGAGGCAACCGAGTCATTTCAACCAAGTTTATAATGTAGGTTCATGATCTAGTTTCAGCAGTTGGCCATTTTTAGTCTATCCAAAGAAGCAATCTTAGTAAATTGGGTTATATGTATCTATGTGTTAAAGACCTAACTGGTCCTTAACCCAATTAATCTTTCAAAAATACAGCTTTATTGGGTGAAGTGTAGATGGGAAGGAACTCTGTACTGTCTTCCCAACTCTTTGGTAACTCAAACATTATGTCAAAGTAAAAAGTTTTTTAAAAAGTAGAAAACAAAAGGGGTGCCTGGGTGGCTCAGTTGGTTAAGCATCCGACTTTGGCTCAGGCCATGATCTCGCAGTTTGTGAGTTCGAGGCTCTCATTGGGCTCTGTGCTGACAGCTCAGAGCCTGGAGCCTGCTTCCAATTCTGTGTCTCCCTCCCTCTCTGCCTCTTCCCTGCTCATGCTCTGTCTCTCTCTCTTTCAAAAATAAACATTAAAAAAAAAAACTTCAAAAAAAGTAGAAAACAAAAGACCTAAGACTATAATGCATTTCAGAAAAGAAATAAGTTAAAGTGTATGTTTGTAAGGGAATAAAGATATTTCAATATGTTTAATATATAAAAATATGTATAGCTTTTATGTTACCATGCTACTCAAAGGCTTTTGGTGGTTTCCTATAATTTATAGGATACAGTTCAAATACTTGAGCCTTAGTATGTAAAATCTCTTAAATCCAGTCCTGGTCTATAAGTTATGTTATCTGCCCCATTCCAAATCTCTAGCTAAACTGGTATCCTCACGGACCTTCAAAAGTGATTTCCCTACAGGATGCCCATCATTCTTCTATCTCATGAAATTTAGAGCAATCCTGCAAGGCTCCTTGTTTCTTCCACGAAGCCTTTCCTAACCACTGCCAGGCCAGGGTAGTATGCCTTAAAGCAAATATTGCATGTAAACCTTGCTTTTATTTAGTAAAACCCCTATTTGTAATATTAATTTTATATGTCTTTGTAGCATTTCTCAACTAAAATTTTTTTCTCTACTAAAGTTTTTAATCTGCTCCAAGCCATCAATTATATATTTGTGATTTCTTCCCATTGCTAAGAATATTTATTTATTCCACAAACTTTTATCAGTTATATTGTATGTGCTAGGCACATTTTATGTGCTGCATCTTTGGAGTATGGAACAAAATCAAATGATTTTTTTTAAGTTTATGTATTTATTTTGAGACAGAGAGAGAGAGAGAGAGCGAGAGAGAGAGTGCACAGGAGGGACAGAGAGAAAGGGAGAGAATCCCAAGCAGGCTCCTTGCTGTCAGCACAGAGCCTGATACAGGGCTCGATCTCATAAACCCCTAGATCACAGCCTGAGCCATACTCTGCTGTATTGTTTGTTGGATTGTGTGTCAGATTCCTCCTTAAGGATGGGCATCCGGTCTTTTTTCATCAGATCTCCAGTAATCAGAATAGTGTTCGATACATGTGCGCTGAATGAGACAAATGCTAAAATACTGCAGCTGAAGATTATGGTTGATTGGTGGGACAATTATGACTGAGGCCGTCACTTAGAGAGGTCTTTAGCTGCCTGAGAATCACATTCTTGTGATTTTGTTGTTGTTGTTCTTTTTCTTCTCCACTTGATACTTTTAATCATGCTGTATGTATGAATCATCATACATGTTATAACAAAGGATTTGTGTGTACTGTCTGCTATCATAGTAATTATTTCACATACAGAATCTACAGATACACATATAGAAAGTTTTTTGAGTTCCAGGAATACGTGCTGCCAACTCTGTAATCTCTAGCAACAGGTATCAAGTCAGCATTAGACCTGAATACCTTCAAAGGTTTTGACCCATCTTTGTATTTCAAGTGTCTGGCACAAGCAAGGTACCTAGGACAGAGTATATGCTTAAAATATGTTTGTGCAATTAATAATAGGAATAATCACGCTTCCTCTCTCCACCCAGCATCTTTTTTTGCGAGCCATTTTTAATCTCTTACAGTTTTATCAGAGCTGCTTAAAAAATAGAACTCACTGATTTGAATTTCTTTTTAACTTTCCCCTACCTTCATGCTCTAAAATCCTGACATGGCTAACAGTGGGAGCTCTGAGACCGAAAAGGAACAAGAAAGATTTATGTCATCTAGAAGTTCATTTTCAGGTCCATGAATGGCAGAGAATTGATTTCATACAGAATTTTAAACTGAAAACTGCTCATTACTTACTAAGAAAGAAAACCTCATGATTCTTTTACGTAACTGAGATCCTCAATTATATTACACAGAACAAACAGGCACAGAGTTTACCTTCAAAGAATTTATCAAAATCAGCATACTGAAATTTTGAGGCCAGTTATTCAGCTCACATTTTTCCAAAATATCTCATAAGAAGTTCAAGTAGAGAGACTCTAAAGTTTTGAAACTTGTCTTGATAACTTATATTACCACAATAAGATTTTTTTTTAAGTGCAATTTCCTGCAAAGTGGAGATTAATTCCTGATGCTCTGAGAGTTTGGGTTCTTTAGATAAAAGACTACAAAGGGAAAACATGAACATACCATCTCCGGGAGTAATTATACTTGTTAGATTTCATGGGTGTTACGTAGTTTTCCTGAACATTAGCACAGCTTTGCTCTATTTCAGAATTAAAAAAAAAAATCCTTATGTTTTTAACTACCTATATTATAATTTACTTTACAATAGTTTGGAGGGGGTGGAGGTGAATCCTTGTTAAATGAATGAATGTCTTTTCCATTAGTTGTTCCATGCAGTCTCCCTCTCATTGTATCAGCGTTTTTTTGAAAGGTTAACTGCACAATAATGGGAAAATATGGAAGCACATCTATTTCTTCATTATGGTCCATTACTTCTTCCTGTATGAGTTAACACAGGGTAGAAGGAACCTTGCATATTTTAACAAAAGGTTCAATGGTGATGGCAGGATAGACGCTTTAAACAGGACTGAGTATACAGTTGTTCTGTTATCAAGACATTGCCTGATTGAGAACAGCTCTCTGGAAACATTCCAAGTATGTGTCTGGAGTACCACAGGGTGCTGGAGTGATTAGAGTTGTTCATGAGCAACCAAATGCCCTGGCTTGTCTCCACAAAGCAATTGAAGTATATGGGATCCCTGAGAGACATGGCTTAGTTGAAAGTATTCTCTTCCTGTTCTAGCCTTCTTTCCCTCATTGGAAGTATTAAATGCACAGCAGATCTCTGCACAGGAAGCCCTAATGCAGACATTAGATTTGCAAGGTGTCCCTGGCCAACTCCACATGACATAGGCCCCTCCCACAGTCTTATTGCTTGTCAAAACCTGTATTGATGACATTTTATCTTTTAAATGTTTATGCATTTATTTTTGAGAGAGAGAGCACAAGCAGGGGAGGGGCAGAAAGAGAGGGGGAAGAGAGAGACTCCCAAGCAGCCCCATGCCATCAGCGGATCACAGAGCCCAATGCAGGGCTTGATCTCCTGAATTGTGAGATCATGACCTGAGCTGAAATAAAGAGTCAGATGCTCAACCTATTGAGCCACCCATGTGCCCCACTTCCTAGACATTTTAAAATTAGGTATAGATTATCAAGTCCTGCAGGCCAAATTGCAATAATGATAGGTGGATGGATCCACAAATAAGGGGTTTACACTATTGCTTCAAGAGATGAAAATTGGCATACATTTTTGGGATGAATATGGTTCTTTTGCATTTAAATATTCATAGGTCTAGTGGTGTAAATGTTTATTAGTGATTGATAAAGTCAGGGATTGTGAAAATTGTACTAGTCTTTGGATATATTCATTAGCTTTTTCTTTTAAACAATTATTCACATAGTTCAGGTTTCACCATAGTTTGTTTTAGTTACTGTCACCATCCAACTCCTGTTACAAGGCAGATTCCTTCTCTATTTCTGCACGTTGTCTGGGTAGTATTCTGTAATGAGTGGCATTTTCCTTCACTCCAGAAACTTCTTAGTAGAAAAGTCTCTTCCAGTTTTCCAGCAACCAGAGTGGGCTAAGATTAGGCACTCCCAGAGCTTGAATGGGTTCAAATACTCCTTCCTCTATGTGTCATCTGGATTCTGGGGCTACTCAAAGTCCAGTCTTCCTAGCTACATTTCTGTGACTGCTGTTTCTTAGAAGAAAAATAGTAATTGTGTTATTTTCATTAAGCCCTGAAGAATCATATAATCCTTTCATCCTCTCTTCTGGGCTTTAGGTTTCAGGAAAAACAACTTTTTGCTTAAGGGTATTTAGTTTTCAAATGGTTGAGCCATCCACTGACTTTTTGGCTTGTTAAGCTCTCTAAATGTGACCACTAATGGCCAATGAGTCTTGACCAAGTAGTCTTTTTAAACTATTCTGGTAAAAAATATTTTGGTAGCTTGAGTCTTAGGAACAGGAAATTAACTTGGAGATAGTTAACTTGAACTTAGGGATAGGAAGAAACCTTAGAAAGATCTTAGGTGATTTAAAAGAAAACTTCGCAAGCAAACTTGACTTGTTAGAAAGTGTATTTGCAGCTATGGACGTGGACTCATATTCCATTTTCTGGCCGGATGACATTGGATTAGTTATTTGATATGAACATCAGTTTCTGTAACCGGGAAACAGTTTGTTGTGATATTTAAGTGAAATACCCATTATCTTGTTTCTTTTTTTTTCTTTTGCAGAAATTTGACTTCCAGTTTTAGTAGCATCATCAAAGAACTGAGAGCAAAACTCATAGCAAAATGTTGGGTTTTGCAGTATGTGAAAAAAAAATCCCTTGCAGCTCTGTTTATAAACTTAGCTGCATTTTTTCTGAGTATGTTTAAGAAGCAAGTTTGGAAGGAGCTAGAAATCTATGCACTATAAAAGCAATTTAGGGGGCGCCTGGGTGGCGCAGTCGGTTAAGCGTCCGACTTCAGCCAGGTCACGATATCGCGGTCCGGGAGTTCGAGCCCCACGTCAGGCTCTGGGCTGATGGCTCAGAGCCTGGAGCCTGTTTCCCATTCTGTGTCTCCCTCTCTCTCTGCCCCTCCCCCGTTCATGCTCTGTCTCTCTCTGTCCCAAAAATAAATAAACGTTGAAAAAAAAATTAAAAAAAAAAAGCAAATTAGCTTTTACATAAATGTTTTTGAGGGAAAGGATCACACAATAGAAGAATATCACATGAAGAGAAATCAGAGTTTTTTGGTTTTGTTCTAGTTAAGCTTTAAATTCACATACTTTAAGTATGAGATCTATGTTAAATGCACTGTTTTTTACATCTTCACAACAACCTTTTCAAGTAGGAGTACCATTAATATTCTTCTTTGATAGATGAGGAAGCAGGCTTGGGAGGTCAGGTACCTTGCTTCACATCTCACAGCTAATAAATGGCAAAGCTGCTATTTGAACACAGGTGTGTTGGACTCAAGCTTTTAACAACCAACTGGGAGGGCTGTAGTGAATGGGGGAGACTCTAGAGCTAGGCTGCCACTTATTAGCTGTGAGACCTGGGGCCTTAATCTCTCTGCCTCCTCAGTGAATGAAAATAGGATTAAATGAATTCATATCTGTAAAGCTCATAACATAGCACCTGGAGTATGGTAAGGACTTCAGTGTTAATTGGTGTTGTCATTGTCAGTATATTATAATTATTTTCTAAAGATGGTCGCTTAGGCTAATTTTCTTAGAGTTTATGGATGGTACATAAGAGTATGTTTAGTTTTAGTTTTGTTTTTTTGTTTGTTTGTTTGTTTTCTGGCTGCAAGAGCCAGGGAACATTTGGGTCTGCGTTCTCTATGTCTGACCTCCTCTAGTCTGGCTAACTACCCTGACATGAATTCTTAGAGTCCATGTTTGAAGAAAGCTGGTGGATTGTACCTTTTGGTAACCAAATCATAAGGAAGGAAAATTGAGGGGCACCTGGGTGGCTCCGTCCGTTAAGCATCTGACTTCAGCTCAGGTCATGATCTCGCGGTCTGTGGGTTCGAGCCCCATGGGTTCTGTGCTGACAGCTCGGAGCTTGGAGCCTGCTTTGGGTTCTGTGTCTCCTCTCTCTCTTCCTCTACCCTGCTCATACTCTGTATCTTTCTCTCTCAAAAATAAACTTAAAACAAAATTTTTTTCTCAAAAGAAGGAAAATTGAATTTGTGAGTTTGTAGGGATCATGCCAGCCCTGTCTTCATTTATGTTAAACTAAAAATAGAAAAAAAAATCTAACAAAGGTGATGTTTCCACATTGTTTGGAATAGTGATACTATTTTTCTTCAGCCTGAATTTTAACTTCTGTCCATCATTGAATTCACAATCTCTTTCTATATCCTGGTTCCTTTTCAACATAACTTCTATCAAATAGGGATTAGTTTTGTACTTCAAAGGTCATACCTCCAGTTGTTCTAATAACTCCAAAACAAACTGTGAGGAATAGCACATAATTTCAAGCAGAGGAGAGTTTGTAACTGGTATGAATTAACTAGTGGTATTGACTATTTCCCCCACCGTACTTATTCTATATTGTCTTCCTTATTCATCTTCAGCTCTTTTGATTTGGGATTTTGTTTGGGAACAAATAAGTATAGAATGGTTTCTCTTTAGTCACCATGAGCATGTTAGTGAGTAATTTATTACATTTAAAAAAAAATAGAATTTGGGGCGCCTGGGTGGCTCAGTTGTTTAGGTGACTGACTTCAGCTCAGGTCATGATCTCACAGTTCGTGAGTTCGAGCCCCACTTTGGGCTCTGTGCCAACAGCTCAGAGCCTGGAGCCTGCTTCAGATTCTGTGTCTTCCCCTGTCTCTGCGCCTCCGCTACTCACACTCTGTGTCTGTCTGTCTCTCAATAATAAATAAATGTTAAAAAAAATTTAAAAAATAAATAAATAAATAAATAAATAGAATTTAATGTCATATGATAAAAGTATAAGAGGAGAATATAAGAATGAGATTACTTGAGTCATAATTTACCTCCTGGGGAGGTATGACTTCACAGAAGGAAGGGAAGTAGATCAGATGTGTATTTTGTCTGAAATTCTTATTTACTTCTTATTTTCCATTTAAAATAATCAAGTAGTAGAGCTGTATACTGTCTACCCTGCTCTGCAAGACCTCAGGGCCAGCTTCTCCTTGGTGGTGAGTGAGGGGATACAAACATTCTTTGCAAACTGTGCTGATTTCAACCTTAGACAGAAGAGTTAGGCTGATGACAATATTGAACTGTGTTTGTCAAACTGACTTAACTAATATTTATTGTATAGTCATCTTGGGTTGTGCTGATTTCTGTATCCAGATGATAGATATAAATAAATAGAACAGTGCCAAAAAAAAAAAAAAAGAAAAAGAAAAAGAAAAAAAAGAAAAAAAACCCAACTCTGTAAATAACAGTCCTTGAATTTTTATTCACCCTGTTGTTGAGGGAGATCTAGAAGAGGGGATGTGGAATTGTATTCCAGACACAAGGAATGTCAAGTATAGAGGCTTGAAAGCATGAAAGAGTGATGTATTTAGGGAACTTTTACATGTGACCAGAGAACAGCACCTGGTGAATAAGAGGTACTTACTATCTATGAATGAATAAATATTTGTTGAAGGAATAAACAGGGTCCTTGAGAAGAATGATGGGAAACGTGTGTGGAATGTAAAAGGGCGCAGATCAGGGAGACTGCTAAGGAGCTGAAACTTGGTCCTTCTGGTAAGTGGTTCATAATTGGGATATTGCTGCTGCCTTGTAAGGAAGACCAAGCCCTTCATAGGGAGGCTTCCAAGATTTCACTGTTTCATTTTTGTTACATCTGTCCATGCATACTGTCTGCTGATACCTGTCACCGTTAAGCTGAGTTGTAGGTTTATATGATGCAGTATAGAGAAGAGTACAGCTATGTACAGAGAAAGATGGTGAGCTATGGTTATAGGTGGTGGAGAGTTCTTGAAGGCAATGGGCTTGTGTGTTAGAGACATTATTCTAGTAGAGGTGTGGAGGGTGGCTTGAAATGAAGAAAACTGTGTGAAGGATGATGGATGCCAGAACTAAGGCACTGGCAGTGAAGATGGAGAGAAAGTGAAAGAAGGAAGATGGTAAAGTGGTAATCGTGACAAACTTTTGATTGAGCAGTTTGATGAGAGAATTGAGAGAGGGGGATGATCCCAAGGTTTTGTTTAAGCAAGTGGGCAGAATGACAGTATCAATAACCAGACAAGGGATCCAGGAGAAGGTGCAGGTAATAGGAATGTTAGGGATAATAATCATTTCAGTTTGGGATACAGTGAAATTCACAAGTATGTGAGCCATGCAGACAAAGATGTCTAATTGAAAATATAGGACTTGATCTCAAAAGAGACCTTTTTAATCCTGAAGTTAACCAGGGAGAAGTCTATACCAAGAATGATTTCAGGATAAATTAAAATGGAATAAAACTATGGCTAGATTTACTTGTATTTAAAAGTAGTAAAGTTTAGGGTTAACAGTTAAGATGATTATAGCATTTATGTTTGTCTGTCACAGGTTTAGTATGCATTAATTTTGCTAGGTTTCCAGTTTTATGTACAAAATGAGTATCAAGGTGGATTCATGCTTAAGTGAAGGTACCTGCAGACTAAGTTTTCTGGATCTTATGGCCAGGACCAAGCTAGCACAACAGTATTTAGAGTCCACATACCTAAGAGGAAATGAGCATCTTAAATGCTGAATTTGAAATCATGATGAGGCAATAGTGGTGCCCGTAAGCTATGTTCTGAGAAAAACCTAATCTGTTGATTTAACTGACTAAAAATATTGAAAGTGATACAGTTCCTTAGAGCATATGCTTCATGGGAAGTGAAGGGAGACTATTATAATTTCAAATATTAGAGAATATTTGTCACAAGTACTATAGTTGAAACTTAAATATATTTAATGATTGAATATAGAATGAGTTTTTTTCTTTTTTCCTGGGCTTGAGTCCATCAACTCAGGAAGGAAATATAAATTAATGGAGCGTAAGTTTAAGTTTTAAATACAAGGTTTTGAGACCTTTCCTGCTTAACTGTGGGTCCATTGTCAAGTGACTATGCTCTGTTTTGAAATAAATGTGTCCATAAGTGAATAGAGAAGATTTGAGACCAAAAACACTTTTTTCCTTGGCAGCATCTGAGACTTGGACACCAACTCTTGATTTTTACTGTTTGGTTTAGAAGGGCCTGACAAGTTACACCTTGGTAATTTATCTTCCTTGGCTGACATTTTTGAACAAATACCTTAGTGTTTTACTTAGAGCTGGTGTCGTACTTAGTATTTCCTTTTTTTACTGTTTAATATAACTTGTTAATGTACCTTATACCAGAGAAAGGCCGCTAAAGTTTCTGGTAAGAGCAGTGTCTAATGACGAAAGGTTGGTAGACTATCCTATGGATGGCACATAGACTGCAAATAGATAATTTATTTTATTGTTATGTGTTTTCATAAATGACGAAGGATATAGCTGTGCTTCAGGTTTATTTTCTAATATTAAAGGTACCTAAAATAAGCATTCATTATCAATATTAAGAAGCATTTTCTGAATGAGATATCACAAGAAGTCTCAGGAAGGTGCCATTTGTCTAAATTGCTTTATATCTTTTAAGAAGAGACATTCAGAGTGCCTGGGTGGCTCAGTCAATTAAGCGTCCAACTTTGGCTCAGGTCGTGATCTCACGGTTTGTGAGTTTGAGCCCCACGTCGGGCTCTGTGCTAACAGCCCAGAGCCTGGAGCCTGCTTCAGATTCCGTGTCTCCCCCTCTCTCTGCCCCTCCCATGCTCATACTCTGTCTCCCTCTCTCTCTCAAAAATAAACAAACATTAAAAAATTTTTTTGTATAAAAAAAGACACAGTAAGATCATCATTAATTTGTGGAAGTACTAGTTCTTAAAAAATTATCTTCTCCTATATGGAGTAAATTTAGTTAATTAAAGCATGCTGTGTTCTGATAAGACAAGTACAGGGGAATTATATTTACTTATAATAACAGTTGATCTGTTTCATTGCTACACACTCTCTCCTGTCTTTGCTCAGGTATCTTCCAAATTGTTGTCATTGTTTGCACAGGAGACAGGGTAAAGAGCATGACTGGATCAGCACAAATATATTTCCACTTTTGGAATAATAATAGACTGGCTGTAAATCAGTACTATCTTTATTTGCAAACAGCAACCCTCTTACCCATGTGGGTGCACCTTGATTTTTGTCTTTAATTTTTAAAAGTGATTACAAGTAAACTGATGTAGGAGGGAAATCTTATATTTCACTGAGTCAAAACCCATTGATAATGATTTATTCATTAATAGTTATTGAGTACTTATACTTACAGGTTGTGCCTTGAGAAAAATTGAGTAAAGATGTAAGGTATAGTCCTCATTTCCTGAAGATCTAACAGTATCATATGGAAGTCTCCATTCATATATTTAATTTCAGTGACATTAGAAAAGTCATATTATTTGAAACCAAATGAGTAATGTACATAATGAGTATGAATAAGAGACTGAAGGAAAGAGAATCCTCTGACAACTAATAGAACTATTTCATGAAGCTAAGGCTTCATTTTCTCCCATTTTATTTTGAAAAGCATTTGAAAAGGTGAAGGAAATTTACAGTGAATAGTAGGATAAATGTTATCCTTTGTAACAACAATTGACCTTTTGCTATACTTGCTTTATCATGTATAAGTAAAACTTGGACAGGTCCAGCTAAAAGGATCAAAGCATGCTCAAGATTGGGACAATGTGAAAGATAGGTTTTGTGGTAGCCAGCCCCCAAAAATATCTCTCCACGGATCCTTGTATAATCCCTCCCTAACATTGTACCAGGGTTGATTTGTGTGACTTTGGTAAATTCAATAAGTGCCCCACTCCCTTAACACAAAGATGTGCATGTCCTGATCCCCAGAACCTGTAAATATGTTATATTATATGTCAGAAGGGACTTTGAGTGTGTGATCTGTGAATAAATTCGAGATTTTGAGATAGGAAGATTATCCTGGATTCTCTGGGTGAACCCAACGTAATCACACGTCCCTATAAGAGGGACATAGTAGATTTAACATTAGAAAAAATCTATAAGATTGGAAGCAAACATCAGAGAGGAGAGAAGATGTTACCCTACTAGCTTTGGAGGAAAATAGAGGAAGGGACCACAGGCTAAGGAATGCAGGTGGCCTCTAGAAGCTGGGAAAGAAAGGAAATGGATTCTCCCTAGAGCCTCCAAAAGGAATGCAGCACCTCCAACCCATTTTAGACATCTAATCTCTAGAGCTATAAGATAATAAATTTGTGTTGCTTTAAGCCACCAAGTTTGTGGTAACTTGTTATAGCAGCAATAGGAAACCAGCACAGTGACCAGCAGACTATGGCAGAAATGAAGGTTTGCCACTTCTGAGGCAATTGCATTATAAAAGACTGTAGCTTCTCTGTTCGACTCTTTCCTTCTTAGGTCATTCACTGTGGCAGAGGTCAGCTGCCATGTCATAAGGATACACAGGCAACCTAGGGAAAGGCCCATGTGGCAAGGTACTGTGGTTTTCAGCTGATGGCCAGCAAAGAAATGAGACATGTCAGTCACCGTGTGAGCGAACTTAAAAGCAGATCCCCCCCTTGGATGAGGCTTCAGAGGACTGCAGCTCCACTTGGGAGCTTGATTGCAACTCATGGGGGACCCTGAGCCAGAGTCACCTGGCTAAGCCAATCACAGATTCCTGGCCCACAGAAACTGTGAGATAATAAGTGTGTACTGTTTTGGGGCGCCATTTGTTATACAGCAAAAGATGACTAAAACAGAGTTGAAATGGTAGTTTTAGAGAAGATTGTAGAAGGTTTGAAAGCTAAACTAATTCACCTCTCAGTAGGGAACCCTTGACAGTTTTGATCTGGGAAGGAACCAACTCAAAATAAAACAAGTTTTATTTGTTTTGATATATTAGAGAACAGGGAGATTGGAGGGAAGGAAAGCAAATGTAATATTAGGGATAGTAAAATTAGATATAGCACTGAAAACCTGCTCTAGGTCTGTGAATATAGAGAGGGACAGCAGAGGATATAGGTAAAACTACAAAAGAAACTCAACAGGACCAGGTGACCAAATGGACTCAAGGGAAAGGGTAATTGAAAAGTGGAAGCTGGTGTTTTGAGTTTGAAAGAAAAATGGTATAGTTCTGAAAATGGGACATTTACAGTAAGAACAAGTTTTCAAAATTTTCTTATACTCTGTGAAATTTAGTTGCGTAAGTGAAAATGTTCAAAACAAATTTAGGATAAAAGACTTCATTATCTTCCTTGTGGAGGCTTAGAAATATAAGTGAGGGATGAAATTGGGACGTGGGGCAATAAGAGTATGAGACATGATGTTACAGGCTACATAATTGTGTGTATAGAGCCCTGTACACTTTGGCTCTAAGTGTCCTCACAGAGGAAATGCTGACAATAACATGGCTTCAGTACCAGTAAGACCAAAACATGTCTTCCTGGTGTCTTAAGTACACACATTCTCAACATTACCCTATGGTGAGTACTATAATTTTAATGAGAAGAGGTAAAAATAGGCCACTGGGTTTTATTATTAACTGATCATCAGTGATATTTAGGATTTCACTGTCGATATGATGGTAAGGATATACGCAAGATTGCAGGAGGTTGATTTCTCTGGAGATAAAGTGGAACCAGCAGAATCTAAGTTATTCTTCAAGCTCACTGGGGCAATATCACTCTACATCTCAGTCCATAAAGTAGAGCAAAAATAGTGATCTTGTTTTAGCCTAAAATATAAAGAGTGCTTTAAGCTGCTGGTTAAGAATTCAGTGTAAACCCAGGATGTTAACAGCAGTCATCAGTATGTGCTATGAATGAAATTGAATTTGAGGGTTGATGGCCAACATGGTTAGTTTATGGAGACTACTTTCAGATTGTCACCCCTAGTTTTGTATTTATAGAAAGCATCCCCTATCTGGACTGGAATTCAAAATTTTCATTTATTGCTAGTGGTGCCTGATTGTCATTTGTGACCTTTGGTTTATATGTGAGGAGGTAGAATTTGGTAAATAGTGGTCTCCCAAAACTTTTCTGACCAGCCCTGCTGGGTCTCAGTTTTGACAAGTTGTTTCTCCCAGTAGGTTTTAATCAGATGTAGAATGTAAGGTGATGTTAGTACTCTTAACAGTGTCATTCAGAAAACCAAAATAAAATGATAGATATGAAGATGCCTTGAAAAGTTAAAGGAACATGTAAGTAGTAAGTATATTTATCATCATTATTAAGATGATTGGAACTGTTATTATATTAAAATAATACTACAACTTCTGAATTCAACATTAAAAAGAGAGGGAGAAATATTTTGCTATGGTTTATTTCAGCTTCTGTAGAACTTCCTGTGAGCTTTCTGAGAAAAATATGTGCACAGGCAATATATATAAATATACATGTGTTTTAATGATGCTATACTTAAATCACTTGGATTGTTTGTAGCCTTATTTAACTCTGGACTTATTTTACCAGCATAGTTTTGGAAATATGAATTCAATAATTCTTAAGATATATCCAGTAAAAACAGGATGACCAGTATGTGAGAAATACTTCTTCATATCTTATCTCTTAATCTTCACAAAAACCATGTCAGGAGGTATTATTATCTTTTTATGTAGAAGGAAACTATGGCTCTGAGATATTTATTAGCTTTTTGCCCATACTGTGTGTAGCAAGGATTTGAATAAATAGCTAGAGCACCACAGTTAGTTAGATATAAGCTCAGCAATGAAAATAAATTTGCTTAGATAAAATATAATTGCATTTATAAGTACTGTGTCAATATTCATATTATGTCTCTGAGTCAAATTTACATTGTTTTCAAAGCAGCCATTGCCTTCTGTTAACAGGCCTCTCTCATGTTATGTTAGCATGAACCCACGAGTTTGCCAGGTAGAAATCTATGCAAATGTGTTACCAGTTAGTCTTGAGTTTGGTAACCTAATTTATACAAAGAATAAGCTGTGATGTATTTTGGGTTTTCAGTGTTGAGCCGTCAATAGAATAGAAGATGGTGAATAATGTTTTATGGAGTCCAACATTTGTTTGTACTTCATGGTTTGCTGATTGCTTAGCCATTCTTTATCTTACCCATTTGATCCTCACCATCACCTTGCGCAGTAGATAGGGCTCATGTTATTCACCTCATTTTTCAGGAGAAGAAATCAAGGACAAAGGAGAGTGTGGAATTTTTTTTCAGCAAACTTCAAATATTATCGATGTAAAAAAGATTCTGATAAATAGTCTAAGGGCAAGCGGGTCCAACGCAATAACCGCAGTACCTCTTGCTGCTTATGTAACGAGGAGTTTACTGCTAGGTTATAGTTTGATTTAGGTAAAACTTACCATCGTATGGCATATTTGGAGATAAATAGGTGGATACAAATTTTCCTTCTGTCTTCTTCTGCGGGGATATCACACCACTTATTTTGGCCCCCGTTGTTACGCGGAGGAGTGCTGTACGCTTCTCCACTGGCTGTGTGTTTTTGTGGAGAGTTAAAGAAGCTGCCCAATCCTTCCCACAGCGATATTGCCCATCCTAGAACCTTGACCCGGAACAATCTGCTGGGTTATGTATATGGAAATTTGCCTTGTGGTGGCTTGTGGTGTTTACTTGTGAAAAAGCCACAACATCTGATAGGTTTGTTTCCTAGTCATGTATGTAATGCAAGATTATGTCAAACAAGAATAAGTTGTCTCATTACCAACATTTAACAATAGTTCTTTCATCGCTACCCAGCGTTTATCAAGCCCTTACCTAGCGCAGCTGCAGTGCCAAGCTCTGAAGAACACAGCTCTTCACTCGGCTCATAATCTAGATTGTCAGGTCCAAACATCAAGGCAAGGAGTTTCCAGTTTCACTTTTCATATATAGCAGTTGTCTTAGTGTGTTTGGTCTGCTGGAACAAAAACAGTAGACTGGATGGCTTATAAACATCAGAAATTTATTTCTCACAGTTCTGGAAGTTGGAAGTCCAAGATCGGGGCTTAGCAGATTCAGTGTCTGGTGAAGGTCTGTTTCCTGGTTCATAGATTACCATCCCTCTGTATCATTACATGGCAGAACAGGTATGGAAGTTCTCTGGGGTCTCTTTGATAAGGGCACTGGTCCCATTCTGGAGGACTTCACCCTCATGATCTAATCAGTTCCCAAAGGCCCCACCTTTTAATACTATAACATGGGGGTTAGGTTTTAATATATAAATTTTAGAGGACACAAACATTTTATTTAAAACAGTAGTTTGGAAAGCATGTGAGTTTTCTCAAAGTATAAATAATTTAAAAAAATGCTTTTACACCATGTCTGAGATAAATTTGTTCTTTGGCAAAGGTGATTTTAATTGGTGGCACTTTCTAGGACTAGGAAAACAATCTATTGACGCGCCTCTCAGAGTGATCAGATGAAAACAAGAAACACATATGCCCAGCCACACGAACTCTCCATTGTACTCTTGATGAATCCTTTCTTATGTTTAAAGCTGTTGAGTTTATATATATATATATATATATATACATATATATATATATGTATATATATATATATATCTTAAGAGTAGGGCAATTCTCTAAAAGACTACACTACTTTCTTTATGTACAATGTCAGTGCCACAATATTAAACAGAAATGAAATATGTGGCTGTGCTTTTCAAAAAATGTGAATATATTTCTCTATAGAGTTGTTTTGTAGCTATATTGCTATTAAAGTAGTGCCCAACTCCAGGCCTGGAGACTGCTGACACACAATTAATCTCACAAATTTATGAATGCCAAAGCATGGAGCAAAATGAAAACAACTGGGGGAATGTTTAAGGGAAATAATTGGACTGTAGCCAGATGTGCATGTGTAAAACATCACCCCTTAACTCCTCCCCCATATCCTGTCTGAAGACAGGATTTTTTTCCCTCAAAAATAAATGGGTTATTTGAAAGAAGCAGTGGTCTCTGACTGAAACTGAATAGGCAAAGCCAGACTGAACATAATTGTATATGTTCTTGGTGTCTTTGTTTTTTAATTAACTCATTGGGTGCTGCTGAATCAATCTGCCTTACGGCTGTTCTTGATGGCTCTCGCCACGTTACACACTCCACTTGAAGATAATATAGAAGGGTTTTCAAGAATGTCAATTTTCTTGAGTTTTGGGCTGTCATGAACTGTAAAGTTTTACTATTAAAAATGGACATTAAACTGTCCAGTGTGGAGGAAGTTAAGATGAGAAGTGAGGTCCGGTTAAGAGGGAGAAGAAAAGTGTGAGAGCATTTGTTTGTTTAATTAGTCTAAGATAGCTACAGGTGCTAAAAAGAAAAAAAAAAAAGAATTTCTCCTAGGATGCTTAGCTCACTAGGTAAAACCTAAAAATCAAGGTAATATTGACCTTGCATGTATAAAGTTAATTTGGACCTGGCATCATTGGGATATGAGAAACTAGAGGTCTGGGTGCTGAATAAGAACCTTCCATGTTGGTGTCCAACCATCATAAATATTTTAAATGTACCAGAGAAGAAACGGTAAGGCACATTATTTACTTAAATGTCAAGAAGTACTTCCTTGAAAACAAGGTAACCAAGTCCAGCGATAACATCCAAATAATTTCAACAAAGGAGTTTTCTCCATAGACTTGCTTTTCTCTTGCTCTGCATAAAACGAAAAATAAAGATGAAATTAAATTTTAATGAACCAGCTTAGAAATACTCAAGACCTTTTGCCCCACATGCCCCTCCCTTTATGCTCCTTATGCAGTTACAGAGACTTTCCCTGGGATTAGAATTCTGAGCCTTATAAGGCAAAGTCTCAAGATTGGATTTCTGTTCTTATGCTGGGGGAGAAACAAAAGTAGAAACATTTTAAATGTCCAATCTTTTATCCCACTTAAGGAAGGATTAAGGACACCAATTCTTTTTTTTTTTTTTTTTTGATTTAAAAAAAATTTTTTTTACACTTTTTTTTTTTTTTGAGAGAGAGAGACAGAGCACAAGTTGGGGGGACAGAGAGAGAGAGAGAGATACACACACACACACACACACACACACACACACACACACACGAATCCAAAGCAGGCTCCAGGCTCTGAGCTGTCAGCACCGAGCCCAATGCAGGGCTCAAACTCACAAACCGTGAAATCATGACTTGAACCAAAGTCGGATGCTTAACCCACTGAGCCACCCAGGTGCCCCAAGGACACCAATTCTTGATGTTTCTATAGTTGGTGGCAAATTGCACTCTTCTAACTGTGAAGATAATTATTCAATTTAAAGCCTAATTTTAGTATCATAATTGTTGGACATAATTCCCACAAAAAAAAGGAATTAGTCTATTTTCCCAATTCCTTTTCCAAAGGGAACTGGGTGGAGAGAGGCATTTTCCTGTGCCAGATGCCAGGGTATTAATGAGAAGTGATGAATGCAGAGAAGGATAGCCAATGAGAAGATCACTTGTTTTATAAATATATATACACAGATAGCAGTGTCTCTGTGCGATGGCTGGTATTCCCCTCCTTATTTGTCTCCATATAATGCCCAATAGAATTGTATTTCAATTAGCCAGGTCTAATTTCAAGTGCAAATCATTTCTGGGAAAGTTATATATTGGTTTTTACCCACTTATGAATATATAATTTCATGATGTTGAAAATAATCTATATTATCCAAAGTTTAAAAAAGTTAAATTAACATAAATTAAACCTTGATGTCTTAAGCAAAAAGTTGGTAAACAAATACTCTAGAATTATTTGTGTGGTCATTTAAGGAAGATACAGTGATTCTGGATTTCAAGGCATAAATACAATAAACATTATCGACTTTTTTAGTAAAGGGTGTGCTTGGTCCAACAGATGATAAAATCCTTAATTACTAGAATGTCAAAATTCATCAGTTGCTTAAAATTATTTGGTAATAGATTTGTTTTCTTGCTAGAAAATGAAAGCCATGTAGTAGGAATTTCTAGACTAGCACTTAAAACAACAGTGACCAAAACAAGGTCATTGTGAAGGTCATTACATTCCTGCAGTGCTCCCTCCTCCTCCCCACTACTCTCTTGCAAACCAGCTCTTTCTCTAATCTTATCCATCTGGAAAAGACCACCTTTATCTACCTTTTTACTCAAGTCAGAAAGCTAGGAATAGTCTTCCATCCTCCCCTCATCATAGCCTTTCCAATCCATCTCCAATTCTTGCTAATTCCATCTCAAAATAGATCTCCAGGGGCACCTGGGTAGCTCAGCCAGTTAGGGGTCCGACTTTAGCTCAGGTCATGATCTCACAGTCAGTGAGTTCAAGCCCTGCATCGGGCTATGTGCTGACAGCTCAGAGCCTGGAGCCTGCTTCGGATTCTGTGTCTCCTTTCTCTCTGCCCCTCCCTCTTCAAACTCTGTATCTCTCTCTGTCTCTCTGTCTCTCTTTCTCAAAAATAAAAACATTAAACAACAACAACAGGGACGCCTGGGTGGTTCAGTCGGTTGAATGTCTGACTTCTGCTCAGGTCATGATCTCAGGGTCCGTGAGTTCGAGCCCCGCGTCGGGCTCTGTGCTGATATCTCAGAGCCCGGAGCCTGCTTCCGATTCTGTGTCTCCCTCTCTCTCTGCTCCTCCCCTGCTCATGCTCTGTCTCTCTCTGTCTCAAAAATAATAAAATAAAACATTTAAAAAAATTCAAAATAAATCTCTAATCTGACTCCTTCTCTTTAGTCCCATGGCCACTTGCCGGTCTAAGCCAGCATCATAGCCAATCCAGATGGCCATAATGCACTGCTACCTGGCGCCTTCCTATCTCTTTGCCTTCATTCCCTTCTTTGCTCCTCCCCCTCCCCACGCTGAGGACTCCCCTCTTGCCACACTGTTCCTTTTTCTACTATTCCTTTGAGGAGGGCTCCTTCCAGTCAGGGCCTGTATCCTTTCAGCCTTAGGATTCAACGGAAATGTGACCTTTTTCAGAGACACTTTCTCTGACTTCCCTTTCTAGTCTAAATTACCTTCCCTTGTCATACTTGGTAATGGCACCTTCTTCTTTTTCCTTGGAGCATTTATTCTAATATATAGTTACATATTTATTCTATATCTGTTCCCTAATATAAGACTCAGGAGGCCAGGAGCCGTATTGCTATTGTTCACTGCTGAATCTAGAAGATAAACATATTTCCTTGGCATACAGAAAGCTCTTGAATGGCACTCTACCAAATTTTGATAATGCGAAGTTAATTTTGCCACAGTCCCTAGCCTCAAGTTGCTTACAGTCACTTTATTAGAAAGATGAACAAAAATTCTATAGCACGCGCGCTCTCTCTCTCTCTCTCTCTCTCTCTCTCTCTATATATATATATATATATATATATGATTTTTTTAAGTTTATTTATTTTGAGAGAGAAAGAGCATGCGTGGGGGAGTGGCAGAGAGAGAGAAAGAACCCCAAGCAGGCTCCATACCACCAGCACAGAGCCTGATGTGGGGCTTGAACTCAGGAATGGTGAGATCATGACCTGAGCCAAAACTAGGAGTCAAACACCTAACTGACTGAGCCACTTAGACGCTTCCAGAGAGATTTTTTTTTAAATGACTTTTAAGATCAGGGAAAAGAATTTGTAGTTGAAGTGATCATACAGAAGCATTCTCCTAACTTAGAATTCTTTAGGTTGGCAGGGGCGTTAACACTTCAGGTCATCAATGGGTTGCTACTCCTATAGACAGGAGCTTCATTATATATTTAGAGTGGAATCTACAATTAAACCAGAAATTTTGGTAGTTTGTATTAAGAATTTCTTGATATTTATTCATTTTTTATATGTACATTTATATATGTATCCACTGTGTATAAAATTTCTATCTAGAATGGTCTGTCCTGTGAGAGGGAAAACATCCTTTTTGGTGAATGTTTCTCTGGCTTCCAGAATCTCTGCAGAGTACCAAAGGGGAATGCAGAGATAAGGGGAGATATTGCAATCTCATATGGATATAGAAATAGATAGAAGGAATAGATTAAAGGGTCATCTCTTCCAATATAGAGTATGTATAGAGGGAAGTGGGCAAAGCTATACAGGTCTTTGAAACCGTTTACATTATCTTCCCATTAAAGGATGTTAAGAATGTCTAAGCACCCAAATGCTTCTAACCACACGGATGAGGGAGTTAGATATGCAGTCCAAATTTAGCATGAGATAACATGAATTATTTAAAAAAAATTTTTTAATTTAATGTTTATTTACTTTTGAAGGAGAGAGAGACAGAGTGTGAGTGGGGGAGGGGCAGAGAGAGAGGGAGACACAGAATCCAAAGCAGGTTTCAGGCTCTGAGCCGCCAGCACAGAGCCTCACGCGGGGCTCGAACCCACAAACCGCGAGATCATGACCTGAGCCGAAGTCGGACACTCAACTGACTGAGCCATCCAGGTGCCCCAACCTGAATTATTAATAAAGAAAATTGTCCCAAAACAAGTGTAACAAATACCATTACATTTGTAACAGTTTAAATTGCAGAGCTTTTCTAAAATATACCTACCACATAAAATAAAACCCAATGGCAGGAGTGCAGCAGTTTTTGCCACAATTTGGAAGCTGGTCAATGAAAAATAGGAATTTATAATTAATTTTGTTTAGAAGTGGAGAAATTTTGAAATGTTTATTCTCCCTTCTAAAGATTACCCTCAACACAGTATTGAGCAGCATGTTCGGGAGAACATGGCAATACCCCAGAACACCCCCCCAGGCTAGGTGCTGAGGGCTTAAAATCCCTCTTTTAGAAATTCATTGTTCTCTTGGTTAAACCTTGCTCTCTTCACATGGTCCACTTTAAAAGACAAACCCTTCAGGGAGGTGTTAAGTCTGGACATAGGAAAGGAGGAGAAAGCATATTAGAATTCACTGAATCTGGGTCAGGGACTTGGTATGTGCATTCTCCTTACAGTCCTGTGTTTTCTCTGTTTCACAGATGCAGAAAGCAAGTCTCAGAGAAGTTTAGTAACTCTCCTTTATGTGAATGAATTGTAGAGCTGAGATCTGACCTCCCAGTTGGTCTACCCATAAACCCACGTTCTTTCCTTTACGTGATCTGCATCTTACAGTCATTAATTAATGTGATGCTTTTCTCGTAAAGGCTGCGGATCAGAAGCATAAAAGTGTGCTAAGAATCTGGAGGAGAAGTAGTGATAAAAGAGAGGACAAGAGAGCAGGAAAAGGAGGCTGGAGAGCCCCTCAGTCAGTACGTAGGGAGTAGCTTCTCTGGGCCTCGCTTATCCATAGATTTTGCTTCCTGCCTCAAGAGGTTTGGAGGGACTGGGAACCAAAGCCAAAGTGACATTGAAGGAAGCTCCTAATGCATCCTTCTTTATTTGCATCAGCAACGAAGTCCACAGGCCCCTTCGGTATGTGAACACCTGAAATTAAAAGACTACAAATATGCATTTAGACTGTTTACTTTAGGTTTCCTGTTTACATTTGTTCCAATTTTATTCTCTCACTGGGAAGTAAAATTGGCATGAAGGGGGAAAAGGCGAGCAGATGCAATAGGGAAGCGAAACCCAGTTTTGAAAGTAGAACCATTTTTACATTAAGTTAAACTGTGGGTTTAAACACTCAGCTCTCTATTGGAAACCATTGTGGGTGGAGAGCGTTTGCAACAGAGCTTCACCTAATTCATTCTATATGCTTGGCAAAGGAAAGGCTGAAATAAGAGCCAAATTCCAAAGGTCTCTGAGGGAAGCAAGGTCACACTGCATTCAGAATTATATAGCAACCTGGCCTGAACAGAGGATTTTTAATGTGTTTGTACACTTAGGAATCATTCTTCTAGAATATTGTAATTGTTTAGCCATTTTGTGAGGTTCTGTTAGAAATGTATTACAAACACTGCTTCACAGCTAGATAAAAAAGACTATCAAATAATTTAATCAAGTTAAGTCAGTTGATTTTCTAGCTACTTTTGAAACTGAAAATAAAATAATGTGGAAGGACTTAACTGATTAGTCCACTATCGTAATAAATTTGTAGAAATGTCTAAGAAACCATATTTTGCTTTTTTTCTTTTTTTGGCCTGAGGAATTTGGCCCATCCTCATATAAAAATTATGCTTTAATTCCAAGGCATCTTATTATGAACAGTTGTTGAATTTTACATTGTTTTATAATTAGTTCTGCTCTTTAATAAAGCTCATTTGCGAGGTAAAAGGGCAAAATGTGAGAAGCAAGGAAACCAAAAGTTGTTCATCAGCAATTACAATAAAAATAGGAATAAGCAGAAATGTCATTTTAACTCACTTTCTGGGAAGACATTCCAGAGTTTGGGGGTTGACAGAACATCTTTTGGGTGCTTAGGGCCCAAAAGGGAGTAAGGACTTCAGACTTTTGAAGTTGTTTTTGCTTACAACCAAATTTACCTCAAAGTGCAGAGTGCATAAGAGTTCATTTAAATGTCGGTTACAAATTCCAAGAAATGTGGAGATATAAACCAGAAAGACAACATGACCTGAACAGGGGTTTGGGAATGTGGACTCTGATGTTGACCTTGTGTCATTTTTTTTGTTTGTTTTTGTTTTTAACTTTGTAGTGATGAAATACAGCTTCTATTCTGTTGACCCCCTTAAGGTAGTACCAAACACAGATAAAAATGGAGCATACTTACTTCTCTTTTCCTGGGGAATAATATGGAAGGACAATTCCTCCCTCTTCTGAAGATGATATGGGCTTAGAGCAAAGTTTCAGCCATTTCTGAGAGCCCAGGTCCAGGCATCTGGGTCTTTTGATACAAATGTTGCTACTTCCCACCTCTCCAAGGGACTTCTTGCCCTCTAGTCATGGTCAAGCCAGCTGAAGGAATCAGAATCAGTTGTTGATAAAAGTTTTCAGGGCAGCTTTTGCCAACCTTGAAATGTACTCTGTCTATACCAGTGGTTCTTAAACTTTAGGAGTCATAAACCCATGTAAGAACATGGTAGAGTTATTGACCTCTTCTAGAAGTATTGCACACATATGGCTTCCAAAAGTTTTCCAGTCCAGAGGCCCAGTCATGGACCATGGGTTATAAACCCTAGCTCTGCAGGGTTAGTTTCCCTAAGTTCTGAAAACATTATGGTCCACGTTGTCCTCTCTAAGCAAGGAGCTACTCCTTTTGGCCATTAAGTCACCGTATGGAGAGAGCAAATCTATTCTCTTCATATCCTACCCATCTTAGAGAAGAGCTCTGAGGTGACAGAAGACCTGTACATAGGGACCTAACTATTTTATGTCACTGTCTTTTCCAGTGTCCAGTTTTAAGTTTGAGCAGATCTTTTCTTCTTCCTTTCTTTACATCAGAATCCTACCCATCCTCATAACCTGCTCTACTCTCCTCTCCCACCTTCCTTCCCTCACCAGCAGCCCGGAGTGACCACTCTTCTAGTGATTTCTAATACCACTTACACTTGGTACCAGCCATATAATGTTCATTATTCTCTTTTTGCTTATTTTTAAATCCTTTTTTACTATGAAATATTTCTAATGTACACCTGTGAATGGAGAATAGAAATACTACCTGTAAACGTTAGCCTCATGACATACTTGCATCAGATCCTTAAAAATAATAATTGTAGTTGTAATGAAAATCTTCTACACTGCCTTGGAACCCCTTTCTCTTCTTCTCTCCCAGCAGGAACCACTGTCACTTTCAGGCATGGTACTTTACTATTAAAAAAAATTTTCCCCCTCAGTGTAGATCTGATTCCTCCAATGATACCATAATTCCTTGAGAACAGATAATAAATAGCCGTATTCTTCTTTTGGTTTGTCCCACGGTGTTTGACTCAGTGCTCCAGGAGTCCTTAAAAACTGACTCTAGAGGGGCGCCTGGGTGGCTCAGTCGGTTAAGCATCCAACTTTGGCTCAGGTCATGATGTTGAGGTTTGTGAGTTCGAGCCCTGTGTTGGGCTCTATGCTGACAGCTCAGAGCCTGGAGCCTGCTTCGGATTCTGTGTGTCCCTGTCACTCTGCCCCCTGTACTCACTCTCTCTCTCTCTCTCTCTCTCTCTCAAAAATAAATAAACATTAGAAAAAAATTTTTAAAAAAGGGACTCTAGATGCATGCATGTGGGGTTACTTGGATTTTGGTACTTTTTCACTTTAAGGTTCTCCTCCATCTTCTTGTCCCTCAAAGATCCTTTGTATCTTTTCTCCAAAATGCAGAAGACCATTTACTCTCATTTTCTATTTTTTCTCTTCTTTCCATGGAAGAAAACTCAGATTATATTAAATTTTATGTTCCTTTAAATATTCTGTTGCTCTTCATTTCTCCCATTTCCTTATAACAGAAACAATTCTTAGTCCTTGTGTCTCAGTTCATTTATTTGTAGGTTTGGGGAAATACTCTTGCTTTAGATAACCTTGAACTTTATTCAGGTAGTATAAAATATATGTGTAATATGTGAGTAAAAGGCAAATTCATTTCCCCCCCAAATGTTGTCATTTGATGTATTTATACACTTGAAAGATTCATCACTTTGTCCATCTTAGCAGTCCTGATATCACCCTCTGTTTCACAGGTAAGGAAACCAGGGCTAGGAAGACCAAACAGCATTTCAGGTCGCAGAGCTAGGGCAAAGGGCTCTAGATTTCCATTCTTTTCACCTCACCATTATGCATTATTATAGTATGATTTTAAGAATAGCAGCTATTGGGGCGCCTGGGTGGCGCAGTCGGTTAAGCGTCCAACTTCAGCCAGGTCACGATCTCGCGGTCCATGAGTTCGAGCCCCGCGTCAGGTTCTGGGCTGATGGCTCAGAGCCTGGAGCCTGTTTCCGATTCTGTGTCTCCCTCTCTCTCTGCCCCTCCCCCGTTCATGCTCGGTCTCTCTCTGTCCCAAAAATAAATAAACGTTGAAAAAAAAATTTTTTTTAAAAAAAAAAGAATAGCAGCTATTAATCTTATTGGATGATTGGACATTGTTTGGGTCACTTTACACTTCCACTAATTCTTATAATCAACTTAAGTTAGGTGGTTTATTGTCCTGTATTACAGTTACCCAAACTGAGGCTCAGAAAGCTAAAAGGAATTCTTTTAAAGTCAAGCTAGTAATTACTCCTGGTAATAATGACAATAATAGCTCACACTTTTTTAGCCCTTATCAGGTACCAAGCTCTGGTCTAAGCACTTTATGTAAATTAACTCATGATTGCATTTTGGGGCACAAACTCTATATCTTCACTCCATAGATAAAGAAAGTGAGACTGAAAGAGGTTAAGTAACTTGGTTAAAATCACTCAGCTAGGAAATATCGGAGGGAACTTAAAAGCCCAGTAGCCCGGTGCCAGAATCCATGTGTTCCCTCCCACCAGCAGAAACAGGATTCACATCTCCTAAGTGGGTGTGCTTTTCATTATGCTTCCAAACTCTTCTGCAGTATAATTCTTCTAATTTGTTATAAATGTAGAAATATTTACTCCAATTTAGAGTCCAATTTCTTATTCTTTTGACCTGGAATGTCCTTTACCAAATGAATAGCAAAATCCAGTTCGCCCTTCAAAATCCTGCTCAGCAGTCTGTTCTCTTTCTTCCCTCTCCCAAAGAGTTAAACACTCTGGTAGAGATTCTGCCTCTGAACCATGTTTTGACATTAAAAAAAAAATA
This sequence comes from Lynx canadensis, assembly GCF_007474595.2. Lineage (NCBI taxonomy): Eukaryota > Metazoa > Chordata > Mammalia > Carnivora > Felidae > Lynx > Lynx canadensis. The sequence goes on from NC_044319.2 coordinate 14,300,844, forward strand.
GACTTTTAAAAATAGTTTTATATCTATAGAAAAAGTGGAGCAGATTATACAGAGTTCCCATATACCCACTTTCCCTGCTCATAGTTTCCCCTATTTTTAACATCTTGCATTAGTGTGGTACATTTGTTACAGCTGATGAGCCAATATTGATTTATTATTATCAGCTATATATTTTTTAAAATTTTTTTAATGTTTACTTATTTTGGGGACAATGAGAGAGACAGAGTGCAAGCGGCAGAGGGGCAGACAGAGGGAGACACAGAATCCAAAGCAGGCTCCAGGCTCCGAGCTGTCAGCACAGAGCCCGACGCGGGGCTCAAACTCACGAACCGTGAAATCAAGACCTGAGCCAAAGTCGGACGCTCAACCGACTGAGCCACTTAGGCGTCCCATTATCAGCTATATTATTAACAACTATTATTATTAACTACAGTCCATAGTTTACATTATGGTTCATTCTTGGTGTTATGCCATTCTGTGGTTTTGACAAATGCATAATGCTTTGTATTCACCATTAAAATATCTTATAAAATAGTTTCATGGCCCTAAAAATCCCTGTGCTTCACCAGTTTACCCTTCCTCCACCTCCTTCCTCTAAACCCTCGACAACCACTAATCTTTTTGCTCCTTTAACAGTTTTGTATTTCCAGAATGTCATATGTTTGGAACCATACAGTATGTAGCCTTTTCAGACAGGCTTCTTTCACTTAATAATATGCATTTAAATTTTCACGTGTCTTTTTGCGGCTTAATTAAAAGTTTCTTTTTATCATTGAATAGTATTTTGTTGTGTGGATGCACCACAGTAGGTTTTCCAGTTCACTTATAGGAGAACATCTCGGATGTTTCCTGTTTTGGCAATTATGAAAAAAGCTTCTATGAACACTGTGTGCAGGTTTTAGTGTGAACATAAGTTTTCAACTCATTAGGGTAAATGCAAAGAAGCATGATTGCTGGATCATGTAGTAAGAGTATGTTTAGTTTTGTAAGAAATCACCAAGGTAGCTGTTCCATTTTACATTCCCACCAGCAATGAGAGTTCCTGTTGTTCTTCATCCTCACAACTATTTGTTTTTGTCGGGTTTTGTTTTGTTTTGCTTTGTTTGGATGTTTGCTATTCTATTAGTGTGTAGTGGTATTTCACTGTTATTTTAGTTTGTGATTCTCTAACGACATATGATGTGGAGCTCTTCTCAGATGCTGATTTGCCAAGTGTATTATCTTCTTCGGTGAGGTGTCTGTTCATGTCTTTTACCCATTTTTAAATTGGGTTGTTTTCTTCTTGGTAAGTTTTAAGAGGTATTTGTATATTTTGGATACTAATCCTTTATCAGATTTGTGACTTGCAAATATTGTCTTCCGGCCTGTGCCTCATCAATTCTCTTAACAGTGTCTTTTCACATAGCAGAGGTCTTTAACTTAATTTAAAAAACTCATCAGCCAACCCAAGGTCACTAGATTTTCTCCTATCTTATTTTCTAAATGTTTTACAGTTTTATGTTTTTCTTTCAAATTTATGACCCATTTGGAGTCAAGTTTTGTGAAATGTGTAAGATCAGTGTATAGATGCATTTTTTCTCATCATGTGCATGTCCACTCATTTTGGCATTTCAGCACCATTTGTTGAAAAGATTATTCTTTCTCCATTGGATTGCCCTTGCTCCCAGTTAGCTATATTCTGGGTTTTCTATATGTTCCTCTGATCTGTTTATCTGCCTATTCTTTCACAAACACCACACTTACTTGATTACAGTAGCTTTATAATATCTTGAAGTTGAATAGTGTCAGACCTGTAACTTTGCTCTTCTTCAGTATTGTGTTGGCTATTCTGGGTCTTTTGCTTTTCCATATAAATTTAAGAATCAGTTTTTCAGTGTCCACAAAATACCCTAATGGTATTTTGATTGAGATTGCATTGAATATATAAATCAAATTGAGAATGGACATCTTAATGAGTCTGAGTTTTTCTGTGTGTGAACATGGAATATCTTCCCATTTATTTAGATGATCTTTGATTTATTTCATCAGTTTTCTAGTTTTTCTCATAAAGATCTTGCACCTATCTTGTTAGATATATAACTTAGTATTTCTCTTTTTGGTGTTAATGTAAATGGTTTTGTCTTTTTAATTTCAAACTCCAATTATTCATTGCTGGTGTATAAGAACACAACTAACTGTTGTATACTAACCTCCTATCTTGCAACTTTGCTCTAGTCACTTATTAGTTCCGGAAGTTTTTTTGGGTTAGTTCTTTGGCATTCTCTACACAATCATGTTATCTGCAAAGATAGTTTTATTTCTTCTTCTACAATCTGTATGCCTTTTCTTTCTTTTCTTCTCTTATTGCATTATCTAGGACTTCTAGCATTATAATGAATAAGGAGTAATAAGAGGGGACGTTTTGCCTGGTTCTGATCTTAGGAGAAGGCATCTAGTTTCTCATTACTAAATATGATGTTAGCTCTAGGTTTTTTAAAAGTTTTTTGTAGGTGCATGTTACCAAGTTGAAGAAATTTTCCCTCTATGCCTAGTTGGCTGAGAGTTTTTATGAATGGGTGTTAGATTTTTGTCAAATATTTTTCTGCATCTATTTATATAATAACATGATTTTTTTGTTGTTCTTTAACCTGTTGATGTGAAGGATCACATTACTTGATTTTGAGAAGTAAACCAACCTTGTATACCTAGAATAAATCCCACTTGGTCATGATGCACACTTTTTTAAATCCATTCTTAGATTTGATTTGCTAACATTTTGTTGAGGATTTTGTATCTATGTTAGTGAGTGATATTGATGTTTTGTTTTCCTTTCTTGTAATGGCTTTATCTGGTTTTTATTTTAGAATAATGCTGTCCTGATAGAATGAGTTAGGAAGTGTTCCCTCTGCCTCTATTTTCTGCAAGAGATTATAGAACTAATATCATTACTAACTTAAACCTTTGGTGGAATTCACCAATAAAACCATCAAGGTCTAGTATTTTAATTTTTTTGGAAGGTTATTCATTATTGACTCATTTGATTTAACAGAAATAGGCCTATCAGATTATCTCTTTCTCTTTGTGTGAGTTTTTCTAGATTGTGTCTTTCAAAACATTGGTTCATCATTCTTTTACATGTTCTGTTTCCAAACCATACGTCTACTTTTACGTGGCATATTTCATAATTTATTTGTGTGTGTTTTCTTCTACTAAATGGTGGAGTTTTTGAGAGGATAGACCATGTTTTAAAATTTTGCATTATTAAGACTTTGCACAGTGACTGGGATATTTCATGGAAGTTGAATGATAGGACCTGAAGTTGTTCAAAATATCAGATGGATATATTTATGGCAACATCAAAGCTATAGGAAGAACATGAGATTTTTTATAAATGTTATAAACTTTTTTACTTTACAAAGGACTAATCCACCTAGTCCTTTTAACTGGTTTGGTTCTTTGGTGAATTTTAATGTTGAACTATAAGCACTTTACTGTTTGAGAGAAGGCTGACCAATAGTGAGTGAGAGAAATCTGAAGTTAAAGGATTTTAACCTAAAATGATGACATTTGTCATTGGAGAAAGTATTAATAGAATTATAAGAATGTGATTTATCCCTTTTCCTATTTCTAGAAATTATCTGGTGCATAAGACAGAACACACCTGACTAAAGACAATAACCATATAACCTGAGCCCCACTCGGGAGAACTGATCATTAAAAATTACAAAACAGGAAGTTAGACTTGTAATTTAAACTTCTGCTTAGTCTTTGGCTATGATTAAATATTATGTTCAGGACAAAGAATGAGCTGGAGGGTCTCTTTAATCTCTGCTCTGATCTGCTAACTGCTATTGTGTAACTGAGGTACCTCGTGTTCCCCAAAGGGTGAGCCACAGGCCACTTTCTTCAGACCCCATGTTTAGATTGCTTGCAAGCCCTCAAGTGCTACATCCGCTGAGATTCCGTGTTGCATTTCATTGATGTGTTCAGGCTCTTTTGGTCAGTGAAACCGAAGCATAAACATTGTGCTGACAAGTCCGGGTCACGGAGCGGTTTTGGTCGCTGAACTGCCCAAGCAGGTTATTAGGGAACAACAGTGTAGCAGCAGCAGCAGCAAGTTGTTTATATGATATCTTATCTCAGACATTTTGCATGTATTTAACACTATATGAATCTGTTTTTGAGATTTTTGATGATTATGGTAAACAATCAGATTTCCTGGTGAAGTTGACTCTTGTGTTATTTCTAATAGAATTTACCACATTATTTATCTGTATTTCTTCCCTATAGTCTGAGAAGTTTGCTTTTGTATAACAGCGGGTTATTTTTAATAATCCGTGCATGTTAAAAAATGTTTACTTCCAGTGATTTATTAAATAATAGGGATCTCTATGGGTTTGGTATCAGAATAAAATGTGTTCAGTTCCTCAGTTGCAAGACTGTGTGATTTAATGGATAAATTATGATATAAGTTTGATTACTAACTTGGTTATTTATGTGGTGTGTGATATTTGCAAGGCTGCTTGACCAATTTGATTCTTGATTTCCATCACTATAAACTGGATAAAATATTCTGCCACATTTTTAATGGTCACAGAGACCTTTGATATTTTTCAACAAAATGCCTGTGCCAAGGGTTTTGTTGCCATCAAACATGCATTTAGTAATAATAAATAAGTTTGACATGAGGCTTTTAAAAAGAAATTAATTGAATTGGGGCTTGTGTGCCAAATTTTGAATGCTTATAAATTTAACATCTCTCCACTCAGATGTTATGGGCATTTGTGTCCTTTCTCCTTAGATCTCTACAAAAAATGAGCGTAGCACTTTCTTACAGTTGTATCATAAAGTATTTATATCCTTTTGCATGCTGAGGTTTTATTGTCATGAAAAAGATTTTCTTAGCAGTATGTAACATCTCCCAGTGCTATGGCACATGTTGACAGGGACCATATGCGCTGCCTTTTTTTTTTTTTTTTTTTTTTTTTTTTTGGTATAGTGAGCTATGTTGAGGAAACTTGACAACATAATGGCCTTTGCAAATTTATTTTGAAACTTAAAACTGGTATATGTTTTTAAATTTTTGTTTTTAGTGACAGTGTGTCTTCTAGGATCATAGTTACTTTTCATAAATTTATACAGTGTATTATTTGTACTCATAAAGAATACACCTGATGGTGTTAATGCAGGACTGAAAGGACTAACACAGTGCCCCTGAAATGGCAGTATGGAAACCTAAGGTCAATTATTTTTATATTTTCAGACTTGAATCCTTTCCATTTCAATGGCATCAAATTTCTGTTCCCTTCTTGGACATCACTACTTGAATGAACTTGAAATCCAGCCCATCTTAAATTCAATTTATTTATTTCTGCCTTCACCTCTATGCCCTGAAAACCTGTTATTCTCCTGCATGTTGGATCTTACTAGCCTCAGCAGCTGCACAATTCTCCCAAATTACAAACTTCCTCAGAGTCATCATGGATATATCTTCTTATACAAGCCCTATATCATCTTGCCTTCAAATCCTAATAGTCATTTTTCTCCCAAATATTGTCCCTCCTCTCAATCCTCTGGCTAAGGTCATATCCTTACCATAACTCTCCTGGACAATTACAACAGCCTCCTGAATGTTTCACCCTCCACGCCACATTGCGATTCTAAAAGCACAAATGTGATCGTGTCACTTCCCTTGGCAAAACATCTGTTGCCCCTTGATTCTCCATTACACAGAACAGTACTTTAAACATTACAGGTTGCGGGGCGCCTGGGTGGCGCAGTCGGTTAAGCGTCCGACTTCAGCCAGGTCACGATCTCGCGGTCCGGGAGTTCGAGCCCCGCGTCAGGCTCTGGGCTGATGGCTCAGAGCCTGGAGCCTGTTTCCGATTCTGTGTCTCCCTCTCTCTCTGCCCCTCCCCCGTTCATGCTCTGTCTCTCTCTGTCCCAAAAATAAATAAACGTTGAAAAAAAAAAATTTAAACATTACAGGTTGCAAGCTATTAACAAGTAGTATATTCAAGTTAGTGACTTGCACTGAACTTTTAAAAATTTAATAGAAAATAAAATAGAGTACATCACAGTTTGTAAAGGTATTGTTTTGTGAAGGTCTGCTCTGGTTATATTTATCTATAAAACATAGATGTGTTTGGGTACCGTTTTATGTAAAATGTATGTCTGCCCATGGGTTATGGTCATGAAAGTTTGAAAACCATTGGTATAAAGGATAAAGTTCAAACTTTTTCACGGCATGGAGTTTCATTTATAATCTGCCTGGTTAAACTTCTTACCATCCTCTCTCACCAACTCTTCAGAGAAGCCTATGCTGATTTCCACTTCAGGAACTCACCATATTTCTCTTGCATGATCTTTGCTCTTATACAAACTAGTTCTTTTAAACAAAGTAGTAGTTCTCAGACTTCTGGTCTCAGGGTCCTTTTAAATTCTGAAGGAAGTATTGAATACTTCCAAAAAGCCTTTATTTATATAGACTATAGACTATACATATTGATATATAATACACTAGTAATATATGTATATATAAAATACTATAATATACAATTAAAAATGGAGAATTTAAAAATATATGCATTAATTTATTTAAAATTATAACGAACCCATTATATGTTGTCCTAAGTAATATATTTTTGTGAGAAATAACTGTATTTTCCCAAACAAATAAAATTAGAAGAGTGACATTGTTTTGCAATTTTTCAGATCTCTTTAATGTTTGGCTTGATTGAAAAAAGATTCTTGTATCTGCTTCTACGATCTGTTGTGATGTGCTGTTTAGTTGAAGGATTTGAAGAAAATCCAGACTCTAACAGAGATGTAGTTGGAAAGGATTGAGTATTTTTTTTTTAATTTTTTTTTTAATGTTTATTTTTGAGACAGAGAGAGACAGAGCATGAATGGGGGAGGGTCAGAGAGAGGGAGACACAGAATCTGAAACAGGCTCCAGGCTCTGAGCTGTCAGCACAGAGCCCGACGCGGGGTTGAACTCACTGACCGCGAGATCATGACCTGAGCCGAAGTCGGCCGCTTAACCGACTGAGCCACCCAGGCGCCCCAGGATTGAGTACTTTTTTTTTAATTTTTTTTTCAACGTTTATTTATTTTTGGGGGGACAGAGAGAGACAGAGCATGAACGGGGGAGGGGCAGAGAGAGAGGGAGACACAGAATCGGAAACAGGCTCCAGGCTCTGAGCCATCAGCCCAGAGCCTGACGCGGGGCTCGAACTCACGGACCGCGAGATCGTGACCTGGCTGAAGTCGGACGCTCAACCGACTGCACCACCCAGGCGCCCCAGGATTGAGTATTTTAATAAACTTTTCAGATAATTGTGTATATATTCTCCTTTAATACTACACCAAAAGTCAACAAGTAGAAATTTCTTAAAGATTAGTTACAATGTAGATCTGAAATTATACCAATTAAGTTTTAATAATCTATAACATTAAAATTCATGTTCTGTCTTATTTGCACTTTGGATAGATCTTTTACCCATGCATGATTTTGCAATATCATGCACTGGCCATTTGGGAAATATTGGTTCTTTGAATGTAGTGTAGATCTTCCAAATGTTTATCAATGTCATCAAATAATATTTAAAACTACATTGGTTAACATTGGCATGGATTGCATCAAATAAATCTATAAGCATTGGGAAGCTGGCAAGTTTTCCAAAATTTTAATTTTCACATAAAAGCTCTAATTTTATGATTGGCAGCTAATCTGGTGGTTGGTTGTTTTCCTTGAAATGTCATACAACTGAATCAGAGTTATGTGGAACTGTAGCCTCACAGCATTTGATACATTAGAATTTCTATAGTTTGTCTGTGATTCTTTCAAGTAAAAATGGGGTTCCATGAAATAAGCACAGCTCCAACATTACATCAGTGCTTTTCCTTGAAACAGCCGTTGAATTACAGGATATAGAAAAAGTGGTTTATGTGTACTGCTCCATTTCATCATATATAGTATTTAAAAGGCAATGTTTTTAGGGGCACCTGGGTGACTCAGTCAGTTGAGCATCCAACTTCAGCGCAGGTCATGATCCTATGGTTCACGGGTTCAAATCCTACATCAGCTTCTGTGCTGATAGCTCAGAGCCTGGAACCTGCTTCAGATTGTGTCTCCCTCCCTCTCTCTGCCCCTCTCCTGCTTTCTCTCTGTCTCTCTCTCTCTCAAAAATAAGTAAACATTAAAAGAAAAATTTTAAGGCAATTTTTTTAAAAATTAATAATTTTTATTCCTTTATCAAGGATATTCTTAAGCAAATCTGACTTTTTTTTCTTTAACTGCAACAGCTTGGCATCGGAGAATATAACTACTAGTGCAGTTTAGTGCCCTTGCCCTGATTTGTGCTAAGGCACCGGCAGATTTACTACCATTACTTCTGAATCATCAGTGCAAATGTCAACATAGTGAAAAAGACAAATATTGCATTACCGTTACTATGAAAATAATTTTGACCACATGAGTCTATCATGTGGGCCCTCTGCAAAGGTATTGCTGACTCCCAGGGGAACATGGTCCACATTTTGGGAACTGCTGACTTGAAATCTTCCCTAAGCTCATTTTCTGCTTGGAAAATTTATATTCAAATCTTAAGATCAAGCTCAAAAGTCATGTATGGTTTTTTTAGATTTAATTTAATTTAATTTAATTTAATTTAATGTATTTATTTACTTATTTTTTTGTGAAGCCTTCCAAAGTACCCCAGGCTAACTTGTCACTTTTCTGGGTTCCTGTGATAGCCTGTGTCATATTTACCTTTGTCCATGAAGTCTTACTGGTAGGTGTGGAGTCTTATTTCTTCACCATCCTACAATCACTGGTGGACCTCAGGATTTATTAATGAGCAGCAAGCATGTTCACCCGGTTACATGTATTGGTCTTTGTCACACATGCACACACTACACACACACACACACACACACACACGCACGCACACACACACACACACACACACACACACACTTTATTGGTTTTGTTTTTATAGGGAACCCTGACTGATGTAACTGACTCGATCACATTTTTGCCAAGCTTATGCTCATAGAAGTCATAATAATGTAACATTTTCATATCACCATATAGGTTTCAAAGCACCTGCACATGTGTGCCTCATTAACTGTTTCTCTAGAAGTACTCAGAAGCAATGAGCACTACGGATCCATGGGGAAAAGAAAATATGTTGAACTACATAGATCCTGGTAGAAAGGAAGTAACTGGTGGGAGAAATAACCAGGAGAGAAGGCCCTATTATGAGATGAGTTGTGTCCCTCCCAACCCCACCAAAATCTTGAAGCCCTAGCCCTCAGTAACTCCAAGTGTGACTATATATGAATATAGGGTCTTTAAAGAGGTGATTAATTTAAAATGAGGCCATTAGGGCAGACCCTAATCCAATACAAGTGTTGTCTTTATAAGAAGAGGAAATTTGAACATACAAAGGTACACTAGGGATACATGCAGAGGAAAGACCATGTGAGGACACAGAGAGAAGGTGGCCATCTGCAAGTCAAGGAAAGAGCCTCAGGAGAAATCAAACCTGATGATACCTTGATCTTGAACTTGGACTTGGACTTGGACTCCAGAACTGTGAGAAAATGAATTTCTATTATTTGAAGCACCCAGTCTGTGGTATTTTGTTATGGCAGCTCTGGCAAACTAATACAGGTACCAAGGGTGAGCAGTGATGACTTTTCAACTCTGCCTGGGGCTGGACATGATTGTGGTACATTAGACATTTCTGTTCATCCAGAAGCCAAGGCAGTGGATCTGAAGAACTGCCTTGGATATGCTGGACTCATTCATCTTTTACTGGCTTAAGAGAGGCCAGTGTATTGTTGCTATTTGCATTAAAGCAAGGAGGAGACTCACACCCCTTTCAAGAGCCCCGCAGTAGCCTAATGCTATATTTGCAGTGCTCTTGCCTGAGTCCTTGCCTGAAATTCCAGAAAAGTCTTGCCATCTTAGGCAACGGCATCTCATACAGCCTAGTGATTTTTTTCATCCTAATGTTTCTAAGGCTGTTTTTCATCACCTGGAAAATGCATTTACTGAAGTCTGTTTTAAATAGCTAAATAGATTTATGAAATAACGTTTTTTAAAATGTTACTAATCATGAGATGGTATATGACACAACCATCAAAAATGCACTAGTAAGACTTATTTGTCTGATGCTTTGCAGTTTTAATAATAATTATATAATAATAATAATATTGTAGCTAACACTTATATAGTATTTGCCATGCACCAAACACCATTCTGAGCTCTTTACAGATGCTACCTTAGAAGTATTTTGATATAGACTATCTCATTTGGCTCTTGTAATAAAGCTCTGAGTTAGGCAACAAGGTATATTATTCCCATTTTGTAAATGAAAAAATTGAAACTTAGGGAAGTTCAGTGATTTTCTCAAGGTCACTCTGCTGATAAATGGCAAAGTTTGAAGCATAACCCAGTTCTTCAATTCCTAAATTAGTGCTTTTTTCAAAACCACCTCTCTTGTAAATGGCATAAAATATTTTACATTGTGTTTTATATATATATAGTGTAATATTTATGTAATTTTATGTAATATTTATGTAAAATATATGTAAATATTTTACACTGTATTTTATATTACAATGTAAAATATTTATATTATGGGCAAGCAAGCATGCTTTTCTTCACCTGTTTAGGTTCCAAACAAATAAATGTAAGAATCAGTAAGATAGGGAAAATGACAGTTGCCTCCCTAAAGGATCACTGACTTTTAGCCCCTTGCAGGAATGATTGGAATTGAAGAATGGAGTCCAAGAAGCACCTGTTTCTCACACCAGGAGCTGTATGGATTGGAGAACAGAGTAAAATTGAGCTGGAACTTAAGCAAAAAGGGAATATTAAGCCACTATAAAAATAACAAAGTTTTAAAGTTGCATCTGAGCAAATCAGGAAGCTATAAAGGGAACCATGATATAACATGAAACAAAAAGACAAGGAAAACTTTTTCTTTCATGTATTTATTTCATTGGTAAGATGAATTCGATTTATAGGAGGCACAAAATGTGCCCCTCCCCCTCCTCTCCGCAAAGTTATATTTTTGAGACAGAAGAAAGAGGGTAATATATGTCTATGGAAAATGTTTGGCTGTAGCATACATCAATATGTCCTTTCATATATAAACCGTGTCAGTTTCTATACTCGGATTTCATTCCTAGACACAGGAAAAACCCCTCATGAGGAAAGAGTTTAAATCTAAACACGACAGAGAAATAAGTGGTTAAAGAGGGCTTGTTAAATCCAGTGATTTCCTCCCTTAAGGCATAACTCCCGAGCAAATTTAAGATTGCTCATATAGCAAAAGGGCAGTAAAGAGGGATACATCTCATTGTTTATTTCTAAAAATTAGAAAATATTATCATAATATCCTTTGGTGATTTCAGTATCTGGGATGGGATAGACTCTACCCTGCATGTAAAGACACTTAGGAAGCAAATTTGTATTATTGCTTAACCAAAACCATGATTAACTAATTAAAGCTGCAGACAAAAAAAGAAGGGGGGGCACTTTTCTGATTATCGTCACTCTATAATTACTAGTATTTTCCATAACCTAGGCAACTCGGCTGTCTAAGAAACAAAATCCAGCTGAAACTGAACCTTCAAAAGTTTTCCTTCTGCAGTTTTTTTCAAGGCCCAGAGCAGGATCTCTGTCATACTAAAGTTCCTCCTGGATGTCTGGAAAAAGTCTTAGAGTCTGGGAGACATTCCAAAATATGTGCAGTGACCATTGCCACAGGCGCGAACTGCTTAATGCATTTTGCAGAAATCTCCACCACAATGCAACTGATTACTGTCTGAAGGGATTTTTTTTCCTTTTTCAAAATAGCAAGCCGCTAAAATATGCTTTTTTATATTTTATTACATCCTTAAGTATCTCATGTGGACTGAATATGACTGGAGGAGAAAGTTGTTGCTCTGAGTTTGACACACAATGTCCAGTTTAAACAATTTTTTTTTTTAATTGATGGGTTAGGTGACTGAAAAAAGGAAAAACTCTGGACCTATGGAGACTACACATACAAAGTTGTATACTCATTACTGAAACTTGAGTTTCTGTCCAATTCTGTCTATTTCAGTAGATACTGAAATAAGGTCAGAGGATTAACGTGAAAAAAGGGCTCTTTAACGAACAGGTGGAAATTGAAAAGAAAATGGAATCTGGAGTTTTATGAGTGTCTCTGCCTTATGGGGATGGTATTTTTGAGGCTAGGGATGGGGGTTGGAGGACTTGTAGTAATATTTCTACATAATTGAGATCAAATTGTTCACATTCTTTAATTCTGTTTATTCGTTGTAGTGAAGCAAAGGAATGAACTTGTAGTTAACAAGCAGCGGTTTGGTTTTGGTTCATCTCATGCAAACAATTGCAGCAGGGTTCTTGCCAGGCTGTTTCTAATGTCACATAGAAAAAGTCTGATGAATCAGAGAAGGGAAAGTGCAGGGAAGATATTGGAATCATAATAAAGAAAGGACAGAAGGGACATCACTTACGAGATTTCTACTTCTTGTTCTCATGGCAGTTTCCATATTCTTGCTTGAAGGTGAAAGGTTGCTCTGATCCTGATACCAATCCTATCTTATCCTGACAGCAAACTGAGGCTAGTCACTACTGCTGGAAGATTTCTTGCTGACAGTGATTCATGTGAGCCAATTTTCAGAGGTTCTTAAATAGAAGCCAGTGTGTGTCTTTTTCTGTTGCATAGTCACTGAAGATATTTCGTATGATATAAAGTAGCTTTGCGAAAAAATTTATTTGCGCCATATATTTGAACAAGGCCCACCTCAGAAGTTATCTAGTCATTCACAGGCATCACATTTTGAACATTTCATGTTTCATGTATATGTGTGGTGAAATTCCTATTCTTGTGGTACACAGGTTACCACAGGAGGAGGTGTGAGATGCTATTTAAGAAGCCCAAACCTTTTACTTTGTATTGTCATGGGAGACTGAAAAAGAAACAGTAGACTTGTGGATTTAACTTATGTATGGTCTTAGGAATTATTTATTAACATCATAAATTACATAAGAGGGGATAATAGAATGATTCTAGGAACAGGAAAGTAAAGGACAGACAGATCGGTCCTGATGGAGAGAGAACATACTCACTTCTGAATACCTCATCTGTGCAGCCAAGCCTCCTTCCCTATGAAATCATAACATTTTTTGCTTTGGAACAAAACTTAGAGACCACATAGTCAAACATCTTTTCTGGTAGATAAAGGAAACAAAAGTCTAGAAAAGTTAGCTAGGTTGCTCTAGGTCAAATAACTGGAGGAAGAAAATCTGAATCTCAAGAAGTTGGTTTTGCCGCCTACCAAGGCCAATGTTCTTTTCTCTTTTCCCACACAGTGTCCCTTCACCTAGCTCTTCTTCCCCTGAACGACAAGAGAGCAAAAGCTGATGACTCAACGGTCAGCCAGGCAGGAGAGTGTTCACTTGTAGAGGCAGCCCGTTGCGTACAAAATAGCTATGCTTCAGGCCAACAGAACTAGAAATGGCAGACTAGTCCTGGTTCAGTCTATACCTGCTCCAGTATTGCTTTTTGTAGAAACCACTTTGACTTGGTGAATTAAAAGGCATCATTAGATGAGGGCACAAGGAGGGGGGCTTTTGGGGTGCTTGATGATGACGTTTCTCCATCTGGTGCTGGTTACCTGGGAATGTCGAGTTTGTGAAGATTCTGTGAGCTGTGCATTTTGGGATACTTCAGAAAAGTTTTAAAATTTTTACAGAACAATTAAAAATTCATTGTTAAGGAAAGCATGTTGGCATCAAAGAAAGTAAGTACCTCTAGGAATTATTTTGCAAGTTTATTTTTAAAATTTAAAACAAACTATTAAACAAAAACAGTCATTGTTTGGCATGACCAGAGTTTTTATTGTAAAGCAAATCTAATCTCCTCCTTTAGGTAGAAAGTTTTTCTGGATCCTGGGTCTTTTCCTTCACATTGCATAACTACTTAAAAGAATCCTTTAAAAAAAAAAAAAGACTATGAGATGGAGCACCTGTGTGGCTCAGTCAGTTAAGCGTCTGACTTTGGCTCAGGGCATGATCTCACAGTTTGTGAGTTCGAGTCCTGCGTGGGGCTCTGTGCTGACAGCTCAGAGCCTGGGGCCTGCTTCTGATTCTGTGTCTCCCTCTCTCTCTCTGCCCCTCCCCTGCTTGTGCTCTCTCTCTTTCTCTCAAAAATAAGTAAACATTAAACAAAAATTTTTTAAAAAACAAAGGCTATTGGATGCTTACCACGTCTTCACGCTATGGGAATTATTCTAAATTAGAGTTAAAGCTTTTCTTCATTCGAATTTGTAATGGTCTTCATTTGAAGTTGTAAAAGAGCATATTCAGTAACTGCTTTATATGGTTGGTACATGTGATTGTGTGTGTGTGTGTGTGTGTGTGTGTGTATACGTTTGCCCAAGGGGTTAAGTTCCATTTATAAAAAAAAGAAACATTTATTGACAGGAATTAATCATCTTTCTCTAATTTGACCTTGAGCATCTCTGAGTAACTTTAACCTCTGAATTTAGAGACCAAGAAGATAAACTTTCAGCTTCAGATATAGTCTGATGAGATGAAGCCTTTGTCTGTCACCATGGTTATACTCAGATTTTAAGTCCAGGCTAAGCCAACTTTCCCATCTAAATATTTTCCGTCTGTAATTAGATATGTAATTAGATATAGCAGTGGATTCTAAAGATGACATTAAAATGTCATTTCACTATTAAAAAGCCATAATTTATTTTTTTTTCATCAGCTCATTTCCAAGATTCACAGGAATCTCACTTTATTAACCGAGGTGACACATCTATGATTATTTATTCCAACAGAAATGGACTCCTAAGAAAAACAATGTTTGGATTAGGATTGCAGTCCGTAAGCACTCTCGCCCATATGGTGATACTTCTAGATGTTCTGACACCAGCATCCTTACACCCATTCTTGAAACATCACCACTGAAATATGGAGAGGGAGAGATTTATTTCTAAGCTTGAGAGCTTCCACTGACCCTTCCTTTGCTGCTGCTACTCTGTCTTACAGGAGCAGCGGTGCTGAATATCCGCAGCCAGTGTGATTGGTGGGAAACCACGAGTTTGGTGCGGTTGGGGCCTGCCAACCAATGGTGCACAGTCCTTTACTCTCTGAGATATTTGAAAGCTCTGGTGGCTCCTGGGTGTAGAAGCCAGTGCAGGTTCAATAGGACAGAGCTTTAAATATGCTGGAGACCTCATTCTATGACAGAGGAGTTGCCTGATTGAATCTGGGCTTCATGCTTTATTTTCCTCTGCTTCCTGCCTATTACACATCACTTGTTGGTTTTGTTTTCATTCTTTCTTTTCCTTCTCCTGACTAATTTTGTTTCGGAAAATTCAATTCAATTATTTTAGAATATACTGTATACCCAGCAGTATTCTATTCTTCCCTTGCTTTTTTCCCCCATAGCCTATCAATCAAACTTTATTCTGTTGCTGACTCTTCCTTGAGAAAAATTCTGAGGCAAAGAAACAACTTTTTTTAAAAGAAATTGTGAGGTGGTGGCGGTGCTGGGATGGGGGATGAGCTCACGGTACTGCATTTGGAAAAATACACAAACTACCTGTCTTCGGATGAGTTTTTTTGTCATATTTTAAACTAGAATAGTCAACAGCTATATATTGCTTGAACTATAATAAGGTAGTTATTTAGTGAATAGTATTTTATATTTGTTCAGCATCTTTTAGGTATTGGGCTGGGAAAAATCTCTAGAGTATTTTTATTATGCCCGAGACACATTGTGAACTATAATTATAACATCTGGTTGTCTGCTTGATTGAAATTGAAATGATTCCTTTATGTTTGAGGGCATCATAGGTATCCTTTAACCTCTGAAAGTTTCTTTGTATTCTGTAGACACAATCACAGTGGCATACCATTACAGAGGTCCTTAGTGAACAATCAAGTAGGAGGAGGGTAAAAAAAAAAAAGGACAATAGCATTTGGGGCCAGCTCTTACTTAAGAGAGCAATTAAAAAGAGAACAGTGGTATAGCCCAATCAGAATTAAATAGCAAGATTGATAGAAGATAAATAATTGGATATTTTGGCTTTGGATTAAGTACATGAAAAAGTTTAAAAAGTGAGAGAACTGACTTAGTTACTCTTGTAATATTTATTAATCAGAATAAGGGTAAGGAGGACTGAGCAATTGATGTAAACTTTGGGTTCATTATAACAAACTGAAGAACACAAATTTCAGCAAATTTTTTGTTGGCAAAACCTGATTTGCACTAATACGAAGTTATTTCTAATCTTTATATATTCCACGTAATGTGACTGTTTGCATTATTAACTGTGGAAACACTCATGTGTGGGTTTGCAGCCTATAATGTATACACAATTTTACTTTTGTGAATTCTGAAAGAAAATCAATTCTGAGACATATGTGCTTCTGAGGACTTCCAGAATTGTGAGCTTGCACAACCCTCAACCACTGGGAAAACTATAAGGGAGATTATGAGTGAGCTAAAGCCTCCTTTAATAAGAAGAGTTGGTACCTAGTTTGTAAAGTTTGTAAAGTGGTTAAATCAAGAGGTAAAACTCTAAGCATATTATATAGGGTTATGCACCAGAAGATCTATATTAGAAATTCAAAGAAATATTTTCTTCAAGTGGAGAGGGATGTGGTTTTCATCACATGCTCTTCAAAACTCTTTGAACTGTTATCACATGCATATATTACTCTGGTTTAAATAAACTAAATTAATTATTTCAACAAACTTCCTTTGAGTTTACAGTGTGCTAGGTACTGTATATGGAAATATAAAAATTAAAACCTTTATGAATTGTAATATAGAAAATAGACTGTGAACAACAAAGCATAATGGAAGAGAAAAGTGATAATTCATCTACTCAAGCAGAGAATAGAGTGTCTACTCTTTTCTAGAACTAAGAGAGAGCATAAGTAGATGTAAATGACTGTGTGTTTCTATGTGTATATGGAGGTGATGGGCCTCAAATGAGAAAAATCCTCTCACAGTGGTGCTGTCTCTGGTCAAAACCCAATGGCCTCAATCCAAGAGAAATAAGAGGGAGATGGGAATGGAGGCGAAGATGCAGAAGAGTTCATAACAGAACACTTTTCTGTGCCCTCCCTGTTGTCAGGGAAAACCAACCTGCAGCTCCTTAATTTTGGCCTATTTTCCCTGGCAAAGAGGAAGCTGTTCAGATAGTTTTGTTTTGGTTTTTGTTCTTTTTTTTTTTCCTAGGGGGTAAGGGTGGAGGGGGAAGAAGGTACATTTTATGTGAAAAACCTATGTCTTAATCTTACTCTCGAAATAGAAGACCCTGAGAAAATACACGAGCCAGAAATTTTTTCTAGAAATTCAGCATAAAGTTAACTTTTTCTAGATTACAAATTAGTTGTATGGAGTAAGTAGAACATGGCTCATCTGACCAGGATCCTAAAGTAGATGGGCTAACTAAATCTCACAGGTGGTCTTTAAGGATATCCCTAAACCCAGAATTCATTGCACTAATCCAGCCTAATTATTTTAAGGGCGTGAACAAATATGATGAGGTCATTGAAGAGAAAGGATTGTTTGCTTCCATACTCATCTTGGCAGCTGTAGCAGCTGTGGTAACTCTTCAAATACCCAGATTATAGGTTAAACCCTAAAGTTGAGCCTTTGAGTTTTAGGACTAGATAGAAGTTTCTTGAAATACCCAGTTGGCAGCAGAAATGATGTCATAGGAGCTGTATGCAAAATGATGACAATGGGGAGTAATCAGATACATTGTGAATAAATGCAATATACAAAGACTTACTAGGAAAAAAAAATAGAGAATGAAGAGAACTCTCCAAAGAGAGCTCAACAAGAGAAGTTGGTATAGAGTTAAGAGTGCACATGGGAAAGGCAGTGAGGCCTCTGACAGGTGGCAGGGGAAGTACGTTGACAGATGAGCTTTACATTTCTTGAAAACTTTGTCTTTATCTCAGAGTTCACAGAGATGGATGGGAAAGGAACAGATGTCAGAAACAGCAGTGCTTCTCAGGGAAGATTAAATGGTAGAGGAAATGGAGATCGCATTACCAAATAAGACGAGAAAGGAAAGTAGTATGTCTAAGTGGGACTGGATGGAATGGCCAGGTGGAATTTGGATCTGAAGTTTGAGGAGATATCATATTAAAACATCAAGCTATCACAGTATAGCTGGTTGAGATTCCATTAATTGATGACAATGATGGATGTTTCCTTTATTTGTTATTAAACTAGTGCCATAGAGAAGACAAAAATGAACATTTTAATTTTGGGATACGTGATCGGTCCATTTCAGAATTTTGGTGAGAAATTGAAAGTATTGTTACAATGTATTGGAAAGAACTAGGATTTAGAAAGATTTGGGTTGGGGCGCCTGGGTGGCGCAGTCGGTTAAGCGTCCGACTTCAGCCAGGTCACGATCTCGCGGTCCGGGAGTTCGAGCCCCGCGTCAGGCTCTGGGCTGATGGCTCGGAGCCTGGAGCCTGTTTCCAATTCTGTGTCTCCCTCTCTCTCTGCCCCTCCCCCGTTCATGCTCTGTCTCTCTCTGTCCCCAAAATAAATAAACGTTGAAAAAAAATTTAAAAAAAAAAAAAAAAAAAAAAGAAAGATTTGGGTTTATGTGAAAGATGGTTGGATTACATGATGTTACTTTTCATCCATTTTTTCTCTCCCTCCCTCCACTTCTCTTTTCTCCCTTTATTTCAGCATTTTTTCTCTTTGTTGGGACATGTGGAAGTGTGGGAACTCACAAGCAGTATTTACTGTTAAGGATATTGCCCCCATTAGTCTGAGTACTTATTCACTAATAAAACATTTAATTTGAAAAAAAAATGTAATTGTTTAGATTTCTGGTTCACATATTAAAGATCTTTTCAGCTGAAAGAACTTAAGGCTGGAGTTTAGAAGGCCTGAGTTTTAGCTCCAGCCTACTTGTAATTAGCACTCTGACATGAGGCAAGTCATATGCTCTCCTCTACCTCAGTTTCTTCAGCTGTAGAGGGACATTAGATCATATCAAGAATGAATGTTCTTGGTGGTTGTCTTAAGTGATGATTCTAATTAAAGCACACGACATTTACTATAGTAATAGGAAGAGAAGGGATGGTTCCAAGACAGAAAATCACTTTGGTAGAGCACTTCCTACATGTTTATTCGTTCATTCTACTAATGCTGATTACACGTCTACTGTGATTTCCTGTGTCTGGAAATGCTTTTCTTTCAGGTATCGACATTGCTCATTTCCTTGTGCCCTTTAGGTCTTCACTCGATCATCTTTTTATCAGGTTTTTTGTCTTCCCCCCCTTTTTTTTAATGTTTTATTTATTCTTGAGAGAAAGAGAGACAGAGCATGAGTGAGGGAGGGGCACAGCGAGAGAGGGACACAGAATCCGAAGCAGACTCCAGGCTCTGCGCTGTCAGCACAGAGCCCGATGTGGGCCTCGAACTCAACAAACCGTTAGATCATGACCTGAGCCGAAGTCAGACGCTCAACCGACTGAGCCACCCAGGCGCCCCTGTCTTCCCTTTTTAAAATTGTGCTCGCTCTCTCTCTCTCTCTCTCTCTCTGTCACTCAACCTCACTCTCTCTCTCTGGAATTCTCTATTCTCCATTTCCTGCTTTATTTCTCTCCATAACAGTCATTATTTTCTAATACTCTAAAAATTTTACTTATTTATTTACCTTGAAGAGTGCTTGGTAAATAGATCTAGGCTAACAAATTATTTCCTACTAGAAGTCCTCAACGTGCATGCTAGGAGGAATAGCAGTTGTTTAGAATGGCACTTTCAACATACTGGAAGATTATTTGAAGACATTTAATCTCTTTCCTATATCTTATATATCTCTTCACTTTGCCTAGAAAATACTTTCTTTAGAGAATAAATCAAAAGTAAACTTTTCCCTGGCCCTTTATTAATGTTGTTCCATTATACTATGTGTTATTTTCCACTAATTTAACAAACTCCACTTTCTTTGGAACTTCTAAGAGAAAAACAGATTTAAATACAACTTATTTATTTTGTTATTTATGTTCTCCACTTAGAAAGTAAGGCGAGGCAAGAATTTTGTTTTGTTCAGTGTCGTATACTTAACACATAAAATAGGTCTTATCACATATTTGGCCCTCAATCAAGCTCAATTATTTATTTACTTATTTATTTGTTCATATTTTTTAGAGAGAGTATGTGAGCGGGGGGAGGGGCAGAGGGAGAGAGAAAGAGAGAGAGAGAGAGAGAGAGAGAAATCTCAAGCAGGCTCCATGCTCAGCATGGAACCCAACGCAGGACTCAGTCCCACTACCCTGGGATCATGACCCGAGCCAAAATCAAGAATCGAATGCTCAACCAACTAAGCCACCCAGGTGCCCCAAAACTCAATTCTTAATCATCAAGTAGCTGAGGGATCCTAGTCTGGTTGTGAGTGTATTGTCAATGTGGGAATGGATAAGGAGACTGGGAAAGTCGGAAGTGGTAATGGATCCATGACCACAATTTTCAAGTGTTTTGAGCAATGTGTTGCTTCAGATGAAAATACATAGAAGCCTCATATGAAAAGAATAAAGCTCAGACCTAATGCGCATATAGCAGGTGAAAAGAACATGGCTCAGCCTGCTTTTTTCCTGCATCTTCAAGATAGTCCCTGAAGAGGCTCTACACAGATTTTCTCAAATTTACCTACTCTCACAAATTACTTGGGACACTTATTAAAAATACAGATTCCCTGGCTTCTTACCTGGGAAGGAATGAGAATCTAGTAGGCAGTTAGTGAAGGGACAGAGGTTTGTAAAAAAGGAAATTGACAATAGATATTAAGGAAGGGCAAGGATTTGGAAGGCACAGTAGAGAGATAGGTTAGCAAAAGGTCAGCAGGGTCTAGTGAGTAAAGTAATTTTAATGGTAGTCAGTCACTTACACTTGTCTCCCACATGAGAAGAAACACTTGGAATTTGGTTTGGGCTGAGAATCAGATATGTTTAAAAAGAGAAAAACAAAGCCATATTTAGGGTTTTGTTTTGTTGAATTTTATTATTGACAATGGCGCCAAAGAACCAACATATAACCACTTGAACTAAATAGAACATTAACAGAGTTCTAAACATTCAAACATGTGATGGGGAGAAAATTCCACTCGTCAAAGATCTCAGAAGAGACATAACTCACTCATTCATTAAGCACTAGTAAACAAACAAAATCTAGGGTTTTTTTCATATTAAGTATCAATTTCTTTTTCTAACAGCCAGAGTATAATCAAATTATCTAATTTAAATTGTGTCTCTCCAGACACCTCTGCAGGCCACACTGTATACCTATTCTTTTGTGAAAAATTACCATATATTCTATAATTTTAACCCATTAATTCTTACAGTTCTTTGTATTCATTGAAATCTAACTTTCTGGGGCACCTAGGTGGCTCAGTTGGTTGAGCATCCAACTCTTGATTTCAGCTCAGGTCATGATCTCACCATTTGTGAGTTCGAGTTCCACAAGCCCTCTCTCTTTCTCTTTCTCAAAAATAAATAAACATTTTTTAAAAAATCTAACTTTCCTCTGAGAAAACCATATCTCAAATAGAGGACACTCTTTTCCCCATTACCCTAGCTCCTTTTGGATGTCTCAGATTCCTCAGTATCAGAATACCCAAAATGGAATTCACAGTTTCTCTGAACCTATGAATCATCTCCATCTATTGTTCCCTATCTCAGTGAATATCATCTCCATGTCCAATCCATCACTAAATCCCCGTTAGTTTTACCTGTAGATAGTTTTCAGAAATGCATGCTCTTCTCCTTCTACTTTCTAACTACCTTAGTCCAAGCTCCCAGTTGTCTTCTTCCTTGACTCTAGAAATTGCTTCCTACCTGTTCTACCATGTACATCTGGCCATTCTCCAAGTTCTTGGAAGTCTTCTCTAGGTGTCGCTCCCTTAATCACTTTCTTGATATTTCCACTGCCATCATCCTATTTCATCGCCTTTTTATCAGGACAGTGAAGCACCCAGCATCCTAGTTCCCTTCTCAGTTTTTAGTGTCTGCCTCCTTCTGCTTACACTGTGTTCTAATACCAGCTTAATCTTAATAAAACATACATGTTCACCAACTGTCACATTGCTTATTGAGTTAATTCCAAACTTCTTCATCTAGCATTCTCTTAACTAGAAATTACCGTGTCCTCATACTTATGCCTATCAAAATCCTGCCCAGCTTTTAAGACTCTGAAAACATTTCCTGACATCCCTTCCACCGATGAGGCACTTCTTTCCTTTGAAGTCACATAGCTCTGATGCTCTTCCCAGAGAGTCTAGATTTGAGAGCAGGGTCGGTCTTTCTATCACCAGATACACCTTGCACTGTCCATTGCATATAGTAAAAACTCAATATGTTTAATGAATTTTAGTTTATTTTAATTGAGTGGTTTTTTAGACTCTGAGTCTCTGAAAAGAGCTAGATTACTTTATCCATTTTAGTATTCTGGAGTTCCATAATAATCAGATGGAAAACACCCTGCATTTGAAAGCATAGCTGCACTCTATTTGTTTTATTTCAAAGTGGGCCAGGTCCTTTTACCACCAGAGAGGAAGAAAGGGGATTAAGCTGAAATTAATGTTTTGATGAAGATGAGGCAGATGGTAAATTGACCCAAGGGAAGCAAAAAAAAAAAAAAAAATCAACTTGCCACATGTTAGCAACAGAGGCTCTTCATGATTGATGTTCAGTGACTTGGAAATTCTCTTCAGGGCAAACTGCATTTTCACTGCTTACTTACATACATTGTGAAGGATAGATTAATTTCAAAACAAGAACTTAAAGCTATAAGGAACCTCAGACATCAGCTTTAGTTTGTGGTTTTCAAACTTTTCTCTCTTCTTTTTGTTTCTAAGCATTATAACTCTTTATTCAATCAAAATCTTCCTTGAAATCCCATTAGATAAAATGAAGAAAAATGGAGTTGTTTTAGTGAAAGCAGGGTGGGAGCCCAAGGATCCAGCCCTCTTGCCTTGGGGCCCTCCAGCTTCTGTAGACCCCTGAAACACATCCGGAAAAGCCCTAGAATGCTGGTGACCTAAGTTTGAAAACCAAGGATCACATCTTACCTTTAGTTTCTTACATGAATAAACATAACATGCCCAGAATTATAGTACTGGCCAGTGACGGAGCCGGAACTAGAACCTGGGTTTCTTGCCGTCTAGTCTAGTGTTCTCCTCCCATTATATATATCATGCCATTTTCTTTGGTTTCACATACCTCCTTCTAGTCACCTCAGCTTAGTGTTTCTTTTTCTCTAGTGCATCACGTTATGAACAAAAAGGCTTTCTGAACTTCTTTGAGTGTTTTGATAGCTTCTACTCTCAACTCTGTAACTAGCAACTATTACTAAATGGCCATATCACTGTATTTTCACATAAAAATGCATTAACAAGTTGGTAGCATGTTGACTGGCAATTCTAAGAATTCTGCTTCATCCCACATTTAGGGAACCTTGGGATAATAAAGGTAAGTAAGTGTAAAGGGCTAAGAAATCTATTTTGAAGCCTAAATATAGAGGTTTAAAAAGAGGGGAGATATATAGGACTTGTATAGGAGAATCAAATGGAACTTAGAAAAAGCCTGATTAGCTTTTCATTTCTCAAAATGAAAAATACTTCATTTTTTAGGTTTGCTTTTATTGCAGTAAGAACACCTAACATTAGATCTAGCCTTTTTACACATTTTATGAGTACAATATTGTTAACTCTAGGCACAACGTTGTATAGCAGATCTCTAGAATTTATTCATCTTGTATAATGTCTATTGATTAGCAATTTCCATATCCTTCGCTGCCCAACCTCTGGCACTGATCATTTTACTCTAATTCTATGACTTGGACTATTTTACATTCCTTATATAGGTGGATCCAGTAATCCCTTTTCTGGGTGTGTATCCAAAAGAATTGAAGTCAAGATGTCAAAGAGATATTAGCACCCCAATATTTATTGAGTTACTATTCACAATAGCCAAGATGTGGAAATAACCTAAATGTCCATTGACATATAAATGGAAAAGAAAATGTGGTATACATACAATGCAATGTTATTCAGCCTTAAAAAATAAGGAAATCCAGTATCCAATATCATGGATGAGCTTGAATATATTATGCTAAGTGAAATAGAGGGACAGATAGTGGATGACTACACCTATATGAGGCACCTAATTTCTTCATTTGAAGAACAATTTTGTGTAAAAAGTTAAAGAATAGGAAGTTTTTTAAAAATCCAATATCTCACTTTTAAGAAAAAGCCACTGTTAACCCTTCCTTTAGATATCTCTCTTTTGAATGTAAAATATATGAATTTTATATCATTTAATATGAATATAATTATACTATGCATGCTATTCTACAACTTGATTCTTTCAATCAAGAAAAACCTTAGTCCTTTTTTCACTGAATTTAGATGTGTCCCTTTATTTCATAGTCACACTGTTCTTTTGTATGGATTTATCATACACACTCATTTTTAAACTGTGATGAATAAGTTCATGATATTGGGAGGATTAAATGACTAAATATATGATAAAATGCTTAGAAAAACAAGCACCCGATAAATATTAGCTATTACTAATAGGTACCATAACTTTTTAGTTAGTCTTCAGTTGATAGTTCAGTTTTTCAACAATAATGAAGCAAGTAACATTTCATACATGTACACTTGTGCAAGTATTTTTTTAGGCTGTATTCCTAAAAAAGGAAATGGAATTACTTTAGTCAAAGGTTGGACATATTTAAAATTTTGATATTTTAAAATTTGATATTTTCACATTCCCCAACTCTGTGCTGATTAACATTCCAATCAAGAATGTATAAAATATCCATTTCTCCATATATGATCAATATGGGATACTGATGTGCAAATATTCACACACATGCAATTTGAGTGTGCATTCCTTTTGATTATTAGTGAAGTTTGCTGTCTTATGTTTTATTGTCTCTTATTATCTGAGAACTGCTAAAACTACACTTCTCTATTAGTGTTGATTTGTATTTTTAAGCAGAGTTTCAAAAAGCCCTCTAGATATTATGGTTATTAACATTTAGCCATGTATTCTGCCAGCAGTTTTTCTCCACTTGCCATCTGTTTCCCAGTTTTGTCCGTTATTTTGTTGTGAAGCATCTCATATCCATGAGATTTTTATAGCTGTAAGTTTTTATGTGAAATGTCAAAAGTTTTTTTTAACTCCAATATTACCAAAACTACCACCTAAATTATACTTTGGGATTTTGAGTTTTGACCCACCTAAAATCGATTTTGGAGGGGAGGAGGGATGGAAGCCAATTCTCCTAAAATTATTTATTCAAAAGTCTGATTTGTAATGCTACCTTTATCACAAACTAAATTCTCATTTTTTGTTTCATTATTTCTATGCTGTTTTCTATTCAACAGATCTGTCAGTGGACTTCTACAACAGGCTTCTGATGTGTCATTTTTATATTACATTTAAATTTTTTAATCTTTCTGATTACATAGGTCATTGTGGGTTTTTTTCTTTTTTAGAATTTTCTTGGCTACTCTCACCTGCTTGTTCTGTTAAATAAAATTTTAGGATTATTTTGTCAAGTTACCTCTCATAAAATTTTATTGAAAAATTTCCCTGAGATTATATTTTAGTCATTTAATCTTAGGAGAATTTACAGCTTTAAAGAGTGGGTTTCTTATTCAAGATCTGTTTCTCAGTTTAGCTTTGTCCTTAGCCTAATTTTATAAATTTATTCATATAGGCACTGCACATTTCCTGTTAGTTTATTCCCAAGTATTTTCTATTGAATCCCCTAAATTCATTTAATGATTGATTTGGAGTACAATCCCATAACTTGAGCATGCAATGTGAATATAAATTTTGAATATTTCCCGTCAACAGCTGTCACTGAAGATCTCTCCCTTTGCCAATAGCTGATATGGAGCACAGTTTTTAAACACAGCTCAAACTGTACCTCAGAATCCTTTAAAATACAAACCATCTCTGAATAACCTCTCTCACCTTTATGCAGTTTCCATAAAAAGCTTGTTTGGCCAAGATTTTACTATAAATTACTCAAAGAGCAAGTTTTTTTTTTTTTATTATTTTTCTTGTCTTAACCTAAAGAAGGGAATCACTTAATTTGAAGTCTAGGAGTATACAAACTCACCAGGGTTAATAAATACTCCAAATTCAAACAACCATTATGTTTAATTCTCATTCATTCAGCAAACAATTATTGAGCCCTATTATGTTCAAAGTTCTAGAAGTAGACACATTTCCCTATTCACCAGTGACTTATTATCTATAGGAAAGATATGTTTGAATAAAATAATTGAAATACATGTTCTAAAACAATTAAATCTGACAAAAGCAGTAAAAGCTCACAATCAAATGGCAATTAAACACCTAATGAGTGTGTGTGTGTGTGTGTATCTGTCTGTCCGTCTGTCTGTCTGTGTCAACCTGCATCAGTAACACTCTTTTGTAATGAATAGCACAGCTACACAGAAATATGTCTGGCTAAGGCAGGTTTCTATAAGGTGTGATTGTTAACTCTTCTGTCTATGTACAAAAATGTTGTCAGTAATAATCAGGTTACGCCTATGATATTTATTAAGTTCTAACTCTAGCACTAACTTTTGGAGTTTTAAAACTTAAGTGATTAATGAAAATATTATAGGAGAATGATTGAGTCCATGGTATGGAATAAGAAATATATCCTTTTTTATTACATACACATATATGTATATTACAGCAGGGTATAATAAACACACTCCAGCATGCATGTTTGAGTTCTTAGGTAAACTTCCAGCTTCTCCTCACTAAGAAACTAGTAAGGGGAATGCTTCTTTCACTGTCCAAGTTGTGTGGATTCTTTTTTGTGTGTGCCTCAGTGTTCTTATCCTATACTTGGATGTGCTAGGACATCATATTCTTGTACAGAAAATTCTTATACTTGTTTTTGCACTGTTCAAAGCTCCCTCTCTGGTGTTATTAGAGGTTTGTTTTGCCCTTTAATTCCTTCACTGGGGGAGTAAAAACTGTCATCCTGCTTAACCTGTAACCCTGGTGATGGCTCTGCCATGTTGTGATGTTTCTTGGTTGGTCTCTGTTCTGAGAATATTGTGTTTCCTGAGCTCTGCCCCCATGTGACAATGAGCCAGATTTTTTGTTGGGGCCAAAGCTCTTGATTGGGATACAAGCTAAAAATACACCTTTCCTTCATTGGACAAAATTGTGCATGTGATAACATGCCTGTGAAATTCCATTAAATTATAGTCTCCACTATAGAAAATATAGTCAGTGGTATTGTAATAACATTGTATAGTGACAGATGGTAACTACACTTGTGGTAAGCATAGTGTAATGTAAAGTTGTTGAATCACTATGTTGTGCAACTGAAATTAATGTAACATAGTGTGTCAGCTATGACACAATTCAATTAAAAAAAAGAAGAAGAAGAATTATAGTCCCCTCTTCTTCACCATAGCAGGAGCTCACGGTATATTGTTTCAGGAAACTGATTGCTTTTCATGGAGCCCCTGGTGCTGTATTGACTCCAGGAAAGGACCCTTCGTTTAACCGCTTCACCCCCACTATCCTCTAGAACACATGCTATTTGAAAAGTGGGAAAAATACACGTGCTAACAGAGTGTTTTAACAGTTTGAATGTTTTTTTCAGTGAATATTATTTGCTTAGTACAGTTTCTTTTTTATTACAGCTTGAGGGTTTAATGTTCTGTGGGAATATCTCTTCTTGGCATGTCTATAGTAATTCCTCATTCTCTCTTTAACCCACTTCAACATACTTCAAGAGGCTCTGTTCTCTCCCTCCACCAAAACGGTGCTTATGATGGTTATCTATTTCCTATACCTTGACACATGTAATGGTTACTCCTCTATCCACATCATCCTGTATTTCTTACAAGTAGTAGATATAATTGACCTCTCCCTCCATCCTGGAATACATTTTTACCCTCCTTAGTCTCTTCTGGTTCTTTCTCTTCTCTTTTACCTCTAAACATTCGAGTGGCCTGGGCCTTCTCCTCTTCTGTCTACACACATATTCTGTAGCTGAACTCATCTATAGTCCTTTGACTTTAAATACCATCTGTATGCCCTATGTCTATGACAACCACAATTATATCTCCAACTCTGAACTGCAGACTTAGATATCCAGTGACCTGAACCTATATATTTAAATGTCTAATTGGCATCTCAAATTTAACTTTCCAAGACAGAACTCAACCTATATGTCCATAGTTTTCTTTATCTTAGTAACAGTCACTACCATTACATTCAAAACATGAAAGCCCACCTTTGATTCCTTTTTTTTTTTCCTCACCAGCCCCCTCACACCCAGTTCAGTTGCCCCAACTGTCATTGTAATACCCAGATTTCTTTCTCTATTGTTGGCTTTTCATAATGCTCCATTGCAAAGTTTTTCTTTTCATTCGGTCCTTTTTCTAACGATTCCCCCAAAGAGATGGATTTCAAAATGCTTATAGTTCCTAACATTTTAAATATAAGTAAATCAAGATAAAATATACGTTCTTGTAAGAGGAACTTATAATTGAAGTTTACTGTAATATCAATATATGGGGTTGTATGGAGGAACAGGTGGGTTGCAAAAATGGTTTATAAAGTCTTATACACTAAAAAACAGTGATTATAATTTTGTATTTATTAAGAAGTTGATGTTACTAGCACCACTGAAAATGAATTTAACGTATCATCTATTCAATCATATCCAATAGTTATGGAGCATGTGTCTTGTACAAAGCTGGGTGCCATAAATACTGAGAAAAATTAGAGCTACTCAAGGAATTCACTGCCAAGGAGGGGAGGCAGGCATATAGAGGTAAATAAGTGTGATAGTGAAAGAAGTACAACAACAAAGCATGAATAAGATAAAGTGGAGGTACCCAAGAAGGTATGATTGGCTGAAAGGAGAGGCCATGTCTATCACACAGCTGCTTGAGCTAAAAACACAGGTACTTTCCCTCATTCTTGTCTTCCCCTCATCCCTCCCTCCAGCCAGTTTGATTTCACGATCTGCTGACTCTACTCCAAGGAGTTGTCAAACTTTTTCTGTAAGGGACAGATAGTGAATAGTTTAGGCTTTGAGGGGCCATGTACAATTTCTTTCACTTACTCTTCTTTTCTCTTTCTTTTTTCATCATCCTTTAAAAGAGTAAAAATTATTCTTAGCAATATGAGCCATGAACACATAAACGAAGGCCAGAGTTAGCCCCCGGAACGATAGTTTGCTAACCACTGCTCTCCTCCAAAACCTGTTCCTGAGCCAATCACTTCTCTCCCCAACTACCATCCTAGTTGGAATGACCACTGTCTCTTTCCTGCATTACTGCATTCGACTCCTGTTGGGTTCCTGCTCCTACTCCTGGCCTTCCCTGATTCACACTCCACACTGTGGCCAGGTGATCTTTTAAATCATATATATCACTCCTTATATCAAGGAAGGTTCCCCTGATGAACCCACAAAATATAGTATCTTGCAACATTTCTGTTACACTTAAAAAACTGAGGTTGGGAGCCGGGAGGGCTGATGCTCTTGGAAGGCCAGTATGGTTCTCACCATTCTGGTTTTATTTTAAATACATGCTATTACTTGCTAATGTGGGCAGTTAACATAAAAATGGAATCTGAGAATTATCATTTTATATAATTGTGACGGCTTTCATATTGAAATCTAATTATTCTGAATAATGAAACAGGAATTGATTAAATTTAGTTGTAAGTTGTTTAAGCTTATGGAGTGTAAGAAAAGGAGGAAGGGGAGAGGAAAGAGGACAGTATAAACTCTGTCATCTGAAATGGGATAAAGCTCAATATTTACATTTATATTGTTTATCTCTTTGAGCTGCTCTGGGTCTTAACTGGCAAAGCACTGGGGACCTCACTGGATTCTATGTTCAACTTTTTCTGTGTCATTAGCCAGATCTGGGTGTGAAAATCTCCCACTATCCCTACTTCCTTGCTATTATTTTCCATCAGCTTCATGATATTTTTTCTTCCCATTGGCACAGCCTTTTTCTGCAGCTCTCCCTTTTCTGTTTCATCTTTTGTTCAGGGCCCAACCTTACTGTGTTTTATCCCATGTATCCGTCATTCTTCCACAGCTCCATTTTTGAACCACACAACTCAGCATTTTACCACCCTGGCTTCTTAAAGGAAGTAGATAATTTGCAGCAAAAATTAAACATAGGTTCAATTACACATGTCAGTATGAATTAGACACATATTGTTGAGATATTTTCAAGAGTTCCCCCTTTAAATAGTACCTTCTTTTCCTCAAAAGATGAAAATGCTTTTCCATCTATTGCTTCTTTATTCCCATAAAGTTAAGTTTATTTTTTTTCATTTTTAAATTTAAGGATTGAGTTTGGGTATTATTATCCCTGCTTTACATATGGTGAAACTGAAGCACTGAGCAGGAAAACAGTCCCCCCAAGGACACTCAATGTATGCTCCAGCCGTGGCTGGGCCTCCCAGGTGCTGAGGGCCAGGCCTGTGTTTTTTCTCCTGGTCTTGCTGAGGGCAATTAGAAGTTGAAGCAATTTCTAAGCTCTCCTCCAAATTATTTATAAGTCAAGGTCATTTGCTTTTACCTACTTTGACTATGTCAACCCTTTCAAATTCCAGATACACTTTTTCTATACCAATGTTTCTCAAACCCAGATAATATGCAAACAACCTTTAAAGGAAAAGGATCCTCATCAATTATAAGCACATGCAAACTATTTTAATTCATAATATTACTTAAATATGTAGAAACAGAAAATCGTTATATTTAACATAACTACAAATATGTAAACACGTCATACTGTTGTCATTCTACATAAAAAAAAAGTCAAAGTCAAACAAATTTGTACTACCAAAAACTTCAACTGATCAACATTAATGTGAAAGATGATGTCCTTTTAGGAAACATAATTGACTAGTCAACAGGAAAATATATTCTGGCTCCCAAGCATAGGATCTTTTGAGATTGGCATGGCTGGGCTAACTGTGCTGTAAGACCTCACCATCCTCCTTCCACTTTTATCCTATTGGGATGAAACACCCATCCATCCAGGGCACTGTGATGTCATTAGAGGAGAGTACATAACTGATGCGTTGATGTCTCTTTCTCTGCTCAGTCTGCCATGAACAGAGTACTACTACTCAGTGCAAACACAAACATGGGCACTAAAAGTTTTGACTGCCAGTGCTTACTTATAAAGTGGTTCCGCAGACAACTCAGAAAATCCCTTATACTAATTTTATTAAATACTACACAAAATTTCTTTTTCTCGTATTTATTTGTCTGTTTATTTATTTTGAGAGACAGAGACAGTACGAGCAGGAGAAGGGCAGAGAGAGAGGGAGGGAGAGAGAGAGAATCCCCAGCAGGCTTCACACTGTCAGTACAGAGCCTGACACAGGGCTTGAACCCAACGAAATCACAAGGTCATGACCTGAGGTGAAACCAAGAGTTGGGTGCTCAATTGACTGAGCCACCCAGGCGCCCCCCCAAATTTTTTTTTGAATCCTCACAAGACCTTACAACTCTGGGAATAAGGGGACTCCAAACTTACTTCTTTAAGACTTGGAGAAGCAGTCAGAGTTTTCAAGTCCAGCTTTGGACTAGATACCTGTTGGAATGATTTAAGGGCAACCTGAGGATCTCACACCTACCAGTTTGCTAAAGCAGGAGGGTGACTCGGTCAATTCAGGCAGAAGGATTGAAGGACCGGATTTAAATGCAAATATACTACCTGAGGACAATAATTAATAGCAATTGATTCTCTTGCTGACATTAATTTATTATAAACATAATCATGCATGAAGACAAAGCCTAGCAGAATGGGACATAGCATAGGTAAGTTTGATATCATCATAAGTCATCATGTATTAAATGCCTACTAGTCGGGGCGCCTGGGTCGCCCAGGCAGTTAGCATCCAACTTCGGCTCAGGTCATGATCTCAGGGCTCGTGGGTTCAAGCCCCTCATTGGGCTCTGTGCTGGCAGCTTGGAGCCTGGGGCCTGCTTTTGTGTCTCCCTCTCTTTCTTTGCCCCTCCCCCTCTCACATTCTGTCTCTCTCCGTCTCTCAAAAGTAAACATTACAAAAAAAATTTTTTTAATGCCTACTAGTATCAGGCATCTGTACAGGTAAACAGAGTCCCCATTCTTGGTTTTTAAAACACAGCTGGTAATACAGGACGAACGGAGCGAGAAGGGGAGCTTTCCTTGGATGCAGTAGAGGGAGAAACTTACAAACCAGGCAGTGGCAAAAGCCGCCAACTCAAGGCCATCTTGGTTTGGAGCCAGCAGAAAAGCGGAACTGCCCGAATGGAAGAGGTTTGGAGAAGGAAAACAAACTTTCTCTGCCTTTTAGTTTTTTAGCCAGTCTTGAGACTCTGGCTTATTTTTTAAAAATATAAAAACATATCTATAATAAAAAGTAGATGATTCTTTAATTATGGAATTTTCATTTGTATATTTCTTTGAAAACTTTCATCTCTTCTTAAATACTTTCCTTGAGGTTATTCTGTGCAATCCACTGTGGGAGTGAGGCAGAGGAATTAATACCACCTCTTAGCCCGTCACATTTTCTCTCTCTCTTTCCATGGCTATGGACACAGTTCCACAATTCTGGAGTTCTTACAAATCTCCCTTGAATAGGAAGCCATAGTTTAAAGTTGTTTATATTGTTTCATTGCTTGCCACCCTCCCGGCTTGGTATTGTTCATGTTTAATGTGTGTTTATCTGGTGGGCATGTAATTAACTTCCTATTTTCCCCTCATAGCTCTATAGCTTACAAGTATAAAAGCTTACTATTATAATTATGTTGAAGAGAGAACACCTTCCTGTGTTTATGGGTGGGAAGTAGATGGTTAAAAAAGGTTTTCCCCAAGGAAAAGCAAAGGAACACTTATCAGAAGTCTCTGAATTCACAGCCCTCTCATTTAAGAAGAATGCACATAATCTCATTTAATACGATACCCCCTAAGAGGTATTACTTTATTTATTATTAATGAATTATTACTTTATACCAAGATAAGGTAAGACTCAGAGAAATCAGGTAAGTCACCTGGGTTCACATAGCTGGTGTCAGAGCTCATATATGAGCCCATGTCTTAACCCCAAACTACATGTCCTTTCCCCTTACCACACTGCCTGTCCTGGGAGTCTCCTCACAGTGATCTCTGTCTCCAGGAGACTGGGATAGGGCCACCTGAACTTGCAATGAAAGCAGAGGGTACTTTTAGTGTGGGTAGCTGTAGTTCTTTCCCCCTTATAGATAGGTCACTTCACTCCTTTCTGTCTTTCTCTACCCCCTCCTTTATCCTTCCCTGTGCTATTTTTTTTCTTCTTCACCCTTTCCACAGAAAGCAGTCAGCAGACATGATTAGGATTGATGGAGAACTACTCCAGTTCTTTTTCCCTTATCCAAAGCCCTGTTTCTGTGTGAACCTGTATTTGAGCCAATAACGGTACACAGACCACCAGCTGTGCTTAGAGCAATTCAGCCAAATGTCATCTCAAGTCCAGGGCTGCGTCCCAGAAGGTGCATGGAAGGGGCCCCTTTTTCCCTATTCCATCTTCAGTCCGTGTTCTTTGGAGCACAAGGAGAAGGGCGCTGACTCAAGTACAAAGGGCATGGTACTCAGCTCTCCTTTGCAAACACTACAGCGGTCTCAGAAAGACCCTCAGTGCATTATGTTACTATCGTGGGGGTGGAGGGGGTGGCTAGCTTACTAGTCAATGCAAAGATCTGCTAGCTTACTAGTCAATGCAAACTAATTTGTTTGAATGCTCAGTCTTGTTACTTTTCTTCATAGTGCTGCCTCTTTTTGAGTGTTCCTTCACTGAAATGATAGGAGAGAGAGGGGAAAATTCAGCTTTGATTTTTATTCCTAGCTTTGTGACAAATGATGGGGGTAAAATTTAAAACTGTTCATCTGCTGAGTTCTGGGAATTGCCAGAGGATTTTGTTTGTACGTGCCTTCCTGACCCCCATTTTCTCAGATAAGTAAAAATTATGTTGCATTTGTAAACAAGGCACTTTTATTGAGTTGAACTTTTACAAATGCATGGTATACTTAGCCAAAATAACACTTTTGTTTCACACAGGTACACTCAAAGGGCTATACGTGTAGAATTTTGTGTGATTAATATGCACTTGAAAGCTGTTACCAAGTAAGCATAATTTCAGAGTTTGTGGGGTCTCTTAAATTCACTTTGTAATTTAACGTGCAGCCACCGAAGCCAGAGTTGAGGGATATTACTACCAGAAATCTGTATCCTATCACACACCTTTTCAAGTAAACCAGTCACTCTTCCAAACTTGAAAGGTTCTCTTTTTAAAAAAAATATTAAGTTGTGTTGCCTTGGAACACAGAAAGAAATGAGGAAATGAGACCATTAAACATTTGAAATATGCTCATTTTAAAGTGCTTGCCGTATGTTTTGCCGTGCTGAGTAAATTTTTTCCTGCTTTAGTAACTGAGAAAGTATAAAACACAAAGCCCCTGTACTTTGCTTACTAGTAGAGAAAATTTAACCCATGAAATACACTGCTATTACCGTGGTAGCTTATAATAGTCTCTGAACATATATGCCACTGGAATTCATTCTGTTTTATTCACATGTTGCCTTATTTTGTTTCTTGCAAAGCCACTCAAATTCTATCCTTCTTACCTACCCTTTTAAAATTTCTTAGGTATAAAATTTTTTATTCTGGTTAAAGACTGTTTCCTTAAGTGCAAAGTCCAGGAAATTCATAACTGCACAAATCATCTCCCCCCAACTCGCTCACTCGCTTGCTCTCTCTCTCTCTCTCTCTCTCTCACACACACACACATGCTAATAAGCAGTTCATTTTTTAAAATGATGAATTACTGAGAAATGCTATTGTTCTGCTTTACTGACTATTCATTTTTTCTGAGACACAATAATATATAATGACCAGATACAGCTACTGTATTTTCTGAGTTCTTAGTTGTCAACAACAGAATCTACTGTAGCTGGTTTAAGTAGAAAACATTTACTGAGGGGTTTAAATTGCTCGAAGAACCATTGGGAGGGCAAAATTACAGAATTAGGCTGGCTTCCCTGGACTGGTTCTCCAAACTGAAGTTCAGAATTGGGGTTGCCAGGGAGCTGCTGACTCCACCAAACTGGAGGCTGCAGTCAGGAAGCCACCCCACATTCTAGCCTCTGGATCCAGGGCCAAGAAAACAGGTGCCACATCCTCTGCAGCTCAGTGATGGGACTCACTTCCGAACCAAAGTCTGGTATGGATATGAATACATCGGATTGGCTGAAACTATATCTCATCTGGAGCCCTAGCTACAAAAGCAAGATTGGGCAGAGAAAGAGAGTTTTGAATTGAACTCAAACATTATAAGGAGTTGGGACTGGTCATAGAGATAGCCCATCCTCAGAATCCACTTAATAGCTGTGATATTTCTAATCTATTAAGAGCCTGTACCATTCAGCTACTTGGAAACTCTATGTATGTGTGAAGCTTGCTGAATATAGGGCCTCTCTGTAAGGTGAACGGGTAGCAAGCTTCTCTTTTCATTGAAAGGTTAGAATATAGGGCATTTTCTCTGAAACTATTTAGCTCCCCAGAGAAGAGCAGTCCAATATCCTGCTTGGTGGGGGCAGAGAAATACATCTGGTTGTTAGCCCTCTGGAGTAAGGCTGCGAAAGGGGCCGAGGGACATTTCCATATGAAGACTTTTACTAAGTTTTCTTCTTTTTGTCCCACTTTTGCTATTCAACCTGCTCGTATCTCTGGGCCCCCAAACTTCTCTTGTATAATTTTCTTTCTAGGGAAAAAGCCTCTGATCTCCTGCTGGGGGTAGGAATGGGCTGCTATGCGTTAAGGAGGTGACCTTGTGTCATTATTTGATCTTTGTACTTATGTATACACACTATCTGATCCTGCTGTCTTAGCCCCCAAACTACCCCCTTCAGGTGCCTCCAAAGAACAGGACAGGATGCAGTTGGGTGGCTTCTCCTCCATTCTCTCCTGCTGTAGGAATTTGGGGAAATTAACTCCTTTCTGTATGCTAAGTCAATGAATCCTTTTCTGTCTGCCTTCTCTCTTTGAAAGCTTTCAGGAAATTCTTGTCTACTGTTTTCTCCCTTCTCATTTTCTTTGTCCTTGTGGATCAATATCATTTTATTCTTTTACTATTATCAAATGGGTTTGGGGGAGGGAAAAGAGAAAAGTATTTATATAGAGATTAAATATTTAAAAATTGAGATATAGTGTTTAGTTTTCTCACTTTACAATCACAAAAGTCCTTTTTTGGGGAGGAGAGGGAGTCCACATTTGAGGATATTAGAGGTACCTGGAACTGTAGGACAATATATACTTTTTTGCCTCCTCTTTAATCAAGGCTTTTTAACATGGAACATATTTCTTGAATGAAATGGAAAGTTTCCAGTCCACTGAAATGTAAACCACCATACATACAATACCTGGCAGGAAAAAACAAAAGAGCAAGTTAACACAATCCCTGTAATGGCCATGCCCTTATTCGTAGATGTTTCCTCCATCTACCAAATGTGTTCTGCTGGATACGGAGCTCAGCATGGCTTCTGGGGTCACACTTAGCTGAGGCTGCAGTCCAAAGAGCACTCATCTGGCTGGGCCATGGTGCTGTTGGCTCTGCTCAAGCAAAGCAGTCACCAGCACATTCAAACAGTGAATCTCAAAGTGAGAAACAAGAAGGCAACATCATAACGATATCAGAAAGATGTTAGCAAGTGCAAAAGAAAAAAAGAAGTGGTATTGCCCAGGAATGACAAGAGAATGGAGGAGGGAGCCCTCCAGTGGGCTCTTATGGCCAGGCAGGCTTCCTGGAGGAGGTGGAAATTGAATTGGACTCTGAAGAGACAGAAGGGGCCAGGAAGAGTAGGGTCTCCAGTTGGGTAATGGCGAGCATTACTATTTTTCTCTTACCCAATGGGGATATGCCAATATATAGCTCCCTTTAAGGATCTGAGTGAGTGCAGAGGGGGCAGCCATGAAGCCAGTGGCATAGCCATTGGGTTTTCTTGGGCCTACTCTGACAGCCCATCAAAGTCTACATACACATAGGCAGTTTCCTCAGTGTCCAAGGGAAAAATATAAAGAAGCACTTTTTACTAGCAGCCTCCTGGCTCACAGATGCTGTTTACTACTCAAAATGTAATTCTGATTAAAGCCGGGAATTAGAGCTCAAATGAAAAGATGGGTAGTTTGTATTATGAGTTTCATACGTGTACATCTCTCTAGTTATAACGTCTTAATAGCAATAAACACCAGACTCTTCAAAAGCATGTGGAACTAGTATTCTGGTATTTTCAATATTTTTATAGCTTTTTCTTTTTTTCTTTGATATTTTGATTATTTTATAAGTCAGTCATCATCTCTGAATCCCCAGTCTAAGTAAAGCACTCTGCCAGGCCGTAAGGGGACTCAATCATATGTTCATTAAACACTGTGTGTGATGAATGTCAACTGTGCAACTAAAGCTAAGAAGGAAACAATTGCTTCCCTCAAAGAGCTGATGCATTGACAGGGAAGTCAGGAAATAGTTACAGAGTAGCAGAGGAGCAAGACACACACAATGATGAACAACCACAGAAATGATGGCAATAGTAGCAGGTTTGTTCTTTCCCTGGGCACTTACCTTGTAGTTGGAAAGGCAGGGTCTAGGCACACTTAGGTGAAACGGTCAGGAAACTTACTTTTTCCTCTTGGAAAATAAGAGGGAAAGTAAACCAAGCATACAAGTGCTGTCAAGTGATCAGACCGGGAGCAGAGAAATTCTGGTAATGGTTGAAGACACCTGAGTGCTATGTCTGGCCAAAGCAGGGATTTCTGATGGCTGGAGAGCACTGTATCCTTGAGTGAATTTCTGGGCACATCACACTGCCCAGTTAGTCAGACAAGGGTATGACAGTGGTTTGAACTGGAAGGATTTGCTAAATCATATCCATGGTTCTAAGAGATCTGTTTACTGAGTTAGAAGTCACAGGGAGCTTGGGGCGCCAAGTGGCTCAGTCGGTTAAGCGTCTGACTTCGGCTCAAGTCATGATCTCATGGTTCATGAGTTCGAGCCCCGGGTCGGGCTCTGGGCGGACAACTTGGAGCCTGGAGTCCGCTTTGGACTCTGTGTCTCCCTCTGTCTGCCCCTCCGCTGCTTGTACTGTCTCTCGCATTGTCTCAAAAGTAAATAAACATTAAAAAAAAAACTTTTTAAAAAGTCACAGGGAGCTAGATAGAGCTACTTGGTGTAGGAGACTTAGACAGATGAGGCCCATCGAGTTCCAGACAAACTGGGGTGAGAGCAGAGCTATGGGAACACCAGGAGAGCAAGGAGATCCAGGCCTGTGTACCAGAGTCCTTAGGTGTTCAACTGAAATTCATAGAGGTGACATCAGAGCTAGAAGATGAGTCTAATGGGCAGGTTTTCTCATAGCCCCACTCTGACCTTAATCAGAGGAACTTCACTTTTTAATCTATCCAATAGAATTAGCTTTGGTGTCAGATTTTTTTTTTAAGGATCCCACTGATTTAAAAATAATAAGTCTGCAAGTGGGATGGAGAAGGAAAAGAAGACAGAAAAAATGAGACCTGTAATACTTTAAGAAAAAAAATGTGCACTAGGTCTGAACTAGGTGGAATAATCTTTTGCAGGAATTTTGCGAGGAAGAGAAGCAGAATGGCAAGTAGGCAAAGGTATTTCTAGTGGAAGAAATAGTACAGAAAAAGAAAAAACCCAAGGAGATATGATTAGATGTGTTCTGTATGGAAAATAAAAATGCATTGATTTTCCTGGAAAGCAGGAGTCCTGAGGTTGGCGCAGTGGGCATGTTGAGAAATTTGAATTTACTCTGAATGGCAGTACCGTTCATCTTGGAGAATGAGGTGGGGGTGAGGAGCATGATGAATATGTATGCTTACATAACTCTTGTGTAAGTTACTCAAAGGATGAAAGGTTAGCATTAATTTACGGGAGCATCATATTTTTCTTGGCCAAGATACCCACCCCCAAACCCAGGATAATGTCCTTAGTTTCCCTGTTTGTAAACCTTCTGGCCTGGTCTAGGTTAGTAAAGCTTCACCTTATATGCTATAGCAAATTCCTTCAAAATCAATCTTTCAGCCATTAAAAATAAGTGTTTAATATCACATCTGTTTAATTTTTAACATAATAGTATCGACATTAGTAGAGATAATAGGTAGACATGGTAGCAAAACAGTATACATACAACATAGTTGTAGAATTTCATCATGTTGGCATTTTGTTTCTGCTGCATCCTTAAGTCAAAAGTGTATTAAACAGCATGTGTATATGCAGCAGTGTGTTACTATTAAGTGTAAACACAAAAGAATTTTAACATAAACCTTGCCCTCAAGGAGTGTCCAACTTATTTGCAGAGGCATCTGAGCATAAATAAGAAACAGCATCCTATGTAACCTAGGACAAAAATCATGGAAAATGTGGGCGCTCTCAGAAAAAGACATGTATGACATACCATAATCAGGGTAGGCTTCGTGGAAGAGATGGCACTTGACGTAAATTTCAAGGCCACGAATATGTGCCTTCTTGCAGAGAAGAAAACATTCCTAACAGGTAGCAGCCATACAAGCAGAGGCAGAGAGAGTAAAAAACATGGCAATCAATCTAAACTTTGTAAACATTTAATGATTGAAAGCAGTGCTGGGGCACCTGGGTGGCTCAGTCAGGTAAGCGTCTGACTCAGGTCATGATGTTATGCTTCGTGAGTTCAAGCTCCATGTTGGGCTCTGCACTGAGAGCACGGAGCCTGCTTAGGATTCTCTCTCTCCCTCTCTCTCTGCCCCTCCCCTGCTTGCACCCATGCATGTTCTCTCTCTCAAAATAAATAAACATTAAAAAAAGGAAAGAAAAGCAGTGCCAATCAGTCAAGCATCTTGTACAGGTTTTTTTCTTTCCCACGGAATTTTTATTTGATTCTCAAATATATGTGACTATCACATATTTTACTCAACATTTGGCTTTGGTTATCAGACATTTTCGAGTTAATTCAACAAGTATTTATAATATGTGTATAAATTTCAATGGCCAACACTCTACTAGGCACTGTAATGCATACAAATGAAGAAGTCATTGTCTTATCCTTGAATATTTTGTTGCCTTGCTAGTGAGAAAATGTATGTACAAATAAGATTCAAGGTAGTTCGTCAACCCAAGGCCACACAAAGATTCCCCAAGTTATGAAACTCCCTACGTATAAACCACCAGTGTATAAAGACTTTGCAATGCTGTGCATCCTCAGGAGATATTCCTCCCCATGCCCAACCTTCTCCTCATACCCACTGTAGCTCCTTCTAGCAACCGAGTTATATTGGCAGTGCTCTGCCAGCTAGAACCCCATCATTGGCCCCATCTGTCCCTCATCGATCCTTTCATTTCCTTTCAAGGCCAGTGAACATATCATGTAGCCATCATATAATTACCACCTCCTTCTACCTTAATTCATCTGCCTTTTACCACTCACAGCTCACAGTTCAGTTATTTCCACCTCATACAACACTTTTTCACATATTTAATGCATCCTTTTGGGGGTCTGTCTTATTTCTCCTTCTAATACTTGTCAAGTTACTGCAAGGAAAAAACACATTGTCTCTCATGTCCCCTCTTTGAACAAAGAATTCCTGGATGCCTCCCATACGAGTAGTGCTGGTAACCATTTTGTATGGAGGAGAGCAAAGTTACCATGTTTAAAAAGGAAAAAATATATGTTGAATTAGTGACATCAGCTTCTAAAGCTTTTTTTGCAGAAGTTTCTTTCTGACTCTCCATGGGAAAAACCTTTCTCTAAAATTTTACAAGTGCTTCCTCCAAAAATGTCTATTAAGATAAAATGTTTAAAGTATCAAATTACATCTTATTTACAAATGTTGCAAAACATTTTCTGCTTTTTATTTTTCTTTGCAAACGTAACCTACTTGAACAATAGAATTGATTGAACATTCCGAATTCCAAATGAATAACCTTCACACAGATTTGTTATGTAATATGCATTTATAAGATGAGCATACCTTATATAACATAGAACTCAAAATGAGTAGAGGGCACCTGGGTGGCTCAGTCAGTTGAGTGTCCAACTTTGACTCAGTTCATGATCTCATGGTTCATGAGTTCAAGCCCCACAGCGCACTCACTGCTGTCAGTTCAGAGCCTGCTTTAGATCCTCTGTCCCTCTCTCGTTGCCGCTCCTCTGTTCATGCTCTCTTTGAAAAATGAGTACACATTTAAAAAAAGAAACAAAAAACCCAAGATGAATAGAATAAACAATACCTATTATATGAATTGAAAGGAGAGAGGTTGGGGAGTGAGAAAGAGAGAGTCATAAACTTTGGAAAACTT
Source organism: Lynx canadensis (assembly GCF_007474595.2). Classification (NCBI taxonomy): domain Eukaryota; kingdom Metazoa; phylum Chordata; class Mammalia; order Carnivora; family Felidae; genus Lynx; species Lynx canadensis. Next base: position 14,342,307 of record NC_044319.2, read on the forward strand.
TTTGCACAGAACGTTGAACTTGAACTTGACTCTAAATAATAAACTGATGTGTTAGGGAGAAGTTGAAAGGGTATCTCAAGTTGGGAAAAGACTGTTGACAAAGGTGTGTTTGATTGAAATGGAGACTTTTATGGAAGCGTAAAAGAAATATTCACAAATCAGGATTGGACCAATTTGTATGTGTTTCATGTGACAAAAATGACCAATGTCACGTTAAGGAGTTTCATGGATTTTCTTCCATAAATGATAGAGAGATGTGAGCATTTGGAAGGACTGTAATGAATTAGACAGAGTAGTTTTAGAAAATTGGTGATATTTGAGGAATTAGAAAGCAAGGGGACTGGATAGCAGACCATGTAAAACCACATGCTTGTGAGATGTTGGAGACCTGGACTAATGTGGTGGGAATGTCATATAAGTGGAGCTCTGACAAATGCTTCAAACAGAATGCAACATAGTCTTGATGTAATAAAGGGGGTGAAGGAAAACTATATGTCAGAAATGATAGTGAGGTTTCAGATTGGGTGATGGGGAGAATGAAAAATATACCTAATGGCAGAACCAGGGAGGTTAGAGGAGAAAAATTGGGTGGATGAGAGGAAGGAAAGTGATGATAAGTATATGGGTCTCAATGCCATCAATAGTTAATATTAGCCACATATATCATTTTAAATAGTCTAGCAGCCATATGCAAAACACTAAAAATAAACAGATAAAATTGCATTTAATAATATTTTATTTGCCCTAATATATTCAAAATATTATCATTTCAACATATAATCAATATATTTTTAAGCAGTCTCTACACCCCAAGTGGAGCTTAAACTTACAGCCCTGAGACCAAGATTTGTATGCTCTATCGACTGAGCCAGCCATGTTCTATCAACTAAGCCAGCCGCCCCAACATATACTAGTATGAACATTGCTGAGGGGGCATCTGGGGTGGCTTAGTCAGCTGAACATCTGACTCTTGATTTTGGCTCAGATCATGATCTCATGGTTCATGGGATCGAATGCTTGGGATTCTCTCTCTCTGCCCCTCCTCTGGATGCATGTGCGCGCTCTCTCTCTCTCTTTCAAAATAAGTAAATAAACATTAAGAAAATATTGATGAGATCATTTACATTCTTTTTCTCACACTAAGTCTTTGAAATCTGGCATGTGTTTAATGCTTAGAGCATATCCCAATTTAACCAGCTACATTTAAAGTGTTCGACAGCGACCTGTAACTGGTGGCTACCATATTGCACAGTGTATTATTAGACAGTTTAATAGAACTAACAAAGATTATGTAGCAAATGTCTCAATTAAGCTAAGTGCTAAGACTCACTGTATTTTGGCACTCACAGTGCTAAGACTCACTGTATTTTGGAAATTATAATTCTGTTTATTCTTTCTCCCCCTCAATTCCTTTTGTTTGTTTTAGCTGCTTCGTATTAAAGATGTTCCTTTAACAGAACATCATTCTTTCCCCAGAGCACCAAGAATTTTAGAAATATCCATGATAGAGAGTTTTTCATGGCTGTAGTTCTTCACTTGACTTACAACTTTAATTGAACAAATCAGTCTGAATCTTCTTTTTCATCTCCCTTTGTCAGTCTTAAAACTCTTGATTATGAAATAATTTAGCAATATGTCCTCAAAAACCATGGATAAATGACACTTAGTATTTTGGAAATGAAGCTACATTTTTCATGTTCCCCTGTCTGCATATGTGTGTATTTCTCCAGCATTTAATGTCTGACGTAAACTTGCTGGATTTTTGGTCTTCACTATAGGCTAAAGAACGCAATATGAAAGGGAGCCTACTTCTATAGAAAACACGCCAAGGACATTGTGTTCCTTCTTTACAATGAAATGCAGATTTCCCATTAAAAGGCGAATCCATCATTTCAAAAGGTTGAATAGGATGGTGCGTTAAAAAAGTCCAGCTGCTTAAATTTAGGGCATTGAAAAACATCCAATAAAAAAATGTTCCCTGGGTTTCAAGCATTTTCATTTGATTATGTATTGGATAGCTTTTCATTCAATCTGTGATCTTTCCTGTTAGAATTCTATCCTAAAATAGTCTGACAAGTGTTTCAAAGAAGTTAGACTCAACTATGATACTTCAGTAACTTAAATTATGTATTTTGCTATTTAGAATATACTTGTGTTTGCTGAAATATTATTAATTTTTGTACAAGAAATGTTGGAATTTTCTTTCAGCGCTTTGCTTTTTCATGTTTATTCTTAGGCTTCTCTCACTTCCATTTAGTTTCTTTTATGTTTTTTTGATCTTCTTTGAAGACATGACATTGTCTGCCAGGACAGCCATTTTGTTCTCCAACGAGCTTCCTTCAACTGATTTAGTCATCTATTTCTCTCTGCCTCACTAATCTGATGTGTTCTGCCCAGATTTTCTCTAATTAATTTGAGAGTAATGAGTGGCAAAGCTGATTCTCCTGGCAATAACTCTCTGTGGGGTCTGCAGACAACATGGCTACCACAAGCTGGCTAGAGAGCACGTGCACGCACACACACACACACACACACACACACCCACACAGACATACACACACACACACACACAGACACACACACACACACACACAGAGTTCTGCTCCACACTACAGAGCCTAGTGCTGTAGGAACCAAAAGACTTATGTCAAACATGTTTGTACAGCACATGTACTTTTCGACAGGAAATACAGTTAACAGTTGTTTATTAAAAGTTGTGAGTAAGTCTCTATACTTCCCTCCTCTGGAGTCTAGTCCTGCTTTTTCTTAGGACCAGCACAAGAGATATAGGCTGGGGCCATACACAGGGCTACTGTTGAACAAGGACTGTGCTAGAATACCCCTGGTAATAGATATTGACTAGGTTTCTTCAGCTGAGTGTTTGGCTCTCTCCTCCTAGACTGATCGTTAGGCATTTATACATATGATAATATTGCCCCTGGGCCAATCCCTAAATGTGAATGTTTCTCATAATTCTTTAGCATCCAGTATGTTTCACTAAGACCAGTTTGGCCCCATTTGCAGACCTCCCTCCCCACCCAATGTCCATTTTCTTCCTAAAGAATTGTTAATTTTAAAAGAGAATTTATTCTAGTTAATATCAGTCTACTTCTAATGGGTTCTTTTGTTTCTCAAAGAGGTCAACAATTTAATGGAATCACTTTTTTCTGGACCCACATTTTATTCCAGACCCAAATGAAGGAAATATTTTGCTCTGCTTTATCTAGTTTATAGGGGGTATTTCATACTGGGGTCCTGTGCTTCCCGTCCCTGCCAGCACTGGCTATCAAAACTGCTTAGGCTGCAAATAAAATATGAAATGAAATCCATCTGGCATTTCTCATTGAATTAGGACCAGAACATTTTTGCTAAATATTAACAGATGGCTAAATTCTTAATATCAAACTAACATTTTAAAACATCTAAGGGGACCCACATGAGGAAGAAAGGGTGGAGGACCATGTGTTCTCTCTATCACTGAGGCCTTCCTTCCTCCACACTTTTCCTCCCCTCATCCTTGCAACCCGTGTGTTGAGAATCATTGGAGTCTCTTTTCTCAGATAGCTTTTATTCCTTGGTAGCTGGTATCAAAATATTGTAATCAAATGTTGGACAACTCAGGTGATGAGTTGCCCTTGGCAGCCTTCAGGATCTTTTATTAAAGCCAATTCTCTCTCCATCTCTTTCTCTCTCAATAGGAAAAAGAAAAGAAGTATATGCTTCCCTTGGACAACCTGAAAGTTCGGGATGTGGAAAAAAGCTTTATGTCTAGCAAGCACATCTTTGCACTTTTTAATACAGAACAAAGGTAAGAAAATGAAGCAGCTTCTGTCTTCAGATTTTTTTTTACTTGAATTTCTGTGTCACCTAGAGACCATGTTTACAAGAGTTCCTTTGGTCCCACCTGGGAACTTGTTAACTCTTTGGTTTTCCTTTTATTTTGTATGTTTAGCTTTCACCATAGGTTATGGGTTCACAGGATTAAAACTTAGAATAAGAAGGATCTTCAAGTATTCCCTGTTCTTCCAGCAGGCACCCAAATCATGCTGCTTTCATTCTTAAAGTAGATTTTATTATTTTAAAGTCTTTCTTGTCCTCAATTTATTGCATACATACTTGCAAATTACTCAGTTACAACTTTTGATAGTGTCTGTCCGGCATGGATGGATATTACTCAAGACCTTATATATTTTGGGAGGGCATTTTTGCATTGGTGAATAGAATGATTCACTTAATATAAATACAGATATGTAGTACTTCCCAGTTTTTCAAAGCACTGTGCATGTTCATTGTTTGATTTTTTTTAAAAACAGTTTCTCATAAGGTAGAAAGATAGAGTAGTGTGGTTACCATTTCATAAAGTAGAACTGTAGTTCAGAGAGGTTAACTGACTTTCTTAAGATCATAAAATTAGTATATGAGAAAGCTTAAAACTGAAGTAGGACTACTGTGTCTAAATCCACTTTTCCTTCCACTTGTGTCTTATTATTGTTGTTTGTTTTTTACTGCCACTCACCTACAACATCGAAACTTAATTTGGGGCTGATTATCATGGAGTGCCACGGTTACTCACTGAAGTTAAGCGGTAAAATTAAATATAAACAAATGGAGAGGTAACAGAGGATGGAATAGAGAGATGTAAAAGGGCTACAATGAGACAAGGATAACAAGGAGATCTTTTCCAAATGGCAATGTTATAGGAAAAAGCTAATTAATTTCTATGAGTCAGTTATTAAGAGACTGAGTCATTAGGTGACAGGGTCTAATTTTAACCTATCTCTTCAGGCCTTTTATCTTTATTTAGCAATGAATGAAGTTCCTTGATTGGGTTCAATGACTGTCCCAGGGTCAATCACACAGTACATTAAAATAGCAAAAGAAGTCTTCTTCCTACATTCCCAGTCAGTTGCTCAGAGTGACTCATTATACAAAAATACCTAGAAAAACCACAAGAGCTAGTCATTTAAAGGATCAAGGGGAGAGAAAATTAAATATAACTCCCCTACCAAATACTGAGATGGGAGTTTTTAAAGACCTAGTATTATTTGAGAGTAGCTTATGAAAAAAAACACTGTGATGGTAAAGAATAAAAAGATTTCCTGGAGAGAGCAGTAGGGTGTCCTCATACTAGGGCCAAACAGTACTGTTTACATACTTTGCTCAAAGCAGAGGGTAGCTGGGAGGTCCTGAAGGAATCTTTACAGAAGTGCTCGGCCTTCCTGCCTGGATGCAGGGTCGAAGTGTGACTACAACATAGGAGGTCAATTTGAGTTCTTCATCAACCCGGAAAGTTCAGGTTATAAAAGGGCTTGGTACAAAATTTAAAAAAAAATTCAGACAATGGTAGAGTAGCTTTTTTAGATGAACTGCAACTTATATTTTAAAAGGAGCAAAAGACACCAAAATAAGATAACTCTGGACCTCTAAAATTCTGGGTATTCTGGAATCCTAGGGTTCTTGGAAGGTATTGAATTCTTCAGCCACTTCTCAGAGACCTCTGTGAGTACGAGGATGTCCCATCTCCAGGCATATTTGCTGTTGTCTTATGGCCTGAAATCTTGATTATTTTCAATTAGTTTTGTACTGGCCAGGACCTCCAGTACAATGTTGAATACAATTGGGCATCCTTGGTTTGTTTCGTATTTTAGGGAAAGTTATTTCATAATTTTATAATTAAGTACTTTCTGATAGGTAACTGATATCAGGTAAAGAAGACCCCTTGGGTTCCTAGTCGCTAAGGTTTCTTTCTGTTTTTATCATGAATGGATGTCGAATTTTATCAAGCGCTTTTTCTGTGTCTACAGAGATTGTATGATTTTCTTCTTTATCTGTTCATGTAATGAAATATACTAATAGGCCTTATAATATACTTAAACCATCCTAATCTCCTGAGATTAAACTAGCTAAATCACGAAGTAGTGTTCTTTATGATATGTTCCTGGCTTGTTTGCTAGCATTTGCAACTATGGTTATAAGTGATATTGGCCTGTAAATGTCCTTTTTTGTGCTGTCCCTGCCTGGTTTCATATCAAGTTTGTGTTAGCTTTAAAACTGAAGTGGGATGAAGTTCTCATTGTTTTTAGGAACATTCTGTATAAGATAGGGATTAACTGTTAACGGATTATGTGGTAGAACTCACCCATAAAATCATCAAGGCCTAGTGGACAGTTTTGGTAACTAAGCTTTAAACTAGTGATTTAACGTATTTAATAATTATGGGTTTGTTAGGTTTTCTATTTTTATCATGGGTCAGTTTGGACAAACTGTATTTTTCCTAGGAAATCATCCATTCTGTTCATTTTTCAGTCCATTAGCCTCAAGTATTTCTTAAGGTTCTATTTTTTCAAATTTCTGCTGTATCTGAAATTTGACCCCTTTTTATTTTTAATATTAAGTCTTTTTTAACATGATCATTCTCGCCAGACTTTTACTTTTTCAAAGAAGCAGCTTTTGACTCTTTTGATCCTTTATTGTGTATATTTTTTCTATACACATAGATTTTTTTCTATACACAGAGATTTCTATAATCTCTGCTCCTTTCTTCAATATTTTCTTCCTTGTATTTATGTTTATTTTGTAGTATTTTTTCCTAACTTCTTAATTTAGATGTGTAGCTCATCAATTTTTGTCCTTTCTTTTTCTTATATATGTATGTAAATCTATAGATCTTCCTCTAGGTAGTCTTTAGCTGCTTACCACAGATTTTGAGGTATAATATTTTTTATTATCATTAAGTTCTGTTTTCTTCAATCTTCTGTTTCTTCTTTATGATTTCTTCTCTGAATCATTTAGAAGTATGTTTACAGTTTATAGTGCATGGACTTTTATTGGTTTGCTGTTGTTGATTTCTAACTTAATTGTATTGTGGTCAGAGAATACAGTTAGCACATGGTGAATTTTCATAAATATTCCATGTGTACTTGAGAAGAATGTATTGATTTGGGAGTGTGGGGTTCCATGAGAGTCTACTGGATTATGCTTGTTAATTACATTATTCAATCTCTATAGTTACTGTCTTTTTTTCATATTAATTAAAACACTCAGCAGGGGCGCCTGGGTGGCGCAGTCGGTTAAGCGTCCGACTTCAGCCAGGTCACGATCTCGCGGTCCGTGAGTTCGAGCCCCGCGTCAGGCTCTGGGCTGATGGCTCGGAGCCTGGAGCCTGTTTCCCATTCTGTGTCTCCCTCTCTCTCTGCCCCTCGCCCGTTCATGCTCTGTCTCTCTCTGTCCCAAAAATAAATAAACGTTGAAAAAAGAAAAATTAAAAAAAAAAAAAAAAAAAAAAAAAAAAAAAAACCACTCAGCAAGTTTATATTAGGCAGCCATTATGTGCTAGGTACTTTTCTATGTACTTAAAATACATTGCAAATAAAATAGACAAAAAAGATGGTACACTGTAGATTATGTTCCAGAGAAGGGTGTTGGCAGGGAGACAGATAAAAGAAAGCCATAAAGAATCTCACTTTATCAGAGGGGTATTAAAAATCTCACTTTGTGATTATGAGCTTGATTATTTTATTAGTCTGTCAATTTTTGTTTTATGTATTTTGAGGCCAATCTATGTTATTGGTTCTTGCAAGTTTAGAATTGTGTTATCTTCCTGATGTCTCTCTCTCTCTCTTTATATATACTTATATATGTATATATGTGTATATAATATGTATATATTGGTATATGTACTGTATATATATACTATGTATATAATTTTGTGACAACCCTCTTTATTCCTAACAGTGCTATTTGCCTTAACATTTATTTTGTCTACTCTTAATATAACTATACTACCTTTATTTTAGTTAATATTTTCTTGGTTTATCATTTTTTTGAAAAAAATGTTTATCCATTTTTGAGAGAGAGGGAGAGCATGTGAGAGAGCATGTGGGGACAGAGGATTCCAGGCGGGCTCTGCATTGCATGTCTTGAACTTACGAACCATGGGATCATGACATGAGACAAAGTCAGATGTTTAACTGACTGAGCCACCCAAGCACCCCAGCTTGGTTTATCTTTTTTACCTTTTTGCCATCAACCATTTTGTATTTTTATTAAGTCTTCTCTTATACTAGCATGTATCTGTATTTGTTTGTTTTTAATCTCATGTAAGATCTTTTTCTTTTAACTAGTGAATTTAGTCCATTTATATCTTTATAACTGACTCATTGAATTTATTTGAACATCTTATTTTAGTCTTTCTCTTATCCTGCCTTTTCTATACTTGTTTTCCACCCTCCCCACTTTTTTTCCTGAGTTCTTCTTTTTTTTTTTTTAAGTTTATTTGTTTTGAGAGAGAGAGAGAGAGAGAGAGAGAACACATGTATGTGTGGGTGAGCAGCGGAGGAGCAGAGAGAGAGGGAGAGAGAGAGAATCCCAAGCAGGCTCCAGTGCTGTCAGTGCAGAGCATGACTCAGGGCTTGAACTCACAAATCATGAGATCATGACCTGAGCCAAAATCAAGAGTGGGACACTTAACTGACTGAGCCACCCAAGTGCGCCCTGACTTCTTTTTCTTTAAATTCAGGTTAATTATTTTTCTCCTTGCCTACCTTAGTAGTTATATTCTTTATTTTAATTCTTTGTTTATACCTCATTTTTATTTGAGTTTGAAGTTAGTCTTTTCTACTCTTTTTCCAAAATGACCTTGAAACTCTTTAAGTTCACTAACTCTCCTGATTTCCACATTATTGTTACCCAGTATTTGAGTTCCATCTTACTTTCTTACTACCTTTTTAAAATTGGTTCATATAGGAAATGTTTGTTTAGATATATTAACACAATTGTCAATTCCTTTGTTCACTTTTCTTCTTGCATCCTAGTGTTTGATTTTGGTTCATTCTCCATGCCAAAGTGCATCCTTTAGAAATCCCTTCAGTGTGTGCCACTTGCTTGTAACTCTCAGGTGTTTATTTTCCTGAAAATGTTTTTATTTTACTCTCATTTTTGAATAATACTTCTGTTGGATATTAAATTGTATATTCATGGTTCTTATCTCATAACTTTGAAGTCATTTTCCCCCTGTAGTCTGGCTTCAGCTTTTAAGAAATAATCTGTTGCTCCTTTTTATAGTTAATCTGTATTTTCTCACTGAATGATTTCAATATCCCTTTTGCCTTTGGTATACTGAAGTTTCAGTATGATGTGTTTATATGTGTTTTGCTTTATATCTTCTGCTTGGGATTTGTTGTGTTTCCCAGTGAGGATTCATAATTTTCATAAAGTTTGAAAAACTGTATATCATTCTCTTTTGTCTCTTCTCTGCTCCTTTTTGTTATTCCAAAAATACCTATTAGACATATACTAAGCCACTTTATCCTATTCTTTCTTATACATATATGTCTCTTTGTACCTCATTTTGGGTCATTTCTTTAGTGCCATCTTCCAGTTCACTGATACTCTCTTCATCTGTGACCAGGCCAAAACAACTTGTCTGTCATCTTTGCTAATGGACAGATTTTTTTTTCTCAGTCCATTCTTTTTCTGAGAATGTGGCCTTTGGAGAGTGCTGGCTGTCACATAAATCCCAAGATCTTGTTTCCCATTCTTTTGGGCTACCATAGTCCAAGCCTTTTGGTTACTGAAAATGAGACCACCTAGCGTCAAAAGTGACAGTCTTTGTTTCCTCTTAAAGACTTCTTTCATTTCAGAAATAGGTTAGGCACTTAAAATAATGTTTTTCAGCAATATTTGATTTCTTGTAGGAAAGAGTTTTAAAATTTTGTAATCTGCCATTTTGGTTAAAATGGCATGGCCTTTCATTACCATTACATTGTTGAAACACAAAACTATGTTTCTGAATCCCCCAAGAAGTAAAGATTATGATGAAAGTGAACCTGGAAGGACAGTCTGGGAGTTCCCTGTGTTTACAAACATGAATGTTTTTACAAACCAATTAGAGAAAAGCAGCTGTTATTCTCCTGTTCTCCTGTTTATCTCTCAATAAAAAAATATCTATTCTTTTATTCACTCCAGAGTGTTTATTAGGCATTTCCACATTATCAGCTATACATGTCAGTATTGGTATTTTAAATGAAATACAAGATGGATCTTGTTTTGCATGACATTTGTAATCACCAATGAGTGTCATACAACATTCATTTTTTACTAATCTTTTTTAAATTTTTTTAATTTTTATTTATTTTTGAGAAACAGAAACAGAGCATGAGTGGGGGAAGGGCAGAAAAAGAGGGAGACACAGAATCCGAAGCAGGTTTCAGGCTCTGAGCTGTCAGCACAAAGCCTGACAGAGGGCTCAGACCCACGAACCATAAGATCATGACCTGAGCCAAGGTTGGACACTTAACCAACTGAGCCACCCAGACACCCCTCACTTTTCACTAATCTTAAGACAGAAAATGTAAGAATCAATGAAGAGGTAAAAAAAAGGGGGGGGGGAAGAAAAGGTAGTCTAGTTGAAAGAATATTATACATGAAACAAATGGGTTATAGTGTGTAAGGAAACATTTAACCAGATCTATGAAAACATATTTCATTCTAGTACTGAAGTCCCACAAGCAGTAGTTAGCAGCATGGCAGGTGACTTCTATTGGGTCTTGGCATGAATTGATGGAGAGGAAATTGAACAGAGTATCCCAAAGAGGAAATAGTATTAGTCAAAGCAAATGGTTGGGAAATGTTGCTTAATCTGTTGCCAGACTGTTCTGGAGGAGAAGAAGCTAATTTCAAAGGCAAGATGAGCCCTAGTTTAAAAAATAAAAACATTCTTTTTTTTCCCTCCACGGAGTTTATTGAACTGGACTTTCCCATGTAAGTTTATGTATTTTAATATTTTATGTAGATGGAAAACCCTGCATCTCTCAAAAGCCCATATGCTTAGCATAATTCTATCAGCTATACTTAAACGATATTCTTTTCACCACTGAGGGTGATTCTGAGGTTATGTTCCTATTTTTTTCTTTCTTCTGAGACATGATCTTATAAGGAAAGTCCTATTCTTGCTTTTGGTAATTTATCCATTTCAGAAGAGATGTACAAGAGATTTTAGAAGAGATTTTGTAAATGCTTCTGTTGATTTGTATGCTTCATCTCTGTCTTCCACTGCAGCGTTTTGGATCAATTTATTCAGCCGTTCAGCAGACCCATGGGAGATGTATTGGCTTGGAGCTAACAGCTCCTGTGTGAATACTGGGGTTATCACCAATGTAATATAAAATGTCATGGATTTCTAGGGTTCTCTGAGACCTTAGAGATAATCTTGTCTGTCCTCATCTCACAGGTTAAAGAGTTGACACCCATAACAGTTAAATGCCTTCCCCGTGTCACAGAAGCCGTCAATGACAGAGACAGAACTGGAACCCGGGCCAGGTGTCTCCTGACCTACGGCTCTTTCTGATACCACAGTTTGATATTAACTATGGAACAGGAATTCTACCTAATATTTTAATTGGAATTGTTCCCAAAAGAGCAGGGATGAAGAGATTTTTAACTTCTCGTGGAGGTATTTCAGTTTGTTCTTAGGTCTAACAGATTTCCATAGAATGCTTTTTAGTCTCATTTGCAAAGCCCAACATAGACCTGACCAGTACCCTTGCTATAGTTCTTAAAAAACTATATTAGTCATTGCTACTTGTACCACAGCATTATTCCTAAGAGCTCATTCAGTTACTATTTCAATTTTCCACTATAAAGTTTTAAAACAGTTATTCTGTAATTCCCAGTCATCAGGTGTGTAAGAATTGATACATTTAACATCCTTCTTTAAAAAGCCTTCAGTGTCCTGGTGAATTAATATGATCTTTATGAGTCTGGTGACCAGATTTTTGAGCCATTCTAAACAGTGTTTTAGTGCTTAGATTTTTATAAATGGAAGGAATTGTTACTAGTTGCAGTGACTTCAGCGCTTGAGGAGAGTGAATTTCACACCTAGACTGATTTAACCTCCAAAAACTCCAGGTAAGAGTGTGCAGCCCCCAGCCCTCCTCTGGGGCTTTCAAAGAGCATATCCCAGATACCTGGGAAGACTGATAAATTATAATACTTTGTTCTCACATTCATCACATCGCCAGATCATTTTGAAATCTAAGTCTTAAGATTCCTAAACTTCTTTGTGACAGGATCTAAACTAAGATTGGAATGTTCCCCCCAGGTTTTTGTTCCATTTGATTCTGTTAGAAATGTCATGTTTTCTCTGGTAGAAGCATGTCTAGATAATGACTTCACTGTGCTGGTCTTTGCTCTCCCCAGGCAGACCTTCACTTTTAAGGTCATGCTAAGGCCCATTTGGTCCAAGGTATGTCAGCTCTGGTAACCAGCAGAGATCTGTGTCTGTCCAGGGGGCTTGTAGGGCAGCCACATGGTATTTTCTGAGTACGCCTTGGGGTTGTCCAGCTCTGTTTTCTTTTAACATAAGGCACTTTTTTACTTGACGCTGCTTTGTAGCTTCATTTCAGGATATGGTTTATCAACATTGCCAAGTGTTTCAATTCACCTCCTCCCCCGTTTTCCTACAAAAAGTGATTTTAGGATGTCTCACTACTCCACTTAGTCTCCAGCACGTTGCTGACACTCAATAAATGTCACTATAGCTAGTGTATGCACTTTAGGCATTCTGTAAAGAATGGCTCTTTATTCTCATTGTTGAGTGGTATATTTTTCCACTTGTTAGCTGGAAAGGAATTGGAGTCAGGTTTTCCATTTATATACCTTTATAGCTATGTTTCTATATTAAGATGTGCTTGGAGTTTAAGTTGTTTCAAAAAGTACTTAATTAAACAAATATGCTGGGCAAAAGGTGGTACACAATGCCTTGTCTAAGAGGTCATGTCTCACTTGGATGTGGTGGAGTGTCAAATCTATGTTAAAAGGGAAACAATTACTCTTCTGTAAATAGGGATGGCAGAGACTCAAATTTATTGGAAATTCAGTAGAGTAAAAATATGCAGTGTTTCATAATAGGAAATAAAGTATTGTATAAGGAATACAGTGCAATGAAGCTTGTCTTTGGGACATAAGCCTGACACCCGAAGAAGTTACTTTATTTCATTTTACCCCACAGTTGTCAAAAGAATGTTCCAGGCATTTCTTCTTGCCTCATAAAATACTAAGTGAGAATTGTTTATCTTCTGAATACTCTGATTCAAGAAAATTTTTCTTTGTCAGATGAAGATTCAGTCAGTTAGTAACCAGTCTTCCAGTCCAAGCTGGGTAATGAAATGTGTGTTATCCTACCTTTCCCCATGCAGTGTTGGTGGGTCATCTTTGTGTGTAGGTGTGTTTGTAATACCCTCTATGAGTACCTGATAGATTTAAAAAAAATCAATTTGATAGTAAAAACTCTTTATCACTTTCACTTATCTTAGCCAGTTGATTGCATTCTCTCTGTAACTTCAGGTAGGATATAAATGTGTGATTTTCCCCATACTGTATTCTTAGTATCAAAACAATGCCACTCGATATGAGACTAACTGAAGTCTGATTCATTGTCTTGAGAAGCACATAAAGCAAACTGGTATTAATCAGATGTCAGTGATATTGCTGTGAGAACACTTAAATAATGTGTTTAAGTAATGGAATGTGCTAAGTCAACATTTTAACAATTTATACTACTTTCTCATTTTAACACAATGACAAATACATTTATTAATTTAAATGTAATCATGTGACTGATACTTGTCTCCACTGCCAGACTGCTTTCTCCTTTTTTTTAAATAATTTATTTATTTTTTAATTTACATCCAAGTTAGCATATGGCGCAACAATGATTTCAGGAGTAGATTCCTTAATGCCCCTTACCCACTTAGCCCATCCCCCTTCCCACAACCCCTCCAGCAACTCTCTGCTTGTTCTCCATATTTAAGAGTCTCTTATGTTTTGTCCCCCTCCCAGTTTTTAATATTATTTTTGCTTCCCTTCCCTTATGTTCATCTGTTTTGTATTTTAAAGTCCTCATGATTGTGAAGTCATGTAATATTTGCCTTTCTTTAATTAATTTTGCTTAGCATAATACCCTCTAGTTCCATCCATGTAGCTGCAAATGGCAAGATTTCATTCTTTTTGATTGCCACATAATACTCCATTGTGTGTGTGTGTGTGTGTGTATACATCTTCTTTATCCATTCACCCATTGATGGACATTTGGGCTCTTTCCATACTTTGGCTATTGTCGATAGTGCTGCTATAAACATTAGGGTGCATGTGCCCCTTCGAAACAGCATACCTGTATCCTTTGGATAAATACCTAGTAGGGCAATTGCTGGGTCGTAGGGTAGTTCTATTTTTAATTTTTTGAGGAACCTCCGTACTGTTTTCCAGAGTGGCTGCAGCAGTTTGCATTCCCACCAACAGTGCAAAAGGTTTCCCCTTCCTCAGCATCCTTGCCAACATCTGTTGTTGCCCAAGTTGTTAATGTTAGCCATTCTGGCAGGTGTGAGGTGGTATCTCATTGTGGTTTTGATTTGTATTTCCCTGATGATGAGTGATGTGGAACATTTTTTCATGTGTCGGTTGGACATCTGGCTGTCTTCTTGGGAGAAGTGTCTATTCGTGTCTTTTGCCCATTTATTCACTGGATTATTTGTTTTTTGGGTGTTGAGTTTGATAAGTTCTCTGTAGATTTTGGATACTAACCCTTTATCTGATATGTGCTAGACTGCTTTCTATGAGGGAGAGATGCTGTTTGCCTTGTTCATTGTTTTATCCCCAGGGCCTATTAGGGTACCTGGTAATTATGGGAGCTGAATAACATAAGTGAATGAATAAATGTGTGGATATTAAACTTTTCTTTTCTGTTATATGGAGAAGATATAAATAACACCAATTGCCAATAAAAAGTATTCTGTAGTTAAGCCCTAGAAGCCTAGCACCTCAGATCTGGGTGGGCTGAAAATGGAAGTATGAAGGAAAACTCCTAGAGAAAATGAACACAAATCTTTCATTTAAAAAGTAAGAACCAGGGGCGCCTGGGTGGCTCAGTTGGTTAAGTATCAGACTCTTGATTTCCGCTCAGGTTGTGATCTCACCCTTGTAGAGTGCCGAGTCGGGCTCCACACTGTCAGCATGGAGCCTGCTGCTTGGGATTCTCTCTCTCTTCCTCTCTCTCAAAAAAAAAAAAAAAAACAAACAAAAAAACAAAAACAAAAACAAAACAAAACAAGAAAAACCCCTGAGAATTTGCAGTTTTATACCAACTATATAAATAAGTTTTGTTTGAATTTAGTAGAACAATATTCCATGTCATTGTACTGTAAGAAAAAAATAGAGAGAATACATGTCTTATTGTAAATTCTTTGTTCCCGTGTTACCTTTATTATTCAGGGATGTTTTGTAGATATCTACATTTGGCCTTATAAATCTTCACTTCTTTAGCTGGAGCAAGGTCTTAACAAATTCCAGGTCTTCTATTATATATAGAACTTTGGAAAGTAAAGGAGGTAGAGAGCCAGAAGATAGGATTTTAGTTTTCTATTGATAGGTTTTTGGTCCTTCTTGGTTCTGCTAGATCTATTAAGTTCACATGGGTCACACAGAGATTTGAGGCCTTTTGCAGAGTTACTGATTGCGAGTTCATAAATGACAGTAATGTTTATTTCCCACTACAAATCTAAAAAGGTAAACCCTATGCTTTCCTTGTCAAGGAGTTGAATAGAAATACATGTTTAGCAAGTCAATAAAAGGAAACTTTATATCTTGAAAGCTGTTAAATGCAAATCTTTGAATCAGAGAACTCTGTTTTTGTGTCTGCTCTCTTCCTTTGTTCCAGTCTCTCACTGCAAAGATATTTGTTGTCATATGGTTCTGATCCTGCATATTACAATAGTTTCCCAGTTCTTGCTACTGCATCTTTTCCCTTTTTGAGTGTCTCTCTGGTTGTGAAATAGCATTGTTAGGAAATCCTAGGTGCACCAGAGGGGAGTGGTGAAAATGTTTTCAAAGGGGGAGTCTGGGGAGAGTTGGATTAGAGAACTAACATTGTCTGCCCATTTGATTTGATTCACCAACTACACCAAGACAGAAATCAAATATGATTTAGTAATATTTTTGTGAACTAAGTCTGTGACAATTGATTTCACAGCTAAGATAAATTCTCATGAAAGCCAACATAATTGCTTGGGTATGAAATGTCTGTGGCTTGAAGCAATCAATTTAAATTCTTCTCTTATTGGTTTTCAAATTAAACTCTCAAGTGAAATAGAAGTATGATGCCCTACTTGGATGACTGTTTTTGCCTTTTCTGAGGGAGAAAAATAACAAGTTGGTGCTTTTTAGCTTTTTCAAATGTCATTAAAAGGCTTTGGAGACATTCTTCATGCTTAAAACACCTGTGTGTAATCCATACCCATTTTTCTAGGGGAATTAGACTTTGTGCTCCCTTTGAGTATTTCAAACAAAGGGACTGATAGGATAGAATCAGTAACTTCCATTCAGTTCCTTTCTTCCCAAGGATTTAAACTGGGGTTGTATTTTAAGCCATTAGTAGCGCCAGCAGGGATCTTGCTCAGTGTTTGAGGCATTCATGTTCAGGAGGTTTGTGTCCAAGGGCACTTGTGATGAATGAGCCCACTACGGCTGTGTAAAGTTCAAGAACAAAAAGAAATTATGTCCTTCACAGCAAGTTTACTTTTCTTCTAGGATTTCAGAACAAATACATTGCCTGCTCCCCACCTACTTCCTGGAATAACTATTTGCTGATGGGCAATCCCCTCCCCCCTCCCACCCCTTCACACAAACACTGTGGCTTGGGACAGCCTCCATTTGGGGACCATAAAATGGCCCCAGCTGTGTTCATTAATGATAGGGAACAATCACTGGTTACAAACATGCTACAGAAAAATATGTGCTCTGTTCTATGATACAGTCTTTAAATGAGACACTGTAGTGTTTAGGTTGCAAGAGAAAGTCTGACAGATCATCATTAAAAGAGATTGGCACTAATGATCCAATATCTTTAAACATGTGATTGTTTATAAATAAGATTGTATTGCTAGTCTTGGCTGAAAAATTAGCTTTTCTTTTTGAAAACTAATTAGTCATTCTAAATCACCGTATCAGGATATTGACTGGTTTGTCTCAAGCTGTTATTTTAAAGAGTGAGTTTACAGTTTCATTTTTTGTGGTAAGAATAAAATTAAAGTGAGTTGTGTGCTATGGCTTAAACTGCAAAGTGGTGATTCTGTGACAGCATACCTCCCCCCAAAGTAGAAGCCAGCAGGGAGAGAGCCAAGAGTGCCGGTCTTTCAGTCAGCAACCTGCCGGGAAGAGCTCTTAGGAAATGAATAAGCAGGGGTGTGAAAATTTCCCTCCCTGGGTCGAGCCTGAGGGAAATTTCTAAACACCTAAATTTCACTTGGCAGTCTTAGAGGCCTCCGAAGAACAAAAATAAAGAAAATTAAGGGTATGTTTTACTAACTATTGGAATAATCAGGTTTTTAGAGATGACTTATAGAATATTGTAAAACAATCTGCATGTTGACACAAAAAAACCCTATGTGAAATAGGAGAATAAATAGAAATAAGTCCAAAGAGGGTTATTAGTCAAATCTGTTGCTGTTTAAATCCAGTTATACTGAAGAATCTATCCATGGCACTCTCTGGCAGGCACAGTGTTTTCCATTATTACTAGTGTCACCATGTACTATCCTGATTTATTACTAAAGCAGTAACACCTTGTCTCAGAGTTCTTGAGTCTGAAAAAAAAGCCTTTAAATCAAACTAACACAGAGATATATAAAGCTTTATGAAGATCACTGAACTCCCTCAAATCATGCACTCAAGAATATTAATTACAAGCCTGGCTTTTTACAATATCAATTTACAAATCAGGAGTTTTTGGGGGACCCAATGTTGCATGTGTGACATATTTTTATTTTTCCTCAGTTGATTTACTGTGCAACCAACTTACCCATAAAGAATGTCCTTAGTGACTGTACCTGCTGAGAGAAAATATTATGAAGGTTTTAATTATATACCTTGCATATAAGTTATGAATTATATTATTCTGCTTCTATTTGCTGCATTCAGAGGGAAACTATTTACTGGCATGTGTAATTAATTTTAATTAACACATGCAGCATCAGTAAAGAGAACTGACACGGCACAAGTTTGGTAGAAAATGTTAGTCACACTCTGCAACTAACTCTGAGCAGATGCATGGTTTCATAAAGAAAATATTTGCAGAGACTAACTGGAGCGAATTTTTCCTTTTCTTTTCTTTTTCTAATTTTGCAACTGCCTATGTTTATTTCTTAGAATCTGAGGAAAATACTGTTCATAAAAAGGTACAGTCCCAAAAAAATGCGATTGCAGAGAGTAGTTTGGACTACTCAAACACAGTATCTGCCTTTGCTGCCAGTGTGTTTGTTACACCCATACCTCACTCCATACCTATAAATCTCTTACAGGCCAAAGTATGAGTTCTATAGATACTAGCGTGTACTTGTTTTAATATCATAGGATGATTTTGCTTTGGAAATTGGTAAATGCTTGCAACTTTGGCTGTTCTATCAGCGCAATAAGGTAGTTAAAATATTTCTGTGATTTGATGGTTATATTGTGAATTTCAAAATAAATTAGCCACATAAGATCCATACCCAGTGGCTCTCAACTTTTTTGGTTTGAGGACCTCTTTCTACTCTTAAAAGTTGTTGAAACCTTTAAAGAGCTTTTGTTTATGTGGATTGTGTGGATTATATCAGAAATTCTGTGAGCTAGTTGGTTTCACATTCTCGCTTAAAATTGGCTAGTGAGAGATAGTTATTCCATGGAAATTGACAAATTCTACAAACCATGTTTTTTTTTCCTGGATAGCTAGTTGTTAAATATTTATTAGCATACTGCCAATTATATCCATTGTCAGAAATTTAAAATGAGAAATTTTAAAAAATATTTATTTATTAAATCATTTAAAATAATAGTAAATCTATTTCATGTTAACATAAATAGTATGTTTTTATGGGGAAAATATATATTTTAAAATATCAGTGAGAAGTGTGGCTCTTTTTTATATATATATAACTTTGCAGAACTCTTTAATGTATGGTTTAATGGAAGACAGCTGGATTCTCATATCTGCTTCTGCTTTTAATCTGTTGCAATATGTTGTTTTGGTTGAAGTGTATGAAGAAAATCTGGTCTCACACAGACATGTAATTAGAAAGGAAAGAGTATTTTAATAGTATTTTCAGATAATTATAGATTTTCTTCTTTGATACCTCACCAAAACTTGACAAGTGATAGTTTCCAAAAAGTTTGTTGCAGTATGGAATTTGAAATCATAGCAATTAACTTTTCATATTCTGCTGCATTAATCCATTGGTCTTCCAAGCATTTTTTTTGTAGTTTTTTTTTTAAGTGTATTTATTTTGACAGAGGAGGGGGGAGGAAGGACAGAGAGAGGGAGAGAGAGAATCCTAAGCAGGCCCCATGCTGTCAGCGTGGAGTCTAATGTGGGCTCGATCTCACAAACCATGAGATCGTGACCTGAGCTGAAATCAAAAGTTGGATGCTTGACAGACTGAGCCACCCAGGTGCCCTTTACGTGCAATTTAAGGGGATCTTTTACTTATGAGTGATTTCACAGCATCATGCATTTGTCATTTGAAAATATTGGTTCACTGATTTACATTAGATCTTCTCAATGTGTACACATTTTGTTGTATACTATTTAAAAATTGCATTCCTAATATTACCACCAATATCATCAGAAAGGGGGAAGCTTTCAAACCCATGGTGGAAATACACAGTTTCCAGAATTCTAAATCCAAATTTCATCATGGGTCATAAACACTGTCAGTTGTCTTCCTTTAAGTGACAGGCTCATTTTGTCCATTTTTGAGAAGATTTCTGCCAAAAACTCAGGCTTCCATAAGCATAGATGGACTATCAGTCAGACTTTCAAGTAGAAATAGCATCCCATGTAAAAAAATTGACTCTAACTTGCAGTTGAATTGCCTAATAAGTGCCTTCACTCAGGACAGTCACCTCGGTAGGCAGCACAAGTGCGAATGTGTACTTACCGCTTTGTGGTATAGAACATTCAAAAGATGCATGTACTCAGCCTCTAGGTTTAGTAACATTGATATTTATACTGCTTCATCAAGATACCCTTAAGTGAAGGTGGCTTTTCGAAAAACTGTGAGTACATAGCAATGAAGAATACAATGACTATCAATCCAGCTTTATGACTTTGTCTTGATTGATGCTGAGACACTTTTACTTCTGCACCATCAGTGCAAATGTTAACACATTTGCTGCAAGATAAACTGTGAAACTAAAAAAAAATTATTCTGCACTTCGACTATTTTAACAACACTTGTTTGTTGGTAAGCATTCGTTTAAGTGAAGGTCTTTGAGGATTACTTAGTACTGATGCTGGACAAATATAATCAAGACAAGTATGGTAATTCTTTAGATTTGTCCCATCTTAAGGCAAAAGTGTAATTCTGCAGATGAGATTTTTAACTCATGCTTCATGTCGACAGCTAAATCTTTAATTAGACAAGTTACTCTATCATGGGAAAATGACAGTGTAATTTCTTTTTACTGACTTTTTATCCAACAGGTATTCATTGCTGTGAAGTGTAAAATGTCTTTATTTATTAATCTCTTAGCTACAGTGCACTTCTCCAGCCATTGGCATACAAAGACTTATCCCATAAGATGCTTCAAGGGTTTTTTCATTTCTGTTTTGGAAAGCTCTAACAATCCAAAGAATGCATTATAATTACGTTTAAGACATATGATTCCTTTTTCTTTAAGTGTTCAATGAACATTCTCAAAGGATGGTGTGATTAGCTGGCATTATAATGCTACTCAAAAGTATTCAGTTGCACTAGAAAAGAAGGTAAATTATAAATATAAGTAAAGCCAAGAGAAAGGAAGACCTTTCATCCTAGTTTTGTTTCATTTTTATAGCTCTGTCCTGTTTCTTTGCATCAGGTTCCTTCCTTCCAGGAGTCAGAGTGCTCTGTGAAGTGTGAGTCTTCATCTTTTTTAGCATCTTTAGATGTAGCTGTTGCAGATAAAGGTTGAGAAACTTAATCTTCAAATGTCTCCCTTTTTTAAGCCAATGAGCCATCCTTAAACATAAGAAAAGTATGTTACAAATACATTTTCTATTTTAGAAAAAATCATTAAACTCTAAAATAGTATTTTAGATAAAAAATCTTAAATTTAGAAAAAGTCTTTTTTTTTGAGTGAGGTATTGCAAAACAAGACAGAAATGTATGCCTATACATTTGTTTGTCTCCACATGAGCAGAGGTAAACTTCAGGATTTCAAGTAGCGATTTATTAGATGGTGATGAGGTTACAGAAATGATAGCAGCAGGTACAAATGAAAATAGTTATTGGGAGCACAGTAGAAATATTAAGAATGAATGAGTTAATCTCTGAAAATGTACAAGCCGCCTTTGAAAACTCCAGGAAACATGACAGTGCACAAACTCACTTTCCATTAACTGCCTAAGTGATGATAGCTACATGTAATGTAACTTCTAGAAAGCTCCTCTGTAGACTCATAACAGAATGAAAGCTAAATGAGCAAACTAATATTATTACGAAAATAGTTTGACTTTGAGAACCGCCTGAAAGGGTTTCGAGGATCCCAGGAGTCCCTAGACAATGATTTGAGAACTATGGCAGTTAGGCAACACATGATGTGATGATTTATTGGTGTGGCATCAGTTTAAGGTTTATTTTCATGCAATGATGGAGATACTTGTTGCACCAGTAAGTCTATTGGTTGCATCTCTGGGTTTTGAAGAACCAAGAATCTACTGATTACCATATTAGATTTTTATATGTTCTACACACTGTCTTAAAGTAGAAGATGAAAACAGAACACATCTGGAAAGACAGACTCATTTGGGGGCACGATAGATTTATTCTAGCAATCAAAACCGTGCCATTCTGTCCTGTACTAATTACACCTAGAATAAAATCTAAAACAGTTATGGAATTTCCCAAGCATTTGTTTACCCACCTTATCTTTTATTATTCTTTTATCATTGATGATGCTATTGTAGATGGGTGTCAGCAAGAGAAATCATCAAATAGCTTAGAGTTGGAAAAGAGATGAAAACTTTGGAAATGTGTTGATTTCCAAAAAGCAAATATGGAAATGCAGATGTGACTAAAGAGAGTAACCCTATTTTACCAACAAAGGGGAAAGGATACAGAGTCTCAATCTCAAATGGGAGACCTTCCCTTTAATAGTTTGGGGAAAAGATACATGCATTTCTTCTACCTTCCCCTCCACTGTGATAGGCTTGGGAAGTGATGAAAGACAGGAACTCCTGAACTATGTTAGATGGGTTTTTACTAAATGGAAAGGGTTATTTGGGCAATAGCCTTCATCTTGAATCAAAACAGAAGTTTAAAGTAGAGAATTTTCTCCTCAAGCACTGCTTTTCAAACTGTTACGGTAAAGATTTTTTTTTAATTTTTCAAATTGTTCAATGTTTCAAATTTTTCAAATTTTTCAATTGTTTCAATCCCTTGTGCAACCAGTATATGACCTGAGCCACACGTGACTCACCTTATGAGTTCAACACCACCTAAACTGGTCCAAACCCTATTCATTAGACTGGTATCTCATGGCTTCGATGTCATACAGTGTCAGACTGCTATAAAACCTTCCAGCGGCTTCTGTCAGTTTCTATACCTACATACTTGTAGACTGGTAACGAGCAGTTCTCAGACCTCAAGTACTGCTCTGATGTTGGCCATTACAAACATAGGGTTGAATTTGTCAAACACACTTCCCAGCAGTGGGTAATTGTTCCTAGACAACTATGGCCTGTCATTTGTGTAGCTGTTGCCAGATGCCACAGTGGAGCTGGTTACAGTTGTGTGGGCTCAACAGGTCGAATCATTTACATCTCAGATTAGTACCCAGGGTCCAGATACTGATTTTGGCCTTTCCTATAAAATACAGAAGGATATTAAATTCTTAGCTAGGTCACATGCATGGCAATTAACTCCATCTCCATTTTAACAAAGAAACTATCATCTGAATGAGTATTTATTAAACAAGAGTATACAGACCCTATAACATGTAATCACTACCATTAATTCTTTTCAAAGTAATTAATTAATTTTAATTAATTTCTTCTGCTACCTGGAAAATATCTGAATTTTACTGCAGTGTGGAATCTCTACCCTTTTTATATGGCTTCTTCTTATACCTGAATTGCTGAGAAGGAAACCTGAGAAAGAAGCAGTGATTGATATTTCAACTATCTCGTTTTTTTTTTTAATTTTTTTTTTTACTTAATGTTTTTAATTTATTTTTGAGAGAGAGAGAGACAGAGTGTGAGCAGGGGAAGGGCAGAGAGAGAGGGAGACACAGAATCTGAAGCAGGCTCCAGGCTCCGAGCTGACAGCACAGAGCCCGACATGGGGCTCGAACTCACAAACCGTGAGATCATGACCTGAGCCAGTCGATGCTTAACTGACTGAGCCACCCAGGCATCCCTCTAGTTCTTTTCAAACCACTTTACCCTGCTGATTTCTTTTGCCTCTCTCTACAGAGCAGTTTTTTTCTTCCATGTGACTTGGCTGGTATAAAATTATGAAAATATATATTGGTTTCCAACCCGTGGGAACCCAGATAGTGCTTTTGAGTGAGAGACCTGAGAAAGGCAATGATCAGCTGCTGTTATTTCTTTAGAGCTCTCATGAAAACACCTGTAACATAGTTCCCTAAAAATCATCTATTATTGTATCATAATATTTATTCTCCTACACACTTCTTCTCAAAGAGTGTTTCCTTACTGAGCCATTTTATGTTGAACTATTTATGTTTAAGGAAGGCATGGCAGTTGTCTTATGGAGTTGAAGGACTCACATTCTGTAGTGTCTTTACAGAGGATCAAATTAGGAATGGGTACAAGGGACTCAGAAAAAGATGGAAGCTCATCATCAGAATGAGTTTTTAAGAATTTATATTTTAATTTTTTTTTTCAACGTTTATTTATTTTTGGGACAGAGAGAGACAGAGCATGAACGGGGGAGGGGCAGAGAGAGAGGGAGACACAGAATCGGAAACAGGCTCCAGGCTCTGAGCCATCAGCCCAGAGCCCGACGCGGGGCTCGAACTCACGGACCGTGAGATCGTGACCTGGCTGAAGTCGGACGCTTAACCGACTGCGCCACCCAGGCGCCCCAAGATTTTATATTTTAATAATTCTGTATTTCCACTCTGTCTTTTCAAAACTAGAATGGGCAACTTGTGGGTTATGGAGCCACTCCATCAGCCAGAGCACTTTGAGCAGAAGCTAGATATCATTGTATTGACAGGGTAATCATGACTTGTCATTTACTCTTGAGGATAAAAGGGGGCCACTGTTAATGATTATGCTGATACACTTGACAATAAACAGAGATGATCCAGGCAAAAAAGGATGAATTTTACCTGCTAATGATGATAGAGGAGAGTCCTGCTGAGGGGAATTTGGCTTGGGTGACCTCTATGGTACCTCCCAACTTAACCAAATAAAACCTGTTTTGTGCACAACTATTTCTTTATACTTTTTTATGATTACTTATTTTGTTAATATTCCCCAAATAGGGTGAAGTCTGAAGTGCATTATTAAGCATTAGAGCTTAAATTTTGTTTGGCAAGATTCACAATATGTAAATTGTGTTATAATTTTTTTAATGTTGTAAACACAAATTACACATACACTCAAATACACGCATTCTAATTTATACATAAACTAAATTGCTTAATATAACGTCCCATTCCCCAACTGTCCTTGAGTGAGAGTTTGTGTTATTTACAAAGACAGTCTCAAATGTGATACTACTATTTATTATTGACACTTTCAACTTGTCTCTGGGATTCTTCTTATGAATTGGAGGATCAGCATATTTCCAGAAATATTTCCAGAAACCTTTGGGAGGTTGAATATATGGCAATAGAGAATAATCAATGGATATCTACATATTTAAGTTTTCAAATTTCCATTAGCAGAATTTTACCATGAAGTTAATAGAATTGAGTTTCTTTTTTAATGTGGTTAGGATGCTCTCTTCAAGAAAGCAGGTAGAGGGTAGAAATTATCCAACTTGTAAGTATTTTATTGAAAACTTATTATGTGCTTATGTCTGCGATAGAGCTAGTCTGCATTACGATTTTCATAGTATAGAGATAGAAAGAGATGGGCATTTCTGTCAATGGTATAGTATAATAAATGAGATTTCCTACCATCTTAATTTCCTAAATACCCAATGCACAAAGTAGTCTTAACATCTGTGTAAATAATCCGAAATACATTACAAAAACTCATACTTTGAAGGTCTGTCTCCTTTGGGCAGGGAAAAGACAATCTTCAGAACACTTCACAGGTCTTTTAGTAGCAAGTAATTGCAATGTGGAAAAACATAAGATGTCATATATTTAGAGGAAAATGGTCCAAACTCTATTGAAAACTGAGAATCTGGGGGCACCTGGGCGGCCCAGTTGGTTGAGCTTTCGACTTCAGCTCAGGTCATGATCTCACGGTTCATGAGTTCGGGCCCCACATCAGGCTTGCTGCTGTCAGTGAGGAGCCGGCTTTGGATCCTCTGTCCCCTTCTCTCTCTGCCCCTTCCTCACTCACTCTCTCTCTAAAAAATAAATAAACATTAAATAAAAAGACTCAGAATCTGCTTAAATGCACTGAGTGAAAAGGATCTCAGGGTCTCTGTATACTAGAGTTGAAGTGTACGGTTGAAAGTATCTACCCAGTGTGTTGATGTGGTCAAGTGGACACATCAAGAATAGAAAACATCGTGCTTTTATACAAAATCCTGCCTGGTGTTTTATCACCTAGAACATTACATTAAAAACCCCTCAGTCAATTGCAAGAAGAGGTATAATATGACCAGAGCAGATTCTGAAGGTGAAAATTAAAACAACTGATAAGGTAAGAGAATTACCTTTCATGATCATAGAAAAAGGATTAGGATATTTCATTCTGAAAAAAAATGAGAGATGCTTTTGAAGTGTTAATGTCATTTGATTACGTAACTATGATTTTGTCCCATGAACTTTTAAACTGCTAGAATGAGGAGGGACCCTTGGATAAAAATAGAGGATGCACTGCAGTTTTGTCAACTACAGACTTTAATAGCCTACATTAACCTTGAGAGGTGGTGCAGATCTTCCTCAAGCTATCTATATGAAATTAGCATATACCTGAAGGAAAGCATCTCTGAGCTCAGAGACTGATTGCAAGGAAGACCTCTTTTCCTTCGTTCATGTGTTTCCTGCTTTCTCTCTCACATACGGAATACTGTTGTGATGGATCCTAAGATTTGACCCAACATTATACTTTTTTTTTTACCCTGTTGAAAGTAAAATAGAATTAAAACAGCAAAGTGCTCTCAAAAAAGTGCTCTGTAGTCTATTTTCCTTAGATGTATAAATGGCTCTGTTCTTTGCTAAGGGTGAATATTTCCTAAATTTTTATCACAATTCATGATTTATAGCCATTTTGCATGGGTGCCTGTTGACATTAGTGTTTTATAAGAGGTAGCAAATACAGCTGCCTTCAGGGAGATGTTCACTACTCATTCTTTGACATGCCATGGAAGAGAAGCCATGTTTCTGTGATTCATTATCCTTTTCCTCATAAACACCCCTGCTTTGTCCTGCCTTCTGTTAAAAATCAGGAGTATCAGCATGTGACTTATTGCATAAGTATACAAACAGCCTGTGTCACATTGCACCATTGACTTCATTGCCTTTAACGCTCTCCCGTGTTTCCGTAGTAAACCCCAGCACATGCTGACTGGCTTAGAACCCCAGCAGACTGTAGTGACTGATTTAATTTGGAGGTTAAAATGTTCTTTCTCTGGTAGTTTCTGCTATCACTGTGACTTTTCCTAGGCTATGAGATCAGTCTCCCCGTGCTTAACCCAGGGAGGTGGTCCAGTTTTCTTATGGCTGAAATTTGCTTTGCTTATTTTCACTAGCAATCTGGTTTTATAAACATAATCCTGCCAGACTGTATGTCATTTTTCTCCCTTTGGGGTAGGAAATGAATGAATGTGTGTGTGTACAGGAAAGGACTGATGCTTTGTCACCTTTGAAGGATGCAATTCGGTTATGAGAAAGCTTGAACATAATCATTTTATATTGGCTTGAAAAAAAATTAGGAGCATCTTTAATTCCTTTTACTACACTGATGTGTATACTAAGATACACACACTTTAAATACACACGCTTATAAAATATTTGAGTAACTTTGGATAGTAGACTAGTGTAGTAAATACTCAGTGCAGGGCCTTTTCTGTCACCACATATGCACAGTTTAGCGTGTGGCTATTTGTACTCGAATAATTCCCAAATCAGCACAAAACCGTTCGCAAACTTATTACTTTGGTCCATTTCTATTGCTGTTGTCAGATCAGGCTCAATCTTCAGTGAGACCCTGAATACCTTGATCACCACTATCACCACGTGAAAATACTAAGAGAGTGCCCTTGCTCCATCTATATGCTGGGGATCCCAAATGTACACATCCAACTCTACTCTTTGTCCTGGGCTTCAGATTTGTATCCAGTCTACCTACCGACCCCAAGTTAGAACTGAATTCCGGATCTCCCCTCCTCCAATCTCCCAGCTGCTCGTGCCAGATACTTCAGAATCACCCTTGGTTCCTTTCTTACTGTCACTTTCTATGACCAGTTCCTCAGAAAAATATGATTGCCCGTGCTCGGAAGAGAGCTATATATTTAGAATTCAACCTCTTCCTGCTGCCTCCACCTCCCCGGGCTGGGGGCCCTTTCTGTTCTTGCTACACTACATGCTACTGTGAGTGTGCTCTCCACACAGGAACCAGAGAGCTATTTCAAAAGAAGTAAATCGGATCCTATTACACACCTCTGCTTAAACTGCTTCGGTGTCTTTCCAGCACACTCAGGACAAAGTCCAAACTTATTGTGTCCTATGAGGCCCTCCATTACCTGGCTTCCAGCTACTCATTTCTGACAACTCTTCATTGTTCACCCTGCTCCAATGATATTGGCTTCCTTACTGTTTCTTAAATATGTTGACCTTATTCCTATCCGAGGGCCTTTTTTTTTGCCAGAAATGTCCTTCCTCCAGAAATTTCCATGAATCATCTCTGTCTTCGTTTCATGTCTCTTTTCAAATGTCACCACTTCATCTTCTGACTGTTCCCTCTAAAGAGGCACTTCTGCCATTCTGTCCCCTACTCCTGTTCAGTTTTGTTCATAACACTTATTACTTCCTGATATGTTTGTTTATTTTTTGTTTGTTTTCTCTCTTGCCTGTTTAAGTATAAGTTCTATGAAGGCAACTTAATCTCATTTGTTCAGCGCTTGGCATATAGGAGCTATTCAGGAATGAGTGAGTGAAAAAGTGAGTGAATAAGTGAATGAATTTTGGCATGGCTTATTAATATCCTTGAGCTTGCTGCTTGATGGATTTTCTTCCTCAGGCTCAAGCTTACTCAACATTTACTTAATGGTAACTGCATGTTCTGTAAGGATATAAAAAATGGTACTGAACAATCATATAGAACTTCATACAGTAGTCCCCCCTTATCCATGGTTTTACTTTCCATGGTTTCAGTTACCCACGGTCAACTGCGATCTGGAAACAGATGACGCTCCTTCTGATGTATCATTAGAAGGTTAATAGTAACCTAAGGCTAGGTCACAATGCCTGCATCCTTCACCTCATTTCATCTCATCACGAAGGGATTTTATCATCTCACATCATCACAAGAAGGGTGAGTATAGTACTGTATTTTGAAAGAGAGACTGAGAGACTGACTATATTCACATACTTTTATCATCGTATATTGTTATAATTGTTCTATTTCATTATGTTATTGTGGTTGTATCTTACCGTGCCTAATTTATCAAACTTTATCATAGACATGCATGTATAGGAGAAAACATAGTACATCTGGGGTTCCGTGCTGTCTGTGGTTTTTACACATCCGCTGGGGGTCTTGAAACATATGCCTTCCACAGGGCATATGAAGTAGGGAGACTACTGTACTTTACAGTTCATTTTTACATATATTATCTTCCTGTGTTAAACATTTAGGAAGCCATCCAAAAGAAATTCCAGGTTAATATTAGGAGAGAACAAGAAAAACATTCATGAAAGCTTATAAGGACAGCCACTAAACTCAAAATTGTGGAAATTAATAGTATCCAAGTTTTACACACACACACACACACACACACACACAGAATGAGACAAGAGGAGTAGTTCAATCCAAGCTGCATTAATTAAGCTGTCCTGAAACACTGTTGTGAATGGGCTGAAAGGACGTGGAAGTGTTATTCCACATACGAAGACTGGAATACTGGACGTCATAGTCAGAGACAGAAAATTGTGTTCAAAAATTGCAAGTTTTGTTTCTCTGGACAGAGGTGATTGATACACAGAAGTTCTGAAAACTTTGTATTTTCTCTGTGTGTGGTGATGGAAAGGGAGAATGTTTTAGCAGAAGTAAGTAATGGGAATTTTTGAAGCTGGTCTGAAGAGTTTTGGAGCTAGGGAGCAAGGAACTCCTCCAGATTTTTAGAAGGGAGCTGGCAATCATATGGAGAGGAATTTATCTATAATGAACCACGATGGGACCAAAAGGAGGTGAGGTGAGATACACAGAAAGGAGCCGGGGAGGTTATAGAAATGTTCAGAGAAGATAAAATGGCAGGGTCCCAGATGAACCATCCACTTGAAGTTGGGTTTCTTTTCTCTGTGGTCCACAAATAGCAAATCTCAAGAGGAGAGTCACCAGGAAAATGGTACCCAATTTGAGATTTGGTAAGCCCCCTAATGTTAGTCAACATCCCCATTTTCCTTAATGTAAGCATGCTTAAAACATGCCAAGCTAGAAGGTGACACATTCCCTGGGTCAGCTCTTTGCTCCCACAAAGTGGTTTGGAGCCGAAAATGTTGGTGCATATTGTTTAGCACTGTAAATTAATTTGTAGACAGCTATTGTCTTTAATATAAACAATTATTATTCATTTTTTAAATGTTTATTTATTTTGAGAGAGGGAGCACAAGCAGGGAAGGGACAGAGAGAGAAGGAGAGAGAATCCCAAGCAAGTTCCACACAGCGCAAAGCCCAATACGGGGCTTGATCTCTCGACCATGGATCATGACCTGAGCCAAAGTCATCAAGGGCATCAAGAGCCAGATGCTTAACCCACTGAGCTATGCAGCGCCCCACAATTACTATTCATCTTAAACATATATTAGCAAGTTTAATCATAGTATCTTATGAGTCAAGCTGGTTTGCAGACCCAACTCCATAATTTACAGTTCTGTTCTTAAATGTTAGCTTTTTTTTGTTTGGCAGTATTGTGCTTGTTTCTTCCTCACCGATACTTTGAAAATCTAATGTGCTTTTTGATCATCCCATTTCCTTGCTCTGAAATTTTAGAATTACATAGTAGTGTTGGAATTGAAAGGGACCAAGAGATATCATATTTCACCTCTAGGCAAAACTATATCTAAAATATATTAGCAAGATGAGAATCTGTTTTACTTGCCTCCATGACTATTTATCCCAGGGTCTTTACCAAGCTCAGGGCACAGAGATGGAGAAGCAGGAGTTTGTGATTGATCCTGTCCATTGTTCATCCTCATTGCTTAAATTCTGTTCACCTCCTTCTTACTTACTTTCTCAGTTACATCATGGGGAAATTGCTTTGTGAGCTAGTAACTTTCTCCAGGAACATTTGCATTTGAATAGTAATTCCTACCAGCAGGATGCTAAATGCTCTGCATATATCAAATCCCTAAATACCCTCTCAGATAGTACTCCCCTTATTTATCAACAAGTAAATTGAGGCTCTGAGAACTTGAGTAATTTGGCCAAGTCACAAAACTAAAACATAATTAAAAAATTCCAGAGTTTGAATTTCTCTGATTCCAAAATCTATGCTCTTTCTGTCACATCGTGCAGATCTTGTAAAAAACCTAAAGCTCTCGGGGCGCCTGGGTGGCGCAGTCGGTTAAGCGTCCGACTTCAGCCAGGTCACGATCTCACGGTCCGTGAGTTCGAGCCCCACATCAGGCTCTGGGCTGATGGCTCAGAGCCTGGAGCCTGTTTCCGATTCTGTGTCTCCCTCTCTCTCTGCCCCTCCCCCGTTCATGCTCTGTCTCTCTCTGTCCCAAAAATAAATAAAAACGTTGAAAAAAAAAAAAAAAAAAAACCTAAAGCTCTCAAGACTCCAAAGAATGAAACTGCCAGAAACATTGACTGGTAAAAGTTTTGAGAAGGGATAAGGATATTATGGGTAGGACATAGCTGCTAACTTACTCCACATATTAAAAGTCTCTCTGAATTTATTGGGAAGCATCTTTTGTTAGACCGCTGGGGTGCTAGGCTTAACTCTACTTGGAGATAGTCTCAGATGCCTTATTTATAAATACAGTTCATCCTTCTTATCTGGTAACTTCACCCCCAGTGGAAACCGATATGTGTCCCTCAAATGGAGGGAGAAGAAAAGTACAGTCCTCCAACCCCTGTACCCCAAGAGCTTCTGCGGCTGTCTCAGGCTTTAGCCTTCACCTTTGGGTCAGACCTGTTTTTATGCCTACTCAGCTCCAGCAGCATGGCATCATCGGTTTACTCCAGACTTCCTTCCTTCCCAGGTACTAGCCACCTTAGATCCTTGGTAGCCACCTAGGGAGATCTGATTATCAGAGGTTTGTTTGAATTACCGGAAAATTCTTCCTCATGTCTCTGGGCCTTGTTGTTAGTTTCCTTTCATTTTTTTCCCTCAGTGGCAATGGCTAAAAGGAAGGGGCTTCATACTTTTGACCAACAGTGCTTTGCCTATTAGGTTCATCTTCCCTGGCCTTTTAACTTCATCTGCCTCTCTTTTAGTTACTTCGGAGGCTCCCCCCAGCTCCTTCATGAATGAGCCACATCTCTTTAGTTGGATTCCAGAATTGGGCACAGTGGTTGGCAAGACTTGACCAGTAAAGAGTACAAGGCAGCACCTACTTGTATTCTTCATAACCAATTCCCTCTTGCTACTTCCTGAAGCCATTTTAGTTAATACTTTCTATTCTTCTAGGAAACCAGGCTCACCTTGTTTTTATTGAGACAGAGTGGGTCATTTTCTGAGTTTAGCAAAGAAAGAGGTAAATTTCACTAAGAAAGAGCTAAGCTGTCTTCTTCCCCAGCTAAAAAGAGATCTGGGGTTGCCTTTGTGTTCCTGTAGTTAAAAAAAAAAGCACAGTTGCTTGTTTTGCAATAGGTTTTGTTCTGTGTTGCATGCAATTTTCTCTTTTTTATCTTTTTTTCCCCCTTAAAATTAAATCCAGTAAAATGTGAAAGAAAGAGAAGTGCAATAATCTCCACAGCTGCTGAGTTTTCCTGGAAGGCAAAGACATCTCAATTTTAAAGTTAGTCTTAGAACATGAAATCATGGTTCTTTGAAACAGCTGTCTGGTCAAAAACTTCTTTGTAGTGTACATTTTTAAAGAGCAATTTTTTAAAAACCACTAGGAGCTTTGTAAAGATTTCCTTTATCTGGGTTATGAATTATTTTTGGTCTTTTGAGTAATTGTTAAAGTGATGACACTCACTAGAATAAAACAGATGTCTGTTTTTTGTTTTGTTGTTCAGGAGGAAGAGGGAAATGCCGTCGGGACATTAGGATTTACTTGATACCTTGACAGTGGAGTCTAAATAATTGATTGCTAGTGTCTTTGCATTCTGTTCACTATCAACTTTTATACATAGTGCCAGAATACAAGCAAGGGAACTTGTCCATCTTAATCATCATGTGTCCTTCAGGGCCTAGCACGATTCCTGGCACATAGCTTCTCAACAAAGATTCATTAAATCAATCAATAAATGAATACTATAAGTGCCATTATATAGAATGACATGTCGTGTAACCAGATACATAATTCACCCATTCTTCTGTTATCTTTTATGGCGATATCTGGAAAGGAAGTTTTCCTTAATACAGACTTTGAGGTTGAAAGGTGTATTTCAAAGTCTCTCTGGGGCGCCTGGGTGGCTCAGTTGGTGAAGGGTCCGACTCTTGATTTCGACTCAGATCATGATCTCATGATTTGTGAGTTCAAGCCCCAAACTGGGCTCTGCGCTGAGGATGTGGAGCCTGCTTAGGGTCCCCTCTCTGTCTCTCTCTCTTCCTCTCTCTCTGTTTCTCTCAAAATAAATACATAAACTTAAAAACTTTTTTAAAAATCTCTCCTGTTATTATCAGTCCGTTATGGGTCTTTCACCCATGTTTTGATATAAATCACCTCTGACATTGTTTATATTTTTGCCAACTCTTGGGAGTAATAACTTTCATAAATAGAAAGCAGTTATAGTTCAAATCAAAGGATGGATAAGTAGGGCATTATGGGAGCACAAAGGAGAGAGTAATGTCGGCAATTAATGCTACCTGGGAGAAGACTCAGAGGAGGGAACGTATGAGTCAAGGCTGCAAGGATGGGGGAAGTTCTCCAAATGGCGATGAAGACAAGGGGGCAGTGGTAACATGCGTGGGAAGGCCCGAAGGGTGAAATGGCATGCGATGGACCCCTGGCCATAGAACCATTACCATCACCTTCATCACTGTTGTCATCATTATCATCACCACCACTTTCTGCTTAAACGTTTCTCTTTCACTCAAGATACAGGTTGCCATTGAAGTGCTAGATTTTTTCCAGTCTGATTTATTTTCTTTGAAGAGTCACTTCTATCCATTATGCTGAGTGTACCTAAAATGGCATCCACAAACAAGTCACTGAATAGCCAAGCTTCCTGCAGACCAGATCTTTACAAACTGTTTGCAATAAGAAGACTGACGTGTGTGAATGGATTTGGGGACTTAAACAATTGTATTTGATTTTCACTGTACACTGCTCACCCTAATCCTGGTCTCACTGAGCGGGAACCAGTGAGGTGCTGCTGAGCCAGAATGTGGGCAGTGCTGATAGCCTGGGGAGGGCCAGGGTGTCAGAGCCCATCTCCCGTGGCCCTGTTCACAGAGCGGCCCAAACTTCCCCAGTGCACCCAGGACATCTTTTTTTAGCCTCAGACAGAACAGAGGCCTGAAAACCTTTTTTTTTTTTTTTACATGATAAAGATACATATAAAACTTTCCAAAATAACTTCAAGGAACTGACTTTGATAGAACTTGACATCATCATCACCATCATCATCATCATCATATCAACAAATAGTCATTTAAAAATAATTTGAAAGGCTAATTTTGTGGAGAGCCATTATGTAAAACCATTCATACCACAACCATGCCAGCCCCTTTCGTTTTTTTTTAAATTCCTTCTACCCTGTTCACTTTCGCAGTATCTCCATACTGATAAATTTACACCAATATCCTCAGCCTAATCCTAGGTTTTAAGAATTCTCATCAAACTCTCTGTAGGTGTTACAAGGCTAGCATGAATTCAGAACTCCATATTATCTCATAGTTGTTGGGGTTTTTTGTTTGGTTTTTGGTTTTTGGTTTTTGGGTTTTTTTTTGGTTTTTTGGTTTTTGTTTTTTTGGCTTATTGATCAACACTCTGCCTTCTGGAATCAGGTGTCACTTCTCCTGTGTTGTTGGTTCCTCATAAATCTTACTCTTTAGATCTTTCAAAATGAGTTCTTAAAAAATTCATATAACAATAATTATTATTAGTTATTCAGTAACTCAAATGAAAGGTCCCACAGCGGGTGACTCTCAAATAACAAATGCTGAAGGGAATGAGGCCAGGCTAATGTAGACTGGGCAGCAATCTTTCCTAGCCCATGATAAGGCATGGCGTGGAGGGGTCAATAGCCACTCTATACTTATTCCTCAGATTTTAGAAATGCTGAGCTTAAGCAGATCATTATTACCACAACCTCTTCTGACCTAATAAATGAGACAGACTGAGAATAATTGTGGTTCTCTCTCTGCTTTCTTCACCAGTTGCCTTTTATTCCCTTCTAAAGTCTTTCGTTGCTCTGGGCTAAATGAAGTTTGGATTGCAACAACAATTTTTTTTTTAATGATATTGTAATACTGGCTCATTTGCCTGCTATTGGTTATGCCCAAGTGGACACAGGACCTGTGGCTGTTTGGTTGTTCTCCTATGGGAAAAGGCTTAACGAAGCTAATAAGCTGTATTAAAATAAAATAAACAAACTCACATGGCACCCAGCATCACAGCCACATGTAGTATGCTTAGTATTCATTATCCCGAGACACCAGTTCCACATCCCCAACTGCCCACTGGGCATTTTCACTCCTAAGGCCTTCTGTCACTTCCTGTTTAACCCATCCGAAACCAAATCCAGTACCCTTTCTTCAAAGCCACTCCTCACTGTTGGAATTTTAAGGGGTCAATAAATCGCACACTTTTCTTGCCCTCTCTAGTTTAAATGTGCTGTTGTTGCTGTTCTCAGAGGCCCAGGAAACAAGCAGATAAGGCATGAACAAACGGCTGGAGATCTGTGGCCACATGTCTTGCTAATAGTTCAGCCCCCAGCCATCACAGCCCCAGCGGAGCAACCACAGGCCTCCACCACAGGGCAGCACTCAGCACAGCTTCTTGGAACGGGAGAGAAATGCATGTGTCCTGCGGGCGCAAGCTTGCTCAATTTCTCTTTTATAACTCACTAATCAAACCAGTCAGTTCTCCTCCTCTTTTGGGGAGGAAACAATGAAGTCTGGAGAAAAGAGGCCAGGAGCCAAAAACCCTACAAGAAGCCAGGAGATCAAGTTCCCACTAACAAGTCACTGCAAACCTTCCTATTTTTACTTTGAATACCTTCTTAATTTATGTTACATCAGCATTACATTAGCATCTGGGTGTGAGGAAGAATATTTAGGTATTAAATATTCTACATCGTAAGAATTTCCACCGCTTAGATTGTAATCTGCCTTCTTTATGATCTTTTTCATCATAAATAAGACCCCACACTTACAACCAAAACTCACACATTTAGCTCTTTGCTCATGACTGTGATTAACGCTGACACAGACCTGGCGCTGTGGCCATTGGCAGCCAGAGAAAGTCAGGACTGGTGGTGACTCAGCTGATTCTGCAGCTGCACTTACAGTAAATGTGTTTTGCAACGCTCTTATGTGTTAAAATATTTTTTTCCTTAAAAACTAAAACAAAAATTTTTTTCAAATTTTAATTAATTAATTAGCTCTTTACTATGTCGAGAAAAGGAAGTATCGAAAGACTGACTATCAAGTCAAGTCAGGCTAAAGGAACTTGTCCCTTTGGCAATGAATCATAACACTTTGAGTCAATAGACAACAGCCAAACTCCAATTTAAAATTGCTGCATTGAGGGGCATCTGGGTGGCTCAGTCCGTTAAGCCTCTGACTCTTGGTATTGGCTTAGGTCATGATCTCAACCTGTGAGCTCAAGCTCTGCATTAACAGTGGGGAGTCTGCTTGAGATTCTCTGCCTCCCTGTTTCTGATCTTTGAGGCTGATCTTGAAAGCCAAAGACAAATATGTTTTATTTTAATTTTTGGAATTCTCTCAAGTAATTTATTTTTATTTTTATTTTTCAACATATGAAATTTATAAGACAAATATATTTTAAGGAAATGAAGGGC
Source organism: Lynx canadensis (assembly GCF_007474595.2). Taxonomy (NCBI): domain Eukaryota; kingdom Metazoa; phylum Chordata; class Mammalia; order Carnivora; family Felidae; genus Lynx; species Lynx canadensis. The sequence continues at coordinate 14,378,830 of NC_044319.2, forward strand.
TCTAAGCTATTCAGTCATTGGTGGTTGCTTCAGTAAGCTATTCAGTCATTGGTGGTTGCTTCAGTCATTCATTCCTTCATGCATTCACAATTATTTACTGAGAATATTCTATGTACTGGGTGCTATACTTAAGTTCTGTGAACAAGAGAAATATGTTCTCTGCTCTCGTGGAATTTACAGTACAAGGAAGGAGACTGATAGCAAATAATTACTTACTTACAACTGTTAATGACAACTTCTGTGAGAATTTACAATAGAGTGACCCCAGCATTTGGGGAATTTAGGAGTGGTTAAAGCTAACACTAGAAGACTAAAAATAGAGACTAGGTGAAGGGAGAAGGGACGATTGTTCCAGGCAGAGTAAACAGTATATACCAAGACCCTGAAGTAGGAAGAAGCTTTGTGCGCTCATGTAACTGACAGCTAGAGTCTAACATGCAAGAAGTCCAGGTCATTTACCACCCTATGGGCCATTTTGAGGTTGGTGGTCTTTATCCTAATGCACTGAGGAGCCACTGATGAGGTCATGTTTGACTGTAGAATGGAGACGAGGAATGGAGCAAATACATAAGTTAGGAGGTTTTGCAGCCATCCAGGTGAAAGGTGATGGTCACCTGGACGTACACAGAGGTAGTGGAGATGGAGTAAAGGAGGTTTATTAGGGGGTGCACTGACAGAAGTGATTGCTTGGAAATGAGGTGGGAAAGAAAGAGATGTCAGAAACGACACCTAGGTATCCAGCACATGCACCTAGGTGGGAAGAGATATCATTTACTAATACCAGGAAACTTTAGAGGAAAAAATCTAAGAGAAAACCAAGATCTGAAAATAGAAATATCCAGAATGCAACTATAGCTTAGAAGGGAACTCTGGGATTTGTGAGTGGTCGGCTTATACATGGTGCTGAATGCAAGTGGTCTCTTGATAGAACTCCTTATAGAACATTTTTTTAGGAAAAACCCTACATAGTCCTGGTAGCTGGATTTTTGTTCTTTTGAGGTATAATTGACATATAACGTTACATTAGTTTCAAGTGTACAACATAATTATTTGATATTATGTAACAAAGCGATCATAAGTTTAGTTAACATCTGTCACCATATATAGTTACAAAATATTTTTTCTTGTGTTGACAACTTTTAAGATTTATTTTCTTAGCAACTTGCCAATATGCAATATAATATTATAACTATAGTCACCATGATGTGCATTACATCCCCATGACTTATTTATTTTATAACTGAAAGTTTGTATCTTTTGTCCCCCCTACACCCATTCCCTGTGCAGAGGAATATATGCTTCCATATCTTGGCTATTCTAAATAATGCTACATTGAACACGGAAGTGCATATATCTTTTTTGAGTTAGTGTCTTCATTTTCTTTGGATCAATTCCAGAAGTGAAATTTCTGGATCATATGATAGTTCTATTTTTAATTTTTTGAGCAATTTCCATACTGTCTTCCATAGTGGCTGCAACAATTTACATTCCCACCAACAATACGCAGAGGTTGTCTCTTCTCCAAACCCTTGCCAACACTTATTTCTTGTCTTTTTGATAATAGCCATTCTAACAGATGTGAATTGTTACCTCCTTGTGGTTTTGATTTGCATTCCCCTGATAATTAATGATGTTGAGCACTTTTTCATGTGCCTACTGGCCATCTGTATGTCTACTTTGGAAAAGAATTCAGATCTTCTGATCATTTTTTTTAATGTTTATTTTTGAGAGAGAGAGAGAGAGACAGAGTGCAAGCAGGGGAGGGGCAGAGAGCAGGGGAGACACAAAATCCAAAGCAGGCTCCAGGCTCTGAGTTGTCAGCGCAGAGCCCTATGTGGGGCTCTAACCTATGAACCACGAGATCATGACCTGAGCTGAAGTCGGATGCTTAACCAACTGAGCCACCCAGGTACCCCTCTTCTGATCATTTTTTAATCAGATTATCATTTTGTTTTACTGCCATTGAGTTTTATCAGTTCTTTGTATATTTTGGACATTAATCCCATACCAGATATATGATTTGTGAATATTTTCTTCCATTCAGTAGGTTGCTTTTTCATTTTGTTGATGGTTACCTTTGTGCAGAAGTTTTTTAGTTTGATACAGTTTTGTTGTCAAATCCAAAAAATCCTTGCCAAAAGCAGTGTCAAATAGCTACCTACAACCCATGTTTTCTTCTAGGGTTTTAGGTCTTGCATTCAAGTGTTAATCCATTCAGAGTAATTTTTGTGTGTAATGCAAGATAGTGGTCCAGTTTCATTCTTTTGTATGCAGCTGTCCAGTTTTACCCACACCATTTAGTTAAGTCCTTTCTCCTCATTGTATATTCTTAGCTCCTTTGCCATAAACTAATTGACCATATATATGTGGGCTTATTTCTGGGATCTCAGTTCCTCTGTTCCATTGATTTCTGTTATCTTTAGGCCAATGCCATAGTGTTCTGATTGCTGCAACTTTTTAATATAGCTTTGATCAGGGAGCGTGATGCCTCTAGCTTTGTTCTTCTTTCTCAAGATTGTTTTGGCTATTCAAGTTCATATTTTTAAAAATTTTGTGACATTCAATTTCCAAATATATTTTTAAAAAGATTTATATTTTCATTTATAAGTGAGATTGGCTTATAGGAACATATCCCAAAATTTGGTCTTAAAAATGATAAATTCAAAGAAAAAAGGATCCTAGGGTCAAGTGAGTTTGGTGAGTCATGCTTAACAGGTTTATTTCTTGGAGATTTATAATGTGTACTGGTCTGTTAATATTTCTGACATGACCTGCATAAAAGTATCTTTCTCTTAAAATTTGGAAAGAAAGACCAATAAAACTCTCTGAGATCAGAACTATTTTGAATAAAAGTTTTAATTTTGTTTCCAATTTATCCTGTGGATATTGGTCAGGTAAGCTTTTATAATTATGATTTCATATTGTTTTAGAAATTATATCCAACATTGATACTTTATAAATCCACTATCATAAAAGTATACTCAACATCTCTAAAAAGTTTAATCTTCTCTTTGTTAAATCATATGTATCATCTCTAATTTTGATTATTTTTATCTTATATTTACTATATATGACAGAGCTGTTTCATTGTTTGATTAATCAAAGAATAGACTCTTAAATTTATCAATGATAGTTTAATTTTCCATAATTAGGTCCTAACTTAACTATATCCTGTATTCTGCTTTGATTAGTTTTCCAATTTTCTAACTCCTTAAAGTCAATGCTATGTATTTTTGCCTTTATTTTTTAAATAATAAAACATACATGAATGTGATTTTGCCTCTGAATAAAAGTTTGGCTGCATGTTCTGAGTTTCAATCCAGTGAGTACTGTTATTTTGTGTGTTTAGTAAATAATGTCTATTATAATTTTGAGTTGCAATTTGACACAAGTTTTGGGGGAAGCTTTACTTTATTTTAAGTGGTTTTGTGGTTTAACTTTTATCATAATTTCTACTTTAACTGGAAATTTTATCATAATTTAACTTCTATCATAATTTCTAGTTTTAGTGCAGCGCTTTTTTATCTTCAGTACAAGAAATCAGGAATATTTTCTGTAAGATATAAAAATTATTCTGAGCCCTATTTTATTAAACTAGTATTATTGAATTCACAGGTTTGATTCTTAATTTATGATAATGTACCATCTTGGTATCATTAATTCATTGTCAACAGTCTTTGAAGTATTTTGGATGTTGACAAACGGCCTAAATAGTAGCCAGTCAGCCAACAAATGTTATTAAGTACCTACTGTATGATGTAAATGCCAGAAATACACTGATGAACATTTAAAGTTCCATTATTGAACTTATATTGCAGTTGGAGGAGCATAAACAAGGGAAGATGAGGGTTGGAAAGATAAATCAGTGGTTAAAAGTTTGAATTTTTTCCTACTTACAGTGCACAGTCATTGGAGGATTTTAAACAGTGTGGGGATATAATATATGATCATGGTGGCTTCTTTGTGGAGAGTGGAGCAAGAAAGATATCAAAGAGATGTCATCCAAATGAGAGAAGATGGTGGCTTAGATATAGGAGTCTGTAAAGATCTGGAGTTATCTTCATGTCAGTAGTATTTAAGGTTCCCAGATAGGGAAGATCACCTTGGCAAAAGCACAGATTGAGGGAAGTAGACCACTGAAGGAGCTTGGGGCACTCCAGAATTTAAAAGTCTAACAAAAGAAGAGGAGACATCAGAAGAGATTAAGAAGCTATAGTCAGTGATGTAGAAGTATGGAAGTCAGGAAAGTGTGGTATTACAGAAGTCTTGAGAAGAAAATGACTGAAGACAGAGGGAGTGGTCAATATATCAGATGCTGCAAAGTAACATGAAGATAGGGAATTGAACATTTGCTGTGGGAAGATGTAGATCACATGACCTTGATAAGACCTGTATCTATAAAGTAGTAGGATCACAAATCTCACTGGGGGGAATTGAGGGGGAAATGATAAAGGAGAGAATAGAGAAAATGATTCAAGATAACTCAAGGAGTTTTGCTGTAAAAGCAAATAGAAATGGGGGCAATTCTTAGGGTGTGGAAAGGGTCAAGAGAAAGTGTGTGTGTGTGTGTGTGTGTGTGTGTGTGTGTGTGTGTGTGTGTGTTTTAAGATGCTTGCTATGCCATATGAATGATCCAATAGTAGAAAAGAGGCAATTGTGGAAGTAAAAGAAAAAGGGAATGATTGTAGGATGTTCATAAAGACATTAGAAGAGAGGGAACTCAGTATATAAGTTGAGGTTTTGGCCTTTCCTTGTACAAGAGAAAGACAGAGTCTGTGGTTGCAAATGCAGGTAGTCTGGTGTATTTGGTGGAAAGAATATAGATCATTCTCATGAGATTGTATATGTTTTTCCTATGAAGTATGAAGCAAGATTATCAGCCAAGTGTTATGGCAAAGGGCATATTATAGATTTAATGGAAGAAAAGTTATGTAGTAATTATCTAGTATAGTGATAAACCATTTTGACTACAGAATTATAGTAGGGAGGTCTGGGAAAGTTAGGTGCCCATTTGATATTTGTAGTTATAAATTTGGAGTGCAATAAGCACAATTGTATAGTTTTTCTCTTGCATTATTTAGAAACCTGGATGTAGGAACTCAGTAAGGAAATAATTCAGTCAGAGTTTTATTAGGTAAGTAAAATGGTGAAGGGAAACACAGGAAAGGGAGTTAAAGGTTTGCAAGATAGTAGTTATAGTACTGAACTGAGTCTGCACAGAAGTAAAGACATAAGGAACCTGATGATGAGTGGGAACATGATAGATCAGTGGGTCAGTAAAAGCCCACAATGGAGGTGGTTTTTCAGATTTTCAAAAAGGATGACCAAACGGAAATTTTGATTGATGAGTTTGTCATCAGCGCCCTGCTCTGCAAGTTGATAATTAATTGTAAAATTGATAGTTAAGTATTTAGAAAGGAAATCAGTGGTCAGTAGGAACTTGCTTCGAATCTTAAAAAACAAGTTGAGCCAAACTGACTTCAATTTTTAATAGAATTTAGCAGATATGTAATTAGATCTTGATATACTCTTTTGGAATATACATGAGAGAAAATAGAGGGACATGACTTGGTAGTGTAGTACAAATATGACGGATTTGTGATTAAGTGTCATTTTACTGTTGATACCAATGGGTACCAGTTAGCAGAACATTAACTCTGGCATGGGATCTTTTGAGGTCTGTTTAGTTCTATAGTATATCTTTGATAATGACATGGGAATATTATGTTATTATAAATATACAGATAATACAAAATTGGAAGAATTGTGAATCTGATAGTTGCCAGAATTGTAATTCAGAACATCTGAGCAAATTGGGAAATGTGCCAGACTAACCAAATGAAATGTAATAATGCCAAATATAAATTATGCTTTATGTTTTTTTTTAAAAGTCTGTATGTATTCAGTACAGGAGAAGTCTGGTTTTATAGGAGGTCAAGCCCAAAGGACCTAAAGGCCGTGAGAATAATGAATAATAGTAGTTTTTGTATTGTGTATATTTTGCTTGCATATTTACCTGATTCTGGGCACTGTGTAAATAAGCATGTCACACTTGTAACCTTATTTTATTATCATTATAAGCCTGAGATGCTATCTTCCCCATTTTATTTTATTTTTTTTTAATTTTTTTTAATGTTTATTTATTTTTGAGAGAGAGAGAGACAGAGCATGAACAGGGGAGGGGCAGAGAGAGGGAGACACAGAATCCAAAATGGGCTCCAGGCTCTGAGCTGTCAGCACAGAGCCCGACGCAGGGCTCGAACCCACAGACCGTGAGATCGTGACCTGAGCGAAGTTGGACGCTTAACCGACTGAGCCACCCAGGCGCCCCAATCTTCCCCATTTTATAGATGAGTGCATTAAAACTTAGAGAGGTTACCTTACCCAGTGTCATATAGGATAATTAATGGCACAGTCTGGATTTCAACAGGTGTTTTCATGGTCTTTACTATATTCTGCTACATGCTATTTGCTTACATTAGTAAAAGTTTACTGTCCAGAAAGTAGGGGAAAATTCCACCAAATTTCTTCCTACCATCTGGATAATATTGTATCAGGAGATTTGTGATCAGTTGTGGGCACATCATTTTCAGAAAGTCCTTTTTAAATAGAGCAAATCCACAGAAGGGTAATAAGAGTGTTGTGTTATCTAGAAATGTCTTCATATGAGAAACATTTGAAAAAATTGGCAGAAAGGTCAGCTTGGAGACTTAGAAGACTTGAGGGACAGATAATATCTGGTCCCAGATGTTTAAAGAGCTGCCATAGGTAAACAAATTAAACTTTATATTTTTAATACCTAAAGACATTCTTAGGACATGTAAATGAAAGTTATACATCTAATCAAAACACGGACCCATCATGTGGTCATGTTCTCTTCAGTGTAGCACTTAAAAACCTTTTACCTATGGGATAAAATTTCTCATGCTCATTTTTAATGTTGAGGTAACTTTTATTTTTCAAACTATAAAACACATAGTTAAGCTTGATTTCGTAGTGAAATCATTCAGAAGCTCATATCTGCATGATGGTAGTTGAAATAGACTAAACAAAAAAATTCAGTCAGTACAAATTGCTGTGGGTTATCTATACAGCTACAGCATGTGGTGAGAACCTGGAAGCTACATCCACAGAATTTATGAGACTTCCAGTAAATCAGCTCCGTTCAGTGTTTTAGACCTGTATCCAACTCTTCTTGGATGTCTAGACACAGCCTAACATGAGGCTTCAAAAATGGGTAAAAATGAAGCAGCCAAAGCCACCAGAAGCCTTTGACCCTCTTCTAATGTTTCAACCAGATAATTATTTTCCCTCTCAAGAATTTGGCTATCCTTTGAGGGAAAAAAAAAAAATCAAGATTTTTCCATGTGAAGAGCCCCTGAAAGAAAATACTCTGGAGAAAGGTCAATGACAATGGGCCAAAGCTGAATTCTTCAGATCTGCTTAGAGAATGTGGAAAGTCTGCACCCTCGCTACTTTCTGTGCTTTCCAGCTGGCCAGGAACCCCCATGGCATTTGTCCAGATTTGCCTTCCCCATACCTTTTACATCTTAAAGGGAGTCATACTGTGCAGTGGAAATGCCTCAAATGGAAACTTAAGGAGTAGCTTAAAAGCTATGGTAGAGGTAATTAGAAAATTAAAAACTGGTGAATTTTGATTTCTATCAAGATAATCTATTACCCTTTCTGCCCTGTAGCAAAGATACGACCTTTCAAATTTTTCAACAATACGCCTTCGTACTTGGAGACTATATTTCCTTTAAATATGTCCCACTTTTAATTAAAAGTACTCATTCTGCTGGTTGTGCTTTGTCCCTTCAAACTTCTTTATCTTAGGTTTTCTGTGGAAAGGTAAGGATTCTATCAAACATTAAAAAGTTGGTTTTAAAGATAAACACAGTCCAAGTTCATTCCATAGTTCATTCGTTCATTCATTCATTCATTTATTCATTCATTCCATTCATTTGACAAATATTTGTTTTGCGGAGGCCATATGCCAAGGACTGTGGTTGGCCCACATTGTGCCTTTTGTATTCTATGTGATCTTGACTTAATCTCTTTGAATCTCAGTTTCCTAACTGTAAAACAGCTCTGTTACCAACTTTGCAGGGACTAATGGAGTTTAAATGAGATGACTTCTCTTTTTAAGACAGTGAAAAATTAGAAGCTTCTCTTTTACCCTTCTCCATCCATTGCTATATCCAAAAGATCATATACAACGGAGATGGAAAGTAGCAATGTTAATCAACTATTTGCAAAACACATAGGAGCGAAATGGATTGAAATGTTATGAGTAACCACTGCATGCTTTATCTTGATTAAGAAAAATGGAGCTAAACAGGAAGATAACGAAAAGAAACTCCTATTCTCCTTACTGAATCAATGAAAGAAATGTGGATACTGTGCCAACACAAAATCCAAATAGCCAACTCTACTTTGAAGCCAATTCAAAAAGTGAATCCAAGTAAGAATTTACAAATGGGGAAGTCCAGGTGGAAAATGCCTGATGATAAATATTTATTCAAGTTAAACATATAGAGCTCCATTTAAATAATTGCTTAAGTGTAACAAAATAAAATACTAAAACAAAAACAAAAAGATTCTTAAAGAGATGTGAAAACAATAATTCAGAAATAATATTCTAGGTCAGTATTTCTAGGTAGATTAGCAAATGCAGGAGATAAAGTGGCAGGAAGTAAATACTTCTAAATTCCTCAAAAAGGAATTTATATATATTATATTTATTTATATTTATTTATATATTAATATTAATATTTATATATATTTATATATTATATACAACTTATATATATTATATATATATAATTGAACTCAGGAATGATTTGGAAGACCTAAAGATAATTAGTTTCCAAAGAAAGAAAGAAAGAAAGAAAATAATCATTTACTTGTAGAAATGAAAGCCACTAAAAAAATATAGAAGCCAAAAAGACAGTTCATTAATCAACATATGCAACGGAAATAGTAAGGAGCATTTATCAAAATGACAAAACTAAAACCAAGCATACAGCAATGGCAAGAAATAAACATGATTCAAACTTTCCTAATCATAGGCAGTGCTTTTCAGATTGGGATGAAAAATAAAACCCAACTATACTGTTGGCATTTATAACCAATGTATCTTTTTTTTTAAAAAAAATTTTTTTTTCAATGTTTATTTATTTTTGGGACAGAGAGAGACAGAGCATGAACGGGGGAGGGGCAGAGAGAGAGGGAAACACAGAATCGGAAGCAGGCTCCAGGCTCTGAGCCATCAGCCCAGAGCCTGACGCGGGGCTCGAACTCGCGGAGCGCGAGATCGTGACCTGGCTGAAGTCGGACGCTTAACCGACTGCGCCACCCAGGCGCCCCCCAATGTATCTTTTTTAACAGTAAAGCAAATGGATAAAAGTAAAAGAAGGGGCAAAGATATGTCAGGTAAATGGAAATTAAAAGAAATCATTCCAATAGACAAAAAAATGTCTTAATGAAATCAGAACAAAGAATATCACTGGCACAAATGTGTAAAAATGCCCACCCCCTTAGCAAAAATATTAAACCTTGATGGAAAATCACTTTTATATTATAAAATTTGTAAAGGTATTTTAAGGATGATGGTCAGTATTTTTATGGGTGTGATGATATTCATTATTCAATAAATATTAATTGAATACCTACTAGCATTGGTCACTTTGTAAGACCTAACAACATAGAGTAATCAAAACAACACAGTCAAATATGACTTTCCATTTATGAAGATCTTATTTTATGTTATTCATTAAGATTTTTCCATTTTCTTAATTTAAAAAATGTATTCCTATGTTGTCTATAGGCTTTCTCCTAACATGAATGGAATATTCTCCCATATCTAAGTTATTGGAAGTATAGCCTAGTAGTGTTTTGTAAAAGCCACTTGGGTTTTGAGTTAATTTTGGTAATTTATATTTTTTCGAGTATTATTAGTTTCCTTTAGGCTCTTACTTTTGCCATAGGTTTTTTTGCATATAATATTTGATTTTTTCCATCTCCTCGATTATTTGTGATTATGTATCCTATCCTTTCTTATTTGTGATCTTGTATACTTTTGTTTTCTCCCTTAATTAGTGTTATATTATCTATTTCTAAGGGGAAAATTCTTGTGGACGTCTTTATCTTTTATGTTATTTTTATATTTCCTATTAATTTTGGTTTTAATCTATGTTAATTCCTCTTCTTGGCTTATTTTTTATCATAACTTTATAATCCCCGTAGATGAATATCAACTCTTTTTTGAATATTGACTTTTTTTCCTCCTCTCTCTAAATGATGAAAATATTTAAGGCCTTAAGTTTTCCTGTAGCCTTCACTGTGTTCCATTAGTGTTTATATTTTTTATTGCTTTCTAAATAGTTTGTAATTTTAATTTTGGTTTCTTCTGTAATACAAGGATTATCTAAGAATATGTTTTAAGGGGTTTTTTTGGTCTCTTTTTTTAGAAATTCTTTTTTTTCTTTTTCTTTTTTTTAATTTTTTGATTAAAGAATGTGATCTATATAATCTCTCTTTTTAAAAGTTTCTTAAGGTTGGCATTGTGTATGTGTGTAGGTGCAAGTGTAAGAGTGATTTTTGTAAATGTTTTATGGCTAATGAAAAATCTTTATCTTCTATCTGCTTACTTACTTTGGTCCATTACATTTGCACAACTTGAAAACAGTCATTTTAGTTTTTTTTTCTATATTTATATTTTAACTAATTGTATACATATAATAACTACAAGTTCATCTTGCAATTTTAATAGCATTTGCTTCCTTTCCTTACCTACTATGTAACTTGGTGCAAAAAAGGTTTATGAGTATTTTCCAGTCTTCACAAATTGTGTTTTATACTATTGTGTAATAATATTTCTATTAATTCTGTTTAGTGCTTTTAAACTACTTATCCTGTTCAGTACTTTTAAATTCCATCTTGTCTGTTATTAATATTGCCATTCTTGAATTTGTATTTCTTTGTTTTGTGCCTGATTTCTTTCTGCCTGTTTCTTTATTTTTCCAAATAATATGTAACTTTTATAAACCTAATTTAACTGACTAGCTGAAAGAATTCAGTCTACTGTCATTAATTTCATAATTAATATACTTAAATTTATTCCTGCCATCTTATTAAAATTTCTTATTTTGTTACCTTTTTTTAATTTTTTTTACTTGATCAAAAGGCTATTAATTTCTCCTTTTTTTCTGTACTTTTTATTTCATTAACATTTACATTCATCACCAGTGCATAGCCCTATTATTCCATGAGGTAAATTACCAAATATTTCTCCTCCAAACCCTTCCTTCTCCTACTTCCCCCCACACCCACTTTTAACAGTGAGACCCCTGGGATCCCTTTGCTGCCCTACTCTCTGCGCCTGCACCCATCAGAGAAGACCTGGGGAGCATTTTTTATTTCCTCCTACCCTCCCCCAACTTTTAGACTATTTGAATTCCTGTTGCAGTGTGTCTCTTTTACTTTAAGAGTCTTTCGTTAGCCCTTACACTGCATGTTCTCAGATGGGCTATCATTATTTATTTTTATTTGACTCCGTGGATGTCGCCAGTGCTGTTGCTCACCACTGTTTTTCTCCTCTTTGTCTTCTGTCATCTTGAACACGCTCTGCGAGTTCATTTGGTGCTGTTGTAACTTCATCCCTGCTTAGGCAACTCCCACAGGTGAGGTGTGTGGTGATAGCCCAGCCAGTTGTAGGTCTCTGCAGCCTCTTAAGAGTCCATGACTGTTACTTCATTGCCTTCTACCTTTTGAGCGTTCAGTCAGTGCCAGTCTAATTCTTTCTTCTTTCTAAGCAACTTGCTGTCTCTTTACAGAAGACTTGAACATGTTTTCTTTATCTCAGAGCTCAAGAATTGTATTAACATATGTCCGTGTGGTATCTTTGCTCATCAGGTATACATGAAACAGCCCTTAAAATGTGTAGATTCAGATCTTTCTAAAAACCAGGATAAGATTCTTTTATAAACAGTAGTTTCTTTTTCTAATTATTTTTCTCCCCTCACCTTCCTTTTCTTTTTCTGAATCTCCTTTTATTTACAGGTTAGATGTTCTGGGTCTTTCCTCCACACTTTCATAACTTCTCTCTCTTTTCAGTTTTTAAAATTCTCCTACTAGATCGTGAACCCTACCAGTTCTGGTTTCAACATTCATTATCCTCTCCTCCATCTACTAAATATTTTAACTTAAAATCTTTTGTCTAGTTCCAGGAAGTTTTTTCTTTATGTTGTACTTCTACCTCTTCAAATACTATTCTTCTGCTTCCCCTGACAGTTCTGTATTGATATACTGTTCTGATTTCTCTCTTCATTCATGCTTTCTCTGGCTATTATACCTCCTTATTAGATGTCCTTTTATTTTCCTTTGTTCATTGTGGCGCAGGTCCAACTGGTGGATACTTCAAGTGGACTGGTCCTATGAAGGTGGGAGGGCACAGACATCTCAGTCATCATGGCCCAAAATATGCAAGTTGCCAGTTACCCATTGAGACACCAGGAGGTAGCCTTTCTTCTGCATTAGGGTAGAGAAAACTCAGGCACACCCAGGATCCTGTGATCATTGAAGGACAGCCCTACCAAAGAGCTCCTACGTGCTGGTCCTTGCCTTAGACTTTTCTTGCTGTGGCCCCACAGCTTTGTTCAGCACAGAGCAAGAAAATACAACTATCTAGTTCACACCCTCTACCTGAATACCAGTCCTGATATCTGCTTGACTTAAGAAAAAAGGATGGGTTTGACCTAAGTTAGAAGTGGAGAGGAAGCAGAGCACAATTAAGTCATCATCTTTCCAGAATCCCCTGGGAATAAAATAATAAACATGAAAATGATACATTCCCTGTCCTAATGTTGCTTGTGGGCTAGTTGGAAAGATAGACAATAAATACATACATACATACATACATACATACAATAACTCCTATAATTCTGAATTCACAACTGTAATTAATATATGAAGGAAAGGTGAATAGAAATATGATCTGAGATTCCAAGAAAGAATAAGCATTAACTGTGCAACGAGGGAAGAAAAAAAGAACTACAGGCAGAGAGCAGTGTATTCAAAGACCTTGGGAGTAGGCATGGCACATTTGAGGAAGCCAAAGACAGTCAGCATGGCTGGAGCAGAAAAAGCAAAGGAGAGCAGAGTGTGAAAAGAAGCTGGAGAGGAAGGTAACAGTAAGGGGCCAGACTGCAGGGTTTTATAGGCCATGATAGAGTATAGTCCTTCCCTAAAAGCAGGTGACTAATGGAGCGTTTTACTCCATGGGTAAAAATATCTGATTCACATTTTCAGGGGATCACGAGGATTCAGTGTGGAGAGCACTCCACACTGTTTTGTTTTTGAGAGAGAAAAGGAGAGACAGAGCACAAGTGGGGGAGGGACAGTGAGGGGGGAGACACAGAATCCGAAGCAGGCTCCAGGCTCTGAGCTGTCAGCACAGAGCCCGACTTAGGGCTTGAACCGGCGAACTGTGAGATCATGACCTGAGCTAAAGTCTGACACTTAAACTTAACCGACTGAGCCCCCTCAGGCGCCCCAAGTGTGGAGAGCAAATTTAAAGGAGCCATGTGAGGAGGCTACTGTAATGTTTGAGGGAGGGTGGCAGTGAGATGGTGGTCAGCGTACAGGAAGTACACTTTTAGGTGGTTTATGAAAGAGGGTATAAGAGTGTGGAAGGTAGGGAAGTCAAGTTAAAATCACCAATTCAGTCATTCATGTCAATGTGCCCTTGAGATACTCAAGTGGAGGAGTCAGTAAACACTGTGAATCTAGGGCAGTCCTGGGCAAAAGAGATAAATTTGTTAGCTATCTGAGTTTCAGTATAAACTAAGGCTCTTAGGCATAAGTGAGAATACCTTGGGATAGAATAAGAAGAGAAAAAGACTTTAAATTTTTGTATACCACTAATATCCATGTAAATTGGATGATCTCTGCTGGAAAGGTGATTGATAATGCATATGAGTATCTTAAAAAATGACTGTAATTTTGATCCTGTAACTTTTTTATAGGAAGCCATCCTCAGAAAATAATATTAGTAGATGTGAAAGGCTTATGGATAAAAATACTTAAGCATTATTTATGATTATAAAAAAAGAAATTACTTAATTATCTAATATTTAAAGAGGTTAAGTAGATTATCATACATTTATATTAATGAATATTATACCATTCTAATTTGATGTTTATGAAGATGTAATGGCATAAGTAAATGGCCATAATGTAATAATAGTAATAAAGACACAAAATTGAGAGAGAGAGAAAGGGAGACAGAAGTGGGTAGAGGAGACCTCAACTGTGTGAAACATTGATAGAACAAGAGTATAAAGAAATGTTTATCTATCAACAGTGGAAAATGGATGATTGTCACCATTTTTAGACTTTTATCTAGTTTCCAAATCTTTCTAAATGGGCATGTATTTCATCTTATGTATCCTTTTATTGTTAGGAAAAGAAAGAAAATTACAGGATTGTCCCAGTTGTAAATATGCACTTTATAGGCATTTCACTCTGTTAAATACTGGTTGATGTTTTGTTTTTTCTTTTCACAGTATCGATGAGCCTTTCTGTTTTGAATCGAATTTAGTGTTTTAAGTTTGTAAGATTATTGCCATACCTTTTACAGTTTTATGAGCCATTTAGACTTATAAAATAGTTTCAGAAAATTGATTAATCACTAGGCAACAGCAAATCCATTCCCCTGGAACACCTCTCACTTGGCATCCAGTGTGTCATATTGAGAGCATTTGCGTTTCCTTCACTGCTTATTGCTTAGCAGTACAAGGGGCTCTGAATTCCTTAAAGTTTAAAAAGGATTATATAATAATATAGGAATGTGCTAATTATTTTAAATACAGTGAATTGCTTTTGTTTTCCTCCAGTGACTGTCAGAGAAGTATCCACGTGGACTGTCATTTGTATCATCGTTGTCTGCAGCGATATAAAATCATTTTGAATTTGGTTCAGAACTGAAAGTATGATTTTTTTTTAATTCCAGGAATGTATACAAAGACTATCGCTTCCTTGAGCTGGCATGTGACTCACAGGAGGATGTGGACAGCTGGAAGGCATCTCTACTAAGAGCTGGGGTTTATCCTGATAAATCTTTAGTAAGTTGCATATAACTATTATTTTACAATTATGAACCATGTTTAAGAAGACATAATTCTACATACTGTATACTGGAGAAACTAGTTCTCTTTTGACTTAATTCGCTTCATATTTCTTTTTCTCCCTTAGGTTCTATTTTAAGAAGTTTATCAATATACTTGTTAGAGAAAATGTCCTACTCTGCCATAAAACATAATATATCCAATCTCAGACACAGAGAGAGTTTCTCTGTTTTAATTTAAAATTTTATTTTCCTTGTATGGCTTTTTTATGGTTTTCCACAGTTGTCCCAGTAGTCATATAGTGGATTATAACATTCTTCATATAGCCATGGCATATATATCATGTCATAACACTATTTCATAGACTTAAAAATATACTTATTTTTATAAAATTCCTTTCACTATGTCTATAGTACCTGAATCCAAAATTATATCTGCATTCAAATTCTGATTAATGGCATTTGGAGTGTGAAAGAAGAAAAACATTATATCGCAATTCCTACTTATCTTTGTAAATACACTTCAAGTATTTGAAGTCACTTCTCTCGTTCAAGTTAATAAACAGAATTTGTTTGGAAAACGTCTGGATTTAAATTTCAAAAGTCCCACCCAACATATGTACACACACCATTAAGCAGACTCTGCGAATGAGTGGCTCTCACTGCTTACTCACTGTTCCCCTTGAGATGCTGCACTATCCAGGTGCCTGCTCAGGACAAAAGTTCAGAGACTCAGCCTTGGGGATTTAGTCCAGCTTGACTTTTTGGTGCTTACTTGGCTCTAGATCAGTTTATAGGACAAGTCAGGTCATTTCTAGGCCCCAAATACGAAGAGTCTTCTCAGGAGAGCCTGAAATATGGGCACCGGTGGGGGGGGGGGCGGCGGAAATGAGGCGTCTCTAGGGGAACTTTAGACTTGACCACATCCCTGAGGTTGCATTGGAATTTAACCAAGTTCCAGAGGTAAGTGATTGAGGATTTATGCCAAAATGTTCTTCTCATTGATGTTATTTAGCTCACACATAGACCTCTTAACCCTATCCCAACCTACCTTTGTCTGGTTAGCACCTAAAACAATGACCCTTCCCCCACAATAACCCTATGCTCTCCCATGTGAAGTGCAACAAGCCCCTTTCCTAGTGATATCCAAGTACAGAGGTATCTATATGATTTCCATAATTGTCCAAATTTTATCAGTTGTGTACATACATATTTACATAGCTATATGCTACTCTAAAAACTGCACATGAGAAATCATTTGTAAAATCAGAGTACCACTTCTACTTTTGTTGTTAATTCTGATCATTTCTTATTACTCTTCCCTATCCATTGATGGTAGTGTGTTCAATTTCACAAACATTCTGTATTAAAAATGGACATATACTTAATTTTTAATTCATTCATTCCACAAAAGCGTATTGAGCACACGCTTTTTGCCAGGCACCACTCTAGGCAGTAGGGCAACAGAGGTGAACAGTAAGGTCGTACCCCCAAGGAGCAGACATTAAACAAGTGAATGGATAACTGTATAACTATATAGTGGGATTTTAAGAGCACGATACAGTCTGTAAAAAAAATAAAGAATATTAAAGGGACAGACAGTGAGAAAAGGGCAGGCACGCTTTATTTTAGTAAAGATGATTAGAGAAGGCCCCATGTGAAGAGTTGAGTAAATGAAATGGAAGTCTGAAGAAGAATATTTGTGGAGAGGACTAACAAGTGCAAAGCCAGCTCAGTGTCTTAGAGGAGCAGCAAAAAATCAGTGAGTACGGAACACAATGAGGGAGGACAGAAGTGGTTGATAGTTTCCAAGAGAGTGGTCAAGGGCAGATTGTATTGGCCTTGAAGGAAGTGGTGAGCATTTGATTCTATTTTGAGTGAGATGGGAAGCCATTAGAGGGTTTCAAGCCAGTTAGTGACATAAGATTTACATTTTTAAAAGTCTTATAAGGCTGGGTACTATGAGAAGGTGTAGAGCATGTGTGTTCAAGCACAGGCTTTAGGGTCAAACTACCTAGACTGAAATTCCAGAAATTCACATAGAAGCTGTGAGATCTTAGGAAGGTTACCTAGCTTTTTTAGGTTTCAAAACTCCCATTTCTAAAATGGAAATAGCAAGAGTCCCCTATAGCTTGGTTGACAGGATAAAGTGAGAGAATGCAGGGAAAGCACTGAATATGGTGGACACAAGCAAGCACTCTTTTTTTATTTATAATAATAATGATGGTGGGGCACATGGGTGGCTCAGTTGGTTAAGTGTTAGACTCTTGAGATTGGGCTCTGTGCTAACAGCATGGAGCCTGCTTGAGATTCTCTCTCTCCCTCTCTCTCTCTCTGCCCCTCCCCCTTCTTAAAATAAACAAATATATATTTATAATAATGATGATAATTATCATTTTCATCACAGCCTACTAAGATGAGAGCTAAAACACTGTAAATATTATAATGTAGCCCAGTGAGATCATAAATAGTTTATGCTATTTTCTATCTACCAAATAATAGAAAATTGGTTATATAAAATATTATATTGGTTATATATTAGTGGTGTGTGTGTGTGTGTGTGTGTGTCTTCCTACAATGCAATTATAATGTTTGTGAAAATGTTTTCTTCAGTCATGATTTTGCCAAACTTATCTTAAATATACTAGACAATTTTGGTATTTAAAGAAATTATGCAATACATCTCTTATGAGGGAAAACTGTCTTGGCAAAGCAAAATTACCTATCCCTGGTGAATTGTTTTTATAAATTGGGATTTTCATGTATCCATAGCTCTACAGAAAGAAGACGCTCAATGAAACATTTGCTATTTTTTATCAGAATGCTCAATTTTAAGCAAATCTAGGGTTGTCCCACATGATCTGTTTGATTCTTTTAATATCATTTCTGTTTATAAGTACACTTTTGGTACAGTTGCTTGGACGATCAAGACAAAGGGGTTTTTTACTGTATGCCAAAAACATGACACGAAATTAAACTTGGCAGTGTGCCATGAACATTGCTTTTCTCAGTTTTCATCATAAACAACATTTGCATTTCTTACGCACCATGTAGTTGTAGAGGTTATATTACACGATTGCTTGACTTTCAGATGTTTAAATGGCAGCTAACTACTGAAAGCAATCTAAGTAGAATGCTTATGTAAACATTCATTTTGTGAACATGCTTAGATTTGGAGGGATGGATACTTTTAGCTACAGTTATTCCTAACTTAGATTTGATGAAAAAGTCAGATTAACCTAGTAACAGATGTCTCTCTGTAAGTAAATTTTTAGGACTTCTGGAGGGTCATTTGGGTTTTGTATCAATAAACCATTGAGTCGACAGCAAATCAATCTCTATTCTAATAATGAAACATTTGTCATACATGGACATAAGTCAAGACTCAAAACTTTCTGCTGTTTATACAAGATTTTTATTGGAAAAAATCTACAAAGATTATTTTTAAAAATTGTGTAATTTCAGCCTCATTTAGATAAACAGCCATCCTCCACATTTTGTTTTTGGATACATTTTTTTTCCAACTAAGATTGCACACTTTTTTATTACACGCTTTTCCCCATCATATCTTTTCTATCATGTCCACATGAAGAATATTTTTATGTCATTCATATCATAATGTTCTATTACCTGTTTTTTTCTTTTGGAGTTTTCTACAGATTTTTTTTCTTTCTTTCTTCCTCTTCCACTCTCTTCTCTCCCTTCTTCCTTCCCTTCATCCATCACCATTATGGTGGTCTCTAGAAATTCGAATATAAAAAACATGCAGTTCTTACTTTATAAGAGTTTCAAGTCTAGTGGAAATGAGGGATGCAACTAAATAATTACAATGTGGTAGAAACTATAGCGAATATATAAAATGCAACAGCCCATCTATATTCCCATGTGGATTTTCTAATTACCTTTTGCCCCTTAATCGTTCTGGATCCAAAGCAAACTGTAGACTTCTTATTTGAACAGTATAATATGTGACCCTCAATGAGGCATCCTGGATTCAGTTTCCCAATATGACACTGAACTTACACATAACCTCTCTGAGCCACGAATTTAGCATTCTACCAGTCACCTGATCTTTTTGAGAAGCCACAATACTTTAAAGATATATGTAAATCTGAATTTGGGTTTAGCGGAATTTTATTTCTTTAACTTCTATTTCCTTTGGCCATTAAATTGAAATTATAACCACTGTAAAATTTTATATTGTTAAATAATTAAATTGTTGTACAATTTCAAATTAAAGATGTTTCTAATGGAATTAGTTAATAGTATTTTGGTTTGGTTTCTTTTTTTTAAACTGATGAAACAGATAAAAAGTATGTGTATATCAGTATTGTAGGCTACAATTAAAGAACTTTTAAAAGTTATTTTATAGTAAAAATTTATGTGCATGCATCAGTAAGTGTGAATACAAATAAATGGAAATTTGATTAAAATCTAAAGAACAAGGTATAAAAAATGACTGATCTTTTGGCACAGTTTTGTCAGCTAATAGTAGGACTTAAAGTATAAATAACATTAAAGGATTCCAAATTCTTTGGAACATTTTGTGTGCAGTGAAATGAAGTAGATTTTAAGTCAGATCTATCTCATATTTGAATCCTAGTCCTTCTATTTATTAGCCCTGTGGTTCAGGCAAGTTACTTAACTCGTCAGTTGTGTATTCTTTTTTAAACTCAAAATAACGATACCTTCCTCTGCGTGATTTTATAGGATTGAATGAGAACTATTGCATATCACATCTACCTTGGTGCCTGCAACTGAGTGAATGTGTTCAATGCCACGTAGCCTTTATTATTATTGCTGAAAATCATTAATGGTCCATGAAGCTGCACTCCCCAGTTTAGTAGTTACTTTTTCTTTGCAAAGGATTAGTGGGACTTAGGCAAATGAGGGAGAATTTCCTTACCTGTTGGTTAAGGAAGCAGAGTTGTTGTTGTCCACAGGGGTCATGTTGCCCTGTGGACAGGCTGGCTTAGAAATCTGTCAGTCAGGAGTGAGCCCGAGGGGCTGTCAGGGAAAGTGAGAATTCACAAGCCTGCCCTCAGATACTGGCCAGCTGGCTATCTGAAAGCAGCCAACTGTAGAGTAGCGGATGCCCTGGAAATAAATTTGGTGCAAATTCAGTATTGCCTATTTGTTAAATTAAATACTGCAGAGCTTCTTAAGAGACTTCCATTGACTGTATAGATAGATGGTCCTCCCCTAGAGGGTATGATTTCTGTTCATTTTTTTTAATGTTTTCTAACATTTATTCATTTTTTGAAAGAGAGAGAGACAGAGAGAGAGACAGAGTGTGAGTGGGGGAGGGGCAGAGAGACAGGGAGACCCAGAATCCGAAGCAGGCTCCAGGCTCTGAGCTGTCAGCCCAGAGCCCAATGCGGGGCTCAAACCCACGGACCACGAGATCATGACCTGAGCCACCCAGGTGCCCCTCTGTTCTTTCTTTTTTTAAAAAAATTTTTTTTCAACGTTTATTTATTTTTGGGACAGAGAGAGACAGAGCATGAACGGGGGAGGGGCAGAGAGAGAGGGAGACACAGAATCGGAAACAGGCTCCAGGCTCTGAGCCATCAGCCCAGAGCCTGACGCGGGGCTCGAACTCACGGACCGCGAGATAGTGACCTGGCTGAAGTGGGACGCTTAACCGACTGCGCGACCCAGGCGCCCCCCTCTGTTCTTTCTTTAAAGTTTATTCATTTATTCTGAAAGAGAGAAAGCACAAGTGGGGGAGGGGCAGAGAGAAAGGAGAGAGCAAGTATCCCAAGCAGGCTCTGCACCATCAGCACGGAGCCTACGCCTGACGCAGGGCTCAAACTCACAAACTGTGAGATCATGACCTGAGCCCAAGTCAGAAGCTTAACCAACTAAGCCACCCAGGCGCCTGTAGGGTATGATTTCTTAAGTGATGAAAAATGGCAGTAGAAAGTGAAACACCTGAAACTTCATATACCCCTGAATTCAAGACTTTCCCAGTTATAATTAATAGGACTGCTCTGGAAGTTGAAAGCATTCAATAAATGAAGTCTTTGGGAACTTCAGAAATTCCTTTTGGATAGACTCTAAAACTGAACTTTTCTCCGTGGCAAATAACAACTGGGGGGAGGGTCTCTGTGTCATTCTAGGGAGAGAAGAGGAATGCCCCCAGACCTCCGTAAATATTTATTAGTACGGGATGACCACTCCTATGCATTTATTTATTCAGCCATCTAATAACACAAGACTGACGATGCCCGTGCTGAGTCTGACTACACATCACTTTATTCTTAGCTTATTCAGCAGTGCTTCCCACAGAATATCGAGCGGCCACATGACCAATTCTGAAGAGTTTAGTTTTTCTTCAGTGGAGGTACTTGCCGTGATCTAAACCTAAACTGTTGCCACACGGTGTAGTGGAAGGAATTATAAAACATTTATGGTTCACCATTCATGACTGTTATGCCTCTCTCAGAATAGACAATTGGGAAATGATTGAAGGAAACAAGAAATGGCAAGGCCACACCATGTCCTCCACTTGGATGTTTCTCATATTTAAGGATCAAGGCCCCCTACTCTGTGACATCACTGTTGCCACCACAAACAGAACCATCTGCCTTCGAGCAGAGAAGCCAGTCATTCCCTAATGTGCAAAAATACTTGGTTGAACTCCTGAAACTTATTTGGTAGATCAAAAGCTGCACTGCTGTGGAATTCAATAAACTCCATCTGTTTGAGGTATTTTCAGCAATATTGCACTTCTTTGGAGAACCGGGGTCTTGTTATTCTCTAAAATAGTATTTTATTCCTGATAAAACTCTGTGGGGATCTTTACTGCATTATTGAACGGTTGGCAGATTCCTTACAGAGACTCTTTTCTCCCCCCTTCATTCATTCTTATACCGTTATTTATGTCTCCGTAGAAGCCAGTGATGTTAACAGTTATATCATGGCAACTCACAATGCCAAGAAGCTTCTCTACACTATTGTATCGGTGTCTTTAAACTGATATCATTGTTAAATATGATGGCCGTGATGGTCCTTGGATTAGACATTTCCCCAGGGTCACCAGTTGGCATTGCCCCTCTCCCGAAAATTTCTGTGTGGAGTATTTCTCCCTCCACATCCTCTTTTAAAAGTAAATGCCAGATCTCCAGCCCAACCTGTTACTGCAGCCTGTGTTCAGCCTCCTCCACAGATGCACACACTTTACTACCAGCTCTCTTCAACTCCGCATCTCAGCGAGAAATTCCTTTTGGGCCCCTTGTGAGACGAATTCAGATCTGTTCCCTGCCCATATCCCATCACATCTTCCCCACAGGATCTGACCCTGCAAGGACTCGGCTGCCCTGGGAGTAATGAATCACCATTTTATTTTTTTAAGCCATATGTGCGTTAAATTGTTTGATATAAATCATACTCTTGCAGCTCCAGTTTGAAACAGGAGACCCATTTGCCCGCCGCCTGTCGCTGGCTGCTCTCTGTGTCTCTATCCAGAGTGTCTCTTTTAGAAACGACTACATTTTTTGTGACTAACCTTTCCAGACCCATTTTCTTGAATGTGGACCAGTGTTTATTTTGGCCACATCCCCACTATACAGCTTTCACTTCCCATGCCAACCCAAGACAAAACGCATAATTTATGAAGTAGAGGAATGGTACAGATGGAGGTCGTAACTTGGTCTGCTTACCCTGTCTCCCCAGAACCACCCACTCCTTTTCTCTGCTCTCTTTTCCTTTCTTTTTCCACCTTCTTTGAAACCAAGGATGCAGTGTTTGTTTAAAAATGCATTGGCTGATGAAATTTTCCACTGCTTGGCATGTTGGAGGAGGGGCTGTCAGGAAAGGGCAAGCTGACATACTATTTTGCCGTTCATGCTAACAGTTCACTTATTACCAATTCAAACCAGTGCTTTTTGGCCAGGTCCCCATACTCCAAGGATTCCGAGCAGAAAGAAGGGGGGAAATCTCTTTCATAATTTTCTGCTGTTATAAATACATGATTTCATTTAATATAAGTGGATTCTTTGACTTGTCCATGAGCTCGGGGTGCTGTGTGTGTGTCTGGGATGTCAGTGAATAGTTAAATTATTTGTTTTGATTTTGCTCTAGCATGAAAAACCTTACAATTTTTAAATAAGTTTATGTTTAACATATTTCTTTTTTGTTTTTTTCCTTGCGGCTACGTGCACAGGGGAACAACAAAGTAAGTTCTTTGTCCTATCGCAGCTCCTCTTTCTCTCCAACCCCGCCTCCCCCGCTGCATGTATCTTGGCCAGAGCGTTTCTGTGCACATTGAAATGACTGTTGTCTGCGACAGTGCACAAATGATACAGGGTGTGCAAAGGAGAAAACATGCATAATGGCGGTTCCGTTTTGACCTTTTGGAAGGGAAATGTTACGCTCTTTAGGGTTGGTTATTGAATGGTAGTTCAGAAAGGTTGATGGTATGAGGAAAGAGGTCGACACCGAGAGCAAAGATTATGAAGATTTAATAATAAGGACTCTTCTGCAGAAAGGGTACAACAGTCTGATGAAACCCAGTGCAGCTGAAGTTTCTGACCAAAAATCAAAGCTCTCATGTTAATGTGCAGTTATAAAAACCCCAAACTGGAGTCTTAAATAGCAGGATGGCTGGCTTTGCTGGTGAAACTGAACTAGATCAGTGCTCTGGCTTTGAAGGTGCCTTAAAATGGATGGAGGAGGGTGGGGTTCACATTTGACTTGGCTTCTGCACCCTGATGTATTCCAGCTGGACGGAAGTGGGAGGGTGTGGGGGATGGAGGAGGAGACTGAGTGTGCACGATAGATTTGTGAGACCAGGCAACACACACCAATGGTGAAAATTATCTTAATGTTGTTATTGTAATTAGATAAACGAGCAATTGAGTCATTCATAAGGTTGCTGGCTTGTTTAAATTTAAATTCAGTTCTTCCAAAGGATTAGAACTCCTTCTCACTTATATTAGTTATATGATAGTAACATAGTTAGGGAAGATGGTCTTAAGTTTAGCAGGGTGATTTGTTTTTCATTTTTTCTGTGGAGAATTATTAGTGTTTTATCCTACCAGGTGGCCCACTTAATAAAATGGGCCTCATTGAATACAATAAGAATTGAAAAGATCTGTTCTATAAGGGGCTGCCTGCATATCTAAAGCAGCTGGAATTCATCAAAATTGCTACTCATAAGCCATACATATAGAATGTAAAACAAATGTGGGAAATCTTGCAGCTTAATTTGATGGAATGTGCTGTTATGGAATACGTTGAAGTAAATGGTTGGTATTGAAAATGTGTCACTTTATAAATTTATATCTGGATATAACTACTTATGGCCCAAGTAATAATATTTAATAAAGTTAAAAATAATACAAGAAAAGTACAAGATAGACATTTGTGAAGAAGCAAGGTGGTGAACTCAGCTCACTAATAGGTCACTTTTTAAATATAGCAGGTAGCTTACAAAATTAATTAGAGATTTCTTACACAAAGTTAAGGATAATATTCTACCTAATACTACCACTACTAGAAAAAAACCTTTGGACAAAATATAAAACCCCCCAGTTTAGTGTTTATACCATATAATGTATTTCAGCTCTTGAATAATAACCATGCCTGGTCTGGTCTGTTCACTTACATTGAGCCTCTATCTAGAATTTCATATGCTGCATTTCTTGTTTGTTTGTTAAGTACCACGAGCTAATTGTGAGTGCACGAATACCCAGCCTGTGCATGCTGAAGATCAGGGAACCAGCTGCTGACATTTGGGGGGAGGTGCTAACCCTTAGACCACTGGAAAAGCATTTATGATTTGCCTCTTTCACTAGTGACTCACTGATGACTTAAAGGCATTTGTAAAATTCCCCAAAGAAAACACTTCTCCATAGCAGGAGTTCTCCGTTTATTGTGTCTTGCTTGGTCAAGTTCTTCTGGGCAGTGTTCAGTTTAATAGAGTTTACTGATTTTAAATAATTATAATGCAGTGAGCACTAAAACCCCCAAATTGTAAGGCTGCTGCTCATAAGGGAGCTTCTAGGAGGAAGCCGCCTTCATCCTAGAGGGTCTTCAGGCACCTGGAGCCACCACCTGCATCATGAAAACCTGGTCTAATGCTGAGGAAGTATCTTCAGGTGCCAGAGTGTCAGTTGAAGAGCATTAAAGATGCAAGCGCTGACTGTTTTGATTTTTAGTTGAAGAGTGGCTACATTGGAGGTGCTGGTAGTTATTGCCCTTAGGCCTTAATTTTTAATTGTTTATGTTAGGAATAAGTGATAGTTTGTGAAAAAATGTAATGCTAATACTTTTAAAATATGATCATTATACTGACCATGTACTCTGGCACGAAAGAGCCTCCTCGAATCACAAACAGCACATCTGCATGCTATTTTCCTTTAGCTTAGAGTTTCAGTATAAATGGAAAACACTGGAATACAAGCTGTGCTGTCTCCAGAGTATAGGTCTGGAGTCTTCAAAAGGAGAATATGAGATTCTTTTTTCCCTCTAATTCTGGAATGCTTATTCTGAATTGTCCCCAAGGCAACATACCTAACTTGTTGCCTGCCATATACGTGAGCCAGCTGCAAAAGGTGACTCATTTTAGACTCACAATGGCTAATTGTTTATTTATGGAATGGCATTTTATTATTTATCATATTAACCAGACTCTAAAGAGAATGAAGTCTGCTAAATTAATGTTTCTTTAGATGAACAGGATGAATGGATTCATCTTCCCACGTACATTAGATGTAATGCACACACATCCATACACACATCCACACATGTATATTCTGAGGTGTATGGAACAACTTTACTATTCATTTTCTCAATAACAACTAAACTGATCTGCTTTAGCCGCGTTTAGATTATGCTTAGAATTTGGGAGCTAAACCTGTAAACTCCAGGAAAACAAACTTTTATAATAGATGCACATTTAGATTTATATCATGATGGAATGAAACACCAAGGTTCACATTTCTCTTTGAACAGTTATATGTATTTTGTTATTTTTCCTTAAAAAGCAAAGCAAATTTTCCTCTCGTGAGGAGATCACAGTTGCTAAAAAAAATTTCCTTACAGGCCCGTTACTTATTTTTCCTTTTGAAAATGTTTTCCTGTTGGCATAGTGATACTCTACATTGGTTAGGGTAGAGTCTGTCTCCTCCTTAGAGGGGTTTCCCTGAACCATGGATTCCAAGTCCATGTCTTCATGAGGGAGACAAGAGTCTAGGATTTCCTGAGTCAGTTTTGGGAATGTGAAGAAATACATACATTAACAGGGGTCGTTTTTGTTCTTTTCCTTAATTTGTTGTACACAAATGTAAGTCAGAATGTCATTTGCAGAACAGAGGCCTTCAGGTAAAAAGTAATCTCCATGGTTTGTCCTAGAGAGTAGACATTTAATTTCCTTCTTTAATTTGATGCGCTGTCTTGGCAGGCATTTCAAGGAATTTAAGAGACTTAAATTTTATTTCTGTATTAAAGACTTTGTTAAATATCTATGATATTAGGCAAATTGAAGGTAGAGAAATAATAAAGAATAAAATTGTATAACAAAAGCTTTCAAGTTTTTTAATGATGTTGGTACAGAAGCATAAATGAAAACTAATCAAAAGAATCCTAAGTTCAGCAATGAATGCTTCAAAAAATTTTAAGTTATGTGGAGAAACTATATTTAATCTCTTCTCTTATGAATATTTTATTACCTTTGAAAGAGAAATTTACTCCCATTTTACTTCAGTCTTCTTAAAGGAAAGGATTCTTAAATTTCTCCGAGCATAAGTATTAAGTTGACTGCCTTGACTAGAGAGAAGGAGTATTTGAAAAGGAGAAATAGAACCAAACATGCTAAAACAATTTTTTATTTTATTTTTTATTTTATTTTTAAAAAAATTTTTTTTTCAACGTTTATTTATTTTTGGGACAGAGAGAGACAGAGCATGAACGGGGGAGGGGCAGAGAGAGAGGGAGACACAGAATTGGAAACAGGCTCCAGGCTCCGAGCCATCAGCCCAGAGCCTGACGCGGGGCTCGAACTCCCGGACTGCGAGATCGTGACCTGGCTGAAGTCGGACGCTTAACCGACTGCGCCACCCAGGCGCCCCGCTAAAACAATTTTTTAAAAACTAAGTCTTTATTAACTCCTGGTTAGGTTAAATGCAATAATGTTGTACACATTGGAGGGCTTTGCTATATAAGAAGAGAAGAAAGAAAAATCAGATTTAAACTCTTGTTTTACATTTAAGTACTTTGTCTAGTGATTTCCTAAACATTCAGAAGACAAGTAGACAATGTCTAGACATTGTTGGTCTCCATTAATGGGAAAAGTAGTTACTACCTAGAGTATTTCTTTTGGTGATCCACTGGATTTTAGCAGTCATTTACAAAGATAGAGTGTGCCAGATCAAATGTCACCAAAATATATCACACTGAAGAACATAGATATTAAATCCATGATAATTTGTCTCGTCTCCTGTGCCAATCTTCAACTCCTAAATTTTTGCCATAGGTCATATGTGAGAGACTGTACATAGGCACTGAAAACCCATTACCAAACCTGTAAAGAAGCAAACAGTACAGTATCATAATGTACATTTCCTTTCTAATATTTAAAATGCATAAGTGCAAATCAGAACACTCTAAGTGTAGATATAGTCAGCTCAATTAGGGCTGTTTATTTTCTTTGAAAAATGTATATGCTTTCCTTGATTTTCTTTTTTTTTTAATTTTTTTTTCAACGTTTTTTATTTATTTTTGGGACAGAGAGAGACAGAGCATGAACGGCGGAGGGGCAGAGAGAGAGGGAGACACAGAATCGGAAACAGGCTCCAGGCTCCGTGCCATCAGCCCAGAGCCTGACGCGGGGCTCGAACTCAGGGACCGCGAGATCGTGACCTGGCTGAAGTCGGACGCTTAACCGACTGCGCCACCCAGGCGCCCCGATGGGCTCTCCTTAAATCCTAGGGAAATACATTCGCTAATCAGCTTCTCTAAGAAAATCAAGGAAAGTTGGGGCGCCTGGGTGGCGCAGTCGGTTAAGCGTCCGACTTCAGCCAGGTCACGATCTCGCGGTCCCTGAGTTCGAGCCCCGCGTCAGGCTCTGGGCTGATGGCTCGGAGCCTGGAGCCTGTTTCCAATTCTGTGTCTCCCTCTCTCTCTGCCCCTCCGCCGTTCATGCTCTGTCTCTCTCTGTCCCAAAAATAAATAAAAAACGTTGAAAAAAAAAAAAGGAGAGCCCATCAAATTTGCTTAATTTATGCATAACCCAATTAAGAATATCATTAAAATGAAAAGAACAAATGAAAACTCACTAGCCTCAAAGTGTTAATTTCAGTTCCATATGCATCTAAAAATGAATTGTCTGTTTTAACCTTCGCAACACCAATAAACTTTTGGTTCTTTTTTGACAAACCTGTCTTAAAAGAGCATTGCTTAATGCTTAGTTTTTGAACTCTATGACTTTAATCTTAATCCATTGGATAAAAGGGCAGTTCAGTTGGAGGTAGAAGACTTTGAAAGTGAGTTGGAATCTATGTTATGTTCCCAAATTTATTGATCTTGCCAAATAGACTCACAGAAAAGCAAGAATTGTTCCGTTGCTCAGAAAGCTCACAAATAGAACACGGACTTCTGAAGTGTTCTTGGGGCTTATTTATATATTTTATTTCCTCTGTTGTGTCCAAAATAAGTGACTTCACTCTAGTTAATGAGGAATGAGAATAATTTTGTCTTCACAGCTTTGACATATTTTCTCTCACAGTATTTTATTTTTTTTAATTTAATTCCATTGTAGTTAATATACAGTGTTATATTCATTTCAGGTGTACAATATAGAAATCCAATATAGTGATTCAGCAGTTCCATATATTACTCAGTGCTCATCAGTTTAAGTGTATACTTAATCCCCTTTACCTATTTTCACCCATCCCTCTACCTGCCTCCCTTCTACTAACTATTTGTTCTCTTATAGTTAGGAGTTTGTTTCTTGGTTTCATTTTGTTTGCTGTTTTGTTTCTCATTCTTTTTATGGCTGAATTCCGATGTGTGATATTTATATATATCTCACATCTATATCCATTTATCTATCAGTGGATACTTGGGCTGCCTCCATAGTTTGGCTATTGTAAATAATGCTGCAATAAACATAGGGGTGCATATATCCCTTCAAATTAGTGTTTTCATGTTCTTTGAGTAAATACCCAATAATGCAATTACTGGATTGTAGGCTAATTCTGTCTTTAATTTTTCGAGAAACCTTCATACTGTCTGGCACAGTGACTACACCAGTTTGCATTCCCACCAACAGTGCACAAGAATTCCTTGTTCTCCACATCCTCATAGACACTTGTTGTTTCTTGAGTTTTTGAGTTTAGCCATTCTGACAGGCATGAGATGATATCTCTTCATGGTTTTGATTTACATTTCCCTGATGATGAATGATGTTGAGCATCATTTCATGTGTCTGTGGCCATCTGTATGTCTTCTTCCATTCAGTAGGTTGTTTTTTACTTTGGTTGGTTTTTTCTTTGATGCACAGAAACTTTTTATTTTGATGTAGTCTTAAGAGTTTATTTTTGCTTTTGTTTCCCTTGCTCAGGAGACTTATCTAGAAAGATATTGCTATGGCCAAGGTCAGAGAAACTACTGCCTGTCCTCTCTTCTAGGATTTTTATGGTTTCAGGTCTTACATTTAGGTCCTTTATCCATTCTGAATTTATCTTTATGTACAGTGTAAGAAAGTGGTCCAGTTTCATTATTTTGCATGTAGCTATCCAGGTTTCCCAACACCATTTGTTGAAGACAGTCTTTTTCCCCCATTGCATATTCTCGCACATTATTGAAGGTTAATTGAAGAGTATTGAAGAGTATTGAAGATTAATTGACCATATAGTTGTGGGTTTATTTCTGGGCTTTCTGTTCTGCTCTATTGATCTATGTGTCTATTTTTGTGCCAGTACCATACTGTTTGGATTACATTTGTTCATCCAGTCTATGATCGTGGAATACCTTTTAATTTTTTTGTGTCCTCTTCCATTTCTTTTATCAGTGTTTTATAGTTTTCAGAGTACAGGTCTTTCACCCTTTAGTTAAGTTTATTCCTAGGTATTTTATTATTTTTGGTGCAACTATATATGGGATTTTTTTCTTAATTTCTCTTTCTGAAGCTTCATTATTAGTGTATAGAAATGGAGAAGATATTTATACATTGACTTTGTATCCTTCAACTTTACTGAATTCATTTGTCCATTCTACTAGTTTTTTGGCAGAGCCTTTAAGTTTTCTCTCTATAGTGTCATGTCATCTGCAAATAGTGAAGGTTTTATTTCTTCCTTACCAATTTGGATGTTTTTTATTTCTTTTTGTTGTCTGATTGCTGTAGGTAGGAGTTATAGTACTATGTTGGCTGAAAGTGGAAAGAGTGGGCATCCTTGTGTTTTTCCTGACATTAGGGGAAAAGTTCTCATTTTTTCATCATTGAGTATGATGTTAGCTGTGGCTTTTCATATATGGCCTTTAGTATGTTGAGATACGTTCCTTCTAAACCTACTTTCTTGAGAGTTTTTATCAAGTATGGATATTGTACTTTGTCAAATGCTTTATCTGCATCTATTGAAATGATCATATGGTTTTTATCCTTTCTCTTAGTGATGTAATGTTTCGCATTGATTGATTTATGGATATTGAATTACCCTTGCATCCCAGGAATAAATCCCACTTGATCCTGATGAATGCTTGTTTTAATGTATTGTTGGATTTGGTTTGCCAATATTTTCTTGAGGATTTTTGCATCTATATTCATTAGGGATATTGGCCTGTAGTTTACTTTTTTGTGTGGTACCTTTATCTGGTTTTGTTATCAGGGTAAGTCTGGCCTCATAGAATAAATTTGGAAGTTTTTCTTCCTCTTCTATTTTTGGAAAAGTTTGAGAAGAATAAGTATTAACTCCTTTTTATGTGTTTGGTATAATTCACCTGTGAAGCCATCTGGTCCTGGACTTTCATGTGTTGGCAGTTTTTTCATTACTGATTCAATTTCACTGCTGGTAATTGGTCTGTGCAAATTTTCTACTTCTTCCTGCTTCAGTTTTGGTAGGTTATGTTTCAAGAAATTTATCCATTTCTTCTAGTTGGCCAATTTGTTGGCATATAATTTTTCATAATATTATCTTACAATCCTTTCTGTGGTGTTGGTTGTTATTTCTCTTCTTTCATTTGTAATTTTATTTATTTAAGTCCTTTCTCTCCTTCTCCCTCCTTCCCCCCCCCCTTTTATTTTGATGAGACTGGCTAGTAGTTTGTCAGTTTTGTTAATCTTTGCAAAGATCCAGCTCCTGGTTTCATCAGTGTGTTCTATTGTTTCTTTTACTTTCTGTATCATTTATTTCTACTCTAATCTTTATTATTTCCTTCATTCTGCTGATGTGGGGCTTTGTTTGTTCTTCTTTTTCTAGCTCCTTCACATATAAGATTAGGTTGTATATTTCAGATTATTCTATTTCTTGAGGTAGACCTGTATTGCTATAAACTTCCCTCTTAAAACTGCTATTGGTGCATCCCAGAAATTTTGTACCATTGTGTTTTCATTTTCATTTTTCTCCATATAATCAAAAAAATTTTAAAGTGATCTCTACACCCAATGTGGGTGGGGCTCAAACTTATGACCCCAAGATGAAGGGTCAGATGTTCTACTGACTGAGCCAACTAGGCACCCCTCCATGTAATTTTTTATTTCTTCTCTGATTTCTTGGTTGACCCATTCATTGTTCACTAACATGTTTAACCTCCATGTATTTGGGCTCTTTCCAGACTTTCTTGATTTCTAGTTTCATAGCGTGGTCAGAAAAGATGAATGGTATGACATCATTCTTTTTAAATTTGTTGAGACTTGTTTTGTGGCACAATATGTTATCTCTTCTGGAGAATGTTACTTGAAATGAAAGTATATTCTGCTCTTTTCGAATGAAATGTTGTGGATTTATCTGGGTTTTGTTTTTTTTTATGTTTATTTATTCTTGAGAGAGAGACAGAGACAGAGCAGGAGTGGGGGAGGGGCAGAGAGAGAAAGAGACACAGAATCTGAAGCAGGCTTCAGACTCTGAGCTGTCAGCACAGCTCAAACCCACGAACTGTGAGATCATGACCTGAGCCAAAGTCAGACGCTTAACCAGCTGAGCCACCCAGGCGCCCATGAATGTATCTGTTAAATCCATTTGGTCTAATGTGTCATCCAAAGTTACTATTTCCTTGTTGATACTCTGTTTGGATGATCTGTCCATTGATGTAAGTGGGGTGTTAAAGTCCCCTACTGTTATTGTATTACTATCAGTTAGTATCTTTATGCCTGTTAACTGTTTTTTGTATTTGGGTACACCCATTTTGGCGCATATTTACAATTGTTACATCTTCTTATTGGATTCTCCCTTTTATTATTACATAGTGTCCTTTGTCTCTTGTTACAGTCTTTGTTTTAAAATCTATTTTGGGGGCGCCTGGGTGGCGCAGTCGGTTAAGCGTCCGACTTCAGCCAGGTCACGATCTCGCGGTCCGGGAGTTCGAGCCCCGCGTCAGGCTCTGGGCTGATGGCTCAGAGCCTGGAGCCTGTTTCCGATTCTGTGTCTCCTTCTCTCTCTGCCACTCCCCCATTCATGCTCTGTCTCTCTCTGTCCCAAAAATAAATAAACGTTGAAAAAAAAAATAAAATAAAATAAAATAAAATCTATTTTGTCCGATGTAAGTATTGCTACCTGGCTTTCTTTTGATACCCATTTGCATAATAAGTGTTTCTTTATCCCCTCACTTTCAGTCTGCATGTGTCCTTAAGTCTGAAATGAGTCTCTTGTAGGCAGCATGTAGACGGGTGTTGTTTTTTTAATCCATTTTGTCACCCTATGTCTTTTGATTGGAGTATTCAGTCCATTTACATTCAAAGTAGTTAAGTATATGTTTATTGCCATTTTGTTACTTGTTTTGTGAATGTTTTTGTAGTTCTCTGATCCTTCTCTTGCTCTCTTTCATGGTTTGCTGGCTTTCTTTAATGATATACTTGGATTCTTTTCTCTCTTTACTTTGCATATCTATTACTGGTTTTTGATTTGTAGTTACCATTAGGTTTGTATATAACATCTTCTGCATATACTTGTCTATTAAGTTGATGGTCACTTAAGTTTGTGCCCATTCTTTACTCCTCTCCCCACCACATTTTTGGTATATGGTGTCATAATTTACATCCTTTTATTTTATAATTCCCTTGACTTATTTTTACAGATGTACTTATTTTTACTACTTTGGTACTTCCTACTTTTTTTTTACTTTTACTTGTGATCTTTCTTTTCCACTCAGAGTCCCCTTTAATAGTGCTTGTAGAGCTAGTTTAATGGTCATGAATGCCTTTTGCTTTTGTTTGTTTGGGAAACTGTCTCTCCTTCTATTCTGAATAATAGTTTTGCTAGTTAGAGTATTCTTGGTTGCAGATTTTTCCTTTTAGCACTTTGAAAAGTCTGCTGATAGCCTTATGGAGTTTCCCTTATATGTAACTGTCTTCTTTTCACCTACTTCTTTTAAAATTCTCTCTTTATTGCTACTTTTGGCCATTTTAATTACTATGTGCCTTGGTTGATTTGGGGTTGATTTTGTTGGTGGATCTCTGTGACTCCTGTGTCTGGATATCGGTTTCCTTCCCCAGATTAGGGAGGTTTTCAGCTATTATTTATTCTATTATTTCAGTTTCTATTATTTATATTATTATTTATTTCTTCCAATAAATTTTCTGTCCCTTTTTCTCTTTCTTCTTCTTCGGGGATCCCTATAATGGAAATGTTATAATGCTTGATGGAGTTGCTGAGTTCCCTAAGTCTGTTCTCATTGTGCATAATTTTTCCTCTCTCACCTGCTCAGCATGATTACTTCCCATTACTCTGTCCTCCAGGTCACTAATGCATTCCTCTGCTTCTTCTCGTCTGCTATTTATTACATCTAGTGTATTTTTAGTTTCATTTCTTTTGTTCTTCATCTGTTTCTTTTTTACATTTTCTGTCTCTTTGTTAAAGGTCTCACTGATGCCCTCCACTCTTTTCTTAAATCCAGTAAATATCTGTATGATCATTACTTTAAATTCTCTATCAGGCATATTATTTTTGCTTTGGTCTTTTACTGTGGTTTTGTTCTTTCAGTTGGGTCATACTCTTCTGTCTCATTTTGTCTAACTCCTGTGTCAGTTACTGTGTGTTAGGAGAGTCAGATACATTTTCTGCTCTTGAAAGTAATGGTCTTATGAAGGAGTCCTGTAGTGCCCCTCAGTGCAATGTCCCCCTATTCACCAGAACCTCATGCTTCAGAGGTGTCTCCTATGTGTGTTGCCTGTTCCCTACTGTTGTGTCCTAGCCACTTTTTCCTTCAGTCCTGTCATCTGCAGAGGCTTTCTTTGCCTGTGTGGTCAGTGTTTGGTCCCCAGGCCATGTGGGGCATGTAGTTTTAACAAGGTACAACCTGGCCTGTTTTCAAAATGAGACCTGTAGTTGCTGCTGCAGGGACTGGGGCTATGTGGGAAAGGCAAGCAATTTTAACAAGTTACACCCTTCCGTAGGGCCTACAGCCACCACAGCTGCTTCCAGGACCAAGGGCCCTGTAAAATACACTGGTCAGGTCTTGGTTTGGCAAGATTTGCACCAGTCTTTAGGGGGAGGGGATCGTGCAGTCCAAATTGAGACAAAGGTGACTGAGAAGAGCAGATCTGCCCAAAGTGCAGTGGGGCAGGGCTTGGTGTAAGCAAGTTAGATAGTGAGGTGGCTGAGTGTTTATGCTCGGGTGTTTGTGCTGGGGTTATGCTGGGTGGGGGAAGAAAATGGCACCTCCCAGTTCCCTTGTTCCTAGAGGGTTCTCCCTGCAATTCCTGCCTCTCTGGGACAGGCTCTGAGGTAAGTAAATAATTCTCTCTCCCATATGCACCAAGCATTTTTCAAACTGCTGCTTCCATACTGTATCCCTACAAGCTATTTGTTGTCCTGTCTCTTTAAGGGTGGGGACTCAGACAGCTTCCTATCACCAGTCTGGGCTCTCCCAAAGCCAAGCACTCTGATTTTTAAAATTCCAGGATTTATGGCTCACTGGTTTTAAGAAATCATGAAATTCAGCCGCTCTAGTTTTCAAAGCCAAATTTCTTGGTGATTCATCTTCTCTGTGTGGGCTCCCTGGTGTGATAATCCATTTCTCTCCCTTTTCCACCATTGACTGAGGCTCCCTCCTGCCCACAGAAGGTCCCACTGCAGTCCATCTAGCTCCCTACCACATGTCCATCCTTACTACTCTCTTTGATATGGCTTCAACTCTACCTTTCGTTGTTGAGTTTGTTCTGCCAGTCTTCAGGTCATTTTCTGGGTTATTTGCACCGATGTGAGTGTTATCTAGTTGTATATATGGGGTGAGGTGATCCTAGGGCCCTGTTACTGTGCCACCGTGCCCCCCCCCAATAGTGTCTCTCACAGTGTTTTAAACATCTTCTCATATGAATGGAATTGATTTAACACTGCCCCAAAATAAAAGAAAGTTTTTATGCCTCTCTTTTGAAAACATGTTATGATCAAGTATGATTTTAGAAGTTCCAATGTGGTTAGTTTTATTTTGAAATTTAAGACCTTACAGAAGCGTTTTTATCAAAAAGTACAAATTAATTTTTTATTTATCTTTATGTGATTATCATATTGTACAGTGAAATCATACCAGAATCATTGTAGTTGTAAGAGTTTAAAATTTTTCTCCCTATCCTTGGCAGATCAACTGGACAAAAACTAAAATTACAAAGAATATGATTTCTGTAAGAAATAAGATTGATTCAAAAGATATGTGTGTGTATATTTTTTAAATATATAAATATTTGCTATCTAATAAGCTACAGAAAACTATGTATACATAGCAAATTGTAAATAATTTTTTTAATGCTTATTTATTTTTGAGAGAGAAACACAGAGTGTGAGCAGGGGAGGGCACCTGAGCCAAAGTTGGACGCTTAACTGACTGAGCCACCCAGGCACCCCCGTAGCAAACTTTAAATGTAAAAGCTGATCTTTTTAGGAATAAGAAAATACACTCCAAAATGGATCCAAATGGAAATAAATAATTAACAGACTATTTGGAATATAATAACAATGAAAACACTAAACAGGAAACATTATAAGGTATACCCAATGCTATACACAGAGAAAAATTAGTAACTTTAAATGGATTTATTATTTTTAATGGAAGTGAATTAATTTAAAAGTTTGGAAAGAGATTGGGCACCTAGATGGTGCGGTTGGTTGAGTGTCAGACTCTTGATTTTTGCTCAGGTCATGATCCCAGGGTTGTGGGAACAAGCCGGCATAAAAAAAATACTCTCTCTCCCTCTTCCTCTACCCCTCCCCCACTCTCGCTCTATTAAAAAAAAAATTAGAAAGCGAGCAACACAAAATCTAAAGAAAGAAAGAATTAATGATTAAAGTAAAAATTAATGAACTGGAAAATGATGAAAGAATAATATGAAAGCTTAAGCTACCTACAAATTTAAACTTTGTGTGGAATAGAAGACAGTAAACAATTAAAAGGCAAATGACAAGTTAGTAAAATATGTCAGCATGTATAACATTGAAGGGATTAAATATCTTCAAAATAGAACTGTTTCTATTTGATTCACTTAAAACACAACAAAAACCTAAGAAGAAAGAAAGCTGGCCAAATCAATAGACGTTGATTTAATACCCAAAAAAGAAAAAAAAAAAAAAAAGGACTGCTATAAAGTCCAGTTTCACTAGCAACCAAGAATTGTAAATTCACATAGCCAGCCATACATCATTTTTGACCCTTTAGATTATGAGAAATGTGAAAGAATGGTCATGATATGTAGTGTTGAGGAAGCTGCCCTTGTGCACTACACGTGGCGGAGTGTATACACGGCCCTCCTGGAAGGTGGCCAGTTTGGTGTTACGTATCAAATGCTTTGGTTGTGCGCCAACCTTCTGGCCAAGCAAGTTTGCTCTTAAAAATGTATTTTTGTCAAATAATTCAATAATTGTACAAAGGTATCTGTTCATAATTAATTTTAAAACACTGTTCATAATTACGTATTTAAAAACAGCATCAATATCTGTCATAAATAATTGGTTTGGTAGAGTATGGTACATCAGTGAAATGCTTTGAAGCACATTTTTAAAAAGTATATATCAACTGCATTGGAAATTTTCATGAAAAGTTAGCGGGAAAAAAAACCCACCATGGATAACA
Source organism: Lynx canadensis (assembly GCF_007474595.2). Lineage (NCBI taxonomy): Eukaryota > Metazoa > Chordata > Mammalia > Carnivora > Felidae > Lynx > Lynx canadensis. Next base: position 14,416,178 of record NC_044319.2, read on the forward strand.
TAATCCCATTTTTGCTTTAAAAAACTTATACAGGATGATATTTATATTTATATATTTGCACATAGAAATCCTGATAAGATACACACCAAAATGTTAATAGTATGGGCAATTTTAAATTTTGTTCCTGTATCATTTTCTCATTTTCCTTGATAACTGTCTTCTGTGCAATTTTCAAAAAAAAGGTTTTAAACACACCTTAATCTACTATAACACTTTATGTCTACTATATTTCAATAAAATATTTTTAATGAGAAAGAGATTTTAAATGGAGGATGGTGAGAAAGAAACAAATATAAAATATTGAAAATAATATTCAGAAGGAAAAATACTGAATATAAGTGGATTAAACTTTATAGGAAAGTCAAAGATAATATAAATGATGGAAATTAGGCATCTGAAACTCTAAAGATGTGGTATAATTATGTAATCCTGTCTGTTATTATATTTGCAATGTTATTTTTTTCACTAAATTACATATTGCTGAAGGACCATGCTGTGAGTCTCTGATACATTCCCTCATTGCCTGCGACCTTCAATCATGTCTTTCTTTCAGATGTTCAAATTCCATGGTACCCACCCTCCCCCATCTTTCTGGACCAATCTTTTTTCCTTCAATTCCATGTTTATACCTGTCAGCACCATTGCCCACTATGACTATGCTGTGTGTAATGTACAAAAATATATAATATCCGAGGATTGTCAGGGAGTCATTTCATGGCCTAATTTCTGACCCTTTATCTTCTACTATTTTAGGAATCTAATTGAGGTTTAAAAATTATAATATATAATATTAAGCTAATGAAAAGAATTCTGTAAAACTTAAATTTAAAAGTTGATTCATTTGCCTTGAATTTATTCATTTATGCAACAAAATGTATAATCTGAAAATTGAAAAGCAGGATGACAGTTGAAGTACTGAGATCAGAATTAGAGTCTCAACAAGGGGCGCCTGGGTGGCGCAGTCAGTTAAGCGTCCGACTTTAGCCAGGGCATGATCTCGCGGTCCGTGAGTTCGAGCCCCGCGTCAGGCTCTGGGCTGATGGCTCAGAGCCTGGAACCTGTTTCCGTATCTGTGTCTCCCTCTCTCTCTGCCCCTCCCCCGTTCATGCTCTGTCTCTCTCTGTCCCAAAAATAAATAAACGTTGAAAAAAAAAATTAAAAAAAAAAAAAAAAAGAATTAGAGTCTCAAGAAATACTCCTCTTGGGGAAAAAAAAAAAAAAAACCCTCCTTTTGGTTTCAGAGAGTCATGTTGACTATTGAACAGTATGTGTTTACTAGTTACTCTACTGAGCACTCTAATCTGATTAAGCCTAATGTCAATTAAAACCAGTGACTTAATCTGACTCTGAAGACTGAGCCAGATTTATATTTAAAAAGTTAAAATTGAAAATGACATTTATATAATACCTATCACAGACAGAGTTAATATCTTATTTGCCAAAGTTTAAAGTGTTTTTACAAATTAATAGTAAAAGACAATAATAAAAACAAAAAATGGGAGTGGGGTTTATAAGGAAGGTCAGGAGGCTGCTGTGTTGGTTCAGAGAGAGATGATGGCTTGGGTTAGGGTCACAGCAATGGAGATACTGACAATCAGTTGAATTTGGGATGTACTTTGGTGGTAAAGCCAATCCTTTAAGATTTACTCACGGATTAGACATGGAAAGTGACAGAAAGAGTAAAATGAAAAAGGTGATTGAGTCTTACAAAACAGATACATGTTAGTGCCATTTAAAAAGATGAGCAAGGGGCGCCTGGGTGGCTCAGTCGGTTAAGCAGCCGACTTCGGCTCCGGTCATGATCTCGCGGTCCATGAGTTCAAGCCCAGCGTCGGGCTCTGTGCTGACAGCTCAGAGCCTGGAGCCTGTTTCGGATTCTGTGTCTCCCTCTCTCTGACCCTCCCCCATTCATGCTCTGTCTTTCTCTGTCTCAAAAATAAATAAACGTTAAAAAAAATTTTTTTTAAATAAAAAATAAAAAAGATGAGCAATATGGGAAAAGGAGAAAATGGGATGGGTCATTTGTTTTGACCATGTTTAATTTAGGATGCCTCAGACATATCAGTGTTTAGTCAGGATAGGTTAAGTTATACTGCTGCAAAAAACAATCCTCAAAGTCTGGTGGCTTCAGACTACAAGATTTATTTCTTCATCATGCTATATACCCATCTCAAGTTGTCTGGGACTCCACTCCTCGTTATTCTCACTTTAGCACTCAGGTTGGTCATATTATTGCTGATCACAGGAAAAGAATGAGTGGAGATTCACACACTAGCTGTTAATGCTTCTGTCTAAATGTGATGTGTCATTTCCATACCCTTTTTATTATCCAAAGTGAACCACATGGCCACATCTAAGCTCAAATGGGCAGGAAAGTACCATGTTACCAAGTCCTTGGAGGAGAACTGGATATTTGAATGACTATCTCAGCATCCAATTAGAGATATCTTCTAGGCAGTTAAATATGTAAATCTAAGTTGAGAGGAGAGAGCTTCAGACAGAGATTTGAAAGTTGTTAGATATTTAAAATTTGGCAGGTAGGGATTAAATGGAGAAACCAAAAAGAAGATTGCTGAGGACAGAATTATCTGTCCTTTTAAAGTAGAGGAAGAGAAACCATCTGCAGAGACTGAGAAAGATGAGCCTTGTGTATGTGCACGTGTTTCTGCATGCGTTTATCTGAGCACAATGAAAGGTGTAGGAAATGGACTTGAAGAAAAGTTAGAGGCTATTTGTACCTTTTTAGACACCCATGTATTAATTGATTTGTTAATGTACTCATATATTATTTTAATAAACTTGGAAATCCAATAAGGTAAGGAAGATACTTATACAAAAACTGTGTGTTGAAGTTGGGGGAGGTGCAATAACATTTAAGTAGGCTGAACAAGCAGGTATACGGCCCTTTATGGGAAGCTAGAAGGCCATGTGAGTGGATGCCTGAACCCAGTTGGTAATGATAATTGTTACATAGAAGCCATACACTTGTATTTAAAAATTAAATAATCTGAATAGATGGAGCCAGTAGATAAGTATCCCAGAACAAAACCTAAAATAAGTTACTTATTTAGGACTCTTTTTTTTTTAAAGAAACGGCACAGAGGGACTAGAATATTTTAATTTATAACTGTTCTTTTCTAAAGCATATTCATTGTGTTTGTCCCAATTTGATGCATATTATTTTAGTCCAGAGTGAGGAATGTATTTCTCTTAATTATTAGGATAAGCAAAATCTAATATACAAAGTTCTAAAAAGAAAACAGAATAGTATTTAAATAAGGCTTTAGGAAATGTTTTTAGTTGTATACTAACTGAATTAGTTGCATACAAACTGAATCAGCCCTAAATTCGAAGACTAATATTACTTAGGAATATCTAATTGTATAACAAAATAGGATATTAAATACCAACTTTACATAAAAACAACACATATTCTGCAGCACAATTATTGTTATTGACCAAGTTTTAAGTGAAGAAAAGTTCTGATTGGGACATTTTCATTTTCCTCTTTGAAGTAATTAGCCATTAGTCTCACAATTTTTTTTTTAATTTTGTGTCACATGGCTTCAAAGAATTGGTGACACTTCAAGGAATTACGCAAAACAGACAAAAAAAGACAATCTTATGCAAAGAACATAATATAGCTTAAAAAAAAAAGGCTTAACCTGTTGAAGTCCTTCTATCACTGTAATTATTCCCTCAAATAAAAAACCGGAAAAAAAGTATTATTTCCACTTAGATCATTGGTTCTCAAATAGGGATGATTTTGCTCCCCAGGAAACATTTGGCAATATTTAGAGACCTTCTTGATTGTCAGATTGGAGAGGTAGTACTGGCATCTAGTGGGTAGAAACCAACAGCCTCTTATTTATAGGACAGCCTCCATAATAAAGAATTTTCCAGTCAAATGTGTCAATAATGTCAAGGTTGATAAACCCTGACCTATCTTGAAATAAGTATGCAAGATCCCCCTATAATAAAATCTAACCTGTGAAGATTTGAACTTATGATCTTCAACTGAGCCCAGTTTACTTAGAATTGGTTGAAGAACTGGAATCTGTTCAGACTGCAAACTCTGAACATATGCAGTCCACACTTTCCATTATGCCTCTGCAGTATCTGCTTCATGTGAAGAATATTCCCTGTCCTTTGATTTGCTGGTTTGCCTTAGAAAGTATGACAAAAACTGAAGAGATTTTCATACTTAGACTTGCATACTTGGTCAAGAGGTTCAGGGTCAAGGATTGTGAGTGTTACAAAGAATTGCCTTTACTAATGTTTTTTTTTTTTTTTGGTGAATGTATGTCTTTCATTAAATAAGTAAAACCCAATTTTTATAAAGTTGGGTAACTATGTGTTTCCACTAAAATCCAATTTCAAAATTAGAATTCCATGAAAACAGAAAAGTTAAAGTATTTCTATATTTAAGCATTCTAAGATATAAAAATAAGATATAAAAATGAGCCTTTATTAAAAAAAACCCTTTCTAATGTTCCAACCTAAACATCATCATTCGTCCCTTTCCACGTGGTCCAACGTTTCAACTCACACATTGTCAAAGAGAAAACTTTCTTGACCAAAGTATGGAATGTATTGTGTATTGTCTTCCAATCAGGATTTTTTTAAAAGTCACTTTAAGGTGGCCAGTACACCTAAACCCGAAGATAAAGCCACCCACATCTATTTGCTCAGCCCATTTAGAAGTAGAGTTTTTCAGTCATTGATAAATAAATTTGGATACTTTGATTTTCTTCAAATGTGACAAAATTACTGAAGTCAGTTGTTGAAACCAAGTCTTATGAAGGCTAGTAACAATTTTATACTTCTAGTTCATGGGAAGTGCTGAGAGGGTTATAATTATATATTATATAAAATTATATAAGTAAAATTATGAAAGTATTAAAGTATACAATTTATAGTATTATATAGATTTATAGAATACAAGTATCACATCAGGGAGTGGTGGATGTCTAAATTTCAGCTTGGATTCTATAAAATGACATAGTGGTTGTGGTCCTAGAAAAGATCTTTAACAAACACATTGTATTACAACTGCTTAACAAATAGGAAGGCCTCCCAAATGGTGAAAAAGCAGTATTTAAGTTTTTAGTACTAGATAGGAAACATTAATCCACCAACACTTGTTATTTCATATCTTTTTTATGCTAGCCATTCTAATGAGTGTGAGGTGATGCCTCATTGTTGTTTTGATTTGCTCTTGGATTTCATTGTCTCCTACTGGCTTTATCTCCTTTGCTTATACACACACACACACACACACACACACACACACACACACACTTAATGGCTTTCTCATTCAATACTGTTTATTTCTCTCTTTCACCATCAAGTATCTTTAAATTAGCTCATTGAATCCTCACAACAATTCTGGAAGATGGTGATTCTCAACTAGGGACATTTTGCAATATCTGGAGACATTTTTCACCACTTGGGAGGCTTTTGACTGTCACAACTGGGTTGAGGGGTGCTACTGGGATCTAGTGGGTAGAGGTCAGGGATGCTACTAAAAATCGTATTAAGGCTCAGAATTAAATGTCTAAATGTCAAGATTCCTGCTGTTGAGAATCCCTGCTGTAAAGTAAACATTATCTTCTCCATTCTGGAGATGGAGAATATGAGGCTTAGTAAAGTTAGCAAGGTAGCCAAAGATCACATATTTAATACGTGAAGGTATCGGGATTTAATTCAAACCTAGTGGTGAATCTAGAGTTGGTGAACTTTCTAATATATGCTCAATTTCAACGAATTTTTTGTTATATGCAGGTTTATAGTAAACATCTTTGTGCGTGATTCTTCCTATGCACTTCTGATTATTTCCTTAAAGTAGGTTTATAGAAGTAGAATTGGTATCAAATAGAATGAATAGAGTTTTTGATTTATGCCACCAGAGTACATTCCTTAAAGCCAGAGCAATTCACATCTCCCCTAACCATGAGGAACAATGAGCGTTACAGTTTTCAATTAGCTTCTCTAATCCTTGCCAGTTTGCCTCTCCTAAGGGGGGGGGGGGAATATATCTATCTATCTATCTAGATAGATAGATAGATAGATAGATAGATAGATAGATTTTATATAGATATATAGATATATATTTTATATATATAGATATAGATATATAGATATAGATAGAGATATATAGATATATAGATATAGATATATCTATAGATATCTATATATCTATCTATAAATATATCTATATATCTCTATATCTATCTATATATCTCTATATCTATCTATATCTATCTATCTATATATCTATCTATATATCTATCTATAAATATATCTATATCTATATCTATATCTATATCTATATCTATATCTATATATCTGTCTGCTGCTCAGTTTGTCTCCTTTAGCTGCAAACCTATTAACCGTTCTGATTAGAGGGAGTTGCAGAGTTTTAAAACTCCATTCTGAATTCAAATCCCAGTTCTGCCACTTAATTAGCTGGGTGACTTTGTGCAAGTTACTCTGAGTCTCTCTCTTCATTTGTGAAATAATAATCTCTACCTCACAAAGACTAAATGAGGCAATCCTTGTGATGTATGTAGAATAGTGCCAGGAACAAAGTCGATTCTCCAAAGGTGTTGGCTGTCTTCAATATCATTATTTTTTGTATTGGCATGGTCTTTTAAGCTTTGTTAAAGTGCCATGTTTCTGGACCCCAGAGTTGCTCTGATTCCCAATTATCATCCTCATTCCCCAAATAGCATCTCTTTTCCAAGCTCAGTGTTTACCAAGGGCCTTACCACTTGCCAACAGTCTGAAAGGCATCAATTAAGCTACCTATTGCTGAGCCACTGCGTGGCTTTTACATTCAGGATTTGTGTATAACCTGGCATCTTTGCTCCAGAGCATTCTTAGGTACCCATGTCAATCTAGGTATTATTATCCTTCTCAGTAGTTCTCTGCTTTTATATTTTGTGGCATAAAAGTTCTAGATAGCAGTATTTCCAAAGTATGCTCAGCCTATTTAAATAAGAAGACTCAATTATCAGAAATGTTTGGGTTCCATTGTACTCTGTGTCTCCCTTCTGGTTAGACACAGCACATTCGCCTTTTTTTAAAATTTGAGAGTACTGGAATGTGAATGTGTTTGACACTGCAATTCTTGAATTTATTTTCTCAAATAATAACACCTCCCCCTGCCTTATTTTTTAAACAATCTCTGTCACCATCTAGTAGTATCAGTGTTCAGTGGGAAACATTCTTGCAGGATGGGCAAAAGAAGGGGAGCAGCCTCTAGCTCTGGGTTTCTCAGTATGGTCCATTTGACCTGCACGAGACACACCCAGATTGCTTGTTAAAAATGCAAACTCCTGGTCCATCCCCAAGTCTTCTAAATTAGAATATCCTGGGAATATTCATTTCAAGTAAGCTGCCAGGGTAATTTTGATAACCTGAAGGGTTTGTAACTACTACTCTCGGTACTAACAGTAGCCGTAGAATAAGGTACAAAAACTATTAATGTATCCATTCTGTCACCATTGAGGGAGAGTTTACACCTGTAGCCATGGACTGTATTGTGAGATAGACTGAGGGAATGCTAAGAATCTTGCCTTAGGTCTGGGTTTACTAGAATTCAGCTTTCTAACCATCCCCCCTTCTCAAGTCCCTGCCAACCGTGATCAATAGCAAATCATTTTGCTGGTAGTGAGGGAGCCTGTGAATGGACTCAGCTTGCAACTCTGACACTAGTGGTGGGGAATCATTCTCCTTCCTCATTGAAAACAACTGTTGGCGGTCCCCAGGCTGGAATGATGAGCTAGAGAGGCCTAATACATTTCTTCATGGCACAGGATAAGAGCAGCCACAGGCCACCGGGTGTGCCCTGAGAGCTCAAACCAACTCACTTTTTTCTGTATATTTGTTTGTTCAGGGAAGTCATTACCATATCTCTTTGTACTTTTGTGCTAAGAAGCTCTGAAAACTTCCATGGAGTGTTTCAGATGAGCCTCAGTGTATAACCAGTACTTTATTTTGGTTTTAAATCCAGAGTGAAAGTAGATCTGAACTTGACACATATAAATGGTAGAAGGTTTATTTGTACAGGTTTATAGTTTTAGGGTTTTTTCATCTTTTTTGCTTTTTAGAACTATTCTGCTTTATAATATTAACTTGTTAAGAGGTATATTCACATTTTCCTTGTTTGGAGATTTTCTTACGTTGTACTCTGCCAAGTTTGACCATGGTGTTCATTGACATTTGTCTTTCTAAATAGAAAATAAAGTTTGGTTGCTTTTAAAGGAGAGTTGAGGGTAATCTCTGGCTGTGAAATATTTTGGTGTTAAGTTGTTCCCTTTCACTGTGTAAGAGACTATTTCATTCTTGGGACTATTTTAGAGTCTACCTTTAACTAAATTTCCTTCCTGACTTGTGACAGTATTGAAAATTTGCATTTGCTACCCTTGGGCAATAGGGAAAGGGTAAAGATGCTGTTCTTGAACATTTTTACCCAAACCATATTATCTATTTCCATCTGTTTTGCCACCATTCTGTTTCTAGAACATTTGCATTGGTTCATACTGCCTTAGAAACCTCATCTCTGTCAATCACTCTTGCCGGTTCCCTATTTTCAGCATTAGTCGTCTGCTCAGAAACCAATGACGACCTGGCCTGGCAGCTTACCTGCTCAATCAAAATACTGTGGTTTGATTATGCCATGCCGTGCTTATAGGCCAAAGCACCCAGAGGTACAACAAACACTTGATGTTCAGCAACATTTTAGGGCAACAGCTTCCTGAATCTTCCCCCACTTTAGGGAGCCATTCTACTTTCCTGGATTTTCCCAGGTAACCTCCAGTCTCTGATAGGTGAATGCAATCTGTGAAACCGACTTCTTTCATACATCATTCCTGCTTGTCCTGTCTGTTGGAGCTTGATGTTCTTTATTGTTTCTCTCATTTCACTTCAGTGCAGTTCAACAAGCCTTTATTAAGCACTTGCTAGGTACCAAAAATGCAAAAATTACTAAGTGATCCATGATTTCTGTTTTTAAAGAGCTCACTATCTAACAGAAGCTTATAATAGAGGGTGATAAAAGGTATGTTCAGGGTTCAGTGGCTCAAAAGGAGCACCTAACTGCCTGTGGCATGGGTGAGGAAGGCATCCTAATGGGTAACACCTGATTTGTTTAGATCAGACATGGTGGGACTTCTACCTAATCAGGCAAGGGATAGGTCACCGAGGATGATATACTTCATCCTATGCCATCAAAATGCTACGAAAGATCAGAGCAGTGTTTTAGACTGTTTAGTCTAGCAGCATGTGAAGGATGAATTTAATGGGAGGCCAGAAGACCTGTCAAGAGATTCTCATGGTAGTTAAGGAGAAAGGTGGCAAGGGCCCGAACAAAGGAGAGTTTTAAGGAATAGATGATGATGTAAATGAAAAATGTGCCCCTTTCCAATCTTTTGGGTTAGATTCATTCTGGGAATTTAGTGTGCGATCAGAACGAGATGTAGGTTGACACATTCACTTGCATTACAAGTCATGGGTTGCCAGCCTCTCCTCCACAGGAGAAGCACCTCTCTGTTCCCATTTCTGGTCCCAACTTCTGTTTGTTCCTGGCTCCCAGATGGTCTCCTGCCTAGCATCACCAGGCTGCCCTATAGCTATGACCATCAGGGATTATGTTGTCCATTCTAATGCACTTTCCCTAATTACAGTCACTGACAGACATTGAACACTTAATGGGCTTTACCATCCATATGACAGAAAGTGACAAATAAATTAGAGGAAATTGTTTTAACCAATTTTTGATGAATTTTTGGTGGGATTTTTCCTCAATAAATCAATGAATTGGAGCATTTCTGTAGTTTAAAAAACAACAACAACAAAAAGCAAGCATGGAGAAGTTGCGATCTATCAGTCGTGTTCTGTGTCTTATCTATTGTCTCAGTAAGCTGCCCCCCCCCCACCAGCCCAGGTAAGCCAGTTCCTTTGTTCCCTTCCTTTTACATTTCTTCTTCTCTTTTTTTCTTACCTTTTTGGTGTATCAGGAGAGAGTGTTTTAAATCGGGAAATTCTTTAAGAAACCTGCAAAATGTAATTTCTCCATTGAGTTAAAAAAAAAAAACTCCATAGCAATAAACTTAGTTTAATGTGGTCAGTTTTATCACAGATCAGGCCTGCCCAAGGCAAGGGAGCTCAGCCAGTAATTTGGGAAGGCTTTGAAGCCACATGAACATGTATACATTAACCTCTAAAACTAACCATAATTTTAATTAACATAAAATAATCTAAAGACATGCTGATTAGGCACCGTGTGGCTTGAACAAAGCATTCTGGGCAGGGGACTGGAGAATAGAGAACTCTGACCATTCCTATCCCCAACAAACAGGGCTTTCTTTAATCATTTAGAAGCACATTTCATTTTGCTCAACTTTTTTTTCTTCCATGATGTTCTTGGAGACCAAAACAACAAAATTCCAAAAGCTTTTGCTAATTAAAATGAGAGGAACTGAAACTGTTGTAGATTATGTCAGTTAAACCCCAAATTAGAAAAAAAAAAAACGTTCAGACTCCAGATCTCTTTGAAAGTATATGATTTACACCATATTCCAGTAAATTGATGCAGGCCAAAAACTTTTCATTCATTTCTCTTGTGTGTCATGTGGGGCACACTTAGAGCGGTTGGTTCTCCTAGGGATAAAGCAGGAAGAATTAACTCGAGCCAGTGTTGCTTTTTATGATATGTGGTTTTGAGTTTCAGAAGAGTGGAGTGCAGTGTGAATCATGGAAGCACCCGACTGAAAAATCCTCAACTCTGTAACAAAAAGCAGATTTTTTTCCACATTTCTTCCAAGTTTTTATTTCACATGCGAGTCTGAGATACAAAATATTCTGTAAAACTGTAAGGAAGCCACAGTAGTTCTTGCTGTTTGGGGGTTTCCCAGAGAGAATCGTGTTCAGAATGTTCCTTTTTTTGCCAAATGGTTTATTATGTGGACTGAACGGCCCAACAAAACAGACAACACCATCTCCATTTTATTATACATGTTATTTACTGGGGTTTCCCTGAAGAAAGCTTAAGAATTCTTTCCCCATGAGTCACTGACCAAGTGATTGTTTTTTTAAAATATAAACTTTCCTTCAGCTGGTCAATTTGGAACACAGTCTTCTCATCTTCTGTTCATTTCGGGGCTGCTTCGCCTTCATCTGTAAATGATCATGTCTATAGCCAAATCGAGTGGCTTAAATGTAGCCAATTTCTTTCCATTTAACACTGAAGTTTAAGAAATCAACAGCCTGGTCAGGCAAGATTCAGAGGACACTATCTTCTGAACGTGACCTACATGATTATTATTTTCACTGTTTTGGCAAAATGCCTCTCCTTGGTTTAATTTGTGCTGAAATTAATGGGATGGGGAAGGTCACCCTTTCTTACCAAGAATTGGTGGTGGGTTACCCTTTTACCTTTGTGAATGAGTTAGAAGGTGTTGTCCTCTACTTGTTTTCTTATTAAATAAAAATCTGTAATAATCGTCTTTGCTGGTAGTCGAACTTTCCAATTAAATATTGACACCTTAACAAATGTGTCGATATGAATGTTAATCAAAATCAACTTTTCTTTCATGAAAATAGCTCTATAATTGCAATCATCCATTCTAAAGGAACAATGTTATTTTAGAGAATATTTCTGAACCCCTTCCCACCCACTTTCCCAGTGGCTATAAGAAGCCTGCTGTTGCCAACTGAGTGGTCTAGAGTCCCTGCTAATTACCTCCTTCCACAGCTTTTGATTTTGAGCCCAACTGATGGCGCCAGAGGCTGAACCACAGTCAGATCTACAGGCCTCTGATTTGCCAGATGGAATCTATGCAGTTTGTTTCCTTTCTCACAGTGTTGTTATGATGGACTCAGCTCAAACTGGAAATAGAATAGGAATTACTTCAAAATATTAATGGCTGATGGTTTAAATTTTGAAACAAAATAGCCATGGAATTCTAATTTTGTTGCCCGTGTGTGTGAGCTCACAAAAGGATACATGTAAACATACCACAAAATGTGTTTTTCCAAAGATGTTAGCATTCTTTTCATTATATTCCACAAAAAGCCTTCAGATTACTTCACATTTTATATCCTTATAAAGGCTTTATTCCATTGCCTATTGATGACTAATGTGTAGGGTCTCATGTCCAAATCAGATGTGTCTAGAATGTTTGCTAAACTGGCATCCTTTAAAAACCTGAACACAAAGGTTTAGTTTCATCAAGTTTAAAAATGTTTGTTTCTCAAAAAGTAATTTCTCAGCTAAATCTTGCTTTCTTATTTGAGGTTCCTTCAGAAAGAGACATTGATTATGCTAGAGAAAATAATGTTTGTGGACAAAACCATCTCAGACAACTGTGAGTTGAAGGCTTTCTAAGTGAATTACTTTTCTCCCTATTAATCTGGTTCCAAAAGCATTTGGGGGTGGGCGGGGGGAATGGTAGTAAGTTAAGCATTTCAAAATCTATAGGGCACAGTGAATGGAAATTTAGCCCTCAGTTTTCTTTATCAATGGGAAGTCAGAAAATCGTGTATAATTTTAGAGAGCAGATCATCTAAACCACGCATCACACATAACATGTGTGTGCACACGCGCACACACACACACACACACACACACACACACACAGGATGTTAATCATTAGAATAAGTCTTCCTTGTCAAAGTTACCAAACTTTTAAGTGTAGTTGTGCCCACTTAATTCACTTATTATTCTACAGACATTTAATTAGCACCTTCATTGTGCTAATTAAGCACTATGCTTAATGCTAGGTATATAGCAGGAAAGAGTCCCTGTCCTCAAAGAGGTCCCAATCTATAGGGGAGACTGATAAGAAAGTCACTTATCATCACCATGTATGATAATTACTATAATAATTAGGAAGTAAAGATGAGAGGTACCTAATTATTTTTTTGACAAGCAAGAATGGAGATCAGAAAATGCTTTGGAAAGGAAGTGACTTTTGAGGTAAATGTTAAGGGTAGAAGTAAAAATCTGGGAGAAGGCTGGGGAAAGGGAAGCGGATCCCAGGCAAAGGAACGATACATGTAAAAATTCAGAGAAATGATGGTGTATTGAAGTAACTGAAGGTGAATGAGGGTGACTACATAAAGTTGGTTTGAAGACGTGTAGGGGAGGCTGAGGGAAACAGGGTGTTAGACAGGTGGTGTATCTTGCTGAGCTCTACACCACAGGCGATTAACTAATTAGCAATATAAGTGAGAGAGATTGTATATTGCTTACTCTTTTTTATGAAATTAAAAATAAAAGATAAAATAACTCTTTAAAACTACATATAGATGCAATAAAACAATAATAGAAGGAAAGTAAGGTAATGATGTTTATTCTCACTGATCCTTACCTCAGGTGGTGGCAAAGGCAGGGAGATGACGAGTTGATTGGTGTAAGGTACCATACGAATAGACGTAGCGTATTTTAAAAGTCCTAGCTTTGGGGTTTGATAATGAATTCACTGGTGCTTATTTCATTCTAAAAATAACTAGTGTTAAAAATCTAAATAATAAATAAGTAAATAAAATTGGTCTGTGCGTTGACCAATGTTGAAAGTGTGCCATGAACCAAGAGTTATGGTTCATCCAATTCTGTATACTAGAAGTACCCTGGGGGAGACAAGGCAGGCTGAGAATTTTTTAAAATTGCTCAAGTCCACTGATTCTTGGATTCAGGAAACATAACAAGTCCTAAATAGGATTAAATAATAAACAAATACATACCTAGCATATCATAGTGAAATCATGGTACACCAAGGAGAAAGAGATCTTAAAAGAAACCAGGATGGATCCCCTACAAAGGAAGTAAAATTAGTCTATTGATCAGTTAACCTGTAAGTATCATTGTATAAATAAATGGTAAAGCCAGGACTCAGGTTCATATCTTCTGATTATTATTCTCATGTTTTATCATATTTTATCAAATTTATCACACATCCTTGTATAGAATATTTTGTTCACTGTAATTAATGCAAACCAGAAAAATAACAAAATCAAGGAACTCAAAAATTTTAAAAGCTGGGAAAAAAATTAGTAATCTGTTTAACATATGAAAATTTCAGTAAAACTTAACTAAGTACAGAAGAGGGAAGTAACATTTGCTTAATGCCTCAATATGTGCCAAGCATTGTGCTAGTGTTTTTAAAATGTCATCAGTCCTCACAATGTATTTATGATATCACAACAGATATGTGATGTCAGAGATCATGGCTGGGAGAGGTGAAACAACTTACCTGAATTCACAGCACTCGTAAATGGTAAATTCAAACTCTGGAGAGGTACCATCAGCCCTGCCCAACCCTCCCATCTTCTCAGTAGCATTTTTAATAAATGAATAATGCCATTTATGTTAACTGTTTGGTGTCACCAAACAGAACACTTTCTGGCTAGCTCTCCAATACTACCACTCCCAATATTGGGGGTCCTCACCCTGCACACACGCCAAGGGATGTCATTTCTTCCTTTGCCCTTCTCTACACCTTTCCCCTTGGACACTTCACCAGTTCCTCCACCACATGTTTGGTTATCCATCTAAAGTAGACTGGCTATTTTCTAGTGGTGCAAAGGTTTTGACTGCTGGCTCTTAACACTTTCTGGACAAATTACCAAATACATTTGAACCTCAATTTCCTCATATGCAAATGGGGAAATGACACACACCCCTCGAGGATTACTGTGATAATTGAATGAGAAAATAAAATCAGTAAGGCCCTTAGTTCCATCCCTGGCACTTAGAAGTTCTCTGTAAATGATTGCTGCTGCCAACTTTAGATCTGTTACAGGTACAGCGAGAGCTTGTACAAGCTCAGTGCATTTCATTTTCCCTTCCTCATTTGCCTGAGAGTAAGTGACCCGTCTTTATTCAGTCTGCTGATTGTGTTATGATTTCGTATCAAACCTAGTTGTTATTAATTTTAGATCATTTTAACAAGAAAATAATCATAAAATATTCTATTTTGAATTTCACATAAAGGTAATATAGATAGATATAGTAGTAATACATTACTAAATACCCATTTTCTAAATTGAGATGAAAAAAAAAATTCCCATTCATCTTCTGAGTCAAATCCAGTAGAATGGAATAAATGAAGACAGTGTTCATTAAACTTCTAAAGAATACACATGTGGGGCGCCTGGGTGGCTCAGTTGCTTAAGCGTCTGACTTCAGCTCAGGTCATGATCTCAGGGCTCTTGAGTTTGAGCCCCGTGTCAGGCTCTGTGCTGACAGCTTGGAGCCTGGGGCCTGCTTCAGATTCTGTGTCTCCCTCTCTCTCTGCCCCTACCCCACTCATGCGTGTGCGTGCCCTCTCTCTCTCTCTCTCTTTCAAAAATAGAATAAACATTAGAAAATAAATTAAAAAAAAAAAGAATACACATGTGATTTAGGGCATTTTGGCCAAAGAGTATTTCTGCGTTCAGGATTTATTATACTGAATTAAGTGATTGTGCACAATCATTTTAATGGTAGAGTGATATGTTAAGAGGAGTACTATAGTGTCAGCAGTTAGAAACACAAAGCACCAAATCCACATGTATGTAGACAACTTGTCCTGAGGCCAGAAGAGAGAGGAGAAGAGGCAGAAAAAACACTGTACTAAATCAGTAAACATGTACATCGGGTGATGCATGTACATGATACATACAAAATGCTAAATTGGTATAGATTTCTGAAAATAAAAAGACCTGTTGTTTTCTCAGATGGTCCAAATGATAACCCTAGTGGATATTTTTATATTTTACATTACAAATAATCACTCCATCATTTTTTTTCAAACAAAGAAGATAAAGCTGTTATAGAACATCTTTTTTCTTCTGCATGTTGAGTGGCCATTGACTTGGCCTTTCCATTCTTAGGGCTTTCTGGTATGGTGGTAACATTGTAAAGTTGCTCACATTTTTTACACCCTTCCATTTTATCTCATTAGTGTATTTCTTGTAGGTGGAATATTCCTCTTGCTAATGACTTAATATGCTCATGAATCTAGATGGGTGGATTTTTTTTTACTTTGCAAAACAACACATTCTGTGCCACTTAATTATTTATGCAGCATTCAGACATTTAGAAGATTGCTAACTACCATGGCGTAACTAGAAAGGAAGAAAGGAAGTGCTTAGCTTTGGAGAAAAAAAATGTAAAAACAGTTTTCCAAGGAGCACAGCAATGCAGTAAAGCGTCTAGATTATGTATTAGACTGTCAGAGACGAGAGTTTGCTAGAGACCAACAGGGGAAGAAAAAAATTGCAGTTCTTACTCATGTTATACTTACTTTGTAAAAAGGATTTTGCTCTCTTTTACACAAGACACAATTCATAAGATCTTTTTATATCAGCAGGGAACTCTTCCATCTGCATATCCATGGAACTTGCCAGCTGTTAACAGCATAGCATAACACTGCTGAACAGTTCAGGATGCAGGGATAAGGAATATCATTCTCCCATTCCCAACTGAAACAACATCAGCAAATGCAGGCAAGCTAAATAGAATTCTCCAAAATGGAGCCTGTCTGAAATTCCAAGTCTCCCAGAGACAAAAGTACTATTCACCTCTTCTTCCTTCTTATGGCTGAGATTCATTTGCATCCACTGATGTCCTTTAAAATACTACCCTCCTGGGACAGTCCGAACCCCCTGTAGAATACTTATAAACATTCAGTTGCTTCTGATCAGACGTATGTAGTTTGTAGTTTGAGTCCTCTGACTCATATTTTAAAATACCAGGAAAGAAAAATCACTGCCACAAATTTAGCAGATGTTTACCATCTAGATTCTCTTGGTTTCGGGGACTTCTTGCAGCAGTTTTAAAATTTTCTGTATCTGCTTTATGCTTTAAAGGTCATAATTTCTGAAGCCTGGCTCTTATCTGGCCCTTTAGAATGATGAATATAGAATTTCTTGTGCCCAAAGAAAATGCAAAATAAGAACTAACAAGTTCCAAAAGTTAGCGACAGAGTAATTAATTGATGGCTTTCTCCAAATATCTGTTAAAATATTAATATAATAAATCATAGGATTTTTTTAAAATAAAATTATTTAGCAACAAGAATTTAGCACTTTCAAAGCAGCCACATGGGCTGTTGCCCAGAACTCCCTTAAAGATTGCTTTGCTGAGGCTGTTCGACATCTGTCAGCGTTTTCAGCATAAACCATCGGCTCAAAAAAATTCTTCAGGCTGAAACTTGATATATCAGGTCTCAGCTCAGGAGTTTTTATGTGTATTCAGGAAAATAACTTCAGCTGTTTTTAGGTTAGAGCTATAGAAAAAAATGTAATATCAAGACACACAATTAGTTTAGACATAAGTAAAAAGAAAATGGACGTCTACCAACTAAAAATGAATGGAAAACATCCAAACCATTTGATAGTTGTGAAGTTTTCTTTACACCGTATTGCTGAAACAGGATGTCTTTATTGGAGCTATAGTGACCACATTCTTAGTAGGATAGTGTATGGAACTCTGCCCAACTTTAATTCCAGAGGTCAGAATGTGCCCACCTCTTGGCAGCTGAGGATGAATGGCTTAAGTGACAAATTCCAGTCGTTCAGCTTTCCAGATCATTGTACAGCCAGAGACTAACACAATAAACAGCATTTGCCAAAAGGCATCGTGATCCACTGGTGGGTTGTGGTTTTGCACAGCTTCGACATACATTATCTTGACGTCTAAAATTACTTCTCAGAGTACAGCTGTGTATGTGATACTGGACTTCATTCCACTGGATGATCCCATGTAGTCTAGTTACAAGAATGCACTTTTGAACCGAAAACTGTCACTACAAATCTCACTGAGAGTGCAAGAATTCATGAAGAGTCCCAGTTTACTGGTTTGTAAGGATTTGCCTGTGAAGGTACAGAGACAGTGTCTGAAAATTGTTATTGCATTCAAAATGAAAAAGTCATTTTAATGAGTGAACTACTGATTTTTTTATGTGAATGTTAATTGGAAATAGAAAGGCAGGGAATGAGCAGGCCGTTAGCATACCAGTCCTCTGTACCAGTATCTCTGTTGTAGAACTTCTTTGAACTAAACATTTCCTAAATCACTATAGCATTCCTGAGGGTTACCTCAGGGGAGAAAAAAAACACCTCAAAAACATATAAACGATTAAAACTGAACTAAAATGGAACCATGCTTTACAAATGTATATCCATGTGGCCCCCCGACCTAGTCCCGGAGTCCTCTGTTCCAATAGGATTTTCTTCCCCATAGAGATGGGGAAATGCCCCAGTTTTTCTGATTGATCTGTGCTGATCACACTGAACTTAGAGCTTTGAAAACTGACTTTCTATTCTACCTCTTCAACTTATATTGTATGGCCTTGGAAAAAATCATGCATCTGTTTTGACTCTTGGTTTCTGGAAAAGGAAATAAATCTAAGTAAGTCTGTCTATGTGAAAACTCAAAACCTTGGGGTGCCTGGGCGGCTCACTCGGTTAAGTGTCCAACTCTTGCTTTCAGCTTAGGTCATGATCTCAGGGTTGCAAGATTAAGCCTCACGTCAGGCTTTGTGCTGAGTGTGGAGCCTGCTTAGGATTCTCTCTCTCTCTCTTCTCTCTCTCTCTCAAAAAAAAAAAAAACCAACTCAAAACCAATTATATAAGTAAAACAATTTGAAAATTGTATACCTCTACTCTATACAAAGTGTATATTCATATTCATAGGAATAGTACAAAGGATTGTTACTAGCATCAAATGAATCCTAGGGGTCTAAAGTACTTGGAACCCAAGTAAAATTTGGCAAAAAAAAAAAAAAATTGGTGGTTAGGATGTAAATTCCTCTGAGTATCAACCTCTGATTTCACTTATTCATGGTTTACAAAGTGTTTTGCAAGGCTCAGTAGCTATTCTGAATAGCTAATAATAGTGTCAGCACATCGTAGTACTTAATGTATAGTGTGTCGATGGGTGTGTGTGTGTCTGTCTGTGGGATATAAATGTTTTGCTATAGAATATTTTGAAGTAAAAGAAAAGACTTAGCACCAATCAGAGTTCTCAAATCTTTATAATTCTAAATTGTTCTAAGCTTAGGAAAGGATCTTTTTTACAGGCATGCGGACTTTGATTTCAGCAGTTTTTAGACTAGCTGTCTTGACTTCAAAACATCTAGAAATTTTGAGGACAGTGTGAGAAGTGCTCTTTTAAATTTCTAATTGAGCGCACAAGAAAGATGAGAAAACACTGTGGTGGCCAAAATAAAGAGGGAACAGGAAAGTAGAGGGTTAAGACTATGGTGAGGCCACAGCTGTCCTTGGGGTGTTTGCCATCACTGTACTCAAGAGCTTTTGGGTTTACACAGTCGTATGGGTTTAGGGGAAAAGATGTCAGCCAGAACAAGTTGGAAAATTGAAACCAAGGCTTCTGCAGTAAGCAGGACCCTCCAAGATATACCCCTGCTAGAAGAATCTATCTGCCAGGAATGGAAGAAAACAAAGTTATTTATCTCACCCTAAATTCTGGGTAAACAAACATCTTTGAGAATCCATTGTTAGAGAATCCATATGATTTGGGGGTCAAGTTTGTACCACTTACGTGGTCAAGCAAAATGAAAACTGAGATATTAACGTAAAGTGGCCCTGGGTCGAAGCCATTCTGGGAGCCCACAGAAACATAAATACTCTCTGAAGGTTCACAGCCTCACACCAGTCCTAATAGGATTCACACAAATAAAGCCCAGTTGAACCTAAATACACAATCCAGCATTTAAAAGTACTCAGAAGGAAGGAAGGAAGGAAGGAAGGAAGAAAAAAGAAAGAAGGGAAGAAAAGAAAAGAAAAAAAAAAACAAGGCAAGACAAAAGAGAAAAAGAAACCATCATGAGTGAGTCAAGAGAATAACAAATTGGAGTGCCTGGGTGGCCTAGTCGGTTAAGTGTTTGACTTCAGCTCAGGTAATAATCTCACGGTTCATGAGTTCAAGCCCCACATTGGGCTCTGTGCTGAAGCACGGAGCCTGCCTGAGATTCTCTCTCTCCCTCACTCTCTCCCTCTCTCTGTCCCTCCCTTTCCCTCCCTCTCCCTCTCCCTCTCTGCCCCTCCTATGCTCTTTCTCAAAATAAATAAACTTTAAAAAATCTATTAAAATAAGAGAGAATAACAAACAATAGAAAAGAGTTTGGATTATGTTTAAATGTTTAAATAGAGCAAATCACAAACTTGAGAAAAGAACAACTTTTAAAAAAAGACAATGTAGGGGCGCCTGGGTGGCTCAGTCAGTTAAGCATCCGATCTCGGCTCAGGTCATGATCTCGCGGTCCGGGAGTTCGAGCCCCGCGTCGGGCTCTGTGCTAACAGCTCAGAGCCTGGAGCCTGTTTCAAATTCTGTGTCTCCCTCTTTCTATGACCCTCCCCTGTTCATGCTCTCTCTCTGTCTCAAAAATAAATAAAACGTTAAAAAAATTTTAAAAAAGACAATGTATATTTTTTGAAGAACCAAATAGAACTTTTAGAAATGAAAAATGGTGATTGAAGTTAAAACTTCACAAATAGATTAAACAGCTCAAGAGAGACTAAGTGAAATAGATTGTATACAGTAGCATGCTGATAAATGTTTAATAATTATTTCTCCAGGGAAGTAGAAAAAAGTCCCTGTAATTTAACATTGCCAGTTTCTATTCTGTATCTACTCCTACAATGGCCAATTTAAATCACCAGTGTGATGATAGTGAATGCAGAATTGGGAATATATACTGTCAATTGGTTCCCATATGCTGGCACATGCTAGTTCCTACACACTACTGGCTGCATAACTGAATAAATCACCCAGAATGCAGCATAGAGAGACAGAGAGATAGGAAAGATATGAGACATGAAAGATAGCATGAGAAAGTCTAACACATGTTTAATCGTCATTCTAGAAGAGAATGGGAGAGTAACTAAAATTTTTCCAAAATTGATATAAGTCATGAATTCCAAGATCTAGGAAAACCGCAGATAACATACAGCTATACGTTGTAATGAAACTGCCAAACACCAAAGACAAAGAGACGATCTTAAAAGCATCCAGAGAAAAAGGAGAGATAAACTTCCAGGGAACAAAAATTAAGGCTTCTTAAGAGCAACAATGGAAACCAGAAATAATGGAATAATTTTCAAAGTACAGAGAG
The DNA here is from genome assembly GCF_007474595.2 of Lynx canadensis. Lineage (NCBI taxonomy): Eukaryota > Metazoa > Chordata > Mammalia > Carnivora > Felidae > Lynx > Lynx canadensis. The sequence goes on from NC_044319.2 coordinate 14,437,303, forward strand.
AAGAATATTGTTAACCTAGAATTGAATAACCTAATTAAAGCATTATTTTAAAGTGAGGGTATAATAAAGACATTTTAAACAACAAAACAGCATTTACCACCAACAGATGCACACAAAAAGAACTTCTTAAAGAAGTATTTTAGGAAGAAGGATAATGATCCATAAGAAATATGGACAAAATGGGGTGCCTGGGTGACTCAGTCAGTTAAGTGTCCAACTCTTGATTTCAGCTCAGATCATGATCTCACGATTCATGGATTCGAGCCCTGCGTTGGGTTCTGCACTGATGGTGTGGAACCTGTTTGGTATTCTCTCTCCCTCCCTTTCTCTACTTGGGATTCTCTCCTCTGTCTCTGCCCTTCCCCTACTCACTCGCTCACATATACTTTCTCTCTGTCAAAAATAACTAACTGTTAAAAAAAAGAAAATATGGACAAAGAAATGGATAAACGTTTAGGTAAATCTAAGCCAACATGAAAACAACAATAATAATAATGTCGTAATTAAAAGCCATGTGAATAGTGAGTTTTATTTCCCCACAAAACTAAACAGTTTATTATGTACTTAATTATATTACCACTTAGTTTTAATTGTCTTTTGTTCACCTGTGCCTTGTAAAACAATCAGAAAAACAATGTTAAAGCACTTTAGTAAAAGATTTACTTGTTTTACTCCAAATTATACCGTGGTAAGCATAACAAAAGTTGGGGTGGGTTTTTAGTTTACAATGAAATATCCATAAGTATCTCTAAGAAGAAAACACACTCCTCTGTGCACGTCCTCTACTCTCACACAACTCTGCTGCACATCACTGCATCTGAAACTAGATGTGTGCATTTTCCACCCATTAAGCAATTCTGTGACACCAGATTGGTCCTATAATTTAACTCAATTCTGACACTACCTACCAGAAGATGGCACGTCAGACCTCACAGATTAAGGGTTCGGTTCCCTAAGAGTGCTCCACTCTCTCACCCAACTTCAGACACCAATCAAAAGTTCAGGTTGTCACCTGTGCTTCTGACCAACCTGCCAAATAATTCAGAAGTCCCTACAACCCCCTGTTATGGTTTGATAATTTGCTAGAGCAGCTCAGATAACTCAGAAAACAGTTTACTTACTAGATTAGTGGTTTACTATAAAAGGACTTAACTCAGGAGTAGCCAGATGGAAGACATGCACAGGGCAAGGTATGTGGGAGGACACCAAGTGTCCTTGCCCTCTCTGGGCATGCCCCTTTCCCAGTACCTGCACGTATTCACCAACCTGGAAAGTCTCCAGACCCCACCCCCCTTTTTTATGGAGGTTTCATTACAGAGGCACAATTGATTAAATCATTGGCCGTTGGCTATTGGCGATGAACACAATCTCCAGCACCCCCCACTTCCCCAGAGGTGAGGGGGATGAAGCTGAAAGTTCCAACCCTGTAATCAATCATGGTTGGTTCCACTGGTAACCAGCCCCCATCCTTAGGTGCTTTCCAAAGGCCTCCTCATTAATATAAACACAGGTGTGGTTGAAGGGGCTTGTTATCAATAACAAAGGACACTTTTGTGTCTGACTCTTATCACTTAGAAAATTCTAAGGGTTTTGGGAGCTCTGTGCCAAGAACAAGACCAAGACCAAACGTATATTTTTTTATTATAAATCACAATCTCACAATACTTCCGATTTCAAAAACTATATATCTTGTTGATCCTGAGCATTCAGTTATGTGAGTTCTATTATTTACCAGGGATTTCCAATTTAGGGTGAAGTGGGAAAGACATATTTTATTGCAGTTTATAGTTGTGAAAATTTTATCCCCCAAAACACTGGAGGTTCAGAGCCTTTGTTTCTCCCAACCCACATGGTGGTGACTTTTTACCACTAGGAGACTTACGGACCACTCTGACTGACAAGCAAAGGTAGAATTATTTTATACTATTAAAAAAATTTTTTTTCAATGTTTGTTTATTTTTGAGAGAGAGGAGACAGAGCATGAGCGGAGAGGGGCAGAGAGAGAGAGGGAGACACAGAATCTGAAGCAGGCTCCAGACTCCAAGCTGTAAGAATAGAGCCCAAAGTGGGGCTTGAACTCATGGACTGCGAGATCATGACCTGAGCTGAAATCGGACGCTTAACCGACTAAGCCACCCAGGCACCCTTATCCTATTTTCCCATTAAAGGAACTGACAGCTTCTTGGAGAAATTCAGGACTGGAGAAAGTACAAAAAGACCGCAGAATACCTTATGTTGTCAGAAAGTAAAGAAAAAATGATGGGAACATATTTAAGGATACAGGAGACAACTTGAGGGAGGCTTCTAGTGACTAAATCTGGGACAATGTCGGCAACAAAAATTATGACTGTAATGGATTATAACCCATAGAATAAAATAAGAAACTATACTTCTGTAAATCAATAACTGAATAACTAAATGAAGAAGGGAAAGCTCTTCCTTACGTATAATTCCAAGTGATACTATTAGAAGAGAAGCTAGAAAATCCCCATTTGCAAAACACCGTAGTAGTAATTGTTTCTCTCAAGACTCATCAATGGATGCTAACATTAGTAGGTGAAAGTATGATGAGAAACAGGATAGTTACATACTCTCGAAGTAGTATGCAAATAATACTTCTTAATTCTAGAAAGGAAAAGAATAGAAATGTTACAATGGAGGAACCTGGTATACACCATCTTAACCATCACTAGCAATAGGACACTGATATCACGTGTCTCCTGATGTAATGCATTGAGAAGGATACATCATTTATGTGGCTTTAGTAGGGGAAAAAATGCATAACCTAAGTTTAATTATGAGGAAACATCAGATAAACTCGAACTGAGAGACACCATAAAATAACTGGCCAATACTTTTCAAAATTTCCTGACTGACCATGATTGTGTGGTTTCAGACGATGTTAACGTTTAAGGAATCTGGGTCAAGAGTATACAGGAATTCTTTGTATTAGTTTTGCAAACTTTTTGTAAAACAAATTCTTTCAAGATGAAATTTATTTTAAAAAATCAAAGATAGGGTTGTGATAGTTTTCCTAGGCCTCTCCATCCTCCCTCATTCTCAGAAAGGCCATTTATTAGTTACCTCCTCTGTCCAGAGATATCAGTGTATGGCTTCAGTAGAAGACGGCCAAGTGCAAGGCTTAAAAGAAAGGAAACAGTTGGAGTCTGAAGCACAAGGTCCCTACTGTGTTGAATCCGTGTAGTAGAGGCTATTAAAGTGCCTCCCTCCCACCCCCTCTCCCTCTACCTCCATACTCCACTCCCCAGACTGCTTTTAATCCTATTGGGAGGATATACAGGGAGAAAGGAAGAAAAAATAATGAATGGCTGTATTCCTTGGCACATGAAGAACAGTTTCCCTTTCGGGGTTTCAAGAATAAAAAATGAGAGGCTTTAAATCTTGCTAACTTGTGCAAGAATGCGTGTGTGTGTGTGTGTGTGTGTGTGTGTGTGTGTGTAGGTAAAATGTAAACTACCACTGTGGAAAGGATAATGCTGATTTTCAAAATCTACCCAAGCACAGGAAAGCGTCATTCCAGAATAAGGTATGTTAGAGGCCAGTGGGAAAAAAAGACAGCAGATGATTTTGTTTAGCGTGGGGTGAATTAGGAAATACCCTTTTCATAGCTAACTCTGAAGAGATGAGCTGTTGTTGCCAAGATATGTTTATCAAATGTCTAGGCTATCTCACAGGATGTGAGAGTTGGTTTAGCTGCGTAAAATAGTTCTGTATTTTTATTTTAGCCAAGGTTCTCAGTCAGCTCCCTCCCCACCAAAGTGAAAAGGCGCAGCGGCAGTGAGGAGGACAACAACAAAACCTGATTGAATGTTGGCAGGAAGCCTGTTGCAATCCAGCCTTGCTTTTTTAAAAGGAATCTCTCCTAGTTTGATGCGTCTTGTCTCACCAGTGAGCTGCAGACTGCTTTTCTTAAGATAGATTGGAGTGAAAAAAAGAGTATTGCCATTGGTAATTCCTTCTACTTCAAAAAAACAAAAACAAAAAACAAAAACAGAAAATGAGTGGGCAGAACATCCATGCTGTTGTTGACTCCCTCCCGGGAGCAACAGGCTATGGAAATGGTGCAAGGAAAAGCCACAGATAGAGCAGTAGGGTGTGAATTCAGACCACATGCCTCACTACTGGTGCTGCTTTCTGGAGCGGTTTTGTTTTCGGTAAGCTGGCCTCCTTCCGGTTGATCCCTTGACATGCTGGGATTGCACCAGGTCGCCCCTCTGTGACTCAGACAGGGAAGAGGGCATCACCGAATTTACATTAAAAATAAGATACGTGTCTGGACACCCCACCCCCCACCCCGACACACACTTCATCAGCATCAAGTTGTGCCGTTCCCTCTGTAAGTGATGGGCACTGCTGGCAGTTGGTGTTGTTTTTGGCTTGAGGCCTTACAGACCAGCCAGCCGTTGTGTAAGCACGGTCTGTCTGAATTGCTCTGGGGCTAACTGCCTTCTTAGAAGTTCTCTTGCTGCTCATTATTCTGCCGGCAAGACATTACCATTATTAATTTAAATTCCTCCATCTACGTTTTCTGTACTAGAAGATAATGATCTGTAGAGAATTCTAACTCTGTAAATCTTCAAGATTCTTTTGGTCTTCATTTCTATAATTTGGGATTGGGGTTTTAAACCAGGGTAGGACTTGTAAATTTGCTAAATTTAAACCAGAATTTGGGGGTGGGGTTAATAACTAAACTATTCTGCTAATGCTGTTTTTAAAACTTCTGGTGTGTGTGCCTTTTTATTTTTTGCTCATCATATGGTCTATTCAGAAAATTAAAAAAAAAACACTAAGTAGCTCTTGGCAGAAGGTCAAAACCAGCATTGCAGGGAAGGTATTTAAAAGTCTTTTAAGTGTGGCTATTTGTATAAGCAATAACTGAACATTTCTTATGACTAGGGAGGACTATTTTCACAGTCTTTCATGGAAATATTTCTAGATGATTTCTGTGGCTCTTTTCCTTGAGCTCATTTATTTGCTTTTGCTTCAGAACAGAGCATTTTAATGAGCAGTTTTATGAGCCTAACCTGCGTTCTGCAAGCTTTACATGACTGGATTCCTGTTACACATAACCTTTGCCCTATTTTCCATTAAAACACAAAACTTTCCTTTAATCAACTTCGTACTAAGACCTTGGAGGAAAAAAATGCAACAGATAGTTTGGTTTACTATTCGGCCCACTAAAATTAATATGTTTTTTAAATACTTATTGTTTCCTTATAGTTCCAAAAATTACACATATTAATATTTTAACCACAAATTTCTTTATTTTCTAAGGTGCTTATTTCCTAAGCATCTTAGGTAAATAACTCAGTTAGCTGTCTTTAAAATCCGTTGAGGCAAGTGCAAAGACAAGATGAGCCCCAAATCATTCTGGAAATAGGAATTTTTAAGAAATGCATAGTTTTCTCAGTCCTACATATAACTGCCAGTGTCGGGAGCTTCCTTCTCATGGCAAAGCTGAACGACCATCTGATGCGTGCCGGTTCCTTCTCTTTGTGTTTTAACTCAAATGTAGAACAACTATTTTCCATTTTATACGTCATATCCTAGATCCGTTTGTATGGAACAGTTTTCTTTTCTCTAACCAGAAAAATCCACAGTTGTTGAATTTTTCTTTCTTTTCCAGTGATTTAATCAGTATTATTGATATCTGCTAAACATTCAAGTTCTCCCTTTCATTTTTGAGCAGTGGTGCCCCAAACAGGATGCAGAGCCCCTGGAAGGGTCTAGGGGGTTCTGAGAACAATGGAGCCATTGTTGTGTGGCACACTCAGCTCCCCTCTTGGTCACGCATTCCAGCCATGTTTGTCTTTTAAAACTATACTTCGGATTTAAGGTAGTCTGTGGTTCCTTATAACACCTAGCTCTTTTTCTGCCCTGCTTACTTCAGCCAATCTGTCCTCATCTTATAATCCTGTTTACTTTTTCTTTTTAGGACAAGGAGGGCACTCTTTAAAACACAGTGAAGTAAGTTTAGGGAAAATGAAAGGAAATCTACTTCACACAGCAGGTTATAAACTTATGGAGCTCTTTGGTCCCAAAAGGTGGTGCTGGCAGGAAATGTAAATGAATTCAAAAACCTCTTAGCCAAATTTATGAATGAGGGCCATAAATGGCTACTAAGAAAACCAGGGCTAAGCCTGATTTTTACAGTTGGAGTCAGAGAGGTGCTCCAAGGCCTCCCACAGGAGGTCTCTTGTGATCAGCTGAAATGACTGACCTTGGGTCTGGCCAAGATGAGATTTCCTGAGCATCCTGTGTCCTCTCGGCACTTGTCTCTCCTCTGTCGCACTTGGCCTCAGAAAGACCCTGCAAGTCTGTTGTGGGTAGGCAACTTTCTTTTTGAAATAACTTTTTTTTTTTTTGTAAAGTTTCTTTTACCGTTCAACCATCTGCCTACCACAGTGCCAATTATGACTGTCAGGGAATAATGACGTCTGTCCAGTGGAAACTAGCTGAGATCACATTTGGATCCTAAAACATAGATACTTTCTTTTATGTAAAGTCAGATCCTTCTTTTTCCTGGGAATTTTCAGACCTGAGACCATAAATAGCATTTTTACTTCATCCTGTACTCTATCCTCAGTAGAACCTTCAGTCCCCTAACCCCTTCTGCTTTTCCCCATCTGTATCTCCTTACTGCAGGGTTGCTCACCTGGGGACACTTTTAAAAACACAGATGCTCCAGGCCTCAGCCCAGATCAATTAAATCACAGTCTCTGTGGGCCGGGCCCAGGCATCAGTATCCTTCAAAATCATACCAGGCTATTCTTGGCAACCGAACTGAGAACCTGGCCTGACAGCTTGTGTTAGTTTCTTTCCTCAACCTGAACGCCGGCTCATCATCTCAGTGTCCTCTGAGGCATCATTATGCCACACCCCCACTCTCCCATGTTAAATGTTTGTTACTGAATATGGTAACGCTCACTGCACCAGGCATTGTGGACTGGTCTTTATGCTGTCTTCTTTCTCTGTCCTTCCAACTATGAACTCCTAAAAGAAAATTTGCTGCAAAAACCTGGTCCTTGCAAATTTATGGTACCCAACATTTAAAGGAACTTTTCCTCCTCTTACCTCTTTTTGACTCACCTGGCACCTGCTCCAAATCCGATCTTCCCTTCACATCCATCCCTCACTTTCCTTCTAGGCAGGCATGTCGCCTCTTTCTCTGGGAGAGCACTGAGGTGAACCAGATGAAGCTGCCAATACCCTTATCTTCATTCTTCCCCATTCTCTTCTTGGCCTTCCCTTAAGCCTTCAAGAAGAAAGATGCCGCTTTCATTTATCGAGCACCATAGAATAGTAACTGCAGTGCATTAAAATACAGTGGAAAAAGCCTAGTAGAAAGCAATCAATAATATTCATGGGGGAAAAATGTAAATTTTTAAGAAAAACATTTAAATAAGCTATGAATATGTAGGAAGGAGAGATCAATTTTAATTAATTTCTCTAGGGAAGGTTATATCACACAGGCGGTGACATATAGACCAGACCCTGAATAATAGAAAGATTTTAGCAGTCAGATTTTTAGGCAAAAGGGCATTCACATTCAAGGGGCAGCATAGCCAAAGGCGCCAGGTTGTGGTGTGTGTGGTTTGATCTGGAAATAGTGAATGGCTAGATATAGCTGGAATATGATATAGAAGGAAGATCTTTCTAAATATTCCTCCTTTACCAATACACTAAATCTCATTTGCTTTGACAAAATCTCATGTATACAACTGCCTTCTCTGGTATCTTTCACCTTTTGTCTACTGGCTCCCTTTTTTAACTTCATGTTAAACACATGTCTTTCCTCCCCTATAAGAAACATTTTGTGACCGGGTACCTGGATATATACATGCCATTTCTAACGTAGACCGTAATTGGCCTCCCTGCTTCCAGTCCTTCCCTCCTTACATAAATGTAGCCTGAAAACGGCCGCCATAGTAATCTTCCTAAAACACCATTTGATCATACCCTTTCTGGTGACATTGCATGCCCACCATGTCGCATCTCCTCTCTTTGGCCTAACTTGAACTCTCCACAACAGGCCACTCATTTCACAATTCAAATATGTCTCCTTCCACTCAACATGCTTTTACCATGCACTCCCAAATATTTCCCTAAATAGATCAAGCTAATGTCTACCTCCATTCCTTTTGTTCCCCTTGCCTGCATGTCTTCTGGATGTCTGCATGTCCCAATACAACCAGGCCAAGTCTCACATGCTTTCTCTCTGTCTGGCTCCTGAAAACTCTAGAATAATCACTCTTTTCTTGGAAAACTGATTACACTAAGAGGCTTTATCATAGCACTTAGCATTTATTGCACGCTGTGATTAGGACACCTTGTGTCCTGCCTGTTAATCTGCTCCTCCCCAAATAGATGGTAAACTTCTTAAGAGAACAAATTGTGTTGTGTTCCTCCCTTTAACTTCTCAGGGCACCTAGTACATTTCTCATCCTATGTTGTATGCTTAATATATAGCATAGATTAAGTGTAACAATTATCTATTTAATAAACCAGTTTAGACCAAGATAAATACAAAGAGGACAACAGGAAATAGTGTTTATGCTGTGTATAAGGGGCTCATTTTCTACTCTACAATATTAGTATCTAGTCTGCATATCAATTTTGAGGTAGTTGCCTGTCCCTAACTCAAAAAGAGTCACTTAAAAAGTAATAATTGAGTAGGGGTGCCTGAGTGGCTCAGTCAGTTAAGCGTATGACTTCAGCTCAGGTCATCATCTCATGGCTCGTGAGTTCAAGCCCTGCATCAGGCTCTATGCTGACAGCTCAGAGCCTGGAGCCTGTTTCTGATTCTGTGTCTCCCTCTCTCTCTCTCCCCTCCCCCCACTCACACTCTCTCTCAAAAATAAATAAACATTAAAAAAAACTTTTTAAAAAAGTAATAATTGAGTCTAGAGATCGAAGTACCACATTATAGGAAACACAGGCGGTAGAAGAACCCATGAAATGATATCCAGGTGGATTAAATATGTCAAATCCAAACTGGGAAGTTGGGTGGAATCTATAGGACAAATGACCTACTCCCACTCCTCCCGCCTTTTTGAACAAAAACAATAGATTTCAAGGCAAAAAGAAAGAGAATGAGTTAGAGGAGAAGCCTATAGATTAAAATAAACCTAAGAAATGTATCTACCCCTCATAGTATATGGACTTATTTGGATTCCAGTTCCAACACATAAACTTTAAATCAGTTTTTTCAAAGACAGTTGAGGAAGTATACTGTGAACACTGGCCCTTGAACAAAGTGGGGTTTAGGGGAACCATGCACCCTGTGCAGTATAACTCTCGACTCCTTAGAAACTTAACTACTAATAACCTGTTGAGTAGAAGCCTTACCATTAGTATAAACCATCAATTAACACATATTTTGTATGTTCTGTGTATTATATACTTTATTCTTACAACAAAGTAAGGTAGAGAAAAGAAAATATTTATTTTTTTTAATTTTTTTTAAAGTTTATTTATTTTTGAGACAGAGAGAGACAGAGCATGAACGGGGGAGGGTCAGAGAGAGAGGGAGACACAGAATGTGAAACAGGCTCCAGGCTCTGAGCAGTCAGCACAGAGCCCAACGTGGGGCTCGAACTCACGGACCACGAGATCATGACCTGAGCCGAAGTCGGACGCTTAACCGACTGAGCCACCCAGGCCCCCCAAGAAAATATTATTTATAAGGAAGAGAAAATACATTTACAGTATTCTATACTGTGTTTATAAAAAAAATGTGTATAAATGGACCCACATGGTTCAAACCAGTGTTGTTCAAGGGTCAACTATGTTCGTAAAGTTAAGAAATGATTAATATTTTTCGGTGTGATAATAGTATTGTGGTTATGTTTTCTAAGGGTCCGTTTATTTTAGGAATGCGTACTGAAATATTTACAGATAAAATGACACGATGTTGGAGTTTACCTCAGAGTAGTTGGGGAATATAGAGGGAGCAAGGACAGCCATGTGGTGCATTGTTGAAGCTGAGTAATGAGCACCTAGAGGTTAATTTCTGTTATTCTCTTTACTCTCTCTACTTTTACATATATTTAAATTTTCCCAAATGAAAGGCTTAAAAAGTAGTCACTGATGTTAAATGATTCTTGTTAAATATTTTTTGTGTGGCAATGGTATTAAGGTTGTTTTTTGAAAAGGAGTCCTTATCTTTTAGAAATACCAACAGAAGGCCTGTCCGGGTGGTTCAGTCAGTTAAGCGTCCAACTTTGGCTCAGGTCATGATCTCATGGTTCATGAGTTCAAGCCAGTGTCGGGCTCTATGCTGACAGCTCAGAACCTGGAGCCTGCTTCAGATTCTGTGTCTCCTCCTCTCTCTGCTCCTCCCCCACTCATTCTCTGTCTCTCTCTCTGCCTCTCAATAATAAATAAACATTTAAAAAAAATTTTAATTGTTTTAATAAAAATGAATTTAAAAAATACTAACTGAAATATCAATGTGTGAAATGATAGAAATATATTTATGTTACTATGGTTTTTAAAAAATATAGTAAACAAAAACACAAAATGTTTACATTGTCATTGAAAAAATTTCTTTTTTATTTATTTTAATTTTTTAATGTTTATTTATTTTTGAGAGAGAGAGACAGAGCATGAGTGGAGGAGGAGCAGAGAGAGAGGGAGACACAGAATCCGAAGCAGGCTCCAGGCTCTGAACTGTCAGTACAGAGCCTGACGAGGGGCTTGAACCCATGAACTGTGAGATCATGACCTGAGTCAAAGTCAGATGCTTAACCAATTGAGCCACCCAGGCGCCCCTTGAAAAGATGTCTTATCCCCAGGAACACATCCCTAAACCCCAAAAGTCAAGAAACAATAATCCTTTAGGTTATATAAGACCTGTCCTGTTTTTACCTAAAGATTACCCATTTCCAAATAAAACTATGAGTTATGCATCCTGTAGATGAGTACATACAGAAGAGTAAAAACAACCAAACACTGGGCTGTGAGTACTCATAGTCCTTAAAGGTACAGGATTTGTCACAAGAGTAGTGGCTTTCAAAACCATTTGTTTTTTTTCCAGTTAACAGCAGCCCTCAATGGCTGTGCATTGAGACATGCGTAAACAGTCCTATGGTTTTTAAAACCTTCGAGCTTTCCCCAATACCAGTTCATCCTTAGCCCTCTGACAAACTTTTCAATGAACCATGCATTATTAGCAAACTTATCTGATTTGGGGAAGAAGGAGATCTTGTCTCTGTGATTAAGATACTCATGAGCAACAAAATGATCATTAAGCTAATATCAGATCCCAGCTGAAGGTCTGGAAAATCTGTAAGTTAGAAGAATCGTTTGTGCAGGGAGAAGAATGACGTGTGCTACCAACACCATCATCATTTCAGGTGGATTCCTGTAGAGCATATAACTCTATCTTCTTGTCATCCTAAAGTCATAAATGTTCACTGAAGTTTGTCCTTATACTGACAATATCTCAGTCAAAATTAAAATTCGCTGTACAACCTATTAATGAGATCATTTTATGGTCTCTCAATATCTCATTTGATGCCAAGACCAAAGGAAAATACAAATCTGAACACTTACCTAGGAAACATAGGATTTATCAGGTAGCCATTCTGAGAATATGAATCTAATGTAAACATTTTTATCAGAATGAATCAGCAATATTGTTTTAGCAGTGGAATTGGAACTTAAGAATAAGATTGTTAAGTAATCATTCATAAAGTTTTTAAAAATAAACATGTATTTTTTTTAGAACTTAAAAAACCATTTTATATAAAAGATATAACATCATGTTGCTACTCCGTACTTACACTGTCCAGGGCAATAGCCACTAGCTGCAGATGGTTACTAAACCCTTGAAGCATGGGTGGTCCATGTTGAGATATGCTTTAAGTACCTATTTGATTTCAATACTCTGTACCAAAAAAAAAAAAAAAAAAAGGATGTATCACATCAGTGACTTTTATATTAATTATATATTGCATTTGTGTGCTAGAGCTGCTGTAACAAAACACCACAAAGTGGCTTCAACAACAGAAATTTATTTTCTCACAATTCTGGAAGCTAGAAACCTGAGATCAAAGCAAAATATCAGCAGGGATGGTTTCATCTGAGGCCTCCATCCTTGGTTTGTAGATGGCTAACTTCTTTCTGTGTCATCACATGGCCTTCCCTCTGTGTACGCCTGTGTCCAAATAAGGACACCAGTCATAGTGGATTATGGCCTACCCTACTGGTCTCATTTTAATTTAATTACCTCTTAAAAGATCATATTTCATAATATAGTCCCATTCTGAGGGACTCGGAGTTAGGATTCGAACAAATTTGGGGTGGATACAACTCAGCCCTTAAATATGTCAAAAAGGGGCACCTGGGTGTCTCCGTTGGTTAAGTGTCCAACGTCAGCTCAGATCATGATCTTGCGGTTTGTGAGTTCGAGCCCCACGTCAAGCTCTGTGCTGACAGCTTGGAACCTGGAACCTGCTTCAGATTCTGTGTCTCCCTCTCTCTCTGCCCCTTCCCCTGCTCGTGCTTTGTCTATGTGTTTCCCTCTCTCAAAAGTAAATGAATATTTAAAAAAATAAACATTATAAAAATGCATTTCACTTGCTTGTTTTACTTTTTTTTAACATGGCTACAGAAATGTGACTTGCGCTTTATTTCTACTGGACAGTGCTGTATTTTATCTCTTTGGGATGTTAAAACACTATCATTACCTGTTGGAGGAGTAAGAAAAAGTTCTAATTTTTAAAAATGTCTCACTTTCTCTTTAATTTCACTTTTAGTACTCAGTTTCACTGAGAAATTGTTAATGAGCAAAAGCAGTGAGGTAGTGTATAAAGAGCAGGAAATATACACAGAGGACATTTCAGTCTTACTATCTGTTTCAGTCTTACTATCTTTATTATCTTTAGGCACATCCTCTCCCCTCTCTGTATTTTCATTACTTCTTCCTAAAGAAAAATAATAGCAATGGCTGACATTTATTGAGTGTTTATTATGTGCCAGGCACTCTTCTGAATTTCTACACTGGCAATTTATTTAATCCACTCAATACTCCTTGAGAGGAAATAATTATAATAGGTACAATTATTACTCTATCTGACAGAAAACTGAAGTACACAGAGATTAATCAACCTACACAAGTTCCCAGGGTTAACAAGTGATGGAACCAAGTGGTCTCTGTCACATCCTTTATTCCCTCATATGCTTCTATTTCTGTAAGATTCTTTTGAGGACCAGTTGAGATGGTGTGTGGAAGCACATTTAAAAATTATTGGCCATTAATTGTTTTGCCTTTTCATAGAAATATTACAGAAAAAGCTATTGTTTTTCTCTTTTGACTAGCGGATCTACTTATCTTCTTTGACTGCCTGATAATTTTAGAGCTAAAAGAAGTGACTGTGTCTGTGTTTTTGACACATTATTGAATCACAGAATCTTTGGAAGGATTCTCAGAAGTCATCCATTCTAGCTCACCTTGCTCATTGTAGCTCTGGTTTTTTCTAGCATGCCCAGAAGAGTTTGCTTGAATTCTTGTAGTTAATTGGTGCTCCCCAGTCACATGACATTTCTGAATGGCTCTGACTGCTTATATTAAGCTTACGTGCACCTTTCTTTCCTTATGGTCACAGAATGTTAGAGCTGAAAGGGCTTCCAGAGAGGAAGTCAGTGATTCTCATACTCAGGTAGGCAGTGAAGGACCTGGCGCATTTAGTCTAATAAGCCGACAAATATTTATTGGTAAGATTGTAGCCCAGTTTCTCTCTCTGTTTTAGAAAACACTCTCAAAGAAAGAGTTTGCAGGGCAATTTTTGAATTTTAAAAAAAAATTTTATGTTTATTGATTGTGAGAGAGAGAGAGAGAGAGAGAGAGCACGAGCAGGGGTGGGGCAGAGAGAAAGGGAGAGAGAGAATCCCAAGCAGGTCTCACACTGCCAGCACAGAGTCCAATGTGGGGCTCAATCTCATGAACCGTGAGATCATGACCTGAGCCAAAATCAAGAGTCAGACATTCAACCAACTGAGCCACCCAGGCACCCCTGCATTTTTTTTTAACCAAGCTCATATTTATGAATTGTGTAACCTCATGTAAGTCATTTATGTCATTTACATCAATTATCTCAAGTTACACATTCAATTTCTGTTGAGCACTTAACTGTATGTCAGGCACCATGCTTAAGTACTTTTTCTATGTTACCTTATTTGGTCTCTACACCTGCTCTGCCCTATAAAATGTGTTTGATGCTAATATTACCCCCTCTCATGGAACAGAAATTAAGGCCTAGAGAGGATGACTAACTTCTTAACTTTAATTTTACCGAAGTCACAAAGCTAATTAGTGACAAAATCAAGATATGAATATAGGGCATCTGATTCCATAGTTCATAGTCTTAATTGCAATTCTAAATCATTGCTCAAACTGAAGTGGTTTGGAAACTTGGGGTAATCTACTAGAGTCAGGTACATTTTTTTAAACTTGTATTTGAGGAATGCTACAAACGTGTGTTTGATCCAGATATTTTTCTTGTGGTTCCTTTGATTTGGGAGTTCTATAGACTTGGTAGAATGTGTTACTTACAGTCATATGGAAACTATGGTTAAATCAGAAAAAAGTTTTGTTGAAATGGCAGGAATTATTATTCAGAATTATTTCATTTAATGCCCTTTAAATCTTAATCACACATATCATCTTGATGTTGTGTAAAGCTATCTTTAGATGCTACCTTAAGCCATGTGCATTCAGTTTTTAGCTCTCCAAAAATTGGTATCATGCCTTTTCCATTTTATACATATTCCCAGATATTTTATAAGCAATTGTGGAATATTGCTAGAAATTGTATTGAATCAGATGGATAATGTTGCCACATCTCTTTTTGATGCCGTTGGCCACCAGTGTAGTATGAAATTTCATGATGATAATTTCAAAGAGGTTTTACTCTTTAATTCAGAAATCCTTATACCTATTTTAATTTGAAAGAATTTCTGTGGATTGAGTAGACATAAACAATTGCCAGGGGCAATATTATAGTCCTCACTAATAATAACATTTCTAGGAATTTTGAAGCCATGGTTAGGAAAAAAGAAATTTGGGGGAAATTGTGAATACATGCAGTAATATGTTTTCTTAACAATATTTACATATTCAATCTAAAGTTACCTTGTTATTCTATACAGGAACATCTTGATCTCGTCATAAAAAGCATTATTTGAAATTATAATCTCATCAGTGTTTAGTAGTGGTTATAGTCTGATTTCTGCATCTAAACTACTTTAAAAACAGTCTAGAGGAAGAAAGTTTTTAAGAAACCACGTCAACTTTTTCTCTTATACCTCGAGTCATATTTACAAATTTTATTAACACAGCCCTCAGTACAGTCTTATGTATATAAATTTTAAAATACTACAGATTTTCTTCTAATAATAATTGCACCTACCAAGGTTACCTTAGAGTACTTTTGATTTTTATTATAAATGCTGCCATAAGTTGCTGGTCTTTAAGCAATCTTGCCTTTGTTAATTTTTACCACGTTGTGAGAAGTGGGCATAATTTGAAGCAATATATATTTGTTTTCTATATATTACATCCTCCATATGGTTAAACAGGCAATACACACACACACACACACACACACATACACACCCCACATACATACACACACAATTTCAAGAAAAGGATAGAAAGAAGTAAAAAAATAAACTCCAGACCCAATGGTTATTACTTCCAGCATGTAGATCTCTGTCCTATCAATCTTATTTTCAAAACTCATCTTCAGTATATTTTGATCTTACCATCTTCATGAATTTCTATTTTATGCAAACTAAAAGTTTGCCTATAGTGAAACAAATTCCTTTACATTTTAGTTTCTCTCTTAATTGGGAATGAGTATTAGGAAGACAGAAATTCTATTTCTGGCAGCTTTGGAAGTACATTTCCAGTTCTAGGGCACATCCATGCTGGCTGTTTGGTGACCCAGAACAGATGTGGTCCAGTGCTATCACCAGAAATATTCTCTCTTTGAATATTAGAAATAAGAGGTTGAATATTCTAAACAAGAGGTTTAGAAACAACAGCTCAACCTGGCAAATTTGTTCTGATTTTACATTAATCTTCCTTATTAACAGAAATGAACCTAAATTTTCTAAAACAGTTTTTATATTTTTTATCTGGATCATCTGGTAAGGCCATTGGGCCCTGGAAAGCCTGACAAAGGTATACTCACTAATTCATGTATAGGGATGGCTGAAAAAGTTATTTTGAGAATTACTTGGGGAATTCTGCAGTTGAATCCAGATGACAGCTTTGTCAACTACAGTGCTCAGAGGACCTTGGAAAAATTAAAACCCTTGAATATAGCTGCTTATTTAAAAGCTTCATTTTGTTTCTCTACTCATGAAACAAGTAATGATTCTACCCACAGAGTTTTACCCTTGTGTGTTTTTAAGCCATTGCATTCTTTTGTTTTTTTACTAAGAAGTTTTGGCATGCAAAGAAAGTGATACTGTATTTGCACTGAACTTTGAAGGATTATCTACCTCAAGAGCCTTTCATTTTTGTTAGGGAAATGGACATGTGTACACCTAATTACGATGCAAGACAAAGGAAACGTTCAGATGCAGGAAGAACAGGGGCTGTATTTTAGCTGCGGCATCCAAAGTTGTGCTCCATGCACTAAACCAGGAAGGACGAACAGATGGAGTTGGAAAAAACAGTTTTCGGTTGCAAGAACGTCCTGAATAAATGATTTATTCATTTGAGCTCTTTAGGATAGCGGCAACAGAAATTAAATTCAAGCCAACCCAACTTTTAGAAATAACGGAAAACAGTTTACTGGCTGGTGTAACTGCACAAGCCAGAGGCAGAGACGTCTGCACAGCCAGATGCACGCGCTCGAATGACGTCTTCAGATATCTGCCTCTCTCCATCTCTCAACTGTGCTGTTCGCTTTGGTGACTTCATTTGCACACAGGTTTGACTCCTCTTCATTTTGAGGCAAGCCTGCACTCAGGCCTACTTACAAAGTTTTCATTCCTAAATGAAAGGAAGCTTCTCCTTCCTAAGAGTTCTGACAAATGTGCTGTGATTGGCTTTGCTTGGTCACGTGCCATCTGTGTCATCACAGAGATTAGCCTGGGTGGGTGGATAGATCAGCCTGATCTCTGAAGCTCCATCTAACCAACAGGACTGAGAGTGGGGGGAGAGGAGGCTGTCTAAATGTATCTTCCCCCTACCCACAGGGGAAGCATAGCAAGACCTTGTGATAGAATAAGGAGAGTAAAGATGGATTCTTTTTTGACTCACCTCTCTCTCCTTTAGAGAATGCTGTGAAGTAAAGGTAAATAATTAGAGTAGGACCAGTGTTACTCTCCATCACAGCCCTTCCTGATCCTCTGCTTCTCTGAACTCTTACAGCACCTGTGAACTCCACTACGCAATGTAACATTGAATCACATACTGCTTTATGATCTATAGAGGGGCTGTGTATTTATTAGTCAGGCTTCTCCAGAAAAGCACAATCAATAGGGTGGGTGGGTGTGTGTGTGTGTGTGTCTGTATGTATAGACAGATACATAGATAACATAGATAATGATTTTTTATATGTAATTGCCTCACATAATAATGGAGGTTGGCAAGTCCAAAATCTGCAGGTGGGCTGACAGGCTGCAGACCCAGGAGAGCTGAACATTCCAGTTTAAGTCCAAAGGCAGTCTTCTGTAGAATAGGAAAGAACCACATTGCAAATGAAGTCCAAAAGCAGTCTGAAAGAGAATTCTCTCTTGCTGGGGAGAGCCAGTCTTCTTGTTCTTCAAGCCTTCACCTGATTGGATAAGGCCCACCCACACTATGGACAGCAATCTGCTTTACTCAAAGCCCACCAATTTAAGTATTAATCTCATCCAAATATACTCTCACAGAAATACCTAGAACAATGTTTGTACCAAATATCTCGGTACTCTATGGCCCAGTCAAGTTGACACATAAAATTAACCATCACAAGTTGTTTTTATATTTATCCTTATTTTATTTGATCCTATTTTCTGGAAATTTTTTCTCTGGAAATATTCTATTGCTTGTTTTGCTACTGCAAAGAAATGTTGTGATTTTTTTCCCACTAAAAAGGACATTTGTATCAGTTGATTCTAATTATAGTTCTTTTTAGAAAAGGGGTTTTCTTTTTATTTTAATTAACAAAGTTAAATTTTAAACAAATATTTTTGCCAGTAGTCAATACTTGCAAAATAATTTTGGCCCTTTCAAAATTACTAATATTATCTGAAACCAAAAACTGTGGTCAGGCAAGTGGTTATTTTTAAAGAAACCCATTTAATTGTTCTGCTTAGCCCATCTATTGTTTAGACAAAAGGTTGTTATGCAAAACTCAGTATACAAAGATGAAAATTTTTCTTTTTTTAAATTTTTTTTTAACGTTTATTTATTTTTGAGACAGAGAGAGACACAGCATGAACGGGGGAGGGTCAGAGAGAGGGAGACACAGAATCTGAAACAGGCTCCAGGCTCTGAGCTGTCAGCACAGAGCCCGATGCGGGGCTCGAACTCACGGACCGCGAGATCATGACCTGAGCCGAAGTCGGCCGCTTAACCGACTGAGCCACCCAGGCGCCCCAAGATGGAAATTTTTCAAAAATAAATATTCATAAATCCAGAGAAAATTCTCAGTTAAGATTGTTTAAATAGCAATATTCAATAATGTGTTTAAAATATATGAATATTTAATATTCATGAACTTATCTGCTAGCAGGCAGTACAGGCCTTTAGATAGATTACAAACTAGATTGGAGTTACTATAACTTCTAGGAGGACATCAGGACAGAGTACATAGGTTTTCAGATTTCTCTAAGAATCTTCATATCCACATTTGTTTTTACAGTTGCAGATAAAAGCTATTGTTTCAGTGCATCTTAAATGCAAATTCAGTGCCTGTCAGTTATACGAGAGGCACTTCCTCTTATTCCTCCAGATCCCAGTTATTCTTTGCTGTTATCATCCAAGTTGTTTATTGGAGATGTGGACATACACTGGTACCACACAGAAATATACTATTCGCAGCTATTGGGCTAAGTGAGAGTTAGAAACATCAGAATTAAGATAGGGTTATTATTGTTGTTGGTTATCAAGTAAGTATCTTTCAAATCCTGTGTGTGTGTTTTTTTTTTTAATGGCTGTTTAATTTCACAATATTACATAGTTTTGTAATTTATTATGATGTCATGTAGAGATGAAAGGAGAGTAAAAGCTGTAGGGAGAATAAAAAGGTAGTAACAGGTAAAGGAGAAGAGGGAAGGAAGAAAAAAAATGAAAATAACCTAAGCAGACAAAGTTGGGTCCTGCCTGCTTTGGCTAGTAGATCACCACTAACTGGATCAGATGAGGTTCACTGTTGTTTTGTTTGGTGGGTTGGCTTTTTGTTTGTTTTAAAACGTTTATTTATTGTTGAGAGAGAGAGAGAGCATGAGTAGGGAGAGGCAGAAAAAGAGGGAGAAGGGATCCGAAGCAAGCTCTGCACTATCAGCATACAGAGCCCATGTGGGGATCAAACACACAAACCGTGAGATTATGACCTGAGCCGAAGTCTGTCCCTTAACCGACTGAGCCACCCAGGCACCCCAAGCTTCAGTGTTTTGTCCTGTATTATGGATATTTCTTACAGAGTGCAGATGTAAATAGATGCCAGCATTTGATTACAATCACAGTTCCGATCTGTAGACATCCTTCGACAGAGTCATCAACATCTTTATAGCAACTAAAATCATTCTGGATACAGATAGTCATTTATCCTGCCCAGACCAAGAAGCTCTACATGGAGAACTCAGTTCTAGGAATCCAAGCAATTATTCACATTCACCATACAGCAACACCTCAGTGACCTGGAGCTCAGTCTCTTAGGTTCTTTCAAAACAGAAACCTAATCCCTCAGGAGGTGGCCTGGGTTAGTTTTTTCTTCATTAATTCCACAATATTTACAAAGCTCCTGCTATAAGTAGGGCACTGTGCTAAGCACTAAGGATAGAACAATGAGCATATCCCCTCAGTCTCAGTCAGAAATCTCACCCAACATTTACGGTTCGTCTCTACTGTGACCATCCCTGAGGACTCCCCATGAAGCCCACCGCCCTTGAACTCATACTTTGACTTACCAACGCATCTTACACTGGATCCTCCCCATCAGAGGATAAGCTCACAGGCAAGCCCTGTTTTTAGACTTCCTTTGTACCTCGCACAGTTCGCCTGAGACACTAAACAAGTATTTGTTGAACTAATTAATGAAATACCTGTCACCAGGCACCAAACTGCAATCTGTACTACTCTCAAAGGCTTTCCAGAGCGTGCTTCTCCCATAGATACTTTTTTTTTTTTTTACAAGTTTGGTTGC
Source organism: Lynx canadensis (assembly GCF_007474595.2). Taxonomy (NCBI): domain Eukaryota; kingdom Metazoa; phylum Chordata; class Mammalia; order Carnivora; family Felidae; genus Lynx; species Lynx canadensis. The sequence goes on from NC_044319.2 coordinate 14,457,693, forward strand.
CTGGCTCTGCAAATTAGCCTCTAATTAGCCTCTGCAAATGAGCAGTGCATGACTGGAAGTGGGGAAAGGTTTTCAGTGAGACATTCTTCATAATGTGAGGCTGGAAAATTCAAAGCTGCATTACCATGGTAACCCTATTTTCATAATGATGACCTGATTCACTACGAAAAGGTTAAACGATATTTTCTACTGTTTGTTTAAGGTAGTAGAGAATTGTACAACAAAAGTAAGGTGCTTAGAAAGGGGCAAGCATTGCTTATCTGTAAAAATCACTTGTGTAGATCTGTAGCATTGTACAATGCTCTCCACTGGCGAGAAGAGATTGAGCAATTAGCCAGTATGTTTATGTGCATATTTTTGCCAGGATAATGTGCGTTTCTGTCATTCCACTTTAAAGAGTTGCAGTCACCTTAAGAAAATAATCTTATATGGATGGTTTCAGTGATCTTCCAAGAAACCTATCACATAATTCAGTAAGAAATTTAAGGAAAGGAAAGAGACAAAAACAAAACACATGAAAAATAAATATCCCCATAAAACCCAGATCTTCTATAATGGCTGCTTTAAGGTATGGTGGGAATTATTTCCAATTCAACTATTTCTAGTCCTCTCACCTGTTAAAGTAGGAAGTCTTTAGGAAAAAGCTTTTAAATTAAAATTTTGTAAAACAGACTGTTTTTTGAATACTGTGCAAGTAGTTTCATAAGAAAGAAAATTACAGTATTGTTTATAAACAATTTACAGTGCTGAGTTGCTATTTTTTTATTGTTTAAGTTGCATTAGATTTCACAAAAGCTATTTGGAAAAAAAATTGCAATAGGAAGGCCTGTCCATTGTATTTTTCAGAAGAAAGCTGGTTTTCACAATATTATTCACATTTTGTAAACAGCATCAATGAACCTGCACATAAAAGGTTAAATGTTTGCAGACCATTCTTTTTTGCCTCAAAGATCAGAGACAAATTACTATTTTTATTTTACATTCCCTTGATGAGGATAATGATAAACAGCTGTCACTTCAGTGCTTGGACTGCAAAGAATCCTATTGCAATCCTATAATTTAAACAAAGAAAAAAACCATAGTCATACTCAGTATACATACAGAAAAGAGCACAACAGAGAATTTGATTAGAACTGGGTCAGGGAAGAAGGAGTATTTGCTGTCTGAAATTACTCAGTTAGAAGAGAAAGGCCATGTATGCACATTTTCCCCATTTATCTTAGACGTATTAGAGAGGGTAAGTGTTTCTTCTTTCTTTCTAAACTCAGGAAAGAAATTCAATTTGCGTTGTGAATTTCGTGACTCCCATCATGTCCGTGGTATTATCAGAGAAGTTCAGGTTTGCATGTGACCGCATGTTTTTCCAAAAGCAAAAGAGAATTTCAAATTGTTTTATGGGTTTTCTGGAATACTTCTCTCTCTCTCTCTTTTTTTTCCGTGTTGAGAATTAAACCATTCAGTGTTCTCCATTCACTCCGACACTTTCCCTTATTAAGTGCATCTGGTTTGAAAAAGTGAAAGTGAACATCTTGTGCATATTTTGATGTGCAAAGAGTAAAGTAAAGCTAAATGTTAAAAAAAAAGTGTGAAATGGGAAAATTCAGTGTTTCTATATCAAAGTATGGATGATGATGTAACTTTCTTAGTGTTTCATATTTCTGCAGGTTCTTCTAAAAATACTACTTATTCTACTTTCCTCTTTTGTTTCAATAATTTGGTTTTTTATAAATATCACTACTTCACTGACACCTTTTTTCCTAGAAACGCTTTTTTACATTTATAATTTTATCTATGAAACTAAGTTGATGTACTATGGATGTTTCACTGTTTCATAATACTTCTTGATTTTTTTTATACTTAAGGAAAAAAAAGAAATTTGTTAAAATTGAATGCCTCTGACATTTGTTGAACAAATTTCAGCTCTCAGAGACTCAGCATGCTCTTCTATAGGTTGACATTAACAATGGCCCCTCCCTCCTAAGGTAGCAGTGTGGGTCTTCTATATAAAGTGCTTAGCATAGTACCTAGAACACAGCAAGTGCTCAATAAATGTTCTTGGGAGAGGTGGAATATTGAGGCTAGAATGTCATCACCTCTGACTGTTAAATACCATAACAAAATCCCAGTATATTTCAGATCAGAGAGACAAACTGAATTGTATTTTATCCATTATGGAGGTTTGTATTGTTTTGTATAAAAGGTATTTTCGTCACAAGGCTGTTGGTCATCTGTTCTCATATACACATATATATATTTATATATATATACACATCATATACACATATATATATTTATCTCATATATATATATATTTATATATAATTATATATATATTTATATAATATATAATTATAGTATATATTATATATATAACATATATTATATTATAATTATATTTTTTTCATAATCATTTTATCATTCCCACTGTTATCAAGTCATAATGGATCCCAGCTCATCACCCTGGGGTTTCTCTGGTCTCCAATTCCTCTGACACATGGGCAGGCACACTTGGATACCCTGAAATGCACCAGAGCAGCCTCCTTGGTTTCGGTGAACCCTTTTGCAGTTGTTAACTCCTCCTCCCATGCATCAGGCTCTGTGCCGGGTGCTGAGAAGAGAAAGATGAATAAGACCCCAGAGCCCAGTAGGGGGAGGAGCATAAAACTAGGCTGGATATTAAATAGTAAAAGTGAATACAAGACACAGAGGAAGCACAGAGCAGGGGAGTGCTGGGGGTCTGGGGGCCATCAGGAGCTTGTCCGGAAGAGGTGATGATGGAGCAAGGCTCTGAAAGATGAAAGTTCTTCACAGGTGGGAGGGAGGGTTCCAGGCAAAGGGGACTAGCTTGCAGAACACATGGAGGTGTAAAAAAAAAAAATACATTTTCCATTTTTATATTGCTTGAATTGAAAATGTTTTATGCTCAAATTTTTCACCTTGAATTTTCATAACGTATGTTGAGAGTCCAGCAGCTCTCTAACTCTATTCCATGAATATTGAGAAAAGAAAGAAAGAAGCTGACATTCGTTGAGGCCCTTGGCTAGGTCATCTCATATGTGTTATCTCATTTAGCTTCCACAAGTTTTCCAGGGATGTGGGTCCCCATTTTAAAGACAGGGAGGAAGCCAGGTTTTAATTACATCAAGTAACTGAAGTGTGACCACACAACCTGTACACAACAGAGCTTGAATTTGAACCTACAGTTTTCACTTTCACATACAATATCCTTAACATGACATTGCAGTTACCACTGACTCTGACAGTTTGAGCTCAGCATGGAGCACATTTGCAGTGGTTTTTATGCCCTAGAAAGAAGTTTGGGAACATGACTGTTTTTTCATTGCCATGGCTAACCTTCCCTCTATCAGCCCTCTATCACTTTATGGCCTTTTTTTGCCTATTTATCCCAGATCCTATTGTGCTTATATATCGCAAATTAATAATAAAAATTACTTCATAATACTTGATTTAGTTCTTTCTTTCATTGATCAAAGACCATTTAAAACAACTGTCCATTTTGAAACTTCCTCTTCCTTGTTGTAGTAGAGTCAGATGCCTCAGAAATGTCCTCAAACTATCACCCAGAAGCATGGGGTCATACTCTCAGGACTGGAAAAATGACTGTTGTGTTTTAGACTGAGTACATTATTTTAATAATTTTTAAAAGTACTGGATATTTCTGAGCCAGAGAAGCCTATATAAATGATTAGAACCAATTTCTATCTTTGTTATTGTTGACTTTGTGGTGTACAAATATGCCTTTCACACATGCTTATTGATTCAAAAGTAAAGTTTGTCATTTATACATCCACTTAAGCCATTTAGCACAGTGCTTTGCCTAGAACTGATTGGATGATTGAAAACCTGGCAGATCAAAGTATGTACATTTCCAAAGAAAAGTACTTCGTGTCTACAATGGAAGCAATAAATTATCCCCCCCCCCTTTTTTTTGCATTTGTAATTAAATCTTTCCAAATGTTAGAAAGTACCCAGACCACTAACAGTATTTGTATCATGTTCTGGGGCTTAGATGCTCCAACCTGACTTGAAATGGAGACCATTTGTTCTAAATTGATTTCAATGCCAAGCCAATAGGTCAGCCCTTAATGATGAAGATGCCATTTCAGCCCAGCCTCTGGTGGATAAGCCAAAATTAATTAACTCAAGTCCCATAGTATAGAAAACAGATGCTTCTCTCATGTTGCACAAGTAAATTCTTTGTGTATAGATGTGTTCTGTTTTATTCAAAGAATAACAAGTTGGAAGTTAAAATTGTAAGTTTTCCACAATGGAGCCAGCCTTTAGTAGTGATGACAGAAGCATGAATTTACAGAACAAATTCCAGCAAGTGCATGGAAAAATGAATTATTCTCTATATCTCTTACTTTGGCCCCGGGCCAGGCTTAGGAGATTTAGTTTTAAAACCTGGGCCGATCCAAATGCTGATCCATCCCAGAACAGACCTAGGAGTTCCAGAACAACACCAAGGTTATTTCTAATCTATTGAATCCCTAAGAGACCGCTCCCAGAGGTTTACATCCGCATCATTCACTTGGATTCAGTTCTTTGGCCAGCTTGCAAATGGCTTAAGATTAGATTGTTCTCTAGAGGTATGTTGTTAGGTGCACTGTTTATCTGGTTATTCATCTCAGTATTCACTCAGAACTAGAATAGTTGCTTTTCCTAGGCTGTGGCTCGCCGAAAGTAGAATAATAACTTCCTGGTTCTGATCTTTTTTCGGAATTAATGGGTATGTTTAAGATAAAGATGTTACCATCTAGTAATATAACTCCAAATATAGTCATCAGAAGTTGATCATCTGATAATGTATGGTATTTTTTTCTTCTGAACGAATGTGAAACAATCCATGTTTTCTTTCCTTTCTGTTAGACTGAAAATGATGATAATGGCCAGGCAGAAAACTTTTCCATGGACCCACAGTTGGAGAGGCAAGTGGAGACCATTCGCAACCTCGTAGACTCCTACATGTCTATCATCAACAAATGTATCCGAGATCTAATTCCAAAAACAATAATGCACCTTATGATCAACAATGTAAGTGACTATAAACTGTCTCATTTTAACTTCTAACCTATCTTAGTATGGAAACTGCTCATAGTCTCATCAGTTTCTTTATGCTATTTTCTGGATGGTTGAAATACCTATTTTACCCAGGTTCATCATTTTCTATTACAATTGGTTAAGTGACTAACCAGAGAAAGAGGATTCAGGAAAGCAAACATGAAACTTCTAGCCACAGTGCTGTGGTATTTCCTACTGCCTCTCTCTTGAAAAGTATGCATTTGCTCACAATAAAGCAGAGCAAGAATACTGTAGCTATAGTCGGGGCGTAAGTTAATTGCAAAGGCAACAATAAAACCAGATGCCCCGGCTCCTAGATTTTGAGATTAAAGGCAAAAGATATTTATTTTTTTCTACACACATAGACATAAAATATATTAACATGGTTATTTTTTCACCTTCTAAAAGCTATGGAATGCTATTTTAACCTGGGAAATGGCTTTTTGCCCTATTCCCTTGGATTAAAAGTCAGTCAACTTCTCTAAAGTAATGATGATATTGCCACAGATCTTAAAGTGCCTGCTACACTAGCCCTCAATCGATCTGTATCATGTAGAATCTCTCCTTTTTCATGGTTATTTTTATAGTAGTCAGGATATGATACTTAAATTATGGTCTAGTTTGGTTCTCTGGGTAGCTAGTTTATTAAAGTACAAGTTATATCCCAAGTTATTTGAGAAATTATCTTTTAGATAAGATAGGCTGTAATAGGGTGCCTTATAACAGGCTTTTCTGACTCTTGAAAAGGAGATACCAGCATTTTTAGTTCTAGCAATCTTCTAGGGGCACCTTTTTATTTAAATCAATGCTATATTATGAGCATTTGCTTGTAACAAATAAAAATTAGCTGGCAAAGGTACTAAAAAGAACCCCTTGCTAGAACTTAGGAGAAACCTGTATTCTAAGCCTGGCTCTGCTACAAACTCTGTTGACCTAAAGACAAATCAGTTAACTTCTTTGCATCTAGGTCCTCCATATGTAAAACACTAATCATAGAAAAAGTACCCGGCTTAGGGATTTATTCCAGAAGATAATATATATGGAAATACGATGAAAAATATACTTGTAAGAAAGCAGTGTGGGTGGCTGCCTATATAAGAACTATAAAAAGCCTTTATCCATATTTCAGGATTTATTTCAAAATTGTGTTTGTAAATATGACCTTCTGTTGTTGTTCATGGTCTATTCATTCCTTGAATAAAGGTTTCCTTGAAGAAACCCCTTGAAGGAAACCCTTCTTGAAGAAACCCTAAGCACCCATGGTTTTTACCTAACTCCATTCCCAGACACATTTTTGCATATTCAACCAAGGTTAGTAGGATACTTGGAAGTATCAGCAGTAGGTAAGCAATATATTGGACATTTGCAAACTATGAATTGTATTCTTAAGCTTAGTCAGCAGCCTACTGTGTGACCTGAAGCAAATTATTTGGGCCCTCTGAACTGAAGTCAGTCACTTCTAAAATTACGGTAAGAACAAGGAGCTGCCTCACTGTATTGTCAGAGAACATAATAAATGCAACTATATGCCATTTTGAAAAATATAAAGTACTAAACAAATAGTCTGTGTATTTTTAAAATTACCCTCTTAACTTTGCTTAAATGAGTTCAGGTTGTTTTGCCGTGGTATATCCAGGCACTTGCTTATTTAAACATTTTCCTGATTAAGTATCATTTATCTTTTCACGATTTTATCGTAAGTCATTAGTGCTGCCATCAGTTCAAACACTAGGTTGCTCTGCGCTATATTAAATCATCAGCACAGGAAATAGCACTTCCTGTCTAGAGCTGTAAGGAGTAGCCTGACACTAATTAGTTAAAAGGAGGAAAAAAAAATGACTCTCTCACAAATCCATCCTACTTTCACCTTCTCAAGAAACACACACACACATACACAAAGAAATGTGGGAGTAATTGCCCTCACCCCTCACCGGTGTGCTTGTTGGCTTTAATGAAATGGCTAAACCCCCACCTCCAGGGCATAATCCATGGAGGCAGAGCTCTTGGAACTGTCTTGAGAGAGACCTTGCAGAATGATGAGAACGAAGACTTCAATTCTGACCTGATCGGCACGGTCAGACCTTGACATGGAGATTAACAGGAATGTGGAGAAAACGGAAACATCATGTAATGCCAGATTCTTACGAAATTATGGTTATCTTTCTTTGAAATTTAACTTTTTGTATCTGTCAGAAAATAGTTTTACGTATCTCAGAAGACCACTTTTCCTTGAGTATTATTTTATCTGTGTTTTTACTGTGTATATAAGAATATATAGTTTTTTATATATTTGATCATTATATATGTAAAAATGTAAAAAAATGGCTCTTTTTAAGTGCCATATTCTCATAGCATCTTTTTGTGCAGAATGTCTGAGCCCTTTTTGTTCATTCTGGAAGTGTTCTATTGAGTACAGGGAAGAGAAACATGGTGGACGCCCAGCCCCGTGTCGTGCACATGTGTTGATTTTTTATTCACTTTAAGGTGCAGAGGTCTTCAAGGTAGAGAATTAATCATAGAATCACAGCTAGAAAACAAATACCTTGACTGCTCATTCTAAATTCCATTCACTTAACCCTGCCGTTTCTGGAAATGGCTTTGGGTAGACGCTCCAGAACCGATAAATGCCTGAAACGGGGTCCTCTGCCTGTGGACAGTCACCATGGAAGGTGGTGCTGTGGCCTTTCCTCTTTGAAATGCGAATGGCTGCTCTGCCTTCTGAAAAAGAATATGTTTCAGCCAACTTTTATAAAGTTCAGAATTTGGTGGGCAGTTTCCTTTGAAAGTTTACATTAAGTGTTCTGCCACTCAAGTCTCCATATGGAATTATTTAAGAAGTTTAAAGCCAGCAATAAATGCCTTGCCTCAGACATACTGTAAGCCTTTGTCTATTGAAGGGCAGCAGCTGTTTCATTGCTTAAGCATACTAGGTAACAGCGGCACAAAGAAATAGCACGTTTATGACAGCCGGTCCTTCTGGTCAGGCTACAGTCGAAGCAGCAGACTTTTGTTCAGGACACACATTAACACCCCATGGCAAGCACAGTTTGATGGCCTCTCCTCCGCAGCTCACTCCACCGGAAGATTCGCCATCAGAAAATCAAGAAAGGGGATCCAGCTTGATTGTAAAAGTGTGACTGGCAAAGTGGTCCACAATTCTGTGTTGGGACCCATAGGACAGCCACCCACTGAGTACCCATTATTTTGCCCAGATTATAAATGAAGAAAGTGAGCCTCCGAGAGGTTAAGTGACTTTCCCAGGGTCACACAGCTGGGGCTGGCAGGGTCAAGATGAAAATCCAGATCCTCCCATTTGCAGTCTGAGGGTCTGTCCCTTTTAACGTCCGTTAATGCATATGGAGAGGTTAGGAAAACTAAATACAGCTGAACCTTCTCAAACTAGGGGACTCCTATCCCCACAGCACATACCTGGTGTATCTTCCCAGAAGGTTCATTTACTCAAAGATTTCATTAGGGGTTGTTTGCATATGAGAAGCAATGTTTTACATCTTAACCAAAAATTCAAGCAAACCCAGATAATACAAAATAGAACATAAAGTTTTTATGAAACTTTTTAAGAACCAAATATGAAGCCTAGAGGCGTTTCACACTTGGAGTGTGTGCTGCTCCTGGACCCCCGGAGATCCACATCCACTCTCCTTGGCCATTGGCACTTCGCTGGAAAATTAGTAACATGTGCCCTAGTTTCAGAACTCACTGTAACTTTCGTGTGTATGAAGTAGAGTGTTATTTCAAATGTTCATTATTTGAGGTGAAAGTACACCTTAAATACCAGGACACTGAGTTTGTTTCCGTGGGTCAAGAACTCAGCATCCTGCTCAAGAAACAGATCGGGACCAGGGTCCAGAAGCCCCCCTGGTGTTTCCCCTCCCCCCCACCCCCATTACATCCCCCCCCAAGGGTAACTCTCCTGATTTTTTACAGCATAGGGTGCTGCCTGTTCTCGAACTATGGAATCATATATAGTGCGTGCTTGTTGGTGTCTAACTTCTTCTGCTTGACGTTATGTTTGTGAGTCAAAGGATGTTGCTTTTTAAAGAAGGGAAACGTCATTGGTCTCTAGCAGAACTAAATCCCTGAGAAATGGAAAGGAAGCTAAAGCAGACGTGAAAGAACTGTGAGAGCTCAAAAAATCACAAGCTTGTCACCAAGCCCTTTTCCCAAAGTAAGCACGTTTACACTTCTCAGTTACGTTTTTTACATACTTACCCGTGTGACCGCGAGCAGTCACAGACTGCAGCCCTCCCGTCTAGAGACGGAGAGACCTTAAGGAAACGGTCTTCTTAGTAACAGAATCGTGTGACAATTCTGGGAATGTCCCTTCCATTTGTGAAGGTCTTAAAATGGTCTTAGTTATGAAGACAAAAAAAGGTCTAAGATGCAAACCTATCACAGGTTGATAGAGAGGGGTTAAAGTAAGAAAGAGGGGAAAACATGTGGAAGGTTTTTAATGACCTCACATTCCTCTACACTGAGCAGAACGACATGGCACAGTCATGCCTGTTTATCTAGCATGTGGAGTCTGAACTGCAGTGAGGTTTTGTGTATGAGGATTTTTTTGTGGACTGTGCCAAGATGTATAGGTTATAAGGTGCTATAATTAATTAAAAACATAAATATTATTTCAAGTCTTACATCCAAGTATAATTCGTCTATGTCACCTTCTGTGAGGTACATTCCAAATGCCATCATCTCAAAGGGATCTACTTGACCTCAATTGTCGTGCAGAAAGAATCCTTGATTTACATATTTGTACCAGGGACACACGGACTGCTCAGAAAGTCCCTGAAGTGTCTGGAAATTCCCTGAAGTACCCCCCTACCTTTGTTCCAGTTGTAGCATCACCGCACTAAGCTAGCACATGAGCAGAGGCTAAAGTTTTGTTTCAGTGCAAAATATAATGTTAACCTGCATACGCTCTGTATTGAACTCCGTATGTCACTTGATGCCTGCACTATTGCGATAGCTTGCTCTTTTGTTCTTGCGCGTCTGCTTACCTAACGCCAGTCTGGCCTATGTGCTTTAGCAAGAATAGCTTTTGTGTGCTGAGCACTAACGAAATGCGAGGCATTGTGCGAGGCAGTTTATGATCCTCAGGACAGCCCTTGACGCAGCTACAACCGCTGCCCTCATTCTGCAGATCAGGAACCTGAGACTGACAGAGGTTGCTATTTGCCCAAGAACGGGAAGCGTGGGAGCTGGGACTCGGATTCAGAGCTGTTTGCTCCCAGAGCCTGAGCTCTTGACCACTGTGCTGCACCGCCGCTTTCCCCCATGCTAATCATACTCCTATGAATTCAGAGCTTTTGCCAAATCTTTGGGATAGTAGGCAAGTTTTGGTGTGTAACATTTGATGTGGAAGAGTTGATTCAAGGCAGATCTTTTATCAGAATGCTGAAACAAGCCCTTATTATTTTATTTCGTGGTTTGTTTGACAGCCGCTTCTTACTTCAGACCTGCTTTAAATCTATTCTTGGAAGGACCTTCTTTTAAATTACGTTTAATAGATTCTAAGTGATGCTCCAGTTAGAGGTAAAGCTTCAGACTAGCTGAACCCGACTGCTGTTCAATGCCAGGAAAATTGTCTGGTTTTGAGTTCTGAGCTGCGCCATGTATCTGAGTGCACACACACACCCAGCCGTGGAAGATTTGTGTGAATGTCCCTGACTCCTTGGGTACTCCTTGGGACTCCTGCAAGTGTGCTGAAAAGTGAATAATTCTCCAAAAAAGGGGGAATGAAATATTCCCGAAGCTAACTTTACTGTCTTTCCTCGAAGTCTAACTTTCCTTCCTGACTTTTGATTTTCTGCTCTTCGACTCACCCAAACCTCAGTGGTTGAGGTGTCCTTGTTCCTTTCGTTCTTGCCCTGTCACATCAAAACAGCACCAAGTCGAGTTGGCTTTTCCTTTATAATGTAATTTAGCTGGGCCCATCTTTTCTATTCCGCTGCAATCTTGCTAGATTAAACCCTCACCATCTCATAAATGATCTATTAGTCTTATAACAGATTTCTTTATCGCTGTTACCACCCTTACAAATTCTTTTCCAATCACAGACTAATTTCCCTAATCTCTCTTTTATCATTTCACTTACTTGCTTACAAGTCTTCCGTGGCTTCCCATTACCAAATGGATAAGGTTCAAATAGTTTTCCTTGGCATTCAAGGCTTTCACATCTGGCCCTAGGTGACCTGGCCACATTTACCTTCCACAACTATCACACATAAACCTACCCGACTAGACAGTTGTCCAAATACATCCTGTCTACTAGATTACTTCCATATTTGAGTTACTCTTGGTTTACAAAATATGTGCAAAGAACACTTTTTATTTCACCACAGTGAAGCTGTGATTTACCTGAATTTTCTAAACTATTTACATAGTTTGATACCTTTAAAAAATAATAAAGCTATGTGTTTTAGACTCTTATCTCTTGGTTATGTATTTAACCACCACCCAGGAATTTTGAGCATCTGACAGCTATTCCGTTGTCTGCCTGAATTTGTAACAATTAAATATACTGGCCTTTTCTCTTTCTTAGAAAGACCCAGTGACTCTAGATAAGTGTTAGTTTCATTTAACAGAGAAACTGAAAAATCCGGTTGGTTTATTTTTCTAGGCTTAAGTCAATTAGCATACTTCCTTGCCGCTCTAAAATAATGATGCTTAAACATAAATTGTCTTTTCTTTTTTTTTTATTTTTTTAATCTTTATTTTTGAGAGAGAGAGAGACAGAGTGTGAGTGGGGGCGGGACACAGAGAGAGGGGGACACAGAATCCGAAGCAGGCTCCAGGCTCTGAGCTGTCAGCACAGAGCCCGACGCAGGGCCCAAACTCATGAACTGTGAAATCACAACCTGAGCCGAAGTCAGATGCCCAACCGACTGTGCCACCCAGGCACCCCACAAATTGTCTTTTCTAAGCACTCAAAGTAGGGAAGAGGGTAATGGAAAGAGCACCAGACCTTGAGTCAAAAGATTTGGGATTCAACCTAATGTTATGTGATTTTGGGCAACATAGTTAAACTTGAACTTCAATTGCTTTATCTGTAAAATTGGGATCATAGGGGCCCCTGGGTGGCTCAGTCAGTTGAGCGTCCAGCTCTTGATTTCAGCTCGGGTCATGATCTCACAGTTGGTGAGGTCGATCCCCATAAGGGGCTCTGTGCTGACAGGCGTGGAGCCTGCTTGGGATTCTCTCTCTCCCTCTCTCTGCCCTCCCTGCTCATGCGCTCACTCTCTCTCTGTCTCTCTCTGTCTCAAAAATAAATAAACATTAAAAAAATTGGGATCATAATACATTTCCTAAGTGTGTGGTGAGAATTAAATCAGAAGACTTCTGAAGGCACTTGGGACACACCATATTCCACTGGTCCTCACATTCACTTACTCCACATTTAATATTTCTGACGCCGAAGATGCATGTCACACTCAATGGCATCTTGGCATTCTGTCATAGTTTACTTGATGGTGTGTTCTCTTTGTGGCCCAGAAAATTATGGTGTCTTCAAATTACTGGTATCTTAGACTTGAAGAAATATGGTGGCCAGTGCTCTCTCCCTCAGTGTTGTGCAGTATATGCATCCTCTCCATTCTCATTCTGCTACAAAATGCCACTCCCCTAAGACTCATACGTATTGTTGGTACTTAAGTCTTTTTTCATGTATCTGCTAACTATGGAAACTCATGCCAGTTCTCATTACTGTTAAGTAGCTTCTACTGGAAACTTCTAGAAAGCAGAGACTCTCACTTTTTTTTGGTAAATCAACTTGCATAATTATATAAGGTTCTGTGTTTAATAAAAATTCACTTATTGGTACTAATTCCACTTTTGAGATGACATTGCATCCTGGGATCTTGCTAGTGTTTCAGTGATTTTGGTAAGAGCTAGGAATACCAAGGAGTGGATGGCTTGTGTTATTATATAGGTTTCTTACATCAGTGTTTTCTGTTGAAAACACTGCTTCTTCCCTCCTGGTACCTGCCTCGTCTCTAAGCCAAGCAGCCTCAGACAACATAGTGGAAATGCTTACGTAGCCAACAGGCCCTGCTCTGGCGATGGCAGGGTTTAGCCCTCTTTTCAACTAATGTAGGTTTTCCTTTAGTCCACAGCCATGAGACAGAGGGAAAAACTGTTCCTGCACTGGTGCTGAGAACTGGGAGGGCAGGAGGAAACTAGGAGTAAATAGATGCATACACACTGTACATCTTGCATACCTCACGCATCATGCACCTTTTCCCAGAGTGGGCTGTTGTAGACTTTGTCCACGGCCTCTGAGCCAGTTTATGCCATCTGGCCGCACGTGTGTTCCCATTTTTATTTTTCTGTGGTGACCTGACAGGTTAAAGATTTCATCAATTCGGAGCTCCTAGCACAGTTATATTCTTCGGAGGACCAGAACACTCTGATGGAGGAATCTGCTGAACAGGCGCAGCGCCGGGATGAGATGCTTCGAATGTACCAAGCCCTTAAAGAGGCCCTCGTGATCATTGGTGACATCAACACCGCCACCACTTTCACCCCTGCACCGCCTCCTGTGGATGACTCCTGGATACAGCACTCCCGCAGGTAGGAAAATGGCCCCATGTCACCGGAGGCCTGCCAAGCTCACCCGGTGCCATTTTCTGAGTTTGCTTCCAATATGAACCTGAAGAAAAAGGATAATGTAAGTCCAGGAGTGAAAGAGGAGGTCAGATTTTCTCAACCCCCTTCAAAAACAAGCACAAAACATCCCTACAGTGGAATGTTATGTGGCCATTAAAAAGAATAAGTTCTATACTGAAATGAAAAGATAGTCAAATTAACGTGAAGCTTTAAAAAAAAAAAAGTAAGTTGTAGAATGTTGTGTTCTAATATGTACAAAAAAGGAATTTAGAGAGAGAGAGAACATTGCATTATATGGCACTGTATTTTATTGTGTTGTATTATAGAAGGTATTTGAAAAGGATACACAAGAAACAGCTACTGGTTGTCTCCACAGAGTGCACGGTTGGGAGGAGGGAACCTCCTCTCCACCATTGACTCCTTGTATACCTTTTCTTTTTTTAAGTTTTTTTTAAAGTAATCTCGACACCCAGCATGGGGATCCGACCCAGGACCCTAAGCTCAAGAGCGGCATAGTCCTCCCACCAAGCCAGCAAGCAGTCAAAGTGTAATTTTTACAAAGCAACCAGGAAGCTATAAAATACTCTCTTAAAGATGAATTCAGACAGAAACTGCTCTGTCTCTCCCCAGGTCACCCCCTCCGAGCCCCACCACCCAGAGGCGGCTGACCCTGAGCGGTCCCCTCACGCGGCCCGCATCCGGCAGAGGGCCCGCGCCGGCCATTCCCTCTCCCGGACCCCACTCGGGGGCGCCCCCCGTGCCCTTCCGGCCCGGCCCGCTGCCCCCCTTCCCCAGCAGCAGCAGCAGCGACTGGTCCGGAGCGCCCCCGCAAGTGCCCTCCCGGCCCACCAGGGCCCCGCCCAGTGTCCCCAGGTGAGTGCTCTGCGCGCAGCACGAGCCGGTGTGTGCTCTTCGGTTCTCTTCTCATAGCATGACAGACAGAGTTTATTTGGAAAAGAAAATTGCAAAGATATTATCCTACACATTTGCGATTTTCACCCGGGAAGGGTATCGTGGGCAAAGGGTGGAGCCTGTGACACCATTTAAAAACCAGTATGTGGTCCAAACCTCTCCTTTACCAACTGGCACACACTTAATGAGACTACAGAAAACTGGGTCCAAATGAATGACATTTGGGCAGCTGTTCGTAGAATCTGAGAGAGCACTTTGAAAGGCAAGAAAGAGCTGTGGCGGGGTTATTGCAAGCTGTGTGCGCCATAGGTCCCGAGAGTATCAGGAGCTAAGGCCTTGCCTTCTCTATTACCAAAGGAGTTCTAGAAAACCACTAACTTCAAGGAATATTATCCATCTGCCCTCTGACCTATAACTCTTAAGCCCAATATTATTAACTTTAATGTAGCCTGAGCAAAAACTGGGCTGATTAGTTTGCAACTTTTTTTTTTAAACTACGCATAGAAATTTTAACACACACATGATGATTGCTGTGTGCAGTCACTAACCATACATGAGATGGAACTTTGTACATTTGAATAATACACCTTGGCATGTGTAAGCAGATTTTTCAGGCTTGTGAAACAAAATACTGAATAAGTAAACGAAACTTGAAACGTATACAGTTGAAGCTATATTCTCACTTTTGTGCGTTTACAGTCAAATATGTACAATGTGTACAATTAGAGATTTTAAAAATAGAAGGAATTAGGAGGTTTTTTCCTCAACATCAGAAATTTTCAAAGGAAAGAACATTAGCCCATACAGAAATTTAATTTTTTTAATTCAATTCAGAGGATTAAAATATCTGTATGCTTAATGAAGGAAAACCTTACTATGCATGTACCATAAAACAGAAGTGACTTCCTCCGACCCACGAAGCCTGAGTCACCTCACCCTCTGATTGCGGGCCTTACATTCATTCTGATCTTCATACTTTGGGGTGAAATGAAGAGAAGGGGCACCTTAAACATGTAAACAAAGGGTGGTGTAGCAGGAATGGCAGAGGATGTGAAATCAGAAAACCTTGTTTGTCACAGACCTCGCACAACTCATTGAACTCTGAGCTAGGGGTTCCCCATCTATGAAAGAGGAACGATTTCACCAAGGTCGTTGCCCACGTCATACGAAATGAGGTGTTTGAAAGAGCCTGATAAACTGCAAGGCACTGTGGTTGTTAGGGTTATCATCACTTTGGTCCCAATCAGAAAGGATATATGTACTCTCAAACCTATTTTTTTTCTTAAAAATAGGTTCAGTTTAGAACTCATTTGTGACACAGCTAAATTTCTAGTAATAATAGTAAAAGTGATAGCTAATATTTATTGTGCTCTCACTGTATGCTAGGCACTGTCCTAAGTGCTTTGCAGGTACATTTTTGTTTACTGAGCACAGCAACCCAAAAGGATAGGTTATTATCTGCTTTACAGATGAGGCACAGAGTTCTAAACAACTTGCCCAAGGCTGCTCAACCAGACCCGAATGGAGCTGGGCTTTAATCCCAAGCAGTCTGACTCCAGAGCCCAGTCTCCTGACCACAATACCAGGGTTTCTCAACCTCGGCACTGCTGGCATTTTCCTTGTGGGGGGCTGTCCCACGCACTTCAGTATGTTTTGCAGTATCGGAGCCTCTACCCAGTGGATGTCAGTCGTACTCCTCCCCTCCCCCCCAGTTGCAACTATAAAAATGGCAACATTGCCAGCGTGTTTGGGGAGGTGGGGAGTGGGGTGTAAAATCCCCCTCTCCTTGAGAACCACTGCACTACGGTATTTCAGAGATTTTTCCCTTCCATGTAAAAAATAAATTAAAAAAAAGATCATTGTTGAGTCTCACTGCAAGTCAGATTAAATTACTGTTTTAGGAAACTTCAGATGGACTGGGAAAGTGTCTGCCATTGTGCCAGGAAGGTATGGAGGCCACTGGGCAAGGGCGTTGAGAGTGGGAAGACAGGAGTCCCATAAAGAGTCGGCTATTTTGTCTGTTTTGCTATAAGAAGGAACCAGAGCAACCTGGCGGTGCCTTTCCTCAGGAACGAACATGCATGTCTTTGTTTGCTTGCTTGGCTTTTTTACCTCTTTGTTTCAGATAAGCTGGCTTGCCAATACCCTTCAGAGATTCTGTTGAATGCTGAATCGGTTTGTTAAGTGGGATGGAGTCGCCCTTGGTATTCCCAAGCTCCTGCGCACAAGGTAGCAGGCAGGAATTGGTAGCTTGCGCTAGAGAAGGGGAATCACCAGCTTTAATGCATCTGTGTTGGGGAATTTATAGGACAGCAGTTGTGTTATTCAAAATTTCTAGAATATTCTCAGCTTGGAGCCAGATCTAACTTGCCCTGGCCTTGAAAAGAGTCTCAAATGTAAAACAGAAATGAGAGTTCAGAGTAAAAGAGGAAAGTTGGTTATTGTGCTGAGCCTTCAAGTTTCAGCGCCAGTTCAGCACAACGGGAGGGAAACCCCTCTGGGGGGGTGGGGGGGGGTCACCTGAGAGGGAGCAAGAAAGACTCTGTCAGGATCCTTATGCCTATTAAAGTTTAGCTTTAGATGAAGAATTCTGACCACATAAAGTCTGTTTTTAATAAAAGCCAGAGCAGGAATCCTACCAAATGCAAGCCAGAAATGGGGTTTAAGATTTCAAAAAAAAAAAAAAAAAAAGGAAAGAAAGAGAAAAGGAGACGACGAAGATGGAAAAAGAAAGAAAAAAGTTGAGGAAGCTCTTGTTGAAACTTCACCTTGTTCTGTTTATTTATATATTCTGATTTCCCTCTATGAGTTGCCTCCATTTTCTCTATTAAAAACTTAAAAAAAAAAAATGAAATGCCATTATCCATCATCTCCAGGAAAACAACCCTTAGCTTTCCCAGAAGGAAGTTTGATTTTTTTTCCCCTAGCTCTTTACTTTCTTAAGGGCCCTTTCTCGTCCTTTATCTGAAACCAGAAACTCATAACGTGACAAGACAGTACAAACCATGTCCCGCCGGCTCCCTGTTGGGCATTAATATTACAGAGGCAGTAACTGAACTTTTAGAGGCAAAATATTCCGCCATTCGGCATGTGCCTGCACGTAGCTTTCTTCTGGATAATTTGCAACTTCATTAGCAAGTTATGATTTTGACTTTTAAGAGCATATATACTTTTAACCCTATTCAAAGGTAATGAAAGCACTTACAGTTGGACAGAAACCATGAGCGTTCTGCTTTTTTTTTTTAATTATTATATATTTCCATTCCAATGTAAAGGAAGAGGAAGGAGAGAGGCGGGTGGAGTCATTTTTGGTCCCACTTTTCTCAGCTGCTCAAGCTGTTCTGGTTTATGTGCGTGGAGGCTTTCGGTGAGGAAGCTGGAAATACTGCGAGCTACATGCCTGTTTTAATTACTTCCACCTGAGCTGGGGGGCATCTCTGTCCCAAAGAGACTCACCAGTAGGGATGCTTCTGTCATTAGTAAGTTCAGTGTACACAAATCTGATTTGTGGAACATTTTCTACCACCAGGATATCTGACGTGCCCCTCCCCTCTCGCCCCACTCAACTCCTCTGAAGGGGCTAAAGCCCAGTTTGAAAATCCCAGCCAGTTGTGTTCTTGTTTAGCAAGATGATCTTAAGCAGACATCACCACCTCTTTAGGGGCCCTATTCTCTTACTTGAAGATCCCAATCTTCATCAAATACTAACGTTGGGGCTGATGTAGCTATTTTCAGTCACAGCTTCTTAAAATTAGTTAATTGGGAATCACAGCCTTTGACATTAACAGAACAAATTAACTGAAGCAGAGCGTGTTTTTCCTGGCAACAGCTGATTCTGGCATTATTTTACTCATTTGTCTTCTCCCCTCTCCTTGGACTAAGCTATTTTGCAACAGTCAAAAGGGGATAAGGGTGGGAGGAAGGGTCTCTATCCAAGGAAAAGCAAACTTCATTTGCCTCGTCACTCAATCCTCTCTTTAAAAAAATATATATTGAAAAACTGAAGTATGTTCTTTTAACTACCCTTGTCACCAAGTCTGATGGTGTCTTTTAAAAATGGCAAAACTGAATCATAGGAAAGGATTTGGCTTTTACCCCAACTCCTCCACATGACAGAAACGCAAGATGGAAACCAAGAAACGCTCCATCAGAGGACTCTCTGATGAGTGCCATCGCGAAGCTGGCACCCTGCTCTGCGTGCGCAGCCCCGGAGGGGCATCAGCACTGCCACAGGGTTTCCCACTCGGACCCATTCCGTGACTTATTCATTTCCCCCGACTTGACATGGCACCCTTGTGCCATGGCACCTTCCAGTCCCCCATTCTCCATAATTTACTGCTAAACCAACCATGGCAAAAGATACATAAATCCCTCTACACAAGGAGATAATTGTTGCACTCATGGTCTTTTCTTTAAGGAAGTAAAAGCCATTTGGTTCTCTTTACAATTTAATCTTGTTTCAGACATTTGACGTTGATACCCTGCTGTGCTATATCTCTTTTACATATTTTATATGTTGATTTAATTGACAGTTGACACGGAACCCCTTTCACTTAGGGATAAGGTCTCCTTGTTTTGTTTTGTTTTGTTTTTCAGCCAGTCCCCCAAATTTTGAGTAAGGACAAACCCACGATTCTTATAAGTGTGTCTTTGCATCCCTAACATGAAGGTTTGGTGCCATGAAGGATGAAGCTGCTGAGAATTGAAGTCATGGGCTTAGGGTACATGGACAATTAAGCGACTTTGGGGACTAGCCTGTGTCCGACTCTCCCGCAATCATGTCCTGGAAACATCCTGATTTGCTCCCTCTTCAAGAGCCCTCTAAAAGTATGACTTCTCTTAGCAGCTGAGTGTCATTTGGACAAATGATGAATTCGCCTTGTGATTTCTGATTTCAGCCATGAGGTTTCTTTTTTTTTCCTTACTGTCCTTCCCCTTTAAAGAACAAATAAATAAATTTATGATTAGGTAGTCTGATTTTTCAGGGAACAGTTTTTATTTTTAGCGACTGGATTTAAAAGTTAAGCAAAAAAAATTTTTTAAGTATAAATGCCAAGAATAGAAACAACTTTGAGGTATTCTTTCTGATTCTTAATACTTAATGCATTTCATGAGGCTGCTGTGTCACAAAATTTGTTACTGAAATCCCAAATGTAATTAATAATTTGTTGCAGGTTTAACATGAGTTGTCATGATGCTTCATATATTTTAATGAAAACAGAAATGTGGCCATAAACTGTTCACTAAATAAAATATTCAATTTAATTTAAGCCCCTCAATTAACTATCCCATCAAAATCATTCAAATTCCACAACGATTCTGGTCGTAACATAATATTGCACTGAGGTGAATCGATGGTTAATGGCAAAGTTTTTCATTCTTCAGTCTTGGTTTCAATCTGGTTTAAGTGAAGGTAAAATTAGTCTGGTGGTTTCCTTCTTGGGTCTAGCAAACTTGAGTCTCCTTTACACAAACATCTCCATCCTGCCACAGTGCGAATGACGGGCAGCGTGTGTAGGTGAGGCCCGGGCACAGAACTGCAAGGGTTCTGAAGGTCAGAATCTGGGAGTTTTGCAGAGGTGTTGAGGCGGACTTCAGATTGCCTTTCTGTTTTGGATGTGTCCCCTATCTTACTTTTCCAAACATCCGATGTGGCAGGAGGATAGAAGAAAAAAGAAAAGAAGGAAGGATCTACATCAAACTAAGTACAAGCAACATAAATGCAGACAGGCTGCAGGCAGTGGTAAATATAACAATATGCCGCTGTTAGCCCAGTGGTAACTGGCATTAAGTTAACGGAATACAACTGTTTCCACATCCCATGACAAATAATAGCAAATAGCTCTGTCATTGTTCTCTCTGGGGTTCTAAATTGCTAAGCTTCAGCCATTGCAGGGAAAGCCCTTCTGAGTTTCAAGATACCCAGCCCTGCCCTGGGCTTCACCTGATTGATAGAGGAAGACAGCCAAGACGGGAGTCTGGCACAAGAGCCACTGACCAGTGAAAACTGCACAGTAAATGATGATTATTCTTCCTGTGGCCAGTCGGCAGCAAACTGTCACCGGTTGGAATCTGCTGAATGTTCCTCTATACAAGTTGATGTCAGCTCAAAAAAGAAAAGAACAGAGCAGAAGAGAAAAGAGAAAGAAAAGCGAACTGCACCCGGTGTAAGCAGCCAGGCGCACACAAGCTAGTACTGCTCTTTCATCGTGCCCTCTTTTGTCTCCGTCGCTGTGAGAGAAGAGTGATTTTCCAGGGAAATCCTTCACATGCAGACAGTTCTGGTTAGATGGCATGTTTTTCAGTGACTTCAGAGATCCATAGCACGAACAGCTCATTCTCGGAGTGTGCTGCTCGGATAAAATTTAGAGGTGAGAGAGCCACAATTCATGGCTCTGAGCTGCCGGGTGCTTCTTCCTCCCCTCTGACTTATCAGCTACTGTGAAAGACTAGAAGCGAAATTTAGCTTACAAGAGTTGCTTTAGCTGATAAACAGCCAGGAAATTAAACATGAAATTGTAAACACTGCATCTTTCACTCAGAATGTGCCTTAAATGCTTACCTCCAGCAGTATGAGAAAGGGAGTTGAGGACTTAGCTGAGGGTTTGATGGCTTTTGTCTGCCTGACATAACTTTATTGCTGCTTAAACACAGAATTTTTAAATGCCCAACACTGAAATCCTTTATCTCACCAGAGCCAACATACTGTAACCATTGTCTGGGGGAACCTCTGAAGCTAAACACGTATTTACACCCTTTAGTTGCCAAATGAAATCCATCTGGCTTACTAAATGCTGTTGCCAAAAGAATATTACACTTTTGGTCTGGCCGGTATTTTCAAGTGTGGGGGGAGGGGGACAGTGTTGGGAGGGCATTGGCTTGAGAGAATCTGTATGTGTATTGATGCCCTATTACCTGTACGTGGATGAAGCTGAGATCACTTGGCAACTCTGATCAAAAATAGAAGAATTCCTACCTAGGGCAAAGTCTAAAGCCACAAGGTATTTAGGCAGCCTCATCATGGTATGGTACTTTCTTTTCCTTCTGGCTGCTTTTTAGGCATCAGAGCCACGTGATAAGCAAACCCACAAATAGCGGGTACCCTAATTTCTGGAATTATTTTTTTAATGATTCCCATAAACACTAGGAAGTGTGTTCCTAGTGTTCCAGCCAAAATGATCAGCTCACATGAACTGTAGAGAGAACACATTCCATCCAAGGATCAGAAAAAAAAAATGGTTAATCAAAATGGCAAGTGGCAAAATTCTCAATCACTCATGGTCAATGTCAAGGCTGGGCCTTCTTGACTTACTTCAATTGCTCAGACATAAGGAGAGTTCCAAACCTTCATCAAGTCAATGTTTTCCCCCATTGGAATTAGTTTCACACCAAAAATTAGGAAACAGTGTAAATACTGGGAACCCAGTAAATGTGCAAGTTAATATAAAATTTAGAAATAAGCTCCATTCCCGGGGCGCCTGGGTGGCTCATTTGGCTAAGCATCCGACTCTTGATTTCAGCTGAGGTCGTGATCTCACAGTTCATGAGTTGGAGCCCCGCACTGAGCTCTGCACTAACAGTGCGGAGCCTGCTTGGGATTCCCTCCCTCTCTCTCTCTCTTTCTCTCTCTCTCCCCCCCCCCCCCCCCCGTGCACTCTCTCTCTCTCAAAGTAAACAAATAAACTTTAAATAAAAATAAACAGAAATAAGCTCCATTCCTCCCCTGCTTCCTTTGCGGAAGGGCTGACAAACCCAGTGGAGAGGGAGACTAACGAGACCTGGATAACCACAAAGTAGCCGCACCGCCACACAAGAGTCCCCAGGCTTCTGTGGCAGGTCTGAGAACCAAGAGGAAGTGAGACTGTGTGAGAAGAAGGCTTCAGGTGGTTTTGAATATGATCTGGGAAGTGATTTTATTTTATGGTCAAATATAGCAGTTTTCTCCACCACGTAAATATTACCTATATTTGGTTTCAGATTTCCATGAGGCAGCATTATCTAAATTTATTTTGGTCAGTATATATGACATTGATCTAGAATGAGACCTCTTGTGAGAGTAGATGAGAAAGACTTTCAAAGGTATTTTGCAGCCCAGAAAGTCTAAAATGAAATTATTTCACTTGGGCATGGATGCTTATATAAGATACATTCTGTACCATGTGTATTTTTTTAAGGTTATATTAGATTGTTCTCAAAGCCAATTTTAAGAGTGAATGAAATTTTTCCCTCAAATAAATCTACCCTTAGCATCATGCTCAAGGGACTTTGCCAGAAAGTCTATACACTGCTGCACCTTTAGACCACCATTCACGGAGGAAAAGCTATAAAACCTGAGGAAAATGTCTACTTATTTTTAAAACAACTAGAATTTCTTTTTTGCTTCTTGGTAGTGTTGGAAAATATTTTAATAACTAAAATAATAAAACTTCATGTGAGGCAAATTCTACCTTAATTATTGCCTCTTGGGGTGGAAAATTAAGGAAACATTAGTAAATGTGTTAACTAGAGAAACCACCACAGTAATTTCCCTCCACATATCTGAGTCTAAGGTCAAAATAAAACCCATGCTACACATATTATTTGAAAGAAAGCAAACTTCTAGTTTTAGCTCGACAATAGCAGTGTCAGAGTACTCAGGACTGAAACTAATGGACCACAAAAATCCCTGTGACTCATCATTAGACACTGATTAACTTACTTAAATGCCCTATTGTTCAGTGTAGGAATCTGTAACAAGGCATGTTGATATGATTACTTGATTTTTTTTAATATTCCAGACACTCTAAATTATCCCATTACCATCTTAATACTTGAAAACTCATTTTAAAGCACAGTATCTTTGAATAGACATGTTGAAATAGTGCCTCTCCTTTTTGCTTAAAACTTTGGTGTATAATTGACTGCATCTTATAAATTTCCTTCTTTTTTTTTTTTTTTTAACCATACTTGCCTCCTCCAACCCAGGACCTTTTCTCCATATGTAGCTATTTGATGTATGTTGTTCATTCACCGTCCTCTAGGTGACTGAACGACACATGGGGCACTCGTGCCAATAGCCACTGTTACTGTACTGTTCCAAAGTCCCCTTCCCTGTTGAGCAAGAAGAAAATGTGAGCGTCACAAGGAGTCCTTGCAACTTGTAAATACTTTCATAATCTCCACAGACTGTTCAGCTTTCAGTTAAAGTGTTGTTCTTTTTATGAGTAAAGCTTGCTTTTCTATACTTTTTCCTACGGAGTTCATGCTGCTTATTAAGTGTGCATTTTGAGAGGTAAAAATACGAAGCCAGAACAATGAAGGTAGCACTGACCACTGTCTCCAGTTGAGAAAGCAATATTAAATCAGAAAAGCGAGGTCTTAGAACCTTTCTCTTTGCTGCATTCTCATTGCACTCTTGCTTTGTACCCCAATCCTGAGTTCCCTTGTCCCTCAGGTGAGCCCTACATCCAACAGGACAGTCTTCCTTTAGTTACTTATGTCGGACACCTGCCTTCTAGCTTCTAGTGTTTGGCAGGCCAGCAGGATGAGGTAATAATCAGAAGAAAATGTTCTGGTTCTTTGGCCTCATCCACGTACAACATTATCCAAAACAGTTTTCTGTGAGTGAGAACAGAGTGGCTTTGAGATCCCTTGGCCTAACGTTCTGTAGGAGTGTGGAGGAACAAACTAACTCTTTTGATCCCTTCTAAGATAATGGAAATATAAATTATATCTTCCTTTGCCTGTCCTTTCCGTGATGTTTACAGACAGATGTATGTAGAAATGAGAGCCTTTCACTTGTAAACATGTTGGCTTCACTTTCTCCAAGTCAAGCCGTCTTCTTAAGCACAGCTCCGTGGTCATTACAGCAGTGTTTTCCTAAAAGCATATTTTGTGAACTATTCCTCCAGGATGATGGCAGTTTTGTAAGACAGATGCCTAAAAGACATATGGTTTTCATAGATTTTTCCGTCTAGACTAGCTTTATTTAGTGACTTTTGGTCTGAATTGGTCTAGTTAAAGTTTCTGTAGAAGCTTGTATAAAAATTTTAAATGTGGGCATACCGTTAAGGTGTAAAACAAAAAGTTTGACTTCTTATTGGCAATAGATTAAAAGGGATTGGTTGAAAGTTTCCTTCAGGTTAAGTAATTCTGACCATCCTCTATGCCCACTCGTCCACTCCACTCCCACAACACTGTCCAGAATGGAAAGGCTTACCCCTCAAATCCTATAACTGTTAAATTCATATACTTTTCAGTTTTCTTGAGTAAATTCTTTGTGTTCCAGTTGATGTGTGTGCGTGTGTTAGAAAGCTATAATTCTTTCTGCAGACTCTTTACATGGCCCAGGGGACATATGATTCCTTGCCCTTTTAGCACCAATTTTTACAAACACAGCATTTCCCTCATTTAAAAAAAAATAAAAGTAAAAAAAAATAAAAGCACCCATCAAGCCGTCGAGTAAAGGAGATGGAACATTTGGGAGTTTTTGTAGTACCTTCAGCCACTGATAAAAATTCTGTTTTTCAATGCAGTTTCGGAGCCAGCATCAAAGACTCGTTTAGGAACAGTATGACACTTTAAGAGGAAAATAATTACTTGTAGACTTGCCTAGAAATCGGCCTTTTGCTCCCTCTTTTGTGAGAGCTAACGCCATGGCTCAATCCCAGTCTAGCTGTATCAGAACGAGGAGGCTCGTGGAAGGGGGAATGTTGGCCACTCTGTCTCCACCAGGATCATCACCTGGCTATGCGCTAAGCATTTAATTGGACTTAGTCACATATTTGTTCACTGACATGGCAGCTTGTGAGGCACACTGCCTCTCTGTTTTCCTGTTTGCTTTAAACTTTTTTGTTTTTAAAACTTGAGCTCTAAGGCATGTTAGAGCTCCTCCTGCTGGATTTTTTTTTTTTTTTTAATCATCCCTGGGATTGTAATTAGTAAACCGGTAACTCTTTGTCTCCATTTCTGCCACTTGGACTTATAGGCGTAAGTGGCCAGAAAAAATATCACGTGGTGCTTTTAAAACTGGCCTTTTAATTCACCAGGTATCACGGTCAGGCAGAAGTGAAACACTGGTGCAACAAAAATCTTCCCTAAGTCTTCAAATTCCTTGATCTCTGTTTTTTTGTTACTAAAATAAAAGGAATTAGAAAGTTAACTTTTCCATCAATATTTCTAGTCACATATTTGCCCTGAGGTAAGGCCCCAAGTCAGATACACATGGCTGCAAGGCTCTTGCCCTCTGTCAGAGAGGGATAAAAAGCCTTTTCTGTCTTTCCAAACCAGAAACAAATATTCCAGTTCTATGTAGAGATTCAAAGGGGCGCCCCTTTCCTCCCCATCCCTGCTTCTTTTTCCTCTTCTCACTGACTTGAGATGACAAAGGAATGTGCATCTCCTCTCCCAGTAGCTGGTTCTTAGCACCTCCTTCCCAACCTCTCCTCCTTCCCCCAAATGGCGGAGTTGGCCAACCCCTTCCCCTGGTGCCTGGGGTGGGAGTGAGGGGGAGGGCAGGGAGAAGAGGACAGAAGAAGATGAAGAGGGTTAGACATAGTTGTGCCCCAGCAACATCAATGGGACTAGGTTTCTACATCATGTAAGTTCTTGGAGATCTCTTTGGGGATTTCTCAAAAGAGAGAGAGAGGAGGAGGGAGGGAGGGAGGGAGGGAGAAAAGAGGAGAGAGGGAGAGAAATGGAAGAAAATCATCGGAAGGGACACTGCCTAACTTCATTCAATAGCCATGTGCGTGTAAAACTCTTTTCAAACCACATCCTTTCTTTTACCACTGTATCCCTCTCACCTTCTGCTTCTTTGCAGATCTTTGAGTCTTTCCCTCCACCCAGCTTTTCTGTTATCAGTGATAACAGTCCAGAGGCTAAACCATGGGGTTTTTTTAATCTCAAAAATAATGCTGTTAAGGAATCATATTGTAATACAACCCCAAACCCTCTAAGTTCTCCGTTTTATGAATTAGGACTCAGAGCAAAACAAGGAATTTTGGCACTTGTGATAAAGAACAAGACAACATTTTGTTTCTCAAACTGACAGTGCTTTTTTTTTTCTAGCTTTCTTTCCTTCACACATACTATTTCCTATTTCTTGGGCTGCCAGTCCCCTCAACTTCCCTTGCTTTCTGGAAGTCCTTCTAACCCCCTAACCTTCCAATCCCAGGCTAAGACTCCAGGTGTCCCTGAAACTCCTGAGGCACAGCCCTGTCAGAGCACTTACACTGTTGCCCCATCTCGAATAGAAACTCCTAGGCAGTGATTATGTTTCCGTACCTCTGACTTAACACAGCACGTAGCACATAAACAGGGCTTACTGGGAAATGAAAGAATACAAAATGAGTTGATGTGCAGCACTTAATCGAAATTTATTTTGGAATTAACGCAATATTTAGTGTACTGTAGGAAACAATTTAGGGGCTCCTGGGTGGCTCAGTCGGTTAAGCATCCGACTTTGTCTCAGGTCATGATCTCGTGGGTTCGAGCCCCACATCGGACTCTGTGCTAACAGTCCAGAACCTGGAGCCTGCTTCAGATTCTGTGTCTCCTTCTCTGTCTGCCCCTCCCTCGCTCGCATTCTCTCTCTCTCTCTCTCTCTCAAAAGTAAATAAATATTTTTTTAAAAAATTTTTTAAGAATTTAAACACAAATACTTTCTCTCTTGTTCTGTTCTATTCAAACGCTTGCCTGCCTGAATGCTATTATAAAATTATTTTGTACAAATCACAAAGTGAGCAGAGTTAATGTGGGCAAATCATCCTTTAAGCTACTTTTTTGCTGGAATCACGGAAGTGGGTATATCTGTACTGTCCCTATGAATGAAATCCATGTGGGGAGGGAGATTAAAATTACCATTTATCTCAGGGACTAATTTATACAGGATATTAGATGTTTATATCATCAAATAACAGTTGTGGACTATTTTTCCCCTTATGTTCTTACTTCAGATTCCATCAACTGATTCATACTTTCCCAATGACATATGTTATAAAATCATGGGTTCATTTTCACAGGGGAAAGAAACTGGCTCTAATATGTAGCACGAATCATATTAGAGAATTCTTAAACCCTTTAAGTGGACTCCAAGTTCTCTGTTCTTTCCAACATCTACTGTAAACTATTCTTGGACAGTATTGGCTCATTGTGTTGCTAACGCTGAAAAGGCCAAAAATATGCTGGATGGCAGCCTATATTATTTTTTATAATAAATTACAAACTACTATCTTCCATGTGGTCAATATCCTGACCGTTGTAGCATTTTTTAAAATAGCCTCATAGCTTCTAGATATGCAAAAATCTGTTTGAGCATTAATAAATGCTCAAAATAAGAAGCAAAGCACAAACGCAACTGTGTTTAAAATACTGTCTCATAAGCTGGTAGAGCAGACATTTGCAAGAGGAAGGTCCTAGTTAGTTGCTGTTCCATTTCACCCAGAGGTGCTCTCCTGAATTGTCCTTGGCATATTCATTCATTCCCATCCACTGAACTACTGGTTGGGACACTGCCCTCTGCAGGTGCTGTGGAGGACTGTCAGCAGGATAAAGAATAATCTTGGTTCATTGGAAGTTTATTAATGTCATTTAGATGATGAACTATGTATAAACTATATATACATGCCTTAAACTGTGAAAAACAATGCAAGGATGACGGAATTCAGGAGGACCGTGGAGAGACAAGGCATTACAGTTCCCAAGGGAGAGAGACTATGGACACCCCCGACTCAGCTGATCCACCAGGGCCATGTTTGCCTGGGGCTGCTTTCGGGACAAGCCCAGCAGAGCCCACTGTGGGAGGTGCTCTTTATGATTTTAGAAAACTCAGAAGCAGTTTTTGTTTTAGTTCTATTTTGTTCTGTTTTCTAAGAAATTCCCCAGATGTAGCCTTACTTCTTATGGTTCAGTACACAAAACCCTTCATTTAAAAAAGGGTGTTTTGTTTTTGTTTTGTTTTTTACCTGTTTCATCAATAAGATAAACAAGTTAGGCAAGTTGGTATCAGATCCTGTGACTCCTAGAAACTGGGATGTGTAACTCTACCATCATCCTAGTGTAATTCTATGTAAATTGAATTTTTGAGACAGAAGTATTTTAAAGCCTCAATTATCTTTAATAAGGAGAACTTGTGGTATAAAGAAGCCTGTTGCATATCCTTTTCTAGGCAAATACTACCCTGGTAGGCATATCTCATTCCTCTAGATGTGTTAATGTTTGTATATCTTTTTTGAGTGTTTCCTTTTTTTTGGGGGGGGGGGGAGCGTGGTTCACCTAGCTAATTTAGGTTGGATTTCAGTCTTAACCCTCTCCAAAGATGACAATTTGGAATGCATGTTCATAGATACTTACTTTCTGTACTTACTGACATTATCATAAGCAAATACAAGCTTCCCTAAGCAAGTATATCCTTCTGGTGATGACTAACAAGAAAACTATCAGAGATACAGTATCTTGGTCTTTACAAAATAAACCTAACACCTCTCTGACCCATCTTACATCTAATTCTCAAACGTGTCAAAGTATTTCTATAATCATTTCTTCATCCTTCTTAAGAGTTTTTTTTGGTACTTTCTCTTTTTGCTCATACTTTATCTGCAAGTGAATTGAATTGCTAATAAAGTAAGACCAAAATCACTTATTATACCTTAGAACAATGGTTTTCAGAGCCTGGTCCCAGGACCAGCAGCATTGGCAGCATCTAGGAACTTGCTAGAAATGTCTCACCACATTAGAAACACTGTGTGGTACCCAGCAATCTCAATTTTCACAAGCCCACCTGGGAATTCTGACTTATGGTCCAATTTGAGAACCATTGCCTTAGCACATGCTAATGTAACTGTCCAGTAGAAAGAATCCTGGCCTGGGAGTCAGGAAATCTTAGTTGAAACATAGAAGAGGAAGGAAACTGAGCTGCGTAGACTCAGTCTGGCTCATACATTTACCAGTCTCATAATTCCCACTTCCCACCCCAACAAGGAATAAAGGCAGGGGCAGAAAGACCAAGCCATTTCAACAATCAGTGTTATGGTACCTGGTGGCAAGAAACTAGAGGAACAGTCATTTATTTCCACCACCATCCCACACTAAAGCAATTTGCCCTATAGAATTCTCCCCCAACCCCTGTTAAGATAGGCCT
This sequence comes from Lynx canadensis, assembly GCF_007474595.2. Lineage (NCBI taxonomy): Eukaryota > Metazoa > Chordata > Mammalia > Carnivora > Felidae > Lynx > Lynx canadensis. Next base: position 14,487,430 of record NC_044319.2, read on the forward strand.
CACATCATGAATACTCAAAACCAGCTAACCCAAAGCAGAGCAGATGAAATTTTAGTTCTTCCATTCTTAGAAGAGAACTGAAAGAGACAGTAAGACAAATAATGCATTTTTCTCTTATCAGTAAAGCCAGTCCCCACCCCACCCCCGCCCTCAATGCCACCCACCCTGCATGAGCATTGGACTTTCTTACAAAAATTGTCATTGTCCAAAAAGACTGTAAAAGGTTCATCCCTGCAGCTACAAATGCAACTGCAAGTATTACATCTTTCCCTTTGATTTGGAAGCAGAAACATGGCTCTTCTATCATAACCATAAACCGCCCACACACAACACAGTGTTTCAATAAACACTAAGTGATGCAAGATGCTCCAGATCCATGTAATGGGTTACTTAATGAAGCCCATCACTAAACAAAGCAACTGAGCAAAATTTGGTACAAAACAATTTTGCTTTGCCCAAAACAAACTGTCTTATGAGGTGAATGTCTTTGGAAACTCTTTGGTTAGGAAGTAGACCCATGAAATGGCCTTAACAGTAAACCTTAAATGCATTTCTGATCTTCAAGTTGGCAAACAGCATTGCTTATTAAGAAAATCACACTGAACAACTTAATGCTCCTCCTGAATTGCTTCCTAGTAGAGTTTTCTTGTTTTGGAAACAAAATGATGCCTATTCCTTCTAGGAGGGTGGGGAGGGGGATCTTTCAGGATTTTTAATTACTAAGCATAGATAGATAGATAGATAGATAGATAGATAGATAGATAGATATAGATAGATATAGATATAGATGTTACTTTAACCTGAAATGGTGCATATTTTAAAGATGTCACAATTATTTTGAAAGCACATGATGGAAATTTTGTCCTTTATCCTTTTAGTCATTGATTCACCATGCAGGTATGCAGTGCCTATTTAATGCAAGGCCCTAAGGGACGCTTTTAAAGAGCTCATAATGGAGAGATTCTCCTGATTTCTTTATTAAAAACCATGCCACGAGCCAAAGATCTTGCAAGTTTAACAAGAAAAGACAAAAGTGCCAGCACAGAGCAGACAGTTACGTTCCCCTAGTGTCCTGCCTTGCTTCCTTTCTGCACTTGCCCATTACCGTTGTCTTTTTCTTGGTCCATCAGCATGATCCAAAACTGGGGACGAGATTAATGAGCAACAGTTGGGCCATCAGAACATTTAAATCTCTCCCTTCTCTATACCCATGATTGAACTCCTCCCTCCCATCCTCATCACATAATTTCTAATTTCTTATAACCTCATTATAGACCTACATTCTCTTATGTCTTCCAAGTTTTATATATTGCAGTTGAAATCATATTTGCCCCTGCTTTTTCCACTTGAAATGAGGTGCGATAGTAAAAACCACTTGCATACTTGTCTATCCTGTTCATCTTCCACTCTGAATAGATTCTGAGTTTTTAGTATATGTGCTGCCGAAGCGAGCACGATTCTGAGTTTTTAAAAATCATGCATCATAATGCAGTCCACATAGTAGACGCTCAATAAATTTTGCATGCAACGTATAACTAGAAAGCATGTTATAGATCATCTAGTCTGAGTCTCCTATGCCTGTGATGGGGAAACTCAGGAAGTTCTCTAAAGAACTTCCGGTGGTTAGTGAAGGTACAAATTGGCAGCTGGAGCTAGAATTCATGTCTCCTGACTCCAGATCTAGTACTCTATCAGCGGAAACTCGCAGATAAACACCTCAAAACTATTCTTGGCCCCATTGGATCTGTCCCCTCTGATCTGGCCTGTACTCTAACCTAGCCAAACATCTTTGTTTAGACACTTTTCAGCCATTCATTTGTACATTATTTAATAAATTTTTATTCACTGCCTTCTTTTATTCACTGCATAATCACATTATGCTAAATGATGAATATACATAATAAATACACAATATGTGGTCTCTGCTCTCAAGGAATTTATCAGAAACTATAGACAATAATCTAGTGAATAATAATTACAAACAGGATTAAGTGCTATGAAATACACAAATACCATGAAGTGACTGGGGGCAGGGTGGTTGGAAACTATAGGATGGTCAGGAAGGACTGAGGAATGACATTTCAGCCAAGAACAAAAGGATCAGAAGAGAACTTAGTTTGTATTCGTTTCTCCCTTTGCTACAATCCTTGGTGCAAGCTATCATGCATGCAGGAAACAGTTACCAACCCGCCATGCCATGTTGTATCCTGCCTCTCACTGAATTTGTAATTTAATATCCACTTAAAAAAAAAATCCCCTAATTAAGTCCAACCCATTATTGAATCTTCTGGTAGAGTTTCCTTCCTTCAAGTTCAAATTCTGGCCAACTCCCTCCCCACCTCCCAGAACTGCTTAATTGCTAAGAATACATTTCTATGGGTTATGTGACTATTTATCAAACTCGCTGAGGACAGGAGGCCTATTATTTAATACTTACTCCAAACATCTATTAAAAAATTGAGTATATATGTTATAGGTAACATTTCCAAAGGTCAAAATCCTACATGTCACTGTAGCTTTTTTTTTTCTTTCTGCAGCAGCAATGATTGACTAACAAATATCTTTATGTAATGTAAAGATCAGTGAATACTCATCAATTGCTTCTCTTTTTACTTTATTATTATTTATTTTAAGAGAGAAAGAGACACAGAGTGCAAGCAGGAGGAAGGGCAGAGAGAGAGAGGGAGACCCAGAATTCAAAGCAGGCTCTAGACTCTGAGCTGTCAGCACAGAGCCCCACGTGGGGCTTGAACCCACAAGCTGTGAGATCATGACCTGAGCTGAAGTTGGATGCTTAACCAACTGAGCCACCTGGACACCCTGTATTCATCAATTGCTTCTTACTTCTGGGGATAACTTTAATTTATTCAGTTGTCAGTGGTCAGTTGTTTAGTGGCTGAATGATAAGCACACCCTGTAAGAATAGGAAGATGAGTAAGATACAGCCCGTTTCTCATCAGTGGAGTAAACATACAAACCTAATTAGGATTCAGTGTGATGGTTATAATAGAAATATGCTGAGATGCTTTCGAAGCAACTGTATCAAGATGGGGGAAGTAGGTCAGAGAAGACATCACAGAGGTGAGTCTTGAAGGATGGATAGCAGGTCTAGCAGATGAACAAAACAGCACTGAGGACGTAATTGCATGTAATATCACGCTCAACACTGTATGAGGCCAGTTAAGTGGATGTGACCTCTGACCCCTAGAAACTTCACATCAAAGGAGAAAATGATTCAGGTTCAAGATTCAGGATATAAGCTAAATAAATATGGTCCTTTTAAATGAAAACAAGCAGTATGGTGGTGGAAAGGCAGGTGCTTTCGCATGGTCTGGGAGGACTTTTCCTAGCAGGGAATACTCAAAACATTTCAGGTGGTCATGGTAGCCAGTAGCCTTTCTGGAAAAAAGAGGATTTATTTGTTTACTCAAATTAAACAACTAGTATTGAACGGTTTAATTTGGTTACTGTGCCTGTAAGGAATCTCCAGTTACACTTTAAAAAACTGAGTCCCTGGGGACACCGGGGTGGCTCGGTCAGTTAAGTGTCCAACTTCCGCTCAGGTCATGATCTCACAGTTCATGGGTTTGAGCCCTGCATCTGCACTGGTGGCATGGAGCCTGTTCGGGATTCTCTGTCTGCCCCTCCCCACCTCTCTCTCTCTCTCTCTCTCTCTTTCTCTCTCTCTCTCTCAAAATAAATAAACAATAAAATAAAATAAATAAATAAAATAGAGTGCCTGCCTAATGATAAGACCAGCATAAGAGGTTAAATTGGAGTGCACCTTCCCAAGGAAATCTTTCCTCTAAAGCCTCTTGGACATTTTTCAGGTGCAGGGACCACAGATATCTGCCAATATCTATGGGTTTGTGCCTAAATGGTATTTATACCACTGGTCAACAATATCTCTTCTGCTTTTATTTTTTCCTTGACCGTCTAGTTTTATTTTATAGCTTTGTGATTTTTAAACATTTTATGATTGTTTTCTTTAATTTTTTTATCTTCACTTCTTCACACCTGAGAAGGGATGTTTGATTTAATCATGCTAGTGTTTCCAATGCGGAAACAACTGCAAGACATGACTATACTTCAGAAGGAATCTTTCTGAAAAAATCAATGGGAGAGTTTTATCAAGAAGAAAGGTTTAGCTTTGGAGAATTTGTTGAATTTTGCTGGTTACAAAAATTACTCCCCAAGATACTACATACAAAATCAAGTCCACACAAAGTTTACTAATACACTTAGGAAGTAAATGTAGGGGTTCAGGAAATAAAGAATATTACATGGTAAATTTGAGATTCTCACATACAGTAATGTTTCATTATCTGGAGTTTATTCAGCAACCTCAGCTGACCTCAGAAACACCATTACTGACCAGAAACTGAGTGATACTCATCCTGAGCCTGTTTACACTTATTGTAGAGAACTCGAAAACCTTGATCCTCTGGTTTTCTAGGTCCCTGCAAATTAGGAGTAAAAGAATAAATTGGAGAATTCTACTGCTAAAGGCAATGAGAAGTGATAACTAACATTCTGACAGTGAGAGAAAGGAGGAAGAATATCATTTAAAGGGAAATAAAAATTCAAAACCCAGAATTCCCTGAAGCCTAGTATATCTTATAAGTTCCTGGAGTCGGCATAACCTAACAGAGTTCACCCTATGTAATCATTCCCTATTGGCGAAGACACGTGCAGTATATTTCAGATAGCTTTTAAATGATTTAATTATTATTTTAGTATTGGGAGGGACAGCCTCAGTTTTGAGAAAGATTTGCATATGAAAAAATTAGCGTATTTTTGTTTAAAAATGCTCGATGACTGAGGTGACACTGTTAAAATCATTACAGATGGCAACCACTCCTGCTGGCCTGTCTGTGCATGAGCATGTGTGCCATGACTCTCTCAGTGTCTTTGGGACAGCCTTCTGCTAGATATTCTACTTGTTTCTTTACCTTTCTCTTTCTCTCTTTCTAGCCGGAGACCACCCCCATCACCAACTCGTCCCACTATAATCCGTCCACTAGAATCCTCCCTGTTAGACTAAACGAAGTGTCTGGCATGGCAATTAATTACTAATGAATTATGCGAAAGCAACATATTTGATCAGTAAATCATGAGTAGTCGCATGTGTGGACATCAGTAGGCAAGTAACCAGTTTTACTAATGCATTATTGCTCATCTTCTTTGCTCATGGTGTATCAGACCTTTGGAGTTTGACTCTTGAAAACTGCTAACCTTTCGAGGCTTTATATGTCGTATATTGACCAAGGGTAGGTTTGTATAGCAGCCCAGTAGTGGGAGACCATTTGCCTACCCTGGCATATATTGAAATTGCTTTGGACAAGTTCCCAGGTTATCCACCAGGTAGCCCATTAAGTATAATTCTTAAGAGCTATGAGATGGTGGGCTTAGACCTAAGCCATACATACTTATTTTTCCACATTCTGTTTGGCTGACAAAAATTATGTTGTCTATTATTAATGTTTCCTCCTACTCTATAATTACCCATTATAGATCTATCCTCTTTCCTTTTGCTTTATTTCATAGGACTGCTAGGAAGTGTTGTTTTGTTTTGTTTTTTTTAATTAGGACTCCTTAAGAATAAAACTTTTCCAGAAGCACAAGGTAGTTTGCAAAGGAAAAGTTAATGCATTGCTTGCTCTAGAGAGCTTTTCCTCATACCACTGTGTTTTGCTTCATGCTAGAAGCATATTCAACAGTGAATCAAAGCTTAATTTTTTGGTAGTCAGTGAGTAGATTTGGCTAGTTTCAGAGTTCAAGGAAGAAGCAAAATTTCACATCTCTAGAAGTGTCTGGAAATATGTAATTTCTTCATTCACAAATATATTCACCTCTTTATAGATTACAGTGAAGGTTGACATGGAAAATATTTAATTTTTGTACTGATCTCATTTTAGGCATGGCTAACTACACTTTGACACTAACTCCGGTTTGTTTATTTATTTACTTGGTTGGAGCAAAAATTTCTCTTTCCATACTAATTTGTAATTCTCCCGTGTAAGAATTTATCCTCCTTTTAAAACCTGTTTAATGTAACTTCCTATCCATTCTAGGCTTTCTCAATAGATCTTGAGATATGGTTATCTGGGATAACCATTTTTAAAGGGAGCCCTAGAATGAAAATAGAAGTCATTTAGTAAGAGATGCCATGGTTTAAGAGCAGAGCTCACACTTTTACAGTTGTACAACTTCAGAGTCTCTATACCAGTCATTCTAAAAAAAAATTTTTTTAAATGGTATTAAGACATTGAAATCTAAAGCAACTTGGCAAATGCTAATAACATTTCTAAAATTTACAAAATCAGTTTAGCTTGGGGGTTGATAGTTCAGTCTTGAGGCTGAGTTTTGGACCATGTAGGACCAGATGATTAGCATGTAGGAAACAGCCAGAAGCCAAGTGGAATTCTGTCTGCTAACTGTTCCCAGACAGCAGAGCAAGTACTCACTGAATAGTGGCGTCCCATGACACTATTTCATATTCTACAGAAGTAAATCAGATTTCACCAACTGAAATGTCTCCCTTTGAAAGCAGCAAACATGATTTGTATGTTAACTTAACTTTAATTTCCTGTGTAGTTTATACCCAAAGCAGACACCCATAAACTATGAAGTAAAAACTTTCAACCATTATTAAAAAGAGAACTTGCCAAGTTGAATGGCATTGTTCTGAGGTTATTCTAAAGGGTTACAGCTAGCCCACTTACAATAGGGAAAAATCAGAGAATACAAGATTTACAAAAAGAACATTTCAACTTTTAAGTTACAAGTGATTGTATAAATAACACCACCCTAAATCTTCTCACATCTTTTTTTTTTTCTCTTTTGAAAAAAAATCTTAACTCTTTAACTCTTTTGTGAATGGAACAGATGTGCAAGATACATAATGTATTTTTAAAATAGCTGCAGCTAAATGGAAATGTGTTAAGTAAATGTCCACAGTAAAACAAATTATCTACAGTGAGGTCTTTTCATAAAATTCCCTCTTTTTAGGATTTCCTTTGCTTCTTCCTTTGAATTCTCTAAAATAGGCAGCTAACGGATTATATACTTCAGGGTTTGGCTTTGTGCTAAATGTGGTTTTGCATTTTGCTGTATTTCAAAAATTTCCTTCTGTTAAAGGAAAATATTGTGGATAACCACTGGTGTGTTCTTAGATCAGCACAAACCATGTCAAAGAAAATTGGAGATGTTTTTCCAAGTTTCTTTCCACTGATCTTATATAGTCATAAACAATGGCATTTGTCGCCTTTGGCTTTTGCTCCCAGATTATAATCCTACAGTTTCACTGTCCCAATTGTCTCTCTTTGTAGGCACATTTTTGTTCTTTTACTTGTGAGTTATTTATAACAGAGCCCAGCTTCCCTTGGAATTTCAGAAGTCATGTTGGAGAATACTTTCAGTTTGCTGCAGTACTGTGTCATACAATTAGTATGAATACCATGTCCCCAAGGTTTGCATCCTGCTAAAAGGAGATGTCAGTGTGAATGAAGTCAGAAGCTCTAAGAGGTGGGGAAAGTGCACTGATACCAGGCCTTAAGGTGGGAATGTAGCCTAATGAGCTGAGAGTTTTCCGTAGCACCCCTCATCTTTTGTGTAGCTTCCTCCTAACTGATTCCTCTGATGTTGTCTACACAGTAGATGCCTAGCATAATCAGATAAAACATAACAGTATTTTTAGGATTTGGAAAAATAAACTGTGTATGTTTGTTTGATAGGTATATCACTTCTTGTCACACGCTAAACCTTGCATGCTTATTGACTCATTGGAATAACCGTTTACTCAATTGTGGACAGACTATTGAAATAGTATTGATTTAGGACAGATATATTGCATTTCCAGAAGTCGTCTACCAAGATTACTCTTCTGAATATTAATCTTAGCTGTCATTTATAACACAGAAGAGCAAGTAGGGTCTGTTATTAGCAAATTGCCTACCTGTTCAGATACAAACTTGTTCTATTCCAAAACATTCTAAGGAAACCAGTTCCTGTGATATAACTGTACGCCTTCTAAACTTAGAATTGAAAAGTAGTCATGTAGATTAATTTTATGACTTTTTAGTATAGACTGTAGCCATAATTCACAAATATGAAATGGGACCTAATACCAGTATGTGATAAATGTTGATGTTTTCTGTGTACAAACGTATTTTCTATGCATGTGTCTCTGTGTGTACAGTATATACATGGTAGGTTCATTTCTGTAAGTACATGTGTCTTGTGCCCCTTTGGGTAGCTAGGTTTAAGAGCACTTGTTAAAATGCCACAAGCATGTGTGTGATTGTTTGTGCATTGTGTATATATGCTATGTATGGGTGTAAATATGTGTACACGTGCTTGGTGTGTGTGGGTATGAATATATTTTTTAAACTGTGTTAATACAAGAGCTCGCTTTGGAGGGTCTGCCGTAATATGTGATGGCAGTGGTTCATATAACTGTGATAACATACATGAGGTCTACAAAAGTTTTTCCAGGAGAGGCACAAAGCTCAGAATTACTGTGATAATACGGTAGAGTAATTTCCACAGACATTTGGACCTAAGTCCACAGCACTGCTATCTAAGAAGAAATTACTTTTGCCAAATGTAGTGTAAGATCTGGAAACCCACTTTTAAGGTCTGATTGGAATTATAAATTATTCTTGGATTGCTGAGCTGAACCTTAAAAAAAGCTAAATTGGTCTACACAGTCATTTTTTTCTCTATAGTAAATGTCAAAAAATAAAGTGGAGGGACAGCAATATAATAAAAATAATGGGCTTTTCTGAGTAAATTTTCTAGAAATGCAGGGAAGAAGTTAATACTTCAGAGATAGGTCATCCACCCCCTCTTTCAGGTAAACATTTCTCATTTGGTAAACGAGATATTTGAAATTGACAGTAATGTCCTTACCACTGAAAATAAAGCCTAAATAGTAGGTCTCTGAACTGAGGAACCCAGTGAAAGGAGATAATATATGAGACTCAAGCCTAGTGTTTTAAATCATTCCACCAAGAGGACTGCTACCTGCGAGCTCAGAGTTTAATGTGAATAAAACTAGATGATTGTAGAGAAACGATAATTAGTTTGCTAGATCACTCATTCCTTTCTTAAAAGCTCAAATATGTCTTCTAGATAATCTTAAGTCATCCTGTCTAGTTGGTATGCTTAAAATTGCGTGGTGCTCTGTATCGTGAAACTTGAAGAATATTTTGAAACATACGTAGTATATGCTTTGCTATCTGTATATATGTGTAAGAATGCGCATATGTGTGAGAGCAAGAGAGAGGGAACTCAAACAAGAGTCTCCTGTTTGTCGTAAGACCTGTTCATACTGGTATACTGGTGAGACTTCTCACCTCTCTGGTCTGGAGTTTCACACATGGCTCAGCTCAAGGCATTCTTTTTTTTTTTTTTTTTTTTTAATTTTTACCCTTGAATTCCTTAAACTTTGCTCATTGTGTAATGTTTTAAAAATTATGGTAAAAATTACTTGTCAACCTCTTGCATTGTCTGCTGCCTGTTTGATAAAAAAAAATTATTATTCTTGTCCAGAAATTTCACCATTACTTGACGTATGTTTAATTTCCTATGTATAGCCTTTGTTTTGCTTGTCTGTTTCTTTTCTCTCCCTCTTCTGAATCAAATTCCTCTTTTGCTTTTTTATGAAGAAGCAGTGTATAGAAGCAAAATCTTAACCTTCTCTACTGATTCTTTAATTAATTTGAGCCAGAATACTTTCCACTGTCTTCTTGGCACTTTCAGGATTTCTTAATGCTGATATATGGATGGACTCTGTGAATGGAATTTTTGAAGCAAGTTTCTCAAGCCTGTATCATTCTTGAAGGTCACATGTACCTGTTGTGAAAATGTGAAGCTGTTATTTCTGAACCTGAAATAAATGATAACATTTGAAGGACTCCCCCCTTCCTCATTCTTGTATAATATACTTGAGTCATATCCATGCAAATCAGTAAAATGTGAGGCTTCTAAATACTTATAACCCTTTTGATCAAATTAGCCCAAAATTAACAAAATGGAGAATAACGTTTGGCATTACTGTCAGTAATTTGGGGAAGGACAAGATTTTTAAAGAAAGCAAATTGGACAAATCAAAGGCAGGAGAGTAGGAGACATTTTATTTCTGATTCAAAGTCAGTGTTGAACTAGGTTAAAAAAGGACACAAGGCTTAGACAGTTGGAGGATGCAATGTGACCGTTGACAAGAGGCACCATCTTATTTTGCTAATCAAAAGGAAATGTTCATGAGAAACCCTGGGAAGCAGAAGGAAAGAAAATATTCTGCCCAAATGTTAGATCCACAGAAGGCATTTCTTACAAGAAAAAAAATGAGCTCTTGACTCAACAGTTGGCCTCCATTGTTTATTCATTGGGCATTGAGAGGAGAAGTTACCCCTTAAGTTTCCCTAATATTAAGAAAATGGAATAGGAGAGTACTAAACAGTAGTAACTAAACTCATCCTCATCTTCAGTTTCCAGAGCATAGAGACTCTTTGTTACAGAGTTTTGGTGATATGTCCTGTATCAACGTACATAGTCCCAGATTGAACCATTCGCCCAAAAACAGAAGACAAGAAGGGAATGGGAGAAGAGGCGTGTTGGTTTATGTCCTCTCTGTGTTCAGGATACATTCATTGTGAAAAGATGAATTGCAAAAGCTGTTGTATTAATTCATGCTTTCCTATTGTAATTTCTTTTTCATATCTATACATCTTGCATGAATGGAGACATTAGTGCCTTCAAAGGAAACTCCTTGCTGGAAAAGAGAGGATGAGAATCATGCTGTACACTTGTGGGGTGTGTGTGTGTGTGTGTGTGTGTGTGTGTGTGTGTTACTGCATGATTCTTTATTCCAAATCATTTCTAACTAGAAATTATCAAAACCAAAGGACCTGATTTGGCGAACTACTTATTCGGTAACTATTTGGCAAATTACCATTTGTAGTCTTAAAATAGCTCTGGCACAGGGGCGCCTGGGTGGCTCAGTCAGTTAAGTGTCCGACTTTGGTTCAGATCGTGGTCTCGCAATTCATGGGATCAAGCCCCATGTCGGGCTCTGTGCTGACAGCTCAGAGCCTGGAGTCTGCTTCTGATTCTGTGTCTCCTTCTCTCTCTGTCCCTCCCCTGCTCATGCTCTGTCTCTCTCTGTCCCTCAATGGTGAATAAATGTTAAAAAAAAAATTTTTTTTTTAAATAGCTCTGGCATCAGTGTAAATAACTCCTCAGTTTTCAAGATTGTTTTTCTGCTTATTAGCAGAATCTTTATTTTTTTTTTAAATTTTTTTTTTCAACGTTTATTTATTTTTGGGACAGAGAGAGACAGAGCATGAACAGGGGAGGGGCAGAGAGAGAGGGAGACACAGAATTGGAAACAGGCTCCAGGCTCCGAGCCATCAGCCCAGAGCCCGACGCGGGGCTCGAACTCACGGACCGCGAGATCGTGACCTGGCTGAAGTCGGACGCTTAACCGACTGCGCCACCCAGGCGCCCCTATTAGCAGAATCTTTAAATTTCATACTGAGAAACCTATCTGGCATTTGGGTTGGATGGATCTCATACCCTACTTCCTAGTACTTCAACACATACCTGGCATTGCCACTTTTAAGACCGTTTGTTAATGTTCTTTGACACTGTGGCAGCCTAATAATTAGAGTACATACAAGAGATGTTGACTAAAACTACAGTCTTAATTCAGAGCTTCCCAAAGTTCATTCCATGGGATTTTAGTAGGCATTACACAAACACAAGGGTTTCTTGGTTAAATATACTTGGGAAATGATGATTAAAAATTAAATGTTTCTTTACTAAGATTTTACAGAAGCTTTAGTATCAGATTGCATTGTGAATCTCTAAGAGTGTCAGTGTCTACAGGTTTCTCAGGCTCATCTGACCATCAATGCTTTGTTCATAAAGCACCTCACAAGACTAGTGTTGTGAGGACTGTTTCAGGGGCTTTAGGTGAGAGAGAAAAGGCACCGAGTGAGATTAGTCCAGTACAGACTGTCACTAACACAAAGTCAGGTGGTAAAATCAAATGTAAGAGCACCCAGAGTTCCCAACCCATGACCACCTTTCTGGACTTGGTCAGAGCAGTATACTGGACCCAAAGAGGAAGGTCCCATCAGAGCAGGAGGCATGAAAGCAGACTGGAGACATACATGGAACAAGTCTTGGTAAGCCTGTGGAGGACTCAGCTAACTTTCCATATTAGCTTTTTTTTTCTCTTTCACTCTCCAAAAACGAGCTTCTTTAAATTAATTACATGACCCCATTATGTTCTTATAAAAGAATGGATCCAGGTTGATTTAAAATTAAAGATTAAAGAAAAATAGGAATGGCTGTCCTTCTTGACTTTCCTGTCTTACTTTCCCAAGGCTTCAGACTCACCCACTGATCTCAGATATGAGGTTTATCTAAATGACAGGCAAAGAAAGCAAGCAGAGAATGTTTGGTGAGATTGTAACAGAAATGAAAAAAGTCATTAAGACCTTCCCAGGAACCCCGCCAGAGGAATGTCACCCTAGGAAAGGATTGTAGCATTGAGGTAGGTAGATCCAAGAGGATGTGGGTAATTCATCACTCTTATTGATAATTGAGTCTTTCATATATGAATTATGCCCATGTTTCATATATACTTTCCTGCCTCCTTACCCTCCTGTTCCTTCAATTCTTTGAAGTTATTTTTCAGAAAACGTAAAGTATAACCTGAGACTACAATCTCAGGCAGATTTGCTTGTATGGTGACTAGTGGCATGTTGACCTTTAAAATTTGTTAGCTACGCAGTATTTCAGCTCCGTGTTCCAATTCAGTATTCCAACTTCCATGTCAGAAGCAGCAGCAGTATGAGGTACTATGTTTAAAGCTCTTCATATAAAAAGCCCAAATATGTTCAGCGCTTGCCTTCAGGCACTTCAGCATTGTGTAAGTAATATAGACAATTCTGGAAAGGTAGTGAAAACCCAAACCTCCACGATCCGTGATAGAACTCACTGAGCCACCGCATGGTGTCATCATTGACAGTGCTTTTTTGGCAATGAGAGGGAAGTTGGTCCTGGAAAGTAAAGAGGAAAAGAAAGGAGCTGCCTGAGGGAATAAATGTCACTCTGATGTTGCAAGCCAACATCCTAGCTGTCAGGTGAAATATATTCCTAGACATAGAGTTTCTGATCCTGTTTCTGGATTAGAACACCAAACGAGCTCAAACAGGAAAGTGCTTTGGCATATGTTAACAGAATGGCTCTTGAGCACTATGGACTTGCTGTTCAGGTTAATGGCTCACCTCCCCACCCTGCTGAGGTAATTAAAGTGTTCTAAAGCCCCTTTAGAACTCAAAAATAGTTTCTGTTTGCTGGGCGGGTGATAAATCTCATTGAGCCTGACAGGAATTTAATTACACTTTCTTCATGAAAACACCAGGGATACCCATTACCTGGATCTCTAAAGCTAAAGGCTTGCAGACCCCCCGCAGTTGAAAGGTTACCAAAAACAAGTTCTTCATCATTTAAATGGATGAGAGGCCTCCTTAGCGTAGCCCGATTAAATTGGACCAAAGAAAAATTGGTCTCAGACTTCAGGGAAGGTAAGATTTTTTACCACTGCTCAGAAATAGAACAGTTTTGCTCCATTAACATCTCGTAAGAGATGAAAAAGAAGTTTTTGTTTTTGTTTGTGTTTTTTGTAGAATTCATTGCTCCACTCACTGAAGTCTTATGAGAGTAAGAGGGAAGTGTGCGTGTTGTCCGACACCTGGATGAATAGCCAGAGAGAAGTCCCACAGCGGGTAGGGTACGGAGCTCACCTCACAGGTCCATGACTTGCCGGAATGTTGAGTTCATTACCAATTTGGTTAGAAAGAGGAAATTAAAGTACAGATTTCTGCTGGAAACCAGTGGGAAAGTTTCATTTGGCCTGCTGTTTTCCTACTTACAGGGCTGTTCAATGCAACGTAGAGTTTACTTTCTAGCAGCAAATCATCCAGAGAGGCTGATGTCAAAATGAAGCACAACTCTGGATCCTTATTTCACAACCACAGGCCTGACAAGATGCAAGTCAGGCTAGGGATATGGAGAAAGATCTGGCAAACTCCATCTCATTTACCCTGGACCCAGTTCAGAATAAATCAGAACTTCAGTTGTATACAACTCTGAGACGGAATCCCAGGGTCCCATGGACCAGGCCTAGCCTTGTAATCTCCCTTCGCCTGGAAAGGCTATCATACCAGGATATTCACCGGGAGCAGATTCTTATTTACAAGTTCAACCCCTGACATTTTCTGCATTATGATTACATGGCTCATTTGATCTTGTGACTCCTTCTAATTTCCCTCATCTTAAAAATTTTCTTTTTTTTTTTTCCTATCGTATTTCTATACCAACTCTGCTCTCCCTATGGAGATTTTATAACATTTACCGAAATCTTTGGAAGGAACCAAATGTCACAAAATCAGGGCTCAGAAACAAAATACTTAAGGTTATAAAGGTATTTTGCTCTGGTACTATTTCCAGTTCTCCTGAATATGATTGCATGGGTTTATCATCCCATGGTACAAAATCATCAGATTTGGGGGTGGGCTCAAATGGTTCATACTAGCACAATGTCAAGAGCCAGGAAAAGTCCTGGGAACCGCGAACTTTGCCGTGTGGTGTTTTCTCATTTCCCCTGCACGTCTGCATGTTTTTTGTCTGACTTGAATTTGACTTTTGTGGGATAATTTTGCATGCTCTTATTTGGATTTCTTTTTAATTTAAACATTGTTTTCTTCCTCTGCATCTGTTTGTTGTTGTTGTTGTTATTTTGTTTTGTTTTGTTTTGTTTTGTTTTGTTTTGTTTTCACTAGGCGACCCCCTCCTGCCGTTCCAGGACGACCATCCTAACCCCCATGATTCATCTCCTTTTGTTTCCAACAACATATCTATCTGTGGTATTTAAAAGCCTTTCATTTGCACTACATGTCATATGTACATAAAAACTTTTATTTTTGATCCATGTCTATAATAAAAACAAAGCTTATTCTATATAAAAATGAAATGTGTTCTGTTTCATTTTCTAAAGAAGACCCAGATGAAAATAATTTTCAACTAAAACCAGGTAAGGTGAAAATATGTAGTTTGATCTTGTAAGGAATTTAACTGAAAAATACTTATGTTTAAGTTCTTAAAGCATGGTTATTTAAGATGCTATTTGGTGGAGAATAATTATCTTCAGTTGAAATGTCTGTCCAATGAAAGCATGAAAAGATAGACACAGTGTTGGCGAGGATGTGGAGAAGAAGGAACCCTTGTGCACTGTTGGTGGGAATGCAAACTGGTGCAGCCACTGTGGAAAAAATAACAGAGGTTCCTTAAAAGGCTAAACATAGAACTGCCCTATGACCCAGTGATTGCACTACTGAATATCTACCTAAAGAATATGAAAACACTAATTTGAAAAGATATATGCACCCCTGTTTACTGTAGCAGTATTTACAATAGCCAAACTATGGAAGCAGCCCAAGTGTCCGTTAACAGATAAAGAAATATGGTATATACATACATACTATGGAATATTACTCAGCCATAGCAAAGAAGGACATCTTGCCATTTGCGACAGCATGGATGGACCTAGAGGGTATGATGCTAAGTGAAATAAGTCAGTCAGAGGAAGACAAATACCGTATGATTTCACTCATGTGGAATTTAAGAAACACAACAAATGGACAAAGAAAAAAGACAAACCAAGAAGCCAACTCTTAACTCTAAAGAGCAAACTGGTGGTTACCAGAGGGGAGGTGGGCAGGCGGTGGGTGAAATATGGGATGGGGATTGAGGAATGCAC
Organism: Lynx canadensis; assembly: GCF_007474595.2. NCBI lineage: Eukaryota > Metazoa > Chordata > Mammalia > Carnivora > Felidae > Lynx > Lynx canadensis. The sequence goes on from NC_044319.2 coordinate 14,503,265, forward strand.
TTGTGATGAGCAACCGAGTAAGGTAGAGAATTGTTGAATCACATATTGTACATCTGAAATTAATACAACACTGTATGCTAACTATACTGTATTTTTTTAAGTGCAAAAAAATGAAGTAAAACTTCTAGAAATCTAGAAAAGACACAGAAGACATAATTGCAACCTGCCTCCAGGTATCTCATTAATAATTGTTATTCACCAAAACATTTTTTCCTGTTTTTATTATTTTTCTAAACACTCTTTGTAGGAGATAAATTATGTAAGATCATGGAAAATTTTATAGGTCTGACGCACAAAAACCTCAAACATTCTAGTCAGCAAATTCAGGGAAAAAATATATTATTCAGAATAAAAGTGCAAGGAAATGTTGCCACCTTGAGAAGAAAGATTTTTTAATGTGTCAGTAAAGTACTGGAAGAATGGAATCTGTATGAGTTTGGAAGAACAGAACTTTTTTTATATATTAATCCTCAAATAGTGATTCCAACACTGAAATTTTAAGCTACATTAAAAAAAAATTATCCAAATAAAGTGTTTGTTATTAAGGTAATACATCTGCCAAATTTGTGATCTCAGATTTTAAAAAAAGATTTAAGATTTAATTCAGAATTTTCTCTTCGAAGATTTATATGATCTAAATTACAATTTACAACTATCTCCTACTAGGTGAGAACACTTCTGTAGATGTCTCACTTTACCATATTAAGACAGAAAAATGCAGGATAGGAAAGTAAAAAATTGTTCGTCAGGAATAGGGGTTTCCGTGTACTTTGTGTCTGACCTAGGCAGGCCCCAGCGAGGACAGGCAAAGTAGATGTGGACAGGACCCTCCAATTAGAAAATGGAGACCCCTCACTCACAGTGCTCTCCCTCTGGACCGTGAAAATCTTTTATAAGCACGATGCTCTCCACTCAAAAATGCGAAACTAGTTTCTCTGATTAAAATTGCACAAAGCACATTCCATCAATTTTTACTGATACGCCAGGTCCAGTGACTGTGAGTTAGAAGCACTGGCAACTAAGAAACTTCAAAGGCCCCCACGCAGGGAATCAACTGAGGCTCAAGTATTCCTGGGGGTGACTGGGTTGCTGCAGAATGAAGCACAGTGTGCAGCCCTTGGCCTTGCCTCCACTCCAGCCTCCACCGCCAGCCCAGCTATTTGAGTTTTTAAATAATATTGGCCAGCATCCCCATCCCAACAGTGACAATATTCCCTGATTATTTCATATCACCTCAAACAAACAAAAAAGAGGTTGGCAACGGGAAGGTTTTTCACCAATTCATCTTTTTTAGGTTATTTGGTACTTTTCCACTTTGTCCTAAACATGATCTTACTTTTATGTACAGTGTTACACAGTTTAGATGTTTAAAGCTTAAGTTGACCTGATGAACAATGAGAAAGGAAAACCCAAATTATAGAATAAAATGATTCCCTAGGAATCTTGCACAGTCTCAACAAAAGTGCAGTCCCTTCCTCACATTGAATAGGCAAGAAAAAAGGGGGTGAGTGGAGGGTAGGGCTGGGGGCAGAAGCAGCCTGCAGTAACATTAAACCGTGGTAAGGTTTGTTCATATTTATTTACTATCCTTAGTGTTTCTGTGTTTCATGATGTACCCTTCCCCAACTCTCCCTGCCCCCACCGCCACCCTCAATATTTGATAGGGTTTAAAAAGTACTGCGTTCTTCAGAGTTGAACATAACTCGGGATCATCATGAGAAAACGTTTTACCTTTTACAAACATACCATCTCTTAAATGTTCTCGTCCCAATATTTATGTGTCAAACATTCCTTGGATTCATAATAGTGTCCTATTAAGTGGTCTGGGAGCACCCAGCGAAGTAACAGGATAAAAGTAACAGTATAAAAAGCTGGGAGCACCCAGTGAAGTAACTTACAAAATAGCAGTAAGCTATTACTGCATGGTGCTATGACAGGAGAAAATGTGAGTTATTTTCCCAGGGAGAACTGTTACTGACTTCAGTGCTGAAGAAGCCACTTAGGTTCTAGAACCGAAATTATCCAGTGCATGCTAACATTCCAGAACATGGTGACTCTGACGTCTGACAAAGAAAGGAACAACAGAACTCATTTCGGCCAATCAGAAACCAAAGTTTTCATTTCTAAGTGTTGGCTGAGGAGAGGCCAGTGGAATTGAAACTGAAGTAGTCCGTGCCCTTTGCCTTGGCTTCTGACAGAAAGGCTTTAGAATCAGAAGGCAGCACCCTTACTGGAAGCAGTGAGGGAGGTCCCCCCAGTCTCCAGCTAGAAGAATCCAGGACATCTGAGAGATGGAGAAAAGAGAACTAAAGGTAGGAAAAAATAAAACTTCCAATCCTTCCCTTGGGGAGTTTCACTGGTAAATAAATGCAGACCACATATACACGGAGGGGTATTTCACCAAATGGCCTTGACACTAGAAGCCAAAAGGAGATGAAATAACGTCTACTCTTACTTTACAGACATGGATACTTTCGGTGGGCTTGGAGCAGGATACATTTTGATCCTCTTTTAAGGCAGAGTTTGAAAATTGTTGTAACATCTGTTTCATAACTCGGCATGAAGTAGGATTAAAAAACAATAAAACCCTCAACTGATACTGGGGTCTCTCATCCAGCTCCATGAGATTCTGAAGTAAACCTTTACAACTGAGAATCCGTTTTAAAAACATGAACCTCACCCACCGGAAGATAAAGATTGCTGAAAAAAGAAAAAAAATAATAACTTCTGTATCCCTTTATAATACTACAGCGTCTCAATCTGCATAAATCAAATGGAGCTGGTGACACTCCACTACCAGATGCCCCCATTTACAGGACATGTTAGCCAGCATACTAGACCCACAGTTTTGGTTTATTCTACTATAAGATGCTATTGAAGCGGATTAGATGGCTGGCTGTGGGATGAGCCGAGACTAATCTGCTACTCCCGTACTGTTTCTAATCAACTCGAATTTCACAGTACTTTATACCAGATCCCGATTTCTAGCCCCAGTCTACATCCTCAGTGAACCTCAGGAACAAGAGCCCTGGGCAGGCAGGGAGGAAACAAAGCCTTAGCAAACTCCCCGGGGCGTCAATGAGACTTAAGGATCCTCAAGACAGTAATGGGGAAGTCACTGATGTGGGTTTTCTCTCTCAAAACAGCTGCTAACAAAGTATATTTTTGAAGCTTCGTATGACACTTGAAAAACCAGGCGTTCTGGCTCTTCGGGTCTGTATCTTCTCCCAGCTCCTATCTCTGCTGCGGGTGCGTTTCAGAAGGCATCAGAGAGCAAGTCAGAGCCAAGGAGACAGCTCCTTCTGCCTGCCGCCGTTTTCTCTTTTAAAGACAAAAATACTCTCAGCTTGCATACACAAAAGCCGCCCGGGGCCTGAAGATCTGTTTATTTTGCAATTTACAAAGAGTGGGAGGCCCACAGTGTTCTCACTGAGCAGAGTCCAAATGTTACTTGGGCTCCGCACAAGGCCACAGGGTCGGCCCGGAGTGGGGACCGGGGAGCCCGCAGAGCTTGGGAAAGCAGAGGCAGCCACCGAGCCAGCTTTTTACGGGGACCCGAGGGACCACAGTTTCCGTCGACCTCGGCATTGGCAAAATCAATCTGTTCCATTGTCCCGGCAACATATGGTCAAGGGATTGTAGAGCAAGTCTGTGTAGGGCACAGGACCTCAGGCTGATCCTGGGTGTCATTTGAACCCAGGTGCCAATTGGTGCCACATGGTGGCAGGAAAAACCACTTGCCCGTGTGAGCCCCTTCCCCGGGCACTTTTGCCCCTGTGTCACCTGATGGGAGTGAGGGGCACCACGGTGGTCCCAGGCCCCTGGCGCTGAGCAGATGCCGGGCATTTGGGAAACAGATGCTTCCTAACTACCTCATCTCAGGGGGATCCCTCGTCAATCACAGTGATGTATCTAGGAAGGAAATGGTATTTTGGTTTGGTTGGTGATTGCTGTGGTCTCCCAAGGTAAACAAACCACCATTAATCACACCTGTGAGCTGGCAAAGACAAAAACACCGGCCAGAAGCATGAGCCTGGTGGAAGCTAGCTGCTCCTACAGGTGTTCAGTGGTTTCCGCTCCGCCTGTGCCCCGCTGCTCAGCTGTCCAGAGCCCTCCCCATGGTCACAGCAGGGTGCCGCCTCAGGCCCGACTGTCCACAGGACCTTGATCAAACTCTGGCTCACTTTACCCAAAATCAAGCTTTCTTTTTTTTTTTTTTTTTTTTTAACATTTTATTTATTTTTGAGACAGGGAGAGACAGAGCATGAACAGGGGAGGGTCAGAGAGAGGGAGACACAGAATCTGAAACAGGCTCCAGGCTCTGAGCTGTCAGCACAGAGCCCGACGCGGGGCTCGAACTCACGGACCGCGAGATCGTGACGAGCCGAAGTCGGCCGCTTAACCGACTGAGCCACCCAGGGGCCCCAAAATCAAACTTTCTAGAACACTACAAATGGCACCACCCCACCGTCGGAAGTTGACCCAGTTCTCAGGAGGTTCGTGTCATTACCCCCAAAAGGCTCTTGCTAAAATGTGCCATTACCTGGACAATTTGCACATTAATTCCATTAGCAAGCAATACTAACATGTTCACGATGACATGAGGAAGCCTGTGCACTAAGACCGCACCCCCTTCAAGGTAAACAGGAGCCCCCACCCCCAACACATGCATTCTCCACACCATCTGTCTTGAACCCACGAGGACTCTCATTATGGGTCCTTTACCCAGCCTACCTCAGTCTTCCAAGACGGCCAGGTCACCCCCCTCCCCAGCACTGTCCACACAGTTCCGTACACACCCATCCTGTGCTGCCCTCCCGCCCTCCTCAACCTTGGAAACCCTTACACCGTGCCCTCTGTAATCTGCTTGCCACGGTCAGCAAAATCCCCTGTATCTTCAACCTGTTGTGTGGATGTGCCTTCCATCTTCTTGCTCTAACACAACCAGAATCTCTTCTCAGGGCACGGCTCCCCCTGCAGCCCTCTCGTCTCCCACAGCCCCTCACACTGCTGAACCTGAGTGGGGTAGGCACTCCTGTTGTCCACTTTTTCTTTCACCATCTTCCTCCCTCCTCCCTAAAACCCTTAGCTTTGAACCTCATGGCATCAGACTATCGCACATACTACCCTTCACTGTTCCTCTGACCCACCAGCCCCTAGTTTGCTTTCCCTGATTCCCTGATGATTTTAACTCCTGTTGCCCTGCCACTGTCTCCAATACTCTTCCTGTCTTCATTCTTGGGGATTTCACATGTGTGTAAATTATCCTTGCAACATCCCACCCCATCCATCCCGCCTTTTCTCTTGGTCTTAATTTCTCCATTGATATTGTCCTTCACTCTACCTCAGCTACTCACTCCCAAAGTTAAAACCTTGTCTTTATTCTCTGATCTTCACTTCCTATCCTTCTAGCTGCTTGAACCTCCAATTCATCGACCTTCCCCGTCCCTCCTCTCCCTGTCCTTCGCCCCTGTTAAGGTTCACTCTCCTTCTTACCCAACTAAAATGCCACGGTCAATCGTTATAATCATGCTCATGCACATATACTTTTTCTCCCTTGTCCTTCTCTCAATTTGATAAAACCACCACCCCAGAGACATTCAACTCTCCATCCACTCTGGTTTGCACATGGTCTGGAAAACACACACAACACCCTAATTGGTTTCACTGTAAAGTCATGATCTCCATGCTCAAGTGAGCCTTTAATCCTGCTGAGCAATGACACTAGCCATCCCTAGTTCATTCACTGCCCGGAAGTACTAAACTATTTCCTACCTTCTCTCTCCTCACTCCCCCATCATTTTGTCCCTCGTTCTCACTCTCAGCTGATTCTGTCTCCTACTTCTTAGGAAAATTGAAGCACTCAGAAAAGAACTTCTGGAAATCCCCATCACCTCCTGTACCCACTTAGCAGCCACCCTTCCACCAGCGTCTGTTATCTTATGTACTCTGCCGCCCACCTGTTACCATAGTAACTATCTTGTCCTCTGTCTGAAGCCAGCCCCCCAACTGGTGCACTAGACCCCTTCTCCTCTCAAATGCTCACTCGTAATCCTACCTTTCCCACATCAACTACTACTTCCTGTTGTTTCACTTCCATCAGCATACAAACATGGTATCATTTCCCCCGTCTTAGGAAACAAAGTTTCTTATCCTTACCTCTTGCTTTCAATTTCTGTCTGGTTTCCTGGCTCCCCTTTGAAGCAAAACTTCCAGAAAGTTGCCTATACTTGCCTCTGCAACTCCCCTTCTCCTTTCTCACTTAACCCCACCCGAAATAGGTTCTTATGCCCCCCACTACACCAAAAACTGTTCAAGGATACCAATGGCTGCTTCCTCGCTGAATCCAACTGTAAATTCTCAGCCCTTATCTTACTTGATTTACCAGATTTTCTTTCTTTTTTTATTTATTTATTTTGAGAGAAAGAACACAAGAGGAAGAGGAGCTGAGAGAGAGGGAGAGAGAGAACCCACAAATGCAAACGCAGGGTTTAATCTCACGAACTGTGGTATCGTGACCTGAGTTGAAATCAAGAGTGAGACGCTTAACCAACTGAAGCACCCAGGCTCCCCTGATTTACCAGATTTTCATCTGATCACAGTTGACCACCTACCCCCCACCCCGAGTCCTCTGCACTTGGTTCCCAGAACTCCCAACTCTTGATTTTCCTCCTGCCTCAATGGCTGTGCCTTCCAAATCTTTTTGCTTCTTCCTCTCTCCAACCTTTTAATTTGGAGTTCTCCGTCCTCTTGGTTTATATCAACTTCTTGGATGATCTCATCCAGTCTCATACCATTTAAATACCAGTGATTACCAAATTTACATTCCCATCCCATACATTGCTCCTAAAATCCTAACTCCCCTCTCTGACCCCCTGCTCAACATTTCAGCCCGGATATCCACAAAGCATTTCATATCCTATATGCCTCAAACTGATTTTCTTCCCCCAAATCTCCACCTATATCCCCTTTGTACCCAACTCAATTGATGGCATCTCTATCTTTCAATTTGCTCAGGCCAAAACCCTGAAGACTCATTTGTGATTCTTCTCTTGTTTTCATATCCCACGTCTGGTATGTCAAGAAGCCCTTGACTAAACTTTCAAATTATATCCAGAATGTGACTATTTTCCACCACTTCTGCTATCACTCTGTTCTGAACACCATCATTCCCTGCTTGGATTATCACAAGAGCTTCTGAATGCTTTTTTTTTTTTTTTCTTGCTTTTTTTTTTTTTTTTTTTTCTGAATGCTTTTTTCTGCTCTGGTCTTGCCCCACAGCAACTACAATGAGCCTTTCAAAGGGTATGTCAAATCATTCCCCTCTTTTTCTCCAAGCCCCTCTAATGGCTCCCATCTCAGAGTAAAAGCCAGAGTCCTTCTAATAGCCTGTAATGTCACACATGATCCAGCTCCCACATGACCTCTTTGGCCTCATCTTCTGTTCTCCTTGGTCACTTCAGCCACTTCTTGTGACACCCCAAACATGCCAGGCAGTTTGGGGTCTTCTGCTTGGACTTTTACAGCAGCTCTTGCCTCTGCCTAGAATGGTTTCCCCCTGGGAAATCTGGATTATTCATTTACCTCCTTCAAGTCTTTGGTCAAATGCTTCTTTTTCCATGAGACCTACCCTGACCCCCTTATTTAATATCATTGCTACTTTTTTCTTTTTTCCCATAGCGTTTACTTCCACTTATGTTGTCTGTCTCCTCCTGCTAGAAGATAAGCTCTACTAGGTCAAAGAACTTTGTCCACTTTGTTCATAGACATATTTCAAATATATGGAACACTATGTCCTATAGTTAGTGCTCAATGAATATTTGCTGAATGAATAAATTCCTGAGGCCAAACATCATAAAATGTGAATGGCAGAGACTAGAGATCAGCCTGGGTGGACAATAAATATTTTGCTAGATGTTGGGGGTAGGAATAAGGGATAAAAGAGATAATGAGGGATATGAGAAAGCATTAAAAGCAACTGCTTACCAGTTAGCCTTTGGCCCTGGATCCAGTTCGGCTGTCAGAAAAGCAAACCATCAGCCCAAACTGGCAATACAGCATGAGGCAAGTTCCTGACTCAGTATGAGTCTCAGTCACCTCAACTGTAAAATGAAAATAATACCTGAATTACAGGATTGTTATAAGTAAATAAGATAGTGTATATAAAGTGCCTAACACAGTGCCTGGTACACACTGGGTGCTTGAAAATGTAGCAATTATAATTTATCAAATCCCAATGTGCTATTTGTATCCTGAATTTATGGGGACTTCAAACGGTGTGGTTATTTCTCAAACCACAACTCATCAAGAATTCCAAGACTTTGTTGAATTTCATCGCAAAAAGGAGTATCGATAACCTCCACAGGACGGCACTGTGTTCCAGCCCTGTTTCCCTGCATTCGATGGGTTTGAAATATTGTAAAATTGTGTGACTGATGCCCTCTGCTGGCTTTTGTTTTTCTTGACCTTGGGCCTTTGGCTTAGATGATGTTTAATGGCTCCATGCTTCCTTGAAAATGCTCAGCATGGATTCTTATAACCACAATTTAAGCCAGCTGCCCAAAGCCTCACTCAAAGTTTATAGTACCGACACAGCATGCAGGCATCCCACTGACACCAGTCTGGCCACCACGCAGAACCAATGTGCTGCTGTCCTCAGATCCCTGCACAGCCTTCTAGCTGCCTGCCAATCACCCAGAAGCCACATCAGGCCACAAAACAAAGCACACCTGCTGCTCTACAGCTCTACCTCTCCCTGATCCCTTCCATTCCCAACTACAATCCCTGGCACCATTTTGGAAGGACAGGCAAAGCTGCCTCCCCATTCCTCCTTCTTTGCCCTCACTTACCACCACCACCCACCGTCCAGCATATCTACTGAAAGGAAGATTGACGGGAAACAGAGCCGGGAGGAAGGGGTGCAGGGTGAGGAAGGCTGACAGTTTCCTACACAAACGAGATTTTGTTTGGGATTTTAATTCCAATGCTACTGTAATGCCTTTTCCTTCCATTCCCCCCTTCCCTTCCCACACACACATCATAGTATTCTCTAAAAGTCTAAATCATTAACATTCTGTTTGCACACTTTCAGTGTTGTTTAAATTTCAGAGACTGACCGCATCACGTTACTTAAGTGATGAGTAACTTTCCCAACAACTGTCACACAGGTCATACCAATTATCTAGGCCTGCCTCCCTATGCCGCCAGCAGTAACCCAAAGCAGCGTGCCATAAGTAAGCCTCATCATCCCGCAGTGAGCTCTTAGTACCACTTAAGAGCTTGGAGTTTCTTAACATTTTCTTACAAAATATTTATGGCTTTTTTATTTGCATTTTACCCCAAAACTTTTTGGAATCCATTTACATTCTTGGTCTGTGAAACTTCTTGGAGTTACTGCAGAAAGTGTATAAAATTGTATTTTCATTTGTCTTAAACTTGCCTTGCTCAAATTTCAAAGGGTGTCTTTTGTAACTCATGACTTGGTAAAGAAATCAAGGTTCATTTCGACCCTTTATAGTTTTATAGGTGATGATGTTGTATCTCTGTTGAGCCTTCCTTCCGGGCTGTGGTGTTCTATTCTCTAATCTGTTTTCATAGGGCCAGTCTTTCCCTTTGGTTCCTTACCATTTTGATTTTTTAATTATCTTTCTGTGATCCATTTCTAATTCCACTATATTCCTGGTTATGAGGCAACCAATTCTGTACAAAGAATTCCAAGTGCAAAAGCACTAGATTCTGTTTAGATCTCAATACCCTTCCAGATTACGCCCGGAATTTAGAACCAACGTCCTCCAGATACTACAATTAGAACACTTAGCCTGAGTGTACCATCTCAGGCACCTCAAACTTTACGTGTCCCATTCTTATTTTCTTATCTACTTCACCTCCAAACCTGTTCTCACTTCTGTCTTTTCATGGTACACAAATCCACTCAAGGCAGAAGCTGGTCATCCTCCAGTCCCTTCCATTTCCCAACATGAGTCTACCAAGTTCTCTGACAGCCTCTCTAATCAGGCCTCTCATCTCCACACCCATCGGCCTCACACCTAGTCCAGACGTTCACTCTTCACTATTGCCACAGAGCTCCCCGGGCTCAGCCCGAAAACTGGTGCCAGAATTGTATTTATATATATACATACATATGCACATACATAGAGAGATATACACACTCATGAAAGTGTGTGTGGTGGAAATCTTGTCTCCCTTTTCAAAACCTCAATTTACACTGACACTGACTGCAGAATACGAGAATTCAAAGTACTCAGCACTCTCAGACCCCATACCCTCTCCCTGTAGCCCATCTATCCTGTGCTTCTGTCCACTGCCAGGATAAATCAGGTCCCCGTGCACTTTGAACATACTGTTCACTCTGGTTGTAATATCCTTCTCACCACCTTTCCACCTGAATTGAGTTGGCAGCCCCACTCTACATCATCCAACCCTCAACTCTCCGTTCCCCTCCCATTTCCACAACCACCAAACCAAATATGGTCAGGTCTTGGGGGGCTCCAAATACTATACACAGTGTGACAGAGAAGAGCTGAAAAATGACAGCACAGCACATTAATTCATCCCACTGAAACTGTTTTTGAAAGTGGCTCAAATCTGGGGAACTTTCTGCTCATTGACACAGATGTGGCTGCTTACGTGAGTTCCCTAAAGCTGATAATCACATACCTATTCAAATAGGACAAATGTATTAAAACATAAAAAAAAGAAAAAAGCACAATCATATACAATTCTTTACTACCTCCAACCACTGGTGCTCTGTTCCTGATGTGAACTACACAGTAACTATGAGCCAGTTCTGCCCACTCACGAGGGGTGAAATGGCCACACCCAATGCAGGATCCATGCTTTGAGCTCCACAAGTCAGTTTCCAAGATCCTTCTCTCCCCTCTGGCCAGTGTCCTTGGGACTAGGAAAGCAATCTAACTGGCCCTAAGGAAAACTACCCATTCTAATGAAACACTATTCTCATCAGTCCAAAGAGCTGAAGACACTAGTTCACAGTCCTGTTCGAGACATTTTTTGAGAAATCTATGTTCAGAGAAATACAAGCATTACTTAGTTTCTGACTTGAAATTAATTTCTAGTGAGAAGGGATTGCCCCAAATGAGTTATGTCATGAGTTACCAGATATTCTGGGAAGCACCCGATGCATCTTATACTTCATCTCTGTCCCTCTTCAAGTCGTCCTAGAGATCAACCTGATACAGCAGTAACGGCGAACATTACCGTTCCTCTGCTACGCGCCCAGAGTTCCTCAAAGCACTCATACATCTCATCTAATTATCACAATTCTAGAGGTAAATACTTCCATTCCCACTTTACAGATGAAAAAACTGAAACACAGAGCAGTTGCATAACCCAAGATCCAAGCATTTGCTCCCTCCTTAGATAAACTGGATTGCTCCCAATGACCTGTGGTTAAAGCCCAAATTCCTGAATATTCACACCCCTACTTGTTACTCAAACCTTCCTTTCCAACTTTCCCTCAAACCCCCAGAACCCTGATCTCCCATGAAACACCTTCCCACTTTTGTGCTTGTCCTAAAAAACAGACGTGGCCCAAAGGCAGCCACATGTTGCATGCAAGTGTGGCTTTTGTCCAGATTCAAATTTGACAGAATTTACAAGTCAGATTTCACATTAAAAATCACAATTACAGCTACTGAGACTTCATTTAGAAATCATTAGATGTCATCAGAAATCTGAAGCTCTGCAGCCAGGCCTACGCTCTGATTAGAAACACTCAGCTGGAGCAGAGTAGTGATCGCCCTCCCTGGCCGGGGCCAAGCTCCATCCAGTTTTCAGCTGCCATTAGCCACACAAAGTATGACTCGTGTGACTTGTATGCCTTGCTCATATTACTGACCTGATTCCTAAAGGCCTTTGCCACCTTGCCCTAAAACCATCTTTTACTTACTTAAATCTCACCTAACCACCAAGACCAAGCTCAAATGCCATCTCCTCTAATAAATATTTCCTAGTTTCTCCAATTCAATTTGGCCTCCAGCCTCTGAATTCCCTCAGCATTCTGATTATGTATTGCGACACATCACATCCGGGTCCCAGGCAGTTAGTGTGCACGTACCTCACTAAGAACTACGTAGAAACTCTGAGTGAGGTAAGGTTAAATAACCAATTCTGTGATCTTAGGCGACAAAATGTCACAGCATCTAGGATTCTAGGATTTGAGATCCAGATAACCAAAGGAGAGAAGTGACTTGAACACACACACATACTTTCATTCTCTTCATGCCCCTTCTGTCAGCCTTCTGCTTACAGAAAAATCATGGGACAACTTAATGGATGTGTTGTTATTTTTTTAATAGAAACCACATCACTTCCTTTGTTACAGCAATAATGAGGCAGTAATTCAAGAGGGTCCCAGAAAGCTTTTTCATCCACAAAGTAACAGAAAGAAAAACACCTTCATCACTCACGCCCTTGGTTAGCTTTTTCTTTTCATCTCTGTTCACCCACCCACAATAGTATGTTGCTTCCAGAATGGGATTCTGCCTTCAAATCCTGTATGAGCCGGGAGATTAGTCTATCAGCTTCCCTTAAGAACGGAATGGAAATCCCTAACTCAGCTGAGAAACCTGGACAAGTCTTCTTTGATTTCAGCCTCATCCCAAGGCCCATGAATGTTTTCTTTAAAAAGCTGCAGGCGAATGAGGTAGAAAGGGCAGAGACAAGAGATGGAAAACAGCAGAAGGGCAAAGAGGATGGCTCCCACAGCACTAATGGACAGCAGGCCTCCCAAGGCTGAAAATGCAAAAAGCAGCGTGACACCCACGTAGCTACGGGGAGTACATGCCTTCAGTTTCTTCTGCAACATGGGCCACAGGGCAAAAATCTGGATGGCAAAAGTCACCATGATGAAGGCATGCAGGGAACGGGGCAGGCGCGAGGCAAGGCAGACAGAAGCAAAGATGGCCATGTTCAAGGACAGCGTGCTGGATACAATGGCAGCATTGGCGCCATAGTCAAAGAAAATGAGGTGGCCCAAAAGCATGAAGACTGACATGGCATAGATGGTGTCAGTGCTGACAGACTCCGTCAGGGTCTTCAGCACTGGGGAAAAACCGTAGGTGAAAGTAATGAAAACCAGGGCGCTCTTCAAGTCAGCCCACCGGGTCCGCCCACTCTTCTTCCGTCCTTCACCTCCGTCAATGAGATCGAACAAAACATAGCCAATCAGTGAAGAGGCCAGGCCGGTCCCAAAGAGCCACTGGGGGGCCAGAAGACCTTCATCCATATACCACCAGATGACCACAAACACACAGACGCTGCACAGCTGCTGTATCACCACGCTCGACTCGAACACCACGGCCCAGTACTGGTACTTCCGGGCGTGGATGTTTTTCCGGAGCTCTTCCAGGAAACGCCGGTCCACGTAGTTATCGGGAAACGGCTGTCGCTCGTACAGGACCTTCTGCCACTTGGCCTCCTCAGTGTCAGCTACAGGCTGGGGCCCCATTATCCTCTCCCTCAAACTCAGGCCAGCTCAGTCTCCCTCGCAGAAGTCCACGTGGTTCTCGTTCCTTATAAAGTTCCGAAATAAGACCTCTCTGGAAATCCCATGCCGGGTGGTGGCTGACACTGCACCGACCTGCCTCGCTTTCAAAGGCGGCAACCCAGGCTAGGCCAAGTTCCTGGAAAAAGACACACCATGAACCTCGGAAAGCTGTGAACCGTCCGGGAAGAACAGAGTTAAAGTCAAAGCAACCCAATTTGTTAGAAGTCTGAGCAACATGTGTGCGGTGGCCATTTTATATCCGTGGACATTCAACCTCTGTTTCAGATTTTAAGTTATAATCCCACGGAAGATAACAGACATCTGGTAGCTAGTACGTACTGAGTGCCTACTCCGCGCCAAGTGCCTCTGGAGCTTCTTTCATTTAATCCCCGCATGCTTTCAAGTTAGCATTAGCTCCACTTTAGTTAGTAAACAAGAAACAACCCGAGATTCAAAGTGCTTAAAGTAACTTTAGCCCAAGTTAACAGTGATAAACACTGGAGCCAGATTCAAACCAATGTCTGACCCCAAAGCCTGGGCCTCACATCACGTCTCCCTCTAAACCAGTTAGCTCAGGGGTTCACGTATCCCCGAGGCTTCACCCAAAGCCCTCCCTGTCGCTGTATGCTTGTAGCTGCACTTAGTGCAAATTTCTAGGGATAGGATCCAGAGCTTTTATTTACGGAGTTCTCAAAGGCATGTGTTATTAAAAAAAAAAAAGAAAGAAAAAAGAAAGAAAGAAAGAAAGAAAGAAAAGAAAGGGAAAAAAAAGAAAAGAAAAAAGAAAAGAAAGAAGGTACCAAGGACTCAAAGATTCTTAATCCATTAACTGAGCGTAACATCCTTTAAAAAGTTATCACTCCACTTATAACGGAAAAACTCTTGGGAGGTTCGAAGACAGCGACCCCTTTTTCACAATGAAAACTTAAGAGTCAGAAATACCAGGGTCATGCTGCAAGTCTGCGAAGAAAATTCTTATTGCCGACCTTATTTCTTCCATAGAGCCCGCGCTAGGTTTTGCTTCACAAGCGAGACACCCTGGGAGCCCCCCTCACTGCAGCAAGGACCCCGGCCCCAGGAGCTCACGGCTTCGCCCCGGGTGGAGGATCCGCGGCGCCGGAAAGGGCAACGCCCCTCCGTGGGGCCGGGGGTCGGGCAGGTGTCCCCGGGGGCGCCCCACTCCCCCTCCGGGGCCTCCCGCGCCCGCCGCCCGTGAGGATGGCGGAGGAGAAAGGCCCGCAAACACTAACTCCCGCTCGAAACCCACCTGCCCGCAATTCCTAGGGCTGCGCGGCCGGGAAGGGCGGCCGCTCGCCTCCTTCCCCATCCGGGGCGCCGGGGGGTCGCGACGGCGGCCGAGCGCTTCCGGGTTCGCCACAGCCTCCGCGGCAAGAGCGCCCTTCCCCGGCTAGAGAGACTGCGAGGTCGCTGCTGCCCCCTCCTGGCTGCTCAGAGGACCTCCCGGCTCCCCTCTGAGGACGCACCGCTCAGAGTCCAGGAAAAAGCCAGTCCCCAGCGGGATTTGGCGTCCGAACAACGCCAGGGGTAGAGGCTGGGCTGGTAACGAGAGATTATAAAGCCTACTTTTACTGAGCTCCGGTTACTAAGGCCCTCAACTAGGGACTTCCCATGCATCCGTGAATTCATTGGACGCATACAGGTACTGTATTAGGTGCTCCTGATACAACAGTGAATGAAGACGACAAAAATCCCTGCTCTCTTGGAGCTTTGTGTCTTGTGCATTGACCTGTAAAGTGATGATAGATTTCCTCACAGAGGACAAAATTGAGGCTCAGAGAGGTTGTGATGCGTCCAAAGCCACACAGCTGAAAAATGGGTTCGTCAAGATTAACATCCAGTTGTCTGTAGCTTCCAAGTGTGGTTCTCTCCTCTTTGCTGCCTAGAAGGAATTGGGGTGGAGGACACTGTAGCTGAAAACAGCCGGAGACTGAACGGGAGGTTGCTGAGATTCAGCTGACTTCGTAGAACTCTCAGAGGATGCATAAACAGATGGAAGTAATAAAGCAGCAAAGGGATAGAGATAGTAGAATACAAGATATAGGGGGCACCAAAGTCAGAAAACGCGAATCCACTCACTAGCTGTGTGACTTGGCAAATCATAATGCCTGAGCTCTGATCTTCTTCGTCTGTAAAGTGGAGATAACACTATTTACTCTTGGAGACTTTACGGGAGACTCAAAAGACTCAAATATAAATCATAAAAAATGTTTTGGAAAGTGCTGGCATTTGTAGAGCTGCCATTAGCCGACTTTGGTCCTGGTTTTGATGGCAATGCTCAAACGCAATAAATTCTGCAAACCGATCTCTTTCCATTTCCCTCCAGGTTTCTGTGCCAAAATTTGACAAGATCCCTTGGCTTAGTGAGGCCAGCCGCAGCAACAAGCCACTGGTGCTCAGCCTTCCCAAAAGGTAACAGCCCAGCCCCTGAGGGCAAAGGTTTCTTTTTTTTTTTTTTTCAACGTTTGTTTTTGAGACAGAGAGAGACAGAGCATGAACGGGGGAGGGGCAGAGAGAGAGGGAGACACAGAATCGGAAACAGGCTCCAGGGTCTGAGCCATCAGCCCAGAGCCTGACGCGGGGCTCGAACTCCCGGACCGCGATATCGTGACCTGGCTGAAGTCGGACGCCTAACCGACTGCGCCACCCAGGTGCCCCGAGGGCAAAGATTTCAACAAAGTCCTCACGGAAGGTGATTGCTGGGGCAGTTCTCAGAGGGGCAAATCTGGTCGGTTGAGAAACCCAAATTGAGAGCTCTAAAACCAGAAATGGCCTGGGTTTCTCAGACAAAAGTGGGCACTGAGGATAGTCTTGGCAGGGGGACGAGCTCTTAATTAACCTCCCTCTCTGCAACCATCACGCAGCAATACGGAAGAATTTTGCCCGTGGATGGCGTTCTCCACAAACTTCCCTCCCCCTCGGCATCTTACTTTTTCTCCTCATCTTTCGTTTGGAATTTTCTAATTTTAACCACCAAAAGTCTAGAACCATAAATTCCTGTCTTTGTAGAGTAGAGCTGCCTGTGTAGCACTTTGAGACACTCTCCAATCTCACCAAGCCTGACACGTCCCAACAAACTGCTATGGAACATGTTTCTCTTTTTCGAAATAGGAGGTGCCTGTGTGTTAGCAGCATGTCAGTGCTGACACGCGGAAAGAGTGGGCTTCCTCACTCCTCCTGCATTTTTGGTCCCTGGGTGTGGTGATATACCCAGCTCTGGGGAGGGAAAGGGGGAGTGTGAGGCAATGTGGGGCTGAATAGTGAACGGGAGCAATCAGAGGGAGAGTAAGGAGAGAGCAGGTCAGGAGGCAACTTCGAAAGCACTTCGTAGGTGAAGAGGGCCGGCTCTCTGGCACGTGCGACAGTTGGCTAAGGAGGTTGGAGTCTCGAAAGGAGTTTTTCCTCCTGTTGGTAAGGGTCACATACCTTCCAGCCCCGAGATAAGCGACCGCCATGAGGGACATTCTCCCCACATCCCCTGTTCAATAACATGTACCTTTGCTTTATCTCCTGCCCTTTTTCAAAGCCACACTCTCCGCAAAGAGACAGATGTGTGTATTTTCAGAGCACCTATGAAGTGCTTGTTCCGATCTGCTATTTTTACTTTATATCTAAACTCTGGCTCGTGTCTTGCTCATGTGAAATGGCCCGTGTTTGACATCTGATTAGGGTAGCAGTCCACCATTTCCATCCCACCCTCCTCCTCGTTCTCATTAGACCTGCCCCTGCAGCCAGAGGTAACGCCTCCCCGGCGGGGCTCTGTCACCCCAGCTGTCTTAGTCCCTGACTATACAGTTTGGGGTACCTACAGGGGTAGGGGACAGGAAGGGGGCTTGAAAAAGGCAGGCCCAGAATACAGCTGTGCACCCCCAGGGCCTGTTCCCTTTCACAGCCAGGGCCTGGAGTGTCAGAAGGGCCAGACTATTGGCAGCCAGCTGGGAAGGGAAGGGTCAGTTTTCCCTCCGGCCAGCTAACCTCAAGCTAGTCACAGGGAAAAATGACCTAAGTGGTCAGTGAAGCTCTACTCATTTCCAAAACTGGGAGTGTTTGGGCAGCAATCTCAGCCCTTTGGAAGAGAAATGATGCTTCCCCACCTCCAAAGACGCTGACTGGACAACAGCAGTGTGGTGCCCTGAGCCTTCAGGAAGACAACAGGAATACAAAGTCTTTGAAAGGATGGTTGGTTTGAGTAGCACCAAACAATTCTTCAAGATCAGCAACTCTTTCTCTGGCTAAAGCCCTGGGTTCCAAGCTGTTTATGTCCAGCAAAACCCTCTTCTAAGATCTCAGTAAGAAAGTTACACATGTGCTTTAAGTATTAACCTACTTTGGGACGAGCAGTTCTAACATGGAACAGCCTAAAAAAGAGGCAGAAACAGCTAGCAAAATGTACTCTGCGCACCCCCACCCGCAAACTCCTGAAACGCACCTGCAGGGCTGCAGAGGGTGAGGCCCGGCTCCCCGCACCAGTGCCTGACCTGAAGCCAAACTCATCGTGAGTCTCGAGAGCCCTCAGGTCACACTGAGGCCCTACTTCTTTGAGATTGAGTGTGAGTCTCGAGAGCCCTCAGGTCACACTGAGGCCCTACTTCTTTGAGATTGAGTGTTAAAGCAGTTCTAAGGTGTCTCTTGGTCAGCATTTGCGTGTCATGCTCAAGCCCGGCTGTTCACAAATCAAACAAAAGGCAGCAAAGGAGCTGGGTCAGACCCACCTCCCCTGCTCTCCCAGGGCCCAGGGAAATGGTGAGGAGAAATGAAACCATAAATGCCTCGGGGACCCCAAACTCCTTTCACGTGCCCGTGTTATAAATGAACAATGAACAATGAAATCTTTCCTCATTAGAGAGGAGAGGTGTTCCTGGCATTCCGAGTTTCCATTTCTGGAATGCCAGGGGCATGCACAGCGCTGCATACACAGGCAGTTTATGATGTGCAGGCCCCCTGCTGGCCTTGGCCTCTTACACTGTAATAAAATGAACCACAATAGCCGCGAGGCAGGTCACACCTGTGAAGAGAACAGATACTATCCCTGCAGCTTCACGGCTTCACCCCCTGACTAGAAAGAAAGAATGTTCCAGAGCAGTTGGAGGAAGAATATGTTCCACGGGAAGAAATGAGTGGATTCAGCATCCAGGGACACAGACTCCAAGGAAGCAGTCCAGGCATGAAAAAACCCTGCACTTCTCATGAATAACTTCTCCATAGGTCTTTTCAAGAAGGAGATCTGGGGGCATTTCACCCATTACACATCTGCTTTGCTGAACAATTTTTTAAAGCATTTCGTTTCATTTCATAGAGCAAGTGTGAGTGGGGGAAAGGGGTAGAGGGAGAGAGAGAGAAAATCTTAAGCAGTCTTCATGCCCAGAGCAGAGCCGATGCAGGGCAGGATCCCAGAACCCATGACCTGAGCCTAAATCAACAATTGGACACTTGGGACGCCTGGGTGGCTCAGTCGGTTAAGCGTCCAACTTCGGCTTAGGTAATGATGGGTCTGTGGGTTGTAGCCTCACGTCAGGCTTTGTGCTGACAGCTCGGAGCCTGGAGCCTGCTTCAGATTCTGTGTCTCCCTCTCCCTCTGCCCCTCCACCGCTTGCGCTGTCTCTCTCTCAAATGTAAATAAACATTAAAAAAATTTTTTTAAAGAATTGGACACCCAACTGACTGAGCTACCCAGATGCCCTGAACAATTTTTTTCTGCCTTAATTTGTACACTGTCTCTGACAATCCACAAGTGGCATTGGTTAGTTCAATACAAACAGGACAGAGAAGCCAGAGTGACTTAAAAGGGCAAAGCCATCTTTTAAAAGCTGCCAACTGGCCTGCACCCTTTAGGACTGGGATGGAAAACAACTTCTCAGGGAGTCGCTTGGTTTATCTCAGTTGGAAAGGAAAAAAGTGTCCTTTATTCTTCAAGTTTCTTCTGGCTGGTCTGAGACTCCAATTGACATAAGACATATTAACAAGAGAAAATCAAACTTAATTTTTTACATTCAGGAACCCACATGAGATTCCAAAGACAGTCACGCCAAATGAGGTATATACGTCATCCTGAACCAAGGAGAAGGAGGCAGGGGTTGGGGATTTCAAAGGGAAGGAAGACAATTCATAGGAAGAATGGAAAGAGTAAATGTTCAGTAAACAAATGTTTGAGGGGCCGTCCAGAAACCATGGGACACGGAGATGAATTTTAACAGACTTTGCCAAGTTCCTGCCTGTCTACCTCCCTTAGTTCATATTATACTGTAGGTATCTATGGTGACTGTGCTCTTCCTGGAGCAGGGTCTCTATCTAAACTCTTTTAGGCGCTTAGGGGGAAAGTCAAAGTTTCTTCCTGAGTCTTTTGGGCCTTGACTGTTATTAGCTCAAAATAATCTACGGGCCAAAGTGGCACATTTTGGGGCTGCTCATTCGGACCCCGGCATCTCTGAAACAACCAACGGCTTGACTCTTCAAACCAGAGACTATGATCTAACTAGCTCTTGTTTTATTACTTCAGGTCTCCTCACGCCTCTGCATTTCTGGTTTCATCTAAGAAGGATACGCATTTGCCTATTTTGTTTCAAGTTCCAGATGTCTTATCTAAGGTACTCAATTTTTTTTAATTGAAAAGAAACCCTTAGTGGTTCTAGGATGACATAGAATGTAAATGTAAAGGCATTTCCTATGTCCTTAGCAGATCATGAGCCTGGAATGTCATCACTGTCCCATAGATATTTGCCGAATGAAACAAATAAGCACCACCCACTGACCCCACCTTAAGTGAACCAGCACTGAGAATAAAGGTTACAATCATCAAAAAGCGGCGGAGGGGGGCAAATCCTATTGAAAAATATGCCCTGAGGCCTTCAGGACTTCTCAGCTGGTGTCCAGAGCCAGTCCCAGCGTCTGGAGCCTCTGACACTGTCCCATCACCGCCCTGGATCCCTCATGTGTCCCACCTACAACAACCTACACCCGTGGACTTTCATATTGTCCTCATGGCCCCTCCACCTCACAGAAATCAACTATGACCGGCTGCCAGGCGACACTCCTATATGCCACCGCCCAGAGGGTTCCTATCTTAAAGATGCGGGTGAAGTCAGCGGCGCCCTGAGACCCAGGGAGAGAGCTCCCCTGGCGTCCCAACAGTTTCTCAGCTGAAAAGTACACGTACCCACGGGGCGGCTGCTAGCGTGCCAGGGCGGGATTCCTGAGCACTTGGCACAGTGCCCCACTCGTGGTGACGCGCACCGTGGTGACAGCTCCGCTCTGCGAGCCACCATTGGGTCGGCCCTCGAGTCAAGAGGTAGACAGCTGCTTACGGAGTTATGTGGTTGAGCGCAGATAGGGAGAGGAGTGAGTCAGATACGGCCGCCGCGAACGGTGCGTGGACGGCACAGGTGCACGGCTGCCAGCAGAGGCGGCCAAAGTCCCCGAGAGGCAGGCGAGGCGAGGCGGTGGGAGGGAAAGGAGGGGTGAGCCGACAGCGCCAGGGAGTGGTTCCAGAGGAAGTGGCGTCCGCATGCGATCTGGAAGGTACTTCCACAGTGGAGGGAAGCGCCCGGGGAGCAAAGACGCGGGGCCTGAGCGTGCAGAAGGGCTTGTAAACGTCAAGGAATCATGCCGCAGCGGCGGGCTTGCAGGGAAGGGAACCAAGCAGACGGGTGGGCCCAGCGGGAGGGCAGCGGGGCCCAGGGCGAGGAGCAGCGAGGAGACGTTGCAGGTTTTCGGCGCGGGACCGACAGGGACAGGGCTGTGCTTGAGAGTCACTGCACTAATCCCCCAACACGCTGGACAGGCATGTAGGTACGAGTGACCCCATGACATGCGCCGGGGGTTCTGAGCGGGGACAGGATCCACCTGACAATTGCTGCAGAACCGGCAAAAAGCCTTCCAGTCACTGTCTCTTTGAACCTCTGATGTAGACAGGCTTTCTCCAGCCACCGAGCGCCTCCTCATCCCACGTTTGCTCTGAGTCTCTTCCGAGGCTTTAAGACTCTAAGCCCCAGACCCGCTGGCCGGGAAAGGCGGGAGAGGAAGGCGTTGATAACGACCGGGGCAGGTGGGAGGCCAAGCTTCCGCAGGGCTTAGAATTTCGTGCCTGCAGTACTCAGAAGTGGCCACTAGAGGGCAGGCAAGAGCAGGCTGAGCCAAGAAGGCCGGTCTCAGGCAGCCCTGGGGGTTCACAAATCCGTCACTCCTGCGGGGAAAGCAAAACGCCCCCGCTGCTCCCGCTCTCCTCCTGTGTCTGCGTGTGAAACACAGTTGCCAGTTGCCCCTACAGATTAGAAAGGCAAGTAGGTGTAGGGAAGACAAATCGGACCTTTTGCCGTTTTAGGGGTTTTGGCTGCGCCTGAGAGTTAAGTTGATAGGAGAAAAGCATATAAATCTATTTAATATACGTTTTACGTGACACAGGAGACCTCACAAGGAAATGAAGACCCAAAGAAGTGGCAAAACCTGAATGTCTTGTGCTGTGTTGAACAGAGAGAGCCAAACGCGGGAAAGTACCTAAAATAGACGGGGAGGCTAAAGGAAGATAAAAATTATTTCAACGAGGTCTGTGTGCACAGGATTGTACAGAGTTGGCCACCACCACGGGGGGGGGGGGGCAGCACGTGTCCCCTGTGAGGTGAACCCGGGCTCAGCCGCAGCTGCTCCTTTCTGGAAAGAAAGTATCTGGTGGGAGTGGAATGCCCTGTGGACACTCTATGCTTCTTTTATCCTCTAAATCAGGGACCCGCCAGGAGGCTGCGGTGGCCTTACAGCCAACTAGGGGCCCTGGCCTCTGGGCACAGGTGCAAAGGTCCTGCCAACTGGCTCCCTTCTTCTTCCAGTCACAGGTCAAAGGGCAGAACTCTGAACTTCCACACTCCAAGCGGCCTTCCTGCCCTGCCCAGGGGCAGTCCTGGAGCAGATGCCGTGGTCTGTGTGTCTGGAGCAGTTCTCACTAAAGAGAGACAGAAAGGAAACAGAGGCTTAGAGACTGAAAGACCCGGGAAGAGGAAGACAAACAGCAAAACAGAAACAGAGGTAGGGAGGGGGACAAAATACCAGAAAAAGGAACCACAAGAGGAGAGGCAGAGCTAATAAAGAAGAAAAGTAGAAAATGAACACAAAGAAAGCAGCCTCCACACGGCCCCATGTAAACATCCTCCGTGGAGCAGGGTCTTTACAAGGCACGACTTTCACCTGCCATTTGCAGGCATCCACTCGTGACTCCTCCTGGTGCCGTGGGCAGCCAAGCGTATTCCAGTAGCTGGACAACTGAGGCCGAGAGGTCCTTGCTCAGAGCTCCCCGCAAGGCAGAGCAGACGGATCGGGACATCTGGGGACTCCAGCTGGGGTCCCCCTGGGACCCCTTGGCCTACTTGCTGGGCTGGGTGTCACCGAGCTCAAGTTCTTGGTTACCAATGGAGCAGAAAATGCCACCCCAGTCTCTCCACGCCTGCCCCCCCACTCCCTGTCTCCTCTCTTTGATCTGGGTTTGCTGTTCTAGCCTAATGAGTCTGAGTCCAGACAAGAGCAGTATCTCTTTTGCTTTTAGCGGACCTGTGACAAAAAGCCCCCGTTAAAGACACTGTAGCAGCAGAGACTCAGCTGGGAGAATGTATAGGAGGGCAACTTACGGTTTCTTACCACCAAGGACTCGTTTGAGTGTTTCTTTCTCACTGAATCTTAAATTTTGAAAGCTTGTGATCACCACGGAAACTACTTTGCATACTCCTAGGTCCTTTTCCTCTTTATTTTTTTTTTTATTTTTATTTTTTTTAAATTTTTTTTTCAACGTTTATTTATTTTTGGGACAGAGAGAGACAGAGCATGAACGGGGGAGGGGCAGAGAGAGAGGGAGACACAGAATCGGAAACAGGCTCCAGGCTCTGAGCCATCAGCCCAGAGCCCGACGCGGGGCTCGAACTCACGGACCGCGAGATCGTGACCTGGCTGAAGTCGGACGCTTAACCGACTGCACCACCCAGGCGCCCCCCTTTTCCTCTTTATATTGATCAAGCACATGTAACAACAAAAAAAATGATTTTAAAAATGACACCACTGACCTGAAATAAAACCCAAAATTAGTAAGTCTGGACAGTAGGTGCACAGTTGTTGACAATATTTCATGTATGTTTGAAATGTTTCCTAGTCAACCATATGAGTGTTTTAAAAACCATATTCAGCTTTATTTTGGGGGCGCCTGGGTGGCTCAGTCAGTTGAGCGTCCCACTTCGGCTCAGGTCATGATCTCGCAGTCTGTGAGTTCGAGCCCCATGTCGGGCTCTGTGCTGACAGCTCAGAGCCTGGAGCCTGCTTTGGATTCTGTGTCTCCCTCTCTCTCTGACCCTCTCCCGCTCATGCTCTGTCTCTCTCTCTGTGTCAAAAATAAATAAACATTAAAAAAATTAAAAAAAAAACATATTCAGCTTTATTCTCTAATTGAGATGGCTGTTATTATCAGATAGCAGGAAAATGTGTAATTATCATAGGTTTTTTTTAATATTGAAAATACCTCTCTGATCACCACCTTTTTCAAAGAGATCTAGGAATCATTACACCCTCATATGGGTCCTAAGAGTCCACTTTCTCCCTGAGGAAAGATGGTCTTCATTTGACCCTTTATCTAAGGAAATTCTGACTTACTGAAACTAAATACATGGGCTGACAAGTCTCTTAACCCTTCTGGACCACAATTTCCTCACTGCATCCATTGAAAGAGTTGAATTAGAGGTGACCAATGAGGTGTCTCTCATTTAAGGCAAGAGCAGAAAGGAGAAAAGGAACAGAGGTGTCAAAAGGCAGGAAGGTTGGAGGCAAATTTGTCAGTGCTCCTCAGACATGCTTCTGATAGCTGTTTCTAAAATGACCATCTGGTGCTTACATTTTTGGTTTTTGTTATGTGGAGAGGTACGTGTGTGTGTGTGTGTGTGTGTGTGTGTGTGTGTGTGTGACACACACAGAGAGAGGGAGAGAGAGAGGTGGAGAGAGGGAGAGGAAGGGAAACATACTTCTCTGTTTCTTTATCAAAGATTCAAGGAGGCCAAGGACTTAGGGGATGAGCCAGAGCTTAGGAAACTCACCAGATATTAACCTCCAATATCAGGATGTGTCCGGTTGTGAAATGGGAAGCGGGGCTTCTGGGCCTCAACCCAAGGGTGCTTCATTCCTCAGCCGGGCTACAGAAGGTTGCTCTCACTTTCTCATCACAGCTTCCATCTGCTATCCTGGGGACAGCTGCCTGGAAAATGAGAACCCCATTAACATTTCAGAGCTGCTTTTCTTGGTGGCTCTGGCTCCACAGGTGACATAACCAGGGGCCTGTGCTCCAAACCACCAGACAATTCACTCTCCAGTCCTGCTACTGCTGCTGAGCTGGCCTTAAGGAGACCAAGAGTGAGAAGCAGATGCTACAGAAGCTTCCAGGGCTAGGAAGGAAAGCAAGGCAGGAAGGAGGAAGCTGGGGCCTACAGGGCATGGAATCCCAAATTGTTTGGGATTCGAAAACAAGGAAGTTTTCGACTTCCTTGTACACACATATGTGTATGTATAGGTGATACTTTAAAACACTTACAGTGATTCATCCATTCAACCAGCCTGTGTTGAATGCCTACTGTGTACCAGATTCTGTGATGGGCTCTAGGGATGCAAAGATCTTTGACACATGTTTTTGCTTTTCAAGAACTCTCAGCCTGGTGGAGGAAATAACCCTATTTAAAAAAAAATAAGCAGAAGAAAGAAAGAAAGAAAGAAAGAAAGAAAGAAAGAGAACAACAGTACAAAATGCAACAAAAAGCAAATATGCACCCAACTCGGAGTGCATGGGTGGCTCAGTCAGTTGAGTGTCCAACTCTTAATTTCGGCTCAGGTCATGATCTTATGGTTTGTGAGATCAAGTCCCCCGTCGGGCTCTGCACTGACAGCATGGAGCCTTCTTGGGATTCTCTCTCTCAAAATAAATTTTAAAACATTAAAAAAAAAAGCTATATCAAGTCTGTGACGGAATCAGAAAGGCAGGCACCCAACTCACATTAGGGTATGCAAAATGGTAAGAGGGTCAGGAGAAGGACTTTCTGAGAAAGCAAACACCGAAGCTATGTCTTAATGGATGAGGAGCTAACAAGGCTGGGCAGGACAATATATAAACCATTTTGTCTTCAGATTCTAGGGGATGACAGTCATCATGGTTATGGAACTCTGCAGTCACATCTGCAGTCGTCATTAACCTGGCAAGACCCTGCTATGCACCTTCGAGATCTCTCAAATATGTTTGTTGCTTGATTTGCGATGAACTCTAATGTAGAAGCCAGAAGTCTGGAAAAGGGGAAGGAATGTCCTGTGGGAAAGACAAGAGTCTGCTTATAACGCCACCAAAAACAAACCTGCCCAAGGATTCTCCCTTTCCCATGCCCACCTGTGCATACTTCCTTAACCCTTTAAGTGCAAATGCCACTTCTTGAAGCCTTTCCCCATTCCTGCTATGGGACGTGGTCTGTCTTTTCTGAAGGCCCAGGAGTATCATCGCTGCTTCTGTGATATCTAGTGCGTCCAACCTTGGATCACAGCTTCAGAGATGCGTCTGAGTCTCAGAACTCACAGATGGGAGGGAGGGAAGGAGGAGCCCCCAGAGGTACCACCCCCAGGGTCTCAGGGAAGATCTGGCAGAAGGTGGAATCTGCCAGAAGCCCAGAAGTCTCTGTGTCTCTGGCCCCTCTCACTCCCCACTCCCCATACCAGACAGCAGTCCACTCTCAGCTAGCCTCAGTTCCCCAAACCAATCTGCTAGGTCCTTCTTCCCTGCTGTTGTGGTGTTTCCTGGGTTGGAATGCCCTCCCCACACCTTGTTCACCCACCAACACCTACCCAAGAATTGCCTGCTCCTTTAGCCTGTCTCAGCCCTTCCCTCTATGCCCCACCCCACCCCCATCCAGGTGAGCTCTATGGCTTTTTTCAGTTTCACTGTGGCCTCAACATATTTGTCACCACACCCTCCACACCGTGTGCTTCCTTGAACACAGTCTGCAGAGTGGTAGGCCCCTTGAAGTCAGAAGCTGTGTCTTTGCTTCAGGGACCCTGGTACCTAACGAATGGACAAATGAATGAATTTGTATTTTTCCCTGGCCTTCCTTAGGGCCAGAAAATGTCTTATTCATCTTTGTGGCCCCGGCCCAGCACCCTCCACAGGGTGGCCTCACAATAAATGTCCGTTGTTGAATGAATGAATCAAGTTGTTCACACTCATGCTTTAACATACCAACCCACAACATTGTAATACTCAGTTGATTCTTTTTAAATGGCCTATAAAAATGAAATGTATTTTAAATATTTGTCAAAAGAATCCAACTTTGTCCCTAGTTTTCAGTCCTCAAACCTTCAGTAATAATGCCTTGTCCAAACGCTTTGTGTCTCTCAGAGGACGAAGCTACTTGTGGACCAGTCCACTGAGGGTCTTAGGAGCACACCCCAGGTACCCCCCTATGCTGCATAGGTGTATTCCTCCTCTTCCCATTTCCTATCCCTCCCGGCAGCAGGAAGGGGTCAGGGCACGGTGTACACACACGTACTAACAGGTCAACAGACAATCAAATGACAGGAAAGGGTGTCAATTCATAGTCATTTTCTGTTTGTCCCTGTGACCCCTCCCCCCCATATTATACACGTTCTATGAACCTGCCTCGTGACTCTGAGGTCAGTGTGAGCGAAAAAGGGTAAGCTGTGCCTGTACTACTGTATGCAGGGGTCCTGAGGTCACTGACTAGTCTGTGGCTCACCCCCCTGCCTCAACTCTTTCTGAACCTACCAGCTGCAGCCAAGCCTGGACTCCGTGTCCACCCGGGATGGGGCTGAGACCAGAGACTCCCTCTCTGTTTTATGGAAGGAATAACTGTTACCTCTCTTACTCCTCCACCCCTTTCCCCTTCTTTGTTGCCCCAGATACCCCCACCATTTCCTTACCTCTCTCTGTTTCTCTCTCTCCTCAGGCCAGGAGGGACAAGAGTAACCCCATGCTGATCAGAAGCAAGCAGCTATGTTCCACATGTCAAGAAATAAAAATGGTAGGTCAGTGGGATGACAGAAGGAGCTGGGGCATCCCAGGGCACAACAATATCCCTTCCCCACCAGAGCCCAGTGATGTGAGACCATGCTTTTTGCAGGGAAGACCTTGATAAGGGCTGCAAATAAGTACCTGTTGGCCCTGGGGGCACTATTACCTGACACGATATGATAAACCCTCCCCATTTTCAACAAACCAAAAGATAAATTAAGGCAGATGAGTCAGAGGGAAAGAGATGAGATGAGTCACTTTACTTTGAGATAACCTCACACCTATAGTGGTTCAGGAGATTATGGAACTTCTCCCCCCTCAAATTTCCCCAACACAACACAACATAACACAACACAACACACACACATACACAATCTGCCTCTACCATTACAGTCATGAAACAAGCAGTTTAATCTTTGGGTCTATCAATTCAACCAGCACCTCAGCATAAAGGCTAAGGAGAGATTCTATAGTAGTTTCTAGCTAGTGGGAGGTGTCTGTAACTGGGGATGCAGAATGGTGGGGAATGAAGGAGTATTAAGAAAAGAAAGAGGAGGGGCGCCTGGGTGGCTCAGTCCATTAAGCATCTGACTCTTGATTTCGGCTCAGGTCATGATCTCATGGTGCGTGAGTTCCAGCCCTGAGTCAGGCTACACGCTGACAGTGCGGATCCTGCTTGGGATTCTCCCTCTCCCTCTCTCTCTGCCCCTCCCCCCACAACAAAAATAAACTTAAAAAAATCTTTTTAATTAAAAAGAAAGAAAGAGGACAGCAAGGGGAAATGGAGGACACAAGGACAAAGCCCTGCCATCTGTCAGAGCTGCCGCAGAAAGAGGCCCGTGTCCGCACCGTGTCCGCACGGATGCCATACAGGTCAGAGTTAGGACTTGGGTCTGTTTAAGGGTTAGGGTTAGGGCCAGTCCGGCTTGGGTCAAAGGTTAATTTTACTAAATGGTTAGGTTTAGGGTAGGAGTTGAGCAGGGTCTCTACAATTCTGATATCCGATGATTCTCCTTTGACTCTGGGCTGATGTGCAACAAGAGGAGGGGCCAGGAGTGGAAGACAAACAGGTGACAGGTGACAGGCTCCTTCGACATGTTAATGGCAAAAGTGCTTTGACTACTGGGATATGAAAGAGACCGGCAGTTTTGTGAAATTTTTGTGTGGGATTCGGAAATGTAACTGAGCTACCAACAGAAGTGTATCTGAATGTTACAATCTGTGTTCATGTTCTACTTCATGAGGATCACAGTGTTCAATGTTAGCACCATCAGAATCTGGGAGACTGGGATTGGGACTTCTCCTGGTCTTATTCCTGGAATCACTGTGTCCACATTTAGAATGCACTGACCCGGGGGCCCCAGCCGGCTTGGCCAGCTGGCTCACTTGGAACTTCGGCACTGTTCTCTTTCTCAAGACCTCTTTGACCTTTGCCCTTGCCCGGACCTGACTGGAGTAGAACCAAATGCTGTGGTTTTACCGTTTGCTGCAGATCCCCGAAAGAAGGACCTCAAACACGAAAGTCAGAACCAGTGCACGCACATCTGATGGGAAACTATAGAAAGTTAGAAAATGAGCATGAAATATCCCTGCTTCACTATGTGCAATAGAGCCTCAAGCTCCTCCTGGGGTTGGGGGTACTGCATAGCTGCTGGAGTCACTGAGACCCCCACCCTCCTTTCTCAGGAGGGGGTTGGACATAGTTGCTGGGGTAGATAGAGAAAGAGTCCTAGAAATAGAAGCAACTTCCTTGACCTGATAAAGTGCATCTCTGGAACCCACAGCTAACGTCATACTCCATGAAGAAAGACTGGGTAGTTTCCCCTTAGATCAGGAACAAGACCAGGATGTCCGCTCTTGCTACTTCTGTTTAACGTGTATTGCATGTTCCAGTTAAGGCAGTTAAGACAAGAAAAAAATAAATAAAAGGCAACCAGACTAGAAAGGAAGACATAAAACTATATTTGCAAATGACATAATTTTATATACATAAAGTCCTAAGGGACCCACAAAAAAACAATTAAAACTAATACATGAGTATAGCAGAGTTACAGGATACAAGATAGTATACAAAAATCAATTCTATTTCTATATATTACCAATGAACAATTCAAAAATGAAATTAAGAAAACAATTCCATTTACAATAGCATCACAAAATTAAAATACTTAGGAATAAGTTTAACAAAATAAATGCAAGGCTTGTACATCAGAAGCTATAAAATATCATATAAATAAATTTTAAAAGACCTAAACAAATGGAAAAAAAACCATAATTACAGGTTGGAATGCTTGGCATTGTTAAGCTGGCAATACTCCCAAATTGGTCTACACATTCAGTGCAATCGTTCTCAAAATCTCATATGAGTTTTTTGAAGAAACCAACAAGCAGATCTTAAAATTCATATGGAAATGCAATAGATGCAATATAATTAAGACAATCTTGAAAAAGAAGAACAAAGTTACAGGACTCACACTTCCTGATTTCAAAACTTACTATAAAGCTACAGTAATCAGGACTTTGTGGTACTGGCCTAAGGATAAACATATAGATCAGGGGGACAGAATTGAGAGTCCAGAAATAGAACCTTACATTTTTGAACAGTGAAAAAAATTAACGGGAAAAAATCAAATTTAATTACATACATCTGGAGTCTCCATAAGAATTAGAATAAGAGGTCCCAAACAGCTAATTTTTAACAAAGGTGTCAAGACAATTTAATATAAATGTAATTTACGTTTACATAAATTAATGTAAATGGTACCTAGACAACTGTATATTCACATGCACAACAACGAAGCTGTGCCCTTCCTCACATCATATAGAAAAAATAACTACAAATGGATCAAAGACCTAATTGTAAGTGCTGGAACATAAAACTTCTAGAGGAAAACAGGTGTAAATCTTCATGACCTTGAATAAGGCAATGGTTTCTTAGATATGTTACCAAAAGCACAAATAACAACAAAAATACATAAATTCAACTTCATCAAGCTTAAAAACTTTTTTGCTGCAAAGAACACCATGAAGGACATGAAAACACAACGCACAGAATGGGAAAAAAAAGAATCCAAAATATACCCAAAAAAACCCTATTTACAACTCAACAATAAAAAACAAACATCCCGCTTTCAAATTGGACAAGAAATTTCAAAAAACATTTCTCCAAAGAAGATATATAAATGGCCAATGAACACATGAAAAGATCCATAACATCATTAGCCTTTAGGAAAATGCAATCAAAACCATAATGAGATATTATTTTATATCCACAAGAACAGCTGTAATAAAAAAGTGGACAACAGCAAGTGTTGACAAGGATATGGAGAAACTGGGACCCCCACACATGGCGGGAATGTAAAACAATGCAGCTGCTTTAGGAAACAGTTTGGCAATTCCTCAAACTGTAGAGTCACCATACAACCCACCAATTCCATCCTAGATATATACACAAGAGAACTGACAACATATGTCCATACACAAACTTGTACAAGGATGTTCATAGCAGTGTTATTCATAATAGCCAAAAAATGAAAATACCTCAACGGTCTATCAACTGATAACTGCATAAACAAAATGTGATTCAATCCATACAATGGAATATTATTCAGCCATGAAAAGAAAGTACTTCTATATGCTACAAGCTTGAAAACATTTCGTTATGTACAAGAAACCAGGCAGTAAAGGCCATGTGTTATATTAATTTCATTATATGAAATGTCCAGCATTGGCAAATCTATAGAAATAGAAAACGGGTAATGGTTACCAAGGACTTGAAGAATGAGTGCTAATGAGGACAGAGTTTCTGGGCTGATGAAAATCTTCTGGAAGTAGATAGTGGCAATGGTTGTCCGACTTTGTGACACTACATCTCAGTTGTACGCTGAGATGGTGAGTCTTATGGTGTCTGGATTTACAAAAAGATGAGCACTAGAAAAATATTTTAAAAAATAAAAGCATAAAGTGGATGAATACCGAAAACAGAAAAATCCTAAACAGGACCTGGCATGTATAAACTACTAATATACCTGCACGAGTACCCCACACCAGGAGCTCAACTATTTAGTGTGGAAGTAACGCCTACTGAAAGTTATGGTTGTGAGTCACCAGGGGTATCCGCCTAACTTTTATGTAAACTGTCTCTTGCCACTTCTCTGCTCCAAACAGCTGAGCTTCCCCTTAAAACATCTATTTTGTAGTCCTTCTGTTATCTGCATTGTTCTCTAATACACGCTTTCAAGCCCCTTCAAAGTAGGATGTCAAGGTGAACATACTGTAGGAAGTTAGAGGCATTCTCTAACATATGTAAATTAACTGGTTTCAAAAGTCTATGTAATTCAGTTCATTGAAACAAATATGTATTGATTGCTTACCATGGGCCAGGTGCTTAGGCTATGAAGGCAAAACAAGTAAATAAAAGAATAAGACATAAGCCTTGCCTTTAAGGAGCCAACAGATAAACAAATAATGACAATAAAATGATGAATAGAAACAGAAATGGACCCAGTGGGCCGAGCATGGAAAGTGGATATCCAGGAAGTCTTCCAAGAAGAAGACCATGCAGGGTTTTCAAGACTGAATAGGAGTTGACCACATGACGCACTTCTTCTCAGGGACAAAATGGTAGCTTTGTTCTGGGGGAGCCCCTGTAGCCCACTCATGCATACAGTAGTACTAGCTGGATTTAGGGGCTTTTGAAAAGGGGTCATGCTAATCAGGAGAAGGTAGAGAGTTTCCTCCATATTTCTTTGGAACGGAGCCAACTTCAGAAGAAACTTGGAAAAAAGCAGTGTGTCTCCTTCATTCTCATCCCTTCTATGTATCTAGAAACCTCTTCTCAGGTTCTCACCGAAGTCTTTGCTGCCCTCACCACTCCCAGATGCTCCGGTTACCGGATCATTCCTTCTTCCCCCTCCCCTCACTTTCCCTCAACTAAAGAGTTACAACAATCTGCTTAAATACAGTAGGTGCTTGGCATTTCTATAGATTTAATATTTCAGATTTTTCTCTATTTGCAAGCACTTCTGAAGGTCCTTAATTTGCAGTTTTGTTGTGTCATAAGTTTATTTATTTTTTTAGTTTTGAGAGAGAGAACAAACACAAGCAGGGGAGGTGCAGAGAGAGAGGGAGACACAAAACTGAAGCAGGCTCCAGGCTCTGGGCTGTCAGCACAGAGCTGGACATGGGGCTTGAACTCACAGACCTTGAGATCATGACCTGAGCTGAAGTTGGATGCTTAACCACTTTACCACTTAACCGCTTAACTGACTGAGCCACCAGGCACCCTTTCTCTGTCATGAATTCAAATCACAAGTCACTCAATGAGTAGCCCAGCTGAACATCTGGACTCACATTTTGTTACTGTCTTTTCATTGTCATGGCTACAATACCTTTTGAGAAATAATGGGGGGAATATGATTCTCAGTGAAAGCCTGAGCCCCAAAAGAAAACCAATGTCTAGTGCTAGTAACAAACCTGGAAAAGTTCAAGAAAATAATGTCTTAATCGGGAATACTGTAACCGTATAATTTATTTTAGTCCTATGTGAAGGACACACTTAAAACTTTCCAGTGTGCTTCAAAAGGGGTTCATTCATTTCACAAATTTGATCAACAAATACTTCTTAAACAGTCACTATGTTAGGACCTGGAAGTACAAAAACAGAGACATGTGGTGAGGCTGAAAGTCTATGAGGGAAACCAGACATCAAGCAAGTAAATACAATAAAAACCTTAGGAATATTCTGATAGAGGAAGCCTAGGGAACAGTGAGAATGGAAGGCAGAGGACTACCTAACAGTGGTCCGGGAGTCAGTGGTGTCTGTGAGGGGCTGACAGGTGCTCTGAGACCTGAAGGATATGGGAGGTGAGCTCCACGAAGAGAATGGGAGGGTTTACCAATCTTGAGGTTTCTAACTTTAAAAGCTGATAACCTGGGAAGAGCATAGACCTTATGAGTTGTGGGTAGGTGATCCCCTCTGGTTTATTCATGTCACAAAAGAATATGTGAATGATTCTAATACTAGATACAACTTGAGTTCGTTAAGGTGGTGCATTATTTATTTAAATTGGAATAGAGGTTGGGGCACTGCTCTAAATGAGATTTTCTTCCTCAGGTACAACCAAGAACTTTGATAATCCCTCATAATCTGAAGCTATCCTTTGAGAATTTAATGAGTCATAGGTAAGTCTAAGATTTCAATCTGGACATCATTTTAATTCTTATTACATCAGTTTGGGGACACAGGACAGTGGATTGAGAAACATAGGAAGTAGAATGTTCAGGGAATGCTTAGAGAATAGGCTTCTTGACCGGTTTCATTTCCTGTTTAAACAAGATAGTTAGACCAAAATCATTGTTTTCATCCTTTTGCTTGAACAACTATTGAAATTATGGTAGAAAGTATAATCTGCCTTTCCACCTCCCCAAGAACAGTGCGAGGGGGAGGAAAGAAGATTCCTTTGGTAACTCAGGCAGAACTGAGTACACATTCTCCATACAGATGACTTCTGTGTTGAGAAGATATGGGAGATCCCACATAATCTGTTCTCAGTCCAGGACATCCTCTGCTACTTTTTACTGAAAAAAAAAAAAAAAATGCTGTCATCAGTTTGTGTGGTGGTCATTTGCTGCTTTCTTAATAAGGTCAAGTACATAAAAAATAAAATCCAGTCAGATTTTTGATGAGTTGGATTTCAGGGTGGTTTTTTTTTCTTCTGTATTCAGCTGTCAGAAAGGGAAGAAAGACTCCATTTTTACTTCATTAAAAAACTCAAACTGCAAACTCATCCTGAAAAAGGCACCAATGTAGGTAGACTTGCTTTACAGTCATAGTCAGATTTAATGTGACCAATCAAAAAAGTTATATGTGATCTAATGACAATCTTCAACTTTTTTTCCCCATATAGAAGGAAATAATATGGGAAAACAAATAGTTGTGGGTTTTTTTGGTTTTTTTGTTTGTTTGTTTTTGGTAACCTTATGTTGGACAGCAGTAGATGCTATGATTCTTTTTATGAAATTCACTTCAAGCTGAGATGTGGACTCAGAGGCATGAAGCCCATGTCCTGGGTGCCTAGCCCCAAGAGATAGGGTCAGGGAGGAAATGGGTAGTGTATTTGAACTCGACAGGCTCCAGCACTGATAACATTGACCTACACTGACTCTATACTTTTAAAAGGCTCCTGTGAGACCATAATAAAAGGAATTCGACTAAATATTATTTATCAACTTTAAATGGAAAACTGAAATATCTAAAGTCTGAGATTTCTGAGCAAAAGTTTCACGCTCCAATGAAAGAATTTTTGAAATTTGTTGCCCCAGTTTATTTATCTTGCAAGTTTGGTATTTTAAATAAAGTCCCAAATTCCAGAATCATTAGTTGATTTTAAACAATTAGCTGATTTATTCTTTTTGAGCTAGACTAAGGGTTGAGCCAACCCTAAAATCATGTCAACACTAACCTGAAGTATCATTAGGTTCGTCATTTTTTTTTTCAATGTATTGAAGGAAAACAGACCACTTCTGTTTGAGATTTAGCTAGTGTGACTATAAAGTAAGATCCTGGTTCTGTCTGTAGCTTATTAAATTGGTCCTCACAGTTTATGAGTCTCAGGTAGAATTGTACTTACTGAAAAAATAGTTTTTAAAAAGTGACTTTAGGGTGCCTGGGTGGCTCAGTTGTTAAGCATCTGACTTTGGCTCAGGCCATGATCTCACAGTTCATGAGTTCAAGTCCCACATGGGATGAGCTTGAGTCCTGCTTTGAGTGAGCCCCGCTTCTCTCTCTCTTTCATTCTCAAAAAAAAAAGTGACTTAAATTGTAACCATTGTAAAAATTAAAGGATGTGTGTAAAATGGAAGGAATGAAGGAAAGGAATGAAAGAAAGAAGGAAGAGAGGGAAAAAGAAAGACAGAGAGGAAATATTAGTGGAGGGATATATATTTGTTGAATTATAGTGCAAACAAACCTTAAATTATTCAGTCTGACAAATACCACCTTCTGGTTTGCTCAACATGGGTGATAGAAGGGATTTTTTTTCTTAGTCCCACTGAATCCTCCAATGACAGTTGAGTAAAATAAACTGGCCAGATGGGCCATATTTTTGGTAACAAAGTAAAAATAATCTTGGAAAATCTTTGTAGAAATAGAAACCATGAAATGAGTGTAGAGACTTAGATATCCCATCAAAGTTTACAGATTTGTCAGCCTTTAGAAATTAAGCAATTTAATATAGAAATGGTTTGGGCTCATATGCGTTTTGGTCGAGGGTCACTTCCACAGCCTTAGCTGCCGGGAGAAATAGGATGTGGTGAAGACATTTTCTCTAAAATTGGAGGGTGAAATAGGGGAGGAGGATTAAAGAATGCATTTGTTGTGATGAGCACCAGGTGATTAAAATAAGAACTTTAAAAAAAACCTAAAAAAACTGTAAAAATCTGTATAAAATTTTACTTAAATTGAAGTTGGATTAACAACAAAGTGTTTCCAAATGGTTTCTGTTTTGCTTTAGTAACACTCAATAGTAGAGAAATGAGTCAAACAGAATTATATTGATGGGAATAAAAAGGGATTTTTAAAGCAAAAATACATGAAATGAAATGAGATGAGATGAGATGAGATGAAATGAGATGAAATGAAATGAAATATGAAGGTTCTAACCAAAATATTCTGCTTTGCACTTGGAGGGTAGATTACTGATCTGGAAGAGTTGTTATGTTTTTCTGGACACTGGAGGATTATTGGTTCCTTCTGTTTTTAGACCATACATGTTCTGACAGTGAATAAGATACTTTTTTTCAATGAAGTTTTTATCAAAATCCATAAAGCAAGAAGAACCTGAGATGCAGCAGCCTCTGGTCCAGTCATCTCGCACTGCGGCCAAGCGGTCTAAGCGCCAGGTTAACAGGTGCCAGACTCAAGACAGCATCTGTGTTTTAAAATGTATAAAGGTACATTCCTTTAGTTATGTGACCGAGCTTTGGTCACATAACTAATGTGTTTTCTTGCTTCTTCCGAACAGAATGATGAGTCGTCCTCCACCCAAAGCCAAGACTGAATCCAAACATTCCTGTAATGACATCTCAACAGGTTTGCATTTTTAGAGTACTTGTATTGGGGGACATACAACCCCCACAGTAGTAGGATGAAAAGTTTAATCCCTAAAATAGGTTCTAAATTATCTGAACACGTTCCCACTGTCTGCCCCTTTCTCTTTTCACATGCTGCTTATGGCCTGTTTCACATGCTGCTTATGGCCTTGACATGCTCCCTTCACACCAGCCCACCTGTCCCCTCCCCAGGCTTCACTGGCCTTTATCTATGCCATTTTCCTTCCTCGGTCCTCTCCATGCCATACGGCCCCGCCTCATTCTTTCTAAAGAGCCCCATAATCTACTTGCTGAAGAATCTTCATGAAAATGGGGCACAAAGTAGATCATCCCATCTCAGGCAGTCCTAACAGTACCAGTTAATGTGGGGAAGGAGTTGCATGCCCACAACCCTGGAATGGCCTCGCCAAAGGCCTGAACCTTCCACCCCACAGGCTTCCTAAACCACCTGCCTTCTCCTGGCAGCAGCCCTGTGTTATTCTTATGTCCACTTGCTATTAATAGAAAAAAAGGATACCATCTAACTCCAGCTTCAGTGTTGACCTGTGTCTCATCTTCTAGAGAAGCCAACACTGCGTTGGTGAAGGTGGGTGTGGGTCATTCCTTGGGGTGGTACAACTCAGGGGTTTAGTGCAGCATAGGCTATCATTTTAGCGACTTTATCCATCGTCTCACATGCTCCCGTATTAACTGAAGCCACCTCCAATTTTTCTTTCATTCGATACACACAGTAAGGCAAATCAGGGTCACTTTCTATGCTTATTCAAGTGGAAAAGTCTGAGCTCCGTCTTGGGAGGCTTCAGGGGCACTAGAGCCAGAACTGCCTGAGAAGGCATCCAGAGACGAAATGTGAAGATAGAAGGGGTATCCTGCTGGGATGGTAAAAGGTAAACAGCTGAGGTTTGGAGACATTCATGTGAGTGCGGCCAAAGGCTGCCAAGTCCCAGTGAACCCCTTCTTAGGTAGCCACAAATACCGGCCTCGGTCATGGCTCTCATTTAGCCCCAGGGTCTGAAGGGCCTCGAGCTAAGAGCATCCACCCAAGGAAAGAGCACACTCTGCTGTTCACCGGTTCGCAACCACCTCATTTTCTTGAAGCCAGAAGAACACTGGGTGACCGACATGTACAGCCGGTCACGGTGTTCTCTGTTCCAGTCACACACTCGTTCTGAGTTTACCCTGAACCTGGACTTTTTCAGGCCTGCCTCACAAAGGAGTAATACACACACACACACACACACACACACACACACACACACACACACTTACATGCCCTTCCCTCAGCAAGAATGTTTATTTTGTAATTCTATAGGGCAGTGCGATAAGATGCCTTTCATCAATTTATTAATGCTGGGAGTATATTTCAATTACCGATGTAAGAGCCAGACTTTGTGTACATAACATGAGCACATTATGTTCTTGGACGTATTATGGCTCTTGCCCCTAGAGTCCATCCAAGGGCAGCAGTCTTGGAGGAGGACTTCAGGGAGAGTGCTTACGGAGCTGGCTATGAGCTAAAGCCTGGTGGACCTACTGTGACATCTCTAAGCTTCACTTCGGTTATTCTAACCTTCCCCGAGGTGTTTGTAAAAGCACCAGCCTAGAAGCAATGAGGCCTGGCTTCAGCGCCTGGGCTTGCTGTACAGGACTGGCTAAATTGTTTAAACGGTCTGGGCCTCCGTATTCCCACCTGTAAAACCAGAGAAGCGTTCTGCCTGCCCACCACCTCGCCCCCGCACCTGAGAGTCAGACACTCAGTACAAGCAGCCTTCACCTTTGATCAGCCCAGAGCAACTGCTGACAGGGCTCTGGCCCCAGCGGTTTATAAAGCTGAGACGCGTCCCTGCCAAAGCACCTGCTGCTTGCTGCCGAAGCTGCCGCCCGCCTGTGTGATACCGCCTGTGGAAACGCTCCAAGTGCCAGAAGGCTGACTCACCCCCGTGAACGTTCCTGCCGGTCACTGCCTAACTCTTCTCATCGATGACAACCGCGACTTCTAGTATTTTTCTGGAGTCAGCTAACCTTTATATGTTATCAG
Source organism: Lynx canadensis (assembly GCF_007474595.2). NCBI lineage: Eukaryota > Metazoa > Chordata > Mammalia > Carnivora > Felidae > Lynx > Lynx canadensis. Next base: position 14,541,977 of record NC_044319.2, read on the forward strand.
TAATTATCGGTAAGAACCAAGTAAACGGAAAGAGCCCATCTCTGTAAGTGATGGGGATTTCTTCTAGTTCACTTACATTGACTCTGGCGTTTCATGACACAGGCTCTTGTTGTCGGTAAACATCAGTAGAGATGCAAACCCCCTGAGTTGGCCGACCACCTGGCACAGTGAGGGGACACTGAGCTAGGATTAAAGAGAGCTGGATTCTGGTCCTCAGTCCATCAGTGCCTGTGACCCTGGACCTCTGTTTCTTCATTCCAGTGACGAGACTGAACCGGATCCTAGGTCTGTGGTCTTGTGACATCTCTTATCTCTCACTCAGCTGGAGCGAGGAGCTTTCCAGAGAATTCAGGACTCCTAAGTCCCTTACATTCAGTGACTTCCAATAGAAAGATGTTATTTCATGCACTAATTTACTTTCCTTCAAGCAATGTGTCTTTTGGAAAAGTTGAAGATTAACCAACTTTTTTGTAACTAGAATCACGTTTGAAGAAGAGGTCAGGATGATGAGGAATTTAAGGAACCCAAATTAAATCATTTCATAAAATGAAGGTTCGTTTTGACATGCAAGTACTATTGCAACTTTTTGTAAGATCATGTGAGTCTGTTTGTTTGAAGACAGAACCATATAAGTGTCCCTGAAAAGTCTTCTAAGCATCGAATCCTTTTTCCTTTGACTCACATTACAACTGCAGACACATTTTATATTCACTTTTTATTTAATTGGCCACAACTTTTAATACTTGAGTTTTGCTTCTAGGTACTCTTTTCTGACCTCCTTGACAAGATTTGTAGAAGCTTAAAGATGGTTCTCCTAAAAGGAATTCTTATGTGAACTTTGAATCTGTTTTATAAGGTTGAACAAAAGCCTTTGGTGACCTTTAGATACTTTGAATTTCTTTAAAAATAGATTCTAAGAAGCCCTTGCTTTTCCTTCTTTTTGCACCATCCCCCAGAGAGCATTCACTACAGACTGCCCATTCTGGGCCCCAGGACAGCTGTCTTCCACGGACTGTTGGCAGATACCTACAAATCTCTGCGGGAGACACAGCTCTCTTCCTTGCCCGGAAAGGAGCCGGTAGGCAAGACAATGAGGCAATGAGTGGTTGGAGCTCATCCTCTTCCAGACTCACCAAGAGAAAACAAGTTAACCAAGCCTGTTTCTGACGCTAGCGCATTCTCATAAATAGTCGCCAAAAAGGTGACTCACTTTTGCCTTCCTGGGAGTTGCTAGAATTCTAGCTCTTGACAATCTTCTTCTCACTTTTCCTAAAGACAAGTGGTCTAATTTACAAGATGATAAAGACTTGCTGATTCAAGTGGAACATTTCAAGTGTCATCCATTTTATTTTTTTAGGATTCATAATTGTGGTGTAATAGACAACACCCTTCTGTTTCTAAGACGTGAATTTCCTGTGAAAATTATTTCAGCTCTTCTTCAGAGCAGAGGGCTGGAGATGGCTCTGGGAAGTCCCTCAGTGGGTTAACCTATTATGAATACATAATGAAAGGGAAATGGAGGTCACCTTTCTGTCCTTATCTCTGTCAGTTAACTGGCAGATGACAAGAGGATACTGTGATGCAATGGGGAAAATGGCAAGTGGTTAGTGGTTGCAACCGTCAAGGACAGGAACCGTGCCTTGTCTTGCCCCGCTCACGTGATGTCATTTAGCGCCCTGTGTATAATCAGATATTCATCTAATCTTTGCTCCATCGTGTCTAAACCATGTGCTTGTATTTTGTCATTTTGTTACTTTGGTTTGAGAATGTACACCTTCAGCTTTGTCTTGGTCCATGTGTCAGCAGTGTGAGGGAGACAGAAGAAAACTCTAGGCTTACAAATATCGTATTTATAGGCACAAGTGGTCCATACCCACCTTCAGGCTCATATATAAAAGGTCCCTTCCCTTCTTTAGGGTGCAATAGCCTTGTAGAATCCCCAAATCCTGGCTAAATGGACGCTGGGCCAACATGCGAGAACCAACCTCTGTGCTGACTGTATTTGAAGAACAGGCTTCAGGAATCTTTAACAAATGGCCTGGTACCTAAATTGACCTCATTTCTTATACACACACACACAAACCCCTCCAAAACCAGTAAAACTTGATCGATTGCCCTATGTTTCTGGTAGGCTACGATTCTTGGTTTCAGTTCACTTAGGGTTCAGTAATTCCGGAAGTAATACGCACTTCCTCTCAGAGCACACATGAATCATGATTCCACTTCAGATCATTGCCAAAGGACAGACAAACCATGGATAAAAATGTTTCTTTCTTCTTTTTTGCTTTGCAAATGAACATATCCAGTAAAAGCATTTGGGGTATCTGTACCCCTGAATTAGGGAGAAATACATGTCCCAAGCACAATTATTTGGAGTTTTTGAGGTAATTTGAATATTATATGCTTAGTCAGGTAGACTGCTTCCTAAATCTCAAGAAGTCCCCATCTGGAGTACAAGGGTGTTTCCAAAATCTCATCAAGAAGAATAACGTTCTGGTGTTTGCCAGTGTTCTAGTGTGGTGACTGAGAACAATAGTCGATATCAGTGGTTCTTAAACTTTTTCATCGTAGGAAACTTTTACACTCTTAAAGACTGAGAGCCCTAAGTACAATCCCTGTTTCATACATGTAATTCTTGTCTCTCTAGAAAAATGTATCACTTAATGAGGATGAGAATGATATCTCATGCTAACAGCATATCCCCACAGGAGCCTCCCAGATGCATATTTGAAAGATATTTACAAGAAAAGTCCATTCCCAGTTGCCAAGCAATGTGAGAAAATAGGAGCTTGAGTTCCCTGAATTGGGGGCAGTGGTATTAGGTATTAGGAACTTGTTTCCATTGGAGAAATAACACAGAGAGACATAAATGAAGAGCATGTGGATGGGCCAATATGTAAATAAGCATGAGTTACTCTCCACTATAAATCCCCAGTGATACCAACAATAGTATATGACATGTAATATGGCGCTCCATAGCACCAGCCGCCCAGCTCTCTGGACAAGAACAAAGATGCAATTGTATAACTTTGCCGGAAAAGTTGGTCAGAGAAGAAATAGCCATATTTACCCCCACAGATGTTATCTTTCCCTTGCAAAGTCTTTGGCGAGGCATTTCACTTCCTGGCCAGCAAACTGCAGCGTATCGGAGTTAGGCATTTGCTGGTGTTTGCTGTTTCAAGGAATACTTGTTCCTAAATCCCTTGGGATTGGCTTCTACTTGGTCCTGTGTAACAGAAAGCATCTTATGGGTCACATAGCCAAAGAGTCAGGAAACCCTTGCTTCCTAGACTCTCACATTGAGAAAATTAGGTAAAGAGTAAGGCATGCATGCAACAACAAGATTTTGGCTAACATTAGTTGGCTCTGAGGAGTGGGACTGTATGGCTGGAGCACAGAAATTGGCAGAGGGAGGAGATATTTCATAGTATTCCTTTATTCTTTGAATAAATAATTTTATTTTTATTTTTTAAATTTCATTTCTCAGGTTATTTATTTTGAGAGAGAGAAAGCATGAACAGGGAAGGGTCAGAGAGAGAGAGTAAGAGAAAATCCCAAGCAGGCTCCACACTGTCTAGCCCAACGCAGGGCTAGAATTCAAGAACCGTGAGATCACGACCTGAGCTAAAATCAAGAGTCAGACACTTAACTGACTGAGCCACCCAGGCGCCCCTATTCTTTGCATTTTAAACCACATGAATGTTTCACTGACTCAAAAACAAAACAAGATGGAACAAGCAAACAAATAAAAACTTTGAAAAGTGACCAGGGCTATCTAGCTTTGGATAAAGTATCAATGTAATTATTTGTCTTCGTGAACATGGACAACACAGTGCTTGCAAACGGCAAACGTTAGGCAAGCATCCAGCGCAAAGATAAATTTTATCTCCAGCCCTTGGAAATTTTGCTATCAAAATGCTAGTACCGGCAAATAGAAACCTTGCTTCAGCTTATGTAGCATTTCAAGCTTCTGAAGAACTTTGTCTTGTTTTTCCTTTCTCTTTGTCTCAAATTTACCATTGTTCTCTTAGCGTGAAAGGAGAGCGATGAACGATGAACGGTGCACACAATGCTCTCCATTTAGCAAAGGCAGTCCTTCCCTGGCATCTTTACAAAAAGTCTTCATTTTATTGTAACAAGTGTACCTGGTTCTTTTTTATGAAGCTGCCTACACAGGGCTAGTCCGTCTTGCACAAAACCCATGAAATATTTGGTGGCACCACCCATGTTCCTCTTAGTCTTTTTTAAACTTCTGATCCTGAGGTTCTTTGGCCAATATGACACGACCCAGCCACCCTCTCTGGACCCACACAGGGCCACTCAAAACAAGGCACTCAGGGTGGAATCTCAAACTCCAGATGTGCCTGGCCCGATGTGCCTGAGGGACTCTCAACCCCCCCTCGTTCTGGATTATCTGCTTCCAGAAATGCAGACTGACCTGAAATTCATTTTCCTGACAGCTGTGTGACTTCATTCTCACAATGACTTGCCACCAACTAACGCTTTTTTGCCCTTTTGGTGAAAATTGCTGTTCTAACAGCTTTTCTCAGGCTGTTCATTTTTTCAAGCCCGTACACACGACCCTACCTTCTTCTTAAGGTTCCTTTAGCCAGATTCCAGCCAGTGACCATCTTGCCAAACCTAGGTTTCAGTGAGTGTTAGTCCTCCCAGTCTTTGTAAGGAACAGGGCCAGGAACCAAGCCCCGTGGAACAATTCTAGAGCCCTCCCTTTGGATCAGAGCTTCCCAAGGGCCTCTTCTTTCATATGTAATTTATTCTGAGGATATTCAAACAGACAGAGAAATAGAATAATACCACAAAGAACACCTATATACCCTCTACCTAGAGTCTGCAGTGGTCAATATTTTGCCACATTCCCTCTATCTACAAATCGCTTTACTGAACCATTTTAAAATAAAGACATCATGACATTTTACCACTGAATAGTTCAGCATGTAGCTCCAAAGTAAAAGAACTTTAAAACAAATTATTTTTTTAATTAAAAAAAATTCTCCTTTAAAGGACAGTTTCTGTTATCACACACAACGAAAAGTGAATAATAATTCCTTATTTTTATCTCCACTCAGCCCATATTCAAGTTCCCCAGTTTGTTCCCAACATGTCTACTATGGCTGGTCTTCTCAAAGCCAAAAAAAATCAGGGAGGACATTTTGCAGTTTTGCTTGTTTTAATCTAAGCGAACTGTACCCCAACTTTCTTTTTCATGACATTGACCTGCTGCAAAGGCCAAGATAATTGTTTTATAAAAAAACCAAAACCTGTTTAAATACCACCCCTCTTCACGTTGTTCGTTTCAACTGCTGCTATCAAGTAAAGGCCATTTACTGAGTAATTATTATTTTTTCTTTTTTGTTCATCAAATTTGTATGTAACGACCTATTAGACCTTCTGATGAGTATGAGATAACATTCTTACCATATTGGGTTGATGCAACTGCAGAGATAAACCCAGAATTGTGATATTTTATAACTGTATAATTTTGGTCAAGTTACTTAACTTCTTTGAGTCCTGGTTTCCTGTGCCACATAATGAGGATAAACGTATCTGTCTTAGTAAAAGCAGCACATGTGCTAAAATTAGAAGGACAGAGAGAAGATTAGCGTGGTTCCTGCATGCGAATGACATGCAAATTTGTGAAGTGTCCCATATTTTTTAAGCTAAGCTCATATGTACACTTATTGGAAATTGAAAAATGTCCCTGCATAAGAGTTTTCTAATTTATATTACCACTACAAATGCATGCATGCGCCTATTACTCTCAGCCTCAACAACGACTGTAATAATTTTTATTTTAAAACTAGTTTTAGAGATGAAAAATATCTCTGTGTCGTTGAAATTTTTAGTTCTCTAATTATGAGACTGAACTTGTTTTCATATGCTTAACGGTCCTCATATATATATTTTTTGTGATTGTTTAGCTTTTAAACCCATTTTCTATCATGACCCATTAGTTTTTAAAGAATAAGATGTTTAATTATTCAGATGGCAAAAAAAAAAATCTTATAAGAAATGATACAATTGTGCTCAAGGTTTCCACTTAGAGTCTCTGACCACAGGAGCGAACACATGTTTTCATTTAACATTTGGAAATCTGATTAACATTTACCAACCTCATACTGGATGCTGATAAAGAAGGTAATCAGATAAGTTTTTACTGTGTTCTCTACTACATGGTCAACACTGTTAGTGAATTCACATTTTATCTTTACAATAACCCTTCAAAATGGTTAGGGTTATTATCTCCAAATATGAGTGAAGAAATTGGGTCTCACAAAGGCTAAATAACTCACACTTTGGAACTTGAACTTGGGTCTTTCTGAGCATGTAGTCAGAAATTGAACTTGGGTCTTTCTGAGCACATACCAGAAGCTCCTTCCTCTATCCTACTCTGCCTCTGATTGTGAACAGTGTCCATCTCTTAGTCAACACAATATCTAAGATTTCCTATCAACCGATCACCTCAACCTTGTTAGAATTATGTTCAAAATAGCAGTTCTCTCCATGGAATCCTCTACCATCTGAGGGATAAAACTGGCTTCAAACCAAACAAAACCCAGCCTCATCATGTTGGGTTTTCCCAGAGTGGGAAATGACATGTGCTGGCATCAAACAGAGGCCTTTCTTCTTTTAGCCTGTTAGACATTCGAGGTTACTGGATTGTGTCATGTCTGTGGACTGATAGCGCAGAGAGGAGCCAGAGGAGGTAGGTCCTGGTGTGAAGCTTGCCCACCGGGATAGACAAGGCTTCAAAGGTGGGTGGTAGAGAGTAGGAAGGCAGACTAGACCCAAGAGAGTGGCAAAGGCAGTGAACAAGTCTTATGCCTGTCAGCCCTTAGAGTTTTGGTCAGCAATTGGAGTCCTAACAAAGTGGAGTGCAGCAGTAGAGAGGGAGGTAGAGATGTGTGTGGAGATGGGGAAAGAGATACTTGGAAATGTCAAGAGCAGGAGTTCAGTATCTTGGAAGTCTGGTCATCTGTGGTAAAGCCCAGTCACGAGACGAGATCTAAGGGGCTGCCTGAGGAAGGGGCTGACCAGAGCAAAACTGGGAAACCCAGGAATTCTCAGTGGAGCCATATCATGATCTCTGGGGGTAGAGAGGTGCATTTAGAAGTTGCATTCAGGGCACCTGGATGGCTTAGTCGGTTAAATGTTTGACTTCAGCTCAGTTCATGATCTCACAGTTGGTGAGGTTGAGCCCCACATCAGGCTCTCCACTCTCAGTGCAGAGTCTGCTTTGAATCCTCTGTCTCCCTCTCTCTCTGCCCCTCCCCCCTCTCAAAAATAAACATTTATATATTTATTTTAATATGAAATTTATTGTCAAATTGGTTTCCATACAACACCCAGTGCTCATCCCAACAGGTGCCCTCCTCAATACCCATCACCCACCCTCCCCTCCCTCCCACCCCCCATCAGCCCTCAGTTTGTTCTCAGTTTTTAAGAGTCTCTCATGGTTTGGCTCCCTCCCCCTCTAACCTTTTTTTTTTTCTTCCCCTCCCCATGGACTTCTGTTAAGTTTCTCAGGATCCACATAGGAGTGAAAACATATGGTATCTGTATTTCTCTGTATGGCTTATTTCACTTAGCATAACACTCTCCGGTTCCATCCATGTTGCTACAAAAGGCCATATTTCATTCTTTCTCATTGCCACGTAGTATTCCACTGTGTATATAAACCACAATTTCTTTATCCATTCATCAGTAGATGGACATTTATTTAGGCCCTTTCCATAATTTGGCTACTGTTGAAAGTAGGCATAAGTGCCCCTATGCATCAACACTCTTGTATCCCTTGGGTAAATTCCCAGCAGTGCTATTGCTGGGTCATAGGGTAGATCTATTTTTAATTTTCAAAAATAAACATTTAAAAAAATTTTTGAAGAAGTTGCATTCAATATTGAAATATTTTGCATATATACACATGCATTTAAAACAAACTTAACTATGTTAATAGTAGAAAATAATGAAAGTCAATCTGAATAAAGTCTTTTTAGCTGGTGAAGATGTGCAGAAACTGGACTGTAGCTAAAAACTATTATCTTTTGCATATTAGTGATTATCAGAGGGGCTGTAAAATTTTTATGTTAAAGAGGGCATCAGTTTCAATATTGAGAAACAGAAGAGAAATAGAAGGTGTCCAGTTCTGGGAGCAGGCCTCTGTGCCCCCTAGGGCCATCAGTTAGCCTAGGGCTTTTCTCCATTTGATTTACTTTAATTTAATAAATATTTGCTGAAAACATACCAAGCAACAGGCATCACGTTGGGTGCTGTAAATACAACCCAATTAATATAATCATTTTTTGTCCTTGAGAAGTTTGTGATCTAACTGGACAGTAGAGGTAGGCTGACAGATAATCACAATGACATGTTAGAAGTGCTGTGATGGAGGTATGCACAGGAGAGAGGAAGGGGTCTCTAGCCTGAGCTACAGGGTTTCCTAGAACAATTGTCCATAAGCTAATTTTAAAGAGCCGTTGCTACTGTCTTTAGTGCAAAGGGGCAGCCTCTACGGGGGGATGAACCATAGCGGATACAAGCATGGGCACTGCGTTCATGTTGGCGGAGTTCCCTTGGGATGGTACTTCCATCTTGGTACATGATGGTACCAGGGCACAAGAATGGATAAGACGGTACATCCATCAAGATGGTGCTAGTGTACCTACCACATAGGGTTGCCGTAAGGATTAAGTGGAGTGATTATGTACAGCACCTGAGCACATAATTCTCAGTAAATATTAGTTATTAACTAGCTGTAAACGTAGTATGACCTGACGGATCTGAAACTGTGCTTGGAATGCTTTTAGTTAGGGTTCTTTCTATGCTTAGAGATTCCCTTCCAAAGCTGGTCTAAGGTTTTCTGTGTCTCCACTTGTAGAATATTACACAAGAGTCAACAGGGATAATGTATTAAGCAGCTGACAAAGAAGTAAGAAATGTGGCAGTGTTGGTTTTAAAAGGAGTTAATGTTTAACAAGAAGGGATCTCAGCCCAACCCAACATTTGCTTTCATTCATTAACTATCTCATTCATTCTTTGAGTTCCTAAAGCATACCAGACTCTATGCTTCATGGAAGCCTTACAAAGATGATTTATAGATAATAGTTTTTAGTTAGAACTCACAGTCTAATGAGAGAGACAGATATGCAAACAAAGCATTACAACACCATATGATAGGTGTAATCATAAAGGCACGTACAAAATACCAGCTATGATATTATGTGGATGTGCAATACTTACTCAGCAGGCTGAAGAAAAACATGACCAGAACTGGGTTTGAGAAACAAACAGCTGAGTGGAAGGAGGAAAGACCAGTTGGAGGGAGACCAGGTAGAGGCTTTTGCAAAAATCCAGGCAAGGTTGGTAAATCTTTTTAACTTCTAGCTGAATATACAGTTGGACCCTATGAAGAGAGACTAGACTGGAGGTTCATTTCTAGGAGTCAACAGTCTGACGGTGGTATTTGAAGCTAATGATATCAGTGAGATAATTCAAGGAGACGGTATTGTGCTGCAGTGTGTAAAGAGAGGGACCCAAGTGGGTAGGCTTGGAGAATGTCAACAAAGGATTAGAAAGAGAAGGTTGACAATTAAACTGAGAAGAAACCAGGAGAAAGTGTCCCAGAGACCAAGGGCAGAGTTTTAGGAAATAGGAGGTTCCCAAGGGGTGCCAGATAACACAGGGAAGTCCAACAGGAAAGGAGTGAAAAAGAGTTACCAGATATAATTAAGATGCTAGTAAGCTAGTCACAGCACTGGGGGCTCCAGAAGAATTGGGACTGCAATGAGTTGCAGAAAGAAGGAAGTTTGGTGACGAGGAGCAGAGGCGAGGATGAGAAATAGATACCTCTGATGTGGGAGAGAAAGGAGCCTAGGTGGAGCCAAGCCCATGGGCACCTGAGCATTCTACTGCTTTGTCTCTGAGTTGCTTTTACTATAAGACATTTTGTAAAAAAAAAAAAAAAAAAAAAAAAAAAATTATGGTTTAGGAATTTCATGGGCAGCATCTTAAAAATGTATCTTCTTGTGTTGCCTGCAACCTGGCTACTCGCCCCGTGCTCGCTTTTCTCCCTGGCCTCAGCACACCCACACCAGAGGCTCAGGGACCACAAGGAAGACTGAAAAGAAGCCTGCTCTCTAGCTCAGGGCGCTCCTCCAGTATCCTTTCCTCTGCCTGCTCTACTCCTCACACATCAGCTCCTCTCCTTTCTGACCCACTTGGCTTCACATCTTGGCTCCTACTTCTAGCGTCTCTGTACCTCTGCCTGTTTGCTTTGGGCCTGTCACTGCGAACGCAGGCCTGAGCCCCTGCATCACCTCTAGCAGGTGCCAACAGTGACCTATATTTGTTAAGCCCCGAGTATAAGTCAGAGACGTGTCTAGGCATTGGAAGACACTGATGTAGAAGAAAGCTAAAATGCCTGCCCTTGCTGGAATTTACAGATAGTAGGGGAGATAAAGAATAAATAAATGATGGGCAAGGGCTCCCAGTCACCTTTCTTTCAGAAAAAGAACTTGCCGCCCCCCCCCCCCAATGAACCATAAGAGTGTAAACTCTTGGATCCCCTCTCCTAGCTGTGCTTGGGATTCTGATGTGCTACCCTAAGGTCCAAGGTCTCACTGGTGTCATAGCACATCCTCAGGCACTCAGGCCCCAAACGGTAGCCAATAATCACAGTGCTCTATCAGTGAAGTCAGATTCTGATTCTTCTCTGAGTGTAGATGATGAATTAGTCTCTTTGTTTGTTCCCATGTCCCTTTTCAGTGGCTTTCTCCCTCTGTGCCACCCTCATTCCACATACCCATCTTGCATTTTATTCCCAAAGGTCTAGGCTTTCTAATTAATTACTAGATGCTACTCAATCTAGAATGCCATCAATTAAAAATGTGCCATTATTTTATGCACTAATTAAGAAAAAAATGTCCAGGATGAGGAATCAAATGGGGGGACCCCTACATAAAGCTGAGACATCTAAGGGCTATGCCTTCAGGGGTGCCTGGGTGGCTCAGTTGGTTAAGTGCCCAACTCTTGATGTCGGCTCAGGTCATGATCTCACAGTTCATGAGTTCAATCCCCACATCGGGCTGCATGCTGACCGTGCAGAGCCTGCTTGGGATTCTTTCTCTCTCTCTCTTTCTCTGCCCCTCCTGCGCTCTCTCTCTCTCTGTCAAAATAAATAGATACACTTTTTTAAAAAGGGGGCTATACCTTCACTATCGAGGTAAATGAGAAATAAACTCGCCAAACAGGGAGAGACAGCAAAAACAATCTGGCATGTTTCTGTCGTGGCACTGGTGGAGAAAGGGTGAGAAACATCTCATCTGAGAAGTTAAACTACAAGCTGGCACTCACACAAGTGGTCGAAGTTCACACGACTAGCGTGGCTCAAATGTTCTCAATCTGAGAATTTAATCTGAAGTGGTATCAGGGTGACTGGCGGAAGCAAAAGTAAATCTTCAGAACCAAGGTTCACAATGCCCGTGTGACGGCCCACCTATTCTAGCATTAGTCAAAGTCAGTACATTTCTAATGCGACCAAAGGACACCAGGCATCTGATAGACTTCGTTGCATAGGAATTTGGCCTCTGATCTCTTTCTTATGAATTTAAATTATAAAGACAATATTGTGTATACTGTGACCACTTCAAAATTACAGATGGAGAGGGGCGCCTGGGTGGCTCAGTCGGTTAAGCATCCTACTTCGGCTCAGGTCATGATCTCACAGTCCGTGAGTTTAAGACCCACGTCGGGCTCTGTGCTGACCGCTCAGAGCCTGGAGCCTGCTTCGGATTCTGTGTCTCCCTTTCTCTAACCCTCCCCCGTTCATGCTCTATCTCTCTCTGTCTCAAAAATAAATAAACATTTAAAAAAATTTTTAAAAATTACAGATGGAGAAATTAAGGTTTACATAGCATATTAACCATGGCACCAGGATGCTATCTAGTGCTCCCCAAAACCATTTCTTTTCCCTGAAAGATCAGAACCTGTCTCTGTCTGGTATCTTGGGCTCTTTCTGAAATGAGGGAGGGCTAGATGGTATCATAAGCCGCTGGGGCCAGGAGTCCTAATTATTGACAGAACCTCCCTAGGGACTAACTCTGGGCTCTACAACCAGTAGTTATGCATGTTGGCAAAGGTTTTGAGAGGAAACATAAAAACTGTTGTAAAAGAGAAACTAGGCGGAAAGGGTAGAATTCTAAGTTTTTCTGCTGAAAGGAACCCCAGAGACCATCCAGTCCAATTCCTTGGGCCATCTGGCAGGGCTGCTATCACATTAGATCTTTGCATGGCTCAAACTTTTGTGTAACTCAGGTCTCTGTTTAAATGCCACCTCCTCAGAGAAGACCCCTTGCTTATCTCATCATCTATAATAGCCTACCTACAACCCAGGATGCTTAATCCTTTATTCTGCTCCTTTTAGTCATAACAATTATCACTATCCATCATCGTCTGAAATAATTAGTTAATTGTGCATTTGCTTGCTTTCTGTCCTCCCACCAGAATATAGAAACATTGTTCGACTTCATAAACCCAGAGCCAGGACAGTACCCAGCCCCGAATAGAAACTCAAACCTGTGTGCTGAATGACTGAACAGTGAATGAATCAATGAAGAAAATAAGGACAATAGCTGTAATAATTTCAATCTCAGACAAATGAAATTCTATTATCAGGTTTAGACTAGACTTTAAGTAATTTATTTTCACGAGGGATCTAGTTGTAATATTTCTATATCCCAGCCTTTAGCATGGTGCCTGCTTTATACAAGGCTCTCAGTAAATGTCTGCTGGATGGAACAGTGTACATCATATGTCTCTTAATGATGAGCTGCTTGAATTCTCTGGAAAAGGGAGAAGGCTAATCATCAGGGGACAATGATAAATGTGATATTATTAACCAAAAAAAAAAAGTTTGGGAAATCAAATAGATTTTAGATGGTATGAAAAATTGAAAGAGATGAAAGAATTAAAGATTTAAAATAATAGCTTAAAAATGAGAAGTGGAAAATCATTGAGACTAGGAATGGAATACAGAAATTTAAGGGAAAAGGAGATGTTCAAGATGTCATGATTATCCACATTCTTTTCATCTGCTTTGTTAAATCATCAAGGGACTTTATAAAATCTTCTTCCAGGGGGCTTTAAAACCAAGAGCACTTTCTCCCTGGCTGGGGTACCTGTGAATTGGCACCCAGAATGAGAGATAACCAAAGGTCCTTTCTACATCTTCAAGTCTTATGGCATTCTGAATTTGGAGTCTGAAAATCTGCACATTCATCACTCAGCAAACTTAACAGAGTGCTGCTAAATTCCAGGGAATAGTCAAGATCCTTTTGATTGCAGGTGACAAAAACTCAATGTATACCTTAAGAAAAAATGGAAGCACACTTGAAGGATCCTGGGTTTTCTCCCAGAGCAACCAAACCACAAAAAGGCCAGAGATGCAACAGACCTCAGGAACCATTGAAGGCAGGGACCTAATACGGTGTGGATTCTTTCTCCATCTCTTTCTTCCTGGGAGTTGTCTCTCACCCTCTGCTGTTGCAGACCATCTATTTCCATGTGGTGGAAATCTTTTACCACTACATGCATAATGGTATAATAATAACTACACGCATCTTCTAATATTTACCTTCACAGTTGTTAGCCACTGTAATTCCAAGCCCCAAAATCCAGGACAAGGCACCTAACCCAACTTGGAAAGGAATCTTATCATCAAGCAATCAGTTATGACCACTGGGGTAAGATTAAATAAGAACTCGATAAAGATAAAGCGGTGGGAGGAGAGAGACACAGTTTTTAAAGGCTGGGTGGGGCTCAGTGGGCAATACCATACTCGCTCATCAGGTCCTGTCACTGTATTAGACCCTGTTAGCCCTTGTGAAACAAGGTGGCTAAACTCTGATACCTGTAAAAGCTGGTGTCCTCAACTGCTGCACTACACAAAAAATGCTGTCAATGATCTCAGAGAGTCTGAATGAAATGCTGTGTCTAGGAGCATCGGAAACTGGCATCTCTTTGACAGGCTGCCCTCGTTTTCTTTGCACAAGGCACATGCTGTCTGTACAGTTCAGAAGGCTCACCTGTCACTTACAGTTAGTGATGACTGTGGAGGTGAAGGTGATACTTGGGGAACTGGTTTGTCAACCCTTGGGCGTCTGGAAAAGAGGTCAATATGACACTGCCTGGGGATGGCCAGGATGAAGTAGGAAATAAGCAGAGTAGATGGACAGAAGGAAAGAAAGAAAAGAAAGAGAAAACAGGAGAAGAGTGCTGTTAATGGAGTTAATGAAAAATTAATGTAAAATGAATTTGAAAGTTCACTTCCTCTCAGCTCTCCATGTCTTCCGCCATTCACAAATGAGAACGATAGGCTCTCCCCAAAAATGCTGAGAGATAAAGATTTCTGATCCGGGACTCTCCGATCACACACTGTCCCTTTTGCTCTGCGGCTGTCTGCCCAGCATATCCCCCAGAGCAGTGCCTGGTGTGAAAGGGGGTACGAGACTGAATGAGTTATTCATGCCCTAGCTTTGTTTCCATGACAACTGATCCTCAGGCATTGCATTTAGGCCCTTAAAACTTACAATTTCCCAAGGAGAAATTTGTATGTTTCAGAAAGGGATGGAATGGATTTATGATCACATAGCTGGGCTTTTCAGAGATTTTCCAAAGGGCTGACATTTCTTCTAGAGATATTTCCATGTTCAGTGCTTAAAGTAATAGTGATTCTTCCCTGATGACTTGAAATCAAAACTCTTCACCTTTCCCTTTAGAAAATAGCCAAAGCCCAAGGCATCTGGCTGGCCTCACTGGAAGAGCATGTGACTTTTGATCGTGGGATTGGGAGTTTGAGCCCCATGTTAGGTGTAGAGATTACTAAAAAAATAAATAAATTAAATAAACTTAAAGAAAGAAAGAAAGAAAGAAAGAAAGAAAGAAGAAAGAAAAGAAAGAAAGAAAGAAAATGACCATATAGCCCAACAACTCCCAAATAGGCCTTAACATCACAGGCTAGAGTGTGCCTAGTCATTTGTTAGTCAAATGGGAAAGTTAAGTAATGGATTGGTGAGAACTGGTTTAGTCAGATGACCCACATCAGGAGCCATCTCTCATCTCCCTGGACCAGAGTAGCTGTGTAGAATTGGACCATTTCAGGGGAAGATGTGTTTTAGGATGTCCTACAAGTCAAAAGATGCATGTGGCAAGAATCACGGAGGAGATGGAGGTATTCAGGGAAATGAAGACGATAAACACCCACATTGTACGAGTATCAGTGACTGACTTTGAGCACTCTATTAGGCACGAAGGAGGAAACCACGACTTAACCATCTCTGTATAGCTAGCCAGCATGGTGTCTGGCACATAGCAGGTACTTGGTAATTTGGGTTGATGACGGAATAAAAGTAACGTTTGATTATTTGCAAGCATATCTCAGGTGCTGTGCATAATCTGGGCCTTCCTAAAGGTACGAGTTGGCCCTCTAGGAATGAAAGAAATCCTTTTTGCTTTTTTTTAACTATCCCTCATTTAACTCTGATTTGATTTTTCTTAATTGTGCTCCTCGTTAACAAGGAATTTGGTTCTAAAAAAACTGGCCCCAAATGAAATAGAGAAAAGGAGGAGTAACTTATTCTGGGATCTAGAAACTGAGCGTAGGCTAGGCATTCCTAGGGATTCCCACAAAACTTGCGATTGAAACAATGGGAAAATGTCTTGCAGAGTTATCTTACCTGAGGAACTATGTGATCACCATAGAAGGGGCAAAAAGTCTAGTCAATGTGGACTTCTCTGTGCATTCCTTCCAATTTGTAAACTCCCTAGGCCTTATGTAATAGAAATCTGGGGTTTCTCAAAAGGAGAAGACCCCTTGCATATGCATGGGGATTGCTGGGGTAAACTGGCTTCAAGTTGAAAAACAAGAAGAAGATAAACAATGAGAATTGCATTGCATTTGTGACTGAAAAAAAGCAATATAAGATATGTTGTGGCTTGGCAGCTGAAAACAGAGTCTCTGGTGGTGTCCTGGCTGGATTTGTATCTTGACACTACACCTTACCTGCTGCCATGTGGCTTTGAGCCAAGACTGTTTGGCACTGACATGCGTCATGTCAAGAAAAATACCCCAATTTGCCTGGCACATCATAAGTGCTCAGCAACTATCAATGAATCTTATTATTCTTATTTTAAAATGCTTTCTAAGTCACAGCTGTAATAAGGCTAAATACTGCCAAAATACTTCACTGGTTCCTCGTTATTCCCCTAGCTAAATTGCAAGTCCTTTAGCATGTCCTACAGAACATTCCAGGGCTGGCCTCTACTTGCTCATCTCCTACCACTCCTCCCTGATCAAACCCTAAGCTCCAGTTTTACCTAGAGCTCCTCGAAGTATTTTGTTCCTTTACATCTCTACACATTTTCTCTCTCTTCTGCTCGAAATATTGTTTCTCCATTCACTTGCCTGGATCGTGTCTATTTGTCCCTAAATTAGCCCCGATCCCACCTCTTCCAGGGAGCTCCCCCACTACCATGACTAGCGTGGCTTAGGGACCCCTCCCACAATCCCCGAGTTCTAGTGCATCACGTTTCCATCTTGGCTTCTCTTCCCCACCTCCCCTGCTCCCCCCCCACAACCAAGGATTGTGCGCTCCTTGTCAGGGAAGAAACGACATCTTGTTCTTCAGAGTATCTCCAGCATGTATCCCAGAGAAGGTATTCCAAAAAATGCTCAGTATCTTTATAATAGAGGAGGCTTACAAATGAAATATCCTAGAAAGATCAGCAGAGATAAAGAACTGAAGCCACGAGAGATGGAATAGAGAAAACAAAATTATGTAATGCCCTTACCTCTCACCCCACTTCTGTACCCTCACACGTGAGGGCCCAGGATTCTCCTTTATTGTTTTCCATTCTCAAGTTCCCCTTAAGGGAATGTTGTCAGGAGTCACATTCTCCTTGACCCAGGTCTTTGAGGCTGTTACCTGACCCTGCTTCATTTCCTGGGAGCAACCACAGCCTCAGTGCCGATCCTCAACAGGAAATTCTGAGCACTCACAGTTTCAAGCCTTTTTAAGCTGATTATGGTTCTTAGAAGTAAGGGATCCAAGGCTTTCCATAATCTAGACAATGCAGAGTCTGTCTTTTAAACTATCCAGTACTGGATAAGTAAGAATTAATTGCCTTTACCTTTTCTAAAAAGCCTCGGGGGCCACAGCTAATCCTCTAAATGTTCCTGTGGTTAGAAATGCCATCCTGTTGCACACTTATTGGGAAAGTGATAGCTCAAGGTCACTCAGCAGAACCAGGGGGTCAGACCAGCTCCAGCCACAGGTGAACTAGGCTGTCGTAACTCAAGTCAGTCTATTTTTTCCTTTGGCATTTTTCATTCTGGACACAACCATGGAATTCAACTGGAACAGGAGGCAAGATAATGATGAGAAAATCATATATTTGAACAAGATTTAAAAAATAAACAAAAGATTAGTAGCATTTATGAAATCTCTATGAACCTGTTCCCAGAAATCCGGAAGGTTCTAGCAAAAGCAAATGCCTTGCACTACCCAAGGGAATTTCTGTACTATGTTCCTTTCTTTGGCGTGAAACCCCCCAAGGATGCAGGGTAAAAGTTAGGAAAAGAGATAGAGGAAGAAAAGTATTTCTAAAGAGATAGGGGCTTGATTTTTTCTGTCATTTAGTAAAGATTTCATTGTCAGATGAATTGCTTACAAGCTTCTGAAACACCTTTGTTAGGATGTTTGATCATGACAAATGGGAGAGATTTCAGAATATTTCAATCTTGGATCTCCTGGGTGGCTCAGTCAGTTGAGTGTCCAACTCTTGATTTTGGTCAGGTCATGATCTCATGGTTTGTGAGTTCAAGCCCTGCCTCGGGCTCTCCTCTCCTTCTCCTTCTCTCCTCTCCTCTCTCTCTCCTTCTCTCTCTGCCCCTGCCCCTCCCCTGCTTCTCTCTCTCCCTCTCTCTCCCCTCTCTCTCTCTCAAAATAAATAAATAACGTTAAAAAAATTATTTCAATCTCAAGTGCAGATAGACCCAAAGCTTCTCATCTGTCTTAGCAGTAAGTAGAAGGATGGTCAGGGAGTGGTTCAATGAGGTCTCTCTGATCCAGAGATCATGTATCACCTATCATTAGGGCTCTTATAACTACTACAAGATTTGTCGTTTAGTAGATGTTCACCAACTTTAGCTGAAAAAAAATTGTGAATGCATGGCATATCCAGAGAAGGAATCATGGTCTCTTATTTTCAGTTCTCAAAGGGAAAAAAATTTTTGTAGAATTTGCCAATGGTGTAAATACTCCGCACATGGCCATTTTATTTTTAAAACTTTTTAAAGTTTATTTATTTTGTGAGAGAGAGAGAAAAATCATGAGCGGGGAGAGGCAGAGAGAGAGGGAAAGAGAGAGAATCCCAGGCAGGCCCCCCACTGTCAGTGCAGAGCCCAATGTGGGGCTGGAACCCACAAATTGCGAGATCATGACCTGAGCCAAAGTCAGACGCTAAACTGACTGAGCCACCCAGGCACCTCACACATGGCCATTTAAAAATCATTTTTTTTAATGTTTATTTATTTTTGAGGGTGGGGATCAGGGGAGGGGCAGAAAGAGAGGGAGATACAGAAAGCAAAACAGGCTCCAGGCTCTGAGCTGTCAGCCCAGAGCCCGATGCGGGGCTCAAACCCACGCACTGAGATTATGACCTGATCTGAAGTTGGATACACAACCAATTGAGCCACCCAGGTGCCCCACGCTTGGCCATTTTAAAGCTTAACAACAAGCTTATCAATTTTCTAAAAATTTAACCATCAGCTTTCATGACCAGTAGGAGTTGTTTCCAGCACACTTGTGGCAGTACGCTCTTGGCTCTCTTTGTACACACAGGCAGGGCAGAACTGAGTGTTTTCAATGTATTTGGCTCTCAGAGGGGAAAAAGAGGGTCCTGGATTAAGTTGGGGGTGGCTTGCAAACAGAAATTCTGCAATATGATGATGCATCTTGCATAGAAAAGCACATCGGTGGTGTCCTGTGGAAATTGCCAGGGGTCAGAATAGTTTTCTGTCTCGACCTACTAGGAAAAATTGAAGAAGTACTTATCAACCCCTACTCTGCACGCTGCCTGCCTCCTCCTCTAAGCAAAGAAGAAAGGAACCTGAGAATTCACAAACCCTCTTCAACAGGGCTAAGGTTCATGCGAACAAGTAAGAAACCCTCATCCAGGTATGAGTGTGCTCAAATCACAGTCACCAAGTTAAAATGTCTTTGTAATGTGGAGGGTAGACCAAAGAGGGTTGTTTCTTATTACCTAAACAGTGTATCAATACCAGGAATACTTTCCTTTCCTCTTTGGTAATAAACATTCTTCGTTAAGACAAATAGATAATTATTTCCATTCTCCCACAATTTACATCACTCATAGAGTTTTTGTTCAAAGTTTCTCCATTTCTCATGTTGCTAAGTTAATAGGTCTCGTTGCTTGTGAGTGCTTAGGATGGGTGTTCTGTGGGATGTGTTTGTTAGAGACACACAGTCAGCCACCGTGAGTCCTTTCAGCCAATACATCTTCTCCACTGCCCACTGGATGGATCTGGAGCCTGATGCAGGGGTTTGGTTATGGAGTGCACAAATGCCCCTGGGCCCACGTTCTACCTGCAGCACGTGTACTTTCTCCCCAGTTCTGTCCTGTCTGGGAGGTGGGAGCCCTGGATGGGGTGGGAAAGGTGAGAGCCAAGCCAGCAAGGCTCTGTAAGGCACATACCTTCCCTACCACACAAATAAGCATCATGTAAAAGACAGGTCTCACGTCAACTATGCTTCAGTTGAAACAAAAGAAAATAAAACTGGACAGGTCTCAGGCTACTTTTCTCTTTACAGATTCTCTTCTACATCACTCATCTCAATCAACTTTTTGCATGTCACTTGATCCCTGGAGATCTACCCTTGGTTTTCCTAGACTTCACTTTACTAATTGTTCTCTTTCATTTTTTCCGAAGATCATTCTTTGGAATCCCCCTGCCACGTTTGGGTTGGCTCCTCTCAGTTTGGCAAAAGAGATAACAGAAGGATCTGAGAAGTCAAGGGGTATGGGTTTGGCCCTTGACCCTTTCACTTGCTGGCTGCGTGACTTTGGGCAAGCGACTTGACCTCTCTAAGCCTCAGCTTCCCATCTGCAAAACAAGGTCACTATGAGTCCATTTCTTACAAGTGGTGTCAAGCAAAAGTGAGAACACATGTGCCAAACTCCTAGCAAATATCTCTGTGGCAGACACTTAAATATGTTAGCCCTTCATGATGTTACTTCTGTCCTTGACACTATTGTTCTCATTGGTAGAAGTGGAGTTTTCATGGCACAACGTTGCCTCGAGTGTCTTGGGTGAGACCCATACCCCAGCCCTAGCCTGGCTCTACCTCCAGAGATTCCCATGGCCCACATCCCCGAGCTTGTAGAATGGAGGCCAAATGTACCTCCAAGCACAGAGCTGTGTGATAATCTGTCCCTTGAGATGTTCTGCGAGTTTATTTTGGATACGAAAATCCTTAATGATCCTTTTATTTTGTTTGCCCTGTGCTCTGTTATTGCTGATATGAAAGTATGTCTAGAAAATAGAAGCCTTTTCTTCAATTTACACTTGAGAAACACTGACTTCTTTTTTTATTGTTATTATTTCTAATGTTTATTTATTTTTGAGAGAGAGAGAGAGTGTGGGCAAGGGGTAGAGAGAGAAGGAGACACAGAATCCGAAGCAGGATCCAGGCTCCGAGCTGTCAGCACAGAGCCCCATGTGGGGCTCAAACTCATGAACCGTGAGATCATGACCTGAGCCAAAGTCTGACACTTAACTGACTGAGCCACCCAGGCACCCCTCTATTTTTTTTTAATGTTTTATTTATTGTTGAGAGAGAGAGACAGAGACAGAGCATGAGCCGGGGAAGGGCAGAGAGACAGGGAGACACAGAATCTGAAGCAGGCTCCAGGCTCTGAGCTGTCAGCACAGAGCCTGACTCAGGGCTCGAACTCACAAGCTATGAGATCATGACCTGAGCTGAAGTCGGACGCTTAACTGACTGAGCCACCCAGGCAGCCCCCCTTTTTTTAGTTTATTTATGTATTTTGAGAGAGAGAGAGAGAAAGAGAGAGTGAGAGAGTGTGTGTACAGTGGGGACAGCAGAGCCCCCCACTCCTCACTGTCAGTGCAGCCTGATGTGGGGCTCGATCCCCAAACCATGACATCATGACCTGAGTTGAAATCAATAGTTGGACACCTACCAAGCCACCCAGGCGCCCCAATAAACACTGACTACTTGGACTTTAAAATGATTGATGGCCATTATAACAATGACAATAATGAATGGTTTTATTATTTGTTTCCCTGTAAGAAGCTGAATTAGGGATAGGCAAGATGGCCTCTTATCTTCTTGTAATTAAAGGAGTCTAGAGCCCTGCTGGAAAGCCCTACCTGTTTTACTTTTCTCCATTTGTCTGGGGAAATAGCCAAGCTCCTAAAATAGGACAGATGCTGCCTGGATTTGTCAGTCTGGATGCCCTTGAACACTGCAGCCGACTCATCTGTCAGGAGCAGAGTTTTGAGCTTACCTTCAAGATCGAAAATGCCCTTGGATTTTCCAAGTACATGAAAAGAGATTCCATGTACCAGTCGTGTATAACCCTGTATGTCAGTAATGAAACCCATACATTCTAGGTACTCTGACAACAGACTCGAGAGGCATTTGAGAGACTGGAGAAGGCAGGGGACAGCCAGGAAGAAAGGCCAAGAGGAATACCTGAGGTTTTCCAATGGCAGGAAAGGTCACTGCCCAGGTCACCAGTGTGAGGGCTCCCAGCAGCCCCTGCAGCACTATGAACTGTTCATTGCTCTTACCCGCAGCCTATCTCCTCCCTCCCACACCCAGCCTTCCTGTAATCATGACCCTTCCTCAATCTCTGGACACTCTGTTCTCTTCAGTACCAAATGGGGGAAGGAGTACACTTGGCAAAGTGTTCCCACAAGCTTGACACAGGGTCTGTGGTCCATTTCCCTCTGATACTTCTTTGGTCACATGTTGGGACCTGCCTGTTGCTATAAGGGCTGCTCAGAGCTGGTCCATATTCCCATGGGCCAAGTCTTAAGTCCTCCACCTGACCCTCGAGCAGCGAATGTGTATTTCACTGTTTCAAATTCAGCTTTGTGGTACGGCCTTAAGGAGTATGAGCTGGAAACACAAACGGTAAGATCTGAGAGATGGAAGATTCTCCGAAGTCATCTTGCCCAGTGCCAGAAACCATGGCCCATTTACAGTATTCCCTATGAAGAGTTGTTTGGCCTTTGGTCAAATACCAGGTAAGAGAGGTTGCCTCTTCAGAAGAAAAAAGAAACGGGCGCCTGGGTGGCTCAGTCGGTTAGTGACCGACTTCCGCTCAGGTCATGATCTCACAGTTTGTGCACAGTTTGTGAGTTCCAGCCCCGCATCAGGCTCTGTGCTGACAGCTCGGAGCCTGGAGCCTGCTTCGGATTCTGTGTCCCCCTCTCTCTCTGCCCTCCCCTGCTCGAGCTCTGTCTCTCTCTCTAAAAAATAAGTAAGCCAAAGAAAGAAGAAGAAGAAGAGAAGAAAGAAGAAGAAGAAGAAAAGAAAGAGAAGAGAAGAAGAAAGAGAAAGGAATGTCTGGGAACGGGGAAGAAGGAGACTAACGCTCATATAGTTTTGCTCATTTTGAATTCCATCCTGTGGCATTTATTACCTGTTCAAAAAAGTATATTAAATATTTCAAAAATGCCTCATTACCCCACAAAGCAGCCCATTCCATTTTAGATGGCTGGGATTTGTAGAAATTGGCCCTCCCGCTGGGCTGAAATCGCTCTCCATGAGGCTTCTGCCTCTTAACCCTCCCGCACAGTAAGTAGGGGCAGACAACAAGTCCACCCCTCTCCAGTATCAGTTTTTTTTTTCAGATGTTTCAAGACACCGACTACTTCTTTTCCTTCCAGTCATTTTCTTCTTGAATGCCAGATAGGTCATTTGCTATGTCAGGTGTCTCAGCTTGAAGAGCTGGAGGAAAAGCAAAGTAATTTTAGTGTTTGTGGAAAAAAGGAAGCGTTCCCGGGGATGAGTTTGCCTTGTGCTAGCTTGCTGAATCTGGCTAGCTTCCACTGCTCAGGGAAGGGTGCTGATTGGTAGAGCCAAATTTCACTCCAAAATGAAGAAGTAGATCCGGCCTTGGTTAAGTTTGTCACCTGAGGGGAGGGAGAAGGGGGCTCCCCTCAGCGGATGCCTGAGCTCCCTAGCAGCCTCTGAGAAGCTTCACCAGTTTCCTTAATAGGCTGCAACACATTTTTTGCTAGGGCTTGTTTCCATATTATAGAAGTTTGACACAGGCTTGTGTCTCGAAGTTTATAAAATCAGGGGACTAAATTTAGGAGCATTGCTTTTGGATTAGAAATATGATGGATAGACCAGGGGTTTTGTGTCCAATGCCTTTCTTGATTTTTATTGTATTTCAGTAAGTACTGTCTCTCCTCCTCCCTCTCTCCCAAGTCCCCAGAACTGTGCTAAAGCACCAGAACCTGTACCTGCCCTCAATGAACATGTATTCATCCTAATGAAGTAAGAATGCAAAACTGATTAGACAGAGAGTCAAAACTGATTGGACAGTCACCAGGGGCAGTGCTAAAGACTACAGAGTCCTTCTGTAGCAAGTGCACACATTGGACCCCTCCGCAGACTATCTGCCTTCCCAACAAGAGGGCCCTACTGACCTATTAGGAGATGACCTTAGAGGTATCTGTCCAGTTGCAAAGACGTGTACCCCACCCACCCAAATACCTTTTTAATCTTGCTTCCCCTTATGACCAAGGGTTAATATTTGGGACCAAACAACTGGAATAGGAAATAAAGTCTGCAATTATGGGGTTTGAGAAGTGGGCCCAGAGATCTCTGTCTGCCAGGGATATCTTTAGACCAGAATAATGCTTGCCCCTACAAGATGGCAAGTCCTATAGTGCCTTGCTTAGCCAGCCTGTGGCACTCTTAACCACTTCATCATGGTGAAGGCTCTCTGGAAGGCTGGTCTTATTAGATTTGTGAGCACAAGAGAAACTAAGTATCTAGAAGGCCATCAAACTGGACAGTGAGGCCTGCTGTGTGAGCTTGCCTTCTCTCGTCTCAGCTCAGACACGTTCTCGTTCATCTGTCCACTTAGGAAAGGTTCACACACTGGGCAGGTGCCTCTTGTTTGCTCAACTCAACCAATTCTCCCTCGGTCCAGGCTGGTGCACGTCAAACATGTTTCCACCTCAGTGTTTACCGCTAACCAAACTGGATTAGTCAGAGATCGTTTCCTGCCTTTCATTGTTCTCTCAGAGTGAAGAAATCAAGCCTTCCCCTTGCACTTAGCACGGCAAGGAGAGGGTGGGTGTGCACAAAATATTTAAATATTTAAATGAGTAAATATTTAATGGTTATCTATTACAGCTTGGTGCCTGGGAAATCGGAGCGAGTGAGATGCACGTGTCTTCGTGTTGAGGGAAGGAGGCAGACAAGTCAGGGAGCTGTAGGGCAATAATGGGATAAGAGGTGGGTCTGTGACAAGGCTGAGAGTGGGCACTGCATCCAGCTTGGGCCAGGGTGGTGCCTGGGAAAGGGAATCAGGAACCATCCAGGAGAGGCGACATGGCAAGAGTTGAGCGGGCCTGAGCTGCTCCAGAGACAGGCCAGAGCGTGAGGTCAGAGGGGAGGCTCAGTAACCCGTGTAACTACTGGGAGGCATAGATCAGAGGTTAGAACTAAATGATGAGAACTTGTATCTCAGAATATTTTCTCGTTGCTGGAAACTTCCAAAGGTTTAATCATCACCTGTCCCTTCATTTCACGATGATGATTAATACCAATTCGTATTCATATTCGGCCTAGGTTTAATGAAAACCCTCTGTCCTGACCTGTGAAAAGAAAGCTTAAAATGTGTTGAGGTCAGGAAAAGCAACGGCCCAGTCTCTGTCCCCTCCCCTCCAGCTCTGGTGCGAAAACAAAGGCCACTAGCAAGTGTCAATCATTCTGGAATGTGCTGGTGCAGCTCAGGAGCTTGGGGCGTTCTCTCTCTTCTCTCTTGCTCTCCTCTTTTGGTCTGGTGAGCTTGCAAACTGTCTGCATTCCTGAGAGCCATCCCTGTCAGATCTCATACGGGACTCCCTGCTTACCCAGGCGCACACACACCATTGCTTTCACGTAGACTTCCTCCTCACTGCCCCCCTCATTCCCACTTCTCCACCCACACATGCCCTGGGGCCCTTAGGACTGGGGCAGCTCTCAGGAGACAGACAGTCTGCAAGCGTGGAGCACCATCTCCTGTGGGAAAACCTCAAGGTGGGATAGGTTGACGGATATGACTGTCTTGGGCAAATCCTTAAAACTCTCAAAAGAAAAGGAGAGGACCTTCAGATCCTTGCTTCCGTAATAAAAGTAACTAACATTCTTTGATGTTCAAATGGCAGTTTGACATGAATTATCTCACTGAATGCAAATAATAATCTCATGAGGCATTTACTATTATTATCCCTCTCTGTGCCTTAACTTACTCATCTGTAAATTGGGGATAATAGTAACACCCCATAGTCTTATAAGGATTTAAATAAATAGTGAATACATTAGAACCGTGCCTGGCACATAGTAAGCTCTCAGGAAATATTAGTAGTTGACCTTGAACAACACAGATTTGAGCTGCATGGGCAGGTCTATATGTGGATTTTTGACAATACCATACTATGAATGTATTTTCTCTCCCTTATGCTTTTCTTTTTAAAAATCTTTTTTATGTTTATTTATTTGTTTTGAGAGAGAGAGAGAGAGAGAGCACAAGCAGGGTAGGGACAGAGAGAGAAGGAGAGAGAATCCCAAGCAGGCTCTGCACCATCAGCACAGACTCAGGAACCATCAGATCATCACCTGAGCCGAAATCAAGAGTCAGACGCTTAACAGATTGAGCCACCCAGGCGCCCCACCTTATGTTTTCCTTAATAACGTTTTTTTTTTCTCTAGCTTACTTTATTGTAAGGATACAGTACATAATATATGTAACACACAAAATATGTGTTGTTTATGTTACCAATAAGACTTCTGGTCAACAGTAGGATATTAGTATTAAGTATGGGGATTTATACCTGGATTTTCAACTGTGTGGGGGGGTCAGCAACCCTAGCCCCTGCATTGTTCGAGCATTGGCTGTATTTACTACTGGGAGGAATCTAGGGTCCAGAGGTTAAGTGATTTGACCAGGATTACACAACCTATAAACAGCAGCCGAGAATCAAACCCAGGCAGCCTGACCTCCTCCTAGATGGCGGCACTATCCACCCAGCCTCTCAGCTCTGCAGAGGAATGAAGTAGTGACAAGGGAACCAGTGACTCTGGGTGCTGAGAGAGAAGCTGGAGAATCCCTTTGGTTTGGAGAAACCAGTGGGTCTCAGAGCAGCATCCGCAGCATTTCCCAGGAATGGAAAGGTAATATTCTCAGGGCCACTCCAGTCCTCCCGAAGCTGCAACTCTGGCTGAGACCCAGCATACTGTTCGCAGGAGCCCGTCTAAGTGATTCCGAGGTTACCCTAAGATCCCAGGAGCACCAGCATTGGCTCTCACTCTCTTATTCTTGGCTACCATGTGCTCAGGCTCCACAGATAAATATGATTGCAGGTTGTTTTCACCACATTATGATGTTCTTCAACCCCTCTCTCACACAACTTGGGAGGGGGGTTTAGAAAAGAATTAGGAGAGGGCCTCCTGGCTGCCCTCAATGTTTTTTCCTGGGAGCAGATGGACTTTCTGGGGTCTCACCTTCTCTAATATTCCCTCCACTGGTTAAAGAAACAATCCTCTGAAGAAACAGACATGTAAAAATGGAAGTGATTCAGCCTCATGGCTACATTATTTGGAGACCTCAGTTTTTGAAAACACTAGGTCATGCATGGATAGAAAAAATAGATTTGGTACCTGGGTTTTGGTGGTGGTTAATGGTCCCCCACTACCCACCCAAAGCCACCGAAATAGAGTTTAAGGGCCAGAAAAGCTAAAAAGCAATCAAATGAATTTGCCCTTTAGAGTGGTATCTGTGAGGTGTGGGGGTCGTCAAGGTACACATCAGGTCACCATAGCCTTAAGTGCTGGGTCAAGTAGGAGATCTACAAGGTCAGAGAACAATTCTGAGGGTTCATAAAGGTAGTTACAAAAGTAACACAATTTCCCCCAAGGATCACCAAGCGGAAAGAATGGCACGTGGGTGGGGATGGGGAACGGGGCTGAATAACATATTTTAGCAATTTAATGTTTGTCAATGCCTTCTACCTGGCTCAGTCTGTGGCAGCAACTTTCCAGAGGCCTGTAAGGAACCTTCCTGTGGCCACTAAGTACCGTCGTACTGTCATTTATGGAGCACTATGCCAGACCCTATTCCTTTTGCGTGTCTTAACTCTTAATTCTCATAGGTTTTGGAGTTCATATCGTTTCGCCATCCTTCTATTATAGATGGATTTAAGGATGTTGAAGCACAAAGAAATTAAGCAATTTGCTTAGGGACAAAGAGCTACCCAGTGGTGGACCCGGGGTTAGAACCCTGGCTTTGTTGGAACAGAGCAAGTCTCGTGATGCATTCTGCCTCTTTGTCAGGGGTTAAGTCCATGGCACAAGAGACAGAAAAAAGGAAGAGTAGGGAGGACGTTGTCAGAAACACAAGGCTCTCGGCTCATTCTGGAGCCAGATCCTCTCAGCCCAACTCTGCTCTATCAGTCTTCTGGCCCGGAGGGTGACACCCACAGCCTGTTTATCAGAGCCAAGCAGTGATGACACATCCAGGCCTTTGCCAGGCAGCATCCTGATGTAGGTATCAAAGTCCAGCCCTCCAGCGCTGTGTTGCATAGACCCAGCTGAGACCAGAGCTCCAGAAGACACCAGCGGGGTTTCCCTGGCCACGGAGAGTTTGGCTCAGGACCTGCCTGCCTCTCTGCTCGGTAGGCAACGGGCTCTGAGCGGGCATCCCGGCCCGAGGGATGGGCTGGTTGTTCTATGACGCCTATTTCAGCTAAGGAGGCTGGGTCGACAGGTGTAACCGCGTTTTCCCCCAGTGCCCACCCTTTCCTAGCAGACAATCAGAGGGAGAGAAGACCACCTTTTGGATTTCTCTGGGGGAAGGAAATTCAAAGCCAACAGGTCTCTCTCCCTGGGAGAGTGGAGGCACCCGCCAGGGTTCCCAGGAAACTGCCAGCTCAGCCTACCTGACAAATAACCTCTCCTGACAAGTGGCCGATTGACTCAAAACAGCAGCGCCACTGACGAAAAGTAAGTTGCCTCTTTTTGAAAAGCACAAGGTATTTCATATGTGGGATCCGATCCCCTTCCCTCTGCAGATGCAGGAATATGAAGAGCTGGGTCACCCCTTCACAGTGGAGCTGACTCACTTTTACCCCCATGCGAATGCCCGAGGGAATTGGCAGCTTGAGGTGGGCACAGGACCTGTGGTGACTGTTGATGCTTCTGCACGTGGGAATACCTACGATGGATCAGCTCCACAGCTGGGCAGGGCCCAGGCTTGTAACTCCTGGCTTCTGAACAGAGTGTGTTTTGTTGCCTTGTTTGAGGCCAGCTTTAAACTTAAACGTATGTAGGAGAAAAAAAAGATCATGTTTTTCCCTATTAGACAATCTAAAAAAACCTGGCAAGGATACAAAGAACCCTTGTTCCCTAGACCAGGATCTGAGGAAAGATTCCATACCCACAAGAGGACTCCGGAATACAACTGTCCCTTTGACCAGGGCTGACGTGGTCCCCACTGAGAGCTTCAGGAACAGATTACTAGGAGCTGAGGGCTCCACACAACCAGTGAGGCCTTCCAAAGTTGTCAAGTCCAACCAGGGGCTTCGTCCTCCCACCAAAACCATTCTGGGTCAATTGGCCTAAAATCTGTTATAATTCCCCTCTCCTGCCTCCTTGTGGGAGGATATTTTCCTCAGTCAGTCCTCAGTCTCTGCCTTTAATTCTTGTGAGCTTGCTTTTCACCTGGGTGTTAAAGAACGCCCATTTGCCCATTGGAGAAGGAGGTGGTCAGGCTTTTCTTCACAGGCTGTGAGGCCTGATTCCCAGCCTACACCTGGAAGGACCCTCGGTTAACCCTGAAGCTGCAGGCGCACTCATTCATTGAGCAAATCTTGAGGGAGTGCCTTCTATCGACCAGGCCTGATTTAGGTCCTGGAGATAAACTAGTGAGCCAGACAATAATCCCTGCTCTCAGGAAACCTGCCTGTATCCTAACACGTATAAATAAATAAAGTACAAATTTTAAATATGACATTTTGGGAAGTGATAATTGCTATGGGGAAAAAAAAAAAGCGAAACAAAGGGAGACAACCAAGAAGGCTGATAGAGACGTGAGGACCCAAAGGGACCCAAATCAGGAGAAGGTCACTGGGTTGGGTTGCCTTCTCCTTCTTTTTTTAATTTAATGTTTATTTCTTTATTTTGAGGGGGCTGGGCAGAGCAAGAGAGAGAATCCCAAACACGCCCCGTGCTGTCAGCCCGGAGCCTGACCCCACTAAACGTGAGGTCTTGACCCGAGCTGAAATCAGGAGTTGGATGCTTAACCAACTGTGCCACCCAGGTGCCCCGGGTAGGGTTTGTCTTCTGATGGGAACACCACTGCTCCCCTCACGCCCAGCCTCTACACTTTGACCAAGAGCTCCTTCTAATGCCCACCTCTCTTCTTTTGATCCTTCTGTTCCTCTCACTCCTTCTAACACCAAAAACTGTGTCTCTTCCTCTATCCTTCACATTCTCCTGATTTTTGAGGTCCAGCTCAAGTCAGCCTTTTCCCGGGTCCTCTGAGGTATACAGAGCTCTTTCTTCTCTGAGCGCCATAGAAACATTAGGCCATACAAGTGTTCACTGATCTTATCTCCTGTAGCATTCTGAACAGACCTAGACCTCGACAGAGGAGGCTTGAGGTCTCAGCATGCGGCTCTGAATCTAGGATGGCAGTATTCATACCAGGCAATCACACCAGCAACCTTCAGTGCTGTTTGGTAAGAGCTGACTCCTTGGTTCCAGGAAGTTCCAGGAAGCTGCAGCTTTTTCTTCTTGAGCCATGAACCACCTCCCCTCCCCATTCTCTCAGTAGCAACCTTGTTAGGATCCATCTGAAATGAATTTTCTCAGTTTTCTCTCTTATCACTTCAAAATGTAATGAATATTTTCCCCATCACCCTCCTACTTTAGAAGAATTCATGCTAACTCTTGTCCAAAACACACTTGCTCATCATGGCCATTCACATGCTCTCAGATCCTGGGGTGGGTTTTTTTGTTGTTTTTTTTTTTTGGAAATTTTCAGAAATTCTTGTTTATTCTCTGAAGGTCTTGGCTTCCTCTTCTTAGCACCCAATCAAGTTGAAGTCTTCTCCATTAAAAATAAGAAAAAGTCCTGATGCTTCTTCCTCAAGCTACTACCAAACCATTCCAAAAAAGAAATAAGTGAGTTAGAATAAGGACTTTTGAACCAGATTGCCTACAGCTTTTTTGTTTTGTTTTGTTGTGTTTTTAATGTCAAGGATTCCTTCAGGACATATTTACTTTTAATTTTTTTTAAGATTTTTATTTTTATGTAAACTCTACACCCAACATGAGTCTTGAACTCAAGAGTCACATACTCTACTGACTGAGCCAGCCAGGTGCCATAGATTGCCTGTAGTTTGAATGCCAGTTCTGCTGTTGTTAACAGTGGCTGTGGACAACTTACTGAACCACTCTATGCTTCAGTTTCCTCATTTGTAAAAGTGGAGATAATAATAATAACTATCTCATCATGTAGAGTTGAAAAATTAAATAAGTGCATTTTTGTTTTTTTTTAATTTTTTTTAACATTTATTTATTTTTGAGACAGAGAGAGACAGAGCATGAATGGGGGAGGGGCAGAGAGAGAGGGAGACACAGAATCGGAAACAGGCTCCAGGCTCTGAGCCATCAGCCCAGAGCCTGACTCGGGGCTCGAACTCACGGACCGCGAGATCGTGACCTGAGCTGAAGTCGGACACTCAACCGACTGAGCCACCCAGGCGCCCCTAAATAAGTGCATTTTTGTAAGCCACTTAGGCAGTGCCTGACACATAAATGCTATGGAAGTGTTTGTTAATTAAAATGAATAATGTTAAGAATTATCTATTATTATTTCTTTCATTCCCTGGGTCCTGTTCCTTCTTAGAGCTACTGATCCGTCTGTTGTCCTTCGTCACCAAACTTGTCACATGGATGGTTTCCAATGCACATTCTCCATTACTTGCCTCTATTTCCTCATGTCTCTTTCGTCCTTCAACCTGCTACTGAAACCATCCCCTTCAAAGCTGTCAGTGGCCTATTAAGCTGCCGACACAAAGTTTCTTCTCATTTCATTTGACTCCTGGTATCTGCCTTGGAATTTCTTCCTCCCTTTGGCTTTCCTGCCAGTCCAGCTTCTCCTCAGCTGTCTTCTCTCCATGGACTCCACATGGACCTTCATGTAGACCTTCCATAGAAGGTCTTCCATAGAAGACCTTCCATAGGTTTTTCTTGGCCTCTTCTCATGCTATACCCACTCCCTGGCAGTGTCATCCATGCTCCTTTCTTCAACTATTGCCTCCATGCCATTGACTCTCACACTCATTAAGCCTGGCATTTTCCTCTAAGCACCAGCCCAAAAGTCCAACTGGCCAGACAACTATTTTATCAAATATTCAGTTACAACACGTAAATCTTCCCTCTCTCATGCATTGTTTCAAGTCTCTGTTTTGGCACTCAGTCACAAAAGCTAGAAGCTATAGTCTCTGCTGTTCTATACCTGTATGTGTCTTTGCATTTTACAAATCAGTTGTCACATCCCTTAGTTTAATCTGCTCCTCACAATGACCTGGAGAGCATTATTTGATTAAGTGATTTATAAGTCTTCATTTGGATGAGTCTTCTTTTCCTAGACTGACAAAATATGCCAATCCTTTTAGGAAAGGGTAATACAACTCTTTTTATAAAGGAAGAAAACGTGGCTTATGGAGATTAAGTAATTTGTCTAAGGTGTTGGAAGGGTCAAATGAGATAGCATGTGTTATGGAAGCTTCAGAGACCATAAAAGATTATGTAAATGCAAGGTTTTCATACTTACTAATAAATTATGAAATTATTGGTGACACAACAAATTCGGTAAATGTCATAAGAGTAGTACTAAGTGTATAGAAATACAAAGGAGAGGAAAATCAGTTTAGTTAAGAATAATAAAGATCTTGGGAGAAGCATAGGATTTTAAAAGATGGACCACCCTCTCAATGTCTCATTCTTGTCCCCCATCTTTGCATTTGTCCTGTGGGCTTGAATGATCCTTTCTTAGCACTTCCATGTAATGGCTGGAGATTTCCTCCAAAAGTGACAGATAGATGGGAAGCACCTTTCAAAATGACATTTGGGTACAAAGTCAAAAGGTCACCTTCTTCAGGGGCAATAAAAAAGTCATCTAAGATTGACAAAAGCTCACACCACACTGCCTGCCACGTGGACAGCAAAAAACACAGAAGAGCATAGGACAGTGAATTGTAGAAGCTTCAGTGGCATTTGGTCAAAGCCCAAGTGTTTCTGAGTTGTGAAACCAGAACCAACAATAAATTCCTCAATGGGTGGTATGATGACAGCTCAGGCTCATGTTTCTGGAGCATGCTGTTTGGGAATCACCTTGCATGCTGCAGTCGATGTGGTGTTGAATGGGTCTTAAGGAAATATGAGGATGTTTTCTTTTTCTTAGGAAGCCCATGGCTATTAAACTGGAAAGCCATCTTTGAGAAAAGAAGGAATAGAATAGAGGCTTTTAGCCCACTAATGTCAAATCACTCTATTTCCCATAAGTCTAAGTTGAGATTTAGTTGGATTGGGCTAAATCAGGTCCTTGCAGACTTCTTGGGTACAATAAATCAGGGTATTGTCCAATGTCAGGAAGAAGGTAGCTCAGTTGGTTTCTCTACTCTGTAGCAGCCATTACCTGTACCTAAAAGATCAGCCATTCTTCTGAAGCTTGGCTTCCCCAAAGCCACCCCACTACTATCACAATGGTACACACAGTATATGTAGTTTCTATTCTGACCCTTCCATGGAGATAGAAAGACAGAGGTTGTAATTCTCCATCAAAATTAAGTGAATAATGTTTGAGTTAGATTTCAGTTGGATGGTCTTCTAAATGACCAGAGGCCATGTCTAGAGGTTGCCAACTTGATTGGGCCTAGAGGGGATGTACTCACAGACTCGGTCTCTGTCTCCTTGGTTTCCCAAGTGCCACCCTGTCACTAATGGTGCCTTACTATTATTTGACTGATTGAGTCAGTCTTAATTTACAAGTCTCCTATTCCCAGACTGGCAAAATGGACTTATCGCCAATTCTTTCCCAGAACTGTTGTGAGGATTAATGAGATTTCGCTTGTACAGGGCTTGAGTTTCTGCTAAGTGGAACACTGGACAAACAGAGTATAGTAATTATTTAACTCAACTGAAATTTCTTTTCACTGTTACTCATGACCAGTGATATCATGAGAACCAGTCCTGAAACTGGAACTGCTATGAGCTATCGAGCCATGAAAGTCAGTGGGTGCTCCTTTACCTAAAAATGCGATCACAGACGTAGATCTTGCCAATCTGCTCTGACAGTTATGAATAAGCTATGTCACATCTAAGTTCAGATCACTAAGAGGTCCTGTTTCCAGTGGATAGGGAGAGGCCATCAGAGGGTGTCCAGGCAGTGACCCAGCCTGGGAAGTTCTGTCCCAAGATGATGGAAAAGACTAGAAGTAATAGAACTGATCCCAGCTCCCAGGAACTTCACAACCTGTTGAAGATGTAAGAAAGCTTTATTGCACAAAGTGCAGTGTTTCAATTAAAATGTGATGAGAGGCCTCTTCAAGGTCCCTAAATTGGCCATGTAGGCTGCCGTGGAAATAAGGGACTGGGGATGGAGGGAGGAAACTGAGTCACTAATAGGGAATAATTCATTTGAGTCTCTGGGTTTGAGGCTATAAAGATCCAGCATCTTTGTGTAGGACCTGCTGGTGTCAGCAGTTTTTCTCAAGTGTCTTCTGTTCCATGCTTCTTTGAACACTAACTCCCTTTCCCCTCCTCACATCTAAGGAACACTAACCTGGAACAACAGGGTCAGAAGAAACCCCTAATGCTTCTCCCAGGGTGGGGTGGCTAGAGAGTGAATGGCCAGCTGGAGAGGGCCTCATCTCTACAGCCAAAGTGGGGTATGAGGGAGGAATCTGCAACAAAGTATAGTTGGAAAATGACAGATACTTGCCTTAAATTTGTTTACCACTTGCTTCCAGTTGAAAAGGGAAACCTAGCCTATGATATCAAAACTAACATCACTCATAACTGTGTAGGGAGCATCATTGACTGACAACCCCAGCTGCTGCCCATCTGGATCCCCCATCATGTTCATACTGAGGCTGCACTTCCTACAGACTGTTGCTAGCCACTGAGGAAGCACAGACCTATTCCTGCAAGATTTGGGACTCTCCCAATAGGTGGCTCTGGCTCAAGGACACCCTATCAGCTTGGCCAAACTTCCCTGGAATTGTGTTGCAGTCAGATCTGCATCATGGCCTGAAAGCTCTCCCCACCTTCTCCTGCACCTCCCCCTTTATCCTTCATAGGCATTGACCCCAACACAGTTCTTGCACATATAATTCATCCTTGGATCTGCTTCTAAGAGGACCTGCACTAGCACAATCATTAGCAAAAGCAATACGTTCTTCTCAGTAACAAGAATAGATCTATTGCATTCTCTGTGGAGGGTACTATACAAAGGTTGAGGGACAGAGGAAGCATACAAAGAGATATAGGCCACAGTCCCTACTGGAATAGGTAATGTGAGTCTCATAGATACAATGGCAAACAATAAAAAGTATATGCTTCTAACACAATACTGTAATTATTTATTTATATGACTATTTCCTCTTCTATATCTCAGTGGGACTAGTGTTACTTAAACTGTGAGTCAAGACTCATTAGGAATGTTAAAATCATAGCAGTGGGTCACAACCAGCATCATTTAAGACAAAATAGAAGATATTAGAAGGCAGCATACATAGACATTGTATTGTGAAACATGTGTGTGTGTGTGTATAAAGACACAAATATACGATTGTGTGATGGATTATGTTGTAAAATATATTTCTTACCTCAAGAAATTTTGAAAGAAACTGAGGGAGACCAGGAGCTTCCTGAGGACCGTGGCAGCGTCCTTTCTTAGGGCTACATCCTCAGTGCCTAGAGCGTTACCTACTTATATGTAGGGACTCAATAAGTGTTTATTGACGATGTGTGCTTTAGACGGTTATTATTACATGTCAGCTTGACTGGACTAAGAATGCTAGATGGTTCGTAAAATATTTCTGGGTATTTCTGTGAGGGTGTTTCCAAAAGTCATTAGCATTTGAATTGGTTGACTAAGTAAAGATCTCCATCACTAGTGTGGATGAGCATCATCCAATCCATTGAGAGCCTTAATAGAACTAAAGGAGTGGAGGAGTTATAAATTTGGTCTCTGCTTGAACTGGGATATCCATTTTCTCCTCTCCTCAGACACTGGCATCTCTGGTTCTCGGGCCTTCATACTCAGACCTGGACCTACACCATTGGCTCCCTTGGTTTACTGTCACAGACTATGAGTCTGGAGTTCTCTCTTGTCCAGCAAGAGAGTGGACACAGAATTGAATACGAGAGAGGCTAATGTCTGGGAGGAGACAAAATCCCTGAACAGGGGTTTCTTCTCCATATTTATTGAGCTCTCAAGATATTACCCACATGGTGAATGTGAAGAAAACAAGATCTTACACACATGAACATGGAGAAAACAATCAGACAGTAATCATTAACTTGTGTGTATAAGAAGCAAAAGGTCTGGGGGGCAAGTGGAGTTTGTGATCAAGGTACATTGGCACAAGATGGAAAGTAATTTCCTGCAGGTGATATAACAAGTCACTCATGATCCCATTACAATATCTCACTAGCTAACCTCAGACGCTTTCATCTTGTGGTGGCGGCTTTCTGCCCTAAGCTTTTTTCCAACCCATTTATGTAACTAGAACCTATTTCCCCACAGTTTGCAGGCCTTTGGGTTTGGACTAGAACTCCACCACTGGATTTCCAGCTTTGTAACAGTAGGCTGTGGGCTTTCTCAGTCTCTGTAATCACATGAGCAAGTCCCTTGTAATAAATCTCTTTCTATATACTTTGTATATCCTATTGGTGCTCTTCTCTAGAGAAGCCTAACTAACATGGTGCTGAATAAGAAAAAGAGACAGTCATGAAACAGAGGAGAGGAAACCTGAGTTAGACTTTGAAAGAAGTGTTTCAGAAAAATGGAGAGGAACAGAAAGAAAATTCAGAAGGCACAACGTGAGCAGAGAATCAAAGGTTAGGATCCTCGTGATATATTAGAGAGGTTGAGTAGACCAGTTAGATTGGCTTAATGTCCATCAGCATGGAAAGAAATCAGGGAGGAAGATGAACTCGGCCATAAATTGATGTCAAATGGCCAACACACTTCTCTAAGCATGACTTTCTGCAGTGATAAGGTAATAATGATAATGACAAAATCATGTCCAGTACGTACAAAAGGCATCTTTCAAAGATCTCAAAGTATGTTAATATGCTGCATTATTCATATTTTTGATAATTCTATGAGGCAGCTTCAGGGAAGCTATCATCATCTCCATTATATAGGTAGGAAAACCAAAATAGAGGGAGTGAGAGTGTCTTAATTCCACATCCCACTAGTGAACTAGCTGGAATTCTCTACCTCAGCTATCTCTTCTAGAGCCAATCCTTGTTGTTAACATCTGCCCCAATTCCCATTCTGTGTAAGTCTGTACATGTTTATCACTTTCAGGGAACTAACTGGATTTCAAACTACTTCACCTTTTTCCTTGGTAAGACGGACCAGTTATATCTGCCCTTTTAGTGTTACACAAATATTTCTCACTGATGCCTAAAATGAAATCTTTGTGTCTAAAGGTAGCAGAGCCAAATGACAAGTGGGTCTTAAAGTGAATTTCTAGTCTAATATAAGTTCATTCCATTTGTCTGTTGGATTCTTCTGCCTTCAGATTCCATCAATTTCTCTCTTTATTCTGTTCCTCTCTCCACTACATGCACCAATAAGACACGATGTATAGTCCCAGATAATGATTACTGAAGGCAACTGAATAGTCCACAAACCTCCTCAACTACTACTATTTCCTTTTGTTCTTCATGGCCCACTGTAACAGACTGATCTCCTGCCCCAGAGCTCCTTAGGGACAATTTTACTTACCCTGAAGGCAGATGCAAGGGTCAGTTATGGTTTCAACTGATTTTCCCAGAGCTCAATTGACTAACAGCTTATGCTTTGACTTCTTCAAGGTCGCCTGAGCTTGTTAAGCGTTTCCAGGTCACATTGTACTTCTTCCTACTTTCCAAGGCCAATCAATATTTCTTCCAATGATTGGATGTAGACGTCTATTGTGTCAGGCTCATTCAGGTTCAGATCTGCAAAATCATGATTGTCCATGGCTTGTACTTTACTTCGTAGCTCTCTCTGAGCTAAATTGGCTGTGTTTAGTGCCAAAAGGGCAGCATAATGTATAAGAAACAGCATAGACTCTAGAGTTCTACAGACCTGGGTTTCCAGTTCTGCTGTGCCTGCTTGCTTATAACCATGGACTTGGCCTTTAGGTAATCCTTTTGAGTCTCAGTACACTGCTTTAGTCTTTGTCTCCAGTGCCTAGTAGAGTCCTAGACAAAAAGTAAATGTTAAGTTAGTGTCCGTTGACTTTATTTGACTGAACTTGCCCATAGGACATTTCATTAAGATTAAAACCCATCCCTCTAAGCTATATCTAGGTCAAAGCCATCATTGATGGAAAGATACTGGCCATAGGAATGGCTTCTGTAGTAGCCGAATACTGTTGATACTTCTTTCTTCTTACTGTTCTCCCAGACGTAAAGACTTCCTCCTAAATCTGGAGTTGAATGAATTTATAAGCTGCTCTGGTATTGGAAGGTGGGTCACACCTCTTAGGGAAACCCCTGAAGATTATATCAGAGGTCTGATCCTCCCTTATGACACCTACATTGACCTAGGAAGCATAGGAAGAAATGGAAAGCTGAAAAAACAAACAAACAAACTAACCAAAACAAACCAAACCAAACCAAAACAACAACAACAACAACGACAACAACAAAACACCCATACCTCTAAAGCCTAAAGCCAAATGAAATGGTCTTTTGGGACCACCTGGTATGTAGGTAGGGGAGCAAGGGCCTGTGGCAGCTGCAAGGGTGACAGCAAGGTCCCTCTCTTCTCACCACTCTCCCACCACTTCCCTACATATATTCCAAAGTCCACACATACAGAACTATTTGCAGTTTCCTGAAGTGCCTGCCTTTTTTTTTTTTCCACCTCTAGGCTTGTATAGATGCTAATACTCTGTCTTCCTAGAATGTCTTCCCCTGCCTGATCTCCTGCTACTTATCCTGGGGGCTCAGCTTGGTATCAGTGCCTCTCTTTTCAGGAGTCTTCTTCCTCATCACTGGCTCAGATGTTGCTTTAAAGTACCTTCTCCCTATCCTCATATGTCACATGTGATACTGTAATTGCTAATTTACTTGACAGTCCCCAGGATGGTGATGACAATGACAATACAGATGCCATCTATTGAATGCTTCCTATGTTCCAGCTTTATGTCATTAATTATTACACCAACCATGTGAAGTAGTATGATTCCCATTTTATAGATGTGAAAAATGAAGCTCAGAAAGACTTTATCCACATTTATGCAATTAATAAGAGGCAGAGTCAGGATCAGAACACAGGTCCATTGACTCGAAATCTGATTTTTCACCACTACACCAAAATTTTCACCACGACCCAATGTGAAGGCACGGGTCACACTTTCCATCTCTGTATCCTGTGTCTAGCACAATGCCTGGAATGATGTAGTTCCGTGTAGTTGCTGTTAAATAACAAAAATTCAACTGAGTAATTTTAAAGATCAAGTTGGCTTTTTTCCAACACTTCATGAATCAGGAAGCCTCCCTAGCAAAAGGAAG
This sequence comes from Lynx canadensis, assembly GCF_007474595.2. Classification (NCBI taxonomy): domain Eukaryota; kingdom Metazoa; phylum Chordata; class Mammalia; order Carnivora; family Felidae; genus Lynx; species Lynx canadensis. Next base: position 14,581,129 of record NC_044319.2, read on the forward strand.
AAGTTTTACAAAGCTGTAGAGAAGGAAAGGTTTTTAAAGGCAGAAAGGAGGTGGGAAAAGGAAATTATTAGCACACAGTGCATTGTTTCAGGTAAAGTTGCCTTCCTACGGGAACAGAAGGGGTCTACTGGGTGGATTATGTCACTAGGGTTGACCAAGTCTTTCCATGTGGACTGATTATAGGTTACATTTGGGTATGGGGATTGAAACTGCACTTAGGTTAGGTACTGAGTCTTGATTTGCAAACATGCGATTTAGCACAAGTGACTCCATTACAGGCCTATTGTCTCCTTTGTAACAGTGCTCAATAACATGTTTGCTAAATCAATGAATGGAGTCAGTCAGCCTTAACTTGGTCCTGATAATCCCAATATTTACTTCCTGGCCCTGGATATTCATTTGAGAGAGTCAGTTAAGTTTGAAGTAAAAAGATATTTCAAGGACAGCAGCAAGAGAATATTTGTAACTTGGCTATGAATATATTAGACATGATTGGACTGCATGAGTTACTGGGATAGATAGTTATATAAAGCAGGTCAAGCATGCAGTGATGAAATGGCTACAAATAAATTGTATTTATCCCCAAAACTCCCACAAAGGGCTTAACAGAGTTTAGCATTCTGCTGAGGCAAGGCCTTGGGCAAATACCTTGGCCTTATTTGTACAATAAACAAGTGGTCCCCAGTACAAGGTAACCTCAGCCAGGCAGGCTGCTTGGAAAGCAGTTTGGGGCTCAGAACAAGTTTGGAGCAGTTTCTCTGTTGGAGTAGGAGGAAAGAATAGGTCACTTTCTTCAAAAAACCTGCAAAGAGGCCTAGAAAGGCTTTGTCCACATTTATACAGTTATTAGGACTCAGGGTCAGGATTAGAACACAGGTCTGATTTTCTCCACTACATCATGCAGCCGTCCCAAGTTAAACCATCCCTGGCCACCAAAAGATTAATGGCAGAGTCTGGGCTAGAACCTTCCACATTCTCCTTGCTTCACACAATGGTTCTCTGTAGAGACCAGACCTCAAGGAACAAGATCTTTGAACTTCCTTGTTGAGCAAAGAAGAGATTGTTTCTTCTTGTTCCTTGGGGAAATTCTTCCTATACAAGAGAAATATACCATTATTGACTCTTCATTGAATTTGAATTTCCCATCCTGGCTGGGTCCTGAGCCTCCTTTTACCACTGACTTCCATCAAAATTAAGCACAAGTAGGTCTTAAAAAAATTTTTTTTTAATGTTTTATTTAGTTTTGAGACAGAGAGAGAGACAGAGCATGGGGGGGGGGGAGGGGCAGAGAGAGAGGGAGACAGAGAATCCGAAGCAGCCTCCAGGCTCTGAGCTGTCAGCACAGAGCCTGATGCAGGGCTCGAACTCACAAACCATGAGATCATGACCTGAGCCAAAGTCAGACGCTTGACCGACTGAGCCACCCAGGCACCCCTAAACACAAGTAGGTCTTTACAAAACTCACAAAAGTGCAATCTTCCCCGCTTGGGCAAAATAAGAGGTGATGTACTAAAACTACCTAATTCTTCTCGAGCAGAAAATACACACCAATCTCAGAGCATACCAATTGCTATGGTGCTTGTCTTCTCTTTCCAATTTTCTCTATAGGCAGAATTCTTCCCTTGGTGCTCTTTGGTTTTAGATACATTACATGTTTTCTAGTCATAGCTGAGCCTACGTGTATTTGCAACTATGGTCTTTGTCAGAGATTAAATCTATCTTGATGTTCTAATCTATTACCCCCCTAAGTTTGCCATTGTATTGCTCTTAGATTTTCCTTACTGAATTATAATTATTTACATAGGGGTTCCAAAATTACAGGCAATTATAAAACCCCAAGCTTGGAAGTTAGGAGGTAGTTAACTGGTGGATCTGGAAGTGAACTTCTATAGATGATAACTAAAATTATGAGTTTATTCATTGATTTCAATATTTATTGAGTATATAGTATATGCCAGGCAGAATGCTACAGGGCTGAGTATATAGGGAAATAAAACATTTCTCTGCCCTTAAGGGGTTGTAGCTGATGAGGAAACATAAGGCAAGCTGATAGGCCACAAACATCCCTGCTCCCACTCCCAGGTGGGATATGTGTGATATTCCTAGGGCACTCCCAAGAACAAAAGAAAGGGGAAAACACAGGGTTAACTGATCATAGTCCTGCAGGATCTGAGTCTCCATCTATTTGAAAATATCATAGTAAATCACAAGAAAAAGGCAATCCTGGAGCTGCGACATCCCCCCATCCACAGTAATGTGGGAAACAAAGGCAGAAAGAAATGGCAAAAAGAACTAAGTTTCTTTATAAACCTGCAGCCCAGTGACAAATACTTGAGGCTGGCAGAGTAAAACGTTTCTCCGGGAACTCCCTACTGTCTTAATGTTAATGCTTTGCTAGAGGGAAAAACAACCTTGGCTTGACAATAGCTAGGCCTCCACTATCCAGGGAGTCCCTTTTAGCATATGAAAATCTCACTGGAAACTTCCCCTGGACCTTACCTGCTCCAACTGCATAGTACATAACCAGTCTCTCCTCATGATCCCGGGGCAGCTCTTTCTGCCCACGGTTCCTGTCCCCATGCTTTAATAAAATCACCTTTTTCACCAAAGACATCTTCAAGAATTCTTTCTTGGTCGTCAGCTCTGGACCCCACAAACCCCGCTGTCACCCCAGAAACCTCATCAGTAGCCTACTGGAAACTTTAGTGGAGTTTCTTCAAATGTCATTTGGTGCTTACCAGGGGCTGGGGAGTGGGGAAATTGGGGAGATGTTGTTTAAGGGTACAAACCTACAACCAATAGGTGAGTCTTGGAGATCTATTGCACAGCATAGAGATTGTAGACTGCAGTGCAATTTTTTTTAATGTTTATTTATTTTTGAAAGAGAGAGAGCACACGCGTGCATGAGCCGGGAGAGGGGCAGAAAGAAAGGGAAATACAGAATTTGAAGCAGGCTCCAGACTCTGAGCTGTCAGCACAGAGTCCGACGCCGGCCTTGAACTCACAGACTGCGAGATCATGACCTGAGCCAAAGTCAGATGCTTAACTGACTGAGCCACCCAGGCGCCCCTACAGTGCAATTTTTTAAACTTCAAAGTTGCTAAAAATCTGTATCTTAATTGTTCCCACCACAAAAAAGAAAAGAAATAATTATGTGACATAATAGAGGTGTTAGGTAACCTAAGGTGGTAATCATATTGCAATATATAAATGCATCAGATCAAGACATTGTATATTTTAAACTTACACAGTGTAATATCAATCATATTTCAATTTAATAAGTCACTTGACGGGCATCTGAGTGGCTCAATCAGTTAAGCTCCAACTTTGGCTAAGGTAATGATCTCATGGTTTGTGAGTTTGAGTTCCTGCTGACAGCTCAGAGCCTGGAGCCTGCTTTGGATTCTTTGGGTTCTGTGTCTCCCTCTTGCTCTCTGCCCCTCCCCCACTCATGCTCGCTCTCTCTCTCTCTCTCTCTCTCTGTCTTTCAAAAATAAACATTTAAAAAATTTAAAAAAAAGTAATTTGATTTCGTTTTAAATCAAAATACATCCAACAACTGAGGTTGCCTACTTGGACGATCAAATTCCTGCTGTGAGGTTTGGATACAAATACATTTATTTTCATAAAAGAAGTTCCCCTAAAATCTTAGGGAAAGTATAAAGCAATTACTGAGATACAGAATGAATACATCAGGTAAGCATTAGTTACATCTTTCCACTTACTAGAAAGAACTGGTGGAGTTGGTGCATGGAGTCTTGGTGGTTCATTTCTGTATTGACAGCAGATAATATTTACGAAAGTGCCTTTTCATTTGTAAAGGGAAAGCATAGCTGTTGTTACACACTGACCTCTAAAGATCTATGGCCGTGAGAATTTCATGTGATTGGATAGGAGTCTGGAGGCCGACTATACAGCCACTAGAAATAATCTTGTGGAATTTTCTTGACTGTCTTCAGCTTTAGACTTTTGCTTGTGAAATGGGGTTAGATCTAATCTCTCTACCTCACTGAGTGGTAGAGATGACCAAATGAGATAATGAGAATTGACAATGTAGATGCTATCTTTCCCCCCTTACCCCATAATCAGTGTCCCCATCTCCCAGTTCACAGAAAGTATGTTTAGAGGGAGGGAGGCGAGGTGAGGGAGACTGCTTTCCTCTGGTGAGTCCTGTGAAGAAAGAGGAAGAAGTGGTAGGTAATGTGGTGTCACTGGCTCAGCATCCCACTAAATACGAGCTCGGTGGTTACAAAGGCGGGTTTTTAAAGAACCCCCATAGCATATTTTCCTGCCTCTGTCCAGAACATCAGACACGTATTAGGTAATTATCTCATGAAAGACATTGGGCTTCAGCCTGGGTGGCTCAGTTGGTTAAGCGTCTGACTTCAGCTCAGGTCATGACCTCATGGTTTGTGGATTTGAGGTCCCCATTGGGATCTCTGCTCTGAGCATGGAATCCACTTCAGATCCTCTGTCTTCCTCTCTCTCTGCTCCTCCCCTGCTCACTCTCTTTCTCTCTCAAAAATGAATAAACATTTTAAAAAAAATTTTTTAAGATGAAAAAAGCATAGTCCTGGGGCGCCTTGTTGGCTCAGTCAGTTGAGCATGTAGCTCTCGATCTTGGGGTTGTGAGTTTGAACCCCAGGTTGGGTGTAGAGATTACTTAAATAAATAAATAAATAAATAAATAAATAAATATTTATTAAAAAAAAGTACAGTCCCTACTCTCAAGGAAAACTGCAGAGGAGAAGTGACCCCTTTCAGAGGTTTCAAGGAGAAAACAGTTCACAAGATGGACAATGAAGGAAGAGAGATCTTTATTAGTTAATTGTATCAGGATGAAGAAACTTTAGATGACATGTTTAAACAAAGGCTGAATAATTCTTCCCATCACTTAACGACGTGTGTGAGGCCTCATTTCTTATAGAGTGAAACAATAGATCGCCCAGAATAAAGGAGCTCCTTGCTCACGTTGGAGATGCCTTGAATTTCATTCCCAAACTTTCTTAGATGTGAGGCTCCAAGAATAATCAAGTTTGCAGTAAGACATAGAAAAAAAAAAGAAAATTTTAGGGGTGCCTGGGTAGCTCAGTTGGTTAAGCATCCAACTTCAGCTCAGGTCATGATCTCATGGTTCATGAGTTTGAGCCCCATGTCAGGCTCTATGCTGACAGCTCAGACAGCCTGGAAGCTGCTTTCGATTCTGTGTCTCCCTCTTTCTCTCCCCCTCCCCTGCTCAGACTCTGTCTCTCTCTCTCTCTCAAAAATTAACAAATATTTAAAAAAAGAAAATAGAAAATTTTAGAGAGGCACTGGAAAATAACAGAAATGGATGTACAACTTCAGGAGGATTTGTAATGGAAGACATGGCAGATCAACAAATGAGGACTGGACTAAATAAATAACCTAGGTATTCATTCTACAGCAATTATGTTACTAATCAGGTAAAGGTAATCTAAACAAAAAATCTAAAAAGCTAACATCTAGATGGATCTCAAGTTTTTGACCATTGTGTTATTAAGTTTATTTAAATCTTCTTTTATAATATCTAGTTATAATTTGGCCAAGATTAAGTCTGGTGATATTAAACATTGAATGGATGAAGCCTTGTCTGTTACATTCTTCTATAACCCCTTTTAGCCCTTTGCTCCACTATATCTTTGAGCACCAAACAAAATCTGCCTATCTTGGTGACAAATCTGTGGTCTGAAAACCTGCCCAACACATGCCTTTAGGACTTGGGTTCTGGCTCCAGTTTCAACATGGCCCTGCTTTCCACTGATGAAGACAACCAAGCCTCCATTAGAGAAGAAAATGAAGCTTGTCAAGAAACAGAGAAGAATTTAAGAGCTAAGAAGAGAGCCAGAGAGGCTAAAGGAGGAGTGAGATGCCAACAGGAGATGGTGAACCAGGAGGCCAAATGCTGAAGAGAGGTCTGTGACAGCTGAGAAGAACTGGGATCAGGGATTAGAACCAGTGGGCAGAGCAGACTGGGAGGAGAAAAGACACAGGGCAGCATGTTAAGGGGAAAAAGAAGCCTGGGCAGAAATGGAGACCAGGTTATGATAATACTGATGACAACCAATGTTTATTGGGGAGTGTAGCTGTGCATTTAGAATTCTGTGAAACACTTGGCCTGTCTTACCTCCTTGCACAGACCCTATTAAGTAGGTAGTATTATTATCCCCATTTTACAGATGAGCAAATTGCAACAGAGACTGGACAGTTGTAATTTGTACACATTAATTTGCTATATCACATTACTGATAATCTGAAACTGATAAAACTCCGATGAAACTTAGATCTGTTCAGGTTATTGTGCCTCTTACTCTAGGTTTGTTTGATTCGGCAGAAAGAAATAGTTTTTATCTGTATCTCAGGAAGAGAATGTGGGTAGGGGGAGCTTTTATTAAGGCAGGGAAGGCATAAGGACACCGGGAGCAGAGGGCAAGGGAGCAGTGGAAATGGAGGCAGAAGATAGAAACAATGAATCTAACGGATGGAAACTTGCAAGTAATGGGGTAAAATTTCCCAAGGAACAGAAAGGGCTCTATAGACACAGCTGGACAAGTTAACTTGAGACATAAGAGAAGGAAGAAAACAGTCACTGGGTTCAATGGTTAGGAAATAATTTTGTTTGAAGTAATTTAACATTTTTGGATTTTGCAGAGGAAGTCGGTTGTTAACAAATATTCGGTTCTTTCTCTTATGAGTTGTGCACCCTGTCAAATAGAGTCAGCAACAGCATTGCCTGTCATTTCTAATTACTTTCAAGAAATGGATTATAATGCTGAAAAAAATTATCTATCAGTGCTCCATCATGTAAAATATTTACATTGCTCCTTTCGCCTGAGGAATTCTTCAGGTTGTTTCTGGATACATAAAGCAGGTAAATTGGAATTCTTTTGATTTCAAGAGTCAGAAACCCAACTTGAACTACTTAGGTAAGAGAAGATTGCCTTGTCTCACACAGACAGACCTCAGGAAGGAGAGAGATGTAACCACCTTGGGAAAACTGGAACCCCCAGTCTTGACTTGATAGGATTTTCTATCTCTTACCTCTGCTTCTGTCTGCTGCTGACTTCATTTGCTCCCACTCCAGGCTACAAGCAGCCCTATGTCAGTCTCCATCCCTTTTTTACCACACACACACACACACACACACACACACACACACACACACAGAACTTCTCCCAAACTCCAGTTTGAAAATCCCAGGGAAAGACTCAGAAAGCACCAACTGGGTCCTGTGCCCACACATGGGATCAATCACTCACAAGGAGGATGTGGTCAGCTTGCCCTTGGGGCAAGGTGGGGGGTTTCAGTTTCCTGACAAGGGAATGCTATTTTGGAGGAAGAGGGACTGATGGTCAGAAACAAATACGAATCTACGTAAGTGTAGTCAGTTCTTTTACAGATGGGGAAAGTGAGACACAGAGACATTAGATGAACTCAGTCTGTGTGAGTCAGAACTAATAGAGTTGGTTCTATTACCAATCTTGGTACTAAATTATTCTAGTTACCGTGTTAAGAATTGGATTTGGTTTCTGGTGTAATTATTGCTGTTCTTCAATTTTATTCTTTGTAGACAAACCAATAGCAGTTTGAGATGAGGGGTGTTCCAGGTACACGTGCAAGACGCAGCTTCTCCTCCCAACACAAAGTGATAGGGAAATAATCAGAACAAATTTACCTTGGAGCAGCAAGACTGTGCTTGCTTCAGCCCTGTCTTCACCTGGATTACTCATGGTGATCTCGGGAGGCCCTGCCTGCAGAGTCATGGTGAGTGAGCTGAGGAACGGGAAGCTTGAGCTCCAACTGGTTGGCTGACACAGCCTTTGAGCTATCATTTCATCTTCCATGGTTCATTGAAAGTGAGGACCTGCTTCCTCCCCAGCCCTGAGAATGTGGACATCTAGACACCCTAAAACATAGACATCATATGTCCAACTGGTATCTCTCAACTTTAAATATTTTAAAGGAATTAGCACATTTCCCCCAGGTTAAGGATATTTTTCTCATTAATGAAAGGAATTTGCAAAAGTAGTTGTTGAATGCTTAGAAGTAAAGCAGAACATAAGGATGATCACACAGGCAGTGTTCTTGGAAGTACATGTACATGGAAGGAAGGCAACATGAACTTAAAGAATAATGCTTATGTCTGATTTATTGTGTGCAAATCTTAGCGGGAATGCCAAAAAGATTCAATGGAAAAAGCTCAGCAATTCATTGTTTTATTGTTGAGAAAATAAAGGGACTTTACTAGTAACCTCCAGATTAGTAAGTACAACACACAAAACATGTTCCTCAGCTAACAGAAATGCTTTTAGGATTAAAAATAGTCCTGATGGGTGTTTTTCAAGTATTTTGTGTTCTTTCCCACTCACTGGTTCAGAATCAGATTCAACTAATGTTCACGAGTGCCTGCCCTGTGCTGGACACTTTGCTGACCGTTCCTATGACTTCATTTGATTCCTGCTTCTCCTTCCGAAGAGTCTAACTGGTCTCATTTTACAGACACCTGGAGTAACGAAGATCCTTACCTACGACCTCCTAAGTGTTGAGTGAGGAGCTGGGTTTCTGGCATGGTAGTCTGGGTTTCTTTTCTGATATCACGGCCTGTGTTGCTTCTACCGACCCTTGTCTCCATGTTATCAGAGTCAGTGAAACCCACCAACACTTAGATGTTAAGTAGCAATGAGGGTAAGAAAAAAAATACTCTTCTTTGCTAACTTCAATTTTATAAACAAAAATCAGGCAGTTGCATACAGATAATAGAGAACAGAGCAATCCATAATTTGAGTAGTCATGAGTCATGATCTTATTTCAACCCATGTCTTTATGTGTGTGTGTGTGTGTGTGTGTGTGTGTGTGTGTTCAATTTTTTACAGTGTAAACAAGATCTCCATGTTACAGAAAGGTGTGAAAGGTGAACACAGCAGATTTGAATTACAGAGTATATAGGTGTGGGCTGTCCCCCAGCTCATGGGATTTCATCAAAAGTCCTATGTAGCATGTGTCCAAAGACAGCAAACAGTGTCTTGGCAGAAGCCATGTCACATTGGTGATATCAGGGAGTCACGCACCCACGTGGGACCTAAAGATAAGAAATATTCCCGCATAGTCTGTCCCAATCAATACAATATGTGCCAGCTTCACATGAAATGTCCTTTTGGCAAATACAAAGGTTCTCTTAGGGAAACATAGGATAGACCCATGCTGTTATTTTTATCTAACATTAAAATAGTCAAGTGCATTATTAAAGAACAAAAATCAATTATCCCTAATACATCACCCTACTAATAAGGCTAATTTCACTTTTGTGTAGACCTTCCTGAGGACATCACTGTCTTTAGAATGCATCATTTTGGCTCCTGTGGTCTCTTGGTAAGTGACAATTTGCAAGAGTTGGAATAACCTAGTTTTGCATTTTATTTTGCAAGACTATGGCCCTCAGGAGCATGATTGCATGGTGTTTGTCTGTCCTTTTATGTACTCCCTGATGGTGTTTGGGTGTTCTAACAAACATACTAAGAACAAAGTAAGTGTTCTAAGGAAGACCATCTCTCCACCGCCTGGCTCACCCCAGCCATTTCTGGTACAAAAGGAAGAACCCAGGGAATGCTTCCTGATTATACATTTTCAGTTTCTTAAGCAACTGCAAGAGGAAGGCTGGGACTAGGCCTTATTTCCTCTGATGCAGTGTGTTTATCAGCCCACTGCCCCTATCACAACTCAGCTTCTAGTTTTTCCATTTTTAATAAATTCCTCTTTTCTTAAAAAAAAAAAAAAGTCACACCAAAAACTGCACATTCAATGCTGCCAGTAAAATCAAGGAGAAAGGAGAAAGATAGAGGATCTCTTCCACCATTCTTGGGGCTTCCTTCACTATAGGTCAACCCTTCAAATATGGTTTTTCTTGGCCCATGAGGGAGGACAGAGACGTGGCTTCAAGGGGTCAGCACGATGACCGTACAGCAGCAGGACTTGTCATGTTCCTCTATCACTCCCTCCTCTTCTCCAGCAATTCCTTCTCTCCTCTTTCTCTCTCCTTGCCCCTTGCTCTTATTCTCCCTCCACCCCTTTTATCTGGACAGGTTTTCAAGGTGGTGAGAATATTATGTTTAAGGAAATCATATCTGAGTGTTCTGATGACCTCAGAGGAAGGTTCGTTGGCTTTCCTAGTTCTCTGATGACTAATTTCTTCTCTGGGAGGAAACCGTTCGTCAGTCAGGCAAATTAGCTCTCCTCCGGTGCAGTGACCATCTGCTGGTCTTTGAGACGTAAGAGACTCATGAGGTGCTTTTTTCAAGATGAAGGCTGAGAATCTGTGTCGGCTCCTCTCTGGAAGGAAATAGAAGCATCTCTGCCCAGGGCTCTGCTCCTGGACAAGGAGAGAGCGGGAGGAGTGTGGGGAGCTGACAGGGCAGTCAAGGCCTTCTTTACGCTGCCCCAAATTGCCTTTTCAGCCTTGTCTTCTAAAACTCCCTGACCTGTATGTAGCCTTCTCTCAAGGTAAATTGATCTTTCTTCTCTGTTGGTAAAAGGGCATGCCTCAGACCTTAGCTTGTTTGCCCTTCCCATGGCCTAGAGCACCATCCCACACCTGAACCACGATTGGCACACAAGGGAGGCTCAGCTGCCCCCTACTGCTGCCTCCTGTGTGAGAAAAATGCATCTGTCCTTTAGTGGTCCAGGCCCAGGCCTGGGCCCAGGCCCAGGCCCATCCTTCCTCTGCTTCCCTTGAGGAGTTCGGCTTACTCCATCCCTCCCTTTCTCCTCCCGACACCTATAGGAGTCAGGCAAGAATTAATCTCCATCACAAAAACACACTGGAGGGGCGTCTGGGTGGCACAGTTGGTGGAGCATCAGACTCTTGGTTTGGGCTCAGGTCCTGATCTCGTGGGTGGTGGGTTTGAGCCCCGTACCCAGCTCCATGCTGGCAGCACAGAGCCTGCTTGGGATTCTTTCTCTCATCCCCTCTCTCTCTCTCTCTCTCTCTGCCCCCTCGTGTGCATGTGTGCACGCTCTTTCTCTGTCTCTCAAAATAAATAAACTTAAAAAAAAGAAAACAAAAAAAAGAAAACACACTGGAGCTGAAACTGGATACAATGCTTTTGATAAAATTTAGCAGGCTTTGAAAAAGTGTGCGTGTATGTGTGTATGTGTTTGTGTCTTAGAGAGCTAAAGGCAGATAACATGGCTGAGAGGGTGGTGAACAGAGGTGATAAACACAGAGAGGGGCGCCTGGGTGGCTCAGTCGGTTAAGTGTCTGACTTCGGTTCAGGTCATGATCCCACGGTTCGTGGGTTCGAGCCCCTCCCCTGCTTTCACTCCCCAAAATAAATAAACATTAAAAAAATTTTTTTAAAACCACTGAGAGAATAATTAAGTGAGATGATGAACATAAAATATCACCTTCTGGTCCTAATCACGTATCCTACAGAACCCATTTCCACGAACTTTCTCACACAACTGTGTTAATTTTCCACTCTCTCCACTTTGGCCTTCATCCTGTAACTGTCAGTCTTATAAAGGCTAGACACACACCAAGACTTCCCAAACTCCAGTTCAATATTTAAAAAACATCTATTCAATTTGGAGAGATCACCACCTCTCTCTCTCTCTCTCTCTCTTTCTCCCCAAAATGACAAAATGTCCCCTAAATTGCATTTAACCTCCTAAGTGTTGCTTTGGGCTCCTCCTGTATGCTCTTGACCAAAACAAAAAACTGAATAGTTTATAATCTCCCTTCCCTTCTCCAGCCCTTTCCTGAAAGTTCTAACTTGGTATGAAAACAATTTCAGACAGTCTCCATCTCATCCTGCGGTTTGCATGTACACCAAAACCTTTGACACGGCAAACAAAGCCTCCAAGAACCTTTACTTTCTAATCATGTATGTGCATACTCTTAGAATGTTGTAATAAAATACTCCGTAAATAAAATGTGGGCATTAAAAAAGCAATTGTGAATACCTGAGTTGGCATCTATAATAAAGTCATATTTGTGAAAGATAATGGAAAAATTGTGGACCTTGTAATACCTTTTCCAGATAAAATCTGAGAGATATGAATATATATATATGTATATATATATATTCATAGGTATACACATGTCAAATATATGATAATAACTGGTGTTGTTTTGAGATGAAAGAATTTTGAAATAAATTGAAAGTATTAGAAATAAAATCTTCCTCCTCTTTTCTCTCAATAAATATTTAGTGTCTTCTAAGTATATATTTAATGGTGTAGGGACTAGAAAGATTAAAAAAGGGGCCTCTGCCCTGAAGTCACTTTCAATTTAATTAGGGAGATAAGGTATAATGGAAAAGATTATACGAATGATAACAGACATCTAAGGATACATACATACAATTTAATGAGGCAATATGTGATTATGCAGCAATAAGTGCTGGCAATTAGTGCTACAGTTTTGAGGTAGACATCTCTGTGGGTTGGGTGGTCCTGGAAGGCTTCCCAGGGGAGGAGGATCTCCAGCTGTGCAGGAAAGAGAAGCACAGGGCCCTTCTGACGGAAGGAACTAAGCTAAGAAGACGATGAAAAGACTGTATAAGTTATTAAAATTTTGCATCAGTAATGGAATCTTGATCATGTTTAAAACCAGATGCTTAGAGAAAGAAAAGAAATACAGAAAAATATTCTCTGTGGATGGTTTTGAGCAGTGGAATTATTGTTTTCTTGGTGTTTGTATTTTCCAAATTAAGTATCGCTAATTTTAAAAAATAGTGTTTAATAAAACTTAAAATAATGTATCAATTTCCTATCAGCATTTGGCTCATAAACCTTCTGGTGGGAAGACAGGATTATCTCTCCTAGCTAATGCTTACAACACAGCACTGGATTATTATTTTTGTTTTTCTCACAGAAATGTGGGGGCATATTTCCATGATTAATACTTTGTTCGGCAAAGGTTAGGTAACCTTTGTATTCTGTTCCTTTTATCAAATTAGCCACTGTTCCCATTACCTTCTGTATGATAAAATTATCCCAAAACTTTGTTGTGTAAAACAATTATGCTTAAGGGTTTTGTGGGTCAGGTGTACAGAGGGCACAGGGGGATGGTTTGTCTTTGCTCCATAATGTCTGAGCCCTCAGCTGGAAGATTAAAAGGTTTGGGGTAACTTGACAGCTGGAGGCCGGAATTATCTGAAGGCTCATTCCCTCACCTCTGGCAGGAGATGATGGCTGTTGACTGGAACAGAAACTGAGGCTGTCAGTCAGAATATGTACATGTGCCCTTTCCGTATAACCTGGGCTTCCTTATAATATGGAGGCCATTTTTGAAGGGTGAGTGTCCAAGAAAGAGACATATCCAGGCAGAGCCGTATCTCCTTTTATGATCTTTTAGGACTGAGCTTTGGAAATCACACAGCCTTTCAACACATTCTATTTGTCAAAGGAGTCACAAAGCCCATGCTGCCCCTCCTCTAGTTTCAAGGGGAGGAGAGACAGACTGTCTCTTGATGGGGAAGTGACAAGGTTCCAGAAGAGCATATGGGACTGGAAAATTTTTGGTGAGAATTTTCGGACAACACAATCTACCACAGCCATTGTCACACTTTCTCTTGCAACTAGGCCAGTTGCACCCAGTGATTGCCGGAAAGGCCAGATGAGCCACAAATCTTCAGGCCCAGAGTTGTTTCAGATGGCAAGAGACCTCTTGGTTCAGTGACACCAAGTATCTGCTGCAAGTTGCTTTCCCACTAGAGAATGACATGTCCCACCTTCATCATTGAAATGGTTTGGTTTATAGATTGAGAAATACTGTTTATTTTATTAATATGCTGACCAAGACAAGAAAGTTTTGCTGAGAGAGTGACTGTCTCATTGAAGTTGACATTCTATATTGGTAAATAAAGCCATTACTTGGGTGTGAGAGGACAAAACAGACTCAACAGAAGGAGATTGGGGGGAAAAAAGCAGGAGAGAAGGAATGCACGAGGGAGAGAGGACTGATGGCAAGAGCTTTTCTAGTATTTTCTATTCACCTTTACCAAGTGAGAAGTCTTGGATGATAGTAGTTGGGTCTTGGTGGGCAGAAGATAGCAGAGTGACCTCCACGCAACAACAAAATGAATTCAGCCAACATAATTGTCATTAGCTTCCTGCTTTGTCAATAATATACAATTTGATTTATTTTTGACTCAAGAAATACGTATTTCACACTTACTATGTGCCTATGTTAGGTCTGTGAGGAGCACAGGTGAAATAAAAAAATGATACTCTGCTCTCACAAAGTTTCCTTGTTGGGGTGAGGGAGTCAGAAGAGATCCATATATATAATACATTTCATTTTTTCACCCTAAAACGTGAATATGAGTTGTCAATCAGAGCAGTGGTGCAGAATAAATAGTGTTTACTGAGCTTTCCTGTAGCCACACTTTTAGTACAGAACAATGAAGATGTTTTATTTAGTCTTGTAAAAATATTGTCTCAAGGAGACCAGAGGAATGTTTCAGAACAGTATTTCCTAACTCATCTGACGATAAAAGTCATCTGTTAAGTAAAGATTTCCCAGTCCTTCTCCTGAAGATTCTGATTCTGTGGATCTAGGGTGGGGTTAGGAAACTATACTTTTACAGAGGATTCTACTGTAAGGAAAATATGGGAAATTGAGATTTAGGAGAAATTGCAATTGACCACAGTGGAGCAAAAACCAAAGAACTACTCGTGCAGGTGAAAGAAAAAAAATAGGTAATTAGCTATTAGCTAATAGTTAATTAGGTATTTTGTGCACCTTTCACAGATTGAATCTACACTGGCCATATTGCAATGTAAAAAAAGAAATTAATAAAGTAAAATTAATAAAAAAGAAACTACTTTAAAATATTCTGTCCATCTATTAAGGGTTTTTTTCCCAGCAAACATGAGTCTCTGACTGAAGAGTAGATATAGTTTATTGTAATTATGCAGATAAATGCATCACATTAAATTTTTAGCTTATTAGTAGGTTCTGAAAAAAGGTGAAATTAGAAATATGTGATGTTTAGGGGTGCTTGACTGGCTCAGTTGGTAGAGCATCTGACTGTTGATCTCAGGGTCATGAGTTCAAGCCCCATGTTGGGTGCAGAGATCACTTTAAAAAAAATAAAAGCGTGCAATGTTTAAGATTAAACAAAATTATCTTAAAGAATGTAAAATTTAAATTCTACTTATAGTGATCACAAATCACTTCTTCCCCATCCTTATTCTTCAAAATAAGCATTTGTTTTTCCTTTCAAACTCCTTAGGCTGTAATTTTTCTTTCCCATTGCATCTTGGGAGATTGGACTATAACTACTGACAATCCTGATAAAGTCCAATTAGGGCTGAATGTTTCTAAGCATTCAAATACGTCAGACTTCAATATCCCATCTCACAAGTTATATAACAAGGATTGTAGTGCTCAATTCTAGAATTGGGGTTTTTTGGTTTTAGTTTTGAATGAACGAATGCACATAAAAGCTTTAATTCTGTGTAGAAGATGCTCAAGACACTTAAATATCCCGTCTCTTGAATCATCGCCATCACGATCATGATCATCCTCGCAGTTACATTTGATTGAATGGCTCCTTTGTGCCAAGAATAATGCCAAATGCTGTGGAGGATACAGAGATGAAAGAAGATACATTTCCTGTCCCTCCAGGGGAGGACACACTAACCGTAGTGCAAGCGAGAAGATAATAATCCATGCTCCGGAAGTTCACAAAACGGGAGGGGTTGCAAAGAAGGGTTCTGCAACAGGATCAGACTTCATAGGGAAAGTGACTTTCGAGTTAGCTTACACAAAGTTTCTGTATTCTATATTCTCAACAGGTTCTCAACCTTCCCTAGAAACGTCACTGTTACCCTTCATTAATTATTTGGTGATGTGAAATGATTAATGTTTAATGCTTTCCTATGGGATGGACTTTCCCAAAGAGTTCAATTGTTTGCGTGATTTCAGTGTAAGGAACTGAAAGTTGTACAATGGAAGGAAACAGCAAAGGCTCTTTGATGGCAGTTTACCTAAAATCTCAGTCATGCAGGTCCTTTAACGGTTTCCAGACTGATACACTTTAATATCACATTCTCTCCCTGTGCAAAATGAAGGGTAAAAATGACTTGATCCATATAATGATTTTCACACTTCAGGCCCCAAAACAGGATATTGACTGAACAATTGGAGGCAAAGTAAGTGTTCCTCAATTATCCAGATAATTGCTTCACTTTATAGAACGATTAGAACGATGATTTTAAAATAGGTGTGAATAACAGAGGGAAGAAGAAAATATCGGGCAAGGAAAAGATTACATATTAAACATTAAATAGGTGGTTCTGAAGGCAGGGGCAGCAAAGAGAGTTCTAGGAACTCTCTTATTCTGAAAGAGACAAGTAATCCTTAGAGAGGTGTCCATTTGCCCCACATCTCCACATTTTATTCACTTCTCACATTCTCTTCCAATTTTCAAGTCTAGTGACTGAATGGAACAACTGGAAAATGGAAACATCATAGCAGACTTGTGTCCTCTGTTCCATATATTCAGTATAGATGGACAGAATGGAAAAATATTAAAACATTTTAAAAAGGAACTTAGTTCTCTATATCTTAATTTGCAACCCCTTCTCCACTACCACCATCAACAAACACATATACCTTTAACCTCACGTCCAGCGGTACTTGGTGCTATCATTTCCCAAATTAGCTTTTTGGGGATTCTATATCACAAGTTGGGTCAGTTTTTGCCATTTCCTATTGCTAAATTAGGACTCAGTTTCTCATGTCTTCTGTGTTGAGAATGATTATATTATTTATTGTTCAAACCAGAACACATTTGAAAGTAAAAGCTGATACTATTATTAATTATTCCAGGACTATTAATACGGGTAAACCAGGATTGTTCTTGGAAGATGAACATGTGACTACTTTAGGAAGTCATTTTCTATCTGCTTTCCAGCTTGAAAGCCTTGTTCTTCTAGTCCCTTCATCTGCTTGGCCCTGTTCTTATGGCTTTATCTGCAAACAAACAAACCTTTTCCTGTTGTTTTATGAGCGTTTTGGAAGTAAAAGTAATGGCTCACTTGCATTATCTCTACCCAAGTTAATTATCTTAAACTCACTTGCACTCTGTACTTGCACCATACTTTGTTATTTTAATGTTCTTCGATGCCTTGACTTCTCTTTAAAATCATCACATGACCTAAAGTGAGGCATTTTATATGAGTTTAACAAATATTTATTTATTTGATTTGATTAGAGCTCACCATCACTGTTTATATCATACAAAATACCAAATAAGTGTCAAGCAAACAAAAATAGAGGGTATATGGAGCACCTGGGTGGCTCAGTTGGTTGAACATCTGATATTGGCACAGGTCATGATCTCGCAGTTTGTGAGTTCAAGTCCTGCATCGGGTTTGCTGCTGTCAGTGCAGAGTCTGCTTTGGATCTTCTGTTCCCCTCTCTATTTCTGTCCCTCCCCACCCATACCCTCACACCCAAAAATAAATAAAACATTAGAAAAATTAAAAAAAAAGAAGACATATGATGATTGTTAAGATAGTTTTTAATTAGATTCTAGAATGTATTGTTCTCCATACTTGAGATAGCTTCTCATATATCTGTGAAAATTCTAGTCGTCTGTCATGGTCCACCTCAAATCTTCCTTCTCCTTCAAGTCCTTCTTATAATTTCCTCAAAAGAAAAAAAAAAGGAGTTTTCTTTTCCCCTAAAATCTTGTGACACCTACAATTTATATTATAAACAATTTATATTATACACACATATATATATATCATTGAAGCAAGAGTACCTGAAAAAATACTTCCTCTTACTGAGACACACTCTGATATTTTTTAAATTATTGTCTTTTACTTTTTAAAAAGTACTGATGGGCTTCCTAAAAATTGATTGCTTTACTCTCTAATGATTGTAACCTACAATTTAAAATACATTGCCCTAAGGGCCCCTGGGTGGCTTAATGGATTAAGTGTCCAACTTCAGTTCTGGTCATGATCTCGCGGTCTGTGAGTTCAAGCCCCACATCCAGTTCTGTGCTGACAGCTCTCTCTGCCCCTCCCCCTGCTTGCACTCTGTCTCTCTGTCTCTGTCCTCTCAAAAATAAATAAACAGTAAAAATTTTTTTAAATTAAAACAAAAACAAAAGCTTTGCCCTAGTGGAGTGCTTCCCAACCTGGGATCCATGTATGCAATTCACTGGTCCATGAACTTGGGTGGAAAAATAATTACATCTTTATTTTCAGTGACTTCTTGCTGAAATTTAGAATTTCCTCTTACAAATATGTAAGATAAGTAATCTTAACAGTATTAACAATATCTATAGCTTTGTCACTAATAAAAACTCAGATATTTTCATATCACATTATACATATTATAGGACGCTTGAAATATCTTTTATACTCATCAGTGTTTTGGAATTATTGAAGTTACTAGACCTGCCGCCATGTCTTGTTATTTAGCATTTTTAAAAAGCATATATGTTGCCATGTCACAAATTTGTTTTGTAATATTTTGATAATTATATTTCACTATAATTGGTTTCACTTGTAATCTATTATTTTATTTTACACCTTTATAAGCATTCTGAGAAGGAATCCATGGGCATCACCAGAAGGTTAAGAAACCTGCTAAGGTACTGTGAATTTCCTGGAGGCAAAAACTGTTGCAGTACCTTTCACAGGAGAAAGGCTCAATAAATATTTGTTGAACACATTATTTCTCCAGGTTATTCAGGGGTAATTTAAACCTGAAAAATTCTAGCCCCATACAAGTCAAACAGTGTTATGCTAAAAAAAAATAACTTGGCTATTTGTAGTGGAAGAGATAGTTGGCTAGGGGCTAGTTTGTTACATAGTTGCCTCAACCTTCCCATCCTAGGGGCTTGCTATTCACAGGAATTCCAACTACAGGGCAAATTGTAATTCAGTATGAGTAGACACACGAAGCAATAGAAGTTAAAACGTATTTCTTGGGCTCCTGTAATAAAACAAAAATCGTTCTGTTTTATGTATATATAACACATGACCTCTTGCATAAGGAATTTATACACTGTTCAGAGAGACAGAACGTCATGAGAACAGAGAACACAGGTGTTTCAGGAGATGGCAAGCAGTAGAGTTTGGTGAGAAGGTTGAGACACAAAAGGAAATAGTGGGGGGATAAGTCTTGAACCCACAGCTGAGTTGGATTATGGAAAGCTTCAAATGCCAGGCCAAGAAGGCAAGACTTTATTCAAGAGATATTTAAGATCTGAGGGAGATTTTTGTTATCAAAACAAGGACGTGATGTAGGTAATGTTTTAGGAAGCTTCATCTGAGACGTATTCAGCAGGTACTGAAGGACACAGCAGCGAGAGCCCCCAATATGTTGTCTTCAGTTGCTGCTTTTCTCTCCCTCTTTGGAATCTTGTATTTGTAAACTCTTTTTTTTTTTTTAATGTTTATTTATTATTGAGAGACAGAGACAGAGCACAAGCGTGGGAGAGGCGGAGAGAGAAGGAGACACAGAATCTGAAGCAGGCTCCAGGCTCTGAGCTGTCAGCGCAGAGCCAGACGCAGGGCTCGAACCCACAGACGGCGAGATCATGACCGAAGTCGGACACTTAACCGAGTGAGCCACCCAGGCGCCCCTTGTATTTGTAAACTCTTGCTAAATACTGTACCAGAACTCCAAATATTCAATACTAAACTACCAAACTAAACTTCCCTGCAAACCTGCAACTCCCCACTTTCCTATTTTTTTTTATTTAAAAAAAATTTTTTTTTTCAACGTTTATTTATTTTTGGGACAGAGAGAGACAGAGCACGAACGGGGGAGGGGCAGAGAGAGAGGGAGACACAGAATCGGAAACAGGCTCCAGGCTCTGAGCCATCAGCCCAGAGCCCGACGCGGGGCTCGAACTCACGGACCGCGAGATCGTGACCTGGCTGAAGTCGGACGCTTAACCGACTGCGCCACCCAGGCGCCCCCCTACTTTCCTATTTATGTGAAGACCGCACTCTGTCCTAGAAACCATCTTTGATTTCTTCCTTTCTATCACCCACTTCCTGAGTTATCCTTCCTCTGGCTGATTCCATTATTAGCCTACTGAAACTCATGTACCCTCAAAATAGACACATATTAGCCAGTGATAGAAGATTAAATTTGGGATCATAAAGTAGAATACTTTTTAAAGGGAAATGTTATATTCTGTTGCTTGCAGTATAAACAGAAGTGAACAAGCCAACATTGCAGTTTTTGATTCCTCTATCTGTTAAGGGACTGAGTTCTCAGGTTGTCCTAGAGAAGGAGTTTATTTAGTTTATCTTCCTCCTAGTTCTACCTTTACCTCCTGAAGCGGCCACATTGTCAGTGCTTTGTTAAGATAGATTTGACAAAATAGTTTAGGCTCTCTTTAAATAAGGAGTAACTAAATAAAACAGGTATAAGGTATTTTGTGCACATGGCTACACACACTCAAAGAAAGCAGCAACAAATGGAGTGGGGACAAACAGGGAAAAATTCTGTACTGTATCTACATGTAGTTAACATCTTAAGTGCTGATTGCCACATTCATACTTCTTTTCAACTGGTTTAGTCCCCCTTATCGCCTATTCGTCTTTTCTCAAATCCCTGACCTTTCTTTCACTGATTTCAAGGGGACTTTTGTCCTAACTGGCTTTCACTCTGGAAGCAGCTGATATCATTGAGCCTCACCTGTTCCTCTTAGAGATACATAGTATCTCAGCATTGAAAGAGGCAGACAGCATTTCAATTCAAAATATGCCATGGCTCCCCTATCGAATATCACCAACTTAAACTGGACAAATATCTTTTCTCAGGGGCTTCTTAAATATGATTTACATGTGAATAACGGTAAAGGGAGATGGCCAGAGGTGTTGGCTCCTTTTCTGAGATCTGCTTGTTCTTTCTCACTATCAGCAGAGTATCTGATCTTTTATCAGGGCTGAGACTTGAGCTGTCCAGAGTTTTTTGGACCATGTTTAGGAATGAAGAACTCATGTTCATCAGGCAGTTTAGTCCTTGGTGACTTCTGGAATAATCCTAGAATCTGCTGTGCGCATGCGTGGTCACTTAGTTACAGGCTTTATTGACTTGGGAGATTCTGTTATGGCAGAGTTTCCTCAAGCTTTGCCCTTTTGACTTTCTGGGCCAAATAATTTTTTGTCTTGTGCATTGTAGGATGTAGCATCTCTGATTTCTATCCCTAGATGTGGCACTTCCTCGATTGTAACAACCAAAAATGTCTCTAAATGTTGCCATTCCCCCACACCCACCCCAAGGGGAAAAATTGCCCCTGGTTGAGTACCGTTGTGGTATAGTTACCAGGTGGTAGATGGTGGTTACTTAGCCCACGTCTTAAAGATTACATACATGTTTTCTATATTCTTTGCCATTCTTTGGCGTATGTTGTGCTTTAAATATGGTAGCATTTTTCTATACTAAATTTATTTTGTAATTCAAGTTAATTTTCTTGTTATATTTATCTATTGAGTCATAACATATTTTTTTCCTTTATTTAACAACCATGTAGAAAACATCCAGTTTTTCAAAGTTCACCTCCATGGAACTTCACTTATTCTCACTATCTGAAGTCTTAAAACAAGGACAAACTATCATAAATAGAAAGTCAGGTGAAGAACCTAATTTATGGGGAAGATGAGTTCTATTTTATTGAGGGAAATTTGCAGTTATGGTAGAATATCTAAATGTCATGTCCAGCAACTACTTGAAGAGAGGTGGCTATAGACCTGGGAGTCAACAGTATAGCTAATAACTGGAATTATGAAGTATCCAAAAAAAGAAAAAGCTCAGAGAACTGAAGACTATGCCTTACCACAGAGCTATGGAAATGAAACAGGCAGAAAGAAAAAATAATATTTATTGATTGAAATAAAGCTAATGATTGAATAGGTGAAAGGCAACCCTGCCACAGGGGTATCAATAAAGCCCAACAGTAGGAATAGGAAGAAAGAAGGAAGGAAGGAACAAAGGAAGGAAGGAAGGAAAGAAGGGGAGGAAAATTCTGTCTACCAGCTGTATATTTTAGAAGATCATTCTAGGGGGGCGCCTGGTTGGCTCAGTCAGTTAAGCATCTGACTTCGGCTCAGGTCATGATCTCACAGTCGTGAGAGTTGGAGCCCCATTTTGGGCTCTGTGCTGACAGCTCAGAGCCTGGAGCCTGCTTCAGATTCTGTGCCTCCCTCTCTCTCTCTACCCCTCCTTTACTCACACTTTGTGTGTGTGTGTGTGTGTGTGTGTGTGTGTCTCAAAAAAAAATAATGAATAAAAACATTTAAAAAAAAGAAGAAAAAAAAAAAGAAAAGATCATTGTAGGGACCTGTGGAAAAGTAGTGGGTGGGCTTGTGGTTTGGAGAAAGGGGTTGAAAAGGTGCCTGATAATTTGCCAGCCTCGAGATAAGCATCTATTCTTTTTTTTAATGTTTATTTTTTAGAGAGAGAGAGAGAGAGAGAGAAAGACAGAGCATGAACAGGGGAGGGGCAGAGAGAGAGAGGGAGACACAGAATCTGAGGCAGGCTCCAGGCTCTGAGCTGTCAGCACAGAGCCTTATGCAGGGCTCGAACTCACAAACCGCGAGACCATGACCTGAGCGGAAGTCGGATGCTCAACCGACTAAGCCACCCAGGCGCCCCAAGATAAGCATGTATTCTTATAGGACTTCCTTGGCTGTACTCTACTGAGGATCACCTGAAGAGCAACTGTTCCTTATCCTGAATAAATTCCTGGAACGAAAGGAAAAGAGGCCCGACATGCTAAAGAATGTCAAATAATCCCCATCTTTCTGTTGTCCCTATCTTCTTTTTAACTTTCATATCATCATTTGCTACTGCTCTTGAGCAAATAAATGCACACCTATTGTAAGGAGAAATAGAGACGAAAGGATCTTATTGTTATATACTAAGAGTGGTATCAATAGATCATTGGAACTGCCACCTAATTATTGCCAGGAAAATTAGTTTAGGGTAAACTCCTCTGGAAGCAAATCCCCATTTATAGAATTTTTTAAATACATCCAGTTGACTTATTTCAAGTCTCTTAGAATGGGTTAAATTATTCAGGTCCCTGGAATACAATTAACAACAATTCAACTTAAAAGGTTTATAAGGAAATTTCGTGGCTCAAATTTAAGCATCAGAAGGGCATTTTACTAAGGTGTTTCATGTTTTCCCCTACGACACATGGCAATATGTGTGGCCCATGTTTTAATAATATCTGCTTTAAGGGGCACCTCTGTGGTTCAGTCAGTTAAGCATCCGACTCTCTATTTCGACTCCTCTGTTTCGGCTCAGGTCATGATCTCACCATTTGTGGGTTGGAGGCCTGCCTCAAGCTCCGCAGTGTCAGTGTGCAGAGCCCACTCGGAATTTTCTGTCTCCCTCTCTCTGCCCCTCCCCTTCCTCAAAATAAATAAGTAAACAAACATTAAAAAGTAATATCTGCTTCAAACATTTTTTTTACACTAAACCTTATGCCATGATCCACAGCACAGACAGAGCATTTGGCTGGGTGCTTTCTGGGGAAAACAGTTTTGAGTCTTCTGACAGCCAAAACAATAAAAAGGAAAACACTACTGAGTTATACTTTTATGTCTTTATCTAATAAAAGAAGTGTCCCTCAGTAGAGACTAACTTCCTGTCAGTGTCAGTCTGAAAGCAATATATCACCTGAGAGATGAAGGAACACATTAGGCCAGCGGCCAAACATCGTCTTCTCCCCTTTGCAGAAGCTAATACCTCTTCCTCTATACTCTGTGCCATGTAAGAGAAGAGAGCTACAAGAGGGTCTTGAGACGAAAGGCGGTCAAGCATTTTGGAGTTTCAGGCAGAAACCAGCTACCGAGAGATCTTTAGGGACCCCAGTGGCATAAAAATCCAGGGTGGGCACACTGCTCTTTACTAAAGATTGAGAACCAGACACTTTTTTGCTCCGCACAGTAGCAATACGCGTGTGTACGTGACCGCCTTCCTCGCTCTCGGTGAATTCCAACTCCCTCAACAGGAGCCCAAGTTTTCCTTTCAGGCTCTTGCGTTGTGCACCCGAAGCACGAATCCAACAGAATGCATACCAACCCCACCGGCCCCAAAAGAGGAATCCAGGACGGTGAAATTTCCCTGAGGCAGAGAAGAAGCGAGAGACTTTCTGCCCAACCAATCAGGTGAGAGGGGATCTGGGCACACCCCTTTCTTCCTACCAATCAGCACCTAACTCGATGGGCTGGGCCCATCGACACCGGGAAAAACACCTTTTAAATTTTATTAGTATAGCTTTTTTTCCCCTCCGTCATTCTAGGCCATCCCACGAACTGTGATCAAAAGAGGAAAACTGAGTGTAACAATTCCAAAGCTGGTCATTCTGGCAGTGAGAAGTGAAACTATAGACCTCTCCATCAAAACTGTGATTCTATGAGGACTAGAGAATGGGAAAGGAGCGTTCCAGAGGACAAACTACAACTCCCAAGGCGCCTTGCGCGGACTCGGCACGCCCTGGGCGAAGGGGCGGACCAAGGCGAAAAAGACAGCTGAGGGTCACGAGGGTCCTCTCCGACTTCCTGAATGTGAGCCACTGACCGCGCGGACTTTGAGGTGGGCGGGGCGGCGGCAACACCGGCTCTCGCGCTGTGTGCCCTCCCCGCTTGGGCTGCTCCGCCTGAGACGTCGGAGGGGGCGTGGCCCGCGCGGAGGCTGGTGGGGGCGCGAGCGCCGTGGGACGTGGGTGACGCGTCTTCTTCCAGCTCAGCGGTGTGTGAGGTGGCGCGGCCCCGCAGGCGATTGGCTGTTGGGAGACGAGTACGCCGCGGCCGTTGGTCGCCGGCAGCACGGAGGGAGAGTCGGGGCGGGCGGGGGGGATATGGGGCGGCAGTGGCGGCGGCGGCGGCTGCAGGAGGCGGGCGCGGACGAGCCGGCGGCTGCGGCAGCAGCGGCAGTCCCAGGAGTCCTCCTGTGAAGCGCCCCTGTCGGCGCCGCCGTGGGCCCCTCGGAGAGGGCGGCCAGTAAGCGAGCCGCTGAGGAGCCGCTCCCCGAGCGCCGCAGCCCTAAGGACTCTCGGTCCCATCCTCGCGCTCCTGCTCCGGCTCCTCCATCTTGGCCTCGGCAGTGGCGGCTGCCGGGAGGATGTGCCGCCTTCTGGCAGGGGGAAGAAGGAGGAGAAGATGAAGAAGTACCGGCGGGCCTTGGCCCTGGTCTCCTGCCTGTCTCTGTGCTCCCTGATCTGGTGAGTTGCCGCGACGATATGGGAGTTTCCCGTGAGGGGCGAGGGGAGCAGCCCGGGTCACACCCCCCCCCCCCAATCGTCTTGGCTGTTAGGGTGCGGGTCTCCAAGGCCCTTACGGAGCGACACACGGATTACTTCGCGACTCTCCCGCTGGCCGGCCTGGCTGTGCTCTGGGAGATGTTCACGGTGTGTTTTAGAATGTGCAAAGTGGGAGAGAAAGGTGCCTGAGCAGAATGGACCACCTGAGTGCCTTTGTACTCAGTGACGGTGCCGCTGGGAGACGGTGGGGCGTTTGGGCAGTTCTCAGACAGACGCCAGGTAAGTTGCTCGGCTTTCCTGCCAGCCACTCGCTTTCGTAGTGTGAGAAGGGCAGAAAGAGTGTCGGATGTGGTGTGTTCCCGACGAGCGATTTTAAAACAACGTGATTGTCACGAGGGTGAGAGTAATGTACAAGCAGTAGTTTGGGCCATTTCTTGCTGTCTTTGGCCTCGGGTGCACTTGGGGCTGCTGTTCTGGAAACTTTGGGGGACATTATGAAGCACTTTGTCAAGAGGTAGATGATGGAAAGCCGTTGGTTCAGTAGAGTGTCTTAGGTGTCGTGTGTACAGCAGTTTCTGCTGATGTCCCCTCGTAATGGGACGATAAGCCCTGTGTTTTGAAGGCGGGAAGGGTGCTTTGTTCCTGAAGTTTATGGAGTTTCTGTTGATCCTTGGCGTATTGGGGCGTCTTTGAGGCGCGGAGAGCGTGTCAGTAAAAGGGTTGCTGTCATCGTACTGGGAAAAGACATTTCCCCCCTCCGACGGAATTTCTTCAGAGATGTGTGACGTTAGCTGACTGGAAAGATGCTTCTTCAGTCAGTGGTTTGCTGTTTATTATATTAAAGTCGAGATAAACTAAGTTCCTTGTGTTGTTTATTTCTGGAAAACACCAACAATGTCTTCATTTTTACCGGTGCCCAATGGATTCCAAAGATTCTGAAGTTGGAGAGTTGTTGCTCACATCAAAAAATAAGAGGAAAAGGAAAGCCCTTGCCTGGCTGAGGAATTTTGATTGGAAGATTGATAGAAGTTTTAGAGAATAAAACATTTGGCCTTTTGACTTTAATTCCAAACGCTTTTAACAGGAGCACTGTCCTTCCCTCTTTCTGCTTGTTAGTATCATGTTGGGTATGAAGAAGTGCATGCAGGAGATAAGTCCACTCACCGCATTTTAAGTTTAAATTTGCAGGTGAGATACCAAGCCCTTTTGCTCCTATCCACCTTTTCCTGGGGGCTGCTTGGTAGCGTATGGGTTATACGTCATTTCTTTCCTCTTTGTCCTTGATTTTGCCCATCTTTATACCGTGTTATTCTTCACCAGCACTTTCTGAAACGGCTCCTAGGACAAAGGGTATGCTTTTCATTCAGGTTTAAAAATGTATCAGTATCTCTGATTTTTTTTAATTGAAACATATTTGACACGTAGCATTGTGTAAAGGTGTACGTTTGTATATTGTCGTTTGATTGCCATTGTAGTGATAGTTACTACATTTATCCTGTCCTGTAAAATGATCATTTCTTTTTTGTGGTCAGAGTAGTTAAGACCTAGTCTCAGAGTAAGTTTAATGATTGTCATACAATATCATTGTCTACATACGCTATATCCCACACCAAATCTTCAGGACTTAGTTATCTATTAGTTGCAAGTTTGTATCCTGAAACATGATTTTTTTTTTCTTCAATTTTAATGGATGGTAGAGATGAGATCAAACATTACAATGTATTTTCTAAAATCGTTTGTGTATTTAAATTAACCATGCTTCTGTTACTTGGTGTAACTTCTGGCTATCTTTTGTTTAGGCTTACTTCAGTATGGTTTCTCAGCTTTATTCATTAGCAGTAGTGAGAATATCATGACCTGTCAGGGGGAAAAAAAATCAGTCAGCTTAGTATTGAAAGTAGTAGTCATAAAGTTCTGTAAAGTTTGTTGACTCTCACAGTGAAGAATAGATGTTGAGGGTTTCAATAAAGAGTGAAAAGTTTAAGAAAGTTTAGGTTAAGAAACAATTGAGGTAGTATATTTTGAGATTAGTTTGGACTGCCAAATTTAGGGATGTTTTAATTATTCTTTACTGAAGCCATTAAAGGGGCATTGAAAAGAGGACATTTAGACTTGAGATTTTCTTGGTAGGGTGATGATGCGATTGGAGAAGAGCAGTGGTACATGGTAGCGATGGGCAGAGGGTATGTTATGTCTTTGAGACATAATGAAATATTGAAATTATTGCACTGATTCAACTGAAGGTCTAATTCTTGCTACCATGTGGTCTGTGTGTCATTTCCCAACATCTCTATTCCCCCTTTACCAGTAATAGATATGGTAAGCCATTGTGGTGTTCAACAGATGTTTACAGAAGAGTTAAGCTCCTCTTAGTAGCCTTTTTTGTCTTCTTTGTCATTCATAAATTGTCTCAAATTCTGTGATCAGTTTTTTTACATTGTATCATTTTGTAATTTATGAATGCTGTGTGCTCATACTACAGTACTCTAGTTTCTAAGGTTCTCCTCCCTCCTCCAACCAATATAGCTGAATTTTGTTATCTCCTTGTTTATACTCTCACATTTTTATAGGTCTTGATTATGTCGCCCTTCTCCTTTTGTCTTTTCAGCCTAGAGTCCTAACCTTAGAGTACTTTCACACGAAACCCATCCTTCCATCTTACCATTCATTCTGGTTGCTGTTTTTTACTTTTGCATATATTATGTGGTTCTTTATCAAGTACTACAGAGTATTTTAGGTATAAATGTACCATAGCTACAGTACAGAGTTCTAATGATAGCTGATATTTATTGTCATCTATCTCTGTGTCTAGTTTATGATGTGTACTTTACACATTTTAGCACATTCACTCTTCACAGCAACCCTATGAGGTAAGTATTATTGTAAACCTCATTTTTCATTTTATAGTTAAGGAAGTAGGAAAGTTAAGTAATTTGGCAAAGTTAGGCAGCTATTAAGTTTAGGAGCTTAGATTGGAGTCCAGGCAGCCTGACTCGCGGTAGAGGATCCTGACTGTTGTCAAAGGTCAGAAGGCCTGTATTCCAGGTATGGCTCCATTGCTTACTAGAT
This sequence comes from Lynx canadensis, assembly GCF_007474595.2. NCBI lineage: Eukaryota > Metazoa > Chordata > Mammalia > Carnivora > Felidae > Lynx > Lynx canadensis. The sequence continues at coordinate 14,609,472 of NC_044319.2, forward strand.
ATGTGTCCTTACACATTGTATGTAATTTCTTTGAACCTTAATTCATATATCCTAAAAGTAGGAAAGTAATTCATTCACACCTCATGGGATTGTTAGAAGGATGAAATGAGATCATCCGTATGACAGATCTTTATAAAATAGTAAGGGTATATTATCTATATATTTCATCATAAAATATTCAACAAAGATTTTTCTCATGCTCATTATGTATCATACACTGTTATGGGCATTGAAAACCTCAAAATAGGGTAACCAACTTAATCCTGGTTTTCTCAAAGTCCCATGTCCCAGGAATTCCCTGTATGATTTCCTACTGCTGCTGTGACAAGTTGTCAAAAATTTAGTGCCTTAAAACAGCATACATTTATTATCTTACAGTTCTGGGGTTAGAAGTCCAAAATAAGTCTTTTTTTTAATATTAAAAATTTTTTTTAATGTTTATTCATTTTTGACAGAGAGAGAGAGAATATGAGTGGGGTAGGGGCAGAGAGAGAGGGAGACACAGAATCCAAAGCAGGCTCCAGGCTCCGAACTGTCAGCACAGAACCCGACGCGGGGCTCGAAATTATGGACCGCTAGATCATGACCTGAGCTGAGGTCAGACGCTCAACCGACTGAGCCACCCAGGCACCCCAGAAGTCCAAAATAAGTCTTAACTGGGCTTAAGTCAAGTGTCAACAGAGTTGGTTCCTTCTTAAGTCTTTGAGATAAAGAATCTGTTTCTTGGGGCGCCTGGGTGGCTCAGTGGGTTAAGTGTCCGACTTCGGTTCAGGTCATGATCTCACTGTTTGTGAGTTTGAGGCCTGTGTTGGGCTCTGTGCTGACAGCTCAGAGCCTGGAGCTTGCTTCAGATTCTTGTCTCCCTCTCTCTCTATTCTTCCCCTGCTCGCACTGTCTCTCTGTCTCTCTCTCAAAAATAAAGAATAAAAAAAATTAAAAAGAAAAGAAAAGAATCTGTTTCTTGAACCTTTTCAGCTTCCAGGGCTACCTGTGTTCTATGACTCCTTCCTCATATCATCCTAACCTCTAGCTTCAGTCCTCACATCTGTTGTGGACTGATCCTCCTGCCTCCTTTTTCAGGCATTTTTGTGATTACATTGGGCCCACCCAGACAATCCAGGATTATATCCCCATCTCAAAATCCTTAATTTAATCACATCTGCAAAGACTATTTTAGCACGTAAAGTAACATATTCAGGGATTAGGACTGGAATATCTCTGGGAGGCATCTTGCAGCCTAATATACTGGGCCTGGCAAACTGAAGATTGATCATTGTCCTATAGGGGAAAAAGATTTAATCTGTGCTTTAAGCAGTGGATATTCAAAAATTTTTTAGTGTGCCCCTCTCCCAGTGAAACCATGTGCATGCACCTTTAATATGTGCTTGATTGTTTATAAGTTATATGCGTGTGCCAGTATGATATTAGTATAATAGAATACTAATAAGTTACATAAATTAGATGTTTAAAAAAGATGAGAAAAATAAACAATCTTAATACTTTCTGTTAATAGTACTTTTTTATTCTCAAGTAATAATTTCTGGTCAGAGCGTTGTGATTGACTGACTAGATTATTTTACATTGTGATGTGGTTGAAGAATAGCTTGTACTAGTTAAGAGTCTTAGCCCTGCAATTTGTTGGCTTGTACTTGTGTAGTTATTATTGTTGCAGTCTTTGCAGGAATTTTTTTAAAGCTACTTCTCCATGTTGTGAGAGTCAGTTTAGTTAAAACTAAATAATATAATCCCTAACTGTACTTAATTGGGCACGTGTAAACACCAGTGCATCACAGTGTGTTGGAAGTAAACCCCACTGTTTGTGAAACTTCTGTTTTTTCCTTAGGTTTCTGACTACATAATCCTTGCTGTTATTGACGTGTGACCAGCTGACCTTCAGAACAAGTGTGAATCCTTATATTAAACTTAGTAAATCTTGATTAATTGAAAAAACCACTATTTTATAGAACCATTTTATGTTCACAGCAAAATTGAAATTGAGTAGAAGCTACAGAGATTTCCTATATACTCTGTCCCCCCCCATGCATAGCCTCTTCCATTAATCAACATCCCTTACCAGAATGGTTTATTTTATTTTATTTTATTTTATTTTATTTTATTTTATTTTACTTATTATTTTAGAGAGAGTGTGTGTGTGAGCAAGGGAGAGGGGCACAGGGGGAGAGAGAGAGATAGAGAGAGAGAGAATCTTAAGCAGGCTCCATGCTCAGCACAGAGCAGAACACAGGGCTCGATCCCACAACCCTGGGGGGTCATGACCTGAACCAAATTCAAGAGTCAGACACTTAACCAACTGAGCCACCTAGGCACCCCTGATTTATTTTTAAGACTAAAAAAAAAAAAAAAATCTATTCTTGCACCCAATAGGATCTTCTTGGAGAAGTTCATATTTAGTGCTAATGAGAAAAATCTGACATTTTAACATGCATCTAACATATATAATAGTTACAAAAAATAGTTACAAAGGTCTTTAGGAACACCAAGGGTAGAATTTGTATTCTAGATATGGTTCTATCACTAGCTATATGTCGTTGGACAAGTTATTTCTGTGAGTCTCAGTTCACCTGTAAAAATGGTTTGCGAGATGGATAGTTCAAGATGGGAGTATTTTGTTTCAGGCAGAGGGAAGATACCTAGAGTATATGTGGGGCCAGATGGGAAGGGAAGCTAGGCCAGGTTTTGGTGGGATTTGATTATTGTGTAGATGAACTTACTGTTAAACTGGCTAAGAGGATGAGCCAGTGTAGTAATTTAAACAAGAGCAGGAGGTCAGATTGATCTTTTAATTAGATTGCTGTGGAGATAGAGTAGATTGGACGTGACAGACTGTGGAGACTGGGAGCCCTAATGTGGCAGTCACACTGGAGAGACTTGATAAATATTTAAATCAAGGTTGTCTGTTTTGGTGGCTTTTTTGGACTTAGTAGAAATATTTCTGAGTGTGTCATCCAGTTTTCATAGACTTTAGAGGTGATATTTCTTGGTTTGTGATTTTCTGTACCTCTTATCTTGCTTTTTCTCTGATAATTTTGCTGGTTTCTTGCTCATTTGTTAATATGCATAAGTGAGCAG